>NW_026991711.1:74860224-76105224 GCF_029215605.1 Mirounga angustirostris
GGAGGGGGGTGGGGGAATGGGTTAGCCTGGTGATGGGTATTGAGGAGGGCACATTCTGCATGGAGCACTGGGTGTTAATCACAAACAATGAATCATGGAACACTACATCAAAAACTAATGATGTAATGTATGGTGATCAACATACCATAATAATAAAAAAAAAAGTAAAATAAAAAAGTTGGCTGTGCCATAAAGCATAACCGAATCATGGAAATAAAACCATTATAATTCCCAGTCTTGGGAATTATGCACTGGTGTCCACCAGAGGGTGGAGAATCCTGGGGCCATCTTGGAATGCTGCCTTGTACAATGGCCACATGCAAACTCATTTCTCCCATTATTCATGAACCCCAAACAACAATCAATCACCACAGCCTCTGTGGAAATGGGACAAAATTCTCGAGCTACACAGACCCTCCAGCTGGAGGTTAGAAACAAAAAACTAACAAAACCCAGCTAGATGATGTTTAAAAAGAATACAGAAAAGCCAAAAGTAAAAAGAAGATACACTAGGCCAATGTTAACTAAAAGAAACTCATCATAGCCAAATTAATTCAAATATGAGACTAAGGCAAAAAAGCATGATTAACAATAAAGTCCTCTCATTAGCAAGTGAGAAACTATAAAAATGAAACAAGGAGATAAGCCATTTCACACTTGCAAGATTGGTAAGATTAAAATACCTTAAAAATACAGGTCTTGGTCAAGATGTAGATCAGGGAAGACTTTTATAAACTGCTAGCAATTCACATAAGAATATAATTTTGCATCATTTAGTGAAGTTGAAAATGCACATTTCCCAGTACCAAGCAATTCTACTCCCAAGTATTACACCCTAGAAAAATATTTGCACACGTGCACAAGTAGACATTTACTATTTTCTCAGCCACGTTGTGGGTAGTAGTAAAAATCTGGCCACAAGCCAAATGCCTATTGACATGAGAATAATAAAATAAGTTGTGGTAATATTCATACAATGGAACTTCATGGAGCAGTGAGAATGAACACACTAAGGCCACATGAATTAACATGGATTAAATTTAAACAGCCTTGAACAAACTAAACAATATCGCAGGACACTTCCATTTGCTCTATATTCAAATACATGTATAGGAAAACAATATGAATCACAGATGGGTAGAAACTACGAAAGAAAACAAGCGAAAGACCAAACAAAATTAATGAGAGTAATCACCTCCGTGGGATAGAAGAGGTGAGATGATCCCAGGTAGAGAGGAGTCTTCAACGGTTTGGTTTCTCAACCAGGGAGTGAAATAGTGGCATTTATTGTGGCTGTTGTATGTGATATGCATTTTTGGTATGCACAAAAGCCCAAATAGTTAACAAATGCCAAGCAATAAATTAGTGCCACATGTATGTTGGTAATAATAAATGCTGAAGGGACCTGGAAGAAATCCATTCCATCTGGCAGAGGCAGAGAGGGTCTCATGGAAGAGAAGAGGAATTACAGGAACAAAGGTTTAGAAGTATGAACATACTTAGCACCAGCAGGTTATAATAAATACACCAGCCTATTAGTTAGACAGTCTCCACTAGGCCTAAAAGAAGAGTGGAATGCAAGGCTGAGGTCAACAATGGTGTGTTTGCAACCCCAAGGAAACGCAGACAGCACCCTGGTCCGGGAAGCTTTTAGGACCAAATGGTACTTTAGTAAGGCTCTGGGAGTGCTGGAGTGCTGGGAGGCAAAAGGGACTCCCGTGACCATCGAGGAGGAAGGGGACGTGAGCACTGCCGGGGGTTAGGAGCCCATGGCCCCCACAGGGCCGCACCGCTCATGGCCACTGGGTTGCTGTAGCGACAAAGTCAAAATGGAAGCACACGGCTGGCAGGGATGTCAAATGGCACGGCCACTGTGGAAAGCATTCTGACAGGGGCTCGAAGAGGTTAGCACACAGAGACCCCACCAGTACAATCCCAGGGAAGCGACAACAGATATCCACATAAGAGCTTGTATATGGATAGCGGCATTATCCGTCATAGCCAAAAACATGGAAGCAGCTCAAATATCCATCCACCGACGAATGGATAAACAAAACGGGGTGTATCCATCCAATGCAATATGACTGCACCATACAAAGTACACAGTGATATGTGCTCTGACATGATAAACCTTGGAAGCATTCTAGGTGAGTGGAGCCAGTCACAAAAGACCTCATGTTGTACGATTTTGTCTACACGTAATGTCTAGACCAAGCAAATCTAGAGGGACAGAGAGTAGACTAGTGGCTGCTTAGGCAGGGAGCTGGGGTTTCAAGTATACAGGATTTCTTTTTGAGGGTTTGAAAATGTTTGCAAATTGGCTGTAATGATGGTTGTACGTATCTGTAAATATACCCACTGAACGATGTGCCTACAAGGCTGAATTGTTTGGTACAGAAGTCAGAGCTGAGCTTCTGCTCCCAGCTCCAGGATCAGGGTCAGCCCTGGGACTCCACAGGGTTAGGATGAGGATTTCATAAGAGAAGGTACATACGCTTCTGAGGGGAGGCCGTGGCACAGTTTGCTGAAGTCTGAATGAATAGAGAAGAAAAGTTAGATTTAAAAGGAAAAAATTAACAAGAATCAAGAACTGCTAATCAGGAATTGTTAAGGGGGATGAGAAGAAGGAGAAACACAAAACACTGAGGACTCACATGGGGGTACAGGGAAAATGAGCCTGTTGTCAGCAACATCTTAAAATTACAACAGCTAAAATCAGTGAGGTGGTAGATGTTCCTGGAATGCTTTCCCAGGAATTATCTGTCCGTCTCTACCTATGTAACCTATCAGTTTTTTTCCAACTGAAGAGACAATGTCCATCTCACCCTCAGAGCTGCTTGGCCAGTTCCTTTCACTGACTGTCCACATAGATCCAGGCAGGCCGGGGTCCCCTAGGAAAACCCACTCCCTGGGTTTGAGAAAGTCAATCATGCCAAAAAAAAAAAAACAAAAAAAACAAAAACCAAAACCAAAACCAACCAAACAAAAAAACCCAGTTAATCTGATTTTCCTTCTCCTGCGTGAATGGACTAATTAAAATGTTTGTGGCCATCTCTGAAGGTTGTGTGTCCAACCAGCACAGGGGTGTGATGTTGCAGAACTGCTTTCTTTTGGAAGAAATGAAATGGGAAGACATTCAAAATTAAAGCTTAGAGCCAAATTATGAAGCCTTTCTCTGGCACTGAATTGGATTCACAAAATAAGTGCTTAGCTGAGGAAGTCCAGGCTGAAAAGCATTCACAGAAACTGACCTCTGAGCTTTACACACAAGTTCAAATTCAAAAAGGCAGAACAAGGTGAAAGTCTTTTATTTTATTTTATTTTATTTTATTTTTTTAAAGATTTTATTTATTTATTTGAGACAGAGAGAATGAGAGGGAGGAGGGTCAGAGGGAGAAGCAGACTCCCCGCCGAGCAGGGAGCCCGATGCGGGACTCGATCCCGGGACTCCAGGATCATGACCTGAGCCGAAGGCAGTCGCTTAACCAACTGAGCCACCCAGGCGCCCGGTGAAAGTCTTTTAAAACCCTGCAATATACAGAAAATGTCACTGGGCATTCATGTGCAGGCACGTATGTTTTATGTGCATGATGGCCCATTCCCTTGGAGTCCCACTGCCATTTTGCACCAACTTTGTCCTTCTGTTCATTTGTTCATTTGTTCATTCATTCATTCATTCCGTGAGTTCTAACCAATGCCAAAAGCGAGTTAAAACAGAAAAAACAATCCCAAATTTCATTTGTCACTAGATAAAATGGTACATATTTGCAAGCCTTTACTTCTAAACAACTTTCAGAAAGTCAATTTAAACCAATTTGCTGGTGTTTTAATCTTTCATTGTTATTCTTGGCTTTAAAAAACAAAACCAAACCTAGTTTTCTTTTTCTGATTCATATTGTCTCAGGAGGCTGAGCCTATGTATTGGTGTTCTTGGCAAATGTTTCCTAAATGGTTGCTGGACTTTTAGCAGTATCTCTCTCTCTTTCTTAGTACATATCGATTTTTGTAGCTCATTGGGCAAAGAAAAATCCATATTCTGGACATAACAGATTGGCATAAAAATAACAACATATAGGCTCTCAGTTTTGTGTACCAGCTGGCATCCATAACCACAAAAGTGATAAACAGGGGCGACTGGGTGGCTCAGTTGTTAAGCATCTGCCTTCAGCTCAGGTCATGATCCCAGGGTCCTGGGATCGAGCCCCACATCAGGCTCCCTGCTCCGCGGGAAGCCTGCTTCTCCCTCTCCCCCTCCCCCTGCTTGTGTTCCCTCTCTCACTGTGTCTCTCTCTGTCAAATAAAATCTTTTAAAAAAAGTGATAAACAGATAAGAACCACAAGATTCAGAATAATAGGTCAATAAAGAAGAAACAAAAGTTTAAAAAATTGTAAAGGAAAGACTCTTATTTATATGTCTAGTCATTTATAATTTTTCTGACCCTAGTCTCAGAGATATTAAAATGTTTCTTAATACATTTTATAATTTGAGACTAACTCCAACTCAAGGCATTACACAAATGTTAGTTTTAAAATAGATGCTGTCTTTCATTATTATGATAAAAGAGTGATCTCGATCCAACTTTCCTAATGTCATTATCCTGCTCTAAAAAATAGCACAACACCACAGAAATTAAAATCCAATGACCTAACTAGTTCCAACTTCAAGGGAGTAAAGTGATGGGACACATGTGACAAAATTTACAAATAGGCAGCATGCACCACGCCCCAGAGTCCTCCTGTTGTCTATCGCACCCAAACCCAGGTATTACCAACGATACTGTCTCCTTTTTCTCGTTACCCTGGACTTTTAAGCACTATAATAAAAAACATACACCATGTACTAAGAGAAAGGAATTAAAATGCCAAAGATAAGCAAGGTTAAGCTCAATTCTTAAATCCAACTTGTGTGTATCAGGCACTCGCCACACAGTAAGGACCTGTCCATCGAGTACATGCTACAAGACTAGGATCAGTTATACAAAGAGTAGTGTTCAGATTAGGGTTTCTCTCTCAAAAAGTATATCCACCGAAAGATAGTCATTCATGTATAGGGTCAGTGAGATTATGGGAAATTTAAGTTCTTTGATCAGTTTTCCCTCGGAATTTTCTTTGTTAAATATTTAATTAGGACTATTATATATTTTTTCATTCCAATCTTCAGATACTTTTTGAAAAGAGCTCGACAAAGTAAGAGTACACGATAGTAGTAAAAGGCACCATTATTTATCAAGTTTCATAGTTTTGTGATCCCAGGCAAGTGACTTTATTTCCCTAAACCTTGGTTTTGTCTTCCGGTGGTAGTGGTAGGTACCTACCTTGGAAGGGTTTTTTGAGCACCACATGAAACAATGCCTGGAAAGTGCTTAATAGCCAGTCCATTCTCAGCATTCAGTAGCTATCCTCACCATGAAAATACTGAATCCCTGATACCATTCTTGACAATTCCCTCTTCTTCACTCTTATCTTCCAGACTTGATTACAAAGTCCTCTCCATTTACATCTAGACCTTCCTCAGATGTGTTTGTTTCTCTTCACCTCCTTAATCCCAGCTACCCTGATCTAATATAGATGAATGAATGAATGAAAAGAGTGGTCACTCTTTCAGTCCGTCAGTCTGGCAATGCCGCCAGCAGTTGGATACACACATTAAGTAAAACTCAGAGGGGAAAGTAGCATGCAGGGCGCAATCACACTAAAGACATCTTTCTTTCCACAGGAGACTATTCACCCAGCTCCATTCTACCCAACTTGCATGACTTGGCATGTTCAACCCAAGTGTTCTGACACATCTGAAACTAACAGGAAAAAAACAAACAAGAAATTCACACTTTGTGAATTCAATAGCCACATAATTTGTGTGTACAACATCCCTGTTTCTTTTTTTTTTTTTTGACTCTTTTTTTTTTTTTTTTAAGATTATTTATTTATTTATTTGAGAGAGAGAGCACATGAGAGGGGGGAGGGTCAGAGGGAGAAGCAGACTCCCTGCAGAGCAGGGAGCCCGATGCGGGACTCGATCCAGGGACTCCGGGATCATGACCTGAGCCGAAGGCAGTCGCTTAACCAACTGAGCCACCCAGGCGCCCAACATCCCTGTTTCTTCTTTCACAATTTATCATCATCTCATTTGCTTTAGTCTTCTTCCTGTTAGATTTGCATCCTTGTCCTCAGTACTAGCACAGGCTGGCTACATCTGACCACCTTGTTTATCACCACAGTTCCAGTGCCTTGAAAGAATGTTTAACACAGGATAAGAGCTAAACAAGTACTTGTCCAGTTGATCTCCCTTCCTCTACTCTTACCCCTCCTTTAAACCACACTGCCACCATTTTGAGTGCACTTCTAAAAGTAGAAATCTGGCCCCGACCATTCAGTGGGGAACAGTCTGTCCAACATGTGGTGCTGGAAGAACTGGATAGCCACGTGAGAAAGAAAGAAACTGGACCTTACCTCACACCATATACAAAAATGAACTCAAATGGATCAAAGACTTAAATGTAACAGCTAAACTGTAGCTCTTACTAGACAACATAGGTGTAAATATTCATGACCTTGGATCAGGCCATACCTTCTCAGACATGACCAAAAGCATTCGTGACAAGAGATAAAGTTGAACAATTGGGCTTCATCAAATTTATAAATGTTTATGCTGCAAACAATGCCATCCAGAAAGTGAAAAGACAACATACAGAATGGTAGAAAATATTTGCAAATCATCTATCTCATAAGATACTTGTATCCAGACTATATATACTTACAACTCAATAATAAAAAGACAACCCAATTTAAAAGTGGGCAAAGGATTGAAATAGATATTTCTCAAGGAAGACATACAAATGGCCAGTAAGCACATGAAAAGATGTTCAACATCCCTCATCATCATGGAAATACAAAGCAAAACCACAATGAGATACCACCTCACATCTACTAGGATGGCTATAATAAAAAAGCCTGATAACAATTTTGGCAAAGATGTGGTGAAACTGAAGTCTCATACATTGCTAGTGGGAATATAAAATGATATAGTCACCTGAGAAAACAATCTGGAAGTTCCTTTATTTTTAGAAAACAGATATACCATATGACCCAGCAATTCTACTCATAGGTATATACTCAAGACTCCTGGAAACATACATTCGTACAAAAACTTGTAGATCAATGTCCACAGAAGCATTATTCATAACATAACCCAAATGTCCACCAACTAATGAATGGATAAACAACATGTGATATATCCATCCTAAGAAGTAAAATGCCACAGCACGGATGACCCTTGAAAACATTATGCTTAGTGTTAGCAGCCAGTCACAAAAGATCACATATTATATAATTCCATTTATATGGAACGTCCAGAATAGGCAAATATATAGAGACGGAAAGTAGACTAGCAGTTACGTAAGGCTAAGGGTGGAGGGGAATTGAGAGTGATGAACAGGTGATGAAAATTTTGGGGGTGGTGAAAATGTTTTAAAATGGACCCTGGTGATAGCTGCACAATTCTGAATATTCCAAAAGGATTAAATCGTATGCTTCAAATGTGTGAACTGTACTGAATGTGAATTATATCTTAGTAAAGCGGTTATTTAAAAGTACATATCAGAGCACCTGGGTGGCTCAGGCAGTTAAGTGTCCAACTCTTGATTTCGGCTCAGGTCATGATCTCAGGGTGGTGAGATTGAGCCCCACACTGGGCTCAGTGCTGGGCATGGAGCCTGCTTAAGATTTTCTCTTTGGATGTCCCTCTGCCCCTTCCCCACTCCTGCTCTAAAAACAAAAACAACAACATCAAAAAAAAAACAAACAAAACCCATATCTGACATCATTCCTTAGTTAAAAATTTTCAAGGTTGCACATTGTGCTGAGGATCAAGTACAAATCCCAACATGATTGACAGATCCATGTGACTGTGCCCCAATTTGCTTCTCCAGCCTCATCTTGCCTCACTTTTCTCAACAGTGCAGGCACCTAATAGCTGCTCAATAAACTTTAGCCTAACGAACCAATTTTATGGTAGCAGTCAGTGGTACCAGCTGTCAATGAAGCCAACTTTGCCCTTAAGTGGTGACATGAACATGAGGAAGGGAAAAATAAGGTATGTAATTTTCAAAGAAGCATTTATTCACATGTCCAGTCAATCCTTTTTTTTTCTATTTCTAGTGCCCAAGTGGAGATCCTATGAGCATGCTGAACTCAGAACTACATGCTAATTCAGATACAAAAGGCTCTTTGTTTTCTCCAAGGGCTTTTACATTCTCTTATGTTGACATCTTTTTTCTATACTCACATAGGTGGACCAGCTAAGCAGGCACCCCTGAATTGGAAAACTAATGGAAGGAGAAGAGAGTTGACTCTGACACCGTAAATATTTTCTTTTCATTGTTACATTATCAGTGCTCTCAATGTCACTTCAGCAACTGTCAGGAGGAGGGAGTCGGCTGCCTCCCAGAAAATAAAGGTTTAGGGAGGGTATCACACTGTTCATTCATTCAAAAATATTTACTGGGCACTCACTATGTGCTGGGCATCGTTTCAGGAGCTGTGGATGGAGCAGAGGGCAAAAGACCAAAAAAAAATTAAAAAAATCCCTGCTTTAAGGGAACTTACATTCTATTGGGTGGAGAGAGAGTATCGATAATTAAAGTCAGGTAGCAATAAATGCTATCTAGCAAAATAAAGCTAAGGAAAGAGGGAAGGGCACTAATTTAGCCAGGTATTCAAGAACACCCTCACAGAAAAGCCAGTATTTGGGTGGACACCTGAGTCAAGGGAGTGTGTTTGCCATGTGGCATCTGGGGTGAGGGCTTTACAAGCAAAGAGAACAGAGCCCGTAACGGTCCTGAGCCAGCAGCCTGCTCAGATTGCAGATGGACAGAAAGGAGTCCAATGTGGCTGGGCCATGGTAAGCAAGGAGGAAGCAGTATCCCATTGAGGCCTTTTATTCTCAGAGATGAGAAGCCTCTGGAAGGTTTTTGTTTGTTTTTGTTTTAGCAGGAGCAGATAGCTTTTCTTTTCACCACACTTTGGGCCAATCAAAGCTGATCATTAAGGGTAGCCACCGGGTCTACGTTGGCCTACAGCATTAGAGAAGCTGGGGTATTTAAGAATTCAATCTTCCAGGGACTCAGTCGTTAAGCGTCTGCCTTCGGCTCAGGTCATGATCCCAGGGTCCTGGGATTGAGCCCCGCATTGGGCTCCCCGCTCAGCAGAAAGTCTGCTTCTCCCTCTCCCTCTGCCTGCTGCTCTGCCTACTTGTGCTCTCTCTCTATCTCTCTGTGTGTCAAATAAAAAAAAAAAAAAAGAATTCAATCTACCTAAGATCTAAAGCGTCTCTATACTGAAATACAAGAGACAAAGTAATAAATTCAGAATTGTACAATCCGCACAGCTTTTACTGTCCAGCCCTTCTTCCTCTAGACCGTGAGTGCCACAGAGATGGGGGCTATGCTGATCTCATCCCCCACGGTATAACTATATCCCCAGGACAAACCAGGAGCTCACGGAAGTATCTGACAGGAAACATTTTTGTCACACATACCTTTAATTCATTCAGCATATATGCAGATTTCATTTTGATTTTCATTTCAAGAAACACGATGTGACCTACATTGGAAATAATCCTTAGGAGACTTTGCAATTTGCTGGGATAGCAGCAGAGAAAGCACCAAGGTCTAAACAGGAAAATTTACAAATCGCCAACAGCTACTAGGTTCAGGTTGGGCTTTTCTAGAATTGTGACTGAGAATCTCCATTTAGGGCAATGAGGACCTTTAATTTTTTCTACAGAATATCTACATGAGAGCTGTAGCCCTCACAGTAATACTGGTTAAATTCAGGATTTTCAGCAGTGGGTTAATATGAATGTGTTCTAAATCACTCTCCTTTCACACATAAAGACACGCTTAAACAGCACAATGCATGAACACTGGTAAACATTTCTAAGCCAATAAAACTTGCCTCTTCGTCCTATCTGAAGCAACAGACTTAGTGAGAATGATGAAATTTGTTACACGTAATTGTAAAAATGCCTTTCAAGTTGAAAAAAGAAGCAATGTCTGCTTTTTAAAACTTACATCGAAACTGAAATATGCAATGAACAAGGCTGGGAAGTTAATGAAAGAGAGGTAGACATCGTTCTGGAAAAAGGGAATTCTGTACAATGGTCATCGTCTATATTTTTAGGGATTAAGTTGCTAAACTTACCTTAAAACAAAATGAGGCTAATTCTATGATAGTTTTAAAGGAAGACTGGTGCAGTAAACTCAATACAATATTACATTTTTAGCTCCACGAAGATATTCCTTACTTTTGCTTTTACCATGTAAAATGACTCATCCTTTGTGGGAAGGGCATAATTTTAAATACAGAGCATTCCCAGGCTTATTTTGCGAGGAAATAGTCTTAAGCCCATCATCTCCTACTCATGCGATTCTTCCCACCTGTCACTCGCTGCCCCCCTTTCCAATCCTTTCAGATTCCAAACTCAGTATTCATTAAGACAATTCCAGCTGATTAAAAAGAAGTGAGGATTTTATTAATTAGCTTGGGCAATGTAGAAACAAACCTAAGCTTGTGTATTAGTCAGCTCAGGCAGGCATAACAAAGTAGCACAGCCTGGGGGGCTTAAATAAGAGAAATTTATTTTCTCAGCTCTGGAGGCTGGAGGTCCAAGACCAAGATGCTGGTCAATTTGGTTTCTGGTTTCTCCTTTTTGGTTTATAGATGGCTGCCTTCTTACTGTGTATTCACATGGCAGAGAGCTCTCTGGTGTTTTTTATTATAAGGACACACTGATCCTATAGGATCAGGACCCCATCATTAAGACCTCATTTTACTTTAATTACCTTCTTAAAGGCTCTATTTTTAAATACAGCTACATTGGGGGTTAGGACTTCATATAAATTTGGGAAGGACACAATTAAGTCTATAGCACTTTGTATCAGGTTTGCTTTCACTGTGTTTTTTGTCTTGGGCAAACACTAAGGGAGTCACTTACATCCTTTCTTTCAGTATCATCTAGACCCTTTGAGTCCTCAGAGCTTTAGCAAACCAACAGGATTGGCCTTGCTACGGGTAGCATATGGATCCTACCCGAGTGGATTTACTACTCAAGCAAGTCTGACCTCACCCAAAGCCCCGCCTCTCAGTCACCTTGACCGAGGGACTGAGTTAATGCAGAAACCTTCACCTTCCTCAACATTTTTTTTTTTTTTCCTGTTCTGAGTGTGTCCCTAGAAAGAGGGATTTCCTACAAGGCCAGTAGTCCTCCGGGCTCTGGAGTCCTAGAGGCCACAGCACTTAACCAATGAAGATCATCTCAACACGCTGAAGGTGAAGACCTACATGGTCTGTCCAAACCAAGAGGAGTTCAAAAATCTTGTTCTCATGGGGGAACTACTCACAAAACCCTGGCTCAGAAACCTAATATTAAACAGCAGCCTAGTCTATACATCCTACTGAAGCAAAATAAGTTGACAGAGGAGAGCATGTATTTTGAGTGGCTGCTTGTAGGTACTATTTCATACCTCATGAAAATTAACATGGAAAGGAAGTGCTTCCTCAAAATCAACTACAAAACATTCACATTTTCCTTTTGTGGTTTAGAAAAAGGGGGGTAACAAATGTGTTCTATGAATGAAGATAACCGCTTTGTCTAGTGTCCCAAAAGGACATGTTATCCAGTCTCCTAGATTGCTGCAATTGTGATAGTTACATTCCTTCTAAAGTCTTGCCCTTCTCAAAGCCTGGTTCATCTATGAGGCAAGGGTTTGCCTCGTCCCATGTTTGAAAAGTTCTATCACCATCTGCAAAAGGCAAAGAGAGCTCGCCTTCATTGGAAAATGTCCCCTGATAAGACAAATTCCAATAATAAATACTGGAACTTACAGCTTTATAGTATGTAACTTTCAATCAGTTCTTGTCTTCCGCATGTGTGGTTTTATGTATTTTCTAAAGGCATATTACTTTCTTCCACAAGAACCATAAGCTAAGGGAGGCCAAAAGGTAAGTATCTCTGACTCTTTCTCATTTTCCCCCCGTGGCAGCACAAACTATAGTGACTGATCATGGAATGGTCATTCCATAAATGCTGGCTAGAAAGCAAATAGCCAAGAAGGCATTTTCTATAGCTTTGGACAGATCAACAGACTGTCACTGCGGGAATCTGGACTCGGCGAACACCCACCTGCACTAGACCTGAACCCTCGACAGCTGCTGGAGATTATACAGCACCTTGAAATGCTGGAAATCAATTCCTCCTCTGGTATCCCCTCTAATGTGGCCTGTCTTACAGCAGGTCTTAACGTTTCCCCGTCCTTCCAGCCCCAACTACATTCACTCGCTCACTAGGAGTTACTGATTCTAATTCCTTAATGACTGTTAATATGGATCACAGTCCCTTCCAGAAAATCTGGAAATTCAGTCCCACATTTGGTTGAATGTCTACTTTGTGTCAGAGACACAGGCTACCACCACCCTGTTTGAGGTCCCCACTATCGTAAAGTTGAAGAATTGAAAGGGCCTCCTGCCTCGCATACACAGTCTCCATTGACCTTCGTATTGTTGTCTTCCCTAAACACATGCGAGCTCTGCTTGTCTGCACAAAACACTTCAGCTCCTCACCATCATCTTTAGAGTAGTTTTCCAGCATCGACTCTGGAGTTAGGTTGTCAGGGTTCAACCTCGGACCGACTGGTTATAGCTATGGGATTCAGGGTAAGGTGCTCAGCCCCCTGTGTCTGTGCTCTCCAAGCTATAAGGTAAGGATCCTAAGTCTCCTCTCTGCGGGACTGCTTTAAGGATGCTCCAAGGTAGATGTTAAATGCTTCCAGACAGTCTGGACACAGTGACAACTTGAGTGTTAGCACCAACATCATCAGTATTTCCCACCAGATACCCAGCCCTTGAGCTAATGATGCCCCCTTGTCTTCCTAGATTTGACTTTTACAGCACCTCATACTGTGATCTGTGCTACCATTTGTCCTTTACAGGCTGCCCGCCCCGCCCCCACTGAGTCCACTTGGCAGGCAGAGGTTGTGCTATTTGCGTTTACTCATCCATCTTCATCAGTAGACACATCCTCGGTCGGGCCACAGTGTGGAGCCTGGGCAGGCCAGCGAGCTGATTGGGGGCGATGCAGTTACCTGGGCCATCACCCTGAAACCAACTTATTTCCCCAAATAACAGGATCCAATACATCAAAATAGATCTTAAATTAGGCCTGGAAGATGTGGGAAAAGTCCTCTTTTTCTCCACAATTTATCTAAACACACTCAATGCTTAATCTGAAGAAATCTTTGACTTGAGACAGTCTTGAGCATAAATGGAGAAAGGCAAGATACCCAACAATGGACTCACACCCGAGACTCTTTGCAGCAGTATTCCAACAAAGGAAACACAAGCAGAACCACAGCAAACCTGTACCTTATTTCTTTCACTTCCCTGATTATAAATATTTTCAGACTTGATGAGATGTTGGTATTAGCACTAAAGCATCCATCATTTATTATTCTTTAAGTAGCCATGTTTATACTTACATGTGTTAACATACAATTACAGCCACATAGCAATATAAATTCAGATCCCAAGTGTTGTTTAAGTAAATGAACATCACTCAGCACTTATTTGTTTTCCATTTTTAAAAAAGGCTTCACTACCTTCTATGTTAATCTTATATTTGTTCCCAGATTTGATCATTCAAAATTCATAGTTTGATGTGAGCAAAGAGTCTGAAAAAACACTGAACATATCCCTATATTCAGATACTCAAATTATCTACAAGTAAGCATGGATCCCTGTTGTTATTTTCCTTTTGAGAAAAAAAATTCAATGTATATTCATCATGATTTTACAAAGAGAAAACACGAAGGTTTTCAGTTATCTGTGAACTGGCAAAATACTGTGATAACAGAGGCCTGCTAATTTCCCAAGCTCCAATATTTTCAAACAACACCTATCCACTAAAACAAATAAAAGTAAGGAAAAAAATGCACAAATAATTGACAGATGGTTTTAAGTTGGCACTTGTATATTTGAGAAGGATTATCTTAAGCTGGTATATTTACTCTGGTCTTTAAAGACTGCTATGTCCAAGTGGTGAAAGGACACTGCTATGAATACTTGCTTAGCGGGAGAAAACTGCTGGCTCTGTGTTTCTCAAGTGACCCAGGTGTCAAGATTTTGATGGAACAGTGGGGGAGGGGGTAGCTGTCTGTTTGTCCATCCGTCTGCTTGCCTCTTCTCATTTGCTGGCCTATCAGGGACGAAGCCACTGAAGCCTGTTCAGCCCCGGAACTGCGACGGAGCTCAGTTAGCTGATTAACAAGAAACAACAGAAACCACATCTTTCAGCAGAAGCTCTTAGTCTCTGCTGACCCAGCAAAGCCGTGCTGATGACAGTGGTAATAAAGCTCAGGAATCGCCAACCATAAAACTAAAATCAAGCCCAGCTTCCAAAATTTGGTAACTTCAGTTGACTCCATCAATCTGACATATCTCTTGCTGTTGACAATTTACCTGTTGCCCTAAATGGGGCTAAATATAAAATTTAAAGATTCAGAGAAACAAAAGATGGAAGCATTCCTCTCTTGTCATTTGTTTTCTCTTTAAAGTTAAACAAGTGAGAAGCTGAATCAGAGACATTTCAAGCACAGCAGCCCTCCTACCATTGTGACAGCATGGATGGACCTGGAAGACATTATGCTGAGTGAAATAAGTCAGTCATGGGAAGACAAATATTGCATGATTCCATTTATATGGCTGAAGGAATAGAAGTAGACAAATGGTGGGAGGGGAAGGGCAGGGGGGAGGGGAACTGGGGAGCTGCTGCTCAATGGGTAGAAATGTACAGTGACACCAGAGTAAGTTCCAGAGATCTGCTGTGCAATGCAGTGCCTACTGTTGATACTAGAGTGCTGTGCCCTTAAAAAGTTAAGAGGGTGGATCTCATGCTGAGTGTTCTTACCGCATCCAAACACAAAACAAAACAAAACCCAAAAACAAAAATGCAAAACACTACCCAAATCAAAGGGACACAAGGGAACTTTTGGGGGTGATGGCTATGTCATTACCTGGATTGTAGTGATGGTAACAAGAGTATATATATACGTTCAAACTCAAATTGTATATGTTAATTATATGCAATTTTTTGTATACCAATTCTAGCTCAATACAGCTGGAAAAACAAACAAACAAAAAAACCAGAGAAGGCTTCAGTCTGTGTGTAGTTGCTAACTATAATCCCGGTGCTCCCTGTTCAAAATGGAGGACAGCAAAGCTTCCGGGGTGGAGGATTCCCGATGGTCTTTAAAGTCATAGGGGGAATCCTGGTTGTCAAAATCAGGAAAGGGAAAGCATCGATAATTCAGCAGGTACTAAATGAGGGAAAGTGTCAGATGTATAGACAGGAAGCTGGAAAACGTAATTTTCTTTGGGACCAATTAACATAAGAGCTACTTTGCATACTCTCAATCAGAAAGGTGTCAATGTTGTCAGAAGAAGTGAATTTTTTTCCTAATGAAAGTTAACATGAGGAGCGCCTGGGTGGCTCAGTTGGTTAAGCGACTGCCTTCGGCTCAGGTCATGATCCCGGAGTCCGGGGATCGAGTCCCACATCGGGCTCCCTGCTCGACGGGGAGTCTGCTTCTCCCTCTAACCCTTCCCCCTCTTGCGCTCTCTCTCTCACTCTCTCTCTCTCTAATAAATAAATTAAAAAAAAAAAAAGAAAGTTAACATGACACTTGTATTAATGAAACACGTTCTGAACTACTTCACAGAAAAAAGAAAAGTACCTTAAATACAAATACTATCACAAGGCAAGACTTAGGGATATAAATATTCGTGACATATTCCATATGTTTAGTTAGGCTCTATTCTTGACTTTTTTTTTCCCCATGGTTTGTTTTTCTAGTAGGAAAGATGCCAAATATTATGAACTTCTACTTCAGAATTTTGGACCCCAGTTTGACCTAACATCACCTTGTTTCATTTGGCAAGCACTATTGTCAAAAATTACATGCACTGATGAATTAATCATTCACGAAAAGAGGAAGAGGAAGAGGCACAGGAAAAAAAACTTGAAAAGTGATGTGTCTATGAGCTCTTCTGGCATCTCATGTGGGTTCCAATGTGTTGAAAGCAGCTGAATGGATAGATGGGAGATCACGCAGACCCTATTACCGTAATTCCTAGACTACTGCCTTCCAAGGAGAAAGGGCCTCATTACTTCTGTTGTCCATTTTGTATCTGGGCTTCTGTATCCACCACACACTAGTGTGAAGGTTATCAACCCAAGGGAACTTCTACCACAGAAACCACTTCTCCGCACTGTACAGAATGATAGCTCTACTACAGGAGAAAAGTGGTATGATAACACCAATTTTATAACCAAAAAAACATTTCCTAAGAGATGTGTTCCCAATTATACAGCATATTATTATATATCAAACCATATTACGAAATGCCCCTGGTAGAGATTTCTGTCTTGTTAACATGTCACAAGTGCTAGCTTTTAACTTGGATTACTTAACAATGGATTTTCTTAAAGAAGAGCTTTCTATATTCTCAATCTTACACTAAAATATGTGCCCACATTTTATCACATGTACGGTATCCTCCGCCAAAGTATTTTGCTAGTTTGTGACACAAGCAACAAAGGTGACAGGTTAATTTATTTTTCTATTTCTCACCTGCAGGAGTTATATATAAATAGTGACAATCTGTAACTTTTAAAAGACTGGAGAAAAATCAAAAATATCAGAAATCCTTAATAGTCAAGCATTGATATTCTAGAGTGATTGGTATAAATTATTCCCTGCAAGAGTTATTTAAGATGAAAATAGTCCTCCATGTCTAAACATAAGTCATCATCAAAATTGGCTTTGATTCCAAAAAGTTTAATAAAATGTTTTTTTCTAAGCTAAAATGAATTACTTAGAAAGAGATTCCTTGTTCTACTTTATATTAATACTGCAAAGTCTCTAAATATGCCAGTCTATACAATGATTGAGTAAGCTATTTCTACACACTACAGAATCTACATCAATCTAATTTTCATTCTGAATAAATAGTGGTCGAACCTGTGGATGGATAAACATTTTTTAAACTGTGGGCTTTTGGATACTGTTTTTATTCAACACGATGCTGAGGAGCCTTTACTTCTGAGCATGTTCACCTTTAGCAGAGAAACAAGGCCAGTTAGGACCAAATAAAATTGCTGCAATCATTCAAATAATAGCATCCATTTTAGAGCTAAACGAAAAAAAAAAAAGAAAGAAAACTCTAAGACTGAATTCTACCTTAATTGCATTTAATCAACAAATGGGCAAACATGCTAAGCTGTAATCCAAATAACCCAAGGATAGGTTTACAACCTCGACAAGTTAATAATGTTCTCTGGAATGAAACGTCAACAGAGGAAACTGACTTATAACTAAACATGTATGATGCGGAGAAATCACATCATGAAAGAAACTACAGTTTTATTTTTGCAAGCGTATGATTGGACCCCTTACCAATGCAGAAGCCAACCAAAACACAATTGATGGTACAATTCTAATTAGTGTGTCTGAACTATGCTTTGATATCATTCTTGTGTGTGGTTCACAGGCTGAAAGATACCACACACAAAATGTATAATGTTCTAAGATTTCTTATTATCCATCATCCCTCATTAATATAAAAAGCTAAGCTGGAGAGGAGAACAAATCAGAAGAGCCAGTTCTTTTCTACCCTAAGTTGTCTGAAGGTAAGACTGATATACAGGTTTTTGACCTCAATGAGATACCACCTCACACCAGTCAGAATGGCTAAAATTAACAAGTCAGGAAACAACAGATGTTGGTGGGGATGCGGAGAAAGGGGAACCCTCCTACACTGTTGGTGGGAATGCAAGCTGGTGCAGCCACTCTGGAAAACTGTATGGAGGTTCGTCAAAAAGTTGAAAATAGAGCCATACGATCCAGCAATTGCACTACTAGATATTTACCCCAAAGATACAAATGTAGGGATCCGAAGGGGTACGTGCACCCCAATGTTTATAACAGCAATGTCCACAATAGCCAAACTGTGGAAAGAGCCAAGATGTCCATCAACAGATGAAGGGATAAAGAAGATGTGGTATATATATACAACGGAATATTATGCAGCCATCAAAAGGAATGAGATCTTGCCATTTGCAACGATGTGGATGGAACTGGAGGGTGTTATGCTGAGTGAAATAAGTCAATCAGAGAAAGACATGTATCATACGACCTCACTGATATGAGGAATTATTAATCTCAGGAAACAAACTGAGGGTTGCTGGAGTGGGGGTGGGGTGGGAGGGATGGGGTGACTGGGTGATAGACACTGGGGAGGGTATACGCTATGGTGAGCACTGTGAATTGTGCAAGACTGTTAAATCACAGATCTGTACCTCTGAAACAAATAATGCAATATTAGTTAAGAAAAAAAAAAGAAGAAGAAGATAGTAGAAGGGGAAGAATGAAGGGGGGGAAATCGGAGGGGTAGACGAACCATGAGAGACGATGGACTCTGAAAAACAAACTGAGGGTTCTAGAGGGGAGGGGGGTGGGAGGATGGGTTAGCCTGGTGATGGGTATTAAATAGGGCACGTTCTGCATGGAGCACTGGGTGTTATGCACAAACAATGAATCATGGAACACTACCTCAAAAACTAATGATGTAATGTATGGTGATTAACATAACAATAAAAAAGTTTTTTTTAAAAGTAAAAAAAAAAAAAAAAAACTGATGTACAGGTTTTTGGATGCAGGCTAAGTGAGTCACCAGCTTAAGAGAGTCCAGAAAATGAGTATAGGAGTGAGCAAGCTATGGAAATGATATACTGTCAGTGTATAAAAATGCTGTGCTGATTTCTTTTCAGATTCTACTCCTATATGTATCCTGTCACAAAGTAATCTCTTAACTGCTCCCCCTTCTTAGTGAGGATAATAAACCCCAGACTTTGCTGACTAAATGGAGGAGAACACATTTGTCCCTGCAGGGAGTGAGCTACTGACCACAGCTCTCTCACTCCAAATCAAGTAACTTCACTTTCTTATGTAAAGGGTACAAACACTTCTGCCAATTTCTACGTGGCTTGCTCTTGAATCCATCATTATTGTATGGAAATCATCAAATGTCTTTACAAAGATTTAGCTATAAAAATCTTATTACAGTGATATTTATTTTTTAATTTATTATGTTATGTTAATCACCATACATTACATCATTAGTTTTTGATGTAGTGTTCCATGATTCATTGTTTGTGGATAACACCCAGTGCTCCATGCAATACATGCCCTCCCCAATACTCATCACCGGGCTAGCCCATCCCCCCACCCCCTCCCCTCTAGAACCCTCAGTTTGTTTCTCAGAGTCCATAGTCTCTCATGGTTTGTCTCCCCCTTCGATTCCCCCACCTCATTTTTTACAGTGATATTTATAATAGTAAAAAAAATAACCTGTTAACCCAAATATCCAACAACTAGGAATAGATTAATCATTGTGTTTTTAAATAACAGAATACTAGCAAGCTTTTTAAAAACATTTTATATTGCTATTTGACATAGAAACTAAAACTTTATAACCTTTTTTTTCAAGATTTATTTATTTGAGAGGCGCCTGGGTGGCTCAGTTGTTAAGCGTCTGCCTTCAGCTCAGGTCATGATCCCAGGGTCCTGGGATCAAGCTCCGCATCGGGGTCCCTGCTCCACAGGAAGCCTGCTTCTCCCTCTCCCACTCTCCCTGCTTATGTTCCCTCTCTCGCTCTGTCTCTCTCTGTCAAATAAATAAATGAAATCTTAAAAAAAAAAAAGATTTATTTATTTGAGAGCAAGCAAGAGCGTGAGCTCGAGTGGAGGGGATGGCAGAGGGAGAGAGAGAATCTCAAGCAGATTCCCTGCTGAGCATGGAGCCTGATGTGGGGCTTGATCCCATGACCTTAGCCCTAAGATCATGATCTGAGCCGAAATCAAGAGTCAGATGCTTAACTGGTTTAAATACCCAGGCTCCCCTATAACCTCTTTAAAGGTTTATACCCTTTTTCATTTCACATATTGTGAATAAGCTAACCCATTTCCAATAAAAAGTATTTTAACTGAAAGAGATCTAGATTTAAATACCAATTGTTAAGTCATGAACTCTAGTTGGTGGGATTGTGAATTCTGTTTTCTTTCTTCTTGCTTATCTGAATTTTCTAATTTTTTCTACAAGACATATAAGTCACTCTTAAAGTTAGAAAAATAAACCCAAAAAGTTTTTAGAAACATTCATTGTGTCCATTCTGTTTTCTTCGCTTGACTGTATTTCTATGATATTACAGTAGGTTCACACATGTTTATCTTTGAATCTGCCCTGAAAGACAGAAGTCAAAACACATCCAAGAAAATAAATGATGTCTTCTGAAACCCTTCATTTGTACATCCAGTGGAAATCCCTGCTGTGGTGTTTTCCTCCCATTCCATCTCCTGCCCAGAGACAAACAGCCATAAATCATGTCTGCTAATATGGCGGCACTGGAGACAATGAGCATCACCTGTGTTTGCAGGGAACTGTGGCAGGGCCCTCAACCAACTTCCTCACAAGGGGAACCCTGATGATTCTTTGATGACTCTTTTCCTGACAATACACGTTAACTTTTAAAATTTCTGAACGTTCTCAAGAGGTCAAAGACAGCCCCCTCCAGCCCCCGCCATCCCAAGTCTGTGCCTATAAAATTTATCTCCATTTTGACAAAACTAAAGAACTTCAAAGAAAAAGGAAAAATGAGAAAACATGAAAGATGGTAGTTCCAAGGACACAGGGAAGAGAGAACAGAGAACCCCTTCTTGAACATAAAAATGGTTTACACATTTTCTACATGAATTCTTAGAGAAAGGCAGATCCTAGATGCTAAACAGGTTTAACCAAAATCTACAGTTTGAAAATAATTTAAAAGCAAAAACTTCATATAAAACTCAAGTACTAACAGTAATAAACACGTGACTATAAATTAGCTGCTGCAGCCTGGTACTGCTCCTATCTAGGATAAACTGATTACTAGGTGAGACAATGTAATTTTACTGAGGCCTTTGTTTCTTCATTTATAAAAACAAAGACAATATTTACCAAGGATCAACAAATTAAGAGAGTGCAATTTCTGACTCAATGTAATAATTTACTCATATGATTTAGTCTCTTATAGGCTCCTTAAATACAAAATCATGCTTATTATGCTACCAAAAGGCTCTGGCAGCTGTGTGGTGCATGGTACCATCATCTGAGACAGGAAACTAATGGAGAAGACCAGAAGGAATGAGGAGGTGCTCAGATGAGGGCACTGTGACTAATTCAGTTTATACATTTTGAATTTAAGGTGTCAAAAGAATGTCAGCGCGAAAAAGTCTCAGATGTAGGTGGGGCTACAGATCTGTGGCTCATTTAATTGTCCTGGGAATCAGAGGGTTTTTTTGTTTCTTTCCACAAAGATTTCATTCAAATGAATGAAGCTTTCATTCAACCTTTCATTTTGTTCATTCAACAAACATTTCATTTACATGGATGAACTCGTTTACTCACTTGTTTTTTGTTTTTTGTTTTTAAGATTTTATTTATGGGATACCTGGGTGGCTCAGTCGGTTAAGCATCTGCCTTCAGCTCAGGTCATGTCAGGATTAAGTCCCGCATCAGCATCAGGCTCCTTGCTCAGCGGGGAGTCTGCTTCTCCCTCTGCCTCTGCCCCCAACTCATACTCACTCTCTCTCTCACAAAAATAAATAAATAAATAAAATCTTTAAAAATTCTTTTTCATTTATTTATTTGAGAGAAAGAGAGAGCACAAGCAGGGGGAGTGGCAGAGGGAGAGGGAGAAGCAGGCTCCCCACATCACATAAAACTAGCCATTTTAAAGTATATCAGCTCAGTGGCATCTAGTATATTCACAATGTTGTGCAACCACCATCTTTATCTACTTCCAAATCATTTCCATCATCCCAGAAAGAAACCCTGTACCCATTAAACAGTCACTCCCCATTCCTCCTCCCTTAGCCCCTGGAAACCACTAATCTGCCTTCTGTCTGTATGGATTTACTTATTCTGATTATTTTATGAATGGAATAATTTAACATGTGATCTTTTGTGACAGCTTCTTTATCTACGTGTCTGAGCTTCATCCATCCAATATTGTAGCATGTGTGTCTGTGCTTTTTCCTCTTTGTGTCCAAACAATATCCCACTGTATGGATATACCACACTTTGTTTATCCATTCATCCATTAATGGACACTTGGGTTGTTTCTGCCTTTTTGCTGTTATGAATAGTGCTGCTATGAACATGAACATGCAAGTATTTGTTTGATTACCTGTTTTTAATTCTGTGGGTTATACACCTAGCAGTGGGATTGCTGGGTCATATGACAATCCCATATTTAAATTTTTGAAGAAAACAAATTGTTTAAGTTCTCTAGATGATTCAGTGTAAACCTAGAGTTGAGAATCACTAATGCAGAAGGTGAATGAAGCCATGGAGATAAATGGAATGCACCAGGGAGAAGATATGGGTGGGAATATGATAAGGCCAAAGGCAAAACCTTCGAAATATATTTCAAAGGTTGTTGAAAAGATCCCATAAGGAAGATACATATGTAGGAGGAAAAAGAAGTGTCACAGAAATAGATGAGAATCCAGTGGGGGGAGCCACTGACATCAGCTGCTGAGGAGCAATCAAGAAAGAAATTGAGAATCTGTCGCATGTGGTAAGATGGAGGTCAGTGGAGTCTGGGGATGTGCTCGCTTCACTGAAGCCCTGCTTTCAAGGAGTTGAGGCCCACATGAGACGCAAAGTAGAAAGGAGGGGAGTACTGTAATACACACTCTTATTCACTATTCCATGACACCCAGGAACATACAGGACAGATATCAAGCCTACCACAAAAATGTTATCAGGTCAATCAGTTCATACCTCAACAAATAATGTGGCGCTGTCCCTGGCAGCTCCAGCAGTAAGCCAAGTAGAGTACAGACCTGTACCTGTTTTGCTGACCTTTCTAGGATTTTAACTACATGGAAAATATTTGGGTATAATAATATATAATTAGCTAAATTGTTTGAGTCTAACGTCAGCAAAATATTTAACAAATTCTTACATTATTTCCCCCATTTTCTGCCTAAAACATTTTAGCTTGAAAGTATTTATCAGTTTTTATAAAACATTCACCAGTCTCTGAATCAATATTGATGGCCAACAGAGCTTCATGATTTCACTTAAGTCATTTTCCAAAAGAAATGATTTTCTTCTATTATTAGAGAAAAGGGTAAACTTTACAATGATTGCATTTTAAAGATGAAAAGTGAGAATTAAGGTCAACCTTATGTTTGAAGTCACATTAAATTTAACTTAGGTTTAAATTCTCAGTGAGTAGTAAGCAACATCTGAAGTACATGAGTGCTTTTATTAAAAAAAGAAAAAAGGTATGTGTTGATTTTTTTTTTTAAATCTTGAGTGTGAGACCAGCCAAGAAATGTCTCCTGGAGCAGTAAAGTAGTACACTATCCTAGATTCCTTTTTTCAATTAGTGCTTCTATTCTGTAGACAGTAACAGTATTTAATTTGAAATTTCCTCTTTCTGGGCCAATTCCAGTTTGAACTCCTTCCTGGGAAGCCTTTGAGTGTACAGCTTTATGTGACACACAAAGCCCTCTGAAAGCAGCCAAAGAAAGAAGGGGAAAAAGATGTTTTTCTTTAGTATCAAGCACCTGGCAAGCAAAGAACATGTTCCTGTAAAGCCTTGAAGGCATTCCTGCTCTCCCCGGAGAATCCAAACGGACTCGTTTGGATTTCCCTTTGAAAAACCCATGAAGTGAGAGCACGTTTGCTTTGATTTACAGTTTACCAGACTTTTCCATGTTGTTTCTTGTTGCTTGTTTCTGTTCACCAACAAGTCAGGTTGATGGCCTCTTGACCAACTCACAGTTGGCAGGGAAAGGGACTCCTTTACCATGACTTCTGGCCCTGGTCCTGGCCCACAACCTTGAATGCTGAGGACCTCACAGAAATCAGGGACCTACTCAGCAGCGTTATAACACAGACACAAAGAGGAAATTACGAGAAAAGAGCATTTCACCACAACTCCTCCCCTTATTGCCATTTGCATGTCTCTGAGCTAAACTACCCAAATGGAACCCAGGAAAGAAAGCATAGTATCAGCTACTTAAAAAAGGGAACCACTGGATAGGGCACCAAAGCACAGGATGAAAGAATAAACAGATACATTGGACTTCATCAAAATTAAAATCTTTTGTGCTGTCAACAGTACTTTCAAGAAGATGAAAAGACAGCCAATAGAATGGGAGAAAATATTTGTAAACCATATTTCTGATAAGATACTTGTATCCAGCATACATAAAGAACACTTACAATTCAATAATAAAAAGACAAACAATCCCATTTAAAAATGGACTTGAACAGACATTTCTCCAAAGAATATATACAAATGGGGGTACCTGGGTGGCTCAGTCAGTTAAGCATCTGCCTTCAGCTCAGGTCATGATCTCAGGGTTCTGGGATGGAGCCCTAAGTCGGGCTCCTTGCTCAGTGGGGAGTCTGCTTCTCCCTCTCCCTCTGTGCGCTCTCGCACTCTCTCTCGTGCGCACGCTCTTTCTCAAGTAAATAAAGTCTTTTTTAAAAAACGAATATATATAAAAGGCCAATAAGCACATGAAAGGATGTTCAACACCATTAACCATCAGGGAAATGCAATCAAAACTATGAGATACCACTTTACAACCACTAGGCTAAACAATGAAAAAGATAATAATCAATGGATGGATGCGGACAAGCTAGAACACTCACAAACTGCTGGTGGGAATATAAAAGGGTGTAGCCACTTTGGAAACCAGTCTGACAGTTCTTCAAGACATTAAACACAGACTTACCAGCTGACCCAGCATTTCTACTCCTCGGTATACACCCAAAAGAAATGAAAGCAGATGTCCATACAAAAATTTGTACATGAATCCTCACAGCAGCATTACTCATAATGGTCGAAAAGTATAAACAATCCAAATGCTAACCAAGATGGATGACTAGCAATGGTATATCCATACCATTTGAATATTATTCAGCTGGGAAAAGGAATGAGGTACTGATATATTCCACAACATGGATGAACCTTGAAAACATTATGCTGAGTGAAGGAAATCAGAAAAAGACCACATCTTATATAACTGCATTCATATGAAATGTCCCTAATAGGTAAATCTGTACAGATAAGAAAGCAGATTTGTGGCTGTTTAGTACTGAGGGAGGTTAGGGGAGGGTAAAGGAAGATGGGGATTGATTAATAATAGATAATAGGGTTTCTTTTGGGGGTGATTAAAATATTCTAAAATTGGTTGTGGTGATGGTTACAAAACTCTCTGAATATACTAAAAGCCATTGAACTATACACTCCAAATGGGTGAATTATATGATATGTGAATTATATCTCAATAAAGTTGTTTAAAAAAAAAAAAAGGATGGGAGATCATCATAAAACCAGGAAGCATGGCCTTTCATTTCCAAATGCTCTGGTCATTCCTCACTATGTCAGGTCCCTTTCAGCTGCACCAAGTTTCCTGACTTAGAGGTAACACCAAGTTCTCATTCATTGTTTCAGACACATTTGAATTTTTCCTCCCCCACCACCCCGAGATCCTTGAACATCCTACAACCACAGCACAACAGCTACATTCTCTACTACCATGGAGCCTCCACCAGCCGCCACCCCAGTTCTCCTTGGCCTTTGATGATCTGTTCCAAATTACGGAAAGGGATCAAGAGAGCAGGATAAAATGAGAGAGAACTATCATCATGTGAAGACAGTTCAGGGTTCTGAGTAGGGAGGTGTATTCATGGGGGAATGGCAACAAACTCTTTGGTCTCAGATAAGAACCACTGGGAGTGGGGAGCAAGGTTGCGGAGACAAGGGAGAGATTTTCCTAATAGCTTTCTCCCAGACTTACTGGCCATCCCAAACATGAGAGGTCTGGGTAGAGAGGACTGGCAGATGATCTCACTAGGGACTTTTAGTAAGGCAGAAACAGCAAGACCATCTTGTCAATGTGACGACCATGATCGAATCCCCAACTGGGATTCTTAAAGGATTAATGCAGTGAGGAATTTAAAAGCATCCTGATAACTGACTTCTGACAAAATACCCAAGAAAACAATGTACAAAAACTGTGTAACCATAAAATATAAGAGCAAGCATAAATGAGATTATTAATCCAATGATATGGATTATGCCTTTAACCATGTACCAGGTACTGCCTACGCACAGTGTTTTCAGAAAAGGGAAGCTCTCCTCTCACCTTTCAAGTTGTTTGCTGCACAATCATGGTGGTGCTGCTCATCTTTCTAGTAGCTTATTTTCTTTATCATTCTGACTCTCAAATCTCTATCAGAACTGGACCTCACATGGCCAGTAGTCAGTGGAATGTAGCAACGCCCACCCTCAAAAACCTTGCCAGCTTTCATGAAAAAACAACAGAGTCCTTCACCTGAAACTAATATAACATTGTATGTTAAGTAGCTGGAATTAAAAACAAACAAACAAAAAAATGAACAAAGTTATCTGGTTAGATCCTAACACAAAAATTGGTATAGCATGGACCCAACCAAAGCTCCTTACTGACTGAATAGAAATATCCACTATATATCCCACAGGTCTTAGAAGTTGAGCTCAAATATCCAGAACCAAGGACCCACGTACATAGGGCTCTTCTAACTTATTCTAGTTAATCTCCCAGGAGAGAGGCTCTGGTTCTTCTTTTATCTTCTCAGAAGACAATAAACAAACCTGTAAAAACCACTAACTGTTTTCCCCCAAATCTGTGAACGGACAGTTAAACTAGTATTTTTGTTTTGCTTGTTTTTTAAATGAAACTTTACCCCTATAATTTCTATGCACTGTCTTTTTTAATAAAAGCACAGGAGATAGCCATGTTGGAATGTGAACCACGCACAGCCTGCACATGCCTACCTGCAGCATATGACCGCTTTACAGGAGAGCGCCAAATCCAGGAAGCTTCTCCTGACTTCAAAGGAGAGCGCATACTTCAGGGTGTGGCCATCGATGATGAGGGCCACGTCATTCTCCTTGCCCAACAGATTCCCAAGGTCAGTGCAGTGCTGCGTAATGGCTGCCCTTGTTGCCTGAAACAAGATGGGGGAGGGGGGGGTGTTATGTATTTATGTGTTCAATATGTCAAAAACAGAACTTAAGAAAAAAATCAAAAGTTCCTTAAAGTGAGGACATGCCCATTCTAATGTAAAACATACAGAGTTTGATGTGAGTATATATACATGTACATTAAAATTCCATTGAACTGCCTGCTAGGTCTGTTTTATGGGTGAAAACATCCCCTTTAATGGTATTTACATTTGATATTTACAGTAACCTACTCTGGTTGCAGTCTAGGCTGAACCAGAGCATCCAAATTCTTCTCCGTTGGAACTTTAATTGTTAAGGTTCTTCTGACTGTTTTTCTCCCTCCTCCTTTATACTACATATATATTATTCTTGGTGCCTCTAGAATAGGAAACTCCATATAAATGAAAGCGTGATGTTGTATTTTTGGGTTTTCTTTTCAAAAGATAAAGTTGCTAAAACTTAAATGGCAAACATTTCTCAGTTTGCACAGATAATCTTTAAAGCTTCCAAAAGGTATTAGGGGATATACACAAAAGATTAATTTCTATCCTCTGCTGAAATCTTCAAATTAAAATTTCTCCCCATGGGTCATTAGAAGAAGACACAAACTGGTCATTTTTTCATGTTACAGAAAATATCTAATCAAATTAAACATTTTAAAACAGTACTTTTTAAGACATCACTATCAGCCGAAATAAGTGCCTTGGTGTGATGTCTTAATCAGATGCAATTAAAGCACAGCATCTTTCTTTAGATTTAAAAAAAAAAGTATGTCTGACTTCCCGGTTGAATTTATGACTATGACTAGGATATCTGGTTCAAATATAAGAATGAAATTTTTAGCTCATAATAAAAAATACGGTTTAAGTTAATGAGGGGAGCACAAAAGTCTGCTGAAATGATCTGTCTGGACAACTGTCCTTTGGCTATTAAACTACATTTACATATAATTTATCCACCTGATAACATAAATTACCATCTTAAAGAAATATGTCGAATGGACAGGAATCTTTCTACCTCTAGTTAAACTGAGGATCCGCTACCATCGCAAAGGGTGGCGCAAGTTCTATTGTCTTACTTCTCCCTTTTCATTCTTGACAAGAGACTTGAGACGACACTTATCAGAAAGATGTATTTGAGGCATAACTGTGGTCTAGAGCCCCGTTCTGTGCTCAGATGGCTCAGGGTCTGGTCCCAACTCTCTACTTACTACCTCTGTGACCCTGGGCAAGTTACTTAGCCTCTTTAAACAGCAATTCTTTAGTGTAAAACAGCTAAGAATAGGTAACCTCATAGCACTTTTGTTACAAACAAATGAGCTAATTGGTGCCACCTGCTTAGCGCTGGGCTTGGCACATAATAAGCACTCAATGAAGCCCATTCTTCCTCTGGTTACTGTTTATGCACTAAGAATTTCCTACATCCAGGAAAATACACAGTGGTACTGCTTCAGGCGGTGAATAAATGCCATCACTGACAATGCCTTCTTTGTCAAGGTAATAACAGAAGCATAATTGATAGAAGAGTGTCCTAAGAATAACAGTTGACTTTTAGTAAAAATAAAGGAAACTTCATACCTTTTCACTCTTCATTAGTTGCATAATTCTGAATCTCAAACAAAACATCTATGTTTACCCTATCTGTGCAAACAGCCTGCCCTTTAGAATCTGGGTAGAAAAACTCCCACCCACTCAGGGAAATCCCGGTGTGGCAGCCCGGGTGCGCTCACCGGGGAGCTCAGACAAGTCTGGGCAATTCCGAGGAGTGTGCTTGCCAGGGGTCGATGCGTGGTGGACAGAAAAACCTCCTGGGAAATATTTTACTCAAAGGGATGAGGCAAGCTCTGCAGATCTGGTCCGTGGCCAACATGCCAATACTGTCATGGAGGCACAGTCTAGCCCAGTGCCCTTTACTTCCATTGCCACCCCCTCCCCGTGGACTTATGGAGGAAAAGGTTGAAGAATACAAATCCCTGAGATAAGGAGACCCCTGTCTGCGGTGTTTTTGTAAGGGGGCACGTACAAATGAAGATACGCAGCGGTAGTAGTATTATAAAGGGTACTTTCTCCACGTGGGAGTGTTTCTGGCCCACTCAGGAAGACAGACTGGACCCTTCCTCAGCCCGAGTGCTGGCAGCTGACCACCTATCGGTGCGTGAGGCTCTGGGCCATGAGCAGGGAGGGTGCCCAGCAGTGGGATGGTGAATGGCAGAAAGGTGGTTACTGAGACATGTACAATCTTCCCCTTCCCCCCACAATCAGTCAATCCATTAACTGTGTAGGGAAGGACCTGAAAGGGAGCTGGAGTTTCAACAGCGACAGGCAGGGACACACAGTCACCCACGCGGCCCCTCTTCCTGAGGGCCTCCTAGGCCAGAGCCTGCAGTGGCCTGGGGAACACGGATGATACTAAGTTGAAATGTTTTCAGGTTGAACCACGCAAAGTGCTATGGACGGAATGTTTGTATCCCCTGAAAATTCAGACATTGAAACCCTAATCCCCAGTGTGATGGTATTTGAACGTGGGGGCCTTTGGGAGGTCATTAGGTCACAGGGGGGAAGCACTCACAATGAGATTAGTGCCCTTAACAAGAAGCTGCAAGGGAGTTTCTTCCTTCTCTCCCTTTCTCTCTCCCCACCGCACCGCACCCCACTCTGCCCCTTCAGCCACAGGAGGACACAGCATGAAGGCAGCCAGGCCATAAACCAGGAAGAGGGCCATTGTCAGACAGTGGATCTGCGGGCACCTTGATCTTAGACCTCCCAGCCTTCAGAACCACGAGGAATGGATTCGTGTTGTGGAAGCCAGCCAGTCTATGGTATTTTTGGTATAGCAGACTGAGCAAAGACAACTCCTTGAGCCCACTGGTGATGCATACTCTTGGCATAATGGATCTAGAGATGAGAAGGCATGGCTTGTGACCAAGACAACGCGAGGGCACACAGACCGAGCACGCAACAACTGCTCTCATGCTTACTGTCTAATAAAATGTAGTAACTGCACGACAGATACATGCGTCGTACCGAACGTGGAAGAGAAGGCTGCTGGTACATGGACGGGATGGGAGGGCAGCACCCGGTGTCCTGGAGCAGGAGATGCCCATGGGAGTGAATGACACCCCCGAGGCTGTGCTGAACTACAGACTGTTAGAAACATGGCAGCTATGCTCTCCAGTTGTGGAGAGAGCACCAAACATTACTGTTACTATGTGGGCCATTCTGCCTTCCTGGTACATTTTGCATTACATTTTCCTTTCCTTTTTTTTTTTTTCCAAGTTTTAATTTAAATTCCAGTTAGTTAACATACAGTGTAATATTAACTTCAGGCGTAGAACTGAGTGATTCATCACTTCCGTACAACAGCCGGTGCTCATCACATGCCCTCCTTAATCCCCATCACCCATTTCCCCCACCCCCCCACCTCCCCTCCAGCAGCCCTCAGTTCGTTCTCTATGAGTCTATTTTCTGGTTGATCCTTCTTTTCTTTGTATCTTACTCCTTTTGCTTGCGATGTTCTCTACTTCTCACCTCCGTTCCTACCTGAACCATCCTGTTCTCTCACTTCATCTGTGCATAATCACACGTTTGCCTGTGAGACTGAACACCTTCCTTACCACTAAAACCTCTCCAGATGCATCCTCCTAACTCCACCCTTGACTTGTCTCCAGCCTCTACTTTGGTTTTAATTCCTCAGCTTCCAGTGCCCACTCAGCAATAATCTTTGATCAAACCCAGACTAGCTGGGTTCACTGCACATGTGTGGCAGAATATAGGTCCCTTCTGTGCAGTTCTCAAGCAAGCCAATCGAAGGTATTACTATCACAAACAGTTCCTTATTCTCAAATGGACTATGATTCAAAAGTCTATTTGTAACTTAGTTATTGGGCACTTAGAATCTATTTTCCCAATGGAACAATGTTACAAATTGTGGTTGGATCCCAGGGCCTGTTAATGCCTATTTAGCCTAGTCGCTAAAATTTATACTGCAGTCTCTTATTTTAATAAAAAACCAATTACTGAAAGTTACAATGGACTTAGCTCTTATGAGGGGCATAGGGAGTTGGTACCAGGAGTTTCATTCCCAGAAAGATACAGAACATTCCAAACTCCTTCATTAGAATTTGCCTATTAGGCATTAATATAAAAAAAATCTATTTCCAGGTTTTCATATGTGTTCTACAATTTTATTTTCCTTCACAATTAAAAACACGCACGATTTACAGCCAAAGTGAGCAAGTGCAACTATAGATTGTTCGCGTAGGCACGCCAATCACTCTCCTCTCCCTTGCTTGTGCTGTACTGGGAACCCTGCATTTCTTACCAGCAAACTCAGCACTTGCCTTTGCATTCCCAGCTTTTTAAACAAAATCATGTAAATGCCATAGACAGTGCCACCCTTGAGCTCGGAAAATGGCTGTCTGTCGGCTCACAGATCAGAGGTTCGCCTGAAGTACAGTTGAAGTTCAACCTGCTCAACTTACACACAGATGGGATCCGCAAGATGGTTCTACTGTGAGTTACTCTGGATTTAACAAACTGGGAAAGATGAAGATTTCTAGAATCTGGATGCCTGTCTACCAATTTGCAGGTAGCAGGAATCTTTCCTCAAAATGAAACCATTCCAGCGACACTGAAATCTGTCAAGGCAGGTGACCCTCTCCCTCCACAAGCTTGGCAGTGTCATAAGGAATTTCTTAGACACTGAGCTAGCAGCAGCTGCCTCAGACCCCACTTTGATGTTCTACAAATTCCAACGGGCTCAGAGCTGATGATGCTGAAAGCCGGACGGTTCAAGTTTCATGAGTGGCAATTCAGCCAAATCTTACTTCTCCTTCAGGAGCAAACTCCCTTCTCCTGAATTAACCTTGAGCTAATGAGTATCTAACCATAATGCCCATCCTCTAGACCATGGGTTCAAAATGGTTTTGCTGTTCTTCCATTCCAGCCAGCCATCTATTTTTCTTGTCCCTTACCAACCATCAGATGCGCCTTCTCTCACCACTGTGTTCTACCATTCCTGTCATTCCCACTGCCCAGCCTCCCAGACCAGCCATGGCGGCATTCTCCTTATTCCGGCCACTTGATTTTTGTACTATCATTTTCCTTTCCAATACAATCACACCTGTTTCCTGACAGCATTAACACTCTCAATACTTTTGCACTTATAAACTCTAAGGGACACAAAAGTTTGTAAAGCTAAAGACAAAGCACAAATCCGGCAAACCCATTATAGGCAAATAAAGGTGAAGGCTGAAAACAAGGTAATTCCTTATGGCCCCTACTGGCAGCTGTAGGGGCTGCTCTAGACATTGCTTTGTTCTAATCTATGAATATCTCTAAACTTAAGTTCATTAGAAAGAGGAATCTGTTAAATGTGTAATGTTTCAAGGATTTCCTGTGATACTAATAATTTCAAGCGAGATGGGATGCTATCTCACAGGCACGGAGCAAACATTCTTAAGAGATAATCTGGCCTCTTGCCACCAAGCAGCCATGTACTTGTTTGGTACCTTCAGGTCACCTTTTACTGCCACCCCCATCAGGCACTCTCTACACTGGCTGTCTCCACCTCCCACAAAATGTTTCTATTTCTGATAAAAAAAATTGTTTATCTTCTCAGATTGCCAAGTTACTGAATTCTCAGTAACATCAAAGACTCTACAGAGTTATGTTTTTGTTAATTGTCTTGAGTTATAGTTATATAGTTATAGTTATATATAGTTATATATATATATATAGTTATATAGTTATATATACAATAAAGTTGAGCCATTTTAAGTGTACAATTCAATGAGTTTTGGCAAAGTTATACAGTTATAGTTATATAGTTATATATACAATAAAGTTGAGACATTTTAAGTGTACAATTCAATGAGTTTTGGCAAAGATATGCAGTCACATAACCTCCTGCATAACCAAAACACAGAACATTTCCACTGCCTGAAAACATTCCTTCCTGCCATCCGGCATGCAATCCTATCCCGCTCCCCACCCCACCCACCCCTGCCACCCAGACCTGGCCCCTGGCAATCATCGATCCACTCTGTCACTATAGTTTTGCCTTTTCTAGAATGCCATATAAATAGAATCAGACTTTACAGTCTTTTCTGTCTGGCCTATTCCCTTAGCCTAAGGCTTTGAGATCTCTCAGGTGTTTCTGTGCTTATTAATTCCTTTCTGTTCCCGACTGGTAGTCCACTGTATGAATATACCACAATTTGCTTAATTCACTCACTCATTATCACATTTCTGGGTTGTTTCCAGTTTTAGGATATTATGAATAATTCTATAAATATTTATATACTGGTCTTTGTGTGGACATATGCTCCTATCTTTCCTGGGTAGACACCTAAGATTGGAATTACTCGGTCATGCCCCCAACAGACACGCAGAGCAAGGTACGTCTAACTTTACAGAGACGGTGAGGCTGTTTCCAACAGAAAGACATGGTTGTGGCATTTCGCTTTCTTACCAGTGCTGTGTGCACGCTTTGGCTGCTCCTCATCCTTGTCAACACTGGCAAACTGTCAGTCTTTTCAATTCCAGCCATCCCACGGGTGTGCGGTGTTAGATTTGGTAGTTTGCATTTGCACTTCCCAAGTAACTAATGGTGTTGAGTATTTTCTAATGCTTACAAATTAAATTAATTTGTTTGCTGGGATTTTAAGACATACAAGTAAGCAAAATAAAATAATGCAGGTAGTATACGGGGAGGGGCATTCTTGTGCACGGTGATAACCACTGCGTACACAGGTGAGCCCCAAGAACCTCTCCTCAGGGGAGCTGTGATATCCTATTTTTCAACTTCTTTTTAACATCTCATATCTCTAAAAGATCTACGTTTTCCTGAAAAGGCATCCCAGCAGTGTGAGAAGAGTGATTCAGGAGGTGGGGGATATGGAAGAAAACTGGCAGCAGCTGTTAATGAGCAAGTATTATTTATTGGAAAAAAAGAAAAAAGAGAGAGAGAGACTATTTATTCACATAGCCTTCAGAGCCTAGAAAAAGTCTGAAAACATGCAATCACTATTATCTACTGAAAGACAATCTAACAGTTGTGCCTGAGCTCAAGTCATTAAGGTCAAAAAATTCCCTGAAAATATGTACTTTCCTTTTCATGAAGGATATTAAATAGCAAAGCTACTAGGCTTACTTTATTTTCTTTCCTAAAAAACTAGATTTTTATTGTAGCACTAGGAATCCTCTTACATGCTAAACAAATATATTCTTGAATAGCTGTATACAAGATCTCAAAAATAATTTATATGCTTTAAGAAGCATTGCTATTCCAATCTTGACTGTGAATCTTTTTTCTTTTGCAATTTTTTAAAAATGTGGAATTCTTCTTAAAGTGGATAACCCTTTTTCTATAAGAAAATGATTTTGCAGTGTGACCCTCCTGCAAGAAGAAAGCAAAATCAACATTTGTAAGTGATCAGTCGGCTGCTGTATAAAATGACCCTCTGTAATTCCATGGAACAGTTGCTGGTCACACATTTGTCCAGACTGGATCTCTGGGAGTCACCATATACTTCAGAGGCACAAGGAATCTCAGCCACAGTTGATACCACACTAACTAGGAATAATGTGACTATGAACATAACCACTTTAGCTTAATTAATTTTCTGACCTTTTAGGATTTAAATTTTTAACTTTGGACGTATCAATGAGATAGCCACTGCACTATTTTTAAAATCTGCTTGGTTCCTGGAGTTATTACCAAGTGCCCAGACCAAACACAATGGTGACCAAGTTTATAAATTTAAAAAGAAACAACAGCAGAAAATAATCTCTAGACAATTAAAATTTACAGAGTGTTTTTAACAAACTACGTGATTAGGTATGTCAGATAAACTTTAGCAAAGGAATGTAGAGTGCTACTGATCTCACACAGAAAGATAAACTACCAGCTGCAAACCAAAGATCTACATTTGGCTCACAGTGACAAATGCTGGTATCTGTTATGTCAGCATAGAAAGCATAGCATAAGTAATGCAAAGTCATTTCAATTCCTGAACTACTTATTTGCTTAATGATAAAACCAGTTTCTTAAAAAACATGCTCACTTTTTGAACAACCCCTTACAGATGCCATGTAAAAAAAAAAAATGAACATAAGAATCTTAATTAGTTAATCTCCTGCCCTTAAGAACTTAAAGTTTTAACTTTAATATTTCAATAATACAGCCACTGCACTTACTCCTAAAGTCTTCTTGACTCTTAGAGGAATTAAAACGTGCCCAGACTGTGTTTAACTTCTGCAAACAACAAATGAAAACAGTAAAAAAAAAAAAAAAAAAAAAAAAGTTCTAGGGGCACATGGGTGGCTCAGGCAGTCAAGCGTCTGCTTTTGGCTCAGGTCATGATCCAGGGTCCTGGGATCAAGCCCTGCATAGGGCTCCCTGCTCAGTGGAAAGCCTACTTCTCCCTCTCCCATTCCCCCCTGCTTGTGTTCCCTCTCTCGCTGTGTCTCTCTCTATCAAATAAATAAATAAAACCTTAAAAAAAAAAAAAGTTCTAAAAGAGACAGTGAAGGCAGATCATTAAAAAAAAAAAAAAATCCCAAATCCATGTGTGGCAGCTGCAGGCTGTGTGAGGGAGTAACAGGGCATAGGGAAGGTTGTAGCCACATGAAGAAAATGTGATCTTGGGCTCCCCACTAGTACCTACTGAAGCAAAAAGACTGCACACGAAGGGCTGAGACTGGCCACCACCCACAGCTCCCAGGCTGCAGCTGAGCCACCATAGGCAGGTTCTGGAAAGCACCTGCCAGTGGGACCTCCTCAGTTTTCCTTGAATCAGTAGGAGTTGGGGGTACAGAGAGAGTTATGTGAGAGGAAAAGAACAACTGTATACAAATCCTCTGCTATGTTAGGAAAAAACTTCATGTTTATGTGGAACACCGTTAGCACATTTAAAACTGGGAATACTTTCTAAATGACAGTCTCTAGTCAGTAAAGCCAGTGGCATACGTTATTATATAGATACAGATTTTAAAAATAAAACCAAATAAATAAGTAAAAAGTGTAGAAAAAGTTCCATTTCCACCGGAGACCACCACACTGATGGATGTGCAAGGAGGAACTCTCAGCACATACAACCAGCCAGAAGGCTCCCCCAAATGTGCAGAACCCATAACCAACTAGCGTAGGTGAGGGCAGGCTCAGGGGTCAGGCTAGAATGCACCTCACCATTCTCTTCTCTACACAGACTGGCAAGGATTCAAGGTTACGGAGATAGAGGTTTACATCAAAATATAGAGCCCCCCCCCAAAAAAAATCCTTTACTTAACCTTTAGCCATTAAGAGCCTATTATGTGCAGAGGTTTCTAGGGGTGGAGAGGCCCCCAGGGAAGGAAAGAGCAACAGGGAGGAGGGCACACAAGAGCCCGAGGCCTGGCACACAGCTGCGATACCTTAGTAGGTGCTGATGCCCCCCTGGAAGGCGTGAGGAAGACCAGGCACAGCTTGGAAGGTGCTGGGGATGGGGAGGCTGGGCAGACAGCAGACAGAACAGGAAGCATTTGCACGTCCTGCCAGAGCTCACAGGGAGCCAGCAGAAGCTTCCACGTATACAAATACCGCACTCAGATGTTCGTATGTGGAAGCTCACCCACCAACAGCAGAGATGATGAACTGGACAGGGAAACAGACCAGCAAGAAGCCTTCAGATGATGAGAGTCTACCCTTTGACTGGGACAAGAGAGACAAAACCAAGAAACGCATTTCAGAAGAAGGAGATGCAGCGCCTGGTGAGCGGTCAGAGGGTGAGGGAGGGTACGGGGGTAAGTGGTGTCGGGTCTGGGAGGTAAAGGAGGCCAGTTGCTGGGAAAGGGACAGAGGAGGACTGGGGGAGGGGCAGGAGCCTGTGTTTGGGGGGTCAGAAGAGATTTCATTTTGACTTTGTGTACAGAGAGTTGGCTCTGTGGTTCAAGAGCAACCTAACCATTCCCTGCGAGACTAGTGAGGAAGCCTGGAGGGACAGTAAGGGATTAGGGGCCCCGGACCACCCAGCACTGCTCTCTAGGGACCTGCTCCTCAGAAGTCCCTCCGCCTCCTGCACCCCCATCAACGTCTGCAGAGCTCTGAGTGAACATCCGGCAGCCATCCCTTGTCCTTTGTGGATCATATAACCTCTCAATCAATGCTGCTTAAAGAATGGAAAAAGAAACCATTTGGGTAGTTTCCTTACCACTCCCTCTGGGTGAAAAAAGCAAACAAACAAATCACTCAGCATACAGCAGGTGCTGAGAAAATGCTTGCCACCCCTTGTTTGGGGAGTATTTGCTGCTTCCTGAACTCCTGACCCTGGCCAGAACAATCGCTCACTGTCTGTGGTGAGTCATCTCTTCTCTGCTTCTGCTGGTCCCTTCTGCACATCACTGCACTCGCCTTGTGACAAGGTCTTTCTATTCATATTTTGTAAAGTGTCTGAGGCCTCAGCGTGGTGGACCACTCACACAGTAAGTAGCTGTGGGACGCCAACAGCGAGGATGCAGCCATGCACGGAATGGCAAAGGCCCTTTCTCAAGCAGCTTACGTGTTAGTGAGGAGACAGGCAGGAAGCAAACAGACACCCAACACATGCTGTGTGGTATGTGCCGTGGAGGAAAGGCAGGTAGGGTTTAGCAGGAGTCCATCAGGAACTGGACAGGACGGCTCTCAGACAGGAAGACCAAGACTGGCTTTCGGGCAGAAGTATTAACAGTTTATGCTTAAGCGGACAAAAAGGTCCCAACGGTCAATTTGAGCGGCCAGGAAATAAAATCAATAGGTTGAGTTTAGGTAATTCATCCCATATTTTTAAAAAAAACTTTTGAAGCCAAAATTGAAAAGCCAGGTGATTTCACATGAAAACTGTGATACCCAGCTTCTCTTAAAAAATTACAGTACCTGGGAACGTCAGACCCGTGTTCATGCAAAGCAACACCCAGCTACCCCTAACAAATACATGCTGGCCATAGCGACCCTATCCCCTCGCCCGTACTGGAATGCCAAGCATCACTGGTCACCGGGTATGTGCTGCTCTGTGGCCCTGACCCCCCGATCCATTAAAAGTGGGGAAAAAAATTACTAGGGCAGGCCAGAGCTTCCTGGTGAGGGGGACACAGAGCTCCGTTTGCATTCCCACCATGTCCCTGACCCTGCGGGTCTGTGCCATAGCCTCCCAGCTTGGTGAGTGCAGCGTTCCTAAATTTCTAATGGGACACAAATCGGAGTCCCATCAGGGCTCTACCCAGATTCTCATTAGGGTTGTCATGGACTGTTGCTAATACAGGCATGGTGCCAGACCCTTTATTTTACCTAGCTGATGAAGGTTCAGTCCCTAAAATTAAACTCCTAATACTGAGAAAACATACAGATGCCCAGATTTAAGACCCAAAAGCTATCCAGAGGAATGAGGATTTCCTGAAGCTTCTTAAATTGCTTTCTGTAGAGATTTCACCTTTAACGCGCGCACGCACACACACACACACACACACACACATAATTTTCCAGATGGCTAGCATTTCTATAGGGAAAAATAAGTGTCAGCTTTAGTATTGAAAATGTTGAATAAGATGGCATATTGGATGGAGTTAATAACTTCGAATGTACCTATGAGAACCTCTTTCTTCATATACACATTTTTGGGCTCCTAAGCCTAGTGCTAAATGCTTGAGGGAAGAAATGAAAAGTTATTGAGGAAAAAAATACATATATATACACACGCACCTATATATACATACACATACACACACTATATATTTGACATACTAGAGAAAAGGCATAAAATATACAAAATATTTATTATAAAATATATATTATATACTATACCAAATATGTGAATATATGTGTATACACCTATATATATAATACATATATATATATGTGCATGTGTATAATATAAAACAGAAGCCACTTTTGTGAACCTTAAGAAATGATACTCAATTCTACAAACTCTATGCTGTTATATGCAGGTGATATTCAAAGTCCTGGGGACAAAAAGATGGAGAACCCCCTTGCCTTCCACCCCAGGCACACATGAACGAAAACCAGGCTAAGTACTATTATGGAGGACTGTGAAGAAAAGAAAAATAATGTACAAGATGGAGAGCAGGGAAAACTACCAAAATGCTTAGCGGAGATTAGGGATGGACCAAAGGGCACTCTGTCAAAGAAGACAACTCTGAAAATTAAAAAAAAAAAAAAGGACAACTCTGCAAAAGAACTGCAGGTTGACAATTGTTCTCACCTGTCGGTGTATGTAAGAGGAACACCTAGAGACGCTCAGGACAGCTGGGCTGGGGCCAAGGGGGAAATCCTGCATTAAGAAAGCTGAATTTCTGAATCCTATAAGAAAAATGATTCAGGGCTCAGTCCAAGGACCTTTCCTACCTGTATCTCTGGGAATCTCAGCTGGTCTTATGTCCTTAAATATGTTAGACTCACAAATGTGTATCTCCAGGTAGAACCTCCCCTCCAAATTCCAGACCCAAATATTCACCACCTAAGTTGGTATCTCCAGTTGGTTGTCTTATAAGGCACTGGAAACATATCATCACTGGCATCTTGGTGTTACTCAAACATGCCCTCCTGCTACCTTCCAGCCCTTAATACTGGAATGCTTAGCGGAAGCAATAGATTTACAGTAGCTCCTCCCCTCTTCCCGATGAGATCCTTCTCAGTGACCCTACTTAAAATCACACTCCCCTGGGCACACACATTTCCCCCTCCTGCTTTATTTCCCTCAGGGCACTTATATGTCCCAAATCTTTCTTGAGGAGAAGGCCACAGGGAGCTGGGGGACAAGCTCAGACACCATGCCAACACCCACATCTACGGTGAGGCCTGCATTGACGAAGCGACAGGATTGAAGACTTTTCAGGGGTAGAATGTACAGGGTTCAGTAACAGCGTGAGGGCCGCGGGCGGGGGCTAGTAATATGGGCAAAGCTTGACAACCTTCATGGAGATGGACAAGGCCAGAGGGATGAGGGAAGGGGAGGTATAGGAAGGGTAGACACAGCAATTCAATTTCTGAGCATATTAATTAAATAAGGTACATTAACATATGCATTAATATATCCTTCTCGATACAGCTCAAAGCCTAATAAACTCCTCCAAAACAACTGCTAAGGTTTAAGTTACTCCTAAATTTCATAAGCCCAAAGACTCACGAGGGCTCAAAGTCACTAGGTATAAAGGTTACAGGTAACACTCCATCCTCCAGAAAAAAAAATTACAAACACCAGAAAAATGTGGGAAATGGTGATTTGCAGAAGACCAGAGTGTCCCTAGTGCTTGAAACTATGCAGAGAATAAAAAAAGAAGTGGCTCTGTTCTCCAGACTTACATTTAATAGGTTCTAAATCCAGCACAGATTTGACCTTTGCTTTAAATAGATTTTCTTGGAGAGGAGGGAAGAAAACATTGATTCATCCGAGACTCCTGAACGACCTACTGTTCACATTACTTGAAATAAAGTCTGCTTTAAATCAGAATTCTTGAGACACAGAAATAAATATACCAAAAGGTTTCTAATTCTATGCTTTCGCCAGCTGATTATTTTCATTCACAACAGTGGACGAACTTGATATGGTCTTTCCAGAAGAAGGCCCATGGCCACAGAGAGAGCACACAGAGGAATCAATCAGATCAATGCCATCCGGGCTCAGACTTCAGCTTGACTTCCGATCAACACTTGCAATAGAACAAATACGAGAAGTATGTGAAATGGAGATGAATTTTCGGGGGTTTCTAAAGCCCATGTTAATTTAGCAACATTTGAGGAGTAAGGGAAACCTAGGAGCAAAAATGTTTCCAGTGAGACTGAAAAAGGTTAAGCCAGAATCATTCAATACCAGGATTGTTCACTCAGGAAACCAGAAACATGCAAACTTTCCCACTCTGCTAAACTCAGTCATCAAGATCAATGCCACAGACTTAAGGGCTAATTAGGCAGTTAATATATAATCCTGGCCCTAAACCTTCTTAATCTATTTGTTAGCAAATTTGAGTGTTTCCTTGCTCATTTGAAACCATTGCCAGAAGACAGTTGGAGAGACAAAACACAAATCTACATCAAACAGAGGTATGCCTTACTACCTATTTGCTTCTGTTTGAGGAAGAATTTGAAAATGTGCTTTGGGTACCAGGTAGATAAATGACCTCAGGGCACCAGACAGATAATAAAGGTACATCAGCAACATTAAGGAGTGGTGGGGTCTGTAGCCAACGGGGAAGTGTCTGTCCCACCTACCAATATTCACAGTGCTATCCAAGCTCAACACTACTGTAGGCTGCATTTGGCCCACCAACTACCAATTTGACACAAAATTCAAGCATGATCAGAGACTCACAATTTAAAGAGGAAATGATGATTCATATGGCATTTTCCCAAAATGGTGACCATTTCTTTTTTTCCTCCTACGCAAGCTAGTGTCTTATTTTTTTTTAAAGTTTTAAATTTTAATTCTAGTAAAGCTAACACACAGAGCTATATTAGTTTTAGGTGTACAGTATAGTGACTCAACAATTCTACATGTTACTCAGTGCTCATCATAATAAGTGTACCCATTTTTATCTGAACAATGAACATCACAACATGCTTTCCCAGATGCCACCACTTGTAATCGCATGCATGTCACCCTCTTACCAATTATAGGAAAGGAATGTTTTCTGGGCAATTCAGTTGGGATGAGGACTCATACCTACAGTCATTTCAAAGCTCTAATGACAAGAATCAAATACAAATCTGTAGACTGAAACAATGAGTAAACACACAAACTAACACACACACGCACACACACACAAAAGTACACGCTAAATCCCAGTAGAAGTATATTATTCTCCTACCAAATCAAACATTTTGAGAATCTTATATGTAGAGGAGACTTAACCAGCAGAAGGACCAACTGTGGCCCATACACCCAGGCCTGATGTAGAGACGGAGTAGAAATCACTCACATACTCTCTCAACCAGAGCCTTACCTTGGACGTTGCAGTGCCCACAAGCTTCATGCCGAAGGGCAATGTGTTCACACAGAGCCTCCCTCCTAATCTTTTCTTTATCTACTTCACCCTACACACGTTACTAAAATAACCTCAAATTGCACTATCAGCACATCATTTTTCTGTTTGTGGTCTTTTGCTCTCAATTTATGTCCTATCAAATGAAATATTTGGAGATCAATTTAGTGTTTCCTCTTCTTGCTTGTTTTATGGCTTATAGTATTAGAGCTTCCAACCTTTTACAGGTTGGAGCATATTAATTAAATGAGGCACATTAACATATGCATTAATATATCCTTCTCGATACAGCTCAAAGCCTAATAAACTCCTCCAAAACAACTGCTAAGGTTTAAGTTACTCCTAAATTTCATAAGCCCAAAGACTCATAAGGGCTCACATACCCACAGATTCTTTCTCTCATTGCATTTAGAATTTCTCCTTTAAATCCAAGGAAAGACTATTAGGTATAAAAGAAAGTCATAAATACATGTGAAACCAGCCAGAAGGGACCCAGCCCGTACCACCAGCCAGCCCTAAGTTCCTGGCCCCGTGAGAGCACTACCTCATATTCCTTAAGTAACTTACCCATCTACTGTGGGGAGAAAGCTTTAATGTTGCTGAAAACCAATACACACATGTGAATCCTCAAAGCAGGCCTCGCAGTACAAGAACTTTCGGGAAAGATATCCTGCAGCTGAGAACCAGGTTCCACATTCCTTAGGGTGTAACTCAATCAGTCAGCCTGCACAAACTCACCAAAGGACTGCTTGCTGAAGGAAGCGAGCAGAGGAGCGTACCAGAGGGCACAGGCCTAATCACCCGCAGTGTGCCCCATGGAGAGAAAATCACCCGCAATAAAGAAGGTGGGGAAAATTACTCTTGTATGAGTTTTAAGAGTCTGCATGACAGATGGAGAGAACTGTGGCCAATTAAAGCAGCAATACAACTAAGAAAAACAACTGCTGGCCATCGTGCCAGGCTGCTCCAGTCACTCCGTTTGGAAGGTGATGAGGGTCCCAGAGCCAGACTATGGGAAAGGATTTTGTTCCTGATTACAACCTTTCAAAACTATAAGGTGTTTGGAGAAAACTATGGAAGAAGGATCCAACTGACAATAGGGGCCCACAGGAGGGTTAAGAAACAGACTTTGGAAATGGAGTGTGGCTGATACCAACTCTTCACTAAATCTTCTAGCATCTTCACTAAAGCTCCATGGCATGTCTTACTAATAGAGTTTAAGTTACAAAGAGTGGCAATCATTTTTTTTGTTTTCAAATTTCACTTTCCTTCAGCTATAGTTACACACGTATAGCTTCACACGGAAACTGAAATGTGGTAATTTTGCTTCATTTTGATGTCTTTCTTCTACAGGCTAGCCAAAGACCAGAGTGTTCTTTTGGGCCTGGATTATATCCAAACAGCCACTTGGTAAAGACCCATTCTTCTATCAGAAGGTGAACCAGATCACATCCCAAGCAGTCAGTCCAGAGTTTTCCTCCATTCCCATCTGTTTTAAAAGGTACACAAGAATGCAACCACTGAGGTTTCCTTTTTCCAACCTCTTAGATCACTGTTTTCACACATCTTCAGCAAATAAATAATTTTGAGGTGTTCTCAAAGACTTGTTTGCTTTGTTTTGATAAGGGGTAAGAAGGAGGTAAAAAGCAAAAAATTAAATACTTGTATCTAAGGAGGAGGAGGAGGAAACAAACCTGTCCACAAGTTCACATTGGCACTATTGCTCTTTTCCTCTGGGAGCCAACTGCCATTCCCATAACACCACTGGAAACTGCACGAAGGGCTCCCTGTAGGCTTCCTTCCCTGGCAAGGGGCTGAGCAACAGGAACCACTGTCCTGAACCCCACGGCAGCCAGGACTGGAGGAATACACACAGGTCATGCTGCTACCCAAAATTATGTACCTGTCAATCTCTGCAAAAATTAGGTGTGTGGAAATACCAAAGTAAACAGTAAGTGAAGGGTGCACAAACATTTCATTCTGCCTCCAATATGAGAAAAGTCTCCTAAAACATTAGCACTAATCCCAAATTCATATCTGATGCAGGAGCTCTAGGGTAACAGATTAAAGACATTCATTTTCCTCGTACCCAAACGGTTCGGAGTCTTGGGAGACAAAGGCAACCAAACCCTGCAAGGCCTTCTGCCACCCCTCTGCCCTCAATATTTGTTAAGTTTGGCACAGCTTTTTTTTTCTTTTTAAATTTTTTCCCCCAGTTTCCCAATCTCCAAAGACTCTTTTCTCCAGAAATCAGTCTAGAATTCCCAGTTTTCATGGACATCCTTGCAAAAGGAGTCAGTCACTTCAATACCAACTATTTCCCTCTCTTCAGAAATATGTACTAGGGCATACTGCTTGATTGCATTCTCTGCAATGAGAATTTAGGCAAAGAGTGGTTGGCACATTGAACCCATTCAACCTGAAGACCGCAATCCTATTTAGATGCACAGAGCCCCTTTTATAATACCTACAAAAGAAACCAAATGTCCATACCAAGTGCAGCATAAACCCAAATGGCCAGGAAATAATAGACCTAGACTGAGATGAATAAAACCTGGAATGTAGATGGTGCCTCATGATGATGGTGAAAGGCTCTTGCTTTACTTCAAAGAAACTGAGGTATAGAGAGCTCATGGTGGCATGGCCAGTTAGCTGTGGAGGCTACAGAACACCCCCCTTATCTAGAGGCTTTTAGCATTCAACACTGTTTTTTTCACTCCATCTTTCTCTACTGTTCTCCAAATCATGAGCACAGCAACCATATCTGATACCACCTTGGTTTCCATGACCTTCATTTTCACTTCCCTTTAGCCACTATCAGTCTCCCAGGGCTGCCATAACTGACCATAAATGAGGTGGCTGAGAACAACAACAATAATTGTAGAAATAACAGAAGGTCAGTTCTCAGGGCTAGAAGTCTGAATGGAAGGTGTCAGCAGGGCCATGTTCTCTGAAACCTGTAGGGAAGAATAATTCCTAGCCCAGCCCCTTCCTATTCTGGTGGGTTGCAATTCAGGCTTGCAGCTACAGTGACTTCTGTCTCTGCCACTACTCCCTCCCTTATATGCATGTATCTTGTCTCTTCTTTTAAGGATACCAGTCATTGCACAGGGCCTGCTTGATTCCAGCATGACCTCATTTTAACTAATTACATCTGCAATGAACCTGTTTACAAACAAGGTCACATTCTAAGGCCCGGGGGATTAAGACTTCAACATATCTTTTGGGGTGGACACAAACCATTAAAGCCACAAAATTAGCACAGTCATACCCAAGAAACTGTAACATGAAATTTCCCTTTTCTTCCCTCTTACTCAGTTTCTTCTACCCCCTTCAACACTGCCTGCCTTGTTTTCAAAATGAGTTTTGTTCCATAAACCACTGAGGACTCACTCTCAGGTCTTTTTTGGCTTGGCCTACCTCTCCAGCTATCCTGGATTTCACAGATATTGATGCTGTCCTGATCCCCTTGACCTTCTGTTATTTCTACATTTCCTAGTCTACCATCAACAATCTATATTCTCAACTCACATTGTCAATCTACAGAGCATCAAAGGAGAAAGACACTAGCAATATCAACTGGTCCTGTTGACTATCACTTGACCTGGAATGGGCCCAGGATGGTAACCTTGAGCCAGGCCTCTCTTGATCTTCCTTCACAATGACCTTAGTTTCAGAACATTCATTCATTCAAAAGAATATTTATAAATACTTACTGTATGCATCTAGGCATTTAAACTTCTGTTCAAGACTGATAGTGCACTAGATAAATACAATCCCCCTCCCAGAATTAAGTGTGTATCAGGAATATGAACAAGTAAACATGCAGTGCTAAGTGCCATGATACAGGCAGGTAAGAAAGCTACAGATGCATCAAGGAAGACCTAACACCAAAGGAAGTTATATCGCATTATCTCCCTGAATTATCTGGCCTTTATGATGGCATTCAATTCCAAAATTGCCAACACTGCTTTTAGTGGTCAGCACCCAACTCCAGCCTCCATTTTTCCTCTGTGCTTCCAACTAGATTTCTCCTGGCTGTTTCTAGCAGGATGTTCCAGCAGTACCTGGAATTCAGTAAGCGCGACACAAAGACCGTCCCCTCGATTGCCAGTCTTTCCCTGCACTACTGTCTCACTAGCACCATGCTCTCAGTTATCCAAACTCAGGATCCTGGTATCCTCCTTCTCTTTCATCCTGCTGCCTCACCCCAGTGCTTAACTGGCTTCCAAGTTCAAGGTGTTTTTTTTTTTTTTTTTAAGATTTTATTTATTTATTTGAGAGAGAGAGAGTGAGAGACAGAGAGCATGAGAGGGAGGAGGGTCAGAGGGAGAAGCAGACTCCCTGCCGAGCAGGGAGCCCGATGCGGGACTCGATCCCGGGACTCCAGGATCATGACCTGAGCCAAAGGCAGTCGCTTAACCAACTGAGCCATCCAGGTGCCCCCCAAGTTCAAGTTTTAAATTCTTACTATAAAATTTTACATCCGGGAACACCTGGGTGTGTCAGTTAAGTGTCTGCCTCTGGCTCAGGTCATGATCCCAGAGTCCTGGGATTGAGCTCCACATCAGGCTCCCTGCTCAGCGGGGAGCCTGCTTCTCCCTCTCCCTCTACCACTCCCCCTACTTGTGCTCTCTCTTTCTCTCTCACAAATAAATAAATTTTTTTTAAAAAAAGAAAGAAAACTTTACATCCTTTTTTTGTGTTTTTTTTACTTTTATTATTATTATTATTATTATGTTATGTTAATCACCATACATTACATCATTAGTTTTTGATGTAGTGTTCCATGATTCATTGTTTGCGTATAACACCCAGTGCTCCATGCAGAACGTGCCCTCTTTAATACTGTTTTCTTTTTCTTTCTTTCTTTCTTCCTCTCTTTTTCTCTTTCTTTCTTTCTTTTTCATTGCCATAGCCTGGGCTCATGGTCTCATTAGTTCATTGTAATTATTGTAAAGATAGCTTCACGAGGTTTCCTTTGCTCAGATCTCTACCCAGTGCAATCCAATTTACAAGTACCTTGATGTTAGAGCTTATAAAATGCTTTCACAAAACTGTTTTCATCTGCACATCAGCCTACGCTAATAGACAGCGTAAGAATGACTCTCCTCAGAAATGACCCAAGGTTAAGCAACTGGCCCAAGCACAAGCAGTGGCAATGCAACCATTCATTCAATACCGATTCCAAATGCAGAGCTCACCAGCCACAGTGCAGCCAAAGTCATTTTCCTAAAGATATTTCTGACACTCTCCATAAAACATGGGCTCAAAAGCCAGCCACCCCCTGGGAGATGTCTTCCAGAGATGGCTACAGTGGCCCTCACCTCTACTTGGTTCCACCAGTCCTGCCCTCCTGCCTCAGGAGAACCCCTTCCACTGGAGCTGCTCTCGGGCCAGAGCCAGGGCTGGGACAGAAGTGCCAATAGCTGAACCAGCAACGTTTACTTTGGTACCTTGGGTCTAGGTAATTCAATAAACCCGGCCACTCTCCAGTGGGGCCTTTTAATTCTATAAACTCAGCAGTACTGCCAGCCACATACTCCCCCTGCTGCCAGACCTCTACCTTTCTCCCCGACCTCCTTCATTGGTTGCTGAAATTACCACCCTAGGCATGGATATCTGTTTTGCACCATACTCCATGACTACTCAGTTTGGTGACACCAACCTTCCCTACACAGGCAACAAACATTTAAGAGCAATCCAGTAATCATCAAGTGCTTTGCAGGTGCTAGGGACACAAAATTGAGGGCCAAGTTCTTGACACCATGAACTACCTGTTCCTCCATTTCCCTATCCACTGCAACCTGTGGAACCTGGGCTGCTGTAGGTAATCTTCCATTCACCCAAAACTTCTTAAATCCCTGCATTATGGTCATGATTAAGATCTGACTTTCCCTCAAGGTATCACTTGCCTCATACCCCTGTATCATTTTCTGTCTCTCCTGCACGTCCTCTCTCCTTTGCAACAGATCAGCGCAGGGATCCTTTCAGAATCTTTGGATCTCTAAACTCCCATCATCATCTGTCCTTTTCAAGTACACGTTTGTCCAGTAACACCCTTGTCCCCATCTTCTTTGTAATTATTGAATCAACTCTTTCATGTTCTCTCTTTGAAGACAGAGGAAATTAAAGATCGTTAAAGATGGTTCAATTCAAACATTGGCCAAAGACCCTGTGAAGACACTTTCCTATATAAATCCCTGACAGAGGATACAGGCCACCTGTCTCTCACTTGCTTCCTTATATTCACCTTATCCTTCAGAAGACAGAGATCCTCTACACTCCCCAAATGATCTTCACATTCATATTATTTTCCCAGAACCTTCTACCACCTCTTGTCTGTTGGAGCACCATCCATTCTTCAAAAAGGAATAAAATGCCTCTCCTCTTCCACCAAGCCTCCCCTGAGCACAAGGATTTTTCTGACAACCTTCCAATCAATTATATTCAATCTGTACAGAAAAGCAAGATTTGGGGAAGCTTGGAAGCCAGGCTAAGGGGTTTATATTTAAGCCTTAAGAAAGAGGAAACTCTTAGGGGTGTTAGACCAGCACTGCCCAATAGAACTTTCTGGGATGAAGCAAATGTTCCTCTGTACTGTCCACATGTGGCTCCAGAGCACTTGAAATGTGGTTGTGCAACAAAGAAACAAAAATTTTAATTTTATTTAAATTAATTTAAATAGCCACATGTGGCTAGTGGCAACCATAGTGAGCAGATTTCTAGACTAAGTTGACACCATTATAGAAGAGTTTTTAGAAAGGTGAGTCTGATGTAGTAGGGCTGGAAGAGAGTGTGCTGGGGGCACAGCAAGGGAAACTAGCTAGCTAGGAATCCCTGGCAGCGATCTGGGTGGGAGACTTCCCTGTCAGTAAAAAGAAGAAGAAATACATGACCCTGCCCTATCACCAAAGCAGGGATCTGGGTGGGAGACTTCCCTTTCACTAGAAAAGAGAAGACACACATGACTCAGCCCTATCACCAAAGCATTAGGAAAAGAAAAGCACAAAAAAAAAAAAAAAAAAAAAAAAAGAAGAGAGGCTTTCTAAATCCCATTAAAAAAATAAAACTACAGAAGACACTTTTTTTTTGCAAGTTTTAACTTGTCAAATTGGGTTTCCTATTGAATATCTACCAATAAGAGGTTCATAGTTACATCAAGTCAAATACAAAAATAATTATTTTCTAGAGAAAAGCACATAAAATGTAAAATAATCATTTCATGTGCTATCTACTTTTTCCTTTTCACCTTGGCAAAATTCAAACTTTTTGTTCAGGAACACATAAAACAAAAGGTATCTGATGAAGCACAGTGAGGTTGGGGAGAGATGGTAGGCTGTTAAGATATGCTCACATAAAATAAACCTGTTGCCAGGGAAATGATTAGAATGTCCTAAGGTGGAATTCACGTGTGGTCTCTGAACCAGATTAGATCTCACACTTCTGAACAGAGCCCTGAAATGACTTGCTGATTTCCTTTCTATCCTCCACCTCACACAGAGGTCCGTACCTTTCCAACATAACTCAACTCAGAGAGCTACTGAGTAGAGCCAATTTAGAAGTAGCTAAGCCAGGAAAAAAAAAAAAAAAAATCTAGCTCATCCTTCCTCAGATACCTGTGAAACTTCAGGACATTTTAAGATATGTTTAATTTCTCAAGTTAGAAACATGTTCTTTAATTTGAAATTTCAATCCTCTGATCTGTACTGCCAATCAGATTATCTTGTAATTGTTACCTACTTGTCAGAATACTTATCCAAGGCATTACTGATTTTTTTAAATACATAGATAGGTTAATTAATCCTATCAATTTGATTTATATAATATAAATCAAAGGGAAAAAGCACTAATTTGGGGATTTCCACTTAAAATGTTCTTTTTTTGATGAAAGATTCAGCATAGGGAATATAGTCAATGGTATTATAATAGTGTTATATGATGACAGATGGGAGTGTAGCATAAGGTGTAGACTTGTCCAACGCTATGTTGTACACCTGAAACTAATGTAGCATTGTGTGTCAACTACACTTTAATGAAATAAAAATAAATGACAAAATAAAATAAAATGTTCTTTTTTGAAGCCTATCGATCCACTGGAAGCACCTGGCCCGCCTGCCTCCTAGAGGTTGGCTTATCCAACTCATAAACTGCAGCAGAGCCTGGGGAACTCTTTCCAATACTCTTCCAAACACCTTCACTCTCTCAAATATACTCATCAGAACAAAATTATTGCCCACATCTACAATTTGTGTGTATGATATTCTTCTTCCATAATCCTTCCCTCCTGAGAGGGGAATGATTTCACATTCTATCAAAAACACACAAGATGTTAACTAGAAAAGGTTGTGTCATCACATTTCCCAAAATATTAAAATGAGAAAGCTACTTCATAAGACACATAGCTTCCACATAGTTGCCAGCATCTGAAAGTAATTGGAGGTATTTCCCAAGGTACTGCTCCGCACCTGGTCTGATTTGTTTCTGTCTGTCCTGCTCTACAACTCTCCTATCGAGAGGCTTGATTTCAACAGTATAAATGTGTAAACACAGGATGCCCTCTGGAAAGGAAGAATGTTAGACATTTTTAAGCATTTGAGATTGACAACTGCGGTACAGTGGCCCCGGAGAAATTTAACTTGGCTCCTGCTCAGCCACCTGGCATCACAGGTCACACAGTGCAAATCCTAAGGACAAAGCCAACATGACAGACATGTACATTGTTGCCATTCCCAAAATTCTGTCCCACTAGGGCCTCCCTGTCACCTCAAGAGGACCGTGTCTCCCCTTCATACATTCACCTTTTCTTATAAAACCTGAACGCTAACAAACTGGCAAGCACACTTCAGGAGAACAATCAGAATTTAGGGACAGAGAAATGAGAAAAACAGGATTACACCATTTGGTTACAGAATACTCCCATGAAAACTGAGAACTAAGAGAAAAGAGAAAGAATAAAGCATCCTTTAAGGCTGCCTTATATTCACTTGGTGACTGCAATTTGCTTTTCAGTTACTCAGAAGAATAATTTGTGAATCTGGTATGTTCAAAGCTCACTAGTGGGGCTCCTGGGTGGTTCAGTCGGTTAAGCATCCAACTCTAGATTTTGGCTCAGGTCATGATCTCAGGGTTGTGGGATCAAGCCCCATGTCACGCTCTGAGCTCAGTACAGAGTCTGCTTGAGATTTTCTCTCGCCCTCTGCCCCTGCCCACCCCCTACTCCCTGCCGACCCCCTGCCCCCCACTCGCGTGCACACACACACACACACACACTCTCTCTCTCTCTAAAATAAATGAATGAATGAATAAATAACTTAAAAAAAAAAAAAGCTCACAAGTATGATTACCTTCTGGAGGCCAGAGGGAAACAATGTAGACATGATTTAAGCCCACAGCCAACTGTTGGCTTCACCAGGGCTCCCAGCTCAATTCTATTTGCAATTGTAGTCACATTGTAATTTTGAAAAATGATTCAAGTTTCACTTTCTTGATAGCCAATACATGGGAAGAAATGTCTTGGTGAGGACTTGGGGGTGGGGAGAACAGGTCAATCAACACTCTTTCTCATGAAGTTTCACTCTTGTTTTGCTCGCCAAGTCTGTTGGGAATTTTAAAATCTTTGGAGACAGAACAAATAAGAAACTCAAGTCTGTTGCAGGGATTGTAAAGCGACAAATACACTACCTACTCGGGGAGAAAGAAACGAGAGGACAACTGTGGCAGGCAGCCCATTCCAATCTTCACATGCTGCAAAATGTGGGCCAACAGGCATCAGAGATACTTCAAAACCAATTTGTTTCAAACAGTTCGGGACCTATTTGAGGTGGCATCATTTGTAACAATGCCAAATTTGCATGCTTTATCCCATGCATGACTAAAGACAGAAGAAAGTGCCCTAGGTCCTCATAGAACAGATAGTTTCTTGGGGGCATGAATCTGGACGCTCAGTGGGAACCCTGGCAAGACACCATGAGCAGGATGAACTTGTTCACACTAACCCAAAAAGAGACAGAGGTCTGGTGGCTTCTCTGAGTGCAGAAATATTACTTTAGGCAGAAAATGGAGATGTTCTAACAGCTGGGTTGTAACTTAAGACATCAACATCACAAAAATTTCTAAACCATTCCTAAGATCCATTCTTATGGGGGGATATAGCCACGGTGAAACCAAAGCCAAATGTGATTCCATATTGCAGTCAAGCTCCTGACTATTATCTGCTGAACTGCAGAAAAACAAGTTGTTTCAAAAACATGTTTAATGATGACACAACAGCATAAGGACTATATCATTTTCAACCAAATGTTCTGTACCATCTTTTATTTTTTCCCCTAAAATCCTTTTCATCTTTTTCTCCTGTCCCTGTGTGAAACCAAATATAACTAGGACCACACAAGCAAATAAATATACATTTTGGATTATGGGTTTTTTTTCTAAGTTAGTTCAGTAGACATTCTTCTTTTTCTAAACTCCACTGTGTGAGTCATCCTTTATCAGACTAAACCATTCTCCCTACTCACCGATAGATGTTTTGATGAGGTAGACAGAGGGGCACGATTAAATTAGTGTCTGGGGTAAGAAGTGAACTTACTAGCGGAACAAGCAGTGTGGACAGGGAGCAATAAATGCTAATTTGTAAAATATCACGAAATTAGGGTAAATTAGTAAGGTTGCAGGACTTTCGGTATCACATTTGTTGGAATATTTTTTTACTTCGAGCCCTGTAATTACATCGGTATTATGTAGGACAGGATTAGAGTAATGAGACTCGATTTCCTGTGTGGAATATGGAAACCAGAGTCACTGTTTTGCAGCTACAGCAATTGGTCTCACTGGCCACATCATGGTAATCTTGTAACCCACCCAGAATCTGTGTGAAGTTAAACAACAATTATCATGTAAAATCCCATGCAAATGTATAACTCTGCTAACAGGGCAGCCTGGAAGCCACGGGGTAGCCAGAGAGAGAGAGAGAGACAAGAATGCCTTCCGCCCCTTCTCCCTCTCCTTGCCTCTTCCATCCTGGTGGCAAAGAGGCAGGACTGGGATGGAAAGGCTGTAGTAATGCAGGAATTCTGGGCTTTTTCAATCTAAAACACTCTTCATATTTTCATTCTGAAGAAGGAACCTGCAGAAATTATTTTCAGGGAATACTGATCATAAAAACTACCAGATGAACAAATATTTTTGCTCTGCCCTGCTCCTTTCATCTTTTCCAGCAATGCCTTCTATTATCTGTGTCTCCCAGAGTCTCCCAAACCACTCAAGTCTGTCCACTCCTACTCTGTAATTGCCTCCTTCTTCCTCTGTGACCTGGGCTTTTCCGGTCTTAAATAAGCATGTTCACAGTCTTGAAATGTTTTAATAGCTATCATATGCAAGGGAAATTAGATTGAATATATTAGCTTAAAGAGGCAGAACCGAGACCTACTGGTACAGATTTTAACCCTGTCCTAGAGTCAACTTTATCTTGAATAAAACCAGTGCCTAGCACCCACTATAGGCAGCTCCAGAACTGCCACAAAACAAATTTAGAAAATGAATAAAACAAATGGGAGCCAAAGTTAAAAGTTTGGAGTGAGGAAAACAAAGGCATACATTAAAAAAATTAATTTCTTATACTTTTGGATTTAACTTCCCTTGCTAAATGTGTTAGAGAAAACCATCTTCCTACCCTCAATTTCATCCTCAAAGAGAAATGGAAAGACTTTGCTAGCACAGCAACACAAAGGCGATGCCATGAGAGGTATCCAGTACTTAAGAAAAAAGTTTATGATGCTACAGTCTGAAAAACAAAGGACCTAAGATGCCTTTTCTAGGGTATCTTTTAAGAACAGCTGAAATGGAATCAGTATTCTTGGATATCTTGTATTACCCCTCTAGGAAAAAACTAGAATCCTCAAACAAAAGCATGCAAAGAAGCAAAGAAAGAGATGACAGACAGACAGACAGGCAGACACTAGCTCCTAGTAGATGCCCATGCAAGGTGGATGCTATGGCTTACAAGGTCCCCCATTGGACAAAATTGCACCATGCTCCTTGGTACCTCTCCAGAGGCTGAAGCACAGCTAAGGCATGACATGTGATAGAATGGTGAATAAGAAATGAACTTAAAAAGAAAAAACTTTCAGTAATGAAATGGACAAGGCAACAGCACCATGATTTCACATATGGTCCAAGCCTTCAGTGTTAGGGACCCAATACAAGTTGGCAAACCATCAGGTTGTGATTCTAGGTAAAGCCTTTAGATAAAATAATGCATCTAAGCACATAGCTAGACTGTGAGGAAATCTATAAGTTTCTAATTAAAGTATCAGTAGGAACATCCCTGAAAACATTGAGAGTTGCTACCTACCAGGTTTTTCCCTCAGGAAGTCAAAGAAACCAAACTAAGAGCTCTCCCAGTCAGGCTCAGCAAATTTATTTAAATTTAAAATCACACCATTGGCTAGATTGGTTTAACAGCTGAAAAATGGTAATACAATCTGCCAAAAGTAGTTTCTTTTTATATAGCTAAACTAAAATACTCATCTATTTGTCAAATAATAGTAAACCTTTAAAACAGTAGGGCACTATGTCAAGATTTTCAGAGAATGTCAAATGAACCAATATATGCAATCTTCAAATATCTTAAAGTCTAAGAGAAGAGTCAGAATATATGCCAAAAATAACTATAACACAAGGTACTAAAGTATTAAGGGCCAAAAAGTAGTAAAGGTAAGTAATAAGGATTTTTTAAAAATAGATATTAACTTTAACAAAGTCTTCGCATCTGGGCTACATTTTAAGAGAGAGGTAGATCATGGGCACATGAAGAAAAGAAGGTGAGGAAGGGGGAAATTGGCATAAAAGAAACCACAAAATGAACACCCTCCATTTCTATACCAGGAATGGTCATTCTCTTCATTTATAGGGAATAGAGAAATATAATGGGAATTGGTGGGCAAATAAGACCAGGCTAGAATATTGGAACATCTTGAAGGTGAGCCCCAGAAGTTGAAGCTTCCTTCTGAAGCTATTAAAATGTATTTAAAAAGTCACCAGATTGAAGTAGTGCTTAAAAAATATTAGATGGGTCAAAACACTGAACAGTAGAGTTGAAGAATGGAGAAGCCAGGGGCCTGAAGCTACAGTGACAACACAGCAGAGGCTGAGGGAAGCTAAGGAACCAGCAGCAAGAGGGAAGGAAAGAGCACATTTCCTCTCCAACTCAATCCACACAGCTGTGGGGCCTTGACAGTGGGGTAAGAGGCTGCTGTGCAGAACAGCTTATTTAATAAATCCCAGGCAGGAAAAGATTCCCAGGCTCTGAAAGGCTGCTTTAATAACAGCATGTTTAGATAAAAATATTACTACTCAGATTTGTATGAAGTGGGAATATCATCCTTCAAAAAGTAATTACCTGCACTTACTAGAATGGCCAAAATCTGGAATGCTGACAACATCAACTGCTGGTGAGGATTTAGAGCAACAGGAACTCTCGTTTATTGCTGGTAGGAATACAAAATGGTGCAGCCAATTTGGAAGACAGTTTGGCAGTTTCTTACAAAACTAAACATACTTCTACATAAAATCCAACAATTGCATTCCTGGGTATTTACCCAATAGAGCTGAAAACTTATGTCCACACAGAAACCTGTACCTGGATGTTTATAGTAGCTTTATTCGCAACTGCTAAAGCAGTTATGGAAGCAACCAAGATGTCCTTCAGTAGGTAAATGGATAAACTGATACTTCCAGACAAAGGAATATTATTCGGTGATAAAAAGAAATTAGTTATTGGCCATGAAAAGACATGGAGGAACGTTAAGTGAAAGAAGCCAATCTGAGAATCCTACATACTGTGTGATTCCAACTATATGACATCCAGAAACATTGAAAACTATGGAGATAAGAAAACAAAACAACAAACAAACAACATTGTTTACCAGGGTTTGGGGAAGGCAGGGAAGAATAGGTGGAACACAAAGCACCTTTAGAGCAGCGAAACTATATGATCCTGTAAAGATGGATACCTGACATTATACATTGGTCCAAACCCATAGAATGTACACCAAGAGTGAACCCTAACATAACTATGGGCTTTGGTGACAAGGATGAATCACTGTGGATTCACTGACTGTAACAAATTCAGCACTCTGGTGGGGGATGGTGATAGTGGGGGAGACTCTGCATGGTTAGGACGAGGGGATATATAGGAAATCTGTACTTTTCCCTCAATTCACCTGTGAACCACAAACTGCTCTAAAAGAAATTAAGTATCAGTTTAAAAAAATGACCAAAGAAGAAAGTAAGTCCCAAGTTATGTACCAGAAAATCGTGGAATAGGGTGTTCAGAGAAACAGTTCCTCCACTGAAGCAATGATTAAAACGAAAATACTGACACAATCAACTTTTTGGAACTCTGGGATTTAATTTAAAAACCAACAATAAATAAGGGAGTGCTTAGTGAAGATAAAGGTGGCTGAATTTCATTAATAAAGCACTGTGGCTTTTTTGCTTACTTGCCTGCCATTCCCCAGCACCACGCTGTGGCCATGAGGATGGTGGCCCACATTCATAGTGCAGCTTATTGGTGCCAAGGGGCTGATGTGAATCTTATTCTTAAAATACTATGGTTGTGCATTTTGACTTGTCCTGCGGTTCCCTGAGGATCTAGTGCGGAGACCGACTTTGTTTCACACCACCCTGCTAGCCTTGGGCCAGAGTGGCTTTCCAGGTGGTGGTGGTACCTGTTATAAGATTTAAAGATTACTCCCCATGCCCACATGTGGTAAGGAACAGCAAAGGAGGCAAGGAACAGACAGACCCAAAAGCCTGGGAAGCAAAAAGCTAAGGAGGAAGTCTCTTGAATAAGTAAGGGCTTGGAAGGGCCACCCAGGACTGATGCACATTCAGAAAAGACCTTAGAGGGCCTAGACTTGTACTTCTAGCAGTTCTGTCAGTGCTGCACAAACAGGACGTAAAGGTTAAAGCAGAGTTGTAGATAACCTAGCTTCCACATCAAAGGAGTACCCCAGCTCATGGCTAAGCTAGAAAGACAGGGAAAATATTTATTTTCTTTTTGGCTCCAGACATCAAGGAAATCTGACAGGTTACTGGATGACCAGTGAGAAAACAGAGCAGAGACTTCAATAACCACACATCATCAGAAGAAATACTTTGGTGATGACACATGAGAAGGAATACAGTCTTTGAAAAATGGGTTGGCAAACTCACTAAACAAATGGCAGTACTCAACAGTTAACAACTAATCCCAGTTATGCAGAGAATCTGATTTCCAGGTATCTACCACATTATAATATTTAAAATAACCAGTTTTAGATAACAACAGCAACAAAAATTACAAGGCACACAAAGAAACAAGAGAGAATGTCCCATTCAGAGTGAAAAAGTAAATTGAAAGAAATCATCCCAGAGGAAGCCCAAACACTGAACTTACTAGACAAAGACTTTAATTCAACCATCTTAAATATGCTCAAAATACTAAAGGAAACATGGACAAAAAAGTAGAGGAAATCAGGAAAGAGTATGACAAATGGAGAATATCAGTAAAGAGATAGGAATCACAATAAGAAACCAAAAAGAAACTGGAGCTATAGTAGCTGAAATTAAAAATTCACTAAAAGGGTTTGACAGTAGATTTGAACAAGCAGGAAAAAGATTCAGCAATCCTGAAAATAGGCCAACTGAAATTACACGGACTGAGGAACAAAAAGAAAAAAGAATTAATAAAAATAAATAGAGCCAGAAGACATGTAGGACACCATCAAGCATAGCAGCATACACTTTTGAGAGTCTCAGGAGAAGAAGAGAGGAATAAAGAAGAAAAAAAATATTTGAAGAAAAATGACTGAAAACTCCCAATGTCCATAAACCTCAACAAACTCCAAACAGGATAAACTCAGAGATGTACATTAACACATATTATAATCAAACTGTCAAAGATTAAAAAAAAAAGAGAGAGAGAGAGACAACCTTCAAAACAGCCAAAGAGAAGCTACTCACCATGTAAAAGGCATCTTCAGTAAAACTGCCAATTGTTCATTGGAAACCATGGATGCCAAAAGGCAGTAGAATGACTGTATTTAAAGTGCTGAAAGAAAGAACCTGACAAACCAAAAATCCTATATTCGGCAAAAGTACCATTAAAAAATGCAGGGAAAGGGGTGCCTGGTGGGCTCAGTTGGTAGAGCATGCGACTGTTGATCTTGGGGTTGTGAGTTTAAGCCCCACTTTGGGCATAGAGATTACTGAAAACAAACAAACAAAACACCAGAAAAATGAAGACATGCCCAGATAAACAAAATGTGAATACATCGGGGGCGGAGCAAGATGGTGGAGGAGTGGGAGACCTGGATTTTGTCTCCTCTCAGGAATTCAGCTGGATAGGGATCAAACCATTCTGAACACCTACAAACTCAACAGGAGATCGAAGAAAAGAAGAGCAACAACTCTCTCATCAGAAAAGCGACCACTTTCTGGAAGGTAGGACGTGCGGAGAAGTGAATCCGAGGTGATATTCGGGAGGATAGATGGCGGGGGAGGGGCCTCTGTAGGCCGCTTCTGGCAAGTGATAGAACCACGGAGCACAAAGTCGGAACTTTTAAAAGTCTGCTCCGCTGAGGGACGTCACTCTGGTGGCTAAGCGGGGGGTGGAACCCTCCGGGACAGTGTGGTCTCAGGACCCTCGGGGTCACAGAAAGACCGGGGGTGCCTGAGTGTGGCAGAGCTCCCAGGTAATGGAGCAGGGAAGCCGGCTGCAGAGGCGGAGCCCAGGCGCGGGCTCTCAGCTCGGGGTGGCCATAAACCGTGATCCGCGGCACAGTCGGGCCACTGCTCCTCCAGCAGGGACCCCACAAGCGGCAGATCCGGGGAGACTCACCTTCCTCCCCCGGGAGGAGCCGCGCGGGAGCGCACCGCAGGAATCTGCTGGGTTTGGAGACTCCACCCCAGGTCGGGTGCCAGAGACAGAAACGCGCGGTCGCAGGCCGGGTGAGCGCGGAGTGCGGCTGGAGATCGGGGAGACGGGAGTGACTGACGGCTTTTCTCTGGGGGCTCACTGAGGAGCGGGGCCCCGAGTTCTCGGCTCCTCCGGGGCGGAGATTGGGAGGCCGCCATTTTCACTCTCCGCCTCCAAAGCTGTACGGAAAGCTCGCAGGGAACAAAAGCCCCAGGGAGCAAACCCGAGCAGATTACTTAGCCGGGAGGGGGCAAGGGCGGGGCCATTCCGCCTCCGGCAGAGACATTTGGAAACCACGGCAACAGGCCCCTCCCCAGAAGATCAGCGAGAACAGCCAGGCGAGACCAAGTTTACCGATCAATGAGAACGGCAGAACTCCAGCGCTAGGGGAATACTACACATAGAATTCATGGCTTTTTTACCATGATTCTTTAGTCTTTCAAAGTTAATTGTTTTTAACTGTGTTTTTTTTTCTTTTTTTTTTTGAATTTTTCTTTTTCCCTTTTTCAACCAACATCTTATCAATCCCTTTTTTTAAAAAACATTTTTATTTTTCATTTTTAGAGTCATATTCTATCCCTTCACAGTAGTTACCCATATTTTTGGCATATATATATAAGCTGTTCTCTCTTTAAAATTTTGAGATAGTTTCTTCTAACAGATTAAAATATACCCTAAATCTCTAGTATATGGTATTTTCTACTCCCCTGCCTGATCACATTCTCTCCCTTTTTTTTTCTTTTTTCTTTTTTTAAATCCTCTTCTTTCTTTTGTCAAACAATTTCTTATCAATTCCTTTTATAAAATTTTTTATAATTTCCATCTTTACAGTCATATTCCATCCCTTCATCATATCAACCCTTATTTTTGTACATATATAAGTTCTTCTTTCTTTAAAATTTTGGGAGGCACTTTCTTCTAAAAGACCAAAATACACCCCAAATCTAGTGTGTGGCACTGATCTATATACCACCAGCCTGATCATATTTGATCACATTCTGGGTTTTTTTGTTGTTGTTGTTTTGTTTTGCTTGTTTGTTTTTATCTTTATCTTTTTCTTTTTCTTTTTTTCTTTTTTCTCTCTTTCCGTTTCTTTTTCCATTGCTTCAGGTCTTTTCTGATTTCTTTAGAGTATATTTTCTGGGGACGTGGTTACTCTGCTAGCATTTTGTTCTCTCATTAATCTATTCTCCTCTGCACAAAATGACAAGATGGAAAAAATCACCTCAACAAAAAGAACAAGAGGTAGTACCAACTGCCAGGGACCTACTCAATACGGACATTAGTATGATGTCAGATCTAGAGTTCAGAATCATCACTTTAAAGACACTAGCTGGGCTTGAAAAAAATAGGAAGTTATTAGAGAAACCCTTTCTGGAAAAGTAAAAGAACTAAAATCCAAGAACTAGAAATCAAAAAGGCTATTAATAAGGTGCAATCAAAAATGGGGATCCTAACTGCTAGAATAAATGAGGCAGAAGAGAGAATCAGTAATATAGAAGACCAAATGATGGAAAATAAAGAAGCTGAGAAAAAGAGATAAACGACTACTGGATCACGAGGGCAGAATTCGAGAGATAAGCGATACCATAAAACGAAACAACATTAGAATAATTGGGATCCCAGAAGAAGAAGAAAGAGAGAGAGGGGCAGAAGGTATAATGGAGCAAATTATAGCAGAGAACTTCCCTAATTTGGGGAAGGAAACAGGCATCAAAATCCAGGAAGCACAGAGAACCCCTCTCAAAATCAATAAAAATAGGTCAACACCCCGACATCTAATAGTAAAACTTACAGGTCTCAGAGACAAAGAGAAAATCCTGAAAGCAGCTCGGGAGAAGAGATATGTAACCTACAAGGGTAGAAACATTAGATTGGCAACAGACCTATCCACAGAGACCTGGCAGGCCAGAAAGAACTGGCAGGATATATTCAGAGCACTAAATGAGAAAAATATGCAGCCAAGAATCCTATATCCAGCTAGGCTCTCATTGAAAATTGAAGGAGAGATAAAAAGCTTTCAGGACAAACAAAAACTAAAGGAATTTGCAAACACAAAACCAGCCCTACAAGAAATCTTGAAAGGGGTCCTCTAAGCAAAGAGAGACCCTAAAAGCAAGATAGACCAGAAAGGAACAAAGACAATATATGGTAACAGTCACCTTACAGGCAATACAATGGCACTAAATTCATCTCTTTCAATAGTTACCCTGAATGTAAATGGGCTAAATGCCCCAATCAAAAGACACAGGCTAACAGACTGGATTAAAAAACAAGACCCATCGATATGCTGTCTGCAAGAGACTCATTTTAGAACCAAAGACACCCCCAGATTGAAAGTGAGGGGGTGGAAAACCATTTACCATGCTAATGGACACCAAAAGAAAGCTGGGGTGGCAATCCTTATATCAGACAAATTAGATTTTAAACCAAAGACTGTAATAAGAGATGAGGAAGGACATTATATCCTACTTAAAGGGTCTATCCAACAAGAAGATCTAACAATTGTAAATATCTATGCCCCTAACATGGGAGCAGCCAATTATATAAGGCAATTAATAACAAAAGCAAAGAAACACATCGACAATAATACAATAATAGTGGGGGACTTTAACACACCCCTCACTGAAATGGACAGATCGTCTAAGCAAAAGATCAACAAGGAAATAAAGACTTTAAATGACACACTGGACCAAATGGACTTCACAGACATATTCAGAACATTCCATCTCAAAGCAATGGAATACACATTCTTCTCTAGTGCCCATGGAACATTCTCCAGAATAGATCACATCCTAGGTCATAAATCAGGTCTCAACTGGTACCAAAAGATTGGGATCATTCCCTGCCTATTTTCAGACCACAATGCTTTGAAACTAGAACTCAATCACAAGAGGAAAGTCAGAAAGAACTCAAATACATGGAGGCTAAAGAGCATCCTACTGAAGAATGAATGGGTCAACCAGGAAATTAAAGAAGAATTAAAAAAATACATGGAAACCAATGAAAATGAAAACACAACTATTCAAAATCTTTGGGATGCAGCAAAGGCAGTCCTAAGAGGAAAGTATATAGCAATACAAGCCTTTCTCAAGAAACAAGAAAGTACACAACCTAACCCTACACCTAAAGGAGCTGGAGGAAGAACAGCAAATAAAGCCTAAACCCAGCAGGAGAAGAGAAATAATAAAGATCAGAGCAGAAATCAATGAAATAGAAACCAAAAGCACAGTAGAACAGATCAAAGAAACTAGGAGCTGGTTCTTTGAAAGAATTAACAAGATCGATAACCCCCTGGCCAGACTTATCAAAAAGAGAAGAGAAATGACCCAAATCAACAAAATCAGGAATGAAAGAGGAGAGATCACAACCAACACCAAAGAAACACAAACAATTATAAGAACATATTATGAACAACTCTATGCCAGCAAATTAGATAACCTGGAAGAAATGGATGCATCCTAGAGATGTATCAACTACCAAAACTGAACCAGGAAGAAATAGAAAACCTGAACAGACCTATAACCACTAAGGAAATTGAAGCAGTCATCAAAGATCTCCCAAAAAACAAAAGCCCAGGGCCAGATGGCTTCCCAGGGGAATTCTACCAAACATTTCAAGAAGAATTAATACCTATCCTTCTGAAACTGTTCCAAAAAATAGAAATGGAAGAAAAACTTCCAAACTCATTTTATGAGGCGAGCATTACCTTGATCCCAAAACCAGACAAAGACCCCATCAAAAAGGAGAATTACAGACCAATATCCCTGATGAACATGGATGCAAAAATTCTCACCAACATATTAGCCAATAGGATCCAACAGTCCTTTAAAAGGATTATTCACCACGACCAAGTGGGATTTATCCCTGGGCTGCAAGGTTGGTTCAACATCTGCAAATCAATCAATGTGATACAATACATTAACAAAAGAAAGAACAAGAATCATATGATCCTCTCAATAGATGCAGAAAAAGCTTTTGACAAAGTACAGCATCCTTTCTTGATCAAAACTCTTCAGAGTATAGGCATAGAGGCTACATACATCAATATCATAAAAGCCATCTATGAAAAACCTACAGCGAATATCATTCTCAATGGGGAAAAACTGAGAGCTTTCCCCCTAAGGTCAGGAACGCGGCAGGGATGTCCACTATCACCACTGCTATTCAACATATATTGGAAGTCCTAGCCACAGCAATCAGACAACAAAAAGAAATAAAAGGCATCCAAATCGGCAAAGAAGAAGTCAAATTCTCACTCTTTGTAGACGATATGATACTTTATGTGGAAAACCCCAAAGACTCCACCCCAAAAATGCTAGAACTCATACAGGAATTCAGTAAAATGGCAGGATATAAAATCAATGCACAGAAATCAGTGGCATTCCTATACACCAACAACAAGACAGAAGAAAGAGAAATTAAGGAGTCGATCCCATTTACAATTGCACCCAAAACCATAAGATACCTAGGAATAAATCTAACCAAAAAGACAAAGGATCTGTACTCAGAAAACTATAAAATACTCATGAAAGAAATTGAGGAAGACACAAAGAAATGGAAAAACGTTCCATGCTCATGGATTGGAAGAACAAATATTGTGAAGATGTCAATGCTACCTAGAGCAATCTACACATTCAATGCAATCCCCATCAAAATACCATCCACTTTTTTCAAAGAAATGGCACAAATAATCCTAAAATTTGTATGGAACCAGAAAAGACCGCGAATAGCCAGAGGAATGTTGAAAAAGAAAAGCAAAGCTGGCGGCATCACAATTCCGGACTTCCAGCTCTATTACAAAGCTGTCATCATCAAGACAGTATGGTACTGGCACAAAACAGACACATAGATCAATGGAACAGAATAGAGAGCCCAGAAATGGACCCTCAACTCTATGGTCAACTAATCTTCGACAAAGCAGGAAAGAATGTCCAATGGAACAAAGACAGTCTCTTCAACAAATGGTGTTGGCAAAATTGGATAGCCACATGCAGAAGAATGAAACTGGACCATTTCCTTACACCACACACAAAAATAGACTCCAAATGGTTGAAAGACCTCAATGTGAGACAGGAGTCCATCAACATCCTAAGGGAGAACACAGGCAGCAACCTCTTTGACCTCAGCCGAAGCAACTTCTTCCTAGAAACATCGCCAGAGGCAAGGGAAGCAAGGGCAAAAATGAACTATTGGGACTTCATCAAGATAAAAAGCTTTTGCAAAGCAAAGGAAACAGTCAACAAAACCAAAAGACAACCGACAGAATGGGAGAAGATATTTGCAAATGACATATCAGGTAAAGGGCTAGTATCCAAAATCTATAAAGAACTCATCAAACTCAACACCCGAAGAACAAAGAATCCAATCAAGAAATGGGCAGAAGACATGAACAGACATTTTTCCAAAGAAGACACCCAAATGGCCAACAGACACATGAAAAAGTGCTCAATATCGCTCAGCATCAGGGAAATCCAAATCAAAACCTCAATGAGATACCACCTCACACCAGTCAGAATGGCTAAAATTAACAAGTCAGGAAACAACAGATGTTGGCGGGGATGCGGAGAAAGGGAAACCCTCCTACACTGTTGGTGGGAATGCAAGCTGGTGCAGCCACTCTGGAAAACTGTATGGAGGTTCCTCAAAAAGTTGAAAATAGAGCTACCATATGATCCAGCAATTGCACTACTGGGTATTTACCCCCAAGATACAAATGTAGGGATCCGAAAGGGTACGTGCACCCCGATGTTTATAGCAGCAATGTCCACAATAGCCAAACTGTGGAAAGAGCCAAGGTGTCCATTGACAGATGAATGGATAAAGAAGATGTGGTATATATATACAATGGAATATTATGCAGCCATCAAAAGGAATGAGATCTTGCCATTTGCAAAGACGTGGATGGAACTGGAGGGTATTATGTTGAGCGAAATAAGTCAAACAGAGAAAGACATGTATCATATGACCTCACTGATATGAGGAATTCTTAATCTCAGGAAAAAAACTGAGGGTTGCTGGAGGGAGTGGGGGGTGGGGTGGGAGGGATGGGGTGACTGGGTGATAGACACTGGGGAGGGTATGTGCTCTGGTAAGCGCTGTGAATTGTGCAAGACTGTTGAATCTCAGATCTGTACCTCTGAAACAAATAATGCAATATATGTTAAGAAAAAAGAAGAAGAAGGTAGCAGGAGGGGAAGAATGAAGCAGGGGAAATTGGAGGGGTAGAGGAACCATGAGATGCGATGGAGTCTGAAAAACAAACTGAGGGTTCTAGCGGGGAGGGGGGTGGGAGGATGGGTTAGCCTGGTGGTGGGTATTGAGGAGGGCACATTCTGCATGGAGCACTGGGTGTTGTGCACAAACAATGAATCATGGAACACTTCATCTAAAACTAATGATGTAATGTATGGGGATTAACATAAGAATAAAAAAAATGTGAATTCATCACTAGACCTGTCCCAAAATAAATACTAAAGAACAGTGCTTCAAGCTGAAATGAAAGGACACTAGACAATAACTTGAAGCTCTAGGAAGAAGAGCTCCAACAAAGGCAACTACAGAGGTAAAACATAAAATCCAATATTAGTGTATTTTTGATTTGCAGCTTTTTGTTTCCTATTAAAAGATAAATGCATAAAATAATTATCAACCTATATTAATGGGTATACAGTGTCCAGAGATGAAATGTGTGATAAGAACAATATAAATGGGAGGCAGAGCTATATAGGAACAATTTTTATATGCTATTGAATTTAAATTGCTATCAATTTAAATTGGACTGTTATAAATTTATGATGTTGGTTGTAATCCCCACAGTAGTCACTAAGTAAATAAAAAATATATGGAAAAGGAAATGAGACATGTCTTTGTCTGCTCGGGCTGTTTTAACAAAATATCATAGACTGAGCAGCTTATTAAAAAGCAGAAATTTGGGCACTTGGGTGGCTCAGTTGGTTAAGCGACTGCCTTCGGCTCAGGTCATGATCCTGGAGTCCCGGGATCGAGTCCCACATCGGGCTCCCTGCTCAGCAGGGAGTCTGCTTCTCCCTCTGACCCTCCTCCCTCTCATGCTCTCTGTCTCTCAATCTCTCTCTCACAAATAAATAAAATCTTAAAAAAAAAAATTTTTTTAATTTAAAAAGCAGAAATTTATTTCTCAGAGTTCTGGAGGCTGAAAGTCCAAGATCAGGGTGCCCACATGGTTAGCTGAAGGCCTCTGGGTCCAATGGTGAGGGTTCCACCCTCAGGACCAAATCACCTCCCAAAGGCCCACCTTTTTATACCATTACCTTGAGAATTAGGATCTCAACATATCCTATGGTGGGGAGGCCTGGGGTGGGTGGAGGAAAGGAGGACACAAACATGCAGACCAAAGCAGGGATGTGATCAAAAAGGTACACTAGAAAAAAATCAAACACAAAAGAAGGCAGCTTTGGTTACTAAGAAAAAGAGAGACAGAAAGCCAACTTACCACATGCAGGGGATGGGGGTGGTAGGAGATCCTTAATGAGCACAAGGTTTTATTTTGGGGTGATAAAAATAATCTGGATCTGGACAGAGGTGACAGTTGCACAACACTGTGAATGTACTAAATACTACTGAATTATTCACGTTAAAATGGTTAGTTTCGTGTGAATTTCACCTTAATTGGAAAAAAGTCAGCTGGAAAAAGAAAAATACCTCTAATTTTGTTTTTATTCTGCCAATAGTAAAAAGCAACCGACCAAAGTTTATCCCTTGTAAGAACAGACTGAACAAAACGGTCTCTCTAAAGAATGAGACACCAGTAGTAATTTTAGAATAATCTCAGCCTTGTCTCTACCCAGAAAACCTTAATCTAGTTGTAAATCCGTTTGGAAGTTTTACCCCTTTGCCCTCATCTCCCTGAAAACAACGTTAAAATGCATGTTCCTTTGTCATACTGAAGCTTAGTGTCATCAAAAGGCTGAGAGTTTCACATATACAACAATGGAAAGAGGGAAAATACCAAAAATACCCCCTCTTAAGCCTCCAAATTCAAATAATTACTATAATAAACCCCAATATTTCAGATAGCAAAATTTAACCTGAAGTCATTAATTTAAAAACTGTTTTTAAAGATTCGACAACTAAAATGTGCCAAGAAAAAGCTTCTTCCCGTTATGTTTAAAACCTATGTCATACCATGTCCATATCTGGAAACATAAAGGCAAAGAAGCCTTGGCCGGGATAAACATTTTATAAGTTTGGCTTGCAATCCCTTGATGCCTTTCCCATTGGCCAATAAAAAGAAAAGGACAGAAACACCCATTAATAATCTTAAAACCTCTGCCACACATTTTATGAATATATAAGGCTTAAAAACCTAGCTCTGGATTAAAGAACCTAGCCAACACTGTTATTGTATGCAACTTTAAAATCCATGATTTCTGGAATTCAAGACTGAAGCACAGGAGGTATGAACGGATTCAGATTAAGCCCTTACCTGGCATGAGCACGACTGTGCAAACACATTAGTATTATTCCCCATGAGCCCCATACCGCTGTCCACGTTTCACACATACTGCTAAGGTCAGAATCAAAGTTAAGCACCAGCGAATGAAAGTTTGCACGTGGCATCTCTATGACTGATAAAAATAATAACTTGTCCCCCCCCCCAAAAAATAATAATAATAACTTGTCCCAATTCTGACCTATGTATCCTAAAATACTCAAAAGAGTTGAATGAGCTGTCACAATTTCTAGGTATAATGACATAATCCTGAAGAGCTGAATATTAACTTGAAAAATCAATGCTTACCAGAAAACAGTTGCCCTGCCCTGAGAGGGAAAATGCTGTTTCCCATGAGGCTGTCCCTCACTGAGCACAGGGACTTCTGCCACCCAGGACTCTGCCGGAGCCAGAAACTGGGGGCAGCAACAGGAATGTGGACAAACCTTTCGCTGCTTTTTGATGGTATTTCTGGTTCTCTCTGGAGGTCTTCCTATCTCTACTTGATCAGCTGGTTCTCTCCACCCTCCCCCACGAACCCACGCAGTTTTGGCTTCACGGGACCCATCATAGCCAAACTGATCCACACTTTATTTGGCTTTCCAGCTCCACCAACCCCTGCCCCCTGGCAACTGCATTCTTTGTTTCAAACAGTTTCTCGGGGCATTCTTTTCTTTCCCTCCCAACTTTACTGAGGAATGATTGACAAATATAATTGTATACGTTTAAAGTGTAAAACATGATTTGATACACATACACATATGAAGTGATTACCAAGATCAAGATAGTGAACACATCCATCACCTCACACAGTTAACTTTTTAATTTATTTTTGTGTGTACAGAATGCTTAAGATCTCAGCAACCTTCAAGTATACAACACCATCTTAACTACAGACCCCATGCTGTACATTAGATCCTCCGGAAGTTACTCTTGTAACTGAAAAGTCGGTATCTCGGGGCATTCCTGTTGGTATAGCCCGTTCTTGAGTTGGCCCACGTCAGAACATAAGGCAGGACTCCAGACACCTCCTGACAGTGACGTCCAAGATCCCACCGGCTGTGAGGACAGAGTCATGCGACTCACTGCCACACTGGGAGAGGTGGGGGTGGGGAAGGTAGCAACAGAATCTCAAATATTACCACCATCCTAATTTCATATTCTCTCCTATTACCTAATCAGTATTTCAGGCCTTTCACTCAGCATGCAAGAAAGTAAATTCTATTTTAATCATTCATCTTGTAACTTCTACAGTTTCTAATTAAACTTCAGAATTTCCGGGGTGCCTGCGTGGCTCAGTTGTTAAGCATCTGCCTTTGGCTCAGGTCATGATCCCAGGGTCCTGGGATCGAGCCCCGCATCAGGCTCCCTGCTTGGCGGGAAGCCTGCTTCTCCCTCTCCCACTCCCCCTGCTTGTGTTCCCTCTCTGGCTGTGTCTCTGTCAAAAAAATAAATTAATTAAAATCTTAAAATAAATAAATAAATAAATAAATAAATAAATAAACAAACAAACAAACAAACTTCAGAATTTCCAACCCCCACCCACCTTCTGCTATGGTAATTCCCAAAAGTTACAGGTTTGACAAATGTTTTCAATCATCTGTGGTTAGCAAAGATTCCTATTTCAGGAGACCTCCAAAAATGTCTTCGACCTTGAGCAAGGGCTAGAATAGAGGCAAAATTCATATTAGTTCTGTACATAATGCGTTACAATAAAGTCCTATTGCCAGATACTAACCAGGTCAAACATGCTTTATCTCTTTATATTGCCAAATAATGGGTCTAGAACAAGGAGGATTCTAGTCTTGAAAAAGAAGCTTGTCTGCAATCCTTGAAATAGAGAATTTAGGACGCAACTCTGGAGATTAAGGGATAAAAGCCAGTAGCCCAATTTGTCTTCAGTGAAACATAAAAGAAAGTGGATTACAAGGCTATTTGAATATTACATCAGGTAATGAGGTTAAATTGAGACATTCTTCCTCTACTCCATTTCTATTGCAAAGGTGACTTGAAGAATACCGCTCCCTATCTACAAACTCATAAATGAGACTTGCTCAGTAATAGAAAAAAATGTTCAATCCAAATTTTATGAATATAATGAACCTGAAATAATGCATAAGAAAAAACTGAATTAATATTGACGTAAAAGTCCCATCTGCACCAAATTAACTTTTGGAGGCATTAGTCAACTATTATTAAACCCACATATTCAGGAACTTCATCAACTTTGGAGTTGAATTTGAATCCTGACTCTGCCACTTACTGCTTATTATCTTGACCAAGATACTTATCTCCTCTGAGCCTCGATTTCTTCAATAGGCCAAATGGAGACAGCACGTCCTATTTTGGCTGCTGTGCATGTTCACTGGGATGACCACCTACAGGCACCCAGCACAAAGCACAAGCCAGTGCAAGTAGTTAAATGCCTACCTGGCTCCCTGCCTATTTAAGTTCTTAGAGGATCTCTTTTCCTTTGTATTCGGTCTGCTGCCCTCTGTTCACTGACATGGTGCTTGGAAATAAGTTAATATCTGTGTCTAAGGATTTTCTTCTGTATTATAAGAGGCTGCTGCATGCAATTATTACACTGTACCAGAATACAACCTTAGCACAGACCCAGTTTCTTTAAGATTTTCAAGTGCACCTAGTTAAATCCACTAGCTAATAGTTTTAAGGGATATTTGCAGCCTAAGCCTAAACACAACTATACATAAATACTTTGATGTGTAAGGTCTATTTGTTGCCAAGGGCTCATTTTCTTTTTCTAGTGATTAATCACTAAGTCACTTTTATTTGTGAACTTGTGCTTCCCAGAATAACTGTTTCAGTCTGTAGTGGCTCACTGTTAATTTCCAGTCAGGTTTTTGTCAGTTACACAGAGCATCCCAAAACGTTCTTATTTTTATACCCAAGAACCTAAAAATTAGTAAGTCCCCTCTCTGGTTCAATAAAATTAAGAAAAAAAAATTTAGTAGGTAAAGCTAGGGAACAATGAAGTTAATCAGGGAATCAGAATCCCGTATAGAGGCGGTCAGAATTTCGGCTTACATCAATCACATGCTAGGCCTATAAATTCTTTCTTTCTAAAAAATGAGGAACCATTTTGGGGCACTTACTAAACTTTGCCAAGGATGTAGCCCCAAAATAACTTCATCTCTAATGCTGTGAGCCTCCTCTGTGTCCTAGTAAACTTTTGTTCATTAATCCTAGCAAGTGATGGTAAACAACATCTACGGTTTTTACAATATTGTATGCATTCTTTTAATGTGGGTATCTTAACTCACTTGAATCCTCACGATAATCCTATGAGGTAGATGTTATTATTAACACCATTTTATAGTCAGGAAAGCCGAGGCACAGAGTTTAAATGATTTGCCCCAGATCCTGGAGAGAGGAAGCAGAAGAACCAAGATTCAAATCCAGGCATTCAGACTTCAGAATGCTTGTGTTAACCACAACCCTGTGCTGCCTCAAGTGGCCTGGAAACAAAGATGCTCAAGGCACATAATCCTCATTGTTTGCACTCCTTGTCACCACCCATCAAAGAAATGATTCCATGCATGTAAATCACAGCTTCACACAATCACTCAGTTAATATCTGATGCCTTATTTTCTTTAAATTATCTTTATAGAGACAACAAAGTGACTTATCACCCCTAAAGAATGTGCTTACTCAAATCTCAGTGCCCATCAGGGTGTTAGAAATAGGTACTGGAGGGAGGCCCCACTGTTCACGATTTAGATATTAGCTCTCACATCTTTTAAATTTTGCTTTACACCAGATGACACAGGGAAAGATGATCTCTCCAGAGCAATGCAAATTGATTTAATCCTGCTTAAGCTCCTAATCATTTTTCCACTGTTTTCTTCAAGCAAAGCTTACTTTATTTAGTATATAATTGATAAATCACAAGCTAATGAGCAAGAGAGAAAAGATAAATCTTGGGTTCCACTCAATGATCTATATGAGTAATTATTCAAAACTAAAAATTGTGTATCTACCCAACCAGGACTAAAAGACCAATCAATGAAAATGAAACAAACAACCAAACCAAACCAACCAACCAACCAAACAAACAAAAACAGAGAGGAAGGCAAACCAAGAAATAGACTCTTAACCATAGAGAACAAACTGCTGGTTACCAGAGGGGAGGCGGGCTGGGGGATGGGGGAAACAGGTGATGGGGATTAAGGAGGGCACTTGTTGTGATGAGCACCAGGTGTTGTACTGAAGTGTTGAATCACTATACTGTACACCTGAAACTAATATGACACTGTAGGTTAGCTCACTGGAACTTAAATGATGAAATTTAAAAACACAAAAAAATATATATTAATAAAAAATGAATGCATATCATCTGAATCACAGAAGATACTGGTAAAAAAAATAATTTTTACCTTTAACGCCATGCATTCTTTTCAGCCTCTATAGCTACCTAGACTAGGTGGGGGTAGCCCTAGGCAGCAGCAGATTTTTTCACAAATAGAGTAAAACACATGGTTCCTATAGTCAATATCTGATAGGTAGGCCAGGTTATACTCCTCTGTCAGAGAACCTGAGTACCATAATATTCTTAAACTTCCAGGAACTCACATTCCAGCAAAGGAATGTAAACACTATACATATATATAAAGTTAACTCTCCCCATATCTCCCAGACCCATGTATGCACACAAATTAGCTATCACTATAAATTTCTTGTTAACATATATTCAAAAATGCAACATCGCATACATTTGCAATGAGGAAAGATAATTCTTTTTAAAAGTGCCCAGCATGCTGTAAGCACTCAACAAATCACATCCATTATTATAACAGGGTCATTACCATCAACCTGAGAAATACACAGAGTAATATACTTATTGCTGGGGTCAAAGACTTTCTATCGGTTAAAATGCATGTATAATCATGTATTATAAGTCTATTGTTTGCCCCAATTTGCTGAAAATATGCTGAAGGGATTTTTCTTTAAAAGCATCCATAACGTAATCACCCTAGCGCATTAAAAAAAAAAATTGTACATCTTCTTACACATCCACACAGGCTAGTTCATACACTGCTACTTACATTTATAGCAATCATTAACCTACCTTAGCAAATGTGTGGGCTTTTACTAAGTAGGTGTGTTAGGTGCCAGAAATCAAAAGACAACCTGATAGGCTCAGCTCTCCAAGAGGCCTTGTTACAATAAGGGAATATTTCTGGATTTGTGACTTGACTTACTGCTTCAACCTGAGCGTACTATCTTTTTATTTTCTACTATGTTTCCTACAGTTTGAGCATTTGTCATCTTTAATCTGGAGCACGCTTTTTATTTGTTTTAGGTTTATAGTGTGGGATCTAAATGTTGGCTCCAAATTGCCCTTTATCTATGCCAACATCATTCGTGAACAATTCTGGGGTCTTAGGAGTATTATTGGATAGTAAACTAGACCCACTTTGCTAGCTAGTGATTCTCCACTGCCCTCTGGGTTTCTAATATTTTACATCAGCCCCAGCACCGTATCGCCTTAAGGACTAATGTTTTAAGTTGAGTTCTAGTATTTGATGGGCTCAACCCTTTCCCCAGATCTGCGGCTACAGCATATGCTACTGGACTTCTTGGCCCACTTATTTTCTGCATGAATTTTAGAATCATGTCATTTCAATGAAGATTGTAGGTTTCATTTTAGGGAAGAAAACTCAAGCATGCGGAGGCACCCATACATAAAGGTAGTAACATAACGGATTTTCCCAGTCGACACTAAGAACATAAAGAACTGGATACCTTGCAGAAACCTTAAAATGCTAACATTTAGAAGAGTAAAATGGGGGCCACCTGGGTGGCTCAGTCGTTATGCGTCTGCCTTCGGCTCAGGTCATGGTCCCAGGGTCCTGGGATCGAGTCCCACGTCGGGCTCCCTGCTCTGCGGGAAGCCTGCTTCTCCCTCTCCCACTCCCCCTGCTTGTGTTCCTGCTCTCGCTATCTCTCTGTCAAATAAATAAATAAAATCTTAAAAAAAAAAAAGAGTAAAATGGGTCTAAAATAAAGGGCCTGATAGTAAATGCTGAGTTCCTTTCTTACTGCGTACTGTGAAACTGGCTCTGACTTGTTCTAGTTCATTAAAAATAAAAGGGAAAAAATGGCTAATAGCAAATTCAAGAGGGTAGCTTGGCTCTTGGTAATTTAATTCTAAATGTAATAACATGCTTATTAAAAATGGAAGGTCACTCTTCCAAAAATTTCCCTAAAGGCACAGCTGCCAAATTGACTTCTGATCTAGTCTTTACAACATTATTAATTCAATGACATAATCAAGCTGGCAAGGGAAAGCTTCATTTCTGCCTCACAAAGGGAGAATGCAGCGCCTGAGAGAGAACTTTGCATGTTTCCTAGAAAAGTGACCTGAAAAAATAAAAGTCAGCTTACATTGTTGTTATTGTTGTTGTTTTAACTGTCCTAATAAAGGACAGAAAATGCTTTTTCTCTCACTTTTAGGAAAAGCCTAGCAAACTGGAACCCCTACTTTTCCTGCCTTATATGCTTTGTGTTGCGTTCATGCATTAGCAGCAAAGCATTCGGTATCCAGTGGCATAGAGATAGCTTATCCCAGGGCAAGCCCCAGGGATTTGATCTAACAGTCAGCTGGCCTGGAGAAAAAGCAGAGCCTCCTTGAGGGTTCTCCACAGCTCAGGCTGAAGACTGTCGAAAGGCACCTGGCTTGGAAATCAGGCTCCAAACCATGGCTTGGCAGCAAACTCCAATTAAATGAAACTTGACCGCAAAATGCTTGTTGATCTTAAATCATCTAAAGTTCCAGACTTGGTCGGACAGCAGGTTGAAGCCTGCTAGCATCATAATCAGCACAATCTATAGCTTTTGGAAAGAGCTTATTCTACCTAGGTTTCAAAGGGCCATGTCCTCCTATCTGCAACGTGAATCACACTTTGTCTGCCCATAGATACTGGCGGGCTTTCCCACATGCCTTAGCAGTATCGTACACCCCACCTTGAAAGGGAGACAATTTGTGAAACAACTTTTATTCAAGTGGATCAGTCAGTCTTTAACATTAACCCTCCTTTATAAGCTTTCCTATGTCTTCTGCCTTTAATTTTTGTAAGTACCAAAAAGTAAATAACTGTGTAATATTATCGTGAAATCTTACATAGGTATCAATACCCTTCATCCACAGGTCACCAGGACAGACTGCAGACCCACGCTGGGTTTACTGGCTTGCTGCAATCAGGGAACCAGGCTGTGGGGGACTGTGGGGTGGCTTGTTACCAATTTGGGTTCTGTTAGGTGATCTTAAGAAAGGTTCGCCGAAGCATCATTTGCTCTGGGTTAGGAACCGTCAGAACACAGGGTAAAACCTGTGGTTGGGCGTCTTGGTAATTTTATCTGGAAGCTGGGAAGACCACACGAAACCTCAGTTGTTGATGGGTAAAGAAGCAGGAGTCATCAGATCAGCTGGGAAAGGAGGATGTCTGGTCATTTCTGTGGTTTGGACATAGGTAACTCTAGAAGTTTATCTGCCTATATGGTACACTTGCGAATTCTTAGAACTTCTGCAAGTACTACGACTTAGGGAATCTGCTACAAACACCAAAGAGTTGTCACTGAAGCAGCTGCTCAGCAGTTGGACACAGAAGACAACAGGCACATCCATCCCAGCGGGCTAGGTGCCAGGGGTCCAACAGATTCTGCTGTATCTATTAGTTCCTAAAGCTTCCTGAACTCCAGACTCTGAGCCACAAAACTAACATGGTTTAGGAGATGACTCTATCATTTGAAAATGAAAGAACAGAAGAACAAGAAGTAATGTTTCCTTTATGAAACTAACAGCCCCTAAAAGGCAAAAGATGACCATTCCAAATATTTTACGGGATGGCAACCAGCAGCTTCTGGGCCAAGTTTGACCTGCAGCAACTGTTCACTCTAAAGAACATGCTCCCTAAAGTAGGTAGGTACTCGGACAGTAGGTATGCCCTGAATAGCTGAAACCAGGCATTGTACAGCAATCTTAACTAGTCCACCAGATACCGTTTTACTCAGAGATGCCAGTAAAATTACCTGTTATCTTCAATACTGGTGTGCTACACGTATCATAAACATTTTCTTCTCATTTCAGAGATTGAAAGCTAGGGGCCGTAAGCCTGGATCTAAAGACAGGACTTATTTGGGCCACACAGAACTCTTAAAACATTGGTTTCCAACATGTCAAAATCTGAGATTTTATATAAAAATCTGGATTTCTGTCTTCTCTTGTCCCAGCCCTGCAGGCATGTACTTTGCCCATCTTGCTCTGGATGCCCTCTGAGCATGTGAACTCCCACTTTGCAGAAAGGGACACTGAGGTACAAAGTCAGTTTCTAGGATGGGAGGGAGAAGATTCTCCAGGTGTTGCAGCGTGCTCATTAAATCATGCTGCTTCTAGGACTTCCCTGTTCTCGGCACCCCACATGTCTCCAGATCAAGCATCTGGAAGAGAAGTATTTCTTCCTCCTGTGTTCACACCCTGCTTTCCTGACCTGAATGCCTAGGATCAATCCCCAATTCACTTTATATGTCTCTCTGGAGTTAAAAGCAAGTACAGCTCCTATGTCAAAGCTTTTCCCCAACTTCCTTGGACACTTGATATCCTAAATTAACGAATAAAACATACTTAAATAACAAGATTATGGATTTTAGAGATCTGAATCCACTAGAGCTTTTAAGGAAAATATAATCAAAATTTAAATAGTATAATTCACTAAGAATCACTTCATTTAAGTTAGCATTCTGGTCATTAAGTGAGAGCTACATTTTAGGAATGACTTCATAATAATGTAAGCTAACATTTCAGTGTTCATGCTTTGTCAGATACAATTCTTCACGCTTTTCCATGCATGAACCTATGTAGTCCTCATAACTTTCCTGGGGTACCATTATTATCCCCATTTTACAAAAAAAAAAAAAAAGGAAACTGAGGCACAGAACATTAAAGTAATGGGCCCCAAGTTACATAGGATGGAGTCAGGATTTCAGCCTAGGCACCGACTCTGCCTGCAATTTCCTGCTATTTGCTATTCCATTTGTCGAAAGACTCTTAGAAATTAGCAAGTGGTGTGGCACTTGGAAGAAGGGCCTGTTTATAACATTCCTTGAAATCAAGTGACCTAAACAGTAACATCTGATGAGCTGGCAAAATGGCCAGCACTTCCAATTCATCCTGCATATTTGTATATAAGTATTTCCAGAACAAAATATAAATCCTACAGGGTGCATACCACATTCACTACAATAAAGTTTAACACTTAAACTACAAAAAAAAAAAAAATGGATAGTCAAATAATTCTGTTGCAAGTTCTAATACAGTTGATTATTTCCTTTAGTGATATGTTTGGGGCCATCAAGTTGGGAAGCAACACGTTGATGCTTTGGTTTGGCTCTAAGGAATCTAAGGGGTCTTTTTCAAGTCAGAAGTATTTGACAGCTGCTCAGCCACGCCCCAGCTGTGCCCCACCTGTCTACCATTAGGGATAATTGCAGTGGGGGAGTATTTCAACTGCAGAACATCACTATCTCCCACCACCTCTAGCCCTGCTGGTATCAGCTGCAACAGTAATATTGTAATGATGTTGGGAACTCCATTGAGGAAGCAAGGAAATTAGACGCATCACTGGTGATAGCACATTTCACCAATGGAGAATAAGAAGCTTTTCCAATTCTTCCCTCACCTCAGACACCACCTATAAAACACTTAGGTTCACAGAGAGGTTAATCCTGGCCTTCTTCCAGCCATTTTCATTACTGTCAGTAAACCAGGCAATTCGTGTAACCCTGAACAAATTTTGGAGGCTTCTCTTGAACATGGTGGGGTGCCAAAAGGTACCCTAAATAGGGCAGATACCTGTTGAAAACTCCTCAGGGTCATAGGATCATCAAAACCACATCACTGATGAGGATTTCAATGAACTAGCTGCACAATGTCACTTGCAGAGAGACTTAAAAGTGAACCCCAGTGAGAAAGACAATGAAAAGAAAGAGAGACACCCTTCTATGCCTATAATCCACAGGCACAGATGAGGGGCAGAAACAAGTTCTCTCATTCAAAGATCTGCCCACCCAAAAGAAAACCATACATTAGCTGGGGTCTGAAGATAGAATTCCCACATTTTCTATTTTGTAAGGCCAAAGGACAGCCTAGTGATTCAGTACAGTGGCTTAACATCATAAGAACTATTTTCAAAACGCTGTCACAGTCTTTATTTTTTAAATTTATTTATTTGAGAAAGAGAGGATGAATGCACATGTACATGTGAGCACGGGGAGGGGCAGAGGGAGAGAGAGAGAGAATCCTCAAGCAGACTCCCCGCTGAGTGGGGAGCCCAACTTGGGACTGGACCCCTTGGCCCTAAGCTCATGACCTGAGCTGAAATCAAGAGCTGGACGCTCAACTGACTGAGTCACCCAGATGCCCAAAACACTGTCACAGTCTTTAAAAGCAGTTCACTAGAAAGCACAAATGAGCAAAACAGAACTGCTCTCTATTTGCACCTGAAAACCACTTTGTTAGATTTTGAGGCGAACAACAATTTCTAAAGTGCGCCCCTTCATGCCTGATCTTCAGCGTATATGGGGAGAAAGCAGATATCACCACCTTTCCCCCACCTTTCTCCGCATGGCCAGTTTCTCTGCAGGTACCCCAATTCACCCAGCTCTCTCTCCTATACCTGCACCTAACTGGCACTGAAATGTCAATCACACCTTTTCACTCTGAAATCTAATCCTGATTCTCCATTCCAAGTAAGTCCACCTAAAGTTCACACTCCCCTCTGTCCAGAAAACTGCAGCAGACCTTCCCGGGCTTCCTGACATTCTCCTTCCTCTTCCACCGCAGTGTCCACGTTGCCAGACAGATGCTGCTAAAACACAGATCCATGCATTAATTTAACCAACGTATCGAGTGCCCACCATATGCCATGCACAATGTATTGGGAGACAGCAGCAAAAAGACCAGATACTCCCTGGCCCTCAGGGAGCTACATTCTAGCAGGGATGAGTGACACCGGATGAGTGGTCACACGAAATAAGCCACCAGGATGGAAGATGGGCTGTGACGGAAGTATACGGCAGAGGACAGAAGCTAGTGAAAGGCTCCAAGATGACATCTAGGGGAAGTGACAGCACAGCTGAAATTTAGAGCTTGGGGAATAATTAGGAGCGAGCGTGGGGGAAGCAGTGGAGAGGACCGCATATAAAAGGAACTGCGGCACAATTCAAGGACAAGTGACACAGTTCGGGAACTGAAGGAAGTCCAACGGAGCCAAAATGCAGCGTGTGCTTTAACCACTCTGCTGAAACGGACTCGAGGGATTTCCTAGGCACCAATAATAGCCAGTTGAAATCAGGAAAATGTCATTCTTTTCACAAACTCAAAGAGAAAATGAAAGAAAATTCCATGACAATGAAAATCCACACAAAGAAGAATTAATCTTAACAAGAAAGGGATGAAAATTACACAAAAAAAGGTGATAATGTATAACAGACCCTGTTTTGAGTGACATGTTTAAATGGGAGCAAATATTACATTATTCTGAGAGCAGGAGAAATGTTTTTAAAAGTAAGAGTAAGGAAGAGGGCAGATCAGCCTCATCCGACAGGCAAACGTGTTCTAAAGCTCTCCTCCTTTCGTCTGTGATGTTGGCATAAGATCACACTGCAAACAGAGCCCCACAATGGCTCCTAGACACCCTGGAGTTTAACACACTGTCAGGGAGGAATCTTAAACCAGCAATGAAGGAAAAGTCTGCTCCGTAATTGTTGCTGGAACAACAAAATACACCTTTATCTGGAAAAATATAGTTAATCAGTCGTCTCCATCCCTGCTTGCACATCACAAACTATCTGTGATATTGTCAGGAAACAAACATTATGAGATCTCACCACCCCACCCCATCCCCAAATTTAGATTCAGTAAGTCTAGAAGAGAATTGGGTGAAGTTCTTTATAGGAAGAACTTCAGGGAATTTGATCATGAAGCTGGAACTTTGAATCATTGTTTAGTCTTATTTCACATCAAAGGTCAGATTAAAATTCAAAATAGAGTTTTATTAGAGATACCATAGAATTAAGTGAGAAGAAATTTTTAAATCTTTAATTTCTTGATAGAAGATGGTTTTCTAAGTTTAAAAACAATGAAAGACATTACAAACAAAAAATATGACTAAAATAAAAATGAAAGATAACCAGAGAAAATCATTTACAACCAAGTTGTCAGTTAGATGATGAATATCTTCCATACATAAAGACACAACTTGTAGGAAATGATAAGAAAAATACTAGCATCATAATTGACAAGAGAGAAACGGACATATACAATTTAACCCCCAAATGGCTTTTAGATAAAGCCAAAAGCTTGTTCTTTAAAAAGTCTAACAAATCGACTCATGAGGTAATACTATTATATTAAACAAGATCTCAAATAAACAAACAATAAATCAAATGAAAATGAGAGGTGCTACCATCAAAAAGCTGAGAATCATAGCTTTGAACAACTTCAAGCCAATTTTGTTGAAAATTTAATGATATAAATAAACCTGGAGGGGGCTGGGAAAGTGTAGCTTAATAACCTGACTTCCAAAGAGAAAAAAACCTGAATTAATCTTATAATGATTAAGGACATTGACTCAATAGTTTAAATCTTTCCACAAAGAAATTTCCAGGTGAGTTCTAGGAAGAAATAATCCCAGCTTTATCCAAACTAAGTCAGAGCAGACTAAAACAGGGAAGACGTTCCTAAGCCATTGTGAGTTATAGAACTCTGATGTCTTAACCCAATAAGGACAACACAGGAAAACAAAAATTATAGACAAATTATACTCAAAGATAGGTATACTATTCTAAATAAATATTTACACAAAAAAGTCAATAATGAATAAAAAAAAGTAATTCATCATGACCAAGTTGAATATTTCCGAAAATGCCAGATTGGTTCAGTATTGGAAAACAAGTAAATGTAACTCAAATATCAAAAGATTTTTAAAAATTATATAAAAAATCTACAATAAGCATCACTTCTAAAAGTAAAACATGAGAAGAATTCAGATCAGAGAAAAGCAAAAGTAGCCCCATGACTACTTCTATATGGCAGGATGCAGGAGTGTCCTAGTCCACAGAGTAAGTCAGGAAAGGGAAATAAACCACCAGGACTGGAAAGATGTACCCAAATATCATTCTAAGGTTGTATTATTATTTACTTTTAAAATTCCAAAGGAATCTACATATTAAAATTAATATTACAGTCTAGCAAGGTTCCTAGATTACAAAATAAAATACTAAAATTCTATTTAGAAATACCAGCAATGTACATGTAGAAAATAAAATTCTTGAGAAGTTATCATCTATCATAGCATACAAACACAAAGTATCCGGAAAGAAATCTAAAACTATATAGGAGCCCTTTAAGGAGAAATTATAAAATTTTATTGGAAAGACATTAAGGAAATACTAAATATTTAGATGATGTCATGGATTATATGATTTTAACATCAAAGATGTCATTTCTTCAGAAAATGACCTACAGATTAAGTGCAATTTTATGCGAAATCTCAATAGAGTACTTATATAAGAGACAAGTGTCAATGAAAAGAACAGAAATGTCAAACATATACACACATATGGGCACTTCACTGATAAGAGAGCTGGCCTTTATGATAATCAGGGAAAGAACAGATAAGCATTCAACTAATGGTATTCATACAATTTTGTAAAATTGCTTGTGCCCATAGAATAAAATCAGGCTGCATCTTCACATCCTGTACAAAAATCAATTCAATACTTAGGTGTGAAAGACAAAACCACCAAAAACAATGTATAAAACTACCTTTATGATCTCAAGGAAAGGATTTCATTTTTTTGTTGTTGTTATGTTAATCACCATACATTACATCGTTAGTTTTTGATGTAGTGCTCCATGATTCATTGTTTGCATATAACACCCAGTGCTCCATTCAGTACGTGCCCTCTTTAATACCCATCACCAGGCTAACCCATCCCCCCCACCCCCTCCCCTCTAGAACCCTCAGTTTGTTTCTCAAAGTCCATAGTCTCTCATGGTTCATCTCCCCCTCCGATTTCCCCCCCTTCATTTTGCCGTTCCTGCTATCTTCTTCTTCTTCTTCTTTTTTTTTTTAACATATAATGTTCTATTTGTTTCAGAGGTACAGGTCTGTGATTCAACAGTCTTACACAATTCACAGCGTTCACCATAGCACACCCTCCCCAGTGTTTCTTAAGACACAGAAAGAACGAGCCATAGAAGGGAAAACCACTGATTAACCTGACCGCATCAAAATTACAAACTTTCCTCCATCAAAAGAAACCACAGATAGAGTGCAAGACAAGCCACAAGGTGGGAAAAGGTATTTGCCACCTGTACAAATTAATACAATTTTAATATTCAAAATATATAAAAGAATCTCTACATACTGGTAAGAAAATTATAAACAACCCGAAAGAAAGACAGTAACAAGCACTTCACAAAGGAGGCCGCCAAATGCAGACTGGCAAAAATTAAGTCGTCTTAGGAGACCGAGGGCTGGAGAGAAGGAGCAACAGAAACTCTAACACAGGGAAGTATATAAATTGCTACCTCCACTCTGAAAAACAGCTAGCATCATCTCATGAAGTTGAATATGCTCGGACATGATGACCCAGCAATTGTACTCATGGGCTTACACAGAGAAACCTGCACACAGCAAGGGCCGCATACAAGGATGCTCAGGAAAACACTGTTCATAACAGCAAAAAACTGCAAGCACCCCAAATGTCCGTCACAGGAGAAAGGGTGAAAACATTATCCTCCAATGTAATAATAATATTCAGCAGGGAAAAGGAACTACACCTATATTAAAACATGACTACATTTTTCAGCATATCTTTGAGTGGTAATGAGGGAAGCCCGGAAGAGTACATGCAACTTATTTTGTAAAGCTCACAAACAAGCAAGACATATCTAATGTGGGTAAAACTATTACTCTTCAGCTTTTAAAAACAAACATAAAGTTGAGGCTAGGGACCGGAAGACAGGAGGAGACGGGGTGGGGAACACCACACAGACGGATTCGGAAGGAGCCCCATCTCGGTGCTGGGTTCATGGCTGCGTACACCTCACCACTTTCCATATTGACTTGTGCCCACTGATATCATAATTTAAGAAACAGTAAGATGGTATCTTCAGGAAAACGAAGAACACTGGATAAATTCAAGAGAGCCAAGAATTCACAAACCTTACATGTGGCTTGGTGGGAGCAACAAGCATACTCACCGTGCCACTCTTAGGAGGTTTGCGACAAGCATCTCAATACACTAACATTACTCATGTGAACTGAAAGTAGTCATTGATACGAGGTAGCATCAGGGCCCTGTACATTATAAAATATAATTTAATCAATCAATTCATATTTCTTGATGTCTATTCGGTGCCAGACAAGCATCTAGTGGAGACACAGGGAAGTTTAAAAAGGCCCTACTCCGAGTGAGAGTATTTGATAATAAGTTCCTCAAGACAAAAAGCTTTCAGAACTGCAAGATATTCCTTCTCTATCCTCCAAATCCACTCCCCAAATCCCTCTCCCTCTTTCCCACCAATCCTTGAGGTCTTAGCACTGGACCTCCATCATTTGGTGATCTTGGTACCACCAGTGCCCCTACCCACAACCCTCCTGCTCTGATCCTGCCTCCAGGCCTGCAAATCCAGACAGGAAGCTTCACAGAATCCCCACAGAGCACTAGGGAGTATTCTCCTTGTTTAAAGAATCATGCAAAAGCTCCATTTACAGCAAACGATCCCAGTCTCCAGATAGCTTGCATTGCAGACTCTCCATTCAGCTGAGAGTCTCTGGAGGGTATCAAGAGGCCAGCCACTTCCTTTTCTGTCTCTCCAAAGCAGAAAGCCTCTGAGTACTTACAGCATTCTGTTTCTGATAGGGGATGTGAAGACACTAACATTTTTACACAAAGGAAAAATTCAAAATTAGAGCGTGGCCTGGAAGACTTCCTATTGTCTGGCCTGGGCTGTCTTGCAGCCCCTCGTACACCAGCAGCAGATAGTGCTTCCTGAGCCACTGAACAGAAATCATTCTGTGGAGTAGCACAAGGATTCCATGCACAACTAAATTTAGAAAACGCTGTACTAAATCAGTGTAAGCTGATTTCTTGGCGAGAGGACACCTCAGAGACTTTTAAAGGGCTATGTGCTCTGAGCATCTCCAAAAGGGGAATTGGAGATGTGTCACCCTCAAGCTCACTTAGCCACAACTACCCTTTCACCCAGAACACATATTTATAGACTGCAGCAAAAATGTCTAGCAAAACATCCCCCAAATGTCTCCATATCCTTTAAGGAATGGTTTCTCGTTCCTCATTTTTCCCCATATGCTTCTCTCCAATTTATTTTGTCAGGCTTAACCTTCCCCAATTTTAGCATGCTCCTGTCCTGAATTCCCCCTGTATTCCCATAGCACTCTAAATATCTGGTTATGAGCTTTCACTTTTTAAAATGTTATGTGCGTCCTCCTCCCTTCGACTGAACTCTGTTAAGTGGGCTGATTCTGGTTTTGCACCCCAGCATGGAGCAAAGTTCCTGGCACATAGCATGAGTTGTCACAAACTAGTGACACTGAAACAGCACACACACATTAATGAAACTTCACTTTTTTTCCTAGTTTTGCTTCCGTGCTTCTTTTAAATTAGAAGGAACATTCCTCAGAGCAATTTCAGGAGACATTTTACAGCCTCTCTTAAAAAAAAAAAAAAGTGCTCACTAATGATCTGATGATGGTTTTTATGGCTTCTAAACCAATTGCTAACTATTATGGTTAAGTGTCAAGGAGATTAGCCTTCATGGTCATAACCTTCAGGGAGGCCGAAGCGTGTTCAGAGACCAGAGAGTTCCACAGGCAATTCTGAATCAACTTAAACCAACTTAGAGGAGGGAAATGGAAGAAATGTTTGGTACAGGGCTTCTTTCAGATGTCGTTCACTGACAACAAACCAACCAACCAACCGCCACCACCACAGGAGGCAAGGTCAAAACAAAGATGTGTAGACTTATTACAAAGATGTATAGATTTATTTCCATCATCACCATTTGGCACAGGAGAATTTAAAAGAAAACATCAGTTTACACTTCCTAGGGGAGTCTTAAGAGATCATCTCAGTCATAATTTAAAAGCCTTAAGGCAAACTATGACTCATTACATTTTGAATTTTTGTATAGTTTAGCTTTAGGATAAGTGTAGGGCATGCTAGAACTTTATCTGTGAACGATCACTTTCTGGGCCTGACGAACACACACACACTCTAATAGCACTTACAGAGCATAATGTCCCCATTTTAAAGGGCTAGTGATGTTGAGTTACTAGGTATTTACTTTTAAGAAATCATTAATATTCATGGGTCCAATTTATTTGATGCCTACTCCATCAGGAACACAGTTCCTGATCGTAGCAAGAGTCCCTCAAGAGAACCTGACGGCTTTTCTGACAACTCATTTTGAGATGCTGTCTTCTGAAACAACCAACTAAAAGTAGAGACAACTCATGTGTGTGTCAAGCTTGACTGAGTTAATCTACTTTAAATTCTTACATTTTCTGTTGAAATTTTCAGTAGATTTGTAGATATAGCGTTAAAGTTCATTTTTTCCCTACCTACTTTTAATATTCAGGCCGTTTTTCCATCAACAAAAAAATATTTGCAATGTACTCTGATTTCACTCTGATCTTGATTTAGGTGGCTTCATTACATCCACCTTCCCTCACACCTAAGCTCCCGGGATACAAGCTTTCCCACAGACACGCCTGTATAAAGTGGTTGTTACGTCATCATCGTCGTCGTCGTCATGGTTATTTTCTTGTGGTTGAAAGGGCATAGTAATAAATTAAGTTTGATGCCCATAGGTAAGACTTCTAAAAAGACAAAGAGTTGATCTCATGCACACTCCCTGGTGTGTTCTCTTTTTCTTTTTGAAGAAAAAAAAAAAAAAGAAAAACAAGGCTGGAGTTTAAATGAGGTATTCTGAGGCTGATGATGCATATTATCCACGCTTAGATTCTTAGAAATCATACTATAAGATGAATCCCCTTAAAAACATACTCATGAACAGTGAATATGGAATATATAATGAATCCTCCAGGAAGGAAGGAATTTCTTTACATGCCATTCTGAAAGAGCAATAATTGCTTACTTGCTGTGTATAATCTTGACTCCGTAAAACAGAGCATACTTGGCCAGATCTACATCACTCTCTGAAGGTTATTATAAAGGCTATCACCATGCTCAAGAGAAATCTAACTTCATTTTTCTTTGCTAATGGGAAGAAGTGGAGGCTTGAACAAATCATCAAGATCTTCTTCTTCAGTACTTTGGGAATCAGTGAAACATTCTTAGATACTAACTATATTCCCATGACTCAGTGCTTTCATTTAAAAGGTTGAATAATAAATAGCTTATCACTCAGGCATAACAGCATAAGCAAGCTACTGATAGTAAATAAGCTGTGTGGTTCTGAGGGTGCCTTCCAGAGCTTGAGCTTCCTCACTGGGGAAGCGACAAAACACTTGGAGGGGTGAGCAGAGCACAACCTCTTAGCTCCTGTACTTCCCAGCTGAGGTGGAGAATTAATAAGGCGCCTCATTACAGAAGACACAGGCTCCCACTCTTCCTCTGACTCTCTGCTAAATTAAATATGCTTTTCCACCAGGTACCCCACATAGCGGCTCGGGATTCTACCTTTCATATAACTCCCACCCTACCCAATGAGTTACTCCTGTGCTATGATCTTATTCACAGCCTGCAAAAGTCAACCAAGTAAAACACAGCATGGGGTGAAGGACGGGAGCTTTAGGGCAAAAACCAGGTTAGTTGATAATACTACATAAAGCTGAAAGTAGAGGAATGACTCCTATGTTGACGGTAGCAGTATTTTTAAGCTACCTTCAAAAACACTAATAATGGGGCGCCTGGGTGGCTCAGTGGGTTGAGGGTCTCTTGATTTCGGCTCAGGTCCTGGGATGGAGCCCCATATCGGGCTCTGCACTCAGTGGGGTATCTACTTGAGGATTTCTCTCCTTCTTCTTCTGTCCCTCCCCCTGCTTGTGCTTGCTCGCTCACTCTCAAATAAATAAATAAATCTTAAAAAATCACTAATAATGTCTCATGGGTCACTCTAAGGTAAATTAGCATCAACTGAGAAAGTATAATGCCTAATGCAGACATAGCATTTGTACTCTTGATCTTGTGAATGAAGCTGGAGACCACCAAATTATTTTTCACATATAAGCAACAAGCATTTTCTTTTAGGGTCAATGTAATCATCAACCAGCAATTGACAAGATGATGTTGCATCAGTACAAAGTTTAGATGACTCCCAAAACATAAGCCTTTTCTCAAATCAGCTTAAGACCACAAATACAAACATCCTGGAAGAGTTAAGTACACGAAATTTATTCTGAACCATCAGGTAGAATAGTCTTCAGTATTCAAGAAATATTCTAAATTGACACTGTCCAATATGATAGCTGCCAGCCACATGGGGCCAGTTACAATTAAATTTAAATTTAATAAAAAATGTAGTTTCTCAGTTATACTACCTACATGTGACAAGAGGTTGCCGTATTAAAGAGCACAACTGAACATTTCCATCATTGCAGAATGTCCTATCGGACAGCAGTGTTCTAAGTTCTGAAGACTAGTTTTCCACATGCAGAAAACCCGAGTAAAGTTTTCTCTTATCTAACAATTATTTGTTTGCTTGGTAAAAGTTATTCGCTTGCTTGGTCAGAAACTGAAAAGCAAATCTCTCTCAAAGTCTCAGACAACCCACAGTCAACAATTCAAGATGCAAATAATGTAATTAAGCTCTGACAACAGAGGCACCCTGGCATTTCACAGGTGAAGCCTATAGCCTCTGGCACAGCCAAAGGCCTTTGAATCAGACATAATCCCCAGAAAATACTTCAAGTCCGTCCCAGAATCAATTACTGCTCTTGTAAATTAAAATGAAGGATGAGAAATAGGACTCTAAGGACTTTTTTTTTTCAATAGATGATGCAGTTTCCTTCGGTATGTCCCGAGTATTAATAGAGAATAAACATCCTGTTCATTAGCCAATCACATTGCTCAAGATATCAGTCAACACTCCATTTATCTGATTATCATGAACATGTATTATTAAGAAGCATATTTTACATGTATCAACATAAGAGCTGTCTCAAGATTTCCTGTAGAACCATTCCCTCAAGGAAATATTTGGAAGATCTTTCTATTCATAACTGAACATAAGAGGCAGCTAGCTGCATTTAGCAAACCACAGCTCCGTCACTTAAATTGTTAGCCTGCAGCTAAGCTTCAGCAATGAGGGGATGAACACCGATGCATGTGAAATGCGGATTAGGGCTGAGCATATTGGCAGGGAAAAGTGACACTGCAAATAAGTGTCATACCAAATAAATGTTGTCATATGAACAAGGGAAAGAGCTTAGTCTCAATTGGTTAGTCATCTCTATGGAGATCTACCACTTCTCTTGGATACATGACAGCACCTGGAGTGGGCTTATTTGCCAATGGGTCTGTGTGAGTTATAAATTGTTCTATGAACACATTATTTGCCACTAATTGCAAGCAAAACTAGAAACATTTCAAGGCCACAAAATTAAATCTCTGAACCACCTTGCTTTGGGTCTATATGACCATATGGTCTCAATTCACTTAGAAATAAAACATTAGAAGCAAGCACAAAAAAATCCTAGGCCTGGTTTTCCCTCCCTGTCCCCTGCTCAGGGAAGGTTTAAAAAAAAAAAAAGTATCTTTAACAGCATGAGGGTGGTGTGCATGTCTATGATAGAATAATAAGAATCGCTTTCTTTGAAAGATGTTGCCAACACAAAGCTTTCAGTATTATAAATACGTCACCATTTCTAAAGTCATTGATTTTGCCATAAAATTAAACTGTGGCTGCCATATGAACTGCAATATTATATTACCCCATCCTCCCCACATCTTAAGTTCTCTCTCAATTATCAAAATAAAAGTGTTAATATAAAGTTGTCATGGAAAACAGACCAATTTATGCTGTGTGTTAAAGCAGCATTTATTCCTTTGAGGTCAGGGGTGTTATACTAGAAAATTGAAGCCACACCGGCCTCAGCAGAGAGAGTAGGCAGGGGGAAAGCAGGTGGGTGGGAGAGGGGTTGGGTGATCATTGAGGAGAGGCAAGAACATAGGCAGACACTTGGATGGGCCCTCTTACTAGTTTATACCATCTCATTAACACTAGAACAGTCTCCAAAACCCATTGTGGTTTTCCACATATTATATGGATCAGGTAGCCTAATACAAAATATTTGACAGCTCTTCAAATATCAGATGAAATAAGATATTTTGAACTATTATTTCAAAATGAAAGAATATTCTTAAAGAAGACTGGAAGAAAGGTATGTCTGAAGACTATGTACAAGATTAAATGACTGATTAAAGAAAATAACTTAGAAGGAAGAAGTAAAAGGATCCAAATCAAAAAGGGAGAAGTTATATTGTCACTATGTGCAGAGGACATGACACTATATACAGAGAACCCTAAAGACTCCACCAAAAAATTGTTACAATAAACAAATTCAGAAAAGTTCCAAAAAATACAAAAACATATTGTGTTTCTATGCACTAATAAAAAACTATCAAAAAGAGAAATTAAGAAAATAATTTATAATTACAATTTACAATTACATCAAAAAGAATAAAATACCTAGGAAAAAATTAACAAAGGAGGGGAAAGACCGGTACAGTGAAAACTACAAGACAGCAATAACGAAACTGAAGATGACACAAATAAAAGGAAAGATATCCATGCTCATGGATTGGAAGAATATTGTTAAAGTGTCCACAATACCAAAGCAATGCACCGATTCAATGCAATCCCTGCCAAAATTCCAATGGCATGTTTCACAGAAATAGAACAATCCTAAAATTTGTATGGAACCACAAGAGACCCCCAAAAAGCCAACATAGTATTGAGAAACAAGAACAAAGCTGGACAACAAAGCTCCCTGATTTCAAACTATACTACAAAGCTACAGTAATCAAAACAGTATGGCATGGCACAAAAATAGACACATAGATCAATAAAACAGAATAAAGAGCCTAGAAATAAACCCATGCGCATATGGTCAATTACTTCATGACAAAGGAGCCAAGAACATACAACGGGGAAGAGAGTCTCCTCAATAAATGGTGTTAAGAAGATGGGACAGCCACATGCAAAAGAACAAAACTGGACCATTTTCTCATACCATACATGAAAACTAACTCAGAATGGATTAAAGGCTTGAATATAAGACCTGAAAGCATAAAACTCCTAGAGGAAAACATAGGTGATAAGCTCCTCCACATCAATCTTGGTGATGATTTTTTTGGATCTGACACCAAAAGCAAAGGTAACAAAAGCAAAAATAAGCAAGTGGGACTACATTAAGCTGAAAAGCTGCTGCACAGCAAAGATAACCATCAACAAAATGAAAAGGCAACATACTCAATGGGAGAAAATATTTGCAAATCACATATATGATAAAGAATATCCAAAATATATTAAAAAACCCATACAATTCAATAGCAAAAAACAAACAATCTAATTTAAAAATATGCAGAGGACCTGAATAGACATTTTTCCAAAGATGACATCCAGAGGGCCAACAGACACATGAAAAGATGCTCAACATCATGCATCATCAGGGAAATGCAAATCAAAACCAAAATGAGACAGCACCTACCACCTGTTAGAGAGGCTACTATCAAAAAGATAATAACAAGTGCTCACAAGGATGCAGAGACAAAGGAACTCTCATGCACTGTTGGTGGGAATGTAAACTGGTGCAGCCACTGTGGAAAACAGTATTAACATTCCTCTAAAAGTTGAAAAAAGAACTACCACATGACCCAGCTATCCACTTCTGGGTATCTATCTAAAGAAAACAAAATCACTATCTCAAGAAGATATCTGCATCCTCATGTTCAATGCAGTGTCCACTGCATTACTATTATGTATAATAGACAAAACATGGAAGCAACCTAAATGTCCATTCATGGATGAATGACGGAAATGTGTGTGCATGTGTACATGCATGTGCTTACATGTGCACATCATGGAATATTATTCAACCATAACAAATGAAATCTTGCCATCTGCAACAACATGGATGGACCTTGAGGCTTGGAGGGCATCTTACTAAGTGAATTAAGTTGCACAGAGAAAGACAAATACTCTATGATCTCACTTATGTGTGGAAGTAAAAACAAAGAATAAAAAATATGAGCTCACAGATTCAGAGAACAGACTGGTGCTTTCTAGGTGTGGAGTAAGGGGTGGATGAGATGGGTCAAAAGGTAAAAACTTCCAGTTTCAAAATTAATAAGTCATGGAGATGTGATGTACAGAATGGTAACTATAATTAATAATACTGTATTATATATTTGAAAGTTGCTAAGAAAATAGACCTTAAAAGTTCTCATCACAAGAAAAAATATTTTTGCAACTATGTATGGTAATGCATGTTAACTAGACCAACTGCAGCAATAATTTCACGAGAAAAAATAGAACTAGGGGCGCCTGGGTGGCTCAGTTGGTTAAGCATCCAACTCTTGATTTCAGCTCAAGTCATGATCTCAGGGTCATGAGATCGAGCCCTGTGTCGGTCTCCATGCTCAGCATGGAGCCTGCTTAAGATTCTCTCTCCCTCTCCCTCTGTCCCTTTGCAGAGGTAATCACAAGGGGACCCTAATCCAAAATGACTGGTATCCTTATGAAAACGGGAAATCTAGACACAGACACAGAGGTAAAACAGTGTGATGACACAGCTAGAGAATGGCCATCTACAAGCCAAGGCGTCCCTGAGGTCACCAGAAGCTCGGAGAAAAGCTGAGAACAGATTCTCCTTCAGAATCCCCAGAAGGAACCAACCCTACTGACACCTTGATCTTGGACTTCCGGCTTCCAGAACTGTAAGACAAATTTCTATTGTTTAAGCCCCCCAGTCTGTGGTACTTTGTCACAGCAGCTGGAGCAGATTGATGCACGCAGCGTGGCTCCAACTGAGTTGGACAGAAGGAAAGGGTATTCATACACAGGGATCAGGATGAACAAAGGCAGGAAGAAATGAAAACAAGGCAGTGAATTGCAAGTGTGGACTACAGAAAAAGAGCCTTAGAATGGGGACTGGGAGGTTGGAAAGAGATTCTAGAACTTGAAAAAATGCAGTATGATTCATTAACATAAAGGATCAAAGCAAAGCTGTGTGACATTATATTAGAGAATAAACAGCTCCCAGGCAGTGGGCTTTGACAATAATTTGACTGAAGGAATTAACAATAAGGAAGAAAACAATAAGGAAGAAAACACAGAAAAATGTTGGTCTAAAGAAAAGGACTATAAAGATCATTTGAGCCCAATAGCATGGGTGCCTAATCAACAAGGTGGGGAGCACTAGGAGCATCCAGCCAGGCTTTACAGGAGTTTCACAGAGACCTAGCCACACCATGAGATGCTTTTAGACATTTAAATTTTAGAACAAGTACCCTTCTATCTGGAGTCCAAGTTCACTCAGCAACTTACTGATAGATATGGCATCTCAGATACTTTGGTCAGCACAAGCCATATACTCCATTCACTTGACAAAGAGAATGGTTTTTTAAGTTTTTATTTTAACTCCACTTAGTTAACATACAGTGTTATATTAGTTTCCAGTGAACAATATAGTGATTCAACAATTCCATACATCAGCTGGTGCTCATCACAAGTGCCCTCCTTAATCCCCATCACCTATATCACCCATCCCCTGACCCATGTCCCCTCTGGTAACCATCAGCTTTTTCTCTTTAAGAATCTGTTTGCGGAGGAGCAAGATGGCAGAGGAGTAGGAGACCTAAATTTCGTCTGGTCCCAGGAATTCAGCTGGATAGAGATAAAACCATTCTGAACACCAGGAGATTGAAGAACAGAATAGCAGCAAATCTCTGAACAGAAATGCAACCACTTTCTGGAAGGTATGACATGCAGAGAAGGGAATCCGAGGCGATATTCGGGAGGATAGATGGCGGGGGAGGGGGCCTCCGTCAGCCGCTTCCGGCAAGTGATAGAGCTGCGTAGCACAAAATCGGAACTTTTAGAAGTCTGCTCCGCCGAGGGACGTTGCTCTAGTGGCTAAGTGAGGGGTGGAACCCTTGCGGGACAGTGTGGTCTCAGGACCCTTGGGGTCACAGAAAGACTGGGGGTGCCTGAGTGTGGCAGAGCTCCCACTTATTGGAGCAGGGAAGCCGGCTGCAGAGATGGAGCCGAGGAGTGGGCTCTCAGCTCAGGGTTGCCATAACCCGTGGTCCGGGGCACAGTCGAGCCACTGCTCCTCCAGCACGGACCCAACAAGCGGAAGATCCGGGGACACTCCCTTTCTCCCCTAGGAGGAGCGGCGTGGGAGCACACCGCAGAGATCTCCTGAGTTTGGAGACTCCACACAGGGTCGTGCGCCAGAGATAGAAATGCTCCGTCACAGGCCGGGTGAGCATGGAGTGCAGCTGGAAACCGGGAAGACGGGACTGATTGATTGCTTTTCTCTGGGGGCGCACTGAGGAGCGGGCCCCGAGTTCTTGGCTCCTCCGGGTTGGAGATTGGGAGGCCGCCATTTTCACTCTCGGCCTCCAAGGCTGTAGGGAAAGCTTGCAGGGAACAAAAGCTCCCAAGAGCAAACCTGAGATTACTTATACCGGACCAGGCAAGGGCGCGGCAATTCTGCCTCCAGGAAAGACATTTGGGAACCAGGGCAACAGGCCCCTCCCCCAGAAGATCAACAAGAACAGCCAGCCAAGACCAAGTTTACGGATCAACGAGAACGGCAGAACTCCAGTGCTAGCGGAATACTGCACATAGCATTTATGGCTTTTTTCCCATGATGCTTTAGTCTTTCTCAAAGGTTAGTTTTTTTTTAAACTTTTTCTTTTTTTTTGAATTTTTCTTTTTCCCTTTTTCAACCAACATCTGATCAATCCCTTTTTTAAAAATCTTTTTTATTTTTCATGTTTATCTTCATACTCTATCCCTTCATAGTAGTTAACCTTATTTTTGGTGTATATATATATATAAGTTGTTCTCTCTTTAAAATTTTGGGATACAATTTCTTCTAAAAGACCAAAATATAACCTAAATCTCTAGTATATGCCTTTGTTCTAGTCTACTGCCTGATCACATTCTCTCCCTTTTTTTTTATAGCCTCTTCTTTCTTTTTTTAACCAACTTCTTATCAGTTCCTCTTATAAAATCATTTATAATTTTCATCTTTACAGTCATATTCCATCCCTTCATATTAACCCTTATTTTTGTACATATATAAGTTTTTCTTTCCTTAAAATTTTTGGAGGCACTTTCTTCTAACAGACCAAAATACGCCCAAAATCTAGTGTATGCCACTGATCTATGCACCCGCCTGATCATATTTGATCATATTTTGTTTTGTTTGTTTTTATCTTTTTCTTTTTCTTTTTTTTTTCTCTTTTTTCTTTCTTTCCCTTTCTTTTCCCCTGGTTTCAGATCTCTTCTGATTTGTTTAGTGTATATTTTTCTGGGGTCATTTTTACCCTGTTAGCATTTTGTTATTCATCTATTCTCCTCTGGACAAAATGACAAGACGGAAAAAATCACCTCAACAAAAAGAACGAGAGGCAGTACAGACTGCCAGGGACCTAATCAATATGGACATTAGTAAGATATCAGAACTAGAGTTCAGAATGATGATTTTAAAGATATTAGCTGGGCTTGAAAAAAGCATGGAAGATATTAGAGAAACCCTTTCTGGAGAAATAAAAGAACTAAAATCTAACCAAGTTAAAATCAAAAAAGCCATTAATGAGGTGCAATCAAAAATGGAGGCTCTAACTGCTAGGATAAATGAGGCAGAAGAGAGAATCAGTGATATAGAAGACCAAATGATGGAAAATAAAGAAGCTGAGAAAAAGAGAGATAAAGGACAGAATTTGAGAGATAAGTGATACCATAAGATGAAACAATATTAGAATAATTGGGATCCCAGAAGAAGAAGAAAGAGAGAGAGGGGCAGAAGGTATAATGGAGCAAATTATAGCAGAGAACTTCCCTAATTTGGGGAAGGAAACAGGCATCAAAGACCAGGAGGCACAGAGAACCCCCTCAAAATCAATAAATATAGGTCAACACCCCAACATCTAATAGTAAAACTTACGAGTCTCAGTGACAAAGAGAAAATCCTGAAAGCAGCTTGGGACAAGAGATCTGTAACCTACAATGGTAGAAACATTAGATTGGCAAGAGACCTATCCACAGAGACCTGGCAGGCCAAAAAGGACTGGCAGGATATATTCAGAGCACTAAATGAGAAAAATATGCAGCCAAGAATACTATATCCAGCTAGGCTGTCATTGAAAATAGAAGGAGAGATACAAAGCTTCCAGGACAAGCAAAAACTAAAGGAATTTGCAAACACGAAACCAGCCCTACAAGAAATATTGAAATGGGTCCTCTAAGCAAAGAGAGAGTCTAAAAGTAACATAGACCAGAAAGGAACACAGACAATATACAGTAACAGTCACCTTACAGGCAATACAACGGCACTAAATTCATCTCTTTCAATAGTTACCCTGAATGTTAATGGGCAAAATGCCCCAATCAAAAGACACAGGCTATCAGATTGGATAAAAAAACAAGACCCATCGATATGCTGTCTGCAAGAGACTCATTTTAGAACCAAAGACACCCCCAGATTGAAAATGAGGGGGTGGAAAACCATTTACCATGCTAATGGACACCAAAAGAAAGCTGGGGTGGCAATCCTTATATCAGACAAATTAGATTTTAAACCAAAGACTGTAATAAGGGATGAGGAAGGACACTATATCCTACTTAAAGGGTCTATCCAACAAGAAGATCTAACAATTGTAAATATCTATGCCCCTAACATGGGAGCAGCCAATTATATAAAGCAATTAATAACAAAAGCAAAGAAACACATCGACAACAATACAATAATAGTGGGGGACTTTAACACCCCCCTCACTGAAATGGACAGATCGTCTAAGCAAAAGATCAACAAGGAAATAAAGACTTTAAATGACACACTGGACCAAATGGACTTCACAGATATATTCAGAACATTCCATCCCAAAGCAACAGAAAGTACATTCTTCTCTAGTACCCATGGAACATTCTCCAGAAGAGATCACATCCTAGGTCACAAATCAGGTCTCAACTGGTACCAAGACTGGGATCATTCCCTGCATATTTTCAGACCACAGTGCTTTGAAACTAAAACTCAATCACAAGAGGAAAGTCAGAAAGAACTCAGATACATGGAAGCTAAAGAGCACCCTACTAAAGAATGCATGGGTCAACCAGGAAATTAAAGAAGAATTAAAAAAATTTCATGGAAACAAATGAAGATGAAAACACAACTGTTCAAAATCTTTGGGATGCAGCAAAGGCAGTCCTAAGAGGAAAGTATATAGCAATACAAGCCTTTCTCAAGAAACAAGAAAGGTCTCAAATACACAACCTAACCTTACACCTAAAGGAGCTGGAGAAAGAACAGCAAATAAAGCCTAAACCCAGCAGGAGAAGAGAAATAATAAAGATCAGAGCAGAAATCAATGAAATAGAAACCAAAAGCACAGTAGAACAGATCAAAGAAACTAGGAGCCAGTTCTTTGAAAGAATTAACAAGATTGATAAACCCCTGGCCAGACTTATCAAAAAGAAAAGAGAAATGACCCAAATAAATAAAATCACGAATGAAAGAGGAGAGATTACAACCAACACCAAGAAATACAAACAATTATGAGCAACTATATGCCAGCAAATTAGATAATCTGGAAGAAATGGATGCATTCCTAGAGATGTATCAACTACCAAAACTGAACCAGGAAGAAATAGAAAACCTGAACAGACCTATAACCACTAAGGAAATTGAAGCAGTCATCAAAAATATCCCAACAAAAAAGAGCCCAGGGCCAGATGGCATCCCAGGGGAATTCTACCAAACATTTAAAGAAGAATTAATACCTATTCTTCTGAAACTCTTCCAAAAAAATAGAAATGGAAGGAAAACCTCCAAACTCATTTTATGAGGCCAGCATTACCTTGATCACAAAACCAGACAAAGACCCCATCAAAAAGGAGCATTACAGACCAATATCCTTGATGAACATGGATGCAAGAATTCTCACTAAAATACTAGCCAATAGGATCCAACAGTCCATTAAAAGGATTATTCACCACGACCAAGTGGGATTTATCCCTGGGCTGCAAGGTTGGTTCAACATCCACAAATCAATCAATGTGATACAATACATTAACAAAAGAAAGAACAAGAATCATATGATCCTCTCAATAGATGCAGAAAAAGCACTTGACAAAGTACAGCATCCTTTCTTGATCAAAACTCTTCAGAGTATAGGCATAGAGGGTACATACCTCAATATCATAAAAGCCATCTATGAAAAACTCACAGCGAATATCATTCTCAATAGGGGAAAACCGAGAGCTTTCCCCCTAAGTACAGGAACATGGCAGGGATGTCCACTGTCACCACTGCTATTCAACACAGTATTAGAAGTCCTAGCCACAGCAATCAGACAACAGAAAGAAAGAAAAAGCCTCCAAATCGGCAAAGAAGTCAAACTCTCACTCTTTGCAGATGATATGGTATTTTATGTGGAAAACCCCAAAGACTCCACCCCAAAAATGCTAGAACTCATACAGGAATTCAGTAAAATGGCAGGATATAAAATCAATGCACAGAAATCAGTGGCATTCCTATACCCCAACAACAAGACAGAAGAAAGAGAAATTAAGGAGTCGATCCCATATACAATTGCACCCAAAACCATAAGATACCTAGGAATAAATCTAACCAAAGAGACAAAGGATCTGTACTCAGAAAACTATAAAATACTCATGAAAGAAATTGAGGAAGACACAAAGAAATGGAAAAACGTTCCATGCTCATGGATTGGAAGAACAAATATTGTGAAGATGTCAATGCTACCTAGAGCAATCTACACATTCAATGCAATCCCCATCAAAATACCATCCACTTTTTTCAAAGAAATGGAACAAATAATCCTAAAATTTGTATGGAACCAGAAAAGACCGCGAATAGCCAAAGGAATGTTGAAAAAGAAAAGAAAAGCTGGCGGCATCACAATTCCGGACTTCAAGCTCTATTACAAAGCTGTCATCATCAAGACAGTATGGTACTGGCATAAAAATGGACACATAGATCAATGGAACAGAATAGAGAGCCCAAAAATGGACCCTCAACTCTATGGTCAACTAATCTTTGACAAAGCAGGAAAGAATGTCCAATGGAAAAGACAGTCTTTTCAACAAATGGTGTTGGGAAAATTGGACAGCCACATGCAGAAGAATGAAACTGAACCACTTCCTTACACCACACACAAAAATAGACTCCAAATGGTTGAAAGATCTAAATGTGAGACAGGAGTCCATCCAAATCCTAAAGGAGAACACAGGCAGCAACCTCTTCAACCTCAGCCACTCCATTTTGAACTTCTTCCTAGAAACATCGCCAAAGGCAAGGGAAGCAAGGGCAAAAATGAACTATTGGGACTTCATCAAGATAAAAAGCTTTTGCTCAGCAAAAGAAACAGTCAACAAAACCAAAAGACAACCAACAGAATGGGAGAAGATATTTGCAAATGACATATCAGATAAAGGGCTAGTATCCAAAATCTATAAAGAACTTATTAAACTCAACACCCAAAGAACAAAGAATCCAATCAAGAAATGGGCAGAAGACATGAACAGACATTTTTCCAAAGAAGACATTCAAATGGCCAACAGACACATGAAAAAGTGCTCAACATCGCTTGGCATCAGAGAAATCCAAATCAAAACCTCAATGAGATACCACCTCACACCAGTCAGAATGGCTAAAATTAACAAGTCAGGAAACGACAGATATTGGCGGGGATGCGGAGAAAGGGGAACCCTCCTACACTGTTGGTGGGAATGCAAGCTGGTGCAGCCACTCTGGAAAACAGTATGGAAGTTCCTCAAAAAGTTGAAAATAGAGCTACCATATGATCCAGCAATTGCACTACTGGGTATTTACTCCAAAGATACAAATGTAGGGATCCAAAGGGGTACATGCCCCCTATGTTTATAGCAGCAATGTCCACAATAGCCAAACTATGGAAAGAGCCAAGATGTCCATCGACAGATGAAGGGATAAAGAAGATGTGGTATATATATACAATGGAATATTATGCAGCCATCAAAAGGAATGAGATCTTGCCATTTGCAATGACGTGGATGGAACTGGAGGGTATTATGCTGAGCGAAATAAGTCAATCAGAGAAAGACATGTACCATATGACCTCACTGATATGAAGAATTCTTAATCTCAGGAAACAAACAGGGTTGCTGGAGTGGTGGGGGGGTGGGAGAGATGGGGTGGCAGGGTGATAGACATTGGGGAGGGTATGTGCTATGGTGAGCACTGTGAAGTGTGTAAGACTGTTGAATCACAGACCTGTACCTCTGAAACTAATAATACATTATATGTTTAAAAATAAAATAAAAAAGTAGAAGATAGCAGGAAGGGAAAAATGAAGGGGGGGACATCAGAGAGGGAAACAAACCATGAGAGACGATGGACTCTGAGCAACAAACTGAGGGTTCTAGAGGGGAGGGGGGTGGGGGGATGGGTTAGCCTGGTGATGGGTATTAAAGAGGGCACGCACTGAATGGAGCACTGGGTATTATACACAAATAATGAATCATGGAACACTACATCAAAAACTAATGATGTAATGTATGGTGATTTACATATAATAAAAAAAAAGAATCTGTTCTTGATTTGTCTCTCTTTTTTCCCCTTTTCTTGTTTCTTAAATTCCACATGAGTGAAATCATATAGTATTTGTCTTTCTCTGACTTATTTCGCTTAGCATTATGCTCTCTAATTCCAACCATGTCCTTGCAAATGGCAAGATTTCATTCTTTTTTATGGCTGAATAATATTCTGGTGTGTGTCTGTGTGTGTATGTATATATGTAGGGGTATTTACCCCATCTTCTTTGTCCATTTATCTATTGATGGACATCTGTGTTGCTTCCATACTGTGGCTACTGTAAATAATGCTGCTATAAACATTGGGGTGCATGTATCCCTTCGAATTAGTATTTTTTTATTCTTTGGGTAAATATCCAGTAGTGCAATTGCTGTATCATAGGATAGTTCTATTTTTAACTTTTGAGGAGCCTCCATACTGTTTTCCAAAGTGGCTGCACCAGTTTGCATTCCCACCAACAGTGCAAGAGGTTTCCCCTTTCGCCACATCCTCACCAACATGTGTTGTTGATTTTAGCCATTCTGACAGGTATGAGGTGATATCTCATGGAGGTTCTGATTTGCATTTCCCTGATGATTAGTGACGAGCACCTTTTTATGTGTTTGTTGGTCTTCTATAAGTTCTCTCTAGAGAAATGTCTATTCATATCTTCTGCCCATTTTTTAATTGGATTATTTGGGTTTTGGGTGTTAAGTTTTGTAAGTTCTTTATATATTTTGGGTACTAACCCTTTATTGGATATGTCATTTGCAAGAATCTTCTCCCATTATGTAGGCTAACTTTTAGTTTTGTTGTTTCCTTCACTGTGCAGAAGCTTTTTATTTTGATGTAGTCTTAATAGTTTATTTTTTATTTTGTTTTTCTTGCCTCAGGAGACATATCTAGTAAGAAGTTGCTACAGCCCATGTCACAGAAATACTGTCTGCTCTCTTCTAGGATTTTTATGGTTTCAGGTCTCACAGTTAGGTCTTTACTCCATTTTGAATTTATTTTTGTGTATGATGTAAGAAAGTGGTCCAGTTTCTTTCTTTTGCACATTGTTTTTCAGTTTTCCCAATACCTTTTGTTGAAAAGATGGTCCTTTTCCCATTGGATATTCTTTTCTGCTTTGTCAAAGATTAACTGACCATATACTTGTGAATTCACTTCTGGGTTTACTATTCTGTTCTATTGGTCTATGTGTCTATTTTTTGTGGCATTGCCATACTGTTTTGATCACTACAGCTTTGTAATATAACTTGAAGTCCAGAATTGTTATGCCTCCAGCTTTGCTTTTCTTTTTAAGGTCTTTTGTGGTTCCATACAAATTTTAGAATTGTTTGTTCTAGCTCTGTGAAAAGTGCTGTTGGTATTTTAATAGGGATTGCATTAAATGTGTAGATTGCTTTGGGCAGTATAGACATTTTAGTGACATTTGTTCTTCCAATCCATGAGAAAGGACTGTCTTTCCATTTATGTCATCTTCAATTTCTTTCATCAGTGTTTTATGGATTTCAGAATACAGATCTTTCACCTCTTTGGTTAGGTTTATTCCTAGGTATCTTATTATTTTTGGTACAACTGTAAATGGGATTGTTTTAATTTCTCTTTCTGCTGCTTCATTACTGGGGAATAGAAATGCCACAGATTTGTTTACATTGATTTTGTATTCTGTGACTTCTGAATTTGTCAGTTTTAGCAGATTTTTGGTGGGAGTTTTCAGATTTTCTCTATATAGTACCGTGTCATCTACAAATAGTGAAAGTTTTACTTCTTCCTTACTGATTTGGATGCCTTTTACTTCCTTTTGTTGTCTGACTGCTGTGGCTGGGACTTCCAGTACTAAATTGAATAGAAATGGTGAGAGTGGACATCTTGTCTTGTTCCTGACCTTAAGGGAAAAGCTCTGCTTTTCTCCATTGAGGATGTTAGCTGTGGGTTTTTCATATATGGCCTTTATTATGTTGAGGTATGTTCCCTCTAAACCTCCTTTGTTGAGAGTTTTTATCAGGAATGGATATTGTATGTTGTCAGATGCTTTTTCTATGTCTATTGAAATGATCATATTGTTCTTTTTTTTATGTTATGTTAATCACCATACATTACATCATTAGTTTTTGATGTAGTGTTCCATGATTCATTGTTTGCGTATAACACCCAGTGCTCCATTCAACATGTGCCCTCTTTAATACCCATCACCAGGCTAACCCATCCCCCACCCCCCTCCCCTCTAGAACCCTCAGTTTGTTTCTCAGAGTCCATAGTCTCTCATGGTTCATCTCCCCCTCCGATTTCCCGCCCTTCGTTTTTCCCTTCCTATTATCTTTTTCTTTTTTTTAACATATAATGAATTATTTGTTTCAGAGGTACAGGTCTGTGATTCAACAGTTTTACACAATTTACAGCACTCTTATCCCTTCTCTTATTGATGTGACATATCACATTGTTAGACTTGCAAATATTGAACCACCCTTGCAACCCAGGAATAAGTCCCACTTGATTGTGGTGAATGATTTTTTAAATGTATTGTTGGAGGGCGCCTGGGTGGCTCAGTTGGTTAAGCGACTGCCTTCAGCTCAGGTCATGATCCTGGAGTTCCAGGATCGAGTCCCGCATCGGCCTCCCTGCTCGGCAGGGAGTCTGCTTCTCCCTCTGCCCCTCCCCCCTCTCATGTGCTCTCTCTCATTCTCTCTCTCTGAAATAAATAAATAAAATCTTTAAAAAAAAAAAAAAGACATCTGGTCCTGGACTTTTGTCTGTTGGGAGTTTGATTACTGATTCGATTTCCTTGCTGGTCATTGGTCTGTCCAAATTTTCTATTTCTTCCTGTTTCAATTTTGCTGGTTAATATGTTTCTAGGAACTCATCCATTTCTTCTAGGTTGTCCAAGTTGTTGGCTTTGTAATATAACTTGAAGTCCAGAATTGTGATGTCTTATAATTGTTCATATTTCTGTGGTGTTGGTTGTCAATTTCTCCTCTCTCATTTATGATTTTGAGTCCTTTCCCTTTTTTTCTTGATAAGTCTTGCCAGAAGTTTATCAATTTTATTGATATTTTTCAAAGAACCAGCTCCTGGTTTCATTGATCTGTTCTATCGATTTTTATTGCTACTGCAGTTTTCGTTTGACATCTATTTGCATGATAAATGTTTCTCTATCCCCTCACTTTCAATCTGCAGGTTTAGGTCTAAAATGAGTCTTTAGGTCTAAATGACTAAAGGTCTAAAATGAGTCTCTTGTGGGCAGCATATAGATGGGGCTTGATTTTTATACATTCTGTCATCCTATGTCTTTTGATTGGAGCATTTAGTCCATTTACATTCAAGGTAATTATTGAGGGTATGTATTTTATGTCATTTTACTATTTGTTTTGTGGTTGTTCCGGAAGATTTACTCTGATCCTTTCCTGTCTTTCATGTTTTGCTGATTTTCTTTAGTGATATATTTGGATTTCTTTCTCTTTATTCAACAAAGACAATTTTCACTAACAAATAATCCACCTGCATCCTGGCTCAGAGAACTTGAGAGCCACGGTCATGTCTGAACCCAACAGGACAGAGTATATATCAGTACACTGAGGTCTAAACATTCAGCCAGAGTGGCCAAAGGAGATAATGCATTACCCATCCACCCTCAGCAACTTCCCCATCTCAGTAAATGGCAGTACCTATCAATTAGAAGCCACATTGCATCTAGAATCGTCTAGCTTCCTTCCAAGTCCTATAGTACCCTGTATTATGCACTCTTCCCTCGTGTGCTTCTTGACCTCCTCCAGCATTAGGAGGTCTTGCTCACTAGGCTCTGCCTCACCACAGCCTCTGTTTTCTGCCATTGCACTATCTGAAGCAGGGAGGGTTTCACTGGCCATTTCCCTGTCCTCCCCTGCCCTGGCCCCACCTCATCACCACTGATTCTCAGGCCAAAGGTCACCTCCTTACAGAGAGTCCTTGATCACCGTATCAGAAGGCACTCTCCTTTATCCCCCAAATCACTCCTTAATACACCAGCCTGTTACTTGTCCTTCAAGGCACTTATGCTATTCTGGTTGATTCATTTTTTTTTTTATTTGTCCACGTCTCTCCAGTGAAACTGGGAGCTCCACTTAAGGGACCATCTATGTCTTTTTTAACCCCTTACTCGCAGTTGCCTATAGTTGTGCTTAGTACCCAGCAGGTGTTCAATACATTTGTTGAACCAAAGAATAAAACCTACAGTGTCCACTGTAGGTTTAATGAGTGTCCAATCTTTATTCTTGGAGCTTGGAATGACAAATCAAAATAACTTTAGATACGATTTTGACTATAAAATATCTGAAACATAAAAACTGCTCAGATACACTAAAAAAACAAACGTTCAGAGCCAGCAGAGTTAGTCTCAGCAATTCTACTAATTTTTGTGGCCTCTGATAAGTCATTTCCGAGCCCAACAGATCTATGTGTGCAACGGAGACAGAGCCAGTCATGTCATAAGCTCTGGTGAGCATTAAATAAAAATATCTGAGTTATGGACCAATGAATGTCTTCAGTTCACAAGTAATTTTATCTAATTTCTAGTTATTCGGAGATCAACACAAAACACAATACTGCTGAGTGATGCAAGAGATCTCTGCTTTTTTAAACATCCTTTGGAATAAAGCGTTAACAAAATCTCCAGTCTTAGGAAGGAGCAACAACCCATACAAGCTCTGCAGTAGCGAAGCTGTAATGAGACACCCATCACCCCTGCTTCCCTGAAGACCTTCGCCACCCACTGCTCCAACGCATTAATGGGGGTTCCCACAAGAAGGTGTAATTTAATAATCTTTGAATTGCTGAGGCCTGTGTATTTTTAAACCTGAAGGCTCAATTAGCAGCTGCAGTTCAATCACTATAGTAGCACTTGTAATTTTAGACAATTACTTCACACTGTGTAGAAAACTGCAGATGTAAAGAGCATATATTTTAAGTCCCATCTGCGCGACTGCATTTCTGCACCCTTTTCTGAACACTTGATGTTTTCAAAGACTGCATTTGTCCTTCCTCAAAAAGGGATATGATAGAGTAAAAAGTTTTCCCTTATTACATGACACTTCTCATGTCTCTTGATTCCTGGACTCCAGCTTATGTGTCCCTCCTGATGAACAGTGTCTCCAATTCTCTGCCTGCTGAAGCAAGCACCATCTTTGGATCTATAATTGATCTTTTTCCTTCCACCACTAAATGTACATTTTCTCATTGCCCACCCTTGCCTACCTAGAGTTCTTGTCCCCCGAAATGTGGTACTTATAATAGACTGCACACAATCCATTGTTGTTGTCAAGTCTCCCTTGTACCATTAAATAAAAACGTAACCTTTTCATGGTTTTACAGATGGTTCAAATGCAAAAACCTTACAAACCTCAGCTGATTTAAGTATGCCATAAGCAACACATTACTGCAAATGGAAGGGACTTCTTTTAAAATGATATAGTTGTAAAACTTCCAGGAGCTGAAAGAAGTGAAAAACTTAGCGGGGTGGTCATCAGGAAAATTGTACTAATCACTTTATTTGGGTAAACTGACTATTTCCGGAAAGCAGCTCACACTGGCAAGACCACTCCTGGGCAAGTGTAATTCACACAACTTGTACTTACCCAACTAATAGCCAATCACCAACATGATAAACGCATAATTACATACATACTTCAATTGCCTTTAGTACATATAATTTGGGGAAATATTATAATTTGTGCTTGGAAAGTACATCATTCAACTTTCATGCAATACTCCACAATACAGGTACCATTGAAAATACGTAGAAAGACTACCATTTGGTATTTTGTTAAAGTTAACTGGGTCTCCTAACAACAAAGCAAAATACAAACTGAGATGAAATTTAAAAAGGTAAAGCACTTGCATACAGTTACAAAAATCAGAGACAAGGTTATAACTCAATCAGCCCGAGGCATTCAATAATTAAGTTTCCTCCAAATTTCTCTCCTTTTCCTTTTCCATATTCTTAAACCATGAGCTGTAAGTAGGTGGTAAAGGAACTCTAGCCCTTTGGCCTGTGATCTCTTTCAAAGCCTTAAATGCCATATATCAGGGACTCACACAGACCAGCAAAGGAAAGAAACATGAAGGATATATGAATTATTCAAGAACAGAAAATTTTCCATTAGACAATGTGTTTCTTAGGGATTTCAACTTAGTGTGTGTCTTAAGCACCACTTATGTGCAAACTATTTTAAAGTTCTCTAATACCAAAAAATTATGTCTTAAACAAGCTTACAGCTCAGGGAAAGGAAAGAAGCAAGATCTCCACTCTATCATTAATAAAGGGCAGAATATACCCCCTAAGATAAATACATGGAGATCTAAATCTAGCTGAAGAGATGGGGAGAAATAGCAAAATAAGTCAGGAAGAAATGATATTTCCCATGAGCAGGATTAGGGCTAGTGTTTTAGGGGAATCAGAGAACAGAACTTACAAAGTGATAAATGCAGCTTTCAACCTATGGAGTACCTAACCATCATGTTAGGCAGTGTGCTAGATGCTGAGGATATACTATATACTATATAATATATAGTATAATATATAATATATAATATTCCCTGAAGGCCTTAATTTATAAAAATAATGCATGGCTCAATGTATGATTGAATTATATCCACAGGACAAAATTCAGGGCCCACTGTAGATTTTAAAGACATCAAACTTTGGGAATCTCAAGATTCAGTGCAAATTTGTTTTCTACCATTTCTGATTTTGACTACAACACTCAATACTCCAAAACAAACAAGCAAAAAACCAATCTTCACATTCTTAGAGGGGAATCCACTGTCACATAAGCAAACCTACCTTCCCTCTACCCCCACTGCCAATTTTCTTGGTGATATCAAGACTGGATTTGGTAAATATCAAGCTAGGATGAGGCTAGAATGAAGAAAAATGGGCTCACTCTAAAAAGGTAGGATGGTTTTGAACCTCACATACACACACAAAAAATCTATGAAAATCTATAAAGAATACCTCTGGCTGGGAAAAACACAGAGATAAGACATATAAGATATTTTGGATCATTTACTCATTGCCATTAGTCTAAAACAAACTCAGAACTAGAAATGACCTAGTAAGGTTCCTATAGGGAAGCACATAAAGCAAATATATTTTGTCCCATGAACTGAACTCATAGTTAATGAGTATTTGCCACATGCATGCAATTGAAAACAAAATCTACAAGATTAGAGAAAGAAGAATTGCCCCTTTTTGGAACTTTTAAACATAAACCTAAAACTCCAAATGCACACATGTCTTCTAATACAAGAATAAAAATGCATTATGGTAAATTTACTGTTTGTGAATTATATTTCAATAAAAAATAAGAGTACATTAAATAAAACCCAAGAAAACTATACTTAAGAGAAAGGAGCTGACCTCTCAGCTCTGTAAGGTATCTCAAAAACTTCCAAGATCAACATTTGCAGGGGCACCTGGGTGGCTCAGTTGGTTAAGTGTCTGCCTTCAGCTCAAGTCATGTTCCCAGGGTCCTGGGATCGAGCCCCGCATTGGGCTCCCTGCTCAACAGGGAGCCTACTTCTCCCTCTCCCTCTGCCTGCCACTTCCCCTGCTTGTGTGTGCACTCTCTCTCTGTCATATAAATAAATAAAATCTAAAAAAAATATTTACAGACATTATCAGCCTCAGATAATACTTTAAAAAAAGCAAGTTTAACTTTTACCATCGCAAGACGATAAGAAAACACTAAGTAGCAGAAAAGGTTGAGGAAAATAAAAATAGAGCAATGGACAGATTCAATCAAAAACAGGCCAATCTCATGGCTAATTTGTCCTCCTGTGTCTCCACCAACACTTCGCCCAGCAAGAAATCTGACATTTGACACGCTTATGTAGATTTCATACTTATTAATGCATAAAAGTTATACAAAGAACGTCTTTCCTAATTATGAAGTAAACATCCCCTGACATATCTCAAGGTACCTTGTCATGCCCTGGAGAAGAGTGCAGATGGGAGAGGACCAGGAAAAGATAACTTCCCCAGATGCTGAGTCTAATGGGGAAGACACTGGGACCAAGAATTCTAACAGCAAGAGAGATGCTACAACAGATGCCAGTCAGCAATGTCAATCACCTTCTGTTCTCATCGGCAAGCACACTGCTCAATTCTCAACTCAACCTCCCTCAAACTAATTTATGATCATAATGACCTGTTGAGGTTTTCGCTGTTAATTTTAGGTCTCTTTTCCCTCTATGGTTTCAAATAACTTTACTGAAAACAGTAAAATGTTATGATTGGTTCACTCATTTCCCTTTTTTCCTCTTGATTACAGGAATCAAGCAATACTTATTTCTAACATTTTATTCTATTATTCTATTAAAAATGGAGTAGTTTTTAGTCTTAAGATTCCTACCAACTGTAAAGCTGTTTGTGCTTGAAAACTATTTCTAAACATGAGGATTTTAAACACCTATTTCCCACTCTCCTCCACTTGTAGGCTATTGTTGTACTATACTCCAAATCGGTATCACTGCCCCCTACAGATAGTGCTGAATACATTCAATTTTAATCTAGGTTTTATCACATATTTAACACTTTCTTTGCTTTTTGTTTCTTTGCTCAACTCAGGTGTTCCACCCAGGATCATTTTCTTTCTCTGTAAAATGCAACCTTTATAATTTCCTTTAGTAAGGGTCAGCTGGTGGCATACTCTCAGCTTTGTGTTTTGATTTTAAATCATTCTTGAAAGATTTTTCTGCCTTTACAACTCTCAGTTGGCAGGTGTTTCCCTCCAGCACTGAAAATACCATTCCACTGTGTTCTAGCCCCACTGTTGCTAGTGGGACGTCACCTGTCTCTCCTAAAGAGTAATCTCTACCTTTCCCCTAACGCCCCCTCCTGCTTTCAAAATCTTGCTTTGTCCTTGGTGTCTGGAAATACCAAATGGCGTTTGGTAGTTTCACAATGATGTATCCTGGTGAGGATGTTTTCACTTCTTGTTTAGGATTTATTGGGCTTTTCAAATCTATGGAAAGATACCTTTATCGCTTCTAGAAAATTCCTAGCTATTATTTCCTCAGATACTTCCTCTGGCCTATTCTTTCTCTTCTTTCCTTCTAGGACTGATTAAGCATATGGCAAACTTTCTCCTTCTGTCCTTTATGCCTCAGCCTCTTCCGTATTTTCTCTTAGTCCTCTTCTCTCTACACTGTGTTCTAGATTGGAGCCAGGGAGGAAGGGCCTAATCCATCCCATGGCCTGTTTCTCGTATGGCTTGTAATCTAATTTTTTTTTACATTTTTAAAGACTTTTAAAAAATGAAAATAAAGAAGAACATGCAACAGAGACTATACGTGGTCCACAAAGCCTAAAATATTTACTATCTGGCCCTTTACAGAAAAAAAACTGTTGACCTATTCTAGATCACTTCTTACCTATCTTTTGCTTCACTAACTCATTCTAGAGTTTTAACTAATATACTGTTTAACCCTTAGAATTTTTCATTTTTTCACTTCCAGAAATTTTATGGTTATTCTATTTCTCCAGTTATATTTAATTCTCCAGTTGTTGTATTTTTCATTTCCAGAAATTCTATTCATTTCTCATATTTGCTATGTTATCTTTTACAGTTTACTGTTCCCTACAGATATCTTTAGGCTTACTGTCTTTTTTCTTATAAAAAAGCATGGCTGTTTCATATTCTATATCTGATTATTCTATTACCTTTAATCTTTGTAGCTTGTTTCTAGGATTTTTGTGCTAATTCCATGAGGTGCTTTATTATTTCTGACAGTTGACTCATTTTTTTGCACGAGTTAGACTATCCTCCTACTAAAAACACGTGACTTTGTTGCTGGGAGATGCATGGCTTGAGGGCCCCTGGACCATACAGGTGAGAAGAACCTGGTGTCAAATCCACAGGAAGCCAGTTTTACACGTGGGTCACTCTTATCCTGGGGCTGTGGCCCTCCAAGTCCCCCAGCACAAAGCAGCTTCATCGTTCCAGCACTCCTCATGCCTCTCTGGGTTCCCGCAATCCCTCCAGTTTTTCCTGAGATTCCCTTACTGTCTTGTCTTCTCTTCAGTGCTTTTTAAAATGTATTTTTTTTATATTTTATTCAACAGTTGTACTTGTTTTCAGTATGAGAGCTGGTTAGGGTAACCTCACCTACCATTACTGGAAAACAAACCTGAGTTCAAGTCTTTAATTACACTGCTGCCATTTAGAGAATTGGGAGTTCTTTCCATTTCAATGCTAAGAGTTAAGCAAGCTCCTTCTCATCATCCAAGAACCTAATAAAAATGCATGTTGGATGTAGTCCAGGAGAATGCTTTTCCACATGTTCCTGCAAGGTCTTAAGGCACCTACTGACTACCACCAGGCATCACTTATTTACCAGCAGCATGAAATCTCCCTGTCTCACGTAAGGAATCCTGCTGAAAAAGGAAATTTTAACTACTAACAAAAGCTTAAATCCTATAACTTCTAAAGAAGGACATGATCTCCCTTTTTGAACAAATTTTATTGTCATTAATGTAATTCTCCATTGCTCTAGAGCTTTAAACAAACAAATTTCCTAATGAAATTGTTTTCAAGAATCCTAAACAAGTATACTCCCAAGGTAAACATAAAGCCAGCCAACATATGCCAACTGCATGCCACCTTCCTGCCTGATACCCATTCCAGCACACTCTCTCCCCCAAGATGACAAATCTTTCCAGATAGCATCGAGGTGGTCTTAGAGCAGTAACAACATCTTGCATGAAGAACCACCTACGCCAGTGTCTTCTCCCAACGTTGTCCCCCCCGATTCCTCAGCTCACTATTCAGAGGACAGCTCACATGATTATGCTCACATATGTAAAAGCATATGCTCCTAACCAACCCTGGGCCAGTTACAAAAGTCACTCTCAACCCTTCCTGTTCTATTTTAACATTTAAAAGTACTGAAGTCCTAGAGTGTAGATCAGTGCCACTGATGCCCAGGTACTGAGGGACAAAATCAGAAATCTAAGTGAAATTAAATATAGGGATTTAAGCCATCAATATCTTGAGTATATTGAGAAATCTTTCAAAATCTGTAAATATCTACGCATGCTCATGTGGTCTTTCAGCTCCTGAAGAGGTTTTTATAGGGTCGGCACCTAGCCACAAATTCTAACACTGCTCTCATGAACTTAACATGCCTATTTGCTAAGGACTTGCTCATAACTTGCACATAACTTACAAGCCAATAATCCATTTCTATATGATTTAAGTTGATAATATAAACATGGCAACCCATAAATTAGCTAATATAAACAATGTGTCATGAGGAGTTGGTAGATTAAATGGATAAAAAAGGCTTGGCATATTAAATTCTAAACACACATATCACATCACCAATTGCTATCTTGCAAAAATGTAAGAAGCCCTCTCCTCTCCTTCCCTCTATGGGTCGCTCATCTGTTGTGTGTGTTTTAAGTGTAGATATTGAGACTAATGAGGGCAAGCCCAGAAGGAAGAATAAAAAAGGAAGGGTGTTTCTTAAAACATTCTCCTCAGGACTGCTCTGATCTTTCCAATTCTGCAGGAATGAAAGGAAACTGTGGAAAAATATAAGTAATTCAGTAAATTTTATAATGGAATTCTAACAAAAATAAATTCAAGAAATTCCCAAGAAAACCACCATCAAACACAAAGTCAAGGTCACAGCAAGTAAGAATTGAGTCTGCAAGGTCAGTATCTAAGTCCTCTTCTCTGCCCCTGAGTGTTTTTTGTGAGATAAATCAGAGTTTAGTTTTATTCTGCCAAACTTTTCATTTCCCACACACAAAGCTATCCTGTCAATTCTCAAAGGAGAGGACTGAAATAACAAAAACTCTAATTCATGGATTCAACAGAACAGAAAATCCCCAAATTTAAATAGAGATATAAAAAAATCAACCCCTAAAACTAAAATCTAATATCTAAGTTGTATAAATGCCCACGTGAATAACAAGATCTTCAAACTCTCTTAGACAATGATAAAGAAGTTGTATACTGCCATGACATAAAAACTTGCCATATAGTTATAATCAAAAAAATTACTCCCAGGAAATGAAACTTTCTACATTCAGCTTGGCATGACACCTTTTGTCATTTCCACATAAGTGCAGCAGGCGTTTTAGGCCGACTTGAATCTCTTTGTGGAGATTTATCAATTCAGTCTTGTCTGCTACTAAAACTATAATTAAACTGAACAGTAAGCTATTTATATGTCTGCAATGATTTCCTTTTCAAGATACCCCAGACTTCAGTTTCATTTTCAGTTACATATTTAATCTCTGTGTTATTGCTTAAATTACGGGTGCACCACCCTCCAGCTCAGATCCTGGCTGCGTTCTCTGGCAGCCACTGCCACGCATGTCAAAGGCTTATTATGCTCAATAGGAGCCACATGCGCTGGGCGGCCACAGCAGTTTGTACCCTAGGAGCTAATTCAATCTATCAGAGTTTGCTAATGCTTTGTTCAAGGAACACAGCGTGATCCCTAGTATTCATGACTCAGAAACAAAATAGATGTTCCAGAAGTGAGGCATCCTGGAAGTAGCACTTTCTCTTGAGATCCCAAAATGGGTACCTATTTAGGGACTTGGAGAATCTGACAAGATAAGCCGTACCAAATATTACTGCTCTGAAAATCTAGATTTCATGAAGTTGTCACTAAAGAACAGAAGACAAGAACAAACTGATGGTTGTCAGAGGAGAGGTCGGGGCGGGGGGGCGAGGATTGGGTGCACCAGGTGATGGGGATTAAGGAGGGCACTGTGATGAGCACCAGGTGATGTATAGAAGTGTTGATCACTAACCTGTACACCTGAAACTAATAGTACACTGTATGTTAACTAACTAGAATTTAAATTAAAAAAACAGAAAACAAAAAAAGGATTCATGTTCATGCATTTGGGGGAAAAAAAAGGTTGCTCTAGAACAATCTCACCCACAAAAAAAGAGGGGGGAAAGGCCACCAAAAAGTTACAGGGCCTACTGGGTTCAAGACCCATAAGAAGAAACAACATTTCAAACACTGACATCCATTCTTCACACAGGTGCGAGTAGACTTCTGGTAAGTCAGGGTGAAGTAACCTGCTGCAGATTTTTCTCCCAAGTAGCCAACAAGCAGGAGGAGTAAGTTTCATTAAAAACTCACCCTCAGTCAGAAGTGCTTAGACTATTAACCAAATTTTTAATTGTAACTCTTTGAGTAGTGGGATTCCAAGCAATTTAATTTTTTTTTTGGTCATTTATATCTATTTTTTTCTACACTGAATGCATTGATTCTAGAAAGGGAGTAAATGAGGTTTAAAACTATTAGATTGCCATAAAATCTGTATTATCCTCAGAACAAACGGTGATGGTGACACTCCCACTAATCAGGTGAACTTCATCAAAGGTTCTGTCTTAGATACATCTTGGAAGTCACTCCAAACAAAACATGTTCATGTCTACCTAAGTTACCTCCTACAAGAACAACAGTGCTTAGAAACCTGACACAGAATCAACTTCGTTGATGAAGGAATTTGACAGACTTAAGCCTCTGATTTTTCCTCCTAAGATACCCTGGCTGCATTGTCACAGCAAAGAAGGTTGTTCTCTCAGGCTAAGAACTGCCATCATTAAGCATTTGTCATGATATACCTTTATGATACACCATGCAATTAACCGATTATCTTCACTTAGGCAGTCAGCAGTGGTAAGAGCCACCAAGCTCCTTGACAGGTTATGCCTTCCTGTTCTCCATGCTGTTGATGCTTTCAAGGATACCATTAGCACTAGAGGTGGACAAAGCCTTCTAATTCACCCCCCACCAAGGCTGGATTCCATAGACATGGATGATCATAAATAAACCCATTGGATGGGAATGATTTTTGACATAACTACAGTAGAACAAAAGAATACTACCAGCTCTATTCTGTAAAAAAGTAGGTTTAAAATTCTGATTGATTCGATTATTTCAAGACCATCTGTGACAAATATCCACCACTTTCCCTTAAACAGAAAATGTTAAAAGAATGTTTTTTTATTGCTAGAGTTTATTTTTAAAAATCACAGTTTATGATACATTAATAGAAGAATAAATTACCCATTAATTTGCTTATCAGAATAAGGAAAGAAGTCACCACACTAACCAAAGATCTGTCAAAAGTTTCAGTAAAACTCACAGAAATCTCTATACATTTTTTCTCCCATTCTTCTCCACCCAACTCCTTGAACCCATTCCAATCAGGCATTCATCTCTGCAACATCCCCCAATCCTTGAATGGTCACTGTTGACCTCCACATTGCTGAATCCAGTAATAAATTCTCAGACCTCATCTTACTGGACCTATAAAGCAGCAACTGATACAGTTGTTTCTCCTTCTTGAAGACCTAATTCTATATTTGGTTTTCAAGATAGCAACCTCTTGTTTCTCTTCCTACTTCAATGGCCACACCCACTTGGTCTCCTTTGCTAGCTCTCATCTCCTAATCTGTTACACAATTAAGTTCCCCCAGAGCTTAATTCTTTTTTTTTTAAAGATTTTACTTATTTATTTATTTAAGAGAGAGAGAGAGAAAGTACGTGCAAGCAGGGGGGAGGGGCAGAGGGAGAGGGACAAGCAGACTCTGTGCTGAGCATGGAGCCCAATGCAAGGCTTGATCCCATGACCCTGAGATCATAATCTGAGCCAAAATCAAGAGTCAGATGCTTCATCGACTGAGCCGCCCAGGTGCCCCCCACCCCAGAGCTTAATTCTTAACCTCTTTGCCATCTCTAATCAATCCTGGGGGTCCCATCAAGTCTCACAGTTTAAAACGGTACACTGACTACTCCCAAGAATCTCTCTCCATCCTACACCTGTTCCCTGAATCCCAGACTTGTATGTTCAACTGCCTGGCAATATCTCATCGCCACCTCAACCCTAACACACCCAAAAAGACTTCTGATTCCCCCATCCACACTTGCTCCTCCCACAGTCTTCATCTCAGAAATGGCAACTCAATCTTTCTAGTTGCTCAGATTTGAAACCCAAGTCCTATCCTTCTTATATCCCACATCAATATATTAGCAAATCCTGTCAGTTTTACTGTGAAAATACTCTACACCCAGAATGTCACCACCTCCCATCACCAACACGGCCAAGACTCAGATCCAACTTTCCCCAATACCTCCTACCTGGCTTAGCACAATAGTCTGCTAACTCGGCAATCTGCTTCTGCTCTCACCTCCCTTTACGTCTTCATCCACTCCAGCAACCAGATACCATTAAAAAGTAAATCCCATAGTATCACTCTGCTGCTCAGACTCTGCCAATGACCCCCCATTTCACTCAGAATAAAAGCCAAGTCATAACAACAACCTACACAAGTACAAGGTGAAGTTCTTGCTATTTCTCTGACTCCCTCATCCACTCCACTGCAGCCGCTTGAGGCTCAACAGAGTAGGAAGGCATTATCAGTCTTGGGACTTGGCACTTGGTGAACCACCTTCTGGGACACTACTCCCCCCAGATATAGAGTGATGATGATATGACGGGACAACAGGTATACACTAAGACTATCCCAGGCAAAGTGAGATGTGCGGTCCCCTGTCCAGACAGCACCCTGGCTCCCAACCGCCACATCTGCCCAAATACCATCCTATCAGAGAGAATTTCTCCAACCAACCTATGTAACAGAGTAACCTCTGCCCTTTGTTTTTCATGTCCCCTTCATCATGCTTTATAGTCCTCAATAACACTTAACAGCCTTTCCGCCCTTTAAATGTTAAGTACCTTCAAATAATTAAAATAATTATTAAATGAACATGCCTAAAACAAATCGGGAAAAAACTTGCTCAAGCAACATTTCTAGTATACCACAAAAAGATGTCAAAGAACAAATATAGTTACAAGGTGATCATACCAAGTAGCTAAGTATTATCAGGATGGCAGGGGAAAAAAATGGTAAAGGAATTTTTTTTTTAATATCTTAACACCAGCCTTGAAAAAAAAAAAGAGTTTCACTACCTCTAAGAATTGCTAGGAAGTTTAAGAGCAAGAACTCACACTACTTCACGAAGAAGCACTCAACACACATGAGCTTTTGTTACTGGAAAAGCTATTTAGCCCACAGCTTAACAGATGCAACCCACATTTTCTGCATTGCAAGCATTTCTAAACATATCTTTCTCAAGTGTTTTCTCCATACCAAAAAAAGACCGTCAGCATATCACACATTAAAACATCACCTTCATCTTTTTTATTTATTACTGAAGTATAATTGACATACAATGCTGTGTTAACTTCAGGTATACAACACTGATTCCACAATTCTCTGCATTACTCAGAGTTCACCATGGTAAGTGTAGTCACCATCTGTCACCAAACATTATTACAATATTAACTATATCCCTTATGCTATTTCTCTGACTTTTCATCTGTGACTTATTTACAGAGGGCCAACAGGCACATGAAAAGGTGCTCAACATCACTCATCATCAGAGAAATGCACATCAAAATCACAATGAGATATCACCTCACACCTGTCAGAATAAAAAAAAACACATTTCTGTAAGATTTGGAAGACAGAAGGAAGAGAGCTATTCCTTTTCATCAGAGGAAGTATTCCACATTCTACCACCTTGTACCAGCTTCACAGGTGTAGGAAGCTGGAAGCTCAGCAATGATTTCCTCAAGTCTCCTGGGATAGCAACAACAGTGTCCTGACCTTGAGAATAAACGTATGGATGCATGAACTGGAAACCCACCAAGAATACGCAGACATCTGTCCCTTCAGCTTTTCCAGTAATTTTGCAAGCATCTATAATTTACTGTTTTAACTATCTTTATACTTGAAATTAGTTTCTGTGCCAGTTACTGAGTTCACAACTCTCAGCCTCAAGCCTACCCTTCTATATGCAGTTTGGGATCCTAGAGAAGGAACTCTACAAACCATACTCCTGATTTGCCAGAGGGCTCCATGCTAGGCTCTGCCAGTAGGTGGTGCAAGAGGAGAGAGACTGCCAATCTGGAGATGAACTTGCTCCTTCCTATGTGTCTCCTGTGTGTTTCCTGTCTGCTTGCAATGCCCTTGAGAGTTGCTTCTTCACCCTGACAAGTACAGTTCCTTCCAAGAGCAGAAGATGAATCCAGTTTTCAGATTTCGGCAACACTTAGAAAACTATCTTCATTGTCTTCTACCCCAAAAGAAGAGACGCTAGACCAGCCAGGCATCTCCCCCTCTTCAGAGATCCAAGTATCAGCTTTGAGAGACCCCTCTCTGAAGTTTAAAAGTATTAATAATTCCAATATTTTTCCCTGTGTTCCCTCAGCCCTAGGTGTGGTCGCTGCTTCCTTCAGTTTCCACTACAAGGTACCTTAGGACAGGCGAACTGCTCTAAAAAGGACAAGATAGTAAATACTCTATGATTTGTGTGCCAAAAGTCTCTAAGGTAGTCTCTAACTAATCGACTCTACCACTACAGTATAAAAGCAGCCACGGGCAATGTGGCAATGAATGGGGATGTTGGTGTTCAAGAAAACTTCATTTGCAAAAAGTGTCGGCTCTGACTTTTCCTAAAGGTTGTTACTTGCCCTAGAATTCTCTTTTTATGCTTTTTGTTATCTAATTAAGAACTCCACACTTAATTCACAGTTTTGTTTATTAAAATCACTCTGTTCAACTAACATGCAGGGTATTTATCTCCTGATCAGAACTGACTGTCACTATTTCCTGCACTGAATCTTGACTATTCCTGTATTAGGTATCAGAAGCGGTTCTAAGAAACAGTCCAAAAATGGGAAACTGGGATTAATTATTTCACCTGCTTGGGTTTCAAGGCAGTGATGATGATCTTATCACCAGTGGGCAAAAAAAATGCTAGTTGTCCATGACAAGCAGTACCAAAACATTATTTAAATTATCATCTATGATATCCTTTCTTTGATTTTCCAGCCACCCTCTTGCTTCTTCCCTGGAACCCAGAGGTCATATCAACACTCTTCTTTTCTTTTCTCCTGAACCAGCTGTTTCCCTAGAGTTCTCAAAATCAGAGACAACTGGCCAAGCTCTAGGAGCAGCAAAGAAAAATCCAAGTGGTGCAGACCTTTAAATTTGAAATTAGTATTTCTCAAAGATGACCTGACAGAAGCAGAAGTAGATTGATCAAATTCTGCTTCTAGGCATTATAAAGTAACTGAGACACCAGACTTGTAAACAACTAGAAAATTGGGAACAAAATATGAAACACTGGACAATAGGTAACTCAGGACTAGGATCCTTTTAAGAAGTGAAGTGAATGAGATGAGCTTCCACTTATATGTGAGATGAAGTAAGGGAAGCTAGACCCAACGCTTTTAATTCTGGGGCCATTTCCTTTGTTCCTCTCTTGTCTGCTTCACCCTCAGAGCTCTACAACCCAAAAAGCTCAACTTTGGAGCTCCATAGAGATCTACTATATACCTAATTTATTTCCCTAGCACTCTGCTTTTATTCCACACGTACCAAATGAAACATTTTGAGAAAGGAATGCCTTCAACCCAACTAAAGAATGAGGCAGAGGAACAAGGTGAAAGGGGAGGATGGGGAGGGGAAAGAGGAGAAGGACTCTAGTCAGAAATATAGAATGCCCCTTGGAGTATGGATCAAAAAAAAATCCATAGAAATTGCACCTCTGTTCAGCAGATACTAGTATGTAAAAGTCATTATACTAAAAGATGATGTTCAACACTGGTTAGGAAGAAGAATTCTTAACAGGTTGCCAAGGGAAGCCAGGCACATTCTGTGAAACTTGTTTGGCTTCACAAATCATTCCATGATCTAGGTCAACCAAAAGTCCCAACTTGTACTTATGGCCTTAGACTGCTATGTAGAGTCAAAGTCCATCTCTCGATTCCAGAGAACACATGGCATAAAATATAGCCTCACTTCTGAGTTACTACCACATAAGAAGCTTAGTTTAAGATTGTGGATGCCTTGGATCTAGAAGATCATCAGCAAACAAGGGAACTCTTGGCACAGACATTCTGGGCCTGTGCTCACAGGCTATGTGGATTTGTCCAAGGGTGAAGCTCCCAAGCCATGGAGCAGTATCTTGCCAATGGTGCCTTGGAGGCACACAAACTCACCCCCTGACTCCTACCTTTGGAGTCCTGAAGAGGTACAGTGTGTGTTGGCCATCATAGTTTTCAGGGCTTCCCTGATCTGCAAGTATAAACGTCTCTGTAGTATATCTCATCCTTTTTACTAACCCTGTCATCTGCTCCTATAAGAGGCTTTAAATATACTGTGTGAAGGGTGGCTTAGGTTCCAAGCAGTAATAAGCCCTTGTTACAAGTCCTGACAAATGGAATCTCATTGCTCAGCTGATATCTTCACATCAAACTACTTCTCAGGTCACTGGTTAACCTCGCATCAGTTCCTACCCATGGTCTCATCAGAGGCTTCAGGCCGAGACTGGGTGGGTACAGGTCTATAAAACGCTCAGAGAACCATGCTGTTCAATCCTCCATGAGCTGGTGGCATTGGAATGTCAAGGGAATTAAGTGCTTATGTAGCCTATTCCTATATAAATTCAAACAACTCCTGTATTATCTTTATGTTAAAGTTCATGCTAGAAAGAAAATCCTACAAGTCTCCTTAGTAATCTACTCTGGAGTGAACCATCACCACTTAGCAAATCAAAATAGGTCCCATTAACATTTAAAATGCACAATTCTAGATAAATAAAGGAAAGTATCATGAAGCAGTGTTCCAAATTTACTATTTTGGTGTTTAAAGATAGGAATTTATGACATCTGTTCATAAATAACAAAATACACAGAATAGTTTTAGAGTTATTTTTTAGGAAAAAAAACCCTCATTATCAGTTATAGTAAAAATAAATAAATGAAGAGTTTAATACAGTAATAACAAATACAACTTTTGAAAAACTACTTACATCCAAAGAATCTTCCTTCAACAGGATAAGGGCCATATTTTGTGATACCAATCGGCAGGAATATCCTAGAGTAGAGGAAAGAGCAACACAAGTGAGTTAACCATTCCTTCCATGAACTCATTGCTTTCCAATAACTATTTAAATTGTCTCCCTTCTTATGTCTTCCGTATTACCTTTTTAAGCCTTTTGGGGAAGACAGAGGAATTGGACAAGCGTGTGGGGTAGGAAAAGTAAGTTCTTTAAGCATATTTTGATTCTTGCAGACAGCCTGAATAGAACTGGTTGGGGAGGTCTTCATAACTAATGGCTAAAATAAATATTGGTCAATTTTCCATGGATTTTTCTTTATGCTTGTATAACAACAGGATAAGTCTTGGATTATCTCTAAAAAACAGCTAACACTTTAGGAAGACACATGGAATGTGACGGTGCTTCCAAATCAGCATAAACGAGCCTACCCTACTATCAAGATCCCTCATTTGCTTGTTTAAAAAGTAGGTAATTCTCACAACAGATTTCAAAGGAATACTATCATATGCCGAGAGAATCACTTTTCCTACCCAAGTTCAAAGCAATCCCCATTTCAAGAATTAAACCTGAGTTAAAAAAAAGAAAAATTTGTTTAGAACAAAAGAAATGTCTTCCAAAACCGATTCTTATCAATAATTTCCATCACATTTTAAAATAGTTATCGCTATAGACTAAGCAAGATACTCTTCTACTCTCCTCCCAGAAGGTGAACATGTTTTCTCTGAATCACTTTCCTACTCAGGCTTTGTAGTCCACGCCAAAACATCTGGAGATACTCAGTGACACCACAGAGCAGGAGGTGAGCTCTCCTCCCCGCTCAAATCCACACACTCTGGGAAAGAGCAGCTCCAGCAAATCCTAAGACCCTGGATGTCTTTCAGGGCTTTCCTTTCAAGCTACCCTCCACCCTCTGAGTGCCCCTTGAGAGAGTTAGCGCTTTCACCAACCACCAATCTCAATTTATCTCATTGAGAAAAGGTAAGAAAAGAATCCTTCCACCTAGAAAGTTGTTTCTTTTTCCTCAGCACCTGAAGATAAAAGATTAATGATCACAGAAACATGAAACAAATCATCAGCATGGAGAATTACAACCTTCAAGCAAGTACCTGGGTGACAATCTCAAGGAAGGGGCTTAACCAATACTGTTCCTAAAACGCGGAGGAGCCTGGATTCTCCTCCACAGAACAGCTAAAATATCCATTCCATTCCGGTAGATGCTACATTTAAGTGGAAAAGGAGACAGGCATTTAACTAATGGGCAAGTCTCAGAACTACTGCATTTACGTGACATATCTACTCAGCAGGGCTTCTCTCCCCCTACCCCCTCCAACCCCGTGCTGAGGAAACCCTATTAAAAGGCACCAAATAGACTTCAAGACACACAAAAATTAAGACCAAGAAAAACCTTGTTTTGTTGTGTTGTTTAGGAAGGAGAGAGACACTAAATATTTGTTTATTTTGGAATGTACAAAGTATATCCTTCATTAACTATTGTCATTTCAGAATATTTTGTAGATCACCTCAGAACACAAGCCTTCAAGCACAAACTTATGGCTTTTAATCCAAATATTTTTTTAAAGCAATATCATAAAGATATAGTCCAGACAGTTAACAACAGTGATTATTTTGCTTGCTAAAACCACTACGTATTATTTTAAAAATGAGAACAAACTGAATAATTTAAAATCATAATACTACATGGGCAAATACCTGTTTAACCTCTAAGACAAAAAACAGAAGTAGGAAACATGAAACAATTTTCTATACATTTTCAAATTTGTTCAAGTCTGTATTTTAGCAATAGTGATGAGTAAAAATAAGACTTTCCCAGAATGCCATTCAAAGTTCTGTCTGATAGGATTGACATAATTGAAGTCTTGGTTTGCCATTAAAATTTTACAAATGTATTCTTCTTTCCTATAAATTCTTAGATCAGGTCCAGAAGGGAGGTCTACACTTTATTTTCATTTATAAAAGGAGATGTTGCAACTTTAATTATTTCCCACTGTGGGAGGCTTGCTCTTTCTTTATATCCCCAGAGGCTTCCAGCAACTTCATGCAACATAGACTGTTACAAATTTAGTATAACTAATGCAAAAGGATTTGCTGGTAGTTTTTTATCTGAAAAACAGCTGCAGAAGCGAGCTATAATTTTTAAGCCCTAGCTTGCTGCTTTATTTTATATTTTTCAGTTTAAGCAAAATGCTGCTTGACAACTGAATCTACACAAAGATATTATGGAAAAACTCTTAAGTATTTTTTTAGCTGTTGCAGGCAGAGGGCAAGAAATAAAACCACGGACACTTCCATGAATTTCAGTATACAAAACTAAAGGTTTCTGGAAATAGGTTTTGTTGTTTGTTTGTTTGTTTGTTTGTTTGTTTTAATTTGGAAAATGAAGTGAGGTTCTGCTTAGAGAATTATCACACAGAACACTTGTACTATACAGAACATGGAAGTTTAACACAGTTACTTGTGACTTAGCGAATGTGGCAAATTAAATTATGTCAACCCCAGTTTGGTGTGCTTGATTTCTAATGTTTGTGGATAAAATGAGATCAACTCTTGGAGAAGAGCCAGGTATGAAATGTCAATCCACGCTTGTAAATTGAGGTCTGGTTCTTTAATCTTGCAATCTAACAAAAGGCCCATAAAATCACTGAGAAGGGAACCTCTGGGATTTCACTTTTTACATCTGAAATTAACAGCACACTACAAACGTTTAGCCTTTCTACTACCTGAATATAATCAACATACAAAGAAATCAAAATATTACAGGCTCTATGGTACTTAGAGCAGGACTTCATTTTAAGAAAATAATTATCCATGCTAGAAAGTATCACCAAACCAAATCTCTCAGATCTTGCGATCATTCTCTCTCTCTTTTGAGATACGCTCACATTGTCAAAGATACTCAAATCCAGATTTCTTTGGAGACATTTCTGGAAGGGTTAGGGACAGTTTATCCTTACTAACCATGTATCTTAGGATCAGATTAATAAAGCCACCCATCACTAGGATTTAGCATGTTTCCAAACCCTCAGTAAGTTTGTTGGTCCTAAATATTTTTCAGAGAGAGTCTGATCAATATTTGAGTATGAATGTATGAAACACACTGCCAGACATCAGGAATGGATAATGAAAGATGGTATTCTTAGTCTATTCCAAATGGGGTCAAAGTCCTTCATCATCCAGAGAACCAGGAAGCTAAGGACTCATCCACAGAAACACACACCTGGTCACCTTTCCCTCCAGATCCTGCTCAGGAAGGCTCCATCACATGTAAAAGCACATGGCCTCAGCCTTGCCTTACAAACCCCTCCCCTCCCCCAAACTGGGCTGTCCTGATCCATTCTCTGTGCAGAATTTGTTTTAAATTCAATTAGCCAACATACAGTACATCATCAGTTTCAGATGTAGAGTTAAATAATTCATCAGTTGCATATAACACCCAGTGCTCATCACCCAGTTGCATATAACACCCAGTGCTTTTTTTTCTTTTTAAACAAATTCTTAAAGGCTCAAGTTTTAAACGTATATCATCCACGAAGCTTCCCTGGTCTTTTCTAGGAAGTGAATATCAACTGTCACAGGTACATGCTCAGATTTTTGGCACTTTCACAGTCTCTGTGACCTAAGCCGAGTTGCTTGGTATTTCTGTGCCTCTGTTCTATCTTTAAAAAAGGGATGATGGCTATCTGCAAGGAATCAGATATAAAACTGACCACGACAGGATTCAGCACAGTATTTGGCATATTCTAGCTAACATTCACTCAGTAACTATTATTAACACCAGTCATACTTAATATCTCTACTGCACAACTAGTACTTTCTCATCTATGTTACTCTCGGCTTTGTCTCAGAATTAACTCATGCTCCAATTAGGGGATGTAAGTTCCCCCAGCCTAGAGTAGAGCATCTGGCAACAATGTTAGTTGCAGGTAATCAAGAAATAACATGTCTGACTTTTTTGTGAAAAACAACACTCAGATTGAGACCACCACCAATGTCCCAGCTTCACTGAAAACAGAAACTGGTCTTCCTTTCGACAGGCAAGGCAAATTATAGGCAATAATAGGAGGATCAGGCACCATATTCACTCACTTTTAAAGATTAAACTTCTAAAACTCTAAGAAGTGGTTTAAAAGTATTAAATAATGAGTCACAACAACTTAGAAATGGTTTAATGAAAGCTATTGCCCACTTAATGACTTTATTTTTTTTTAAAGATTTTATTTATTTATTTGAGAGAGAGAATGAGAGGGAGAGAGCATGAGAGGGGGGAGGGCCAGAGGGAGAAGCAGACTCCCTGCCGAGCAGGGAGCCCGATGCGGGACTCGATCCTGGGACTCCAGGATCATGACCTGAGCCGAAGGCAGTCGCCCAACCAACTGAGCCACCAAGGCGCCCTCACTTAATGACTTTAAAATGGATTTTGCTCTCACTCATCCTGCATCCATTAGAAAAAAAAATTATAGATTCTGTAGACTTTGTATCTGTTGTCTATCCATTTAATAGATGTCTTACCCAGTAGCAATAAGGAAATGACACAATTCACAAAGGCTATAACTGAAATTTCACTTTAGACTAACGGATGCCAAATCTTTAAGCTAAAAAAGAAAACTGCCAACTCCTTGAAACACAACTAGTTAGCATAAATTCAAGCCCAGCACAGTAGGATTCTGGCATTAGGCCAGTTCCAAACTACCTAAAACCCACAGGCAAGAAGACTATCTATATAGTACTCATTGGCTCCTGAGAGACACAAATACCCTGGAACTTAATTTGATTAAATGTTTGCAAGGTATGAACTAAAAGTTACATTCTACAAATGCTTCTTTTTTTTAAGATTTCATTTATTTATTTGTTGGAGAGAGGCAACACAAGCAGGGGGAGTGGGAGAGGGAGAAGCAGACCCCCCGCCGAGCAGGGACCTGATGCGGGGCTCGAGCCCAGGACCCTGGGATCATGACCTGAGCCGAAGGCAGATGCTTAACCAGCTGAGCCACCCAGGAGCCCCTTACAAACACTTCTTAAACTATGATAGAGAAACCCAATGCTGAGGAGAGCCAACAACCCCAAACACCCAACATACCAACTGTTGCCTCTAGAGGTGAACTGTTACCATAAGTATCACTAAGACAATGTGATTAAAGGGTGAGAGTCAATAGTTATAAGACATCCCAATTTCAGGGACGTTGACATAGGACAACAAGGTGCATCCTGGAATGGCTGAAACACAGGACCATTGTCCCCCAGTCTTCCAATTTCAGAGAACAGTTTTATGAAAGCTACGTGAATCTGTTTAAAGGGAGCCCCACACCAGAAGTGAAGAGCCCTGGGACCTCACACCAGAGTGGTCATGAAACAGAACATAACCTTTAGAAACACTGAACTTCCCCCCTTGAGTGGTAAGACTGTTGGTATGTAAAGACTGAAGACAGAATTCAGAAGGCACTCAGCAGGCATTCCATTCGTTTGCTCTCCTGTCCTTCCTTCACAGAGAAGTAGAATTGCTAGACACCTGCTCTTCCTCCCAAATATCTTCTGAGTGCCCAAAAATGTACACAGAATGCACTACCATATACAGAATATCCAGTACAATGGAAGATAGATCAATGATGGCTCACATTACCAGGGGGATGAGGAACACAGGATGAGTAAACAGTCCTACAATCCATACTGCATCTGGGGCACGACCTCATGCTGCATATAGCTGTCACCTGTGGTCTGGCATGGACAAGTCTGATACAATGTCTGGACGTCTACACTTTGCTGAGCCTTCTGCATCATTTGCAGGCTCGACAGATATCCTAAATCAGAAAATGACATTTAATCCCTCGACACTGCCCAGGATTACCAGTAAGTTTTGAATGCAAAGTGAAAAAGTAATTCAGACAGAGCTCTTTCAAAGAATATCAGCTTCCTGGCTGGCGGCATACTGAAAAACACCAAAGATATGTTTGAATTCTGATACACTAGAAAAAAAATGGGAGTAGAAAAAGCCTTCAGAAGACAACATTTCGCCAAAGTCATCAGCTTTTATATAAGCAGGAAGCATCAACTCATTGTGGTCTTGCAGAGTAGCTGCTAGGAAAGATCAATTTTAAAATATCTAATGGCTATGAATGCTTCTGGTATCAAAACTACAAATGTTGCTATACTCTCTTTGAAAAAACGCACAAAGTAATATAACCATTATTTTTACAAACTCTTCGGACAGGCATCAATTATATTGTAAGGCTCAGAGAAGACTCACGGCGTTCAAGTCAAGCTTTCCTTTATGAATTATAACCCATTTGTGTTTTCTGGGTTGATTTTCAAGCCTTTGCTTTCATTTGTGTTTATTCCAAACTCCTCCAGACCCTGATACGCTCAGGTATGGCGAAAGGAACAAGCCGGAAAAGGGATGAGTGTGCTGCCCAAGGGCAGAGTGATCTGGTGGAGAGGCCATGAGAGGGACAGTGGCCTTCTTCCAGCTAGCACAATGCCAGCGAAGTCACACTCGCTTCTTACAGCAAACACAAGAAAGCACTTAAGGAAGTCGTCTGGGGCTAGGAGCATAGAAATGTCAATAGTCCAGCAGGAACACTCAAGCTCTGTTTTCCAGATCTTATCGTTATCGTGCAATTTTAACTCGAGGGGTTACCCCCTTCTTTGATACTGCTCCAGGAGAGCAGAAAGCGTTCCCTAAATTTCCAGCATTTCAGGGCAGTAGCCCTGCATGAACCACAGGCCACATATCAGAAGCAGGTGTTTTAGCCCAGATTTATATGAGAAATCGTACCTGAAGGGACAACATATATAAATAGAGAGAGGGACAGTATACCAAAAGCAAGTGTTTACCTTCATTTTACAAAATATTGCTGACATCACCAAAGGGCTACACACTCTGGGTTTTTATTTTCTAGTAGTAGTGAGGGATCCACACAGAAATGTCATCCGACTTTTGTCCAGAAACATGCATTTGAAAGACAACACAAATCCACAAAGTCTGTACCTAAAGCTTCCCAGACTGTTTATGAATCACATGTCACTCACCTGTGACTTTGATTTCATTTGTGTGGGAGTCCAAATTGCAGATGACTAGCTACAACCTTGCTAAGAAATTATTAAATGACTCTTGTCTATTAAACCAAAAACAACATTCACTTCAGAGAGGAGGTATTTGTCTACTACTGAGACTCAGCTGTTACCTGAGACAGAGCTGTTTTGAAAGAGAAGGCTTACGGAAAGGGGCACCTCTGGATTCAACTGATAATATTCCAAGGAGACTGCTCCAAATAGGGCAACAGTCACTTAAATTTGGAGGTTCTAGTGTGTTCTTCCTAAAGGGAGCTGTGACATGGTCTACTTCCATAAATATATTGTAAGTCATGCAGTCCTTACACACTCATCTGATCACATATGCATCAGGGTTTCTCATGCCATAATGGTGCTAAATGCACCAGGTAACTTGAAAGTTCAATAACCAAAATTAGATCTTTTAAAATTAGTCATTTCAACTCCTTTCAAACTCAAAATGTGCCTCTTTAACATTAACGTAAGTTATCTGGACTTAAAATTCCCCTTCTTCAATTTTCATTTCTGTGATGTTTAGCAAGGAAAGAGGTTACCAACCCAGACAGGGAAGGGAAAGAAAGAGACAACACTCTTAGAAGACCCATCAGTTGGTAAAATCATTCAAGTGGTTATAACTATTTAAAATTATAATGCATATTATAGCTCAGATGGTTAAGCGTCTGCCTTCAGCTCAGGTCATGATCCCAGGACCCCGGGATCGAGCCCCGCGTCAGGCTCCCCGCTCAGCGGGAAGCCTGCTTCTCCCTCTCCCTCTGCTGCTCCCCCTGCTTGTGCTCTCTCACTCTCTCTGTCGAATAAATAAATAAGATCTTTAAAAAAATAAAATAAAATTATGATGCATATTAAACTTAGTGAAAAGATGATCTTAGCCTCAGACTACAATTTTGTGAAGGAAGCAGTAAGAAAAAGTTGTCAAATCTTGAATTTTGTATCCTGTATAAGTGTGTTTAATACAATTCAGGAGATATAATAGTTTTAATGTTTATTATAGGCAGATAAAGCTCATAAAAGCATCTTCATTTGATTTAGGTAAACTTTTCTTGGTCTTAAAACATCATCTGTCAATGCATTTGAGGAAGCCTTAGGCACGTCTACAAGATACTTTAAAAACAATACAAAACCAACATCGGGAAATTTTAAAATTAATTACCTATATTAATTGCAGTTTCTTGTTTATCTCCTGTCAACACCCAGATTTTAATTTCTGCCTTCAGTAGAGTTGCTATGGTTTCTGGAACGCCTGCCTGAAGGCGATCTTCTATGGCTGTGGCCCCGAGTAACAGTAAATTCTAGATTGAAAAAGAATTTCGATTACAGATTGGTACATTCTTAGAGCAGCATCAATGACAAAACTGACCCCAAAAGGCAGTCAAGATGTTCTGACAGTTCTCACATTAAACCTTCATTTGCAGATAATTAATGATATCTTGACGTGGGGCATTTCGGAACTATCTGCAATGTTAGAACCACTTGAAACACATAGGCAACCCAGCATCCATCATTTATTTCTTGGACCATGGCACGTTAGAATAGAAATCACCTAGCAGGAAAGCATACGGGCAGGTTATCCTGATACGGGCAGATATTCACAGGAGGTGAGCCTTCTCCTCTCACTCCACTGATGAATAACGTACATATTATATTTGGTTAACACAGGAGAAAAACTGATTCTTGACGATGCAAGACTTAGAGACAGCTGATGCTAACATTTCAACAGCCAGAGAAGAAAGTATCAAAGTATCTTAAGATTAAGGATTATCAAATGTTGCCTCTGTGAAACTTATTCCAGGCCCACAGAGCCCAGTTCACAGTGAGGATGGGTGTGGATGCATGGGGAGATAAAGACCCATCAGCAGCCCGTACCTTGCCTGCTGGCCTGGCAGATTCCAGAGCCCCAGCACACAGCACCTACCTCCCCTGAGTCCCTCCATAATAGGGCACCATAACTTGATTACCCGACTGTGGGAAAAGAGAACTACCTCTGCTTGCTGCCACATGGGCCCATCACCTATGTAATCATTTTCTGATTCTAAAAGTAATTTTGCTTTTTTCCAGTAAAACAGAGCAGCGTTGGTGGTATAGTGGTTAGCATAGCTGCCTTCCAGTAAAGCAGAGCAAATGAACACTTGAATTCTGTTTTACTCCTACCAAATTCCACTAAAGTGACAAACAAGTAAATATAAAACTCAAACAAAAATGGGAGTATTAAAAAAGCCAAGAGTAATTTTAAAAAACATGAAGAATGAGAAAAGCTAAGGACTTCAGAGTTTCAGAAACTGGAAAATGAATGGGCCAATGGATGCTGACATGAAACAGAAAAAAGTGAGATCTAGCTGCCAGATTTGAGGGAATCCAATACTAGAAATCTACCTAATGCTTTGGGATAAACTGCAAGGACCAGCAACAACAAAAAGTCAAAGTAGGCAATATGGAGTGGCAATGGCAAAGGTAGCTATTACTAGATTAAGTGTGAAAATGCTTAGAATGAGTAATGTCCAACCAGCCCACGCATTCGGAATGCTCCTATAACTCAATAGGGTGAGCAATCTCATTAAGCCTAATCTTAGGTAAACCCCAAGAATCATTGACACTGTTTTTGACCTGATACTTCTTAAGATACCATTAACGCTTAGCTAAAGGTGGTTCCACCTTTCAGGTAGCCCATAAAAACTAAGTGTTTCTTAAAGCAAAGGAAGACCTTGTTAAAAGCTAATGGTTAGGATATGTACAGGCAAAGGGAACATGGCTATACAGCAAAACGATTCCTGATCAGAGACTTTGTTCAATACTCGGTGGAGCCCCTCAGTGGGCATGCAACAACTGTCTCGCGTGTAATCACCTTCTCTATGATCTCATAGCACTCTTCCAGCCGTTGAGCTCTGTCTTTCAGTATGGTGCTGGCTTCTTGATAGACTTTCAGCCACTCCTCATACTCATGCTCAGAGAGGTCGGCATAAGCCACACAGAGAGTCCTCAAGCCTGCAAAACAGCCATAGTGTATCCAGTGACGGGAGCAAGCAGGATACCCTCCCTCCTAGGTGACATCATGGGGCTCCATTTTAAACCAGCATGCTCAAAAAAATTAAAGAAACTATCAGCTTTTTAGGTCACTCTAATTCAACTTTCACACATCTAAAAAGGGAACTGAAGAACAACACTAGTGCATTTTGCTGTAAGGCACCTCGTGTATAAATCTGAGAGTACATGGAAGCCGCAGAGTGAACTCCCCACAGCAGAGAAGTACAGGAGCTGGGCATGCCCCTTATGTGCACGTGCAGTGGGCAGGCATCAGCAAATAGAGGCAGCACTGGGTACATTTCAAGACAGCAATAAAAGCCCAACATGCCATCATGTGGAAGATCCGGGCTTTCTGGCAGACACACGTGTGCACGAACACACACATGCACACACACGCACGTGCGCGTGGCCATAGAAACGCACAAAGATGAAAACGCAGAGGTCAGCACTTCGGCCAGGCTCCAGCTTCCATCACATTCCCTTGCTGGAAACCCTGACATCAGTGCTATTTGAGGCCTTTCAGAGAACTCCTTTCCTAGTCTCTATGGGCTCAATGAATTATTGTTTCCTCAAGTGATGGATAAGCCAGTGTCATAAGGATAACAAGAGGAAGACAGGGAAATAACCTCATGAATTTTCTGAGAAGAGTAATAACAACTACAAAAGGATTCTACATGTTGTGAACTGGCCTGACTGTTCCTTCCCTACTCCTGGTGAAGAGTCAGCAGAGTCTCAGACTAGCTGAGGGTGGACCCTGGTGCACATCTTGTCACTGCCATAGGCATAGAACGTGGAGGGAGGGGGCGGGGGGGGCACTAGAAAAGTGTATCTTGTGAAGCAAGCCAAGCACCGCACAAAACACACATGTCCATCCAGAACACGACTGCTCCCCCCAAGCATCAGCCACAAACACAACTTGGATGGTTAAAAACATTTCCAAATTTCACTTACCTTCTGTGGCAAAATATTCCAGGTGGCACAGTGTTTCCTCCATGTATTTTGAATCTTTTGAGAGTCTCTCAAAAATGACATTATCCTATAAAGTAGAGAAACACTGTGACTGGCAATCCCTTCAGTAAACCTTCCAGTCAGCATTCTAAACCTAGCTCTGTTTTAATGCTTATCCAGCGTGCATGAGAATACTTGAGTGGGCAAGTAGAAATACAGTCTTGGCCAGATTCAGTCATGAGCTTTGGAAAACAAATCAGGTATAGATGTGTCCAAACAAACACTTTTTGGGAGAATTGTAAGTGTCAAGAGAATTATCAGGGACACAATGGTACCGACATTTACCCAAATTTGCAAAATACATGCCCACGTTTATAACACCTCTATGCAGAAGTGGAAAGAGTAACAGGCACGTCCTAAATTACTCAAATACCCTCTTGTTTCCTGACCCTGCAGGAGCTCCTAGACAGGGAGTGCACAGCCCACTAGACACTGAACCCAGTTCCACTAAGAAACCCTGAGGAACACAACTCAGAAAAGCTCTCTGTGACGACAAACAAACCACAACAACTGAGAATAGCTGCTAACGAACACACACACACACACACACACACACACAATCTCAGAGTACTTAAAAGATTATCACAGGTCAATATGAATTATTCTACCTTCCCAAAGTCAGAACCCACTGGTGGTGAAATGAGAATCAGAAGTCAAGCTGCAAGGATTTTGCACGACACAGAGAACTGCTGTTTCTGAAACTAACTGTTGGCCCAAAGCAAGCTTTTCATGGGCCATCATTGCCATGCTGGCCTGAACCACCGCCATCTTCAGTGGGCTTTTACCAGCAAGTCAATTTTATGGCCAACCTGAAAGAGCCCTTCAACCTTGGGCAAACTCAGGGTAGCCACCAAGGGCTCCCTACTACACAAGATACTTCGCTGGTACTTACAGCCCCCTTACAGTAGAGCCGAAGTTGGCCTGAAGGAGTTCGAACAATTACAGACATTCGTTTTCTGTCACTGTAAGGGTAAGAAAGAAAGAAAAAGTCATCATTGGTCTGTGTGATAGGACCCATGCCCTATGGTTAAGCACCCAACAAATCAAAAGATGATCTGAGAGCCCTAAAAATGGCAAAGCTCCATTTTCCTTACCTTTTCCTTCAGAGTTGGACTTTAATTGTATATCCACTACTCTATTTATTTATATATAATGGACATAAATCTATTTTTCCCTGCCATGGAAAGTCACTAGTACAACTACAGCAGGAGAACAGAAATGGAAAATCTGACCATCTGTTATGCACATTTAATTTACTTCTGATAATATTCTGTAAAAGTGTTATTTTGCAGCTCAAAATATTAGTCATCTGCCCAGTAAGCAGCAGAGTGGAAGCTTCAGTATAAATCCAGTTAGTTCAAAAGCCCCTTGTTGTGTCTTCTGTTAACTGAAGTAGAAAAAAATTAGAAACTCATAGAACAGTCCTGATTCAGCACTGAGGTGTGCCTTATTACTGCCCTCCCCACTCCAACATGGACACTTCTGCACTCTTCTTTCATCGTGACCCACGCTCACTCATGGAGCCTTCAATGGCTCCCCACCGCCTACAGATTCCAGTTCTTGCTGACCTCCACTCACCTCTACAGCCTGGCCTCATCCCCCATGAGCAACTCCCATTCACCTGCAGGCCTCCCCCACACCAGAAGACACACCACGCTCCTTCTCGACACCTTCTGTCCCATGCCTTTTGCAGACATTTCATCCTCCTGAAACATCCCAACCACAGTGGGTCCCAGACCACCCACCCCTGTAAGGAGATTCCCAATGGACTCTTAGCTCCTAAGACTGGGGGATATACTCTCTCCAGCTTTGTGTAAATTTCCACATCCTAACCCACAGCACTGGGTCTGACCTGGATTTGAATTCTCTCTCAGCTACCTAGTAGCCAGGGACTCTCAGCAAAGTTGTTTACCCAGCATCTCAGTTTCTAAATGTATAAAGCAGGGCTGCCACCAAGTCCTGCAAAGGAGTGTTGTCAGGATTTATGGCATCTGGAAAAAGAGGAGCAACTAAAATGAAATAGAATCACAGCTATAACTACAGACAACCTTTTTACTCGCTCGTATTCTCCCAGAAGTTTTTAATTCATCCTCGTGTCTCTATCCATATTCACCTGTTTTAACCGAATTCCCTTTCCTCCTTCTTGTCCCTGTAATAACTGCTGGTCCCAGTTACCACAGCCACATAACAGCACAGTTTCCAGGACATCCACAAGAGATGGGGCACAAAAGTCCGGAGCAACGTTTAGTGTGTTCCTTATCTCCACACACAGGGACTCTGGCCCCTACTCCCCTATATAAACCACTACTCTTATCAACCATCATTCTTTCCTTCTGAATGCCCATCCCCAAGGGCTCTTGACCCACCAAAGTTCAAGTTTGCAGTCCTAAAACCAAAGACTAGGGCTGGAAAGCATTTTCCACAAGAGGGTTAAAAATTGATACTTTTCAAATAGCTTATAAAGCAGACAGAGAAAATGCGTGAATCATTTAACAAAGGTTATTGAAAAAAACCCCAATTTTACTAATGGGAAAACATGCTTTTGAGGTAGCAACAGAACCTTGCTCTAGTATTGACATCAAGTTCAATGTTAAGAAGGAAGGAAACAAAACATTAAGATTTTTTTTAATGACAAGGGAAGCAAATGATCCAACAAATATTCCTGGGTCTTAAATTAAATAAACCAAGCTGGGGAAGAATGAGCTGGAATATATACAGCAGAACTGCCCGACTCAGACAAAGCCTTTGACAGGATGGACTGATCTTGTCGGCCTCCGCTCATCAGTTTCCCAGGCCTGGCATGAGAGCACTCAGGATGGAGCCTGAGGCTCGGCCTCATGGGACGTGGGAAAAACCAACAGAAATAGGGCCCTCGGCACATACTCCAAACTATGCAGACATGTCTGCAGCTGCTGATGCCAGAACAGCAGGTCTGGAAATCTAAAGAAAGAGGAGGATATGGAAGCATAAGGTTTCATTTGGAAAAAAAAGAAAAATGGCCTACTTCACTTTCTTTAATGAAAGTCACAAATTCCAGAGAGGAGACGGCTTGTGGAGATATATTTACTAAACTTAATACTTAGGTACTGTATTTAATCATATTATACAATCCTGCAAACACTGGGATGACGTTGTTAAATATATATGGAAGTATTTTATTTCAAGTGCACGAAAGAGAAACATACCTAGAAAATTCCAGGACGTTAAGGATTCCAAATGTCTGTTCCTGTCCCATCTAAAGGAAGAAAAGCAGGCTCTTACCTGAGGTGCAAAATATTAAAATCTCAAAACAACAGTCTCCCCAAACATAAACCTCTCTGTACACACATCTCCCCGTCCCTCCAGCATTTTCTCTCTCTGTATATAATACACATACACGTATGTCCCTCTCTCCCTCTCTTTGTAATGCATACACATACGTACACCTATATTCCTTCTCCCACTCTTCCTCCTCTCCACCTCATTCTCTCTTTCTATCCCCCTGCAAAGACCTTTTCAACAGCTATGGTTTTCCCACAAGCCAGTCCTGTGGGGTCATAGCTCCCCCTTCTGGTAGAAGCTTCTCATTCTTCTCCAGGCTGTCCTAACGGGCTGACAGTCCCTTCCTTCCAAGACTGGAGAACACAGGACACAAGCTACACAGGCCTGCCTGAAACCTTGGGGCAGGTCATGCTTCTGAATTCAGAATTTTACACATTTTATAAAAATGTACACATACAATTATGTGCCATAATTTCCCCAGGGGGGTCTGGGGCAACACCCTGTAATCCAACTCATTAATTTTTTACAGCAAAATGTAGGACTATTTACACCGAGATTCTTAAGACCACAAACCACCGCATGTCAGTTTTGGTTACATTTTGCTGCCATTTGCCTAAGTCCCCAAATATGGGGGCAAAACTTTTAGAATTCAAAGCTTCTTGAATTTTGGATTTGGGATTTAGAAATAAGGATTATGGATCTGTGTAAGATTTTAGGGCAATTAATTAAATGTTATTTTTCTTCAGGTTCTTCAAAGTTGGAACCTCAATATTCTCAATTTTTTCCAGAAGACTCTAGACTATGTGTGTACCATTTTCAAACTCCTTGATCAAACCTGCTCTCTATTTCCCAATACATCACAGTGGAAAGAATGTGGGCTTTGGAGTTCCTTGTGATTTTGAATCCTATGTCTGCCACTAAGTGTGTGGCTTCCTTAGGAATGGTGGTAGCACCTGTCCCTTAGGTTTGAGAGAAGTAATGAATGAAGCAACCTGCAAATTACCAAGTGCACGACTGACACACAGTGGCACCGACCCATCATTACTGCCCTGTCCACAAGTTCCCCCCCCCTTCTCCTAGCATCCTGAAATACAATCAGGGACCTACCTCATCCAGCTGTCATCGACCTTTATTCCCCTCTTTCTGCAACTACCAGCTCCTTCTCCTCAGCTTGTCCCAACTTGGTCAGATGTCCATTCAGAAATATGCCCACTGGTACCCCACAAATTGGCACGAGCGCTGTGACTGCCAGAAGCCCACCACTTTGCTATCCCATCAACCACCGTGCAACCATGTGCAGCCCACAGATTTGGCCGTTAAGATGACCGTGGGGCCACATCACGTAAATAGCTGGTAACCAACTCGAGAACGCGTGGTTTGAGGATACTCTGGTATTTATGGTTAAATAGGATTTTAAAGTTATTATTATGAACCTTAACTAGTCAGGTAGTCTTATTTACTCCCAGAAGTAAAGAGGTTAATAAAAAGATGAAGAGGTGTCAATCCACGTTTGGTCAGCATCTACCGCCATGATGACAACGCCAGTGGGCTCTCTCTCTAGCTCTCCATATTTATCCGGTACTGTGAGCAAAGCAGAGGCAGCCCGGCTCTCCTCGTCTCTCCCACTTGTGTCCCATCAGTCCACACCCACTCCCAGTCCCCATCACTGCAACACAGAGAAAACAGCAGCACCCATACGACAGAAAACTCCACAGCGAACGTTACAAGTCTCCTCAAACTGAAGGGGGTAAAGACTTCATTTATGAGAAGCTTCTATGAAGGAAATTCGATTCTCAGTTAGTTACTTTGTTCTACTTTAAAGTAAAAAATAATTATGATTTGATCTCTGTACTCCAGAAGACAAGAAACTGAAAGTGCCAAGAAATGGGTGCACTGTAGAAGGTCTGATATTTTCTAGGTTTTGCATATAAGTACAAGAAAAATAGAGTACCGCCAAGTCAGGAATAACAACTTATTATATAAATTAGAAGTGAATTTCAAATGCATTAACAAGGCCTAGAGATACAAGGATGAATGAAGGCAAAAGCTGTTACAATCCATGAATCCTCCCCAAATTGAGGGGTGGAGGAAGGCAGAGGAGAAAGAAGGCAGTAACGGCTTCCAAGCCCTCATCAACCCATCCTGCAGCCCTAGAGGGTCAGCATTAAACACACCAGTGCCTGGCCAGTCCTAACCAACAATTTCCCCCATTGCCCACCTCAAGGGTCCTTATTGGATGTTATTCTTGATTTACATTTTTTCCTATCACCGAATTTCTCTCTCAGGCTTCCTGAGCAGGGAAACTCAAAAATCAATCATAAAATAAATAAACCCCCTTGACCTTAGGGAAAAGAAAAACTACAGATGACAAAGATCTTCAGTGTCAACTCACTTCTCCCCCAGCCAGGGAGACTGAAGCCAGTGCACTGAGGGCCGGACTGTGCAAATTCTCCAGGTGCCAAGGCTGCAAAGACAGAGCCGAAGATCCTGCCCTCAAGACGAGTGGGCCATGTGGTTATTCCCCTGACTGTTGCAGAACAAAGAGCAGGCTGGCTAGCTGCTGTACTACAAATTGTATGAAACAATTGTGGAGAAGCATCTCCAAGAGAGAAAAATGCCTGCAACACAAACATGAATAAGCTGAGAGAATCACATGATACCCGCAGCTTTGCAACAGATCTAGTTTCTCACAGGAAAAAAAAAATAGAAACGTAGCTATCATGTTTCCATCAGACATGCTATTTCAAACATAGAGTAAATAAGTAGGTGATGTACAAGGTGAAGAGGTGTCCAGGCTTGACACTTACTGCTTCTATGATGACCGAGTATGGCGTTCTGGCCGTGAAGACAAAGCCCAGCTTCCTCGCTCCCTTCACCAACGCAGCTTCATCTGTGAATAGAGTTGAGGAGGCATTGACTCATCCCAGCTAATGGTAGAATTCTGTTGAGCATGTGTTATTTTTCAAACTAACCAAGCCCACAGCCGTTGGCGAGGCCTGGCCTCCATGGACGGTGGTAAGGACTCGGGGTTTAGGAGGCACTCGTTCACTCCCAGCACCAGGGTCCTGAGAACAACACTTCTGTTAGGTGGGAAGATAGGAGTTAAAACTAAGTCATCGGGACAGGAGTGACGGCATGCCTACTATTCTCGGTGGGGGTCAAGTTCCCCCTAAGGAACCTAAATAACATTCCCATGACTTTCTGACTAAACATCTTCTCTGAGTGAGGCAGTGTTTCAGTTCTAGCACGGTGGGATTCAGAGCTCCAGGAAGTGGATTCAAGAGTTAGTACCCAGCTTAGTTCCATCAGCAGTTGGAAAATCTATGAACAAAGAAGCCAGTCCTCCCTCCCCTGAGAGTTTTGTCTAGTGCAGGGTCTTCTGCTAGGAGATGCAAGATGGCCTGGCGTCTCGCCCTGCTATCACAGTGTTACAGGGTCAGGAGGGCTCAGCACCACCTTTCTGCAGCTTTATCACTTGTCACCATAACCTGTAAACCGCATGAGGTCAGAGGAAAACAGTGGGGTCTTTGTGGGGCACGCCGCCACACCACACCGCCCACAAGTAACTGCAAACACTCGAGTTTCCAGAGAAGGGGACAGCAGGGCACTCCCAGCCCGGAGCCCTCACCTGGGGAGGAGGCCTGGTAGATGATGTTATCTCCATCCTTCTCGGGGACCACGGTGTGGCACACGGCCAGGAGAGTGAGGAACTCCTGTATGCACGGAGCTGTGGGCTACAGACATAAGGGCAAGATCATCTGGTAAAACACTGCAGTTAGATTCAGCCATCCTCTGCTTAGAAGCCCCTACTGGCTGCCCACCCCCTTTAGAACAAAGTCAAGATCCTAGCAGGGACTCTGTGTCCCCCGGGATCTGGCAGCTGCTCACCATCCAGTGCCGGCCCCTCCTGCCTCTTCCCTCCTGCATGCTCCACCCACCGCTCCAGTCTGTAGTCCCTCAGACAAGGCTCCACCTGTCCCGTGGCTCATCACCACCCTCCACCCGCCTGCAGCCAATTATCACTCATCCTCCAGGATGTAATTCAACAGTTGCTCCACCTGAGAAATCCACTATCACCCGGTCTTGGAACATCATTCTTGACGGGCTAACCCTGAGGTCAGGTGAGAACAAGGAGGCATGCACCCTTCCCAGAGCTCCCCCAGCGCCTGCCCCCCTTGTTCCAACACTTCAAACACTCCTGCTGTTCACATGCTTCCCCCCACGTCCATGAGATCTAGGAGCGCTAGCAGGTCATCTGCCTTCCTCAACAGTGTTACCCCAGGCCCCACAGACAGAAGGCACTCAAATCTATGTTGGATCGAAACACTGAGAATGGACTCATCAAACGGATAAGCCTTGTTCTTTCTCTTCCATTGTCCTGGCACTTACTCTACACCATGTTTGTTCTTTAACTTAATAATTGCTTAAAATGGGGGCACCTGGGTGGCTCAGTTGGTTGGGTGTCTGCCTTCGGCTCAGGTCATGGTCCCAGGATCCTGGGATCGAGCCCCATGTCGGGCTCCCTGCTTAGTGGGGAGTCTGCTTCTCCCTCTCTCTCTGTCCCTCCCCCTACCCCACTTGTGCTCTCTCTCACTCTCTCTCTCAAATAAATAAAATATTTAAAAAAATAATAATAATTGCTTAAAACCTGTAAGGCAGTGCATCCCATGCCTCTTAAAAAAAAAAAAAATCCTGGATATCTATTTAATATATTTCTCCCATCCCACACACACACTCCTTACAGTTTTCATTAGGATTAGACTAGGACATCTTAATACTGTTTACCCATCTAAGAATACAGAATGCCTTCCTATTTATTAAAGGCTTTTAACACTTCTAAATATATGTCCTGGCATATTTTCTTCTTAATTAATTTTTTATTCATTCAAAAAATATCTACATGTCTACCATACATGAGGCACTGCACTAGACATTTTATCTACTGCTTTTTATATCATGAATAGAATCTTATTTCTATTATATTTCACAAGTGTCCATTCAGATGTAAGTAAAAACACTGAATTTGATAAATGAATTTCATGTCCAATTGTAATTAACCTTTTGCTGGTTCCCCAAGTTTCAGTGGACTCTCCTGGGTTTTAAGGCAGCCAATTATTGTATCATCCACAGATGATGACGTTTTCCTTTTCTTTTCTAACATATACACTTGAGTTCTTAATTGCCCACTTGGGCTAGCGCTTTCAGGAGGATGTTCAAAGCCAGGGGTGACATCAGGCCTCCTTGTCCTTGGGTTATTTTAATGCCAAGGTCTTTAATTTTTCACTGTTTGATAGGCAGCTGGCTATGCATTCAAGAGAGATTTGTATTTGCACATTCAGGAAACAACTCTGTGTTTTCTAATTTTTGCAGAGTTTTTGTCTTGGCTTTTTAGTCACAAATGGACAGTGACTAATATTTTAAAACATTTGTAGTTTCTCCTCTGACCTGCTAATATGATTTAAGAGCAGATGTATGGAAGAAAATAACTGTTCACATGGCTACTTCTTATCAGTCTTCAGGAAAAGGACATGCACAATTATAGTTCAGTGAAATCAAATAAGTTAGGGGATTTACAGGTTCCCCAAGGTCTATACTACAAAAATGCTAAGAAATTTTACCCAAAAGCACTGTGACGATTGGGCTTCGATTCCAGATTGCCTTCCCCACCTGCAAACCTCTCTTCATATCTCACTGGCCAAAACTGTGTCAGGCTCCACACCCCTGACCTAAGCACTGTTACTGGAACCAAGTCCCCAAACCACCTAACCACATCTCGTCCAACAGGGTGCTGGGAATCAACCACGGTGACGTCAGGTAATGGAATCTTTTGCTGAAGTGAAAAGTGACCATCTCTAGGAATATTAGTTATTAGCGTTTAGGGGATATACTTACAACATAATGTTAATTTCTTGAGAAGGCAGGATAAAAAAAATTATATACAGTATGATCTCATTATCTGCAGTGTGTTTTTATGTGAGTGTTCCCATGTATGGAAAAGAATAGATTAAAATGTTAACAGTAATTTGCAGCAAAGGACAAAAAGGAATTTAGGGGATTAAAAAAAATATTTCTCTTTATATGAGAGTTTTCTGCAGTGAAAATAAATTGCTTTTTATGGAGAGGCCACCACTCCTTCCAAGTTTCCAAGAGTCATCACAGCAGCTTAAGAGAACTGGCCCTCCAAGAGAGGCATTCTGTTGACTGCCAACAACAGAAGAGTCGCGCGTTCCAACACACTCTCCCTTGTGCCACTTTCTGTCACGCCTCGCTCTCAAGCACGCTCTCCCAGTCCTTGCTGGTGTGGATTACGAGGCCCTGCAGCCCCTTCAGTGAATAATCCCTCTTCCAAACTGGCAGGGCCATCTTTGCCCCTGTCTGCCGTGCTGAAATTGGTCCCCTGGCTTGATCTAGGGGCTAAGGTGGGAGGTGGGGACAAATCCTGAGGAAGATATGCAGTTTCTGGCAAGATAACTTCTTTAGCTGAGACCTGGTCATGGGAGCACGGGGAAGCTACCATCTTCTATGAAGGGCCTTAGACCACTTCTGCAGGCCCACATGTTCCAGAAGAATCTGGGGGTCTCAGGTGCTCAGGTGCATCTACCCAGGAGACCCCAACCCTAGTCCCAGGGTGTCCTTCCTACTAGACTTTGGTGCAGATGATTTTGTGAGGCTGCCAATTCTGCCCTTCTAAGAAGTTCTGCCAATTTTACAATTAGGTCTTGGGCCTGCTCTCTTTGGCAGTATTGGCCTCAGCGTCAGGGGTTGAAGGAAATATTGAAAGGCTGCCAAGGATGAGTCTGACTTCCATACAGGGCCTTACATTGGTAATTCACTGACCTGGGATTATTGTTCTCTCTCTCTGATGTAAATGGTGATCAGCAACAACCAGTTCCACAGACAATTCAATGAGATAGAAACACATATATAAAAATGTCATATGTGGAAAGGAAAAAAAAAGATTGCTTTCTCCTGCATCTGTGAACTATGAAGTCCAGCACATCACCTCATCCCATAGTGAAACATGAAAGAGGATCTTTGATTTCATAGCAAATAGTAAAATATTTCTGAGAGCTATAAAGAGGAGTTGCACACACTCTCAAATTAAGTTTCCACCTGGAGTGGTAGGACAGACAACATTTCTAAAGATAAAAAGAAAATCCCTAAGACAAAGCCATTCTAACTTTGGTTCTCTAGTTAACCTGACATTCTATAATAAATTAGAGAAAGGAGACGAACTCCATTTGCAGCCTGTGGATATTTGTAATCTATTTTAAACAAGTGCTCCGTGTTTGAAAATAATTTTTTTTTCTGTAACTTCTGAGAAAAGCCTTTTATAACTTCAAAGAACTGATTGTTGAAGACTGTATACATGTATGTATGCATATATATGTATATATATCTTTTTAGAAGTTAATTTTATGTGTTGAAAAATATACATACACTCTATCATTTTAACCATCTATAAGTGCATGATTCAGGGGCATTAAAAACATTCACATTGCTGTGTACCCACCAATATATCTATACCCAAAACTTCCATCTTCCCAACAAACTCTGTACCAATCAAAGAGTAACTCCCTGTTCTCACTATTCCCTAGCCCCTAATAACCTCTCTTCTGCTCTGTCTCTATGAATTTGCCTATTTTAGGTACCTCATAATCATAAAATATTTGTCTTCCATTTAACAGATTTTAATCTGCACGAAATGCTTTATATATCTAGAAATGAGTATTTTTTATTTGATAAATATAAAAATAGAAAACTAGGCATGTATAAAATTGGCACACCAAATCACAGCTATAAAGTATTTAAATGTACATATACAAACAATTTCTTCTTGAAGACTCAACTCAAAAGTTCCAGGCATAAGCATTCAAAAAAAAAAATAGTTGTATGATCTTCCTTGGTAAGTCTTTGGGAAATTATCCCACCAATAGGAAGTCATGGGTTAGCAATGTAATCAAAGGACCACATGAACCATTCCTTGAAATTTTCCATAGGTTGATTCTTTAATAGGCAAATTCCATTTTGGCTATCAGCCCACACAAAGCTTAAAACATAGTCATAAAGGACCCAGAAAATCAAAAATGATGACCCAGGAAAAACAAAAATTCTGTAGCAGATGGAAGTACTCTCTTGGGAGGAAAGTAAAGGTTTTTTTGGTCCAAATGCTTTAATTTTAGTCAATGGTCCCAAGACAATTAAGAATGTGGGATATCCATAGGCTAAAATCCTGAAATGTTTCTTCCCTTTCTTCAACCATATTTTGGCAAAATAACCAAGTGATCTAAGAAGCTCCGTATTTAAAATGTTTTAAAAATCCATTAGGTACACTTAATCCAATCTCACACTTTCTGAAAGAAAAATATTAGAGCCTATGGTCTTCATTATTTATAGTTGAGCTAGATGTTAAATGTCAATGAGATAATTCACAGAGTAGCCAAGATGAAGAACACTTCAGAAGGCTTCAAATGAACATAGTTTTAAAAAACGTTGAACTTAGGCAAGTAGGCTTTTACTAAAAAATTAGAAAATAAATTCTCCAATCCATGGCCACATTATGCATTTAATGAACTGTGAGTGTCCAGATGATTAAAATAGCCTTTAAAATCTTCATGTTTTCATTGATGCTTATGGTAACCTAAGTCAGGGCTTCCTTTTCATAAGGGCTGCATCTGCCCCTACTCTCAATGGCCTTCCCACTGGAATAAAAGGAAATCTGGCTCAGGAGAGTAGAAGGTGAGGAGGAAAAGGAAGAAAAAAGGAGCTCACTAACTTCTCTAAGAGTGGGGTTCCTTCCAAAAATGCCTGCCATTGTCCATGGGACAGGAAATGCCCATTAGAGGATCCTGATCCAAGCTCAGATGTCCACTCAAAGGTCAAGAGAGGACAGGCTAGAGAAGAGCATGTGATCAGCGGTCAAAAACCCAGCACACCCATGGGTTCAGTTTTGAAGAGAACGTCTTGTATGTGTATATAAATTAACTGAGCTCAGTATTTCAAGATTCCAAAAATAGAGATCCCAGCAGCAAATAGAGTGTGTCTCCCAATGATCTCTTCTCCAAATGAGATTTGCCCCCTGTCCACTGGTTTTCTATACCAGCCTACATGTTAGGTGAATGCAAATACCATCCAGTGTGGGTGCCCACAATGCCCACATTGCAACAATTATGTTAGCCTTAACACCCACCAAAGAGATAAGACTCCTTTATCTACACAAAACAAAATCACCTTCCCAGGGAGTGTTACGATACCTATTCCTATGATGCAAAGGTATACAATGGCGCCTAGTGATTTTACATCTGTAGAAATCCCTTGAGTGTTTTTTATTCGTCTCTTTCCCTAGTTCCTACAGAGGTGACTGATATAAACTACCAAGATGAATGAATAGATAAGTGAGTCTCTTACTTAAACAGGGATCCACTCATGTCCTGCTGTTCCTGAGCCCACACTGGGATCCCGAGGTACTCCATGCACTAGGCTCACCTCACTTCCTCTGCTGCTTTCTCACCTACTGATCTGGGCCAGGAAAACAAACTTCCTGAAAGGAGACTGACAGCAGGTTCCTAAGCCTCTAGGACACCCTTCCACCTTCTTACCCATTCACCACCCCAACCCAAACAGACACATTTAGGCAACCTAAACACTCTCTGAGTACTATTTGAGAATACCCAAGTCCTCTTTTCTGAAAGCAAGTCCTCACAGGGCCCATGTGTCCTCTGACATCCTTGATTAAAGCTCCCTCCTCTACAGAAGTTTCTTCTGAGATGCCACTCTTCTACTTGGAGAGCCTCTAGCCTAGTAGTTGGACCTACCTCTAACATCGAAATTCAAAAAAAAAGACCACATCCATGCCTGTGAGGGTGACACAGAGCATGGACTTCAGCAGCACCCACTGTGTGATCTGGGACCACTACAGCAGCATCACAGGGGGCTGAAGCAGAATGTCTGCATCCCAGCCTGTAGACATGGGTACCTTACACACTCACATTTGAGAACCATGCCTGGGAAGGTTTTAGCATCAACAAATGGGCAAGTGCAGTGAGAACAGGAAATTTCCTCACTGTGAATTCAGAGAAAGTCTTAAAAATATTTGTACCTTAACAAAACTTTGGAATGATAAAGTTTTAATTTTGTTCACGTGTACCTAACTTTGAAATTTTTTCAGAAAAAAATAATATCAGGTCTAATCTATACTGATTAAACCGGTTACAAAATGCTTCGATCATTAAATACTTTCCTAAGTTGGTATTTTTCAAAGTAGCTTTTAAAACAAATTTAGGCTATCCTATAGTTAATCCTGGTTTGTTGGAATAGTTGAGATAATGTGATGTCATAGTTAAGAATCCAACAGACTAAGGTCCTGAGTCTCATTTCTAGATTTGTTTGCTGGTAACTCTTGGCCAACTCAATATTTTCACACAGCTTCCTGTCACCTCTCTGGGGTGACTCAAGTGCTAAAGGAAATACACATCAAATGTCTGGCACACAGTAGGATGCTACAAATGCTACATGTTGTTCTGCCTTACTTTCCTTCCCTAAATTATCCTGGTCCAAGCTTATTGAGACTGCTTTTCTAAAATGCATGACCTCTTAGATTCACAACTGTGAATAGTACTACAGAATTCTTAAAAAGCAAAAGAAATCCACAATGTTAGAGAATTCCATGGTAAGACTCATCTCAATCTTGATGTGCAACTTTCTATCTTCACCACATATTTAATTCAGCTTTTTTTTTTTTTTTTAAATTTTATTTATTTATTCATGAGAGACAGAGAGAGAGAGAGGCAGAGGGAGAAGCAGGCTCCCAAGGAGCAGGGAGCCCGATGCGGGACTCGATCCCAGGACCCTGAGATCATGACCTGAGCCGAAGGCAGACGCCTAACCATCTGAGCCACCCAGGCGCCCTAATTCAGCTTTTCATTAACTTATCCAGAGTGTTAACCACATACCATTTATTTAAGATCACTTCCCTGAATACGAACCCCAGAAAAGTAAAACTGCATCTCTTCCCCAAGGTCTAAAATTGCAAATTTCAAGACACTACACATACACATAAATAGAAGTGCACCATAAGCTATGTAATGTCCGAGAAGCAAAATGGTGGCCTTACGTGATGATCTTCAATGTTCTTCAAGAGTCTGGGGTCATCAAAGTCACATGAGTCACTAGGGGGAGGAGGCATCCGGCTGTGAGAGAGACAAGAAAATATTTATTCAGTTCAGAAGTTCCTTTAAAATTAGCCCAAACCTAGTAAGAATCTGTCTTCAAGAAGAACTACACCTAAAAAGCCTATAGATTTATATTAAACTTCTAAATATCTGGAATACTGTATATTATTTCAAACCTTGAGACAGAAAAATTTAGCCCTACTATAAGCAAAATATTTTATAAGTTGCTATAAACAATGACATAGTTACAAGGGGAAGAAACAGGCAGGGGTCAACTCTTTGTCACTTTGGTTGGTCTGTTTAACTCCTACCATGGAAAACTTCAGAGTATCTGCTCAAAGTAGGTAAAATAAGAGGAATGATTGCATCACATCTGTGCAATCATTTATGGCCAGAGCTCATATGTAGGAGAGAGAAGGAGGCAAATAATTTTGAGGAAGGAAGCTTGATATGATGGCTGTGTGCAATCACACTGAAGAAAGTATGAACGGTTAAGTATGTTCCTGTATTCCCACTTCCTCCTGAATCTCCTTCTTCAGGACAAAGACAATGGAAGAAGTGGCCACAGTCAAGGTGATGTCAGTCTGAACTCTGGTTGTCAGAGTTTTAGTACAGCAGAAACCAGCAGCTTACAAGGGGAAGCGCCTAGAATGCAAGCTGATGCCCCCAGCAGAACCTTGGGAACGCTGAGGAAATGGCAGCCAGAGGTACCTGTCTGATAAGGGGAACGTGGGAAGTAGGAGGGGTTCCAAGTCCATCTGAGGAAGAGTCAGCCTGCAGGAACCCTCCCTCATCCCTTGCAGCCAGGTAACTAAACCTTTTGCACCCAGCAAGCCATGGAAGGCTTATCATTTAGAGTAAACAGTCGGTCCTGGCTGATCATCCCACAGGGAAACCAGTCAGACATCAACTACGCTGTCTCCCCTACACACACAGCCCTGCCAATCAGCTTTGTTAGTATATAAATCTTAAAATATGAGCATACATCATCACTAATCCTAAGAGAAATGCAGATCAAAACCAAAATGAGATACCACTTTACACCCACTGGGATGGCTATTATAATATAGTAAAGAAACAGAAATTAACAAGTGTCATGAGGATATGGGAAAACTGTGTGTTACCGACAGGAATGTAAATGGTACAACTGCCGTGGAAAACAGTTTGGTGGTTCCTCAAAAAGTTAAAAATTACCACACAACCCACCAATCCCACTTCTAGATATATACCCATAAAAACTGAAAGCAGAGATTCAGATACTTCTATACCAAAGTTCATAACAGCATTATTCATACTAGAAAAGGTAGAAAAAGTCCAAATTCCCATCACCAGATGAATGGATATACAAAATATGGTAAACACACACAATGAAATATTATTCAGCCTTTAATGAGAATAAAATTCTGGTCTATGCTGCAATATGTATGTTACAACTTTGAAGACATTATGCTAAGAAGTGGGGAGTGAGTTGGAAGTACTAAGCAAAGGACTTGCTATTTTTTGTTAAATCCTTGTAGTTCCACTACACTTTTAACACCATATTCATGTTTAAAATTTTAATTTGGTTCTCTCTTGGAATAACAACCATGAAATTTTATTTATAAAATATTCAGATAAAAATGTAATACAGAATTGTTCCTTCCCACTAAAGCATCAAGAAGTGCTAGAATCTACTTACCAAAAATCATCTGATGATGGTTCTCTTGTCAATTCTGGAAAATGACTGCCAGAAAGAGGGAAATAGCTGGTCACAAAACTGTAATCAAAAGAGGCACTCACACAAAAACATTCTCCAGGATAGATCATAGATAGGCCATGAAATAGTCTCCATAAATTTAAGAAAACTGAAGTCCTATCAAGCATCATTTCCACCTATAATGGTATGACTAGAAAACAATTACCAGAATGAAACTGAAAATTCACAAATATGTGGGGACTAAACAATATGCTTCTGAACAACCAGTGGGTCAAAGAAGAAATCAAAAGAGAAATCAGAAAATACGTTGAGACAAAAGAAAAATGGAAATACAACATAGTAAAACTTATGTAGCAAAATCAGTTCTAAGAAGGAAGTTCATAGTGACAAATGCCTACATCAAAAGTCAAGAAAAATCTCAACCTAATTTTACACCTCAAAAAATTAGAAAAGAAGAAAAATGAAGCCCAAAGTTAGTATAAGGAAGAAATTAGTAAAGATTAGAGCAGAAATAAATGAAATAGAGGGGGAAAAGACAATAGAAAAGATCAATGAAACTAAGAGCTGGTACTTGGAAAAGATATACAAAATTGACAAACCTTTAGCTAGACTCACCAAGAAAAAAAGAGGACTCAAAATCAGAAATAAAGGAAGAGAAATTACAACTGATAACACAGAAATACAATGGATCATAAGACACTACTATGAACAATTTATACCAACAAATTGGACAACCTATAAGAAATGGATAAATTCCTAGAAACATACAACAGACGAAGACTGAATCATGATGAAACAGAAAATCTTAGATTGATTACTGGTAAGGAGATTAAGTCGGTAATCAATAACCTCCCAACAATCAAAGGTCAGGTTCAGACAGCTTCACTGGTGATTTCTCCCAAACATTCAGAGAAGAATACCAATCCTTATCAAACTCTTCCTAACAATAGGAGAGAAACCCAAACTCATTTTACAAGGTCAGTATTACCCTGATACCAAAATCAGACAAGGGCACCACAAGAAAAGAAAATTAGAGGCCAATACATGTGATGAACATAGATGCAAAAAACCTCAGCAAAGCAATAGCAAACTGAATTCAACAATACATTTTAAAAAATCATACACCATGATCCACTGAGATTTATTCCAGGGATACAGCAATGGTTCAACATCTGCACTCAATCAATGTGACATACCACATTAACACAATGAAGGATAAAAATCATATGATCATTACACTAGCTGCAGAAAAAGCATTAGACAAAATTCAACATCCATTTATGATAAAAACTCTCAACAAGGTGGGTATAGAGGGAACATACATCAACATAATAAAGGCCATATATGACAAGCCCACAGCTAACATCATACTCATTAGTGAAAAGCTAAAAGCTTTTCCTTGAAGATCAGGAACAAAAAGATGCCCACTCTTGCCACTTTTATTCAACACAGCACTGGATGTCTTAGCCACAGCAATTAGGCAAGAAAAATGAAAGGCACCCAAACCAGACACAAGTAAAATTGTCACTATTTAGAGATAATGTGATACTATATATATATAGAAACCCCTAAAGAATACACCAAATAACTGTTAGAATAAATGAATTTAGTACAGCTGCCAGATACAAAATCAATGCAGAAAGGTCTCTTGTATTTCTATACATTAATAATGAACTATTGGAAAATTTAAAAAGCCCATTTACAATTGCATCAAAAAAAATGCCTAGGAATAAATTCAACCAAGGAGGTGAAAAACCTGTATACTGAAAACTGTAAGACATGAAAGAAATTGAAGATAAAATAAATGGATAAAGGGCTAGTATCCAAAATCTATAAAGAACTTATTAAACTCAACACCCAAAGAACAAATGATCCAATCAAGAAATGGGCAGAAGACATGAACAGACATTTCTGCAAAGAAGACATCCCAATGGCCAACAGACACATGAAAAAGTGCTCAACATCGCTTGGCATCAGGGAAATCCAAATCAAAACCTCAATGAGATACCACCTCACACCAGTCAGAATGGCTAAAATTAACAAGTCAGGAAACGACAGATGTTGGCGGGGATGTGGAGAAAGGGGAACCCTCCTACACTGTTGGTGGGAATGCAGGCTGGTGCAGCCATTCTGGAAAACAGTATGGAGGTTCCTCAAAAAGTTGAAAATAGAGCTACCCTATGATCCAGCAATTGCACTACTATTTACCCCAAAGATACAAATGTAGGGATCTGAAGGGGTATGTGCACCCCAATGTTTATAGCAGCAATGTCCACAACAGCCAAACTATGGAAAGAGCCACGATGTCCATCGACAGATGAATGGATAAAGAAGATGTGGTGTGTATATATATATATACAATGGAATATTATGCAGCCATCAAAAGGAATGAAATCTTGCCATTTGCAACAATGTGGATGGAACTGGAGGGTATTATGCTGAGCAAAATAAGTCAATCAGAGAAAGACATGTATCATATGACCTCACTGATATGAGGAATTCTTAATCTCAGGAAACAAACTGAGGTTTGCTGGAGTGGTGGGATGTGGGAGGGATGGGGTGGTTGGGTGATAGACATTGGGGAGGGTATGTGCTATGGTGAGTGCTGTGAAGTGTGTAATACTGTTGAATCACAGACCTGTACCTCTGAAACAAATAATACATTATATATTAAAAAAAAAAAAAAGATAGCAGGAAGGGAAGAATGAGGGGGGAAATCGGAGGGGGAGACAGACCATGAGAGACTATGGACTCTGAGAAACAAACTGAGGCTTCTAGAGGGGAGGGGGGTGGGGGGATGGGTTAGCCTGGTGATGGGTATTAAAGAGGGCATGTTCTGCATGGAGCACTGGGTGTTATATGCAAACAATGAATCATGGAACACTACATCAAAAACTAATGATGTAATGTATGGTGATTAACATAACATAATTAAAAAAAATAAAAAATAAATGGAAAGATACTCATGCTTGTAGACTAGAAGAATTTATATTGTTAAAATGTCCATACCACCCAAAGCAATCTACAGAGTCAATCCAATCCCTACCAAAATTCCAACAGCATTTTTCACAGAAATAGAACAAACAATTCTAATTTATATGGAACTACAAAGACCCAAATTGCCAAAGGAATCTTGAGAAACAAAAACAAAGCTAGGGGCATCACACAGTCTGATTTCAGACTATATTACAAAGCTATACTAATCAAAATGGTACAGTATTGGCATAAAAACAGACTCCTATAGATCAATGGAACAGAAAACAGAGCCCAAAATTAAGTCCACACACTTAGGGTCAGTTAATTTCTGACAAAAGTGCCAAGAATATTTAATGGGGAAGAAACAATCTCTTCAATAAATGAGAAAACTGGCCAGCTACATGCAAAATAATCAAACTGGACCACTATCTTATACCACATACAAAAATTAACTCAAGATGGACTAAAGACTTTCATGTTAGACCCGAAACTATAAGAATCCTAGAAGGAAATGTAGGTAGTAAGCTCCTTTAAACTGGTCTTGGTAATGATTTTTTTGCTCTGACACCAAAAGCAAGGCAGCAAAAGCAAAAATAAACAAGTGTGGGACTACATCAAACTAAAAAGCTTCTGCACAGCAAAAGAAATCATCAACAAAATGAAAAGGCAACCTACCTATGGGAGAAAATACTTGTAAATCCTATACCTGGGAAGGGGTTAATATCATATAGATATATATATAGATATATATATCTCCCCATACTACTCAATAGCCAAAAAAAAAAAAAAAATCTGATTAAAAATGGGCAGATCTGAGTAAACATTTTTCCAAAGAAGATATACAGATGGCCAACAGATACATGTAGATTTGTTCAACATCACTAATCATCAGGGAAATGAAAATCAAAACTATAATGAAAGATTACCTCCTACCTGTTAAAATGGTTAGAAGAAATAACAAGTGTTGCCAAAGATGTGGAACTCTTGTGTGCTATTGGTGGGAATGTAAATTGGTACAGCTGCTATGAAAAACCATACGGAGATTCCTCAAAAAATTAAAAATAGAACTACCATATGACCCAGCAATTCCAATTTGGGATATTTATCCAAAAAAATGAAAATATTAACTCAAAAGGGTATATGCACCCCATGTTCACTGCAGCATTATTTACAATAGTCAAGCTATAGAAACAACCTCAGTCTATCAATGGATGAATGGATAAAGAAAATATGGCACATATACACAATGGAATATGATTCAGCCATAAAAAGGAAATCTTGCCATTTGGGACAACATGGATGGACCTTGATGCTATTATGCTAAGTGAAATAAGTCAGACAGAGAAAGACAAATACCACATAATTTTACTTATACGTGCACTCAAAAAAAAAAAAAAAAAGGCAGCAGTAGGTCATAGATACAGAGCACAGGTTAGTGGTTGCCAGAGGCAGGAGGTAGGGAGTGGTCAAAATGGGTGAAAGGGGCAAAAGGTACAAACTTCCCTTTATAAAATAAATAAGTCATGGGAATTTAACATACAACATTAAGACTGTAGTTAATAATAAATACTATATTGCATATTTGAAAGTTGTTAAAAGATTAGACCTTAAATGCTGCATCACAAGAAAAAATAAATTTTACTAGATTTATTGTGGTGAACATTTTGCAGTATATACCAACACTGAATCATTATGTTGTACATCTGAAACTAATAATGCTACATATCAATTAAACACCAATAAAAAAGACAGGCATTCAGATCAAAATATGAGTAAGACATGTATAATTATTAGATTATAAATATAAACTTATAGAATTTAAATTTATAGAATTAGGGCGCCTGGGTGGCTCAGTTGGTTAAGCGACTGCCTTCGGCTCAGGTCATGATCCTGGAGTCCCTGGATCGAGTCCTGCATCGGGCTCCCTGCTCAGCGGGGAGTCTGCTTCTCCCTCTGACCCCCCCCCTCTCATGTGCTCTCTCTCACTTTCTCAAATAAATAAATAAAATCTTTAAAAAAAAAAATTTATAGAATTAAAGTTTTAAAATTAAACTTATAGCATTAAATCCAGGGATTTCTCATTAGGTAAATATTTGCAGAATAAATTGGTTAACTGTTCAAAGTTGGGACTCATTAAATATTAAATACATTCAGTAGTAATTACGTATCTAAATCCCTTATAAATATCCTTTGAAAATATCAAGAAGGCATTTGGCTAAGCAGCTAAAAATAAACTTATTTGTTGGAAGAATACAAATCAAATTTTTAGTAAGTGATGAACATATTTACCCATAGGTTACTCCAGCAATGCTACACTTCTTGAAGTTCATGATATTGCATGTAAGAGTTCCAGTTTTATCAGAAAATAGGTATTTCACCTAAATCAAAGAATAGAAGAAACACACATCAACATTGTAGCTAAGATGCAGAGACCAATAAATAGATCATGCCTCCCCTCCTATATTTTTCAAAATCTCTATTAATTTTATTTTTATTTTATTTTATTTTATTATGTTAGTCACCATACAATACATCATTAGTTTTTGATGTAGTGATCCACAATTCATTGTTTTCATATAACACCCAGTGCTCCATGCAGTATGTGCCCTCTTTAATACCCATCACTGGACTAACCCATCCCCCCACCCCCTCCCCTCCAGAACCCTCAGTTTGTGACTGGAGATTATGCTAAGTGAAATAAGTCAAGCAGAGAAAGTCAAAAATCTCTATTAATTTTAAATGGTAAATATCCTTACAGTAAAATACATTTTATAATTATATACAATTATATATTATTATAAAATTAATATATTTTCACACTTAGACCACTTAAAAACCTTTTCCACTAACCAAGCCTAGAATCGAATTGTGTGGAAATGTGCAAAGGAGGCTTCAGTAACAGCCTGGAGCCATGTCGACCTATAAGCCTAAGCACTAAGTTCTACCATAAGGCATCTCAAAGACACAGATCACTCTCCAACCTATTCCCACAATCTCATACACCACTCCAGTCTAGTGTTCAATATATCAAGACAACAAGCTCAAACTTTGGCAACCCTCAAATATTTTTTAATCACTCCACTCCTAGTTGAATTAGGAAGGCATATACTGAAACAACACAGAACAAACAAATCTTCCTCCATCACAGTTAACAATTAAGATTACATGAAGGCAGCATAGGACTGCTATAGATTATATATAACTTTCTGAGATACAAAATTTTACAGACTTAATACACGAAGCTTTCAATATACAAAGGTGAAAAGATAAAATTTCTAGAGGTCAACAAGCCAACCATTTTGACATAATTAACTGGATGCAAAAGAGATGAACTCAAAATGCATAGGTGCTGTGTGAATTATGTTCCCCCCGGTGGATCACGTGATGGGGAAGAAGGAAAAGAGTTCAAGATCACAAGAGGATAGTAGCCCAGTTCAGGCTCTGGATACTAACTAGTCATGTGGACTCTAGAAAAGTCACCTCATCCTTCTTAGCCCCAATTTCCACATCTATGAAACAAAGAACTTGGCCAGAAGATACGGAACATCATTTTACGTGTAACATCCTGGAAAATTATGTCATGGATTGGTTGAAGGGAGAGTAACTAGCAGAATTGTCTCCAGTAAAAATTCCAGTTTCTCAGGCCATGATTGCTGCTGGATGCTGGATGTACTCCAAGAATCACAAGGGGAAGCCATGCTTTATTGTTTTATGGAAAAGGGATTAATACTGCGAATTATTTATTCTGTACTTTTTCTTAATGATACAATATAGGCAAATACACTATGAATTATTTTTAAAGCAATCGAAGGGCTGTCAAGTAAAGGAAAATTATTAATGTTCCTAAAGAAGTCAAATATTACATAGAAACAAAAATATTAGTAAGGTATGGGTAATTCATGCTCCAACTATAAATAAGTTTTTATATAAGTTTTTTATGCAGTAAGTCTAGGGGTATAAAAAATTCAGTAGAATCAGCCTTCCAATGAAGTGTTTCCTTCTGCCCCTTTTTTAAAAAATTAAAAGATTATATGAAAATGTTAAAAAATGAAAAATTTCTAATAAGGAATTATCCAGGTTTGCTCTCATTCTCCTATTATCCTTAAGTTCCAACTCAAAACTTTTTGAGCAAGCAAACTTTTCCCATATTCCCAATTAGGATGCATTATTATCCTGGATACAACTTGAGCACTTTTAATCCTTCAATTACTAGGATCCAGTTAATGGGTCCTGAGAACAATGGGATATTGAGCACTATGCTAGACTGACCAAGGCAACCAAAGACCTCATCCCAGACACATCCACACCCTCAAATGGGCTCAAAAGGCTCAAGATGGAAACAGACACCACATCTCTAACATGTCTCTCACTTTACTGTGTTCATAATTGGAGAGACTGTTATGGGGGCATAGAAGAAAGATCAAATAACTTTACCTGAAAAACTGTAAAAGGGTTCAAAGAGGAGGCAAATTTAGTCTGACATAGATAGCACCCACCCCCTAGGGCTGTTGGAAGGTTTAAATAAGATGTATAAGATGAAATTATAATCTTTAATTGCAATGCATTCAAAAGAGGGTATTCCTTACAGTAATTTCAACATAAGATGAAGATATAATGCAAAACACAACTCATTAAAGGCAATAGGAGTTTCAAGGGTAATGGCAGAAAAGAAACTCATTCCCTGGAATGCTCCAGAAACAAAATCTAAGAAGTGTGAGAAATTTAATAGATTTATGTCCTTCAAATTAGCTGCCCCATGTTTTGTAAGATTACCCAATACCTGCATAGCTGAACCACCGTTTTCGCTATCATTTATTCCGGATAAACAATTTTAATGTCCAGAGTAATGTTGCAGTATATTTTTTGTATTATTTTTTTGCAGGCACCTTCTAGATAATAAAATATATTGATGCCTCAAAAAGCAGGTCACAGCCAACTAACATTTCTATTTCACAATACTTTCAAATGCTGTATATATAGCTCTTCAGACATCAAAACCACGTTCATAGACAACTATTTTTCTGAAATCTCTCGTGGTTCTAGCACTGGTCTCCCCTGATGCTGGAGTCACCACTACCCAAGTTCCCAAAGAGGCTCTCACCTGCCCAAGCTCTTCATTAAGGTTTGATGTCCTGGCCATTGCAGGAGTGTCATTTCCTAGATAATACATGTCTGTGTCCTGAGAGAGAAGGGGTGGAGGGCGCTTCAGAAAATATATACCATTAATCCTTCATTTAGACTAACACAGAAAAGAAGCTACAACAGATAATATTAGTGCTCATTTTTAATGTGGGGGTGAAAGTACAGTGGCTATTAGTATAGAGAAACACTGCTAGAGGAAGAAAACAAGCAATTTATATTCAGAAGGTTTGGTTTTGAGATGATCATTGCATGACCTAGACTAACCCATACTTCTGAGTTCAGCCAATACCTCCTTCATGGGACTATTGTGAAGATCAAATAAAAATGCACATGAGGGCGCCTGGGTGGCTCAGTTGGTTAAGCGACTGCCTTCGGCTCAGGTCATGATCCTGGAGTCCCTGGATCGAGTCCCGCATCGGGCTTCCTGCTCGGCAGGGAGTCTGCTTCGTCCTCTGACCCTATCCCCTCTCAGGTGTTCTCTCTCTCTCATTCTCTCTCTCTCAAATAAATAAAATCTTTAAAAAAAAAAAAATGCACATGAAAGCACCCAGTCTACAAATACTGACTGCTGAAGTCCAGTGCTTCATGGCATGGCAGTTGCTTTAAAGTTACACCTCTCCACTCTTGCACCAGAATCCAAGTTTATGGTCCCCATGACCTTTGACATGCAATGCACACTGAAATAGACACAACTACGAGACCTTTCGTGCAGCACTAATTAGACTGTAAAAGCAGGAGCAGAATTTGCAGCCATTTTGTCTCCACTCACCAGGAGGCATGCACCCGCTCTGCTCTCTGCCTCTATGATCTCCCTTAATCCTCACAAGAACCCCTGGAATAAATAGGGACCAACGTCCTCCAGTTTTGTAGACTAGGAAGCTGAGGTGTCAGGTAACCAGTCATTGCCATCACCGGCTCAGGGACAGCCTTGCCAGAGATCCCTTGCCAGTTCTCTGGCCAGTTTAAGTCCCAGACCCAATCATAAAGGAACCATATTTGTCCTTTTCTGGCAGCTCAGCTGAAGGACTGATGCTCTGAGAGAGTATGAGAAAATACTGGTTGACCTTGCTCCAGCAGCTCAGCTTTGAGACTCTGCTGTGATACTCACCCAGTTTATAAAAAGGGCTTGAGTGTATTTCACAACCTCAAGGGTCACCAACAGACTGATGGGAATAAGATTGTTGTATAAGATGATGAACGTCAACAAGTTATATCCAAAATTATCTGAGGTCGTGTCTGTGGACAAAAACCAAAGTACCTGTATCACTTTAGTTCATCTCGTTCAGTTTCCTTTTACTTTATTTTTGTGGACTTTTTCTAAAGATGTTCACCAAAAAGGTCTACAGGCTTATGTATAAATTTAGAGATCTGAGTTAAAACAGTTATGGAGCACTTAGTATATGGTATGAACTGTGAATACAAAGACTATTAATACAATCTCTTCTAGTAAAGAGCTGGCTTCTAACAGGATGTTGTAGGGGAGAGGAGTGAGCAGGAGTGGGCAGGAGTGAGCATGCCCCTTCCTGACCATGCAGCAGCATACATCTACTGAGGAGGAGTTCATAGGGCATTGCTGAAACTGGAAGAGGTTTATTTTAATGGGAAGGCATGGTCACTGAAGGCCATCCAGAAGAACAGAGGCTTTAGTAAGTTTTGGCAGAAAGAGAAGACAGCTAACTAAAAAGGATGCAGAAAAGAAGACAGGCATGTCAAATGGCTGTAAGGAATATCTACAACCTTACTAAGGTAAGAGTCCATCTGGGATACTCCAAAGAGTTTGTAAGATATAAAAAAGTGTCAACGGTAGCAGGTAAAAAGAGGGAAGCAGGAAGACTGGAGCTATTTATTGAAGATAACAGAAGAAAATCTTAACAGAAGAGGACCCCTAATGATGGATCAAGACCCCTAGGGGACAAAATCCAAAGCAGAAGTAGAGTCAGCTTAGACAAGAAGAGGAACCAGGGGAGAGAAAAGAGGTACAAGGTCTGTATCAAAGAGAAAAGTTCTTTCCTGATGACCATGACACCTTGGTTAAAGGAAAGAGTACTAAGAGCTTAACTTGGCAAGAGGTGAGGAAAGGTTGCAGTAGGCTAAAGGTTTGACTGGTATCAAAGACGCCTCTTGACGGGAACTGGTATTTCAAGATAGCAAAAGGCTAGGATTGGAGATTAGTAATTTGTAAGGACTTCAAAACACACTTGAGCTTTACCTCCAGGAAATCAGTCAAATGGTAGTGGTTTGACTCAGCCTCCAAGTTCTGGAGGGTAGCTGTGATGGCAGCATAAGAGGCTGGTAAAGGTCAACAGGGAGTAGGCACAAGCTAATCAGTAGTTTCACCTTCCTACCATCCCTTCATTTTCTTCTCTCCTACCAAGGCTTCTGTTTTTCCTGTCGATTGTTTCTTTTCTTTCTGACATGTTACTTTGCAACCTTGTTCTTTTGAACTAAGTAGTTGCTAAATAGGATCTCTAAGTACCAATAGTTAACAAATGTCTCTGAGGTATAATTTCCTTAGGAAGAAATATCTGACAATTAGAATTATGTATTAAGAAATTTCAAATGTCAGGTTTGAATACAGGCCAAAAGCAACTTTGAGTCATCATATATATTATCAATAAGCAGAGCACATTTGGGGAAGACCCTATGTATAAAAGTTCATTCAGCCAAACAAAAACAATCAAGTGGAGATGATGGAGGACAGAATCTGATAGAAATTGAAGTCAAAGCTCCAACAGTGACAATGTAACTGTGAAGTCTGATGGATTTTAATAGAGCTACTCCAACTTTTCCATAAGAGAACAAAGCAGACAGCATTATGGGTGGGACATAAAGACTATTCTTCCATCATGAATCATACAGCTAGTACTGGAGTTTGAAATTAGGCAATTTAAATGCCAGCTTCCACAAAGCCTGTATACCAAGATTATGCCAATGCTGTTTATTTACCCAGATCATGACATTTTGAAACTATATATGTACACAAAGATTCAATCTTCATATTTGAAGCTAGACATATCCAAATTTTAAGAACCAAAACCAAGAGTTTTGATTCCACCTACAACTCGAGTCCCAGTCATATTTGTAAAGTGGCAATAGTAGTTCTCCTGGGCATTCAAAAGTGTTTGATTTTTTTGCATGAGATAATTAGAAAAGGAAAAAATGTTTTTATCAGTTTAACCAAAATATATTTAAAGAATAACAAAAACTTCAAGCAAAGATTCCAAAGTTTTAAAATTCAGATTTATTTTTTAAAATATTTTGTCATTAAATTTTATTTATTTTTGGAATTGCTATGTAAGGAGATTGGCAAATCTCTCAAAAAAAGGAAGCAATAAAACTGAATAAAATTATCAAAAACAAACATTTAAAGTGCTTGGAAAGTGATCACAGTGCATACAAAAAATTCAAAAGCATGTATTCAAAAATTCTACTTAATCTAAGTGGAAACCTTAGGCATTTAAGTCAGAAGCTATTTCCCTCTCCTTTCCCCTTGAGCCATGATGTTTAAATTCTGTTCTGGGTGGGTGGTTGGGACTGACAGCTTGAATCCCCTCCACCCTGTGCCCCAGCTCCATATTGCAGAAATTCTGTCCCAGGGTGAGGCAGGCTGGTACCCTTAGAGTAAGGCAGGTTGTCAGGACAGGAACAGCCTGAGAAAGATGACATTATTTGGAACACAGCATGAAAAAAGCCACGCCGAGGGCACTGTCAAAAACAATAGAGATTCCAGTGGCTAATAATCAGGGAAGACAAATATCTCACAATACTAGTAGGAGCAAACAAACCAGAAGACTAGCCAGAAATTAAACAAAGATATCCATGGAAAGAAATGGCCAAAGAAACCTTGGTAAGATCACACTCAACCCTGGTGGTCCAGAAGGTCATGTCTATGCATAAGGCTGCACCTGCTTAGAAGAGACCAGAGAGGGTACTTGTGAGCAACTAGTCCCTGACTGAATGTGGGCAGACTTTAAATTCCCCAAACACTGAAGGCATCCTACAAGCCACACATAGGTCAAACAACCTCTGACCAATCACTGGCTAACCTCTAAGCTATGCTGACCTCTAGGAATCCAGGCTTGAAAATAAAAACAAGGAGAAGAGTGATTGCTAATGAAGATAGGGTTTCTTTCTGTGGTGATGAAAATGTTCTAAAGTTAGGTAAGAGGTAAAGGTTGTACAATCTGTGAATATACTACAAACCACTATATATCTTAAACTATACATTTGAAAAGCAATAAAAAGTCAGAACATGGAAATAAAACTGAGCAGTAACAGCAGAGGCTATACACTGCAGGAGAAAACAGACTTCACAGAATCTTTCCAGGCAAGTCACTAAACAGATAAAAAACAGCAAAAAGGAAGAGGAGGAGGAAACAGAATCCAGAACTGCCCCAACATATTATCTAAAGCACCCAGTTTTCAACAACAAAGAAATATGAAACTACAAAGAAACAGGAAAAAAAGCAATAGAAACTGCCTTTAAGGGGGGACCCAGATGATGGACCAGACTTCAAAGAAGCTGTTATAAATATATTTAAAGAACTAAAAGAAACCGTTTAAAGAATTAAAAGAAAGTATGATGACAATGATTGTTTAATCAGAGAACATTAAGAAAGAGATAAAAGAAAGAACCAAGTAGAAATTATGAAACTGAAAAAAAATCAGTTTTTTTTTCAGAAAAGTAGATGTGAGCTAGCAGAAGAGAGAAACAAACTTTAATGTAGATCAATAGAGCTTACCTAATCTCAAAAAGAGAAAGAAAACAAAATAAGGAAAAGTTAACAGAGCCTAAGGTCACATCATTTGGACCAACTGGTACATAATGGAATTACCAGAAAGAAGGGAGTGAAGATGTGGCAGAAACAATATTTGAATAAATAATAGCTGAAAACTTCCCAAATTTGATGAAAAATATTAACATACACATCCAAAAAGCTCAACAAACTCTAAACAAAATAAACTCGAAGTTATTGAAAACCAAGGACAATTTTGAAAGTAGCAATAGAAAATGACTCACATACAAGGGAAAAAGTAAGTTTAACAGCTGACTTCCCATCAGTACAATGGAGGCCAGAAGGCAGTGGGATGGCATATGCAAAGTAGTGAAAGGAAAAAGAACATAACCAAGAATTCTACAAGAATCCTGTATCAGCAAAACTGCGCTTCAAAAACAAAGGAGAAATTAACACATTCCAAGATAAAAACAGAGAATTTGTTGCTCTCCAATCTGCCTTATGAGAAATTCTCCAGGATGAAAGAAAATGACACCAGACAGGAATTAAATCCACATAAACAAAGGATATCGGTAAAGGTAATAACACAACAGGTACTTATAAAAGACAATTACATATTTTTTATCCTTTCTTTTGGACTTAAAAAAACATGGCAAAAATGATTATAAAAGTGCATCATTGGCCTTATACACAGATGTAATATATATATGACAGCCCAAAGCAATGACAGGATAAAGCTACATGAAGCAAAGAAATAACACAAGCTGGTAACTCAAATCTGTGGAAGAAATGAAGAGTATTAGAAATGGTAAATAAGTAGGTTCATGTACACTCTATAAGTGTATTTTCTTTTTGCTTAATCGACATTAAATAATATAAAGCAACAATTATAACACTGGATTACTGGGTTGATAACAGATGTAATATATATGATAATAGCACAATGCAGGGCAAGAAATGAATCTATACTGGAGTAAAATTTCTGTATTTTACTGGAATTTAGTATTAATCTGAAGCAAATGCTGATTAACTAAGACATTTATTGTAATCCCTAGAGCAACCACTAAGAAAATAACTCAAAAAATAGTTAAAAATACAATCATTTGAATATAAAACAATCCCCACATGTGTCCATCCTTCATTTCATCACGACTCCTAATCTTTCAAGAAGGCTGGCCTTTTATAGAGTAGACAAAAGAATGAAGGATGGCATGGCCACCACACATAAACCACACTTGTAAGGGTTTTCCAAAGTGGTTTCATCCTACTTCAACAAGCACTCCATCCTGACACTTACCCATCTTCTTGATGTACCAGTTCTTTCCACCTTGAGACCCATTCCAGTACAGGGCCCCCACTGAGCTCACCAAGGCCATGACCAAGAGGATGCCAAACAACACCAGGATCTGCACATTAGTCACTTTTTCAACATTCGATCTTTTGAGGGGTGCTTTTGTGGAATTCTGTACAACAGCATTGAAAAATGTATAAGAGTCACAGAACAGGCTTGGGGTTAAGGAGTGGGGAAAAAAGGAGGTAAGTTAACCAAATTCAACAAATAAAAATAAAAGACTGTATTTTTGCCAATAACCAATGAAATTAAAAAGTGTACCATACTCCTGAATCAACAGCTAGTTTTAAATAATAACACATTTTGACTCATAATTCAATCTGTACTTATGATTACATTTTAGTACAAAATTAGCTACTTTTGCAATCTTAGAAAACAAGTTCTAAATCACTTAAAATCAGTTTAAAAGAAATCAGGATGTCATTAATTCAAGAGAAACTTAAAGATTCTGTACCATAAAAATCTAGACTGAATCTTCAAGGTAATAATAGAGCTCTATAATTAATATACAAAGAACTATTTTTGCAGTATATATTTTCCCCTCAAAATTGAGGAAAAAAAGACATACACAGACACATACACATCCAAAATGCAAAATAGGTGTTGACATCAATAAGTATCAAAATAAATGGACAGAGTTCATTTGGAAAACTGAACAAGAAAAAAGCAGGAAAGTCAGGAAAGCTCTAGTGGCTGTGAGAAATCTGAGTGCAGTCTTGAGTCATAAACAGAATGTAGACAGGAAAGTAAAACAAAAGTGGAAGACAGCCTAGCCATCTATAAACATGCATGGTCTGATGTCTCACTGCAGGTGGGGAAACCATTCCAGCTCAAACAGAAGCCAGTGTTGGCAAGTGAGTTCAGAAAGATTCATTAAAGCCAGATTCAAGGACCTCTACACATAGGTGAAAAATTTGGAACTATTATTCTCTCAGCATTGGAAAAGTCAATAGACCTATTTGCACCAGACAATTATGCACCTGAAGTCATTTTACTAAAGATGTTCTGATTGTAATTGTGGTGGGAAAAATAATGGTTTCCCCAATGATGTCCATGCCCCGATACCTGGACCCTGTAAATACATTATTTTATGTGATAAAAGGGGTTTTGCTTACATGATTAAATTAAAGATATGACTGAGATATCTGGGTGGCTCAGTTGGTTGAGTGTCTGACTCTTGGTTTTGGCTCAGGTCATGATCTCGGAGTCCTGGGATCAAGCCCTGTGTCGGGCTCCACACTCAGTATGGAGTTTGCTTGTCCCTCTCCCTCTGCTCTCCTCCCCCACCCCCAACTGTCCCTCTCTCTCTCTGTCTCTCTCTCATAATTAAAAAAGCTTAAATTTTAAAAAATTAAGGATATGACTTGGGGAAATATTCTTGGATTATGCAAGTAGGTCCAGCTTAATCACGTTGGCCCTTAAAAACAGAAAATGAAGAGATCTTTTCCTGGCTACAGTCAGAGGGAAATGTGACTACACAAGAATAGCCCAAGAAATGCAATATTGCCAACTGTGACAATGGAAAAAGGGGGTCATGAGCCAAGAAATTTGGGCAGTGCTAGAAGGCAGAAAAAGGCAAGGAACAGATTCTCCTCTAGAACCCCCTAGAGTGTGCTAGAAAAGAATGCTGCCCTGCAGGCTTCGTGACATGGATGAGACCCATACCAGACTTCTGACCTACAGAACCTAACATGACAACTTTGTGTTACTTTAAGCTACTAAATTTGTATAATTTGTTATGGCAGCAATAGGAAACTAATACAGTAACCCAGAAGATGTTAATAATCCATTCCTGGAGGGGAGCAGAGCCTGGATTAGACCGGAAGCCAGGAATTAGATAGGGGCAGATGGACACAGGAGCTTCAGTCTACAGGTCTCCCTCCATGAGTCACAAGCTTGGTCTCTCTACTGGCAACCGATTTGCAAAAATCAGGTGATTTGAAAGCTTGAAAGGCATTAACTGGCCATAAAAATGGTGCGTTATGCAAAACTTAAGTCAGCACTCTTCACTGTTCTCAACTCATCTGATCATTAAAAGAGTTAGGATGAAAATGTTTCCAAAAAGAAGAATATGAATAAAACCACAACATAAAAATAAAATCAAATGAAAACAGAGAGCAATTCATCCCTAAGTTCCCTAGAGAAGTTCGTACCACAACATCACTGAAATGGTTACCTGAATTCTATCACCAAACCCACAAATACTACCATCATGGCCTGGTTTTCTGCAGGGCAGGGAGGTAGGGAATCAGTTTACTGGTCATTTTGAAATGTTTCAGTATTTAAACAGCACAGCAACAACTTCCTTTATATTCTCTTTTCTTCCTTTCACTTCAGTTCTCTGAATTGTCCTTTACAGACTTAAAAAAAAAAAGTCCTTTAAATTTCGAAATGGAAATGTATTAGTGAAGGCTGACCCATCAATTAAATCCCATCTACAGGTTGATGGGGACAACATATCACCTCTGGTCTTACAGAAGAAGCCAACAGACCAGTTCCAAGACTGTCTATCCCCATCTTTTAAAACTCATGATCTTATCATTCTGAACACTCACTGGAGCACAGGGAGAAAAAAATTTACAAAAAGCATCATTTCTATGACTCCATTAGTTTATTGGCTTCTGATCTTTTCCAATGGTTCAGTCATAGCCAGTTAACAGGGTTAGAAAAAGTTATCTTTCATCCAGTACAAGAGCCCCAAACTTCATCACACACACTTTGTGGAGAGTCAGGCTCTGCCTATTCACTCCCATTCCCTGAACATTTCAACTTAGAATGATGAGCTTGTAATGTTAAATTCTGACTAGCATTTTAAACTCTTCCATAAAATTCTTAGAAAATACTTCTGCTTTTGAGTAATGGAGTTCTTAATAGAAATAAGCATCTTTCAGCTAACATCTTTCATGAAGATGTTAGTGATTATGTGAATCTATACACATGTTAAAACACATAGAATTGTATAGCAAAAAAGTTATTTTTATGGTTTGTTAATTCAACAAAATTTTAATAGTGATAAAAAATAAAAACTTGAATTAAGTGGCTATAATTCCAGAACCATCTCTATTGTCATTTACATTTCTTAGAATGTTTTGCTATTAAAAACAACTATGAAACTAGTGCTGATAAATGTATTTAATAAAAATTTTACTTATAATAGTTAAAAAAAAAAAAAGCCAAAATGTCAGAGTTTGAAAAGTTTATAATTGACCTGAATTTTATACACTTTCTGCCCTCCTAAAAAAGTAGTCGGCAGAGTAACTAGTGAGAACATGGACTCAGGAGCCAAACTGCATAGGTTTGAATCCCAAATCTCTCTCTTACTGGGTGGGTGTGTAACTTCAGTAACTATTAGACACTGGGTCTCATTGTCCTCATCTAGAAAATGGGCTCAATAATAGTATCTTCCTCATAGGGCCATTATGAGGAATAAATGAGTTAATACATGCAAATTGCTTAGAACAATGCATGTGGGCACTAAGTATTTGCTGTAATTAATGTGATGATACCTCCTTCCCATTAAATCAACCAATAGAAACAGTAATATTGAAAATATTTCCACGTGTAACTACACTGAACTTGAAACAGGGGAACTCTGAAGAGAAGACACTGAGGCAAGAGTTTACAGAGCAAACAAAAAAGCAGAAGAACCCTAAAGTAATTGTGTTTCCCCTCTGTGGTCAAGCAGCACAAGTCCAGACAAAAAATGTTATTTCACAAACAAGATGGCTTCCAGCTATAGGTGTTATATTATATTCCTCTTGAAAGCTCATTATTTTTACTTGTTGTTGCAGTCCTAAAGGCACAGCAAGTCTAGTGCAGATGTTTCTGGGTCTTTCCATCATTCTGTACTAGAACACTCAACACATAATAAGCCTTGCACGGGCTTATCACATGTAGGTGCAAGGAGTGCCTATCTCACTCACAAGAGCAAACTTCATGAGGTAACTGTGCACACTTTGCTCACTGAAAAGATGATAGGATCATTTTTAGGTATAACTCGATGATCTCTTCTTACACCTTAGCTACAAAGCTGTACTACCAATGTCACCCTGAAAAAAACAATCTTGGAGAGTGGTTAAATTTGTAATATGCACAATCTAAAAACAGGTGTTGGGGTCCCAACTAAATTTGAGCTAAGTCTTTGTCATCTCTGTCTCTTTATCATAAAAACGGAAGTGATCTGTGGTCAGTAGAGCTCCCAGTGTTAGGTGTGGCTGCTGGCACTGGACTGGGAAGTCAGAGGATACTTAGTAGGTAGCGGAGCCCTAAACCATTCATCAAAGTAAAGTCTCCACATAACAGGCTATTCAGAACTAACAAACTTTAAACTTTCTAATCAGTTCTGAACCGGTGAGGACCTAGCAGGAAGGAGAGATAAAACGCATCTCAGATACACTGAATAATCTTGATCTATCCAAGAGAGGCCTCAGCATTCACCAACTATTTGTTCTCTCAGCCACCATGGATCCCCACCCTCACGTACACACTCCCACTGCAGCCATTCCAACACACCCTAGCATCCCAGGGCCAAAACTTTTCCATGTCCTCATCCCCTTTGGGAGCTTTTCTTACCCAGCTGAGGGCACTCCTTCCCTGAAGCTCCTCAAAGCAGAGGGTGCTCCAGTGAAGACTCACATGCCTTGGCATCTGAAGCCAATAGTACTTCTGACCCTTATGACTCGAATGCCATGTTAAAACACTCACCCGTGAAACTCATGCCATTTGGCTACACTGTCTTCTCCTCGTCCCTCAACAAATCCACCAACCTCTCAGCCACGTCCTTCACTCTCTAAAGAGGTGAGCAGTTGGCTTATGGTATCCATCTTGGCCCCAGCCCTGCCATTATCCTGTCTTCAAAATCACAGCACGGAGCACCAGATGCATTATCTCTCAGTCCTCACTACACATTGATCAGCTAGTTAAGCGGCAACTGCAACAGTCTTCAATGTCATGAGACTCTGAAGCCTTATCATGCCCACCATCTCCTCCACTCCCTGCCACCCTGTCTCCATTGCATTTCCCAGCTGGGGTAGAAATGGGGTCTATCACCTCATCCATTCTAATCAACATTTAACTTTCTCCTCCTCCATCATCTGACCTCAAACAGTCGGCCAACACAAGAGCTGCCCCCCCAACTCTCCATCTAAAATGGGTTTCTAGTATCTAGTCAACTAACAGCCCCTGGTTGCTTGGCCTTTCTGTAGACACCTAGAGCACTTTGTAATGATACATACTGCAGCGATTCTCATTCTACCTGGTAATTCTGTATTACTCCTTAGTCTGTGTGGCTCCCAGAGGGTGAGCTGGGCCTTTCACTATTGTATCCACACAGCCTAATTCAAGACTTGGTGCGTGGTGGTCACTAAATAATTTTGAACTAAGAAATACAGTCAAATACATGCTTTGGAAGTGATACAAAAGAACAGACAAGCTGAAAAGCTGATTCTCGCCAACAGCATCCATTAGCAAAATAAGATCCAAAAGATACCAAAGAAATATAAGAAATGACACATTGGGACACTGATTTATATAGAATTTCAAAAGCTGTCTGGCAAAATACACCATAATACAAATGCAGGTTGCTGTAAATTGACAAATATTTTGAAAATCATTAACAGGGAGAAAGAGCAAAATCATTTTAACTTAATTCTTTTGGTGTATGAAGAATAAATATTAGTTCAAACATAACTGATTTTAAATTGCCAAGGATTTAATTAAAAGTACAATTTACTATTAAATCCTAATTCGTGAGGTGAGGAAGAGAAGTAGAGATATAAGAAAGTTAGACTGAATCTCTGCTTAAGTCCAGAAGATAAAATAAGTTAGAACTGATCATCCCCCTAAATCTGGAAAAAACAAAGACCATCAATATTTCAAGCAAGAGGTAACAAACATCTGAGAGAATAATGGAAATCCAGGAAAAACTACCCAAGGAACCAGAAATAAAAGGTACTTCCTTTCTAAATTTAGGTTCACAAATTCGAGCCCCTAAATGCAACATTTGCATTTGCATTCTCTACTCCACAAAAATGGACAGAAAAAATAAAGACTGAAATCAGCATTGTTTTTCAGCATAGAAATGTTTTACCTGCATGAGTTTGGTGTCGTGTCCAGTATAAACAACTATGCCAAAGACCCACTGAGTATTTCTAAGCTGTGTACCTCTTAATAAGATCTGGTCAGGCCCAAGGGGAACAGGGCTAAAAATAAGAAACAACATTTATATTTAATGATAGTTTGACAAATGAGCATGAGCTTTCCCCCTTAAACATAAACCCACAATCAATCAATTAATTCGATTGTTTCTTTTATTCAAATTTGAACTATTTCACTGAGAGGAGCAATGAAAGTTACCATTGCCTTCATCTACAAAAAAAAGAAAAGAGAGATCCACAAAAAAGTTTTATCCTATCCATTCATCACTACAAGAAAAATATATATTTTTCTTATAAAATGTTAGAGGGAATTGTATTCTCTTAAAACCCAGGCATGAAACTATACACCCAAAAAGGATATTGCTAAAATAACAAGAAGCTTATTCATTGGGAAACCCAGTTTATTTTACAGACTCTAAAGCTAGAATATCAAATTTGTCAAGGATGACTTAATGGTTAAATAAAAGGCTGAGTGATAATGTAGAAATTCAAAAGGGGGAGCCGACTGAATGGCTCTGCGTGCTAAATGAAAACCAAGAAAGCAGTCACAGTTGTCATAGTTATTTTGGGTTGATTCCCACGATTAGGTCCTTCCCTCTGAGTCTGTTCAAAATACAAATGTGGGAAGCATCGGTAAGGAGCATGCAGATTAAAGATGGGCAGAAGGGAGAAACTGCACCCCAACATAATGACAAAAATGACTCTCCAACAATCAAACAAATGCCAAGAGGACAAAGACAACGAAATATAGACAACAGGGCAGTGAATATTCTAAAGGAAGAGTAATTGCTGTTCCTTCCACTCAACTTGATAAAAACAAATGCTACTTAGAAGAATGCTAGTCACACACACACAAAAAAAGGATGTTTCTCTAATAAATAGATTAGCTCTTATACACCTGATATGCTTCTCTTCTGCTCTTCTGGACAATTCTATGCAGCCCAAACCACCTCTCCTTCCTGGTAGGTAGGACACACAGAAAAACAGCCAGTACTTTTAATCTCATTTCAGACCCTGGGGCTGTTTTTCTTGACAAAAATCAGTTCTTTCCTTAAATTTAAGGGAAGGAAGATTTATACTGACTGAAATTGTGCTTCAGGAAAAGCTCAGTCTCTCATATCTAAGCTAAACATAAGAAATCTCATGATTTTAAAATATTTCAAAACCAAAAAAACAAGCTGATATTTTACCAATTCCAGTAATTCTTAGTCCCATTTAAGAACAAAAAAATAAAATAAAATAAAATAAAATAAAAACTAAGAAAAGCAAAAGTGATACCTTTTCCCATCTATGTGCAAGTTTCCAGTGAAGTCATAGAGATGGCGGTTGGGTCCTTCACATTCTATAGTTCCAGATAACTTCATCAATACTTCCCTTGTTTGCATGTCAGCAGTATGACTCAGACCCTAAAATGTTAAACCAAAAGAGGAAACTGAATACAATCTTCCAGGTTTGGGGACAACATTCAGCATCCCCATTGTTAATCCAAAGGAAATAATGAATCATCTAAAATGGAGTCACTGGGGAGGCTAACAAATCAAGCTACCAGCCCCTCAAGATAGACTTCCCAGGCAGCCTTTGCCATAGCAACCTAATGCAAAAGTTTCCAAAGAATTCAATGAAGTGCAAAGTTAAGATTCTCCCATTGTGCTGGGAAGATCCATGTTCAATTAACCACATACTCAAGCACCTTGCAGAGAGCACTCTATTAGCTCTACTTTAATACAAGTCATAAAAACAGAATAAAGCATTCTTTTAATATAATGTCTTATTAGTGTTATATCTAGTACTCAGCAACACTTCTTTAAACAGAAAAAAAATACCCTACTTAAATCAAATATCTAAGATAGAAAAGAAAGACTGGTGGACAGAATTATCAAATTCAACTTTATGCAACAGAAAATTTGGGTGTCAAATGCTTAGCATTTGTGTTACAGTAAAGGCCATTTTTCATTCTAGAATTAAAATATATGGTAAGAACAGCTTTGAGGCATAGAAATTTTGTATCTGATGTATTACTTTCTAGAATTAAAGTGTCAGTTAAAACAACTATGTAAAGTAAGGTACCCAGAGCTTGCCTACTGCATCTCTCCATATAGAAGACGCCCTTTCCACCATGTAGCTCAACCTAGCTGACAGGATCTCTTTCCACCTGCACTAACAGACATAGATCTAAGATATAAATTAAGGCAAGATACCCTTCATGATCCATACTTGGACGAAGCTCACTTTTTCTAACTCCACTGTCTCTCTCAATGGTTCCCTTCATAATAAAAGCCAAGTTCTTCCCATGGGTTCCACTAGGGTTAAGGCATAACCCTATCTAGCAGAACGTTTTTCTCTAGAAAATACACTGATTGGAATAGTGAACCAAATTTGCCATTTGGGTCTCCATAACAACACAAGTCATAAAAGATTACTTTACCTGACGTATTTTAAGGTTCGTCTCCCCATCTAGATTAGCTGTTTCAATATAACACATTGCCTGAGGTTCACTATGGAGAGAGAAATTTAAAAAGCCAAAGTTTAGTAAAATCCCCTCCACAAATTCACAGCTCATAAAGTCTCTACCATGGAAACTGTGTCTGCTGACTGGCCCTTCAACCACTTTAGTCTTAACTGACCAGAAAGACACTCCTCTTTGAGGCTCAACACCAACACAAAGTTGTTTGCCCAATGATCCACACTTATGGACCCCACATAATGCTGCTTGACCTTAAGTAGCAGAAATAACTGAAGTAGAATGAGAAGAGGACTGGTAGGTTAAGGGAAACACAATATGCTCCAGCTAAGACTCTACCACTGTGTTTGGATGACCCTTAGAGTCTGAGACTTGGCCTGCTCCTGACCAAAAGAGCCACCCTAGATGCAGCCAGTACAAACACAGCTTTTGAAGAACATTACAGGCAGAGTTCAGCAATCAAGCTTGGCAAACCTTTTCTTCCCTGTACCTTTTACTATGTCAACACGTAACTTTTTAATCAAAACATCCAATTTTAAGGACAGAACACTCAAAGAATAACAAGAAGCATGGCAGGGGCGCCTGGGTGGCTCAGCTGGTTAAGCGTCTGCCTTCAGCTCTAGTCATGATCCATGGTCCTGGGATTGAGCCCTGTGTCAGGCTTCCTGCTCAGTGGGGAAACTGCTTCTCTCTCTCCCTCTGCCCCTCCCCCTACTCATGCTCTCTCTCTCTCAAATAAATAAAATCTTAAAAAGAAAAAACAATAATCCTGGTAGATACTGTATTCCTATTTCTAATCATTGGGGTTAGCTGCATAGTTAGTGGTCAAGAGAATGGAGTCTGCAACCCACTGGCTAAGTTAAAATCTCCTACTGCTACCTTTGTGGGCTGTGGGGACTTAGAAGTTGTTTAATCTCTGTTTCTGTGTTTTTTCATGTATAAAGTAGGGATACCAAGGGTTTGGGGGAAGATTAAATGGGATAATGTACTCAGTGGACTGCTTAGCATAATGTACAGACTCAAACAGTAATGAGCATCCTATAAATATGTTGTCAGTTCAAACAAACCATCTCATATTAAAACCAGGTTTTCTGAGGGTTATGGTGAAAATTCATACCCCAAACTGTCAAGTGATCCTCATTTCCCTATTTCTCTTGTTACCAATCAATAGGGACAAATATGAGTCCTGCCCTATATATATGGTGCTCTTCCTTCTCTATGGGCCTGGGATCCTATTTTTAAACGTTTTATCTCGAGCAGTAAATTCATGCTAAGGCTTAGAATCCAATGTATGATCAAATCCAATAAAAGCAACACTGTCTGCATTCAAAGAAAATGCCAACGGTGTGAGTATCTAGGATTCCCTGCAGCACATAAAACATAGGAAGTTTCAGTCTTATCATAGAATTAAACTTGAACTCATGAAAAGGAGTTTATTTATATCCTAATTGTAGCACTCTGTCTTTGATATATACTTTTATGTATCAAGCCAAGGAAAAGTCAAGGACTGCATGGTCCATTATTCATGTCACTTAGTGACTGGTGATACCTTTGCAGCACGAAACTACCTGGAGAACATGGCAGTGGCACTTGGGCAGATAGGGGGACACAACGTGGACGAATGAAGGGGCAACACCAACCACAGGTCATGTCTATGCTGCGAACGTGGGCCGGATCTCTGAGCAGCTAGTAAAGGAGGCCCTGGCTCTATGGGAAGACTCCCTGGACCCACCAGGAGACTGGTTCTCAAGCCTCAGAGAGGCTGCAGTCTTCGTGTTATTGACGGAATCACTCCACTGCTCTGGAGCATCTCCTATGAATACGAAATAGCCCAGAACTGCTATGAGACTAAAATGAAGCAATACGTCTAAAAGAATTCTACAAAAGTACAAGGGAATGAAGGGAGAAAGAAAATTTAGGATTAAGGCAGGAACAAAAAAAGGCAAATGACAAGTAACTGAAGAAGAGGCCAGAGAGAGAAGGCTGGTGCCTCCAGGGGTGGGAGGGAAGGGTGGCTTGTGATTCCTATAGTCACCACTTAATGCTTTATTGTTCACATTTATTTCAAACAATGTGCCCACTTGCACACCTGACCTGGAGGATAGCAGGGCCATGTCTGCTGGGAGGTACTGCCCATTGATGACCTTCACAATGTCTCCCACCGCCACCTAGAAAACCAGGGACAAGGACAGAGAAGCATGAAAGACAGGAAAGCACAAACAGTCATTAAGGTGGTTAAATATTTGAAGAAAAAATTACTATATAATTATGCCATGAAGCTTAAGACAGAAGCCCAAATTATTTTCCTTGACAAGAACAAAAATTTTTCGGTACAAATGGTAATATTGCCTTTCTGCAGTGATGCCAAATGAAAAAAAAAAAAAAAAACATAAAAGGAGAGTAAGAAAAGAGAAGAGTCAGAACAACTATCAAGGTCTCATTTTCTTACGATTATTCCATCCACTTGCAAATTCCACTCTTGCACTCTGGAACAATCCCACAGCTGTACACAGTAGGGGAGAGTGGTTAAATGTACACCTCCAGAGCCAGCCAGAATGCTGGGCTCAAATCCCCCGGCTGGATTCCTTGCTAGACCTGAGTAACCCGGAGCAAGTTATGTAAACTCTGTGTGCATCAGTCTTCACATCTATATATATAATGGGGTTGAGAGCACATATATCACGGGGTTATTGCAAGGATCAATTGAGTTAATAAATTTTCTCCATTTTACAAATGGGGAAACTGAGGTTCAAAGAGAAATAACTTGATCAAGGCCACACAGACAGTGAGTGTTAGACCCAAGATTCAAAACTGAGCAACTGGCCAGTGGTCTGATTACAAAGCAATACTGATTTCACCCATGAACAGTGCATCTAAAAGGTTCCCTGGAAACATACCACTTAAAACAGAGATTTGTGTAGCCTCAAGAACTTCAACAAAAAAAAAGAGTCACAGCCAAAGTCAGAGACCACCTAGGGAAATAGACTCCACCAGACACAAGACCCCAAGCTAAAGAAAAAGGCCTTAATCTGCTGACCATGGGGCACCATGGCCAAGGGTTTGTAAATCCTTTAAATGAGGTCACAGAAGCACCCAGATGGGTAGAATATGGGCTTTCAAGTCAGGCAGGCTGAGGTTCAGATCCTAGCTTCACAGACACACTAGCCCTGGGATCTTGGCAAGTTCTTCAGCTCTGTGACCTCTAGCGTCCTCACTTATAAAATGGAGAAAGATCAACACTTACCTTGTAGGGCTGATGCAATGATTAAGGAAGTATATGCAAGTGCCTGGCCTGAAACAGGCATGTGCTAGTCTCTACCATCAGGAGTGCAACCAAATGGACACTGAGTATGAAAGTCAGACAGGCCACAATTCTCAGACAACACAAGAACAAAGGCTGTTCTCAGCACACGTGAGTAAGTTCAAAACGCAAAATGGGCACTATGCCTTACTTCTTATTCTAATGCACATTACTATTGTCTTAGAAATCAAGAATTTCAAGCCAAATACTTCTGAAATACTTATGAAACTAATATTCATGAAAGACTCCTGGATCTTGCAAGCTAGGAGAATGGCCCTGGCAGGGGCCTATATTTAACCTTTTATTAAGAAAAAGGAGGGTTTACTAAAAACATGTCCTGCTAGTGTTTTGAATCAAAGCACTATCAAAGCATGTGGGGAAGTAAGGAATCAAGCCCAATGTGTGTGGGGGGGGGGGGGGGGTGGTAAAAGTTAAATTCCAGAACCATTGTATATTTGAAGTTAGTATCAACTTAAAGCCAAAAGAAAGGCCTATATGTATATTCTATATTCCACAATAAAGAGAATATCAAAGAATAGGTGCTACTGAGCTATTTTAACAACCATCAGTACAACAGCAAGGAATGCTTATGAAAATTGAAAAGGTTTCTAAATGTAAAAGTATTTTATGTGGATAGTTTAATTACACAGAAAAAATCAGAAGAAGGTATTAGTTAAAAACTAGAAAGGAAAATTGGTCATGTTTTCAAAAGAAAAAAGGCGGTGGATTTTTTCTTAATTCAGTGGGAGGACAAGGGAAATTATGGCTTTCTCCCATCCTAGTTATTTAAATAAAGAAACATTCATATCCCAGTAACAAAGTACTAAGAAGTTCCATGCACACGGAAAACTACTTAGTTGGAAATGTGTTTGAAAATGGTTTTCTATTTGGTGTTTATGCATGGTTGTCCCTTGAGTGTGTCAAGTTTCCCAAACGAGAATTCTTAAGGTGAGAAAGAGCCCCCTCTAGATCCCTGAATCCATTCTAGCCTCAGAGGATTTCTCAAGCTTCTTAATTTTGAAGAATAAGCTCAAAGGCCTTCTCAAAGTCAACCAAAGCTATTGAGTTGCACCGAAGAGCTGCCTCCCAGCATTCTATTCTGCTACAGCCCAGGGGATTGCCAACTCAAGCTCAACATTTCAGATTAGAGTTGTATTGCTTTGGGAAGCTTAAAGAGAGCCAGGTCCACCTTGCCTGACATCTCTGGCATTTGGTACCTCTTATCACCTATCTTCTCCCATATTCTCATCATTGTTCCTTGAGCCCACTCATCCTCATCCTTGTTCTGAGCCACTCTGCAGATGTGCCTGGCTTTCCTTCCCATACAACTGAGACTTTCACCCAGTTCCCTCTGTCTTGAACAGCATTTCCCTCTTAAAATAATTACCTCTCATTCATCCTTCAAAAGAACACCAGAACATCACACGAGGGATGCCTTTGCTCATGTGAATTAATGGGTCTAGAAAGACTGATCATCCATCCCTCCCATATGTTCCAGAAGCACCTGAAGCATGCCCCTACACAGAGTTCAGCACTAACACTGCATTCTATCCAGCTGTCTGGCCCTCCCACGACACCCGTGGTTCGGGGGCCAGCAGCATCAGCCTCACCTGGGAACTTGTTACAAATGCAAATTCTAGGGCCCAGTGGAATTCCCAAAACGGGAATTCTGAGATTACAGCCAGCGCAGCACTCAGTGTTAGACCAGCCGGGCAAGCGAGCGACTGATGCCCACTGAAGGCTGAGAATCATGGTAGGCAGCTTCTTAAGGGCAGGGGCCATGCTTTATTCTTACTTGCATCCCCAATGCATAACACCATCTCTGGGACATCCTAAGAGCTCCATTTAAATAAACAAAAGCATTTTAATTGAAATAAAAATATTTGCGGCAAAGCATATAACAGAGGTGTTTGGTTTGGGATTTTTTTTTTTTTAACTTCAAATGTGTGTAGGAAATGGTAATGAACTTTAGGAGTCTGTGAGGCCATCAACTCCTGGACCCAGAATTCAGAGATCATCGCTCCATTTACTACTGTTTCAAGCACTGCAAACATCCCAAATCCAAATCATTCTTCTCTCCAGCCACTGTTCCTAGCTTTCGGGGGAGGGAGGGAGTGTCAGGAAGGACTTAGAGAAACAGAGGCCATTCCTAAGTGCAGTGGGAATCCTTGAACCCCCATAGCACTGGGAGCATTTCTAACCTCTATGAGGTCAAGAATTTCCAACCACTTGACAAAGAACTACAGACTTCCAAATAAGAGGGAGGTCAATTAGTATTGGCATTACAGGACTTCTAGATTGCTACCAAGGTTAAGGTGTTATCAAAAAACACTATAAAGAGACTTCACAGTTCTCTTATAATGAAGTAAACAAAACGCAAACTAAACTGAGGGCTAAGTTACTGTATTGCAGGCATTTTTCAGAGTTAAAGATCATAGAAGCATTTTTAAACACTGCTTACTAAATGGTTAGCAGGAGAAACTATTGTTAAGTGAACCTTCTAAAAAGTAGTTTTCTTTTGAAATGATGTTAATCATCTTCAAATCCTGAAGTCATGAAAGTCATCCCCCACAAAAACCATCTTGTGACCATTAAGAAGGTCCAGGTAAAACAGAGGTTCACTTAAAAAGCTAACTTTATCAGATACAAGATACCCAGATGGCACAGCATATTTCTTCTACATTTTCTATTCATCATTATAAACAACCAAAAAACCCTCACCATCCCCAAACCCTCCCAACCTCATGTTTCCAGGAACATGGAGGCAAACCCTCTCACTATTGTAAAGTTAAGAGCAGTGACTGCTGGTCCTGACAACCAAGTTCAGATCAAAACAGGCTGGCCTCCAACCCCCACTCCACCTCTGTTTACATTTCGCAGTAAAATCTTAAACCCAAAACTCTTCCCACCAAAAACATTAGAAGTGAGATTCTCCAAAGTTAGAAAATCTTAAAAACAAACAAACAAACAAACAAAAACTGGATTTAGGTTAGGAGAACAGAAGACCAGGGATCTCTTGGATTGGAGTTGGAAACTAGAGGATGCTTTGGTATTTCAGAAGTATCCATCAGGAGCAATGAATTTCACAACTGTGAACTGACACAGTGAGCACTTCCCAGAAGAAGCAGGAACCAAGTCAATAGGCAGCAGTTCTAAGGAAATCTCATGGGAAACTCCATGATATAAAACTTACATTAGAGATGACCGATGTCTTAACCCACACTTTATCTACTGCAATCAATACTAGCAATTAATTACAAGTCCCCAAACCAGTACTTTCTGGCATATCTTTAAAATTAGGGTTTTTAAATTTTTTTATTTAAATTCATTTAGCCAACATATAGTACATCATTAGTTTCTGATATAGTGTTCAATAATTTATCAGTTGCCTATAACACCCAGTGCTCATCACATCACTTGTCCTCCTTAATGCCCATCACCAGTTACCCCATCCCCCCTCCCATACCCCCCAGCAACCCTCAATTTGTTTCCTATAGTTTTTACCTCTTTCCACATGATGGTATGCCACATACCATTTCTTAACACTGAAAAAGAAAAAACAATGTACCAGTTAATACTGATGATAATCAAAATAAAATCAGCTTTTCAAAATCTAAAAGGTTCCTTTCAAAATTCCACTTATTAATTCCAACCTTATCTTTAGACATAAAGGCATACCACACCACTCCTCAAAATGGAGCCCCAATCCACATACCATATATATATTAATGCATACATATAAATATAAATACATACATAGAAGTTAAAACTAGCCATATTTACCCCAGAAGAAAAATATCACCCTGTTGTTATGAGATTAAACACACACACACACACACACACAAATACAGACCTAATGTTCTAGAAATCAATACAATAAAAATAGAGAGGAAGGGAGCAAGTATAAACCAAGGATGTGAATGCTTGGACTTTTTATAGACCTAACATATGTCTACCTCCTAAAAATTACCACCTTTTCTAAGCTTCTAAAATACACAAATTCTGTTCAAATCTTAATAGCCAGGACTCACATTTTATTGGATTGGTTTGTAATTTTGCTATTTCTTTTAAAATATTTTATAGATCATTTCCCTCCACTTATGTTAATACCATTAGCTACTTATTTTACATGCCTTAAATGGGGTCTGAAGTTTTCTAGCGGAAAAAGTGATTCAGCCTGGTGTCTTACCTATCGTTTTCTTTTTGTTCACTGCATTGTCTGCCTTATGCCGCTTCTGTTACCAGAAAGAAAAGAAAGTTCCTTAGATTCAAAAGTTCCAAATGCATCACTGCAACAGCAACAATAGATCAGGAGAGAAACAGGGCTCCAGGAAACGGACTGGCAGTGATGTGAATGTTGTGAAACTCAGCACAGAGGTCTATGACCCGGCAGCACTCCCTAAATTCAGCAGACAAATGTTGCAAACGTGGATGCAGTCTACTCTGATGTCAGCCACGATATTTTGGCTCCAACAAGGAACGAGCACTCTGAAGTACGAGATTTCTCATGCCTCGTTTCTTTAAGATCAGACTAAAAGAACTATTCAGTATGATAAACCCAACAACAATTGAATTCATTTTACTGGTAAAGAACTTAAGGAGCAAAGTACCTCTGATTTGTATTCCATTTGTTTGTTTACCTATTCCCAGAAAAATGTACATAATGTGTGTGAGTGTATGTGTGAGAGTGAGAAAAAAGAGACACAGAGTGGGGGAAAAAGGGAGGGAGGGGGAGAGAGAGAGAGAGAGAGAAAGAGAGAGAAAGAGAGAGAGAGAGAGGTGGAGGGAGGGAGGGGTAGAGAGGAAGAAAGACCCTGGAGGCAAGACCACAGACGGAGAAAAGGGGAGAAAGCATTAATATGGTTGTAGCCACTGAACCTGGAGACACACTGAGCGAGATAAGTCTGAGGAGAGAGAAGATTCATAAAATTACCTCAGGCACAGCCAGCCCAATGCTGCTATTCTAGGCAGCAATCCATCCTTTGGCTACCCAAATTAGGAAGCTCTAAAGCAGGATTTAAGGAACATCAGTGATAAAAATTAAAGAGAGTTCACAGAGCTAACATTAGAAAACACAGTTTGACCTACTTCTGTGTATAGGTATTTAAGACATTGTGTGTACACGTTCCTTCCCCAAAAATACCATCATGAGCCTTGAAAGGTTACTTAGGCTACTGACCAAATTCCTTTCTTCAACAAAGAAAAACAGAGCAACAAATAAATTACAAGTTATATTCAATACAAGGTTTTTATTATATGAAAGCAAAAACTTACAAAATCTTCTACAATCTCTTTGATGCCTGCAATTGTTAAAATAATGATCAATGGCACCAGGGTGGTATATCTTCCTGTTGGAGATACATCTGGAATTTGCTGGAAGACAAGAGACCAAAAGAGGGAAGTTGACAAATTAGAATTTTAAAATCAAAATCCTCTCTACAAAAAAGAAAATATGACACTCACCACTTACTCTTTTGAAGTTCTGTTCCATTTCTGTTATACCAAAGTGATTACCTTCTTTTAAAAACTAGCTATGTGTTTTACATATTTTAAAATTTTTATCTAACATTGCTATGTGTTTAGAACTGAAAGGGGGTTAAAAGTATGACTCTCGGGCCATTTTTCAATGCCTCTTTTAGTAACTACAATTATCCTTAGGCAATATCTAAAGAAGCCTGCCTTTATGCAGAGATCATGTCTGTGCATGAAAACGATGATCAGATGAGGGGACAAATTACATTCAAGTATTATGACACTTTTTCAGTTAAGTGACCTTTTAGCAAAATCTCATTTTGCATGTAATTAACATTATGAATTTTAAATCACTTTTTAAAAAGTGTTACCTGTAATAAGGCAATGAAGAGGAAGAAGGCATTAGCAGCTCTTCTAATCTGCTCATACAAGAATCGAGGTAGAAACGTCAACACGCTGTACTTGGCCGTACTAGAAGTAAAAAGAAAAATGCTCCTGTCAGCTACAGATGTAAATTCTACAAAGAAAACGAAAAGTTGCGAGAATTTTACAAGTGGTTTTAAAAATAAAATACTTCAGAATTTAGGACAAGAAAATTGCTGTGCTGGCCCTGCCCCACAAAGATTTTGTAAAAGGGCACACATGACAAGAGAATCTTCTCATGTGATCTTTGTTTTCAAACTTAGATATATTTACTATTCACACAGCATAAGCAGAGAGATTCACCCGCTTTCTAGGAGCTATAGTAAACACATCAAGAATATTTGTTGGGGCGCCTGGGTGGCTCAGTCAGTTGAGCGTCCAACTCTTGGTTTTGTCTCAGGTCATGATCTCATGGGTCGTGAGATCGAGCCCTGCGTGGAGCTCTGTGATCAGTGGGGAGTCTGCTTGAGATTCTCTCTCTCTCCCTCTCCCTCTGCCCCTCCCCCTGCTCCCACTCTCTCTTTCTCTCTCTAAAATAAATAGATAAATCTTTAACCAAAAAAAAGAGTTATTTGTTAAAGGAAGATATGTTTCAAGGGTCCCAAAACAGAAGAGGTACACATTCCAAATACAGCAAAAGACATGAACTCTGAAATAAAGAGTGAGATAGAAACACCAGTTGAGTGATCCACACAAGCGAGTAGAATTATCCCAGGATTTGTGATGCCTGACAATTCTTAATACAAAGCCACTGATTCAAGGTAGCAAGTCAACTCCATAAAGGATGCCCTGGGTCCCAGGCGTGTGCATAACACGTCAATGTGTCCCTCTGGATACCTATCACGGGTGTTTTTTTGTTCAACCACACCCAGATAAACTCCATTCCCATCATACCCTTTATTTGGCCACCTTTACTCATGCTTGTTTGGAATTTTTTTTTCCAGTTTTATTGAGGAATAATTGACATACATCACTGTATAACTTCAGGCATACAGCAGGATGTTCTGATTTACATATATTGTGAAATGGTTACCACAGCAGGTTCTGCTAGCATCCATCTTCTCATATGGGTACAAGAAGAAAGGAAAAAAAATTAACTTTCATATATATCATACAGAAGTGGCAGCTACTGCATCATGTCTTATATTACGTTCCTTGTGCGTATTTATCTTACAACTGGAGGTTGTACTTTTGCGCCACCTTCTCTCATTTCCTCCCTTCCCCACCCCCACTTCTGGGAATCACAAGTCTTATCTTTTTCTGTGAGTTTGGGTTTGTTTTGTTCTGTTTCTTTAGATTCCATGTGTGACATCACATGTCTTTCTTTTCTGATTTACTTGGCATGCCTTCAAGGTCTATCCATGTCGCAAATGATAGGATTTCCTCATTTTCTGTGGCTGAGTAATATTCCACTTTATGTATATTACCACAACCTCTTCATCCATCAGTGGACACTTAGTCTGGTCTTGGCTATTGTAAACAATGCTGCTATGAATGTGGTGGTGGAGGTATCTTTTTAAGTTAGTGTTTTCATTTCCTTTGGATATATTCCCAAAAGTTGAACTGCTGAATCATAGGGTAGTTCTATTTAATTTTTTGAGGAAACTCCATACTGGTTCTCATAGTGGCTGCACAGTCCCACCAACAGGGTTCCCTTTTCTCTCTATCAATGCCAGCATTTGTTATCTCTTATCTTTTTGATGATGACTATTTAGACTGGTGTGATGTGATAGGACCTTATGGTTTTAATTTGCATTTCTCTAATGACTAGTGATGCTGGGCATCTTTTCATGTGCCTGTTGGCTTTACATATATCTTCTTTGAAAAAATGTCTGTTCAGGTACTTTGCCCATTTTTCAATTGGGTTATTGTTTTTTGCCATTGAGCTGTATGAGTTCTTTATATATATTACATATTAGCCCCCTATCAGATATATGGTTTGCAAATATTTTTTCCCATTCCAAAGGTTCTATTTGCACTTTATTGATAATTTATTTTGCTGTGTGGGAGCTTTTTATTTTGTTGCTTGTGCTTTAGATGTCACATCCAAAAAATCATCACCAAAACCCATGTCAAGGAGCTTTGTTCCTATGTTTTCTTCTAGGAGTTTCATGGCTTCGAGTCTTATATTTTAGTCTTTAATCTATTTCAAATTAATTTTTGTAAGTGGTATAAAATAAGGGTCCAGTTTCATTCTTTTACACGTGAAAATCCAATTATCCCAGCACCATTTATTGAAGAGACTATCTTTTCTCCCTTGAGGATTCTTGGCTCCCTCTCCAAGTATCAGGGGACCATATACCATATTTCGGGGCTCTTGATTATGTTCTGTTGGCCTGTTTGTCTGTTTTTATGCCAATACCATACTGTTGTGAGGACTATGGCTTTATAGCATAGCTTGAAATCAGGAAGTGTAATACCTCCCACTTTGTTCTTCTTTCTCAGAATTTCTTTGGCTATTTGGGGTCTTTAGTGGTTCCACATAATTTTAGCAGTGTTTTTTCTACTTCCGTAAAAAAAAATTCCAGTATAATTTCAATTTAATTTGTGTTGAATCTATAGATGCTCACATTGTTGCTTCCACCTGGGACATCCTCTCTCATCCACATGGTCTCTCCATAACTAAACTGCCCTTCCCATCTTACTCTCCCATTCAAATTTGTATCTTCCATTAAGTTTGATCAAATCACAAAGACTCTTCTTCCTCCAAGCCCACAGGATGGTGTTTACACCTACATTATACAGTCTCTGCTTTGTTTTGTATTTTATTTATCTATCCCCAGAATAGATCACTTACATCAACTTTGTATGTTCCCACCACATAGCAGATAATCAATGAACAAGGAAATAATCCAAGGCATAAACTGAGAAGTTGAAGGGGCAAAATGAATCATTCCTCTTTTGGCTGCTCAAAGATTTATCCATAAAAGTACCTGCTTGACTTCTAACTTGCCTTCTAAAGACATGATTCTGAGCCAACTCTTAAATGAAATATATTGTAGCAAGATTATCTAACACGTTTTAAATACATAACAAATTAGAAGCACCAAAATAGAAAAGCAAAGGGTCTTCTTTTGCTTAAGGTATTAAATATACATATTAAAAAGTATATGAAAACCACTTTTAAGGCAGTTCAAACTTAAGGATTCTGACACTTGAAGGGATATCACTGAACTAGCTGGAAAATGTGCTTGCATGGAGCCCCTACTCACTTATGTAGCCCTTTGGGGTATAGGATGTCACTGTAAAATTTTGCCAGACAGAAGAAACTAGCTCAAATCAAGCTTATTAATGCATAGGGAAAATATATCAGACACATGCACATGATAAGCTCATGGTACAAAATTCTCTTAATTGCAGTTTAGAGGACAAATTCAAACAACACCATGCATTCCTTTATGGTGTACTGACCATTGAAATAAAGCAAACAACATTATCATAAAGGGAACATGAAAATTCACACACTCTAAGACTATAAAGCATCTTATAAGGTAGTCTGACTATCACATTTGAACCCCAGATTCCATCTGTATGAAACAGACACACATATACAGTTGGCACATGACCCTGTCTTTGTGTGAACGTTTCCCACTTGGGTAAAATACTAAGTATGCTTAAGGGGACCCACGTATCTCTGAAAAGCCATAAAGGTAGAGGATTGGAGCAGAAAAAGATCCCATTTCTGTGAGAAAATCAAAGATAAGATGGGGAAGGAAAGCAGACTTTTATTCTAGTCAAAATAGAAAAGTGAGTCTAAAATATTTTCAGACTGAAATAGAACGAGCATAATCAATAATTCAGAGAAATTGACATTCATCCAAGAGATGGATACTGTGTAGTAGTAAAATAATTATCTTGATATACAACCTGATGTGTCCTGTTACAGATTTAAACACATAAAACTACAATCAGCTAAAGGCAGCACCCATCAAAATCATTCTACCAGAAGAGTTTAGGGTAGAGTTTTTCAAACTTAGAGATGTATATAAATCACCTGGTGATCTTGTTAAAATGTATTAGGGTTCTCTAGAGAAACAGAACCAACAAGAGTGTATATAGAGAGAGATTCATTTTAAAGAACTGGTGTACACAATTGTGGAGGCTTGACAAGTCTAAAATCTGCAGGGTGGGCTGGCAGACTAGAGACCCTGCCACAAATCACAAAGCACTGCAGAAGTCTGATCTCCAGAATGCAGCACAAAGCAAGAACCCAGACATGACGCTTAAGTACAATTTTCTAGCTATGAGAATAACCCAATGGGCACCTGGGTGGCTCAGTAGGTTAAGCATCTGCCTTCCGCTCAGGTCATGATCCTAGGGTCCTGGGGTGGAGCCCTGTATTGGGCTCCTTACTCAGTAGGGAGCCTGCTTCTCCCTCTCCCTCTGCTGCTCTCCCAAATGCTTGTGCTCTCTCTCTCTGTGTCAAATACATAAATAAAATCTTAAAAAAAAAAAAAAAAACAAGTTTACAACTGTTCTCCAAAGGCAAACCTAAAATGCAGTAACTGCTCAAAGTACAACTTCCCCCTAAAACAAGCCTCCAGAAACTCAGAAATTAAACTAGCTTAACACTCATCTTTGAAATGCAAGCAGTAAATCCACCCAAGGTATCCATACAGCCAAAAGCAAGCATTGTTTTTATTCTCCTGCATTACATGGACAGTACATTCTCTTGTATGTGCCTAATGTACAGTAAGTGTTCAATATTAACTGAAAGAGAAGAGGGCCCTTTTAAATAACCCCACAGGAGGCTGATTGTGAGCTAAACCAGTGCTCCATGATCATGTTCTGGAAACCTTCCATTCCACCCAGGTCCTATAAGATGCCATTCACTTTTCTCCTCTCAAAATATACACTCAGCAAGGAGCTCCGTATTATTAGAGGTGGAAGACAAGAAAATACAGTGTCCTAAGAAAGTTGTTCATGTCTTCATAAACAGCTAAATTCATTTATCATTTAGTGTATTCAACTAATTCACAGAAAAGACCAAGAGTGAGTGGAACACTAACAATAGCCAAACTATGGAAAGAGCCAAGATGCCCATCGACAAATGAATGGATAAAGAAGATGTGGTATATATACACGATGGAATATTATGCAGCCATCAAAAGGAATGAGATCTTGCCATTTGCAATGACGTGGATGGAACTGGAGGGTATTATGCTGAGTGAAATAAGTCAATCAGAGAAAGACATGTATCATATGACCTCACTGATATGAGGAGTTCTTAATCTCAGGAAACAAACTGAGGGTGACTGGAGTAGTGGGGGGTGGGAGGGATGGGGTGGCTGGGTGATGGACACTGGGGAGGGTATGTGCTATGGTGAGTGCTGTGAATTGTGTAAGACTGTTGAATCACAGACCTGTACCTCTGAAACAAATAATACAATATATGTTAAAAAAAAAAAAAAAAAAGAAGAAGAAGAAGAAGAAGAAGAAGAAGACGATAGCAGGAGGGGAAGAATGAAGGGGGGGAAATTGGAGAGGGAGATGAACCATGAGAGACAATGGACTCTGAGAAACAAACTGAGGGTTCTAGAGGGGAGGGGGTGGGGAGATGGATTAGCCTGGTGATGAGTATTAAAGAGGGCACGTTCTGCATCGAGCACTGGGTGTTATACGCAAACAATGAATCATGGATCACTACATCAAAAACTAATGATGTGGGCACCTGGGTGGCTCAGTTGGTTAAGCGACTGCCTTCGGCTCAGGTCATGATCCTGGAGTCCCTGGATCGAGTCCCACATCGGGCTCCCTGCTTGGCAGGGAGTCTGCTTCTCCCTCTGACCCTCCCCCCTCTCATGTGCTCTCTCTCATTCTCTCTCTCTCAAATAAATAAATAAAATCTTTAAAAAAAAAAAACTAATGATGTAATGTATGGTGATTAACATAATAATAAAAAAAGAGTGAGTGGGACACTAAATGCAAAGGTCAGCGGACCCCCTGCCATCTCTGCTGACAATGGACATCAGGGCACAGCCGGGAGTCACCCAAGAGGGCGTGCCAATGGACAGCAAAGCCTACGGCCCTCCCCATGTAGCACAGACTCCTGGTGCTTTGCCAACCAACACCCCCCCTCCCCCCGCCAAATTATATTCTGGAAATCCTCTCCAATATAGAAACTCCTGCTGATAAACAGGGTTAGGACCACTTCACTAGAAATATTCACTTCATTTGCCTGAGCTACTGTGATTTAACCAGTTGCAAATAAAGGTTATTTATTTGAACTCATTTGAAAACATTGATATTTCTATTTTCAACACTTCTATTTCTTAGTCTACAGCTGGGGAAAAATACTGCCTTATCTCATAGCTTGTTCTCAGAATATAGTAACTGGACCTGGACTGGTGCTATTAGTAATATACTTCTTCATAGTACTTCATTATGGCTTACATAGACCTTTTTGCCTAATCTTTATAATACACATCCAATGAGAAAAGTGAGCTGAGCTCTAATCAATCAACTTGTAAATATACCTGTGAACATAACTGCATCAATTACAGATTCCCTTTAATTCCTACTAAACCGTGTGAGTGTCCTGTTCCTATCATATTTTCATATCTGTTCTATTATACATAATGCATTATTCAATAAATAGCTCTGAACACAAAGCATTTATTTCAATACTTCCATGGAAATGTGGACAGGAAAGAAGCAAAGAGAGAGACAATAACATTTTGAGCACAGAGCATGCTGCCAGGGGAACCTTCCACCATGGATGACTCTTAGACAAGCAGTTCTAAAATGCAAGACACATTGGGTGTTTATGGCTACTATCTTTATATGTGGCACCTCTGAAAAGCAGGTTTTGTACAAGAAAACCTGTGAACTTTAGGATATAAAATCAACTGGGGCGCCTGGGTGGCTCAGTCGCTTGAGCATCTGCCTTCGGCTCAGGTCATGATCCGGGGGTCCTGGGATCGAGCCCCGCATCGGGCTCCCTACTCTGTGGGAAGCCTGCTTCTCCCTCTCCCTCTGCCTGCCATTCCCCCTGCTTGTGCACGCTCTCTGTCTCTCTGTCAAATAAATAAAATCTTAAAAAAAAAAAAAAGGATATAAAATCACTGAAAAGGAGTATTGAGACTCCCATTCAAAGCAAAGCAAAAAGGACCATTTCCAATGAGATTCTATCTTCAATAAAAAGGAACAATCAATATTATGAGAATGCCTGACCTACAAGTACCGGAGTCACAAATGTAGCCCAATCCTGCCGCTGCCCCGGAAGAAGCAAAACAAGTCAAAGTCTATTGCATTTAATTACACCTTTGGTCTTTCATTCAGAATTCAATATATTCTTTCCGAACACAGGGAAATAAACCCAATCAAAAGGTTTAAGGCTGTCCTGGGGGCTGACAGACTGACAAGTCAAACAAGGTGTGACAGGACTCTGAAACAGAGTCATCAAAGTAGAAGCGCCTAAATCCTGCTTATGCTCCAGAGTGGCTGCTCTGAGTCAAGGAGGCAGGGGTACCACTGGTTGCAAGGGAAGATCGAAACTCGTCAAAAAACCTCATGTCCCAAGCAGGCAGAGCCAAGAACTCCATTAATGAGCCAGATCTACATGGGATGCTAGCCGAAGCAGACAAACTGGGAAACTAGCAGGAGGTGTGGAGTTTACCAGTGTGGAATGCACAAAATTTTCATTTAGATCTGGATATAAACCGAAACTCTGTGAGTCCTGTGTGCTACAAAGAGTCCAAGGAGTTTATGGATATCAAAGCCCCAGGTCAGCAGTATCATTTTTAATAATCGCACATAATTGCCAAACTTAGTCAAATGTTTAATTTTAATTCAAGTTTTTCTGCTAGGTTTCCTGCCTGGTTTTCAGTATGCATGAGGAACAAAGTATACGGCTCAACTTTTCATAAAGTGAACACACCTGTGTAGTTGTCCACTTGAAATTTCACATAGAGACATGAGGAACATAGGATTTTATCTGTGGGGCTCTGATAGCAATAAAGGCCCAATCTAAAAAGTACCTGGCGGGGCACCTGGGTGGCTCAGATGGTTAAGCGTCTGCCTTCGGCTCAGGTCATGATCCCAGGGTCCTGGGATCGAGTCCCGCATCGGGCTCCCTGCTCAGTGCAGAGCCTGCTTCTCTCCCTCTGCCTCTGCCTCTCTCTCTCTCTCTGACTTTCATGAATAAATAAATTTAAAAAAAAAATTTTTTTAAGTACCTGGCTTCTGACTCACAACTGTAAAACGGACACACACATTTATCATCTTTGTCCACTCAGGGACCATAAATTAGTAGAAAGGAATATAAAAACATACAGCCATGGTTTTAAAAATGAGGAACAGAATCATCAGCCAAGGAGATTTTTTTCCCCCTAAAATAGACTCCTTTCTGCATTTGTGCATGAGAGTTGTGCAGGTGTCTCTAAGGCACCTTCTGAATAGGAGCTACAGTGAGAGAAAATCTCCAGAGGGGACCATCACCTGGGGAAAGGCCCTGCACTGAGGGAGAAGAACAGGTTCTACTCTCAGAACTGTTTTCTGAGAAGCTAAGTCAATCCATTTTTAAGAGAGTAATTCAGCTCTAGAAAGAGGGTCACTGCATTTGTCAGGACTGTCCAGAGAAACAGAATCAACAGAATGTGGTTGTAGGAGAGAGTGAGATTATAAATTGTTCACACAATTATAGATTCTGACAAGTCCCAAGATCCGCAGTCAGTGAGCAGGAGACCCAGTGGTGTAGTTCTAGTCCAAAGGCAGGAGAAAGGACACTGTCCCAGCTCAAAGGCTGTCAGGCAGGAGGGGTTCCCTCTTACTCAGCCTTTTTGTTCTTTATAGGCCTTCGACTGACTGGAAGAAGCCCACCCACACTGGACAGGGCAATCTGCTTTACTTTAGGATTCAAATGTTAATATAACCCAAAAGCATCCTCACAGGAACACCCATTGACCAAATATCTGGGCACTCCATGGCATATACATAAAATGAATGATCGCCATCACTTATCAGGCAGGGCAGAAGCAGGCACACCCCAGTGTGTCAGAGGGAGCTAAGGACAGGAAGAGAGAGTTGTTGACCTACAAAACAGAGGTGGCTCAGGAGGAGGAGACACCAATGATGGAGAAAGGATGGAGGCAGGAGGGAAAGCAAGGAGACCAAAGCCAGGAGATCACGGTTAAGAGTTTGGAGTAATTTCAGGAGATAAACTATAAAGGACTAAAAGCAGAGGCTTAAGAAAAGCAGCACTATTCTTCTCTCACAAGCCCCCTTCTTTTGGCTACACAGAAACTTCACACAGCCAGACTTCTACTCCCTGAGCAAATGCTGAAACCCTCAAGGAAAACAGAAAAAAATCTTCCACATACTCACATTCAAATTCCTTCATCTAAAGTCAAGCTTGCTATCTGACCCATGCTCACAGAGTTCCCCTCAGTCTTCTGTGCTCTTTGGAAAATTACCAGATATGTGCAGAAAGTTCCCATTATGAAAAAGAGATTCAAAAATGAAAATGGAAAAAAAAATGACTAGAGGAAACACAATGCTGCAAACTTTAAAAAGAATAAAATGCTCACATCCTCAGAGTTATCAGAGGATAATACATTCATACAAAACCAGGATAAGATGCTATTTTAAAAATATAACAATAGAAGAGCTATTAGGAATTAGAAGTACGACAGTCTAAGATAATCCAATCATAGAAGTGAAAAATAAAAGTAAACCTCCCAAAAAGTAGAACAACAACAACAACAAAAGATGAAAAGTAGAGACCTAACAATACTGTTATAAGAGTCAATATCCCACCACTAAGAGCTCTACAAAAGTCAGAGAAAGAAAACATTTTTTAAAAATATATGAGAAAATTCCTTATAATTCTAACATAGGTTTCTGGTTGAAAGGCTTCACCAAGTACCCAAAACAAGAGACTAATACCAAAATTTAAAATTATAGAATATCAAATATTTTTTTTAAAAATGCAAGATTGTAAAAAGAACTTATTTATAAAGGGGAAAAATATCAATGTTGAACTTAACTTTAGATTTCTATACCTAGCCAAACTATCAGATCCTCAAATTTACTTTTCATGTAAGCTTTCTTATGAAACTGCTTACTGAAAGATGGGCTTCAACAATACTAGAGATTAATCAATAAATAAAACACACACACTCACACAGTATCCAAAAAACAGGGAATTCAACTTGACAAAAGAGCAAAACAATTCTAGCATGATCACTTTAGAACACCTCCACACAACAGCCACATTACCTGGGAAGAATGACGCTAGGGGAAAAACATAGAACTGAGACACTATTTTGAGATATTTCTTTTAAAATATAGAGAGAGTTTAATAATAGATAGTGATCTGATGGGAGAAATAAGGATATGTGAAAAAATGTTCTAGTAGAAAAATGAAGCAGAAAAAGCAAGTTACACTAGGAAAGAAACAAACATGATATACCATGTCAGTACTTGAAGTTAAATCTTCATCTACAAGAGAATTCAGAAAGATCATTTCTAAACCTCATTTAGAAATATGATGGAAACTACAAAAGAATTAAAAACAGAATGACTTCAATGTCAAACGCCTTTGGTAGAACAGAACCAGAATGGGAGAGATGGGGAGGGAGGCTACAGATTTTAATGGCAAACATCCACACTATTTCAACTTTTAACAACTCACATGTATTACTTTAATAATAACTTAATATTTTAAATTAAAATTAGTAGGATCCAGATGTAACTGCCAAGGGACCATCAGTTCTTTTATTTTTAGCTAATTTCAGGAATGGCATACATAAGGACCTATTTATTAGAACATAAAATTAGGCTAAAGACCTAATTTATTCTTACACTGCTTCCCACCACAAATGTTGTAGTAACCACTCATACCTGATATTAATCCCTACAGTCACTGCCTCCTGCCAGCAACAACCAGGCCCTACATTAAAGAAGGAAATTCTAAACAACCCAACTTGAATCTAACAAGAAACAAACATCAGTACGACACTCAGAGTATAACATTTTTACACAGTCATTCCTTTGGGAAGAGCACTCTGGCTTTCAGCACAAGAGTCTTTACCCTGTAACTCAGCCCACAGGAAAACTGAGAGTAAAGTTCCTCCCCCTTAAATAGAAATCACTTTACGGTGAAGAGTATTACATTTTTAAGTTCTCTTGCTTCCCTTAATCCCCTGCCAAATTCCTAAAACATCTTTCTTTCCTCCCTTCATTAAACCACATCCTTCTCCACTTTTGAGCCAACAGCCCAAGGTCATCTTCCCTAGCAAGCCTTTCCCTAATCATGTCTACCCAATGCACGGTCTGTAATACACGCATTTCAACACTCAGTCTCTCTCATGCATGAGAGAGAGAGAAAGCAGGACCAGGAGCAGGAAGAGAAAAAGCCATTTCTTCTCCTCTTACACACACACACACAGAGCTCTGGAGGGCCACATCAAATATTTATTCTCTTAACCACCTCTATAGGCCTTGTAGGCAGAGCTCACTGCACACCTAGACTGACAACATGGCGCCCCCTGCTGGCCAGGCCTCATAGTAATGTTTTCTGCAATGAAAACTTCCCTGGAAGGACACCTTGGGGCCAGAGGAAGGTAAGTTCCTCAGTAATTTTCTAAGGCAAATTGTCAGAGAAGCAATGTTTAAGGAAGAATTTTAAAGCTGTATTTCATTTTAACAATTGGTCCTTGTGGGCATTTAATATAAAAACACAATGCACATAGGGGCGCCTGGGTGGCTCAGTGGGTTGAGTGGATGGCTCTTGGTTTCTGCTCAGACCATGATCTCATGGGTCATGGGACTGAGCCCCAGAGCCAGCTTGGCGCTCAGCGGGGAGTCTGCTTGAAGATTCTCTCCCTCTGCCCCCTCCCCCCTTTCTCTCTCAAATAAATAAATCTTAAAAAAAAAAAAAAACCCACAATGTACTGTAGTTCATTCCTAAGTAATCCTAAAATGTTTTCTTGTCTTTTCATTTAGTTTACTCATTATATACCCACAGTTAGATCCAGGCTTTATGGGGCCTGGATGTAATTTGTATACAACATGCATACAGTTTGGGGATCTCACTTTAAGAAAAATACAAAATGACAAAAACAAAATAGAATACTTATTTAGAATGAGGGGAAAAATCACAACATAATTCATAAAACCTGAAATACACTATATTGCCATTTCCAGAAAACATAGGATTTTTTATTATCTATCTGATATTCTACAATACTTTCTCCCTTGTATTTCTTTTCTTTCATTTGCTTAGATCACTTCTTACAGGACAATTAATAGTTTTTATATTCATTCTTTCCTCTATGGTTGAGAAGTTATTTTTCACTGATCTTTTAATACTGTTTTTTTCCACTTCATTATTCATGAACAGCAGTAATGTCACAAAAATGTTTATCATTGTTGTCAAATTCAGAGAAACTTCTATCAAATTTCTTTTATGAATCAAACAAAATCTGAAAGATTTTTCTACAGACTAGCTTCTGGCCCCATACATTTCAAACATTGTTCCTGCAATATGACCCACACACTTTTGTGTAATTCTGATCCTTCTAACTCTACACTACCCTCCCACAACCCCAGGTGAGGTGGTGGCAGTAAGAGCATTTCTGATACTTACTCCTATGCTGGGATATTTAATAATTCATTTACAAAAGTGACTGCACACCGCATAAATCTATCTCTAAACTCACACAAAATGTTATTTCCTACTTTTCTTTCCCCAGGTCCCTACAATGCCACTCCAATGTCATCTAACAAAAGAGGAAATGTCATAAAGGGTGAAGTCCAACTGAAAAGAGACAGTGGCCTTACCTGATCAGGGTTCAAATCTATTGCTTATACAAAAACCACTGACCATGTAAACATATGGTAGGCTCCCTCCTGGGGCCTTGGGAATGAGCAGATGTCCTGAAGCTTAAGCTCCATTAGCTTCAAGTAAATCTGCCTCTCTGGATATATACATAATCCAATACAAAATGTAAGCAATCTATGCATGGTTATTTAAATAACAACCTATGTACCCTTCCATAATTTTCTCCAAGTTTATAAAATCCTACACATACATGGATACATGTCCACACATATACAGTTGCCCATGTTTCACAAAAATCGGACAATATGCCATTTTCTGAATTGTGCTTTTCTCAACACTGCAAAATCCCTGCAAGTCAAGGGTACAGCTCTAATTCATTTTTTTAAAGATTTATTTATTTGAGAGAGAGAGAGCTCATGAGCAGGGGGAGGGGCAGAGGGAGAGAGAGAGAGAATCCTAAGCTGACTCTGCATGGAGTCAGACACAGGGCTTGATCCCACAACCCTGAAACCACAACTGGAGCCAAAACCAAGAGTCGGATACTTAACTGACTGAGCCACCCAGGCGCCCCTGCTCTGATTCATTTTTAATGAATACAATATTCTTCAAATTATTTATTCATTCTATGATGAGCATTTACTTTATCTCCCAACTTTCATACCCTAAAATATATCATGGTAAATAGCCATGTTCACACACCCATGATTGCTGATGAGTTTATTGCTATGAGAAAGATTACCTTAAGCGAGATTAAGAATCTAAGGATCACATAGCTTTTAAAATTATTAACCAAAGCCCACACTTCAGATTTCCTAAGTTGCTACCTAATGTGCTTTTTCTGTTCCAAGAGGATCACAAATTTTTAATTTTAATAGATGACAAATTATTTCCCAAAAGCATTTTAAAATTCACATTTCTTCCAGCAATATACAGGAATATTCTTTATCTTCATATCCCTGCCAATAACAGGTATCAATAGTCAATTTTACAGCATTCAGACTTCTGTCAAATAACATAGCATTGTTAGATTTATGTGCACTTCCTCGATTATAACAAAGTTGAACATATTTTCATACATTTGTGGGCCACATGGCTTTGCTCCATTATCACTTCCTTAAATACTTGGCCCGTTTTCCTATTAGTTTGGTGATCTTTTCAGTGTCCACTTGTAATAATTCTTGGTATAAACTAACTCTCATTTACATAAAATAGATTTCTAGACCACTCATTTATATAGTGAGTTTTTTAAATGGTATTTCTGACGTACAAAGAGGTACCGGACAATGCAAATGTTCTCAAAAAATTTACAGCACCTTGGTTTAGTATTAAGAAATTCTTCCAGAAAAAAAAAGGAAGAGGGGCGCCTGGGTGGCTCAGTCGTTAACCGTCTGCCTTCAGCTCAGGTCATGGTCCCAGGGTCCTGGGATCGAGCCCCGCATCGGGCTCCCTGCTCTGCGGGAAGCCTGCTTCTCCCTCTCCCACTCTCCCCGCTTGTGTTCCCTCTCTCGCTATATCTCTCTCTGTCAAATAAATAAATAAAATCTTTAAAAAAAAAAATCCTTCCTCATCCTTCCATTACATACATGTAGTCTCCACGATTCTCTTTATAGGTATTTTTAATGTCAGTCTTCCATTTTTGCAATCAGAATTTATTTTTACATATGATGCAGGAAGGAGCCCAATTTTGTCTTTATCCTGACAGACAGGCATATTATTTAAGAAATGATACCAGCATGGGGGCACCTGGGTGGCTCAGATAGTTAAGCATCTGCCTTCGGCTCGGGTCATGATCCCAGGGTCCTGGAACCAAGCCCCATGTCCAGCTCCTGGCTCAGCGGGGAGCCTGCTTCTCCCTCTGCCTCTCCCCCTACTCATGCTCTCTCTCTCTCTCTGTATCTCTGTGTCTCAAATGAATAAATAAAATCTTTTTAAAAAATGATACCAGCACAATTATTTATTCCACCTAATGGAAATACCACTTTGTAATACACTGGCATGTATTTAGTTCCACACATATCTTTATCAGTTCCCATACCCTTTTGATTTACAGTAGTTTTGTATAGGTTCTGACTTTTGCGAAGGTAATTCCTCCCCTGATACTCTTCTTTTCCAAACTTGTCTTGTTCTCCATAGGAAACTAACACCACAAACAGAAATGCATTAGGAAAGATGCAAAAGGAAAAGCATTAGTTTTCCTATCTGTTTTTAAAAATGGTTATTGCAGATTTGAACATGATCACCTGATGAAATAATAAAGTGGCTCCATCTTAAGTGCCTCTAATGATTTTTTTTCAAGTCATACACATATGTGCTTTATGCTAGAGTACAAATTCCCAGATGGGGACTTGGTTTCCTGATCTGTTTAAATCATCATTTTAGGGAAATGTACCTGCATTTTTCTAGAATTTTTTGCACCATTAACAATTCCAATTAGTAGTAATATTTTGATAAATAGAACACATTTTGGGGGATGGACATTATTATGACTGAGTGGCAAGAGTCAAATTGATAGTGGTAATAAAACAAAAAGTCAATCTAAAACAGATCCACAATATTTATACAATATTACGGCCAATTTCTCAATCTTGCAAATTTTCAAGTGTAAAGCACATTATATGCCATTACTAAGAGAACCCTTTCTATTGAAAGCTAAGGAGAATGGAAGGATAACTGCCAAAAAAGAGTTTTTGAAAGGCAAACATGAATGCATGTGAATTCTCAGAAAAGGAGCAGATACTTTGGTTAGAATAAAAAATATTCTTAATTAGAAATTGAATTCTGCTCCTTATAGCAAAAATTCATCTAAAGCCACCTAAGCCACCTGAGGGAGAGGGGGTGTTTTCCTCTTAGAACAGAAATTCCAGAGGTAGGCAATCCAGTGCTGATGCAGCAGCTCCAAAAATGTCAACACCCTGGGTGTCCTCTCATATCGTGCCAACTATCATCACAAAATAGCTGCTCCCTCTTCCGGTTCATAGCTGTGCTCCACACAGGAGAAAAGCTCTGCACCTCTGTCGAGAAGTGGAACATCCCCAGATCTCCTCAGTCCATGGCTCATTGGCCAGAGCTGCATCTCACGACCATTCCTACTTCCAAGTATTCATACACACCTGGAATAAAATTGGTGGGTGGTATCATCTGAATGCCATTTTCTGAGGTAAGCAAATGTCTGAGACATTTTGTGGCCTCTTGGTTTTATAAACAGTAGGTTGGCCACATGGCACATACCCCCAGTCCATGCTCAATAAAGTAGTCAGCAGGGGCTGAGGTTTGGAATTGAACTGAGACTATTCAATTTATTGATTAGATTAGGAAAGAGTAGACATATTAGAGGTTTGTGTTTTGGGCATGACAAAAATCATATGCCCATTAAGTTATCCATACAATGAACTCAGGGGGAAAAAGAGATGTCAGATACCCTCAAATAAGCACTGAACTAGAAAATAACCAACTTTCAGTGATGAAAGCAGGAAAGGCTCTAGACATCAATATTAGGTATTATCTACAATAAACACAAAATTAGAGTTTAAAAAAAGCTAAAAGCCATTGTCCTTTATATTGAAAAGTCATCAAGCATTTGTTAGATCTAGTTTCCTCTGAATAATAAAGGAGAAAAAGGCCCAGTCAGGGAATATGGAAAGCTGGTTTCTAATACCAGCTCCAGCTAGTAGAAATCACTTGACCTTTCTGTACTTGTAAGACTACTTTTTCTCCTTTCTATGTCACAGGTCTTAGAAAGGTATGGCCAGTCTATAATTCTAAGGCAAGAAAGAACACCTGTGGAGGAGAAGAGAAAGAAAAATAAGAGTATGTCTGATATTAATAATACCTTAATATTATATGATATTATGTGGTATATATTATATAGAATAATAATATTAAGATCTGATGGAAGCTGACTGGCACCGGCTCTGAAAAGGATATAAATGGACAGTCTCTCATCATGAACAAGGTTCACGACCTAAGGAGCTAAGAGCCAGAAAAGCATATATGGCAGACAAAGTATCTCTAGATTAGATATACTGAAAGCAAAAAATATAAAGAGCTGAGAATGAACTAAAAAGGTAAAGTATTCATAGTAGGGTGTATTTTAAGAAGTCTGAGGTACAATCACACGTGTGAGAGTGTCTTTGACAGACATTACCAGCTCTACGATGCAACATGGTTTTACTACGCAGACTTTATAACTCACTCCAGACATTAAGGTTACGTGCTGGAAACCAAGCCGGCAAACAACGGTCTTATGAGGAAAAATAAATCAAGTCAGTGTATGTGGCTTTGACAAAAGAAACTGAAATAAAGAGGAAAAGGTATATGTCAATAGGTCTCTTAAAACAGAGAGAGAGAGAGATACAGACAGCCATTTCCAGTGATGAGAAAATAACTGTGACCCCAAAAAAAGGAGAAAAATTCTGGCTAATAAACCTAAAGAAAATAAGTCTTATCATCTGCAAGCTTGAGACCAGGGGCTGAAGCAGACAGTCTCAGACACATTCAATCCAATCATCCTAAAACTGACACACGCTGTTCTTGGTGAGATGACTACCGCCAGGATATTACCCCACATAGGGGAAGACAAAGAAGCTTCCTTAATAACTAACCAGCAGTCCTCATTCACAGTGTCATTCTGAGAACACACGCCAAAGTTAATAGCTTTGGATGGTTTCACAGCTGCCAACCCAAGCAAAGATTTTACAAGTAATGACAATAACTGAATTTCTGAGCATGCACTTACTAACAAGTGGCCTTTCCCATAACATTACAAAGTGAGTCTGAATATCACATATTTTAAAAAGGAAAGAAAAATAAAATTTGTTCTTAATGAATAATACCCCATAACTACAACTTAAAAAAAATATATATGGAATAGATGTCAGATGAAGAAGAATTTTTTTAAGGTTTTATTTATTTATTTATTTGACAGAGAGAGAGTGAGTACAAGCAAGGGGAGCGGCAAGCAGAGGGAGAGGGAGAAGCAGGCTCCCTGCTGAACAAGGAGCCCAAGGCAGGGCTCCATCCCAGGACCCTGGGATCATGACCTGAGCCAAAGGCAGACGCTTAACTGACTGAACCACCCAGGCGCCCCTGAAGAAGAATTCTAAAAGAATAGAGTACCAGTTCAGTTGTGCCCTTTCAAAATCCTATGCCAATCTTTGAAAAAATCTACCAAAATTGAATCGTCATACCTTTCATACACACAATACTGAATAGTGACAATATTCAGTCCGAAACCTGACTAGGAGGAAGGTGGTTAGACACACAAAAAATACCATTGAACAACATTCCATTGGCATGAAGCAGAGGAAAGTGACCACAAATACCCGTCAGATGCTTTTAACATGCTTTCCAGTATATAGGATAACTGTGTGCACTATGGAGTCATCTTCTCTTACAGCGTGACAAATTTATGATCTCAATATCTTATCTGAGAAGACTTTTTTCAAAGATCTACACACCTTATTTGGTCTTCTGTGCCCCGTATGCATATACCTGCTCATCTTCATGTAATATTTGCTGAATGCTAGCAACAGACTCATAGCTACATGGCACCCTAAACTAGTAAGTATTCAGTCTCCATCCTTGTGGCTTGATTTTTTAAACTGAGGTCTTTAATTTTCTTCAAAATTTACTGTATAACTACCCATTTCAGCCATTATAGGGTGGGTGGCAAACATTCAAATGCAGAAAGATCCACAAGAGAAGGTATCCAGAGTGTTTAATTATTTTTCTGACATCCTACTACTTCCAGGAGGAAGTTATTTCTTTCTACTGAGCAAATGAGGCCTTGTCCTGGCCCTGTGTGGAAACAGATGCTTAGTTCTTATGGAGTTGGGTCCAATTATTTAAGGATAGAAACAATACCAAGTATTTTATCTAAAAAGCCAACATCCACTTCAGCACAACTCTTAAAAACAGAAAGCGCTTTATGAATACTATTTCATAGCTCATTTTTTATCACCATGGTGACTTCCTTCTCCAACTTTACAGCTGGTAAGATTATTTCTCTTTTTATTCAGCTCCCTAGCAGGCTACCCCACTTGAATATATCACCAATTTGACCTCAACCAGTACCCAGTCCGGGAGACACTACACAGAGCAGCCAGGCGAGGTCTGGTTGAACTGTCACGCAGTCATCACACCAGTTTGGGAAATTATCTTAGTCACACAATCTCTGTTTCAACTGTACAAGGCAAGGTGGGGGTGGAGCTAGGCGGCACCTTACATCTCTCTAGCCCTGATATCAGAGAGCGGCTTCCACCCGGACAGAACACAGACCCACATGTGTTGTCCTCAACATCACAGCCCTGCCTGGATGCCTGTGTGACAGTACACCCACCTGCCAAAGCAGCCCAGCCCTCACCTCCAAATGCTCAGTCAAGTGTGCCCTGAGGGGTCTCTTCTCCAAACTAGTAAACTAAAACCTCACCATGCAGGTTCCTCAACTGTGCCTCCTTACATGGAATGGCCAAACAGCATCCATGAAACACTGTGTCTAAACTATCATCCTGAACATGACGCTGGTCTAAAGACAGTGGCCGACAGGCAATCACACAGGCAATGACAAGTACCATGGCCATGAAAACCATCCAACACAACACAGTCACACAGAGAGAGACACCTGAGCCCAGAGGACCCACAGGAGGGGGTTAGTCAGTGTTTCAGTTTTCATAACCTCTTGAGTCTGGACTGCCCTCTTCTGAATATTATAAGAGTTACTATTGGCAGCTTAAGGTTAATTTGTCCTTTATCACCACCTCCCCCCAAATGGCAGAGGTAGGATTCAAACACAGATTCACCCAGCCCCAGACTCTGAATTACTCTTGTTGGGTTCTAACCACCTTGGGGAATTGGATGATGGCAACAGAACCCCCTCAGTAGAAAATGAGCATATGCCCATTTGCAACATTTTAGACTTCAGTCTTTGACAGTAAGTTCATTTTGCCAATAACATTATGATGATATTACAATGAAACTCAAAGCCTAAGTTCTTTTCTGGATATATTAGTATAGCCAAATGTCTCCCATCATTTTCTTTTTCCCCTCTCAAGCCACGATAGCCTACTGGTAAGCCCTCATCATTTCACACCTGCTAACCAATGCCCCAGAATTTATCCCATACAAGGACACCTGACTGCTTTCTGACATACCACATGTCATATTCAAAAACACCCCAGGATCCAAATAACCACCAGTATTTGAAAACTGTTAAAGGGCTTTGCTTTTGAGCAGTAGCTTCGGGAAGCCACATCAGGGGCATGGGGTCTGGACTCACACTGCTGACAAACTCATAATGCTACCCAGCCTAGAACTAAAAAGGTCTTTCTACCACTGATCTCTCTCCAGGGCAAGCCCCTGCTTCAGACATGCTTTTCATCCCTTTCCCCTGAACTCACCATGCTCATTTCTCTTCTCTTCTCCTTTAATCATGCTTCCCTCTGAAACCCTTGGCTGTTTGTTCTACCCATCCTTCAGGACCTCTCCTCAGAGCCCAGGGGAAAAATGACCCCTTCCCTCAAGTCTGAGGAAGTTCAGCTCATCCCTTCAGCCCTGGACCTTACATTCTGTTCTATTACAAGTTATTCACGTCTGTGGGCCCTGTTTCAGTTTGGTTAGAGATAACTAAAGGCTTCCTGTTGTGTATCAGCTATATTTTCTTATTCTGTATCCCTGATGCTCTGGCATGTGGGGTATCACTGGCCATGGAGGACTTCCCCTCTCAGAGTTAACTAATTCCCAGAGACAGCAAGCTGCTTTCCCAGGACTATGTCCTGCATATACAAACCAACCAACCATATACACACCCGCCAACTACTTGCTTTACTGAACTGCCACACATCAAGATTGGCCTGGTATCCTCCCAGAGTCAGCTACCAGGCAACCAGGGGCAGTCCCCATGTCCCAGCGCCTACTGAAATCACCCCAACTATCCCATCCTATATCTGCTTACCGTGCCTTGTCTTGCCTTACCACAGTAAAAGCTGTTGCCCACACTTTCCCCTCACCCCCTCTGCCACATGAATGACACCGATGTCTCCCTGTGTGGCCCTGCATGCACACCCCGTCTCCTGCTTCTTGGGAACTGTGAGTACAAACTTCTTCCTTCTGACACCATTTCTGTGTTTGCCTGTCTCACTATACCTAATTAAAACACATAAATTGTATCGCTTTTAGGACTCCCCCTTCCTACCCAAACAACTAAAAGTGTCAGAGTGGGAGTCAGATATGTCAAAGGAATACAAACACGGATCCGAGGCAGAAAGACTTGAAGGTTTAAGTTTCCAGATGTGAAAAATACCTAAAGCATACAAATCAAAGATGGCATATGGAATGTATCTATGCCTCAAAAGAAACAAAATACAAAGATTTCAAGCCAATATTTTATAGCGGGCCTCAAGTATCATGTGTTACTCTCATGTCTATTTCCACTTTAATTCCACTTTAGTTTGCTTCTCTAGAGCTGCATGAACCCACCACAGAAACAATCTCACAGTGTAACACCAAGGACTTTTTTGAGTTTGACTAAGCCATTTAAATCTCTTTGGCATGTTTAAATGTGTTTTTTAAATGAGATAGAGCTTCTATGCATATCCTCTCATGTTACACCTGAGTATTCCAATTACACCTTCAGAAAAGCTCTATCAAAATATAATTGAGCTCACTTGGCTTCTCTATGGGAACAAGGGGCTTAGACACTCTAGTAAATTTGTAATGACTCATGTGGCATCTCAATCACTCTACTGTGCCTTCTTTTCAAGTTCAAGGAAAAGGGAATCTTATTTTTACCATACTGCAAAGTAATATAGCACTAAGCAGTACATTTTTGGAGGGCACCTTGATATCTTTAAAAGGAAGGGTTTGTAAGGAAATAATTCACTCTTCCCCACTAGGATGCATACACCTTGGTGAACTGAGGGACTGTCACGCTAGGGAGTCCCAGCTATCCTGCCCTAGGACTGTGGGGGTGAGAACATATTGCTGTGAACAGCTGGGGCAACGCTGAAGGTGACGGTGGCTCCACAGCTCCCTGCCCTTCGCCTACTCTCACCAGGTGCAGCTGCTCCACTTTCTGTTCCTATCCTCTACTCAGTATCCTCCCCACCGCTCTTCTCTAGGTGGTTGGTCCTTTCTGTTCCCCATTTATCCTCTCCCATGTGGTGCTATTATTTTATTGTCAAAAGTAAGGGATCTTGGTCTGATTTTCCTTAGGCAAAGTTTCCATGTTCTCATGTTCTAATTTGAACAAAATATCAGAATTACCTGCATGTGAATTAGCTCTGGATATAGGACTCAGTATTATTCCAGTAATGGATATGGCATGTGGCTAAAGCATGAGCTCTGGTGCCAGACAGCTGGGTTCGCTATGAAGGAAAGCAGAATACATGACCTCAAAATATGCCATTTGGGCATATAGATTATTTTGAGCTGAGGGCAATCAAGAAAAATCTTTCTCTCTCCCTTAACTACCTAAAAGAATTTAGATAGGGGGCCAAGCTCAGAGAGAGAACTATTACTAGAGATAACTTTTATCTGAATGACCTATTTGTATGGCAAGGCAAACATCGAATTACCAAAGATCTGCTCTTATTGTCCTATGGATTACCCTCCTCTCCTTTGAAGCCCCAAGCCCCTATCCCATCCCTCAGCTCAGGATGGTATATAAGCCTCAACAGGCTGACTTACACTTGAGCACCATATTTTTATGGGTCTCCCATAAGTACAAAATTAAATTTGTTTTTTTTTTCCTGTTAATCTAATTATGTCAACTTAATTAGACCAGCCAAAGAACCTAGAAGAGTAGAAGAAAAATTTTTCCTCCCCAACACGAAGAGAACCCTAAGCCAGTTATTTTATTACTCTCTGCCTCAGTTTCATGATCTATAAAGTAGCAAAGTTAAACACTGAGTCAATAGAAATTGTGTTTGGCATGCAATAAGTTCTCAACAAATGTTAGCTCTTACTACTACTACTATTCTCCAAAACCTCTACCTTCAAATTTTTACTCCAACACACCTGCAGAGAAAGAAGAAACTTTTGAAGCTAGCTTCATTCACCTAACATTATCTTCCGAACTTGGCCAAGGTATATTATTAACAAAGCCAGCATTATCCACATCAGCCAATCCTATAACCAAAAAGGAAAGTTTTATACAGAAGCTTAACTGTCAAGCACATCATCAGTACAAGAAAAAATTAGGGTCCCTGGGTGGCTCAGTTGGTTAAGCTACTGCCTTCAGCTCAGGTCATGATCCTGGAGTCCCAGGATCAAGTCCTGCATCGGGCTCCCTGCTCAGCGGGGAGTCTGCTTTTCCCTCTGACCCTCCCCCCTCTCATGTGCTCTCTCTCTTTCATTCTCTCTCTCTCAAATAAATAAATAAAATCTTAAAAAAAAATTAGAATCCTTGTCTGAGAGAGTGAATCTGTAGTTTGAGAATTTGTGATTACCAGAAACACTCATATATAGAAAAAGAACATTTTGTGAGAAGGATGATTATTGAAGGAATAGAGTCCTTTTACAAATTACAAAGCTTACTGATTTATATGATGAGAAATTTTAAAGATAAAATTTCAAACTCTATTAATGAAAGTCTGCCATCTAAAATTCCAGTCAGGCACACAAATATCACTGCTATATTTGCTGACCTCCTACTGATATTCTTCTCACAAACATCCATCACACCATAGCTGAAGCATCTGCTTCTCTCTCCTGCCATGCCAGTTCCAACCTATTGACCTCTGGATCCCCAAAACAGAACAATTTGGCCACAGTGGGCACCCAACATTCAGTGTGCATATCCACATGTGTGGGTATACAGCTTATGAGTCAGGTAAAATAGGCAACAGTTATGATGATCAAGTACCAGAAAATGAAAGTTTTATTTTTATGTCACTATCTTCAAGAGGGAAAGCAGACCAGGAAAAAACAATGGCTTAAATTATAGATATAAACTTGCGTTGGCTTAACACACCCATAAATTTTCCCATTAAAGGAAAAATATCATAAAATCAAAAATATTCCTAAGAATTTATCTGAGAAGAAAATTTTATTCTCCCCTTAAACCTGAATAAACTTTTGTCTAAACCAAATTAGGCATTATAAATTCAATTTTCATTCAGCAGTTCAAACTTATTTTCCTAGTCAGAAATTCAGTAGACAATGATTAGTCCTAAAACTAACCATTATTTTGAATGTCTAAACCAAACCTAAACAGTGGTAAGTTTAGTTACTCTATATTTAATTCAGTCTAAGTGGGTGTTACAATGAAACGTGAAGCTTGTAATCTTCACAAGAAGTAAAAGCTCATTCATTGTCTTTAATATTCCCTCCATCTTTTTCTGATATTAACGGCCTGCCTTGGACTTCAAAGAATTTCTCAAAGCAGGCGATTAATCTGTGTTGATTTATCTCTAAAATCTAAAAAAAAGCTGACCCTCCTTTTGTCTCTTCAGACTTGCCTATGTTTTTATCCATAGCTTGCTTATCCTGAATTACAATTCCTCTGCTATTCCTAAATAAACTCATTTTGCTAATAAAATAACTATTGTTATTAAAATAAATAAAATTAAATTTAAAAATGTTTTTAAGGTTGACAGAAATATTTCTCAAAAATGGAATTTTGTTCAAAGGGCTGCTAGTGGTCCTATCACATGACAATCACCAAGCTCCCATCCCCTCCCATTTTACCAATAACAACAAAGACAGTGTTGACTGAAAACCCCAAGTGTCCCAGGTGCTATTCCCTGTGCATGTTTGGCCGGAGTGGGGGGGAGCAGGGGGAGGAGGACTGTGCATCATGTATTTAGTCTTTAAAAATCCCTTCACAGGGGCGCCTGGGTGGCTCAGTCGTTAAGCATCTGCCTTCGGCTCAGGTCATGATCCCAGGGTCCTGGGATCGAGCCCCGCATCGGGCCCCGCATCGGGCTCCCTGCTCGGCAGGAAGCCTGCTTCTCCCTCTCCCACTCCCCCTGCTTGTGTTCCTGCTCTCGCTATCTCTCTCTCTGTCAAATAAATAAATAAAAATCTTTAAAAAAATAAAATAAAAAAATAAAAAAATAATAAAAATAAAAATAAAAATAAAAATCCCTTCACAGGTAAGATCAATTTCATTTTCTCTAGTGAGGAAGTTGAGGTCCATTTAGATTAAGTTGCTTTTATTTTTTTTTTTTTTCAAATTTCTTTAACGAAAAACTGTTTCTGTCAGGGGCTAACTAATGTGAGAACAAAATATTTTCTTTCATGCAGGGCTTTGAAATAAGTCAGAATCAATAGAAAAACTATCCATTCATCAAACAATCAAGGGGGAGATGGCAAAGAATTGGCAGGTCCAGAGAAACAGAGGCCAACTGGACTGCACAAATTACTCAACTGGTTCCATTTTCGAAGATGTTTTCAATCTTTTTTCCCCACACGGTCGCCTCTTCAACAACTATTCATTTGGAGGACACCATGCAACTGCATTAAGTTTTTAATTGTAGAATTAGCCTTTTACAATAAAACAAAATAGTCTAGTAAGAAAAAGCTGACACTCTTTTACTGCAGCATTATTTATAATAGCTAAGATAAGGAGAAGCTCAAGTATCCATCCATAAATGAATGGATAAAGATGTGGTATGCATGCACACACACGCACGTGTGCGCGCACACACACACACACACACACACACTGGAGTATCACCCAGCCATAAAAAGGGAAGTCCTGCCATTTGCAACAACATGGATGAACCTAGAGGGTATTATGCTACGTGAAATAAGTCAGAGAAAGACAAATACCATATGGTTTCACCTCTATACGGAATCTAAAAAAACAAAACAACAACAACAAAAAAACAAAATCAGACTCAGATACAGAGAACGAATTGGTGGTTGCCAGAGATGGGTGTGAGGGGGATTGGCAAAATAGTTGAAAAGGATCAAGAGGTACAAACTTCCAGTTATAAAGTAATTAAGTCATAGAGATGCCATGTACAGCATGGAGAATACAGACAATAATATTCCATTAACATATAAGCCCATCGGTGTTAGGTATGGGAAACAGCTCAAGAGAAATCTGAGGAAACACCTAACTCACTTTGTGAACAGGAACAGTAAACAGATAGGAGAGGTGAAGCTCTGAAAAGAAAGAAGACTGACCCCAGGGATGCTAGTTAGTGAAGACTGCTAGGGGACTGGAAGAACATGGTGGCACTTATATGCTAAACCCATAAGTCCATGTGTTTGCTGACATCACTGCTAAAATCATCAGTGTCAACCTTACTTACTGCTAGAAGGATTCAAACAGAAGATGTCCGAGAAAATAAATAGGAAGATAAAGTTAATTGTGCTTAAGAACAATTATAAAAGTATCAGAAACTTCAGATCAATTTTTAGCCTTGTTTTCAGTTTTTTAAACATAGATGAAGGTCCAGTGAGTCCCAGAACAGCTATTCTAAAAACCAGCAGATACCAAGCATTGCCCTTAAAAACAAAACAGAAAAATATAAAAACAAAACAAAACAAATATCAGCTGTGTTCCTTACATTCTCCCCCTCTTATCATAAATCCTTCCTGCATTCATCTCTGCCAAATAAGCTTTTATACCCTTTGTAGCATGGTTTTGCTCCTAGGAAACCTAGTAAAATGTTTATAAATGATTCAATATTGGCAGCAAGATTCCTCTGCAGTGGCAGAAAGGTCAAAGCTTTCACACACACCCCAATACACACAAAGCCCCCACTTGGAAATTATACTTACAATACACAAAAAAGCAACAGACTCAAACTGATTCCATGTGTATTTCCCGCCAACAAAAGATTAAAAAACTAAAGTATATTATTCAACAAAGCAAAATTAAGTGGGTCCCTTCACATAAAGTAACCTATGTGTGTTTTCCAACATCACCTACATTCTCTGTACCATGGAGCCTGGATATCTCCCTCTCCCAAGCACTACCGGCTGATCCAACCCTTCCATTTCCTCAAACTCTCTACCTTACCCCAACCCCCTCACTTTAAGGCTGTGCCCATGTCTGGGGTCCACAGAAGCTGACAATTGGATTTGACTCACCTTGCTCCCCAAAGCTCACAACCTGCCTTAGCCCCTTCCATCCTATCTTTGTTTTGTTTTATTTTTAAAGATTTTGTTTATTTGAGAGAGAGAGAGAGAACATGAGTGGGGAGGGGACAGAGGGAAAGAATCTCAAGCAGACTCCACACCAAAGGCAGAGCCTGATGTGGGGCTCGATCTCATAACCCATGAGATCATGACCTGAGCCAAAATCAAGAGTCAGACACTCAACTGACTGAGCCACCCAGGCACCTCCCATCCTATCTTTGAAAGGGAACAAGTCCACCTCTGCACCTGAGCTCAGGATCTGATATCCCAGGCCCAGTATCCATAGCCTATCCCACCTCCCTTTTCCACCACTTTCCGCAAGACAGTTCTTAAAATCCCTCCCTTTTCCCCTTCTTTCAGCCTTTCCTCATCTCCCTTCCCTGCCAACTTCATTCAAGAAGACAATTCTACCCTGCCATGCTCCCCACCTCCCATTTAGCCTTTAACCTACCACTACCTGGCCTCTGACACTCTCATTAACAGAAATTGCTCAATGAACTGACTGTCACAGTGGAGGGATTCTTGCCCACATCAGACACCATTACTTCCCTCCTTGAGGGGCCATCCTGGGCTTCTGCAGCCCTCTTTTTCTAGTGACCACCTGTACCCTGGATAACTCCTTTTCTTTCACTGCTAGATCCTTGAACAGGGATCTTCCCTAAGGTTCTGCCCTTGGCCTTATTCAACATCCCAAACCATCTTTTCCACTTCCACAGTTCAAAATACCACCACTGTGCCCATGGTCACCAAATCCACCTCCAGCCCTAACCACAGCCCTCTCTGGACACACCTGCCTGCCTATCCCACAGACTACAAGGTCAGTGTGGCCAAAATGGATGGTTCTGCCCCCAGTTTCTTCCGTTTGTTTAGTAATCCCACGTTGAATTTCATCAACCAAGCCCAAGAGTCAAGGAAAAGGTAAGCAAACAAAAATAACAAAAATTATCAAGAAGTTATAAAAATAGGTCAAGTGCCCCTCCTGAATGGAAAAAGAATCTGAGAGGATTCTGTTCTTCAACACAGAAAAATTTGTGAGTAAAACCATACAACACAAACATGAATAAAAAGCAAGCAAAGGCTATAATATTAACATAAAATCAAGTTTAAGACCAAAATAACAAACAAAGGCCAAAATACTAATTACAGCTATGTTACCACCAGTGGAACAAATCCTATGTATTAAATGATGCAGGAGGGAAAAGATGTAAAACAAAAATGATAAGCAAATTGACCAAAAACTTTGTAACGAGAGACTAATGCTATTACCAGACTAATTGGATAGACTAAGAGTATAGACTTGAAAAATGTAATTAAGAAGCCTCAACAAATGAACTTTGGATCCTATAGAGAATACATCTTCCTTCTGAGTGCAGAGGGAAACCTAGAATAACTCCCCCACTCCTAGTCTCATAGACTAAAGCAGCAGGGAATAGATGACCATGTCCAGGGACTAACTTGAACTTTTGCCAATGGGCAAGAGAAACTGAATCCCACTGCACTGGGCCCTGGGAAAAGCAGGAGTGGGAGGTCACAGCAATAACTGGCTAACAGGTCAACCCAAACACTGTTCTGCCTAGGCCAGGTCCCCAGCTTAGGTTCCATTCAACCACAGGATTTCACAACTGGAAGAGACCTTGAAAAGTCCTGGAAGAAACCAAGGCCTGGAAGATAGGGTGCTACATCTACATACATTGACAAAGGGGCAGGAGGAACTGCAGCTCCATGGTCAGGGACACTGTGAGAGTCCAGAGCCAGGTCAAGGTTGGCTCACCATGATGCCAGCTGCAGGTGGTGACCCGCTTACCCAGTGTGTCTGACACCCAGAGGCGAGTGGTTTGGTTTGGTTTTGTTTTAAGACAGTCCCCTCCTTAATTTATAAAATTACTTTCGATAACAATCATGAAATAAAAACAAAACTGACCAGGAAAAAGAGACCTGACAGCAAAACATTGTCTTTATTCAATTTTATGTAATCATGTCAATAAATTTTTATTGTAGTATCAAAAAAGCACAACTATTTATTCAAACATTTTTATACCATAACAGTTTGAACTTTAATCCTTTGGTCATAGGCTGCTAGGATATTTATGTCAGTAACTGTCAAGAAACTAGTAAGTGAAATTTAACAAAACCAAAATGTCTACAAAAGGTGTAACTTAAACAACTACTAAATAATACCACTAATGTTACATTTTATTGCCCTCATTGAGTCTTCAGTTTTAAAACCATGAAGAGGGGTGCCTGGGTGGCTCAGTGGGTTAAGCGTCCGACTCTTGATTTCGGCTCAGGTCATGATCTCAGGGTCATGAGATTGAGCCCCACCTCAGGTTCCATGCTGAGCATGGACCCTGCTTAAGATTTTCTCTCTCTCTCCCTCTGCCCCTTTGCCCCCCTCTAAAAAAATAAAACAAAACCATAAATAATTATGAAAAAATTCAATTTTAAGATTATTATTTTTTAAAGATTTTATTTGAGAGAGAGAGCACGAAGAAGGGGGCAGGGAGGGGAAGAGGGAGAAGCAGGCTTCCCACTGGGCAGGGAGCCCGATGTGGGGCTCGATCCCAGGACACTGGGATCATGACCTGAGCAGAAGGCAGATGTTTAAGCAAGTGACTGAGCCACCCAGGCGCCCCAATTTTAAGATTATTATTAATCTAGTCTATGTACACTGGGGGCCAGAGGGTTACCTGAACATGCTAAATATCTTCTATCTAGAGTACAGTACTTACTTAAAATAAAAATATGCTCATTTGAGGCATATATACGTGTATATTATATACAGACTTACAAAATCTTTCAGATTAAATAATAACCACGGCAATTGTTTAGAACTTAGTTCAACTGAAGACTTTTTGAGGGAAAGGATCTTTACTGCCAACATTGCTTGCAGTTGCTGGTGCCTACAGATAATAAAAAGCAGGCTGACTTTCAGGCGGTTTCATGGCTTGCGCCTCAGGCAGGTCACTCCTGGGTCCTGGGCAGCCTGTGGGAACTTGGGCAAGTCACATAACCTTTTCTTGTTAATTTCCTCATTTGGGAGGCGAGAGCACCAGCTGGTAGCAGTAGCTCTGCCTGCCCCACACCTCACTTCTGACCTCTCCTTAGGGGGTGCAGGTGCAGATGTGGGAGCCCTGGCTCTCTAGCCTGGGGGCTATTTGCACCCCAAAGTGAGCCTAAGAGGAAGTGTAATGGAAATGAAAGTATAATTGGGGCAACCCCTTGCGGGATGACATGCCCCACTTACGGCTGGGGAGAACACGCCTGAACACTGCTCTGACTCTCTCTCCTGGAGCTCCCCTTTATTTTTTCTTTCTCTCTCTCGCTCTTTTTTTTTTTTTTTTTTTTTTTTAGAATTTATGTATTCATTTGAGAGAGAGAGAGAGCATGCACGCAATGCAAGAGAGAGCACGAGGAGGGGGGAGCGGCAGAGGAAGAGGGAGAAGCAAGCTCCCCGCTAAGCAGGGAGCCCTTCGCAGGACTCTATCCCAGGGCCCTGGGATCATGACCAACCCGGGCCAAAGGCAGACACCCAACTGACTGAGCCACCCAGGCACCTGGTAGCTCCTCTTTTAAGAGGCTGAGGACCTGGGCCCAAAAGCAGAGGGGCTATACCTGTGTTCCCTAAGTCCTCTTTCTCAAACCTACCCAAAAAGCTAAAGAGAACTATGGGGAAAGAGGAGAAAAAAATAGTAACAAGAGAATTGGAATCATAAATGCAGTGGCCTTGTTTTCCCACCATCGCATCCCCAATACCGAGCACAATGACTGGTGTGTACTAGATACTAAAAATAAATTTGATGAATGAACAAATTTTAAACTTCAACTGATATAAATGACTAAGCATGCCAGCAATCACATTAAGTCCCAAAGGCACCTGCATTTGAGGGCAGACATCAATCTGTTAAATCTGAAGAATTGACATTAAAAGCATTTAACTCAGCAGCCCCCTTGCAAGAGTACTTCATATATAAAAGCACATCAAAACCACACATTACATCAATTTTTGAGGCTTAAGTAACTGCTTTGGGGGTTCTGCTTTGTTCAATAAGCAATTAAGTGTGAAGGCAAATCTTAGAACACATTAGGGCAAGTTCTATTTTCTGTGCAATTCTGACCTTCACCTGTTGAGCAAAGTCATTCAGCCAAGATTTTTGACTTCCTATTGGCCAGAAATGTGCTCAGTGCTGGGAGAACACAGCATAAAACAGACAGACTTTGCCATCAAGGATGATACAGCAGAGCTGTAGAGTCAGAGACGCAAAAATAGATACGATGCACCACGCTAAGTTCCACAACAGAAGGGTCTGTGCAAGGCTGTGGCGTAGGCAGGGGCAACTCAACCTGTAAAGGGTGGGGATGTAGGACAAAGGAGAACATGCTTAAGAGGTAGGAGACCTGAGCCTTAAGAGACAGAACTGACTAGAAGGAAAAGCTTCTGTAGAAAAAGAGAGCACTCTAGGGAAAGTACTGAGTCAAGGCCCGGGAGTACTCCCTTCCGCCAGAATGCAGGATGAGCAGGGATGTGGGGAGCTGGGACAGTCAACCTGGGAGAGAAGGAGAACAGCCTCATGTGTTTTACCAAGACAAAACAGAAGTAGCAACGGCCACTGAACAGGGACTAGCATAGCACCTTGACTGCTTGTGGACCAGTAACCTCCAATAATCTAGATGGGAGGGAAATGGGTGTGGAGGCCAGAGGTCATGGTTGAAGTGAAGAAGGCAGAGCCTGAAGCAGTGCCATAGAAACCACCTACTTGACAAACCAAATTCGGCTTAAAACCCCATGTCAATCCCCCCACGTTCCCTCCTCAGCCCTCTGGTTCTCCATCCTGGTCCCAGAATCTCCCACCTTTCCCAGGATCATCAGGGAAGGGTGTGGGCATGATAAAGTCAACCACACTGCAGAAGTGGGGAAGAAAAAAAATCATGTGAATTTCCTTTAAACCTTTAGATCTATTTTTTTTAATGGTGTTCACTGTGGTACACAATAAGCCAGGAGATAAATCAAACAAGAATTAAAGGATAGAAACTGACCACTTGATAGAGAACCAGAACACCCCATAGCAGAGGAGAATTGCAGTCTCAGAGAGCAATAGGACTATTGCATGAGGTACCCAGGGTATCAGGCTCATAGAGACCAAAAGGAGAATGGTGGTTGCCAGGAGCCAGGGAAGTAGAGGAACGGGGACTTGTTTCATGGACATTAAGTCTCACTGTGGGAAGATGAAGTGGGTTCTGGAGATTGGTAACACAACAATGTGAGTGTATTTAACACTACTGAGCTCTACACTCAAAAATGGTTAAGATGGTAAATTTTATGTTATGGGTTATTCACCACCATGAAAAAAAGAGCAATAAGCCTATCTGACAGGTTACAGAAGATGGGATATACAATATCCATGGTGCATTACATTCTAGACATTTTCACATTTATAACCTCACTTGGCTACATGACAAGCAGTCAAGGAAAGTATACTTTCCACCCGACAAGTGAGGAAACACAGGCTTGGGGAAATTATGGGTGAAAAGTCATTCAGCCAGTCACTGGTGGAGCCAAGACTTCTAGACCAATTTTCCTTTGCCCTTTTACATGACCTAATTACATTCCCTCTCTGGCAATTCAAAAACAAACAAACAAACAAACAAAAACATAGTTTACATTGCTAGTTTTTCCATTACCGTTTTTCCAGTAAATACTTAATAATTTAAAATTATCCATGATAACCTCAGGCAAATACTAAAGTTAATCAGTTTGCTGCAAAAAGAGAATGTTTGTGTTTGTTCCTTAAATACACTCATCCTTCTCAATTTGCACATTATTTTTTAAACCCTCTGAATGCAGTTCAAAACCTGGTTGTTTTTAACTCAAGTGATATGTAACAAGTTTGGTGGGAGAGTTACTGCCAAACATATAATCTAAAATGCAAGCGAGAGTAACATCAAAATCCATAAAGCACCCAGCCAGGCACTGTTTAAAGTGCTTTATACATACTAACTCACTTAACTAATCTTCACAATAATCCTATGAAATATGCACTGTAGGATGGGGATAACCATAAAGGAGGACCACCTTCAATCAAAATCCCTTAGAGTGTTAGTTTCAAACAGAAATCAGCCTTGCCAAGACCAAATAAACCTAGATTTTTCTTACGCAATGTAAGGTTTAGAAAAAGTGAGCCATAGATTGGGGTCTCACCAACCAAGTAACCTTCATACACATGCAACAGGAAAGGAGAAGCTCAGCACAGCCTGTGGCATGCAAACATGACAAGAATGACAAATTGAGGACAAAAGTAAATTATCAGCATGGAGAGTATTTTGCGAGGATTCCACAAAAATGCACTGGATGGCTTTTAGGTACATAAACCTTGGCAAAAAGATTTTTAGACAATTCACTTTTTAGTCAGAGACTATCTTTAGTCTCACAAACAGAATAGAAGTTACTACATAGCTACAGCACTCCTACAGAACTCAACATCAGCTCTTCTCTTATAAACATTATTCCATGGATGTATGTGGACCCATCTGTATGCTGTTCTAGTTTTTTAAATACTCAATGTATTTTTCAGAAAATAAAGAGCATAAGAGCTTCTTTAAAAAGCCTAGATACTATTTTTTTAAAGATTTTATTTTTATGTAATCTCTACACCCAACACGGGGCTTGAATTTACAAACTGGAGATTAAGAGTCACATGCTCTACTAACTGAGCCAGCCAGGTGCCCCAGTTATTATATTTTTTCTATTTGAAATATGATAATATCTCAAAATATCAAAATTCATGAGGTCCCTTAGTACAATAGTTCAAAAACCAATTTATCTTCAACTGCTACATGAGAAAACATTTGCGAAGAATGTTAAATCAATATTTTCCAACTATCTACATAAGTATTAGGATTTAAAATCAAAATCTGCTAAGTTTCTTATAAAGTAGTCTACTATTCTAAAATCCTTAAATATAATGGGTTGATTTCTATAAGACACTTTATTCTCGAGCAAATGCCAACACTGTATTAAAAACAGCTTATCTAATTAAGTGTATGACATATGATAAAGTATTTTTTGAAACATTGTGGTGTGCCCATGTGTCATCCAAAGAAAATACTAGCAAATGGACCACAAAACTAGAAATACATGGTCCCAAGATATTGGAAGAGAAACGCATGAAAATATTGTCGGTTGCTGACCGATCACCTCCACCTGTCTCAGCATCTTCTCAAAATTCATACGATACTAAAAACCTTATCTCTACAGATGAGTCTATGACTATTACACTAAACATTAAGGGAACTATTAAATGCATGACAGTTCATCACTACTAATTCAAATGTGATATCAGAATATTTTGTTATAGTGACTAAATCTATTTACGGCTGCTTATGGGCCAGTTGCTGCTTTTTCTATGTGGGAATCACAAGAAGTCTCAGTGTAAAGGAAAAACTTCCCCATTAAGTAAGCATGGCCTAGACTGGTTTACCAGGTGAATTAATGAGTTCCCAACATAGACACGTGTTCATGTGTAGGACAAATGAATTATAAGAAGTAAGAATTTCAGGGTATGCATATGTGTGAATACATTTACACAAAGTGGTGGAAGAAAACTGGTCAAGGCATCAGTAAGAATCTCCCATTAGGTTATTTTTTGCTTTGGAGCTCCACGACTTTATAATCTCTACAATGTTTGGCTTACAAATATGGCTAACCCATGCCAAGGCCTCCATGTAGAGAATACCGGTCGTATGGTACACACACACTCACTCCCTTCTGTATTTCTCTTGTAATGTCTAAGCTTATGTAGTGAACAAAACTTTATAAAAATACAAGTGGCCATGCAACCGACAACTGGTAACAGGCAAAACAGTAATACTGAGAGAAGTGAATGTTTCTGTCTGCCCTTGGCATAGTCATTATATGAAATAATTAAATTCACTGATACATCAACACTAGAATTAGATTAAGGAACTCTAATTTGTAAAAGTAACATTAAAAATTAATATGAGGCAGTTTTAACAAAGATGGAATACTAGGGAAGTAATTACGATACGACTCAGCAAATAACCTTACTGTCTCAAAATAAAGAGCTCTATTTTTAAACTGTCAGGGCTTTGGTAATACATTTCATATACTAGACAGTAATACTTTCAAGACCTCCACCCTCTCCTGGAATACAAACAAAGGAGTAATATTTTTGATTGGATAAGAATACTCCTTTATATAACTGAATCTACAATGAAGTATTCAAATTAAATACGATGCACAGTATTTCTTAGGGAGAAAAAAACAGTCCAAATGGCTGAAAAGCTGACCGTCCAGAACAAGAAAGGAAAGGAAGGAAGGGGGTAAGAAAGAGGGAGGGCGAGAAAGATACAGACTCAACATTCACAACTCGATAACATTCTAGTTCTCCATTTGGACCAAGGATAAGGTTTTCACCATTCTGTGGTCAAGAATCTTCACTGGTGTTTGGTTGCTGGGAGAGGTCTCAGTGAGTTTGGTGTGAACTTACACCTGACTGTTCTCCCCATACAGCCAAAAGCAGCTGCCCATTTCCTGATGTAACTGTGTGATATAGACACACACACTCGAACACGTCTCAGTTATGCTCTCAGTACAGCAAGCTTGCCTGTAGAAGTTGCAGACTAGAAAAAATATACAAAAGCCCCCAACACCCAAAATCTACTTTGTTATTCTTTAATCTGCATATTCATTCCTCGGGTACTCTCAGTCCCTTGCACAGGGTAGTACTCAAGGAACTTTCCTCCCCCTCCTCCCACCCCCAGTTATAGCATATCAACAAAATGTTCTAGCTCCCAAATAATTGGGTAGTGAGCAACATGAGTTGCATAAAATAACATTAGTGATTACTAGAACAGATTTTCAGCTACCCTTTGGACACAGTATAACTAATACCACACCTTGGGCTATATACATAATCTCATCAAATTCCTACCAGCCTATGAGGTACAGTACTATAGTGTCTTCTTACTGAGTCAAACATCTTGGAATCAAACATTATCTCAAGGTAGAAAAAGAGCTGTCAGAAGCTGGGGGCGCCTGGGTGGCTCAGTTGGTTAAGCGACTGCCTTCGGCTCAGGTCATGATCCTGGAGTCCCGGGATCAAGTCCCACATCGGGCTCCCTGCTCAGCAGGGAGTCTGCTTCTCCCTCTGACCCTCCCCGCTCTCATGTGCTCTCTCTCTCATTCTCTCTCAAATAAATAAAATCTTTAAAAAAAAAAAAAGAAAAAGATCTGTCAGAAGCTGGGGTGACTCTGGTAGAGCTGGTGTTGCTCCCACCTTGCTGGAAGAGGGAGACAAAAAGCTCCACGCCTTCATGACTCAGCCAACAGAGGTCACCACATTATACACCTCTGATCCCCTAAGGTGGGGTAATACTGAGGTAAAGGAAAGTTTGTGTTATTTTGAGGTCAATGACCTTGTCCTAACTCACTGTTCAATAGAGCTAGAAAAAAATCCTCAGGAATATGAGAAACAGTGTCACCCCCTTCTCTGTCCCCATGTTTTCTATTCCTCCACCCACTCACGACTTCCCATCTAACCACCCCTAGTGACTTGTGCTTCTACAATGCTACAGCCCCCACAACTCACCTCGGACAATTACAATAACTAAACTCTGCTCTAAATAGCAGAGTGTGCTGGAAGGTTCTCAAACACAAATACTGTTACTTGCGCTTTACAAAGCTTCTCCAGGCTATAGTAGCCTAGCCATCTCACAGCATAGCTTCTCCAGTAACCTAGCTCCAGTAGCCTAGCTTCTCACAGCATACCATCCATCATCCCTGCTTGCTTCCACATCCTTGTTGGAAAGACACACACTAGGCTTTTCTACTCCTTTGCACCTTCACTTGTGCCACTCCCCATGCCAAGGATGCCCTCCCCCCATGAACCACATGAACCACACCTTGTCTTTCAGGCTGACCTCTAACTCCTCTTCCAACCCAGTTCACTGATCACCCACCTGCAAGCTTTCCCCCTTTCTGGCTGCCTCACCCTGCAGCGCAGCCAAGCACGACCCCCAATTCAGCAGTCTTGATAAAAGGGGACTGAAGTGCATTTCTAGTATATATCAAATCTAGTATATATATCTAGTATATATCAAATCTAGTATATATCTAGTATATATCAAATATATATCTAGTATATATATTAGAGACGGTGCTAAGTCTCATTGCTGTGATCAGTCTCAGTGCTGCTGAGGTCTGAAGTCAAAACTGGAATGGGTCAGACCGGATAGACGCTCTTCTTTGGAGAAAACCTAAAGCTGGTGGCTCCCAAGTAGAAGGTAGGAAGAGGCCATCAGCTTATATGTATATGCACCTCAAACAAGAGAGATTTAACAACCTTTATTGAATGGATTGGCACTGGTGCACCCACATGGTCCTACATAATACGGTTTGAGGGAAAGCTCCCTAAGGAGGAGAGAAGGAGTTGGGGGTGCAATGAACTAAACTGTGTCCCCTGAAAATTGATGTGGAAGCCCTGCCCCCCAGTATGGCACTTGGAGACGGGGTTTCTGTGAGATTCTGAAGTGGAGATGAGGTCATGAGCATGGGGCCCCACAACGGGCTTCGTGCCCTTATCAGAAGGACACCAGAGAGCTAGGTCACTCACTTCTCCATGTGTGCACACAGCAAGGCAGTGGCTGTTGTAAGCGAGGGAGAGGGCATGCACCAGAGGCTGACCATGCTGTCACGAATGGTCCTGGGCTTCCAGCCTCTAGAACTACAGGAAAAATCGTGCCTATTATTGTCTAAGCCGCCTATGCTATGTATATTCGTGGTGGCCTGAGAGGACTAACGAGGGAAGGACAGCGGTACCCTCTCCCGTCTGTTCGCTCGGGTTATTACTATATATTTCCATTTCTGTGTCCAGTTAGGTGCATTTATGGAGTAATTTAGCTCATTTCAGCTCAACTAACCCTCCCAAGAACAAGTGGCTTGAGAATCATGCAACGAAACCAACCACAGATTGAAAATAAGCAAATGACAAGCAAAAAAGCTGAACTGACTCTTCTTTTCCTAACAAAAGCTCTTCAAATCCATTTTACTAGATTAAACATTAGGATAATTTCATCAAATCAAATGAAGTCACCCAAAAGTATTCAAAACAATCAAAACTATTAACATGGGTTGACCTTCAATTGTTAACTGAGAACCTTGGTAAATACATGTTGAGTCTTGAGATAATAACTAATGATAGTAATATATATACAGTTACTTAATATACATATTAAAGTTTCATGGTAAAGTGTTTTACTAATGGGACATGCGATCAAAACAGTCTGGAGACCACGGACATAAATCTAGAACTTCTATGAGGGCACTAAGCCCACTCTCAAGTGGATGTCTTCTCTCAGACTGTCCTGAAACTGAAACCAGTCAACGCTCCTTCGGAGTGACAGTTTATGTATCAAATCCCAAAGATATATAGAATAATTCTCAGAATAACCAACAACATCCCAAATTCAACCCAAAATCCTTTTCTAACTGTATCTAATATAAAACAGTACGAGTAGCTAAAAACCTATGATTCAAGTTTTGAAGAGCTGGCTTTAAGAGAAAAGGGTAGATCAGCATTTAAATGATCAAACCCAACCTCATGGATTTCAGGAAATTTCTTTGTAAAACATCCCTGCATGTCTGACCCCAACAACAGTCAGACCTCTCCCTTTGTTCTCTGTAGGCATTGTCCCTCTTGAAAGGGATGCTGATTAGCATTTCTGAGTAAGCTTTTGCCGTCTGCTGAGTGATTCAGCCATGAGTGGAATACACACTTAGATGCTACTTTCTAGAGAACTACACAAAATTTCACGTGACTAAATTCTGACCACAAAATTTTCTGCATTTACTTTGCTACCTACTTTTCAACTTCTGTACAAGTAGGTCAGATGTTATGCAGACTCTCAGTGAGGCAATGTTGCCTGACACCCAAGGAGTAAGTATTCTCCCATCTAATTAGCACAATAAACATGTCAAGAGATGGGTCCAGTCTCCTCTGACCATCATCCCTTCAAAACCACTCTGTCTCCAATAAAGGACCCAAACATTTCCCAAAGCACCAACACAAAGACAGGAGTGTACTAGACAGTTCCTATTCTCCCAGACACTTCTGGTTTTTCAAATATTTTGAGGTAAGTTTGTCCTTACAGAGGAGTTGCAAAAAATAGTACAAAGAGTTGCCATATGCCCTTCACCCAGTTTCCCCACGATGTTAATATGACCATAGCATAAGGATCAAAACTATTAACATTGGATGTCACCTACCTCAAAAAAATTACTAAAGCAAATATGAAAATAACACTGACACAATACTAATTCAGCTACATCATTTATTCAAAGTTCAGTTTTTCCACTAATGTACTTTTTCTGTTCCAAGATCTGATTCAGAACTCATACTACATTTAGTTGTCCTAGGTCCTTAGCTTCCTCTAATTCTGGTTCAATTTTAAGTTGTTTTTCACAAATCCTCATACTCAATTCTTTTTATCAGTAAGAAGGAGAAATGTCCCCAAGCTCACAGAAGACAGTAAGACTTAATAAAATTTGGGAGTAAGGGAGAAGGGAAATAAGTTACTAACTAAAATTCTCAAGCCAAATGCCTTTACCTATTTTCATCAATGAAAATGGCACAGATGTGTCTTTGATCGAATTCAAGATATGCTCCATATCCACCCATACAAGGGTCAACTTGATAAAGAAATTACCATGTGAGTCTGTTCTCCTAAATATTTGCTGTTTCCATAGAAACATCAAATACAAAACTGGCCCAAGGCGGACACGCATTTCTGTCTCTAAAAATACACTTCAGGAAAACTCATGCTTTCAATGGTTACCTGAAATACAGTGCTAAAGGTCCCTCAATTTGAATATTTTTATCTGCACCATGCCTCAAAAGCCTCACCCAAGGGTATAAACCTGATAATGTTCTAATTACAAAAATCTTCTATGGCATTAGTTGCCGCTGGTATGTACAAATTAAGGACTCCCAACATGTGTGACATTCGTGTGCAGAAAATACAGAGCCTGGTTTGGAGATTAACCAAGTGTATCTACCTCTAAACTAAATTGTGAAGAAATGAATGAGTGAATGGTCACTAAGTGAGGCGATGAGATTAGCTTGACTAATCATTTCACTATGCATACACACATCAAGTCATGTTGTACATCTTCAATATATGCAAAAATATATAAATAGATCAATAAAAGCAGCATACACAGAACATCTTGAAGTGGTTTCGAGGTAGGTAACAGGAAAGCTTTCAACAGAAATTACTCTTTATTTTTTTTAAAGATTTTATTTATTTGAGAGAGAAATAGTAAAAGAGAGCACGAGAGCATGAGTGGGGGAGGGGTTGGAGAGGGAGAAGCAGGGGGCTCGATCCCAGGACCCTGAGATCATGACCTGAGCTGAAGGCAGATGCTTAACTGACTGAGCCACCCGGGCGCCCCAGAAATTACTCTTGATGAGGATTTTTATATATATTTACCTTTGCCAAACTTGACAGGAATAGCTGTCTCAGATACGTAAACTTTGGTTTTTCAAACAATCATCTTTACATGAATTAAAGGGAAGTTATGATTCTTACCAGGACCTTGGTATTGTTTCTGTTAAGTTTTAAGCAGCTTATGTGCTACGACCAGATGCTACCTAAATTCCTCAAGCTTTGGAAGAGAATCATGCATCCTTTCAGCACTCAGTAATATTAGATCTAGAACAATATGTGTCATCTATCACTGCTATTCATGCACAAACTGCATCTGAAGATTTTGTGCCCTTCATTCCTTAAGACAAACATGCGCCCTCAGACATTAGGATCCCGGCACAATACTGTAAAACTTCCATACTGTCAAACCTACCACCCAGTGCTCAATTCCTTTTTCTAGAAAGGCAAAATTCTATTTTAAACTTAGCTTAGCACAAACAATAATAAGCAATTTTCCTTTAAGACAAACCAAGAAGAAATGCATTAATTTGACAAAGCTCAAGTTATTGCTTTAATGAAGATTTTTGTTAGTTAGAACTCCCACCTGAAATGACTCATTCAAAACAGAGTATCTGTAAACATTCCCAACTTGCTCTGAAGACCTCATTTCAAACTGCCTCACAGCTTTGAAACTCACTATTCCAAATGGCATGCTGATAATCACATAAAGATTGCATACACCTGAGCTTGATTGAATCCATTTGCTCATTCCTTTGATCAGTAAATTTCAAGGTATTTTCTGGAAAAAAAATTTTAACTTTAAACATTTTTTTAAAAAATTAAAGATTTGGGGCACCTGGGTGGCTCAGTCGTTAAGCGTCTGCCTTGGGCTCAGGTCAAGATCCCAGGTCCTGGGATCAAGCCCCGCATCAGGCTCCCTGCTCGGTGAGAAGCCTGCTTCTCCCTCTCCCCTCCCCCTGCTTGTGTTCCCTCTCTCGCTGTGTCTCTCTGTCAAATAAATAAATAAAATCTTTAAAAAAAAATTAAGGATTCACCACCAGGTTGCTCTAAATAGCAAGCTTTCCATAAGCATTTAATATTTAAGTTAAGACACTGAAGAGGAAATGATATCATTCATATGAAATGTCCAGAACAGGGAAATCTACAGAGATAGAAAGGAAATGAGTGGTTGCTCAGGGCTGGAGGAAGAGGTAGGAAGAGGGCAGCTAAAGGGTGTGGGATTTCTTCTGGAAGTAATGAGAATGTTCTAAAATTGACGTGGTGATGGCTGTACAACTCTGAATATACTAAAAAACATTAAATTGTGTACTTCAGATAGACAAATTAGATGGTATATAAAGTATATCTCAATAAAGCTATTAAAAATATTTAAGAGGAGATTGTACACCAGAAAAAAGATCCCCACCAGTTAGGTGGACATATACACAATACTACATATGTATGTATGTACATTACAATATCCCATTAATTACTTCTCATTTCTAGAGAGTGAAGAAGAGGGTGACTGTCTTCATAATTAAGGCCCTAGAAAAATCAGCGCTTAGGAGAAAAAGACCATGTCTTATTTCTTCATGATTACAATAATCCAAATTCACTGGCTTCAATAATGTTCTAAAATTGACTTACACCTACCACAGCTTCAAATTAATCACTGGTGTTATTTTCAGTGTTGAGAACAAGAACAAGGTTTAGAGAGACATCTACTGACATGGGGCAGACCCTCCCAGAATTTCAAGAAATTGCTTGGGATTTGGAGTTACCATGTCGGGCATTCCCCTAAGGGTGCCAAGGCCATAGTCAACTCCAGCAGTGACCTTACTCGTACTCAGCAGGCCCAGCCTCTTTATTGGATACATTAGTTGAAATATTAACCCTAGATTTTCAATGCCTGTCCTGAATTGTACCATTCAACCCCTCACCAACCTTCCACACTACCTGACAACCATGTCCCTCCTTGGCAAACTTTGATCCCTTTTCTGAAGTCAAAATGCCAGGTACCCACAAAGACAGTCACAGTGTAACTACCATGATCTGAGGCTCCAAGCCAGAGGGGGCCTGGAGTAGGGAAGGCCAGTGAGAACACCAGCCTCCTGAGGTGTATAAGCAGCCACAAAATCAGTACCCTTGACTCCTGGGTCTGTCCCACCTGGTCTCTTCTTTTCAAAAACTGATTTAGAAGCAAACAATCTGGGATAAATACTCCATAACCCTGCCTCCAAAAACAAAACAAAGCAAAAATTAACCCTTTCTCAAGAAAAATTAAGAAAAAAATAATTTATCAACTCCATCAAGTCCCTTTTATGAAAATATTCCTTTGAATAGTTTTATCAACTTTTAGCAAATTGTTATGGCCAAGAAAAAAGTTTTATTAAAAGAATATTTTTATAAGACTTGAGCAATATTAAAGTATGAAAATACGTGGCTCAACATTTTGTAAAATCCTTAAGCTTTAATGCCAAGAAGTTTTATAATCAGTTCCTTAATGAACAAGAATTCACATTACCACTAGTAATTCCCCTAAATATAGGGTAGAGGTGAACAAATACTCAAAAGCCATTTTATAAAATAGCAAGGTCACATTTTAATTTCTTCGACCCTATTCAGTGTATTCTGAAACTTATATTCACAGGATAAGCCATGAACTCAGAAATTGTATGAATTTTAATATTTAATATATTTCAACTAATGCAATTATATTCTTATACAAGACTTTAAATAGAATATTTGGTATCTATCTACTTTATTCCTAGCCAACCTCGCTGTATATTTCCATACTTATTCTTCCCCTGACTCCAGAAAAGTACAAGTGAAACCATACAACAGGTAGCCACTTGAAAAATCAGATAATAAAATCAGCCTCAAAATTCAGCTTTGCATCTTGATTGCAGAACGAATAGTGAAGCCACATTAACAAGGCTATTAAACATCTTCACCTTCCATATAATAGAAAATTTAAACAAAACAAAGACCCTTATTTTCCCAACTTTAAGCATGCGTAAATGGATGCCGAAGTCAAAGAAATTAAGAGGAATTAAGCAAAAATACTACTCAAAAACATCCTAAGATTTAAAAAGAAAATTCTTCAATTTTAGATCCTTATATTGTGTATGTGTGTGTATTAGCCTAACACATTTACTATCTAAAGTATGTAGTATAGTGAAATATATAGTATAGTACTATATATATGAATTTCTTGAACCCCAAAATCAAGCAAAGAAGAGACAGGATATAATCTTTTTTTAAAGTAACCTTTCCATCTTTTTAAAAGCAACTGAATAGAAACACATATAAGGTATGAAGAAATGGAACTGTATCAGCAATAAAGGATTCCAAATGGTTTTAAGTATATTCACAGAGTTGTGCAATCACCACCTCAGAATGAAACCCCACGTACATTAGCAGTCACTCCCATTTCTCAACCTCTTCCCGCTTCCCTAGCCCTAGAAGTCACTAATCTATGTCTCAATGGATTTGCCTCTTCTAGACATTTCCTGTAAGTGGAATAAGGCCTTCTGTGTCTGACTTCTTTCATTTAGCATAATGTTTAAGTCTCACCCCATTGTAGCATGTATCTATATTTTGTTCCTTTTTATGGCCAGTGGTATTCCACCATTATGGATAAACCATATTTTATTTATTCATTCACCAGTTGATAGACATTTGAGTTGTTCCACTTTGGGGCTATTGTGAATAATGCTGCTCTGATCATTTGTGTACATGTGTTTATGTGCACATAGGTTTTCTTTGATCTTGGGTGGATACACCTAGGAGGACTGGTGGGTCCCATGGTAATTTTACATTTAACCTTTTGAGGAACTGCCAAATTGTGTTCCAAAGCAGCTGCACCATTATTCATTCCCATCATCAGTGTATGGAGGGCTCCAATTTTTCCACATCCTCGCCAAGACCCAATGCCTGTTATCTTTTTGATTAGAGCCATGTGAGTGTGTGAAGTAATAACTCATTGTAGCTGATGCTCTGTATTTTAAACCAAGACCACTCATTCTTAAATGGGACCTCAACTACTCTTCTAGGCTACACTTTTAGGTGAAGAATATGCCCCAATGGTCATTCTTAAAACCCAAAATAAAGCCAGGATAATCTAAGACTCCCTTAATAAGTGAAGGTATCACCTCCATATAAAATGCACCATTATTCTACCACAAACTCTATCAAGCTATAATCATGCTCAACAGCCAAACCTTTTTCAAAAGATGTCAGGCTAAGCAGCCTATGTAAGCGCTAATGCTGTAATGGAATAATTAAACATGCAACGAAGTTTTAACCAGAGCTTTACAGAAACACTGGATTGGAATTCAAGCTTGTCAATAATCTATGTGTAACCTGATCATTTAACTTGTCTACACCTGAGCATGAGTTCCGAGACACTCACAGAACATCCTCTGAAGTCACTCACATAAAGTTGTCTGAGGCTGAAAGTTTAATGAAATTTTAAAAAGTACTAACACCCATGCTTAAAGATCTAGCTTTGCACAGTGGAAAGAATTTGAGCTACAGTAGTCAGAGAAGGTGGGTGCTATTGCAGCTCGGTCGATTAGTAGCTGTATCACCACAGGTACATTATTTAACATCTTTCTATCTCAGTTTCCTGATCTGAAGGTAATGCCTTCAAGAGGTTACAAGGATTCCTTGACCTAGTACAGCTAAAGCATCTGTCGGTAGCCAGCAAAAAAGTAGACACTTAAATGTTAGCGGAAAGATGGATGAAAGCTAACTCTGGGCAAAGTTTCCCAGCAAATAAAGACCTCATAACCAATGTTGGGGACCACTTAGGGCCAAATGCGAGTCCTTGTGACCTGTGGGATTCCTTTATAAAAAGCACTTCCCCACATTATGGTCTGCAAATTGATAAAGAGAGCTATCATATGGCTTAAAACAGGACCAGGAGGAATTCTTGGAAGGGAGCCCAGGGATGAAAAGATAAGAGACCTCATTTTTGTCAGGGACAAAAGAATAAAAACTTCCTCACAGAGAGCCTGAGCACAGAACAGATCCCACGGAGAGAAACGTAAAGGCTGTATTCACATGACTCCATTGGAAGCTCAGGTAGAGACTGCCAGGCTCTAGGGGGACGGGGGGTGGGGGGGGAGGGGGGGACGGGGGCTGGCGGAGGAGAGAGGGGTGGGGGCTGGCTAGGTGTGTGGAAAAGCTGCCAAGAGGAAGACGAACCCCATCCCAGCTGTGAATTAACTGTCCTTGCGTCTCTCAGCCGCCTTCCCCTACCTGATCTGGTTGTCACGGAATTTGTTGAGATGCGGTTGGTTGAGGTAAATGGTGCGGGCTGGTGCCTCCAGCTGGTCTCCAACAGACGTGGCCCGGGACATCTCATCCTCTGCCTTCTTGTAGCCCGAAGAAGGACGAACAGGTCCTGCAGAGACGGGGCGCGGGCAGAAAACAAAACACAAAGAAGTCACGCCAGGCTAGAGGCAGTGAACACGGGCTGCGGGCTAGCGGGCGGGGACCAGCTGGGAAGGATGCTCTGGGCGCTGCTGGGCCCGCCTATGTACCTTGGCTCCCCCTGGAGACCTGCCGCCGCAGCTGCTCACGGCTCCGCCCCGCCCCCTCCCCCGCCCCACCCCCGCCCTGGTCCCCCGGGCGCCGAGGAGGGAGCCTGTGCCGCCGCCGACTCCGCCCCGCCCCCTCCCGCGGCCGCTGCAGCGTGAGGCCCGGCTGCCAGCGGCACCGCTGCCGGCTGCAGGGGCGGGGAGGGGCCGCGGGAACAGTGGGGCCGGAGCCTCCCCCCACCTTCCCGCGGTCAGCTCCCCCTGCGGGCCCACGGACTGCGCTCCGGATCTCGGTTTTCTGGGTTGCTTTGATTGTGCTTAGGACAAAGATACCAGCAAAGGGGATGTGCCCTGCGTTCAGTCACCGCATAAAAGGATGGTGAAAGCACATCTCCATGCCCTACAAACGAAATTCCCAACCCTCCGGGTGATGGGCTTGGCTACACCGTGAGCCTGAATGCACCAGCTGCCTTTCTCCCCAGAAGTGCCCGGCAACCTGAGTGTGGTAGCTTTACCAATCCCAGCTCGCGGAGGGATGCATGATTTTTCATTTCATAGCTCCAGTTAGGTTTCTGTGGTTAAGACACAAGCAAGCCTGTCGCTTTAAGAGTTGATTTCAGTCCTATAGTCAAGCCTCTCTGTGAGCTCAACCTCCCCATAACCTTCCCGTAGGGAGGTGTCAGCATGGAGAATAATGATATGCCCACTAGTCACAGTGCTACACCTGAGCACACGCACAGCCAGTCAACCCCATCTCCAACTCATCACAAGGGGCAACCCACCTCAAGAAGGGACCTTCAGGAAGGGGTGCCTGAAGCAAAGGATCACAGAAAAATAAATGCCCTACAAATGCAGCCTTGTCTCCTTTTCCTCACATATATTTTCACTCTAGTATCTGCCATGCTTTCCACCTATCAAAGAGATGAATGATGTATCCTGTTTAGGAAATGGACATCTCATTTCAGTCAACATCTACTTCACAGCTACAACAAATATTCACTGACAGAGAAAAATCTTGAGATAGAAAGTTTCAGCTATTGAAGTACATCATTTTTTTAAGTGATTATAATCCTATTATAATCTTTATCACAAGAGGGGGACAACCAAAACGTGGAATCAGTTGAGAGCTGACATTTCCCGAAGAGTATTCATAGCTGGGTCCCTGGTCACAGCAACCTGGCTGTTCCCCATTAAGGGACTCCATCTTCAGATCCTCACTCCCTGCCTCCAGCCTCCACTCTCCCAGTTTCCTCTGGCTTGGGGGGGGGGAGAGGGATGGGGGCTACTCTGTCCTCTGCTTATGGACAAGGGGCAGCAGAGAGCAAAAGTCCCTACTTCAAGACTCACTTGCCTGAGAGCTTAGGCTCCCACACTTCAGTCAGAGAAGGCTAGGTTTTAAAGCATTTGTTGATTTAAGGCAGATAAGCTAGTTTCAAAAATATTCCCTATATAGAAATATTGCTTTTATCTTGGCCCACTTACCCCACTTTATCTCCAGCATTTATCATCATTACCTGGCATTATTCATCTATGGTCTCTCTTCCCATGGCCAAGCACAGAAGCTCCAGGACAATAGGACATGTTTTGTGCACTACAGTGATCTCAGCACCTACAACAATGCCTGGCACATAATGGGCATTCATATTTGCTAGTCGAATAAATCATTTTCTTATAAAGCGTCGCTTTGAATTCTCCAGGCAGAGATGCAGTGATATGCACAGAGGGCTCAAAGGCCATATACTCGTATGGGTCAGGATAGTTCATTGCTTAGACTGTATTAACTCAGTGGCTCTTGACCCTTGCTGCACATTATCACCACCTAGGGAGCTCCCACAATTAACTAGATCCTGGGCCCAAAGCTCACAGATTCTGACTTGTTTTACTCTGTTTTAAAGTAACTTAAGAGAGGTGGGCCTGGGTGGCTCAGTCGGTTAGGCACTGATTCTTAATCTCAACTTGGGTCTTGATCTCAGGTTTGTGAGTTCAAGCCCCACGATGGGCTCCATGCTGGGCATGGAGCCTACTTAAATAATAACAATAATAATAATAATAAAGTAACTTAAGGGATACGAGTGGGCAGCCACAGTTGAGAATCACTTGTTATATGCTGCTGGGAACACAAAAAACAAAAGATCTGGCTCCTGCTCTCAAAAAATTTAACCAGTTTAAGGTGCTAAGGTATAACCATAGTTACCAATAAGCCACAGTTTATGATAAGTGACTAAGAGTGGGCTTGAAAATGCTAAGGAGGGTCAGGAGTCAGCAGCCTGTTTGTGCTTGAGGGGAGCCGGTCAGAACAGAGTTTGAGGACAGATATAAAAGCCTTAAAGTATGGGTAAGATTTCTATTAGGAAAGAGGAGGACAAGGACATTTGGGGGAAGAACAAGAAAAAGCTTAGGCAAAGGCCCAAGTAGACAGGATGTATATGAAGCCAATTAAACCAAACAAACAAAAACCAACACTGAGGGTCCAAGTGGGAAATAGAAAGCTTGTGTGGTGGGGGGGGAGTGTGGAGGGGTGAAAGACTGGGGAGGATTTAAATGCCAGGCAAAGAAGCTTAAACTTCATCCTGAAGGTCATATGAAGCCACAGACAGTTTCCAAGCAGGGGAGAAATATAATTGGCAGTGATATACAAGTAGGAGCAGAAAAAGGGGAGAATTTGTAGATGAGGAGATCAGATAGGAAATTAATTCAACCTCTAGAAGCAAGACGTTTAAAAGCAAAAATTAAATGGAGAATGGGTAAAAAAACATGGACAGAAGAACCATCTGAAAAGAAAACCCTGCAAGACTTTTTTTGGACTTAGTGTGTGGGCCAGAAAAAAAAAGACGATTGGGTAATTGGGATTTGAAGAAGAGAAGATTGGGACAAAAAAAGCACTACTGATAGAAATGAGAGTGGAAACAGTTTTCCCAAACAAGAATGTTAAGTGTTGGATAACAAATATTGGGGTGCAAAACAATTACACCATTAGTGATAGAATTACATGAAATAATGTCTCCCAAGCACCTACCATGCATGAGGCCAGCTCACCTCTGTACACTACAACAGGGCCAGCCCTAGAATTTTATTCTAGGTAGCAATCATTATAGTTTCCCCCTACCTACGACTCTGATGACTTTCTTCTACCTCAGTGGCTTCATCTTGACCCAATGCTGCTTTGGAGAAAAACATTAATCTTTTCAAAATATCACACATCTGTTGAAAATGTATTGCCTAAAGAAAACACTATACCATATATAGTGAAGCACATTATGACTAAGGTTTCAAATTCAGACTCATGAGATGAATCCTGAGCTAATGCATTTTGAAAATACCACCATGCAAAATTAGAGTAGATGCTTACAACTCCCCCTTATAAACAAGCACAGTGTCAGCAGACAGTGGGAGTTCAATAAATATCTGTTGAGAAAGAAACCGAAGTAAAAAGGATAAAGAGAAACAAGAGTAGGCAAATGGACAAGCACCAAGCTTGCCTACTACAAAATGGAAATGCAGACAAGACAGCTGACAGCCAAGGACACGAGGGCAGGGACTTTATCTTGCTCATGGTTCTAGCGCCATCATCCTGAATGATGCCAAGCACACAGTAAGCAGTCTGTAAACACAGACAAATAATGGGCTAATGTAGCAGGTGCTTTTTGAGGATGCCTACCCAGCTGCTGAAGCCCAGACTCGCTTGCCTGGTAACTGAACCTTTCCCCTCCCACATGCAGGCCAAGCAGCCCACAGATAGGCCTATAAAATGCAATCCCCTTCATCCACCACAGCTCTCTGCCCTGGGGACAGTTACTTGGTCCAAGTTGGACCATTAGGAGTCTTCTAGAAACTGACAGGGGACCTAAGGAAGATGGTTTCTGCATGTGGCTGCTCTATGAACATATACACTCCGGGTCTCTGGTGGCCGTCTCCTACCCCTGGAGTAGGCAGGGAAGTAAAGTGTTTCTTTGGGAATGAAGATGAAGCGGTTTCATGGAGAGCAACAGAAACTGTCCCAACATCTTTCTGGATTCTGGGTAAAGTCCCCTCCTAGATGCTACCTGTATTAGGGTCTTTGGGTTCCATGACCCACCCCGAATAACCAGAAATGCCAACCCATACTGTCAGGGAGCACACAGAGAACCTATTTTTCCCTTTAAGACAGATGAGCAAGTAAGGTTAATGAGGAGGCAGAAATATCTATTCACATACAGATCACCCTGTTGGGGGGAGGCAAGGTTTTAGATGCCTCTGGCACAGGTGCCCGTAGATGCCACAACCCACACCCAGGGAAGCCAGATCTGACAGAGGAACGTCTGCATGGCAACATTTAGGTTGCCTGGTTGGATAAAGCCCAGAAATAGCTGGAAGGTGATCAGCTAAATAAAGAAGCCCCTCCTCCCTTGAGACTTTCTGCCAGGATAAGAGAAAGAATTCTAAGAAACAGAGATAGATGATAGGCACAGTCTCCTGGTGGAGAGCATTCTCTAAGAGGACAGATAAAGAATAAGAAAGGGGCAGAGGAAAACAGGCTAGTTCTAGTGCACATGCCACTGACACTCACAACCCTTCCACGGGTCCCAGCCACACTGTGGCTCTAGCTTGCCTGTGAATCTCCTCCTACTCACTTTGTCCATGTCCTGGCCCAGATTTCTCACTCCACTCATGCAACCTGTCTGTGGCAACAGGGAGGTGAAGCCACCAGCTAGGAAGCAGAGTCCCACTGGCAGGTGGGCAGACAGAAGTGAGGACAATGCCTCATGTCTCCTCATTACATAAATTAATTCCATGGAGATTCTTCTGGGAAGAGAATGAAAAATGTGAAAAGGTTTCTGAAATTTGTTCATATCTAATTAAGTATATATTATTTTATGATTATTTATATAATACACATATTAGTGTGAATGAAATTGGTCCAGGGAGTTAAGAACCTCAAAGAGTTAAACACAAAAGGGGAGATAAAGGCCAATTTTTACTAAGCATTTCATTGCCTTAAGCAACGTAGAAATAAAATCCTTCACTCTGAACTGTAGTATTTTTCTCTAACTCAGAACTCCAGAAGATGCTGGTAAATTATCTAGTCCACATCCCTTGCAAAGAAATCTTACTATCTCACAGTAGAAACTCTTGGGAAAGAAATACTCTAGTCTTCCTAAGTCAGAAACCTATTAAAGTGGTGAGCCTTTTCCCAGAACCTCTGTAACTAGCTCTGTGGGAAGTCAGAATTTGGTTGGACATTGTTGTAGGAGAGAGAATTTGGCTGGTCTCTGTCCTGGCTTTCTGGGGAAGCTTCTAACCCCTTGGAACTATCCCAGTGACTGGAGTGTATTTGTTATTCATGGTGGGGCCTTGGGACCACACCCAGTTTTATGCTAATGAGGTGACCCTGGTGGGCCCCTAGACCATTTTAGAATGGGGGTGGATCATGTCAGAAAAACCAACCATGTGATTAGAGGGTTGGGGTCTGACCTCCCAACTCAGGGAGGAAAGGGGACTGGAGACTGGAATTCAATCATGTGGCCAATGATCCGATTAATAATGCCTATGTAATGAAGCCCCAATAAAAATTACAGACACCAAAGCTCAGGTGACATGCCCTAAGGACATGGAAGCTTCATATGTGGGACCCTCCCAGACCTCTCCCTGTGTCTCTCTCCATTTGGCTGGTCCTGATTTGTATCCTTTAGGATAATACCTGTAATTCTGAGTATAGTGCTTTTCTGAGTTCTCAGTTTTTCTAGCTTTTTATTGAAACTGAAGAGGTAATGGGAATCCTTGAATTTGTAACTATTTGGTCAGAAGCACAAGTGGTCAAGGCATCCCAGAGCTTGCAGCTGCTATCTGAAGTGAGGGAGGTCTTCTAGAAAATTGTGCCCTTAACCTGTGAGGTCTGAGCTAACTCTGGGTACTTAGTATTACAACTGAACTACAGATATTACTCTGTGAACTCCAGAATGGCAGAACCAAAAGGGAGCCTTTATGAACAATCATAGAAGTATATTAGGTCAAACGCAAGATAGGATGAGAAGCCAGATCTGCAGAAACTTGAATCCAGTGCTCCTTCCATTAGGACAGGCTTCCTCTATGAGCTTAGGCAAGTCAGGACACCATCTGAGCCCTGGTTTCTTCATCCACAAAACAGAAATCAATGGTATAAATCAAGAGATGACAAACTTTCTGTAAAGGGTCAGACAGTAAATATTTTAGGCTTTGAGCTACATACAGCCTCTCTTTTTTAAACACAAAAATCTTAAAAATGTAACCACCATTCTTCACTCACAGGCCAGATTTGGCCCACAGGCCATAGTTTGCTGACCCTTCATATAAACTAAGTTCTTTCACAGTTAACAACCCAATTACATCCCAACTCCTACCTCAAGGAAATATTAAATATCTCCCATATCAACAAAACAGGACATAAAATTCCTAGTAAATAGGTTCTTCAGGCTTTTGTTCCTGGAGTTAAGTTGACTATGTATTTTCTTCTAATTTTGTATGTACTTTAAAAGTAGGTAAAAGATGGTTTTTGCCTCCAGAAAAATTTCCAGGAAAACAGTACAATCATCATAGAGCTTTATAACAAGAGGCATGTGTGTGTGTGTCTCCTCTGCTTCCCAAAAGGGTTTCAAGTTCAACTCTGGCCTCTACTCTGTATTTACAAAGATGTTTCATAATCCTTCAGAACACAGACACAAAGCAGTCCAGCAGCTGGGGAAGTACTTGAGCTGGTTATTTCTCCTAATCAAACGAACACAATGAAAATGCAGTGCAAATGTGGGATGTGATTATTCTAGCCCCGGCGGACACATTTTGGAGGCCTTTTCTAGACCCCACGTTGCACAAACCACATCTCTCCAAATATAGCATCTGTGATCCACTTCTACCCAAGAATTAAAAAGAAACACAAAGAGAGAGGACACCTTTTACTGCCAATACTTATTGGCTTCTCTTTTCTCTTTTTCAGGGATAGAGAAAGCGAGAGGGGAAGTAACTGGCCCTGGACTATTTAGGATTTGAAATATTGCTGGGTGCTGAATTTATTTAAGCACATATTGGGCCCTTCCTAGATCTAAGGCATTTTTCCAGGTAGTGGGAGGGAAAGGTGTGCAGTTTAAGCCCCGGACTGATGCTATAGTAGAAGCAACAGAAACAAATGAGACCAAGAAATAGGAGAACCCAGAGGACAAAGATGACCGCCAGTCTCAGCTAGGGCCAAAGAACTGGGCGATCTTATGGAGGAAGCATTTGAACCAGGCTTACAAAAATGAGTATTATAGTCTAACTGGGTCGTGTGGAAAAAGAGCATCCCAGGAATAATGGCGTGTGAGCAAAGGCACGTGCCTGTGATACTTTATTTACAACCTAGTTGGCTCTGGCACCATGGGTGAAAGTGGGACCATGGTAATTTGAGGCTTTGTTTCCAATAAGTACAGCAATACAAATCAGCCTTCTGTTCCTCAAAACCCATTTTTACACTTTAGATTATTTACTAATTCACAAATGATGAATTTTAATATAAGCGAAGGCAAATGTGATTTTAGGAAATATCTTTGATATATAAAAGCTAAACATTAACCAAAAAGAAATGCTAGGTTTTACAATACTCAATTCAGAGGATTTTTCTATATGGACTGGACTGACTGAGGCTTAAAATACAAGCCCAGTGGCTTCTCTGTAGCAACTCCCTGTGTTGCTAGGAGAGATATTCATTACTCCTGCGGCCAGGAAACTGGGCGCAAGTTAAGGACACCAACCCTAAAAATCATGATTCAGTAAGCATGAATGCAGTCTTTGAACAGTGAATCCTAGGAGAGGTGCAGTTTTCTCTGAAGGTGTTTTGCCTGTCCTCAGCATTTGGAAGACACACAACACCTTGGCCAGGGGTGTTTAGATTCACTGCACATTGTCTCACAGCCAGCCCACCCATCCAGTGTCATTGGCAACCAATCCTTCTCTTGCTCATGGTCATCAGCCACCTATCAGCAGCCCTGCCAGGATCAGCCCCTGAAAGACCCCAGTAGCTTTTAAATCTGCTCCCAGACCACATGAAAAGTATAGGTAGGCAATTCAGGACAATGAGACCTCGTCTGACTCCTCAGTTTTATCCTCAGGTATGTCACATGTCTCCCCTTTGATTGGGGAAACGTCCCCCAGAGAGAAAAAAATTAAGATGTTTCTTTTCAGATTGATTTCTTTTCTCTCCACTTCTCCCCCTTCCACCTCCTAAAGAGCAAAAGGACAGGCAAGCTTTTCCATGTACGCCCCTGACATCATTCTCTTTCTGGATCCCAAACAACCCTTTACAAACCCACTGAGGTAGCTCCTCTTCAACGTAGAAAATGCTGAGAGTCTGTTGTAAATACTACAAAAGGACGGAGAAAGTAATCTACAAAATCTCCTCATAAACAAAAGGCTAGCTTGCCTATCACTGCTATTTTTGAAAGGTAAAAGGTGAAGACACCTTGATATTTCTCTTGGCAGATCTTCTAAGCTTTCCCAGGGAGGGGGAGGCTCCAAGTGCATGGAAACCAAATGTCAAGTACAAGAGAAAGGCACATTCATTTGCTCCAACTATCATCCCATTTCACACGTAAATCCGCCTGTCATGTTTGCTTTTTACCACTGGTCATAGAACCTAACACCCTTTATTTCTATCAACAATCTTAATGTAACCTTCAAAATTACACGCACTCAGGAAGAGTCAACCAGGAGGCCAACTTTATTCCCGATTCCACTGATACAACACATTCTTTTCCAGTGTGATGACTTTTCCTGACTTTCTTGTTGATGTGACATTTTGTGTATCACGTTTCTTCTCAGACACAGAAGTGAGAAAGTTCCAAATATGGAAAAATCTTTAAAAAGGAGGAGCAATGCCAAAGAGATGCAGATGGAGTCCGTTAACTCCCCAGCATCCTCCACCGATTTGCATTGCCAAACCAATTAGCTGCCTTGCCATGTCACTGAGAGGTCATAGTTACGGTAAGAAGCACAACAATCTTTTGTTGAGCCTGGTCTAAGCACTCCATATGTATTAACCCATAGAATTCACAAAACAATCATGAGGAGCATGTTCATTTTGGAAATAATTAGAATGGGGTAATTTACCAGCTAGCTTAGTAACTACAAGGTGAATTTTGTTCCTTATTATATGAGTCATTTATAGGACCTACATTATAAATAATTTGGGGGAGGGGCTTCAAGGAGTTTCCTCAAATAGACAAATATTTGTTGACTGTCTTTTATCCTATTAGGTTTCGGTTTTTTTTTTTAACTAAAAGTATATCCAAAAAAAAGTATATCCCCAGAGTCTATACATAAAAAAAAAAAAAAAAAACCTCCCCCAAATGCCAGGCTCACAGGTAGCATGGTGGTGGCAACAGTGATTATGGGACTGGATGCTTAAACTAGGAAAGCCAAGTCTCTAGAGATTCAAGTGCCCCGAAGGCAGGAACATGTAGAAGAAATCAGTAAGTCAAGCAGGCAGGCAAAAAGATTGAGGCAGACAGGAAGTCATTCATACATCCAAGGTTCAGAATATTCTATGTGCACAATGCCAAAGTCAAAACTCTCTCCCTGCATTCAGAGAGCTTGTAATCTGGTGAGGAAATAAATTGGTGCAGAGTAATACAGCGCAGAATGTGCAAGGTTTCCTTTCACCTGGATTTTCTTTCTTCTAGGGTGTTCTCCGCCTGCCAACAACTCATCCTTAGGCCATAGCTCCGGTTATCTCTCCTCTGAGAAGTCTTCGCTCATCACACTTTCCCAGGTTGGGTTAGATGCCCATCCTCTACTTACAGGACCCTCAGATATTGGCCAGGCAGGGAATTCCTCCAGGGGCCATTTTTCTGAGTCTTACACAACCTACATAACCATATACAACTGTCAAGTCTGTGCATTTTCCATGTCATAATTACTGTTTATGTGTCTTTTTAATTGTGTCTCCAACTGGAAAAGTATGGACTATGCCTTGTTGATCTTACTATCCTCAGCATCTGTGGGAGGGGAAGAAGGGACAGTGAACGCTATGGGTATGTGGGGTCTAAGAGAAAGACTAGTGCTTCCAGCTGGAGTAGAAAGGGGGGTGCTTTGGTTGGGGAGATTTAGGAGATCTCTCACTGTAAAGCCAGCAACTGAGCTCTATGTGAAGGGCTCTAAAGGGTAAAGATGGGGAAGGACATCCACAGAGCAAGACAAAACCATGGACAAACATATGATGTGAACAGCTCTCATGCAGCCTTCTAGGATGTCCTCTGTCGTTCTTGTATATCTGTCTGGGTGTGGAGGGGGGTAGAGCACAAGAACGACAAAAGCTCTTAGCTTTGCTTCCCTACACAACACTGCCTCTGAAGGCCAGAGCAAAGAATAGGGAACGCAAAGACCATTTTGATCGACAAGGTAGAAGAGGCTAGATGACCGAGTGGTGAAAACATGTACAAAATTACACAGGTGTATAGTAAGAAATGCTGTGATAGAGCTACACATCAGGGAAGATGCTCACACAAAGGAAGGGTCTCTAGCTATAGGTTAGAGAGCCGTGGACACCAGAAGGAGAGCAGCTGATTTTAGAAGCAGATCAAAGGAATTAATGAACAAAGACTGGCAGTTGACTGGCTGACAGGGAGGGGGAAGACCAGAGGCTTGCCATTTTCTGATGCTCTTCCTTTACCTATGGATTTCTGATCATTTAAGCAATTAGTTCCCCCTTGAATGAAAGGATTTTCACAATGGACTAAGAAATTGTAAAGTTAATACAATCAAATACATGATCTGTGTAGTCAGATATCCTTATGACCAATAATTCTATGAAGATGAGGGTATTTGAGGCCCAAATAATAAAAGCATTACATACTATTCTCGGACAAGAGTTCAATCTACCAAAGACACTACTTAAATGGACTGAGTACTATATTTCGTAGGACATGCACCTCTAAGCTTTATCATTGCCAAGGTGTACAGACGATAAAAATACAAGTTTATGAATGTAAAAAAGAAGCCACATAATTCAAATAGGTAATGACGAGGATAATAAAAAGTAACTTTATTCTTCACTCCATGGACAATGGGGGAACACATTCATAAAAGCCAACAGCACCCACCATGCTTCCTATTTATACCTCCCCCTGGATACTTTCTCTGCCAAAACTTTCTCCTCTGTTGGCTTTAATTCTCTCCTCCTCTTAGAGAATAACTTGAACTTTCTGAAAGTCTTGCTTTTGGGTCCTTGAAGTCAAGGACTATCTCATTTCCCTAGAATTTCTGGCATTTAACATGCGCTCAAAGTGAATAAATGGATTGTCTTTATATTGTGGGAGGGCAGGGAATCCCTCCAGGAATGACTGACCTGAATTAGAAGTAGTGCAGCATCCTCCCTTGCAATTACTTCCCAAATATTTTGATTTATCTTTCCATCCCACATCCAGTCTGTCAGGAAATACCATCAGTTCTATCCCCACTCCTACCCTGAACGGATCCCGAATCAGACTGCTTCTCTCCCCATCGGCTGCTACTACCCCAGATCAGCCTGTCGCCATTCCTCACCTGGACACTGCAGAACTTCCTAACCCATCCGCCTCCTGCCTTCCACACAGGAGGCAGGGCCATATTTTTAAATGTAACCCCAGATCTGGTAGATTAGTTTTCCACTATGCTTTGAATAGAGAGCAAACTCCCCAGCAGAGGCTAACAAGGCTCTATTCCAGACACACTGGCCTTTTCTTCTGTCCCTCATATATGTCCGGCTCATGTCCACCTCAACTCCTTAGCTCTTACTATTCCTTCTGCTTAGGAGTTATCTAGAGCTGGAACTCCCTTCATTTCTCTGCTTTCTAATTGCTTGGGTCTCTGCTCAAATGTCCCATCTTCAAAGCGTTCTACTGTTACTGTGCTATCTACAGTCATTCTTCCCTTTGGGCATTTGCTCTCCAGGCTTTCTTTTCTCTAGAGCAGTGATAACTCTTATAAATAGCATTTATCCACACATCATCTCTCTACCCCTCTAGAATATAAACTGCATGAGCTGAGCTTTTCTTTGTTTTCTGCTCTCCTCCTGGTGCCCAGTACATGTGTTTGGTACTTGCCTTCTGAATGACTCCACGAATTCAATCTGCTTTAACAAGTCTTAGCAAATAATCTGTTGCTAAACCCAACTCTGTTGCTAAGGTTCATTAATCACCTGACATATATCAACATTACCTATATCATCACTTCTTTTCACTATGACCATAAGCAGACATTTTGTCCTTTGGTAGGCCAGGCTTTGAGCCTCATTTTACTAATTTCTCAAACCCACAATGCTTTACCTATAATTTAAAGCTTGATCTGTGAGATTTTCATCTGAGCAATGAAGATAATACCTACTTCGCCTAATAATTTTATAATGCTAAAACTGAGAACTTGGGTTTGAAAAAGATAAGTAAACTACAGAGTTCTATAATAAAATAAGGAGGTTATTGTAAAATCACAGTATACAGTCATTAGTGTATACTCTATGTAGTCATTAGTGACTCTATTAAACTTCCATTTCCTAAGACCTCCCCACCACTGCCAGAAGCTGTCCACACAAACTCAGATTTAATTCACAACCACCCTGTGAGAATTATCATCACCCTTTAACAGATGAGAATATTGAGGACTTGTGAGGTTAAACCAAGGTCACTTATTGGTGATAATATCCAAAGTTCAGATCTAGGTCTGTCTGGTTTCATTGATCACGCTTTGAAATTAGACAATATTGATTTTAAAGACGTTCCATGGGACGCCTGGGTGGTTCAGTCAGTTAAGCGTCTCCCTTTGGCTCAGGTCATGATCAAGTCCCGCATCAGGGTCCTTGCTCAGCGGGGACCCTGCTTCTCCCTCTGCCTGCCACTCTCTCTCTGACAAATAAATAAATAAAATCTTAAAAAAAAAAGATGTTCCATAATATTAAGAACTCATCCAAGAATCTATATAATATTATGGGCATGAGCAAATGGAAGAATTTTTTAATGTAAACACAATGACACAGTGAGAGAGTGTTCAAATCACAAAAAGCAGCCAAGGGAGTTCTTCTGGTGTTCTGAGTGGTACCGTGGTACCCACCTGCATTTCTGGAACAGGCAGAAGACCATGCATTACCTATCAAAGCCATGAAGACCATAAAATGAATACCCGTGTCCAAATGTGGTCCAAATCTAAGAATATAGGGCAACCAAAAGTTCTGGCAACATGAAAAAATATGCTGAATAAGAAAACAAGGTTTGAAAAAGCAGCCACATTGAGACAAAGCTGCACATGTGTCAAGCTACTTGGCCAGCTAGGTCAAACAACTTACCCTCAGAGATTTTAAAAACATAATATCTGAAAATAAATGTGCTAGAACAGTGCTTGTTGGCATCTTAGTTGGCCTAAGTAACTTTCAAAATGAGACCTATTTACTTGCCATTTTGAATTCTATGATCACCTTGAGAACAACTTGAAATCTGAAATTTGCAAAAACATTAAGCAAACGTTCACAAGTCAAAAGCTATAGGAAGATAAAAATTATTAAAACCAATCCCACAAAAAAGAATTCCTTGTAGGTGATATAAAATGTAACTACATGAAACATACAACGACTCAACATCACAAGGGCCTTGCTCCACATCGCGTGTTTGCCCGACTCGGTGCTCTCGCTGTCCCCACCATTGTGTGAAGAACACATCTGCCAAGTGACTGCTCCCCTAGGTTAGTAATTCAGTCTTAAAGCTACTCAACTCTACGGAAAGCCCACACACCTGACATTGACATTGTTAATACAATGATCTCATTACAACAGCCGCACCAGGTGTTACTCAAGTCTAATCCAGAGTCCTAAATCCACCTCCAACTTGACAAAACCAAAGAACAGATCTCTCCATCTTCCCAACCCCAAACACTGATACGCTCTCCTGAGAGGTGCTGGATACAGGTACCAAAGAGAATTTTGTAAGCACAAGGATTTTCATTAAAGAGTCTATTAACTGATATGGTTGTAGTCATCAAACAGAAACGTCACATGAGAACACTTGCTAAATATCTGAACATCAAACCCCGTAATGCCTCAAACAATGACTTTCTGTCAAGAGACATTATTCCCAAGAACTTCTCCATATTTACTTAGTTTATATTCCAACCAGGAATTCTTCTAAGGTGGTCCACTTAGAGTCTCTATTTTTTGTTTCAGGGCCCAAGGGCAATCCCCATGTCCACCCTTCCCTTCTAACAATATCACTCCTGTACCCTAGAATTCTAGTTAAATCCCATATTTTCCTTGACCAAAAAAATCACTTGCACATTAACCCAGTAAACTCTTCTTTTTCTACCGTGCTTTTCACAGCTTATGTTGAAAATTTTACTATGTTTAAGGTTGCCCTAAGTTTTTAACATTGAGAGGCACTGCATTGTAAAGATCCTCTGTTAATTACTCCAGCAGGTATAAACATCCTGACTAGAGTACTGATAAGTATAATTATGAATAACCAAAACACCAAAGATTATTTCATTATGGCTATCCGAAGTGCATTAAATACGGCTATTTCTGAACACTTTCCTTATACTGCAATTTGTGTGTGCATATATAAATTTTGAATAATAAGAACAATGTTGATCAGATAACAGAGACTAACACTGTGCTGTCCAATAAGGTAGCCACTAGCCCATGTGACTACTGAGTACTTGAAATATTGCTAGTCAGAACTGAGATATGCTATAAGTAGAAAATACACAGCAGATTTTGATTATTTTATATTAAAAATGGACATAAAATGTCTCAACTTTTTATATTGACTACATACTGAAATAACATTTGGGATATATGGAGTTAAATGAAATATACTGTTAAAGTATAAATATGCTCATGTTAGATTTCTTTTTTTACAGCACTGGCTTAGCAGTTATAACTTCATTATTATCTTGCCTGTCAACATATCCCACAGCCTTCCCCACCCCTCAAACTCACAACTTGTATCTAAAGGAAGAAAAGTAATTTAAATACCAGCTTAAGGAAAACTTAACAGGGAAGATAGATCTATACCCAAAATCACTGCCCCAAGCTGGGTATGAGTAGTTTACCTAGCTACAACTTAGCCTACTGGCAAACACCCCTCCAGCTGTGGTTTAGGGACGAAAATGCCTGTCCGTAGAGAAACCCACGTGATATAAGAGTTTTTCACTAAAACCAAAACAGTTTTCTTATACAAGAACTTTAGTTCTGGCTTAGAGGTAAGCACATATTTTGTTTATCCTTGTTTCTAGGAAGATTAACAACCTAGACATTCCCTTACCTCCGATTAGAGACAATTAGAGGAGAAAAAGATCGTTACAGTCAGCCACACGTCAGTCAGAAGTGACTGTTCACAGCAAGGAAGGACAGAACTGCACAGGGCCCACAAGTGTACCAAGTACAGCAACCCTGAGGCTATTTTGAGTCATTAAGAAAAGTCTGTATAACACTTTCCTAAGGGTCCTGATGCTTTGTCCAAAGTTATTTTTACTTCAAAACTTTCCTATTATGCTGTTTTTTTAACTGAGAGAGAAAGAGAGAGTGAGAGAGAGAGGGAGAGGGAGAGAGAATCTAAAGCAGACTCTGCACTGAGCACAGAGCCCGACGTGGGGCTCAGTCCCACAACCATGAGATCATGACCTGAGCTGAAACCAAGAGTCGGATGCTCAACTGACTGAGCTACCCAGGCACCCCTCCTATTACGCTTTGATAAATACTTTTCACAATAATGTTAATTTATCAAAACTGCATTTTTAAACAACTTAAGTACTTAATTTAGTATCTCAGATAAAGCTAAAGAAGATACTTGCTGTTTGAAATATTTAAGATCTTCCTATAAATACAAAATGTTTAAAACAATATACAGTAGTGTAGCTTAAAGGCATCTATGTCTATAAATACATTTATAGCCAGTGAATTACTACATACTTAATACAAACTTAAATAGCTTATCAGTCTTTAACACCCCTTATCTTTAATAATCAATAATTATTTATTTAATTATTTAATAATTGACATCTTTAATACCTCAAGCATACTATATTGATATTTGATTTATACAAAAATGTCATAGCCAAGTGGACATAAAAACTAGTCATAAGATTATAAGGGAAGAAAAGCCCCTAACTAGAATTTAGTAGGAAAAAATCAAGATGATATTCTATGGTATACAAAGAATAGAATGTAACATCCTTCTTCTGCCCTCCATGGGGAAGGTGCCAGAGGTGACTGTGCAGCAGTCCCCTACTTTTCCACACCTCATGTCATAGTAGTCACTTGACCACTTGAGCTAGGCTGCGAGCTTCCACTACATTCTCCAACTAAAACTTACGGACTTCTTAAACTCATGAAGATGTTTAGAAGAGCTCTTCCCTTTTTAAACTCTACATTGAGATTTGGAAAAGCCAGCACAATGTCTGTGGTTTTGGTGGGGTGTGACTTCCCATGCCTGTAAGAACAACCCAAGTGAGAGGATGTCCAAGCAACTGGCTCCCTCAAACTATACCATGGTAAGCCCAGGAAGTCTAAGCTAATTTAGAAGATGAAAAGTACACATCAACAGCCAAATATAAATTAAAATGAGATCTTATCTCACAAATTGATAGTTTCAAATACCCAACTGGGATTTCTGTTTCTGACCATGTGGGTTATAAGGAGGTCGAGACTAGCATCCTTCCACCAAATGATTAGAAAACTAGAGAGAAAATATAGGAAACAACTGTTTTCTGATATCAAGTGACAAACAGTATAAGTAATCCTTGAGAGAAGAAAAACAAACAAGGGGAGCCCTATGATCATACCTCTTTACCTGAAAACAATTTCTGGGCCAAAGTGTAATGAGCAGAGAACCCAGACAAAAACCTCACAGTCTCACCAAATTGAAGAGACAAAGATCTCAGTGTGAGGAGGCCAAAATGCTAAGAATTTACAGGGCAGAGAATGGAGAAGGGGAGAGCTATGCAAAACAGAAGCTCCAGAAATTTGCATTAAGTTCACCTTGAATCTTCGGCTAAATTCCAACCTGCACATACATATGGCAAAACTCATCAAGGCCAGGGAAGAATAATTACCAAGAAACTGTCAGAGGAACAATTTCCAGAGTTCACACAAAGCCAGGAAATTGTTAGAGGTGCCATGAGCCACAGTGGGGAGGCCTCATTGACTACACTGGGAGTCATGTCTGAGCTGTGAGACTAGAATACACCTATAAGAAAAGCTACTCTAGACCCACTGCATAATAGCTTAAAAACTAGCCTAAATAGGATCAAATTAATCTACAAACAACTAAGCAGAACAAAGTCCAAAACTCCTGATAGGAATTAAAATCTAGCACTCAGTTCACAATGTATGGTATTCAATAAAAAAATTACTAGACATGCAAAGAAACAGAAAACTTGAATGAAACAAATGATCCATAATCAGAAGATAATTCAGTAATGGAAACAGACCCATAAGTGAGAACAGTGTGGAATTACCACACAAAGATGTTAAAATAATGTAAGTAGATGCAATATGTTCAAGGATTTAGAGGGGGGAAAAAAGAATATAATAAGAAACAAGATATAACAAACAGAACTTCTAGAGATGAGAACTAGAATATCTGAAATGAAAATGACGCTGGGTGGGGTTAAAATCCAATCAGGCACTGCAAAGGAAAGAATTCATGAAATTTGTGAATTTGAGGACATAGCCACAGACCTCTCCCAACTGAAGCACTGAGAAAAATGTATCAACAGAGCATCGATGACATGTGAGGCAATATCAGGGGTCTACAGTATATATAGTTGGAATCCTAGGCACAAAAAGGGGCACGGGGGGGAAGGAGGGAAAAGACAGAAACAGTTAAAGACATAATTTGGAAAAATATTTCAGATTTAATGAAAACTATAAAACCAAAAGGTCCAGAAGCTCAATGAACCCCAAGCAGGATAAACAAAAACACATCAAGGCATATCACATTCAAATGACAAAACCAGAATAAAGAAAAATATATTTAGCCAAGAAAGACATAGTGCATATTGAAGAACAAACATAAGAACTTTCTCAGACTTATCATTAGAAACTATGAAAGTTTAAAGAAAATAGAATAACTTTGAGGGTTTTTTAAATGTTAGTTTTGAATTCCCTATCAATCAATAATATCTTTCAATAATGAAGGTGAAATAAAGATTTTTTTCATATAAGCAAAAGCTGATGGAACTTATATACTACAAGTTAAAGGAAGTGCTAGAGGCTAAAGAAGACTATCAGATAGAAACTGATCCCATACAAAAACAAGGAAGGCCTAAAGTTGGAAATATATAGGTAAGTGAAATATTTCCTTTACAAACTCCTAAAAATTATTTGATAGTATAATAGTGTATTGTGGGAATTATACTTAGAACTAAGATGGATAGTGCAACAGATTAAAGGGGAGTGAATAAAAACATACTATAATAAGGCTCTTACTAGATATAAAATACTATATTGTTATTTGATAGAAAGCAATAGGTGAAAAGATGCACATAGGAAATCCTGGAGCAACCCCTAAAAATATAAAACAAAGAGCTACAGTTAATAAATCTAGAGTGGAGATAAAATAGAATAGCTAAAATGAACAATTAATACCTTTTTAAAAAGCAATAGAAGAGGAAAATAAAGGGCAAAGAAGAGACTGGACAAGTAGAAAGCAAGCAGCAAGATGAGAGACTTAAATCTGACACAATGATAACTACGTTAATTATAAATGGTCCACACACTCTAATTTATTCAATTGTCAGATTGATTAAAAAAGATCCAACTATAGGCCCTCTGCAAGAAATCCACCTTAAATATAAAACACAGACAGGTTAAATGGGAAATGGAAAAAGTTATCATGCAGACCGTCAAAAGAAAGCTACAGCATCACAACATCAGACAAAACAGATTTTTAGAACAAGAGTATTACCAGGGTAAAAAGGCACATTTGATCATTATAAAAGTGGCAATTCACAAGAGGACTTAATCCTAAACATTCATGCATCGAATAACAGATCTATGAAGCAAACCATTAGACCTGCAAGTAGAAATAGACGGAGCCACAACTATACTTGGAGACTACAATACTTCTCAGTAGTTGATACAATAAAGAAAGAAAAACAATAATGAAATACAAGATGTGAACACTATAAAGCAATCTGACAACACTTCTATAACACTCCACCCAACAAATGAGAAACACAGGCCATTCAACAAGATCAACTACAATCTATACAAGTCTTAACACATTTAAAAGAGCTAAAATGATATAAAATACATTCTGACCGCAATCAGAAATAATGGAGAGCTCTTTGAAAAATATCTAAATGTTTGAAAGTGAAACACACTTCTCAACTGTAGGTAAGAGAAGATATTAAAAGAAAAATCAGGAAATATTTTAACCAGAATAAAAATAAGGCTCTAGTTTGGGGCCAGGAGGCAGGGCAGCAGTCTGAGAAGTAGACACATGAAAATATTTAAAACGACTACTTCCCTCACTTTTCTTGGAATTATTTAGGAGAAAGGTAAGTGAGATACATAAAAATACATTCTGTGTTGCATTGTGAGCACCAAGAGTTATGAAGAATGCGTTCAGCAATCATACAGCTTGGCCTTCTATGCATGGTCAGGAGAAGACGAGGCAGCCATGGACATGTGGAGAAGGGAGGAAACAGGCAGAGGAGGCAGTCCAGCAAGAAGGAAAGTGAAACCAAAGCATCAGTAACACCAACACTGACATCTGGAGCACATACTGTGCTTTATATTCATAGCCTCTCATTTATAGCAACTCCAGGAGGTAGGCATTAACTTCATCTTCTATACAGGAGTCTTGTAAGCCGGTTAACTTGTTCAAGTTCACAATAGCTATTAGAGCTGGGGAAGACGTCACAATCCAAGCGCCTCATCACTGCCTACTTGAGAACCCACAGATGGTTTTTCAGTGAGTGGACGTCTCCAGCATCCCACAGTCCTGTCCCATCAAGTCCACTAATCCACCAGCCACACTCATGCTTTTGCTCCTGCTCTGCCCAAGTGCTTCCCTCCCCCAGCCATTCGCTATGGGAGCCTTCCTCACTGAGAACAAAGGGTCCTCCTCTATAACCCTTTCATGGCCCATTGAGAATTTAAATAGTCTTTCTCTTATACAGTCTCTATTTAAGGGGCACAGTGAGCGTTTATACCAAAATGTGAAGATGTATATTTTAGGTAAAAGAAATCTTGTAAATACTTGACTAAAGTCAGCATACCTCAATTCCATCAATACAACTAGTGCCCACTTGTGCTCAGAGCAATGTGGTGCACTCAGGACAAAGAGTAAGGAGACAGACACTGCCCTTCGTGGATCCCCCAGTTCCTGGGTAAAGGAACCCTGTACACAAATAACTTCCTAAGAGAGTATCAAGTGCTACAAGGAGCTCAGGTACCAGGGCCCACGGAAGCACATCAGGTGGCCTCCTAACCAAGTCAGAGGAGGATAATACCAGAGATCGCAGAGGGCGTAAATAGCTAGGCCCATATTTAAAGGCAAACAACAGAGAGGCTGCAACGAGATATTCTGGATAAAAGCAGCAATATACGTAATTCCTCCTAGGCTATAACAAATATGCAACATTATGTTCTGGAGGCTATAACAAATATGCAACATTATGTTCTGGAGGCTATAACAAATATGCAACATTATGTTCTGGAGGCTATAACAAATATGCAACATTATGTTCTGGAGGCTATAACAAATATGCAACATTATGTTCTGGAGGCTATAACAAATATGCAACATTATGTTCTGGAGGCTATAACAAATATGCAACATTATGTTCTGGAGGCTGCGAGAAGACCCATGTGGCTTCAACACAAGGCATGTGTCGCGCGTTGAAGGAAGAGGAGAGCAGTAAGTAGAAACCCAAATCTGGGGGGCCCCGAAAGCCATGTAAGGTCATGGAGACGTCGTAAGCCAACTGAGAGGTAATCATTGGAGAGGGGGAGAAAAGATGTGATCAGGCTTGTCGGCATTGAGCAACGTCACTGTGCTCAGGTCAGAGGGGGAGAAGAGGGAAGCTGGGGAGGAGGAGGAGGGGGAGAGGTAGGTTAAATCACCACGGTGACTAACCGTGTAAGGGACAGTGGCCCAGAAGAAGGCAGTGGCAGAACTGAAAGCAGCAGAGAATGTTGGAAAATCACTAAGTCACTGGGCTCAATAAGGTGACCATTTGAGAGAGGAAAGCAAGGCCAGGCAGGACACTGGTTGGGGGCATGAGCAACTGAGGTGGAGACCATCAATCACAGTGGAGAGAATGATGTCGGGGTGTCTGGGTGAAAGGAACCCATGAGGGAGACATAAGAGGGAGCCTGTTGCCATTTTGTTGTTGTTGTTCAGACTTGCTAAGTTTGTGGTTGCTGTGAAACCTTCAAGGGAGATATCTGGGACACATTTAGGCATTTGTGAACAGAGGTTGAAGTCGATCCGGAGAGATCAAGGAATCATGAGCGTGGACAAAGGGCCCGAATGCCTGGTGGCATCAGTGGCCATAATAAAAGGAGAAGCTGCTAAATGAGGAAAACAAGGCCAGCATTGGATTCGTAGCGTGCTGTGGCTTAGAGGGAATGTAAGCTTTCAATGCTAATTATATTTAAAAAAGAAGAAAAGTCTAAAATGAGCTAAGCTTTTATCCTCAGAAGCTAGAAGGAGCAAATTAAACACAAAGTAGAGAAATAGAGAAGGGGGGAAAGCCCAACGAAATTGAAAGTAAACCGTAACAAAGACCAACAAAAGATTTTTAACACATATATCTGATCATGTGAATACAGAAAAAAATGCCTACAAAGCAATAGCAAAAAGAAAATGTTTACAAATGGGCACTTGTTTCTGAGAACAAAAACTTTGCCTATACCTGAACGTGACAAAGACAAAATTAAATATGATCTAGGAAAACAGAAAGCTCTCCCCGGTCACCCCTTCAAAAAGACATTATACCAGGTAATTCACTTGAAAATACACTCAAAGCAGAAATACAGCCTCCAGAAAGAGCAATGGCATGGCTGCAAGGTGGCTTCCCTGTCTGACTGCATTTTAAGGAAGAAGCCCAACACTAGGTAAGTTTGGGAACAATGTCAATCGAACTCCGGTGTACAGCAACCTCACATTTTACCAGCCATTAATGGTTCACGGCAGGTGCCACATTCCAACACCCTGATAGGCTCCGGCATGAAGGCCACAGTCCCTGCCTCCTTCAGCTGCTGGGTTAACACAAAATGATGAAAGCTTATAAGAAAGCTCACGAAGGAAAGGGGAGAAGCAAACAGGAGAAGTCATGCCCAAAATTTGTGAAGGAGAGAGAAGACAAAGGTTCCAAGGCCAAGTTCAACAATGTACTCGCTCCCAAATCACTGTCCCCTTACTGTGGCCAATAGGCCATATTGTCTTAGCGTTAGGCAAAACAAAGTTCAATTTTAAAAAAGTCTGTGCACGAGAAAGGCTATATAAAAAGAGGCCTTGTGTCTTAGTCTTATCCTTAAGAAAGATGTTTGCATTCTGTACTCGTATAAAATTAATTCTTCGCCCCTTTCAAATGAGTGTCTAATTTGAGCTCATTTTATTGTGGTAACTGCATTAATGGCTTTAAAATCATTCCAGATAGGCAATGTTTTTTAAACAGAACACAAACAATAATCTTTGAAGTAACCTTGGTCAATTTGACTTCATCAAAATTAAGAACTTTGATTTTTTAAAAGATATTAGGAAATGGAAGAGGGCAAGACACAGACTGGAAAAGGATATTTGCACTATGTGTATCTGACAATAGACTTATGCCCAAAATAAAGAATGCATACAAAACAAGATGTAAAGACAAAATGAACAAAAGACTTGAACAGGTATTTCACAGAGAATCCTCAAATGGCCAGTAAGCACATGAGCAGATGCTCAACCTCACTCATTAGAAGAATGAAAATTAAAACCACAGCGGATGCACTAGACACCCACAAGTGCAGCTTAAAAAGAGATGCAGGGACTTCTGGGGGGCTCAGTCAGTTAAGTGTCCGACTCTTGATTTCGGCTCAGATCATGGTCTCATGGGTCGTGAGATCCAGCCCTGAGTCAGGCTCCATGCTCAACGTGGAGTCTGCTGGAGATTCTCTCTCTCCCTCTCTCTCTCACCCTCCCCACACTCACATTCTCTCTCTCTCTCTCTTGCTCTCACTCTTTCTCTCTCTCAAACAATTTATTTGAGAGAGAGACTGAGAGAGAGAGAGATCGCAGAGGGAGAGAGAGAAGCAGGCTCCCCGCTGAGTGGAGAGCCCGATGTGGGACTCGATGCCAGGACCCTGAGATCATTACCTGAGGCGAAGGCAGGCACTTAACTGACTGAGCCACCCAGGTACCCCTAAAATCTTTATTTTTTTAAAAAAGATTTTTATTTATTTATTTGACAGAAAGAGAGAGAATGAGAGGGCACAAGCAGGGGGAGCAGCAGAAGGAGAGGGAGAAGCAGGCTCCCCACCAAGCAGGGAGCGCGATGCAGGGCTCGGTCCCAGGACCCTGGGATCATGACCTGAGCTGAATGCAGACGCTTAACCAACTGAGCCACCCATAAATAAACTATTAAAAAAAGAGAGAGAGAGGCACTGTTCACCAGAACGGGGATCAATTGCTGTGAGAATGTAAATCACTTCCACCACCCTAGAAAACCATTTGGCAGTTTCTAAAGAAAGTATACGTCTATCCTGTGAATTAATTCGACTCCTATGTATTTTATCCAAGTTATGTGCACAGAAAATACATACAAGAATCTTATTCACAATAGCAAAAACAAAAACAAAAAACCCTCAGATGTCCATCAGCAAGGGAGTGGATAAACAGTGATCTATCATACAGCAAAACACTCACATGGCTAAATCTCACAGACATGCTGGCTGAAAGAAGCCAGACAAAAGAGTATATCCTATTAAAATGCAATTTAACTTAAGTTCAAAGGCAAATAAATCTGTAGGTGATAGAAATTAAAACAGTGATTACATCTGGCAGGGACGGGACTGTCTGGAGAGGGACACAAGGGATCTTCTAAGGTGGAAATAGTCTACATTTTTATTTGGGTATTGGCCACAGGCATATGGATACATAAATACTCATTGAGTTATATACTCCAGATTTGTATGCTTTATGTTAAATCTCAAAACGACATTAAGATAAAATATCCCAAATGCATTTGTCCTTCAAGTGACTTATTTTACTTACAATATTTTATCACTCCACAGATATTTGCTGATCACCTACTATGTGCCAGGCACCCTTCTTGGCTAGACCTACAGCAAAGAACAAAACAGAAGTCTGTGCCTCGTGAAGCTTACACTCTAGAGGGAAAAGAGACAATGAAGAAAAGAAGTTGTATAGTATTCATAAAAAGGTAAGATATTAGCAGGGGAGCCTGGGTGGCTCAGCCATTAAGCGTCTGCCTTCAGCTCAGGTCATGGTCCCAGGGTCCTGGGATGGAGCCCTGCATCCGGCTCCCTGCTCAGCGGGAAGCCTGCTTCTCCCTCTCCCACTCCCCCTGCTTGCACTCTCTCTCTCGCTGTCTCTCTCTCTGTCAAATAAATAAATAAAATCGTAAAAAAAAAAGGTAAGATAGCAAAAAAAAAAGATTATATATATATATATATATATAGGTATATATACACACACATATATATATATTATATATATATATATAGGTATATATACACACACATATAAGAGGATAAGGATAGGGAACAGGGGAGCAGATTATAATCTAGGCACTGACCTCATTAAACTACTGCTTAAATCAAATCATGACGGACAGCCACATAGAATAAATTACATGTATAGTTTTTTAACTATGGTAAAACATTTATCTTAACCAGTTGTAAATGTAAATGTAAAAACATTAAGGACATTCACATTGCTGAACAGCCATCTTGCAAAACTAGATGCAAAACTTTGTCCCCATTAAAGACTAAGTCCCAGTCCCCCCCACCAGCCCCTGGCCAGCACCCTTCTACTTTGTCTCTATGACTTTGACGACTCCAGGCACCTCCTATAAACAGAATCCTACAGAACTTGTCTTTTGTGACTGCCTCTTTCACTTCATATGACATCCTCAAGGCTCATCCAGGCTACAGCCTGTCAGAATCTCCTTCCTTTTTGAGGCTGAATAACATCTCACTGCATTATTTCTATTTTTAATTTTTTGAGGAACCTCCATACCGTTTTCCATAGTAGTTACACCAAATTACCTTCCCACCAACAGTGCACGCGGGCTCCAATTTCTCCACATCCTTGTCAACACTTATTATTTTCTGTAGCTTTTTTAAAAAATATGTTACAGTAGCCATCTTAAAGGATGTGAGGGAGTTTTGTTTCTTTAATTGCATTTCCACATCATCTGTGTGAAGTACAGACTCACATTCCTGGACACGGCAGCAGTCTGTCCTCCCAAGTTAGCTTACCTGAAATTTACTAACCCTCTTGCTTTTGTGAGAGTTTCTATTGTCTGCAAAGTCCTCAAGGGGGGAAAAAAATCCAGTTAAGTTCCTATTTGCCCTTCAGTAGATCTCAATGAAATTACAGCATTTCAGCCTAAGAGACTTTTAATTTTAAAATAAATTTCCATCTGCATTTAAGATTAATCATGGTCTTTATAGCTTGAAATTCTTAATTTCTATTCAGTAGGTTTCATTTGTTACACATAATAGTATAAGAAAAATAGCTACCACAGAGTTATAAGGATAAAATAAAACTGAAAAAAGCAAATCTAGTCTAATCATTGAAAAAATTATACATAAGGACTTTTTTTTAGTGTTATTTGTTGACTATGGCAGTTTTCCCATCATCCAACACTACTTATATAAAGTAAGTAGGAGGGGCGCCTGGGTGGCTCCGTCGGTTAAGCATCTGTCTTGGGCTCAGGTCATGATCCCAGGGTCCTGGGATCAAGTCCCCCAACGGGCTCCCTGCTCAGCGGGGAGTCTGCTTCTCCCTCTGCCTCTCCCTCTCTGCTCATGCTCTCTCTCAAATAAATTTAAAAATCTTGGGGCACCTGGGTGGCTCAGTCGTTAAGCGTCTGCCTTCAGCTCAGGTCGTGATCCCAGGGTCCTGGGATCGAGCCCCACATCATCGGGCTCCCTGCTCAGTGGGAAGCCTGCTTCTCCCTCTCCCACTCCCCCTGCTTGTGTTCCTTCTCTCACTGTGTCTCTCTCTGTCAAATAAATAAATAAAATCTTAAAAAAAATTTTTTAAAAATTAAAAAAAATAAATTTAAAAATCTTTTAAAAAATAAATAAATAAAATAAAGTAAATAGGAGAGGATCATAATTTGTGTCTAAGTTGCAAAAACCTGAGTCCCACATTGTAGCAGGTTTAAAACATGAATGAAGAGACACTTCATGAGAAGACCAGACAAATGAGGCAGGAAAGCTCCCAGAATGCTTCACAGCACAGCTGCACGGACTTCCTCACCACACACACCTGGCATCAAGAGGTCATTCTGTTGTGTTGACCACTCCTGTTCCGATTATCAGGTGGGGACAAAATCAGTCAATTGCCAAAAGCAACAGGTTTTGACAAACGATGCTTTAGATTCTTCTCCTTACTACACTTTTCAGCAGTTGCAACTTTTACCAGTTAAAAGAAGTGGTCTAGAAAGTCAGAATCCAATTCGTGTTCTTTGGATTTGTATATTTTAGTAGCCATTACCTCACTGTTCTCAAGTTGCAAAAGCAAAGTAAATACCTGACAATTCGGGATGATATTTAAACTCCTAGTCCAAAACCAAATTAAGAAAAAGTAATTTTAAAATAAAGTGAATATCATGACCCCCAGTCAGGAGCTTATAGTTTTGAGCTCACGGTTTTCCTTTTTGGTGCCCACTGAGGTAAACAACCTATTCTAAGACAGAATATTATTAGACCATTTTCACATGTAATTTCTGGGTTTCTGGCTTCCTATAATATACCATCTAATTCATCTTAAGGTTTCGCCTAAATATTTTTATTGCAAAAAACTATTTTAAGGCTCTGAACATATTTAAAATATATTTGGCTAACATTTACAAAAAGAAAAAAGAATTCCTTGAGTCGCCTAGGCTGTTTTTGCTTCTTTGTAAGCTATAGGACGAATAATCCTTATCTCCAAGGCAGAGGACTGAAGAAATGCTAGCTACAGGCTAAGCGTCTGCTCACAGCATAGCTGCTCTTCTTGCGGTCCTCTGTCAGCCATGCCTTGGGTAGGCTGCACCTACATTATAACAGCTTTGTAGATGGAGTGCGTTACCTATGGCGTAACATCTCCTCCAGCCGCACGTCAGGGGCATGGTGCTCAGTCCTTCACATGGGATGGGTGAAGACAAAAGCAGCCGTAACTGTTTGTAGATGTCTAGGTATTAAAAGCTCAAAGCTAATCCCCAAGATAATCTGAGAGAATTATATTATGCCCTGAAACTGTCCTGTTCTAATTCACTGGCAGGAAGCATCGCTCTTGAGTACAAGAAATTTAGGATGGATAGCAGAAAGTTAGAGAAGTGGGAGCAATTTTTAATGGAAAAAATTTTTTTAACTTTTTACCTACCAAATAAGCAAAGGAAAATACTGAGGAATACGCATTGATATATCTTACTAGATTACAGTAAAAATTCTAGATGAATAGAAGCCTTCTTGACTTGCTTTAATTCCAAGTCACATCTGAGGATTCATCTTTGAGCCTGTGAGCAAGTTAAGAGAACCACAGCCAAGGCTCAGGCTGCCCCAGCACCACACTAGAGCTCCTTCCCTTCACTGCATCTCCACACAGAATTCAGCTACACCAAGGCAAGCACCACCATCATGCCACATAAGAAGGGGTCAAATAGGTGACACAAGCAGGCCACAGAACTTTTCCCTGGTTAACCTCCGCTCAAAAAATGGCTCTTGGATTTTAATCCTGAAACTCCAGATGGCAAAGATTTCTCAATATGATGGCTTTTGGTGGATATTTATATGGAAGAAAACGTATGTAAGACCCAAAACTCAGTACACTTAACAAAACCCTATGCAAGATATTTAAAATCCAAAAACAGGTGGGGAGAAAAAAGAGTCAAGTGACTTTATGTATGTGGTATGTATTTTAGAATCATGTGACATTTTAAAAGCCCACCAAGTAGCAGAGGATATGCAGAGGCAATGGCAAGGTTATCCTTGAATGGATTGCAAAAGAAGACTTTCTTCTATAAAATGGCCTGACGGATTCTACAGCCCCACATGGATAACATTTACGGAAATCAATAAGATGGTGAGTGGAGTTCCATTTTGTAATTTTTTTCCATTCTAAAGCACCTCCCACCTCCTCGGAAGATTTAATGCTGTCTCCCCATTAGGGAACCCTGAAGTAACACCCAGGCCTGCCAACAGTGCCTGGACCGTTTTCCAGAATTGCCCCTGCCCAGTCTGGGCACTCAGCAGTTGCTGGGAGAGCTCACAACTGACTGGTGCATCCCCAGGCAACACATCACTACATTTGCTTTAGAGATGGTGTGAAGGCTCTGGTGTCTTATTACAGCACCCTTTGGGATTCCTAAGAGAAATTCAAATCTGGACTCTGTATTGGAAATAGCTCAGTGTCTCCAGAGCAGAATTATTCCTCTAATAGACACTAATTCTCATGACTGATCATACCTCCTGTTTGTTTTGGCTACTTAAAGGATGGGAGCCAAATATACTTTGACTTCTGATTTTGTCTTTTTCTTAACTCCTATTTCCTCTTATCCCCTATTTTCACACTTAATTCCAATTGTGACATGCCATGCCATGTTGGTATGTGGGATAAATAATTCTTCCATAAAAGGGCTAATGAAATATAATTAGCAACACAGAAATAAAAGCCCAGCATAAAGGAGGCCAAGTTTGTTAACAACCTTGGTTCAAAACTGGGAGACTATATTTTCTAACTCATCTCTTATGGTCTTTGATTATTTATAAAAGATAAAAATCCCTTTCTTAGAAGTCATCCAAAAAAGTTGATAACACCTTTTTAAAAGCTCTTTTGAAAATACAATTTTTTAGGGCGCCTGGGTGGCTCAGCCGTTAAGCGTCTGCCTTCGGCTCAGGTCATGATCCCAGGGTCCTGGGATCGAGCCCCAAATCGGGCTCCCTGCTTGGTGGGAAGCCTGCTTCTCCCTCTCCCACTCCCCCTACTTGTGTTCCTTCTCTCACTATGTCTCTCTCTGTCAAATAAATAAATAAAATCTTTAAAAAAAAAAAAGAAAATACAATTTTTTAGTGATGGGCATCTTTCTTAAAGATTTACTGAACTTTGCTAGGTTGCAAATCTCCTACCCAGAACCTCCTTTATTTCTCATCTGTCCTCAGAGTTTAACTGTCCCACAGGTAAAAATCCACTAAGGATCACAGAATGCCTTAGAGACATTCATGGATCTAAGATTTTAAAAAATTGTGACTCTGAAAAATAACAAATATAACAAACGGGGAAAAGAATTAAGACTCTTCATATTTCCCAAGAGGATATACACCAAAATGTTAATAGTCGTTCTCTTCTTTGGACTTTAAGAATATAAAGGACTTGTTTCTTCTTTATTCCTATTTTGTTTTTTGTTTTTTTTTTTTAATTAGGCTTCAAGCTCAGTGTGGAGCCCAATGCAGGGCTTGAACTCACGACCCTGAGATCAAGACCTGAGTTGAGATCAGGAGTTGGATGCTTAACTGAGTGAGCCACCCAGGAGCCCCTTCTTTATTCCTGTTCTTATTCTTATTTTCTAAAATGAGAACATTTTATAATCAGAAAAAGATTAAAATAGGAAGGTTGTTTTCTTTACCATTTTCATATTTTTTAAAAGCTGCCTTCTTAACATTGGATTAATAAATTAAGGCTTCCTCATCTTATCAAAAATCGTATTCCATATCTAAATTGGAGGTTGCCCAATGGCGAAGAACCCTTTTGGGAATTATGAAGATTCCCCAAGTGTCCACTTGTTTGAAAGTTGCCTCAGTTTCCCTCTAAAGCAGAGTATACACTCCTTCAACCTCCTCTCCCCTAGCTATTCTTTTAGACCTCAAATAAAATAGAAGCTTCCCTTAAAGTATTTTCTTCAAAATCCATTTGTAATCCTGACTAAAAAATACATAGCTCTCTAATCCTGTTTAATGATGAGGTTTTTACTATCAAGAAACTGTTAGAAATGCTAGATATAAATCCCTAGCAATACCAGGAAAAGCTTTATTTTAAAAAGAGTGGTATTGATTTTATTTACACTATTTCTTGAAATACCACAGCTTCAAAAGCTTTGAAGACTAATTTTATAGGGCTTTGATCTGTTGAAAAGCCATCAGATTTCTTAGCATAAACATATCCCTGGGAAGAAAAAAAGCAAAATATGTAAACATCTGAGTTTTTAAATTAAAGTTAAAGCAGTTATTAGCAACGAGGTCTAGATGGTCAAAATATTGCTCTGAATCCAAATGACTAATTCTGATCCTAATTGGAAGGCAAAAATTTTCACAAAACCAGCTTAGCCTGTAATTTAAGATAAAATTAAGGGAAGAATAAATAAAATTCTGGCCAAATGGTAGTTCCAAAAATTAACAGTTTACATTTTATTTTCCATTTCTAATGCATGAGTATTGTGTGTGCAACTGCGGCCAAAACTCAAGAATCAAGCATGTGCACTTGACTGTCATATATTCAAGGAACACTTTAAGAACAGGCTAGAAACAGTGTGAACTGCAGGACACACCTGAAATTGTCAGGGGAAGCCCACACCACTCCTTCCTCCTCTCCCTATCCATACACACCCAAGTCGAAGAATAAACATATTATAAAATGTCTTTTCCATGAAATTGCGGAAAGGTGTAGGGCCAAAGCTTAGGAACTCAGACCTTGCAACAACTCACAGATTAAAAACAAAAGGAAAAAAGAATTAGAAGTCATTCTCCAGACTGGCTTAGATTTCTCCTGAACTGAAGAAGTACGCGAGGAGCCTCATTAAAGCTGACTACTCTCCACTCCACGTAGAGCCAAGAAAATCCAATGTTGGGGTGTACCTCTTTAGATAACATGACTGCTGGAGGACTTTGATCACAAACTGTCCCTGTCATTTACTGAGAAGGAAAATGTGTATCTTTAGGGAAAAAAATATAAAACCAAGGGTGTTAGGCTCTGTGAAAGAACAGTTACCCACCTGAGAACATGTAAATACCTAGAAGCCTACTTAGTTATGAATCTTAAAGGGATTTTTCTGGGAGTGCTCCCTTTTGAGAAATGTAAACATGGTAATGTCATCCACAGAAAAAGCGGACAGGAAGCAAATAAGCAGGCTAGACCGCTTGCATGAACCCCAGGGACATGACCTTGGTTGGCAGGAGCCTGGCTCCTAGCTGTGGTGTCCCTGGCCAGGAGGCTCCATCACACCTCTGAGAGCCCCTCCCTGATCAGCTCATATACATGTGACTGGATGCAGCCCCAAGATTTTGCTAGGAACCATCAAAGCTCCCAAACTAGTCACTATTCACACCGAGGGGGGTGGGGCAGGTCACTTCATGTTTATACAAATCTAAAGATCCCCAATGATGAAAGTCAACTGACATTTTGCGTGGGGATTCTGCTCCATCTCAGGGCCCCCAGAAACACCCTAGCCTGGGATCCACTGCAGAAAACCCACAATCCTATGGCTGTGAGCACCTAAGCGTGCAGACACACAAGGGCCTCAGGGGTCAGTCAGCAAAGGAACCTCAAGCGCCAAGTGATCTGGGCTAAGCTGATAGCACAGCTTCTGTGCGGGCTCCTATGTGGTCCTTCATGCACAGAGCAAGCCCGAAGCTTTAAAAATTAAAACATTAAAAGTCAATCACGGGCATGGGTAAACAGAATGTGGTATATCCATACAATGGAATATTATTGGACCATAAGTAAATAACAGTCTAATTCATGCTAGAACACGGATGATCCTTGAAGACATAATGCCAAGTAAAAGAAGTCAGACACAAAATACCACATATTGGATGATTCCATTTACAGGAAATTTCCACAATAGGCAAATCCATAGAGACAGAAAATCGGTTAGTGATTGCTAGGGACTCTGGAAAAGGCAGAAATGGGGAGTGACTGCTGATGAGTATGGAGGTGCTTTGGGGGCAGGGGGTAAAAATGTTCTGTTATTAGACAGTGGGGGTAGCTGCTTTGGGAAGGTATTAAAAACCCACTGAAGTGTACATTTTAAAGGAGTGAATCTGATGTATGATTGATAGCTCAGTAAAAAACAATCATGCACTTTTCAGTATGTAGGTTATACTCAGTGAAGAATTAAACTTCAAAAAATGCTACACGTTCACATTTCACTAAGAAGCACCTCATATTAAAGCAAGATGATTGCTTAATTCGAAAAAATCAAGTTAGTACTAAAAACTGGATTTCAGATAACCGTAGGTTGTTTTCTAGAGCTGGGGGGTTTGGGGGATGGAATCAATTCCCATTCCACTGTAACTACATGGGATCTCCCCACACCGAAGTAAAAAAAAGCATATAAAATTAAGTTTGAGGCTTTCCGGTCCATTCAAAGGCTTTTTTTTATCAAAATAGGAGACAGGTTATAGATATATGTATACATCATATGTGTAATTTATATGTTATGGATGTGTATATATATATATGTATTGCATATGTATTACACATACAATGAATGCCTACTTTGTAAAATACATTTTAGGAAGGAATATACACTTACACAAGGAGATACAATACCAACTATTCCATTCCTGTTAAACATGTTAAATTTTATACCATAATCTCTACCTTATTCATCTCTCAGAACGTCTCGAACAATCCTCATGTCTAACCGCCATTCCTCAACCCACTATCGTGGCTTCCTGATACCATCTTCTGGAATCACTCTTCTAAGATCAAGAGCAATTCCTTACCTACCAAATCCAGCTGTCCATGTGCTCGTTCCCACAAACCCCTCTGCAGCATTCAGCCTTATAAAGCAGTCCCCACCCCCTGCCCGCCATGTTGCAACAATCCCTGTTTGGGGTTCCAGGAATCTGTGTGCCCAGTTATCCTTACAGTTGTTGTTTTCTTCTCTTTCCACACAGGTGCCGCCCCTGACAATCCCCCACATGTGAGGTCTCCCCCAGTTCTGTGTGCAGCTCCCTCCCGTGCTGCACACTCACCCGAGGTTATGGCCTCCTCTTCCAAGCTGGCCTGGGTGCTAGACCGTTCCCACAGACATGAGCCCACATTCCCAGCTTCTCACCAGACATCTCCACCCAGAGGTCCCACATACTTCTCCAACTCTCTAAAACCAAACTGAATGAGCTTTCCTCATTAAATCTGCTGTTTATCTCAGCTCTCCAACCACAAACGTCAGAGCCATCACTGATTTCCTGTCTTGGAGGCGACTCACTGGTTTCATCTCTATAAGCCCAGCCCCTCCCCACAGTCTCCACAGCCATCCATCTCCAGGGCCTCATCCTCCCAGTCTGGACCATTGAACACCTGCTCAGACTCTTGCCTAGACCATCTCCCTCAGCCCCAACACCTGACTCATCATTCCAGGCCTGTGATAACACCTCCCGCCTCCGTGGATCCTCCTGGCCTACAGAAGGGACCTGAACACCTACATGAAACACACAAGGTAAAGTGCCTTCTGCCTCAGCCGTCATTCCACCCAAGCATGTAAGCAGTGAATGAATCCCGAATGTACCACATTCCTGCATGACCCCAGCTTTTCACACAGTATTTGGCAGTCTGTTACCTTTACCAATTTCTTGAATAATTAATACACTTAAAATGGAAACACTCAAGGAGTACAAATGGCTGTAACATAAAGAATAGCCCATCCATTCAGCTGCCTGGTTTCCCTCCTTGCCGGCGACAACCAGATCTGGAGGAATCCTTCCAAAGAATGAACATGCTTGATGTCTTCTTTAGCCTCTAACTGGAATCGAAAAAAATTACAAAGAGAAATACTATATGACCGAGTAATTCCACTTCTGGACATTTACCCAAAGAAAATGAAAGCACTAATTCGAAAAGACATATGCACCCCCATGTTTATTGCAGCATTATTTACAAGAGCTAAGACATGGAAGCAACCAAGTATCCACTGATAGATGCATGTATAGAGAAGAGGTCACACATACATACACACTGGATTATGTAGCCATGAAAAAGAAGGAAATCTTGCCATTCATGACAACATGGATGGACCTAGAAGGTTATTATGCTAAGTAAAATAAGTCACAGAAAAAGAAATACCATATGATTTTGCTTATATGGGCAATGTAATAAGAAAAAAAAACTAGACTCAAATACAGAGAACAAATGAGTGGTTGCCAATACCAACTCAAATGTCCCATTCTTTATCAAACACTTCCTTTCCAAGGAAATCTGAAGACTAAAATTCTCACTAACACATCCAACAAGAAGAGGGACCCTTGGGTGTTGGGAAAGCAACAAGTAAAAAGGAATTTTACCTATATACATAATTCTTTAGAGAGTCAAATTATATCCTCTACACACACCCCAAATTTAAGACATTCAGGAGATTTAATAGAAAAAGATTAAAAAAACAAGAGATCCATTTTATTCAGGTTCAGTAATAAAGCTCAAATAGGGTAGGTGTGGGGGTATAATAACAAAACACTATCAACTCTGACTTCAGTCCCAGGAGTCTGTCCAGCTTCTCACCCTCCATTAAACCACATCTCAACAGATCTCAGCAAGAAAGCACTCTGTGTCCTTCAGAGACTTTTTTTTTTTTTCAAGTTTCTAGCTTTAAAACAGAAAGATTGATCTTGGGCAAGAGTGGGAGGAAACGTAAATGGGAAAAATGTATATTCAAAACACAGCAGTAATGGAATACAGACACAAAAGCGCTAATGGTAGCAGAAGGAAAGAGAAGCCCATTTGCAGACTTTCCCAGAGCATGTGTTTCAGGCTGTGTGCTTTAGTCAGGCCCTTAATTTAAGAGATGTGTTGTGTTTGGAATTATCAAAAAACACCCATAGCTAGAAAACAAGATGAGGGGCAACGATCATCACTGGAATGCACCAGGTCTATGAGGAAACAACTCAGGATGCATTTTTAAACACATAAGCCACTCAATAAAATGATTTGGTTTAAGTGAACTTGTTTCCAAAAAGAGCTTTAACTGAGTATTTTACAATTAAGTTTCAAAGAAATCCTGTGAGCACGTGAATCTGTTTTGCCATACACTTTATATTAAGAGTAATAGAAACCTGAATGTATGCATATGGCTGGAACATTCTGCCCAGAAGTTCCTGCAGGAACCCAGCAACAGTGCACAGGGGACAGAAGAAAGTAATCACCAATCAAGTCCCTCCTAAATTGGAAGGTCGCTAAAATCCAAAACCACGTTGCTTGGCGATGTGGTTGTAGAGACCGTAAGATTCAACTCAGCTCTAGAAGAAATGCCACAGGGACAGGACAAGTGAATGGCAGGTGAGGCTAGTGACTCAAGACAGACTCACACAGTCAACAGAATAAAAAACCCGTCTAGGAGAACAGATTCGCTGGGCCTCCCAGAAGAGGTCTCTTCTCCCCAGCCTAGGACAGCTGACCCCCATCGCCTCCCTGCTTCACTTCCCACCCTTCCCCACTCCCGAGCTTCCCCAAGTGCCACAGGGCAAGGCGCCTTTCCAGGGCCCCACATGCTGACAATATCCTGCTGTTACCCGGCCCTGCCCAGGGCCTTGTCATTTCCCACCTGGAGAAGTCTTCACACCCGGCTAAAAGCTCACCCTCCTGACACCCCTGTCGGCACATTCCCTCCTGCCAACCTCACCCACACTCTCAAGGGAACAAAGCTCATCTTTCAGGATGATTTGGGTTCCCCTGCTGCTCACCAGTTTGTGTATTCCTTAAAGGGAGACACTTAACCATCTTAAGCTCTAAATCCCAAGCACCTACTAGTCCTTAGGACACAGATTTTCAATTATCGTGTTGAAAGCAAAGCTCCATGCCAAACAACTAATCTCCCACTAATGAACTGACCAATGAGCAGAGAGATGCTCAACAGTCATATTACACAACTGATAATCAGAATGCGTCTGACAGCCTTTAGATGGGTACAACCCAAAAAAAACTGGTTGACAGTCAGTGTTCCCAGGGCTAAATGGAAAAGTGTCCTCTCCTAATTGGTCAGAAATATAGACTCGGAAGGCCTTTAGATAAACAGCATGGACGTATACAACAAAATCCAAAACTCAATCCCACCTTTACGACTCCATAACACAAAAATATTTTAAGATGTATACAAAAAATGCATAGCACCAGGGATCGCTCACCATGCTTTGTAAAAGCTAGACATCCTAGTTTACCAATGGGGGAGGAATCATTGAGTTGTGGTGGCCCACACATACCATGGCATATAACACACCATTAAAAAATAGACTAGACATACAAATAAGGCAAGATATCAAGGATAAATTAAGTTGCAAATATGTAGAACCTCATCCGATTCATGTTAAAAAATAAAAATAAAAAAGGCTGGGTATTTGTGAAAAGGCATAGAAAAAGCCCTGAAAGCGAAGCTCAGCAAACCCAAGGCACCCCCCTCTCCCAGAACCAGAGTGCAGAAGACCCTGTGCATTAGCCCTCATGGTGGCGGCAGAGGTGAAGGAGGAAGTGTGAGGGTCAGTTTCACAATTTTGTTGATTAACAGGACTATTAATGGCACTTGTTTATGACACGTATTTAAAGATATTTTGTTATTTTTTTTAAGTGGCAAAACAGGGAAGGCAGGGGCGTTTCCCGACAGAAGTCTACAATGAAAGGATTTTGAGTCCTAGGTCTTAAGGGACAAATCTCTAGGTGGCGTGTATAGCCAACCACAACTGTGCTCTCCTGAACTTCAGCTCCACTCTCTTGTGAGGCATGAAAAACAAGTCAGTGCTTTTCAAATAAACATCTCAGTCTACAGAGCAAATGCTTTGTCAAAATATGCAGATAAAGAGTACACACCTTCAAGGAGCTGTTGTAGGTATTTATTAAGTACATAAGGAAGTCTTCATATTGCTCTTGATTCAGAAGTGTTTTGTCTATTTAATACTACGCTTAAGGAATAAGCCAGAAAAGGACAGTTACACCACTTCATCTTTCCTAAGAACCAGAAAGCAAAGTCTGAGCCCTATACCTGCGGGCCTGTTTCAATCATTTTCCAATAATTTTATAACTGGGGGGAATGTATAGGGGGATGTAACAAGAGGACTGCCACTCGGCCCAGCTGGGGCCCTGCCTGGGCTGACCCTCCTCCAGCCGATTAATTCTAATGTGGTTCTTTACAAATGGTTCTAAAAACAAAGCAAAAATAAATAAATTACACAAAGAAAGGGATGGACCTGAAAGGGAAAGGATGAGTCCCATTCGGCCCTCTCCCCACCCTGAAAATGACGTGAAATTCTGAGATGTTCCGGAAGCTTTGGTTTAAAGGCTGTTCCTGTGACTGGGTTTTCCAGAGATGCTTTAATAAAAAAGCTGAGAGCTCAGAGATGATGTAATTTACTCAGCCGATGCACCTGCGCACATGCACGCATGCACTTGTCCATGAGTAATCTAGGATAGTCCTTCTTAGAACTAGTCACACTCCTGCCTCAGTTCTTTGCTCCCATCAACTGGCGCCAGAAGCCTAGCCAAGATGGCCCATTATCTGGATTGTTAAGAAGTCTGCACAGGGAACCAGGACACTTTCCTGACCACCTACAGCATTTATCCTTTATTGACGCTCCTTCACAGCACTGGATCCTGCTTTACTCTTGTAGTATTTCCTACTTGTTAAGCTTCTATTTCCAATTAAATGTAATAAATATAAGTTCCCTAAAGCAAGAGATCATGTCTTAATAGTTCTTTAGAGGTCTGCCTGAGATCAGTGCTTATACGAAATACTCCGTAGCTGGTGGGGAAAAAACAATCTTACCAGCGGTTCCCATTACTATTCCTTATTTGAATCCCAGGACTTCCTCTATTACTACAAACTCAGGGAGCGTAGTGAAAGAGCACCCAGGGTGTTGGTTAAACCTTCTGGTAGTTTTGTGATTTGGACAATGTCAGGCCTCTCCTTTAGCCCCCACTCCTTAATGGTTGAGAATAAAATCAGTGGGCCCTTGACAAAGGGCAGCAGAATGGCAGCAAACTCACCTTTGCAGAGCACCTGCTAAGTGCCAGGTACTTTATGTGTCATTTCATTTAAACTCTGCAAGATCCTAGGAGGGAAGGATTGTTATCTCTGTTTGAAAGAGGAGACTTCTAGGGCTCAGAAAGTGCAGCAATCTGTCCAGTTTGCACACTACAAGGAAGAAGAGGTAGAAGGGTCTCACTCTAGACCTTTGTGCTGTCTGCTCTCAGTAGTGAAGGACCAAAACCAACAGCAAGGACTGGGGAATAACCCACAAAACAATGAGCAGAAGAACAGATAACACTGCATATTATCACATGTAAAATGCTTCAGTATGTGTTACCTGAGTTGATCCTCAAACAAATGTATGACAGGCACATCTTAGATGAAGGTATCTAAAGTTAAGTGATTGGTCCAAAGCCCCCAAGGGGTGCACGTAGTTCATTGGGATTAGAATTTGGGTCTCTAGGAACAGGCCACGAGTCATTGCTTTGATTGATAAGAATAAATGGGGACCTAAAGTGTCAGAGCAGTCCTGTATCTCAACGAGGGAGCACTTTTCCAAAACACACACACACATGCACATGCGTGTGCACACACACAGCCCTATAGGTGATTCTGATACAGCCCCCCCACCTGCATTCTCCTCCTTCCCCTCCCTACCACCAAGTCAACTACCTGAAGGACCCCTCCCTTCACTAGCTGCCTTGCTCCTATTTTAATACGAGGGCTTAGGTGAGAGAAATATCAGAGCAGCCCAATTTAGCATAAATTCCCTTCTGCAAATTGACTGTTCAACATAAGTGCATAAAGCCAAAGTAGGCACAATTTGTGCTTCAATAGAAAACTATGAATTGTTGAGCTCATGTCTTTCCAGGTTATTTGATTTTCCCTTTTCATGGTCTTCCAGTTATGTGAATTGTAGATAACTGAAGGCACTTCCAAGTAATTCTTGTCTGCAGACGCGGAAATGCAGCCAGGTGGCAGACAGTTCAATTTATTACTCCCCCCATTTCTGCAGAAAATGCTAATTTTGCCTCCATATGCACATACACTTCAATATCCCTGATCTATAAATGTGTCTTCTTTGGATTATCCTTTGAATGGACTGTAACGTAACATCTTCCTGGTTCTCTAACACTATCTGTATGGAGTCATGATTTAAATTAAAAACAAACAAAAATCCTTTAACAGGGTGAAGTGATAGATGAGGAGGCAGGCAGAGCAGATCTCCAGTCCCAAGGAGATCAGAGCTCCCACGTGGAGGGCTAGCAGCTGCAAGGCTGAACCCTGTTCATTAACTCCTGTATAGTTGCCGTTTCTGCAGAGGCTTTTAAAGACTGCTGCCCCTCCATGACACACAGCTTCCCTCGGTTCTATGCAAACTTTAGATATATTAATCCAGAGGGGTTGGGATCCCTTTATACAGTTCCCATTCCTCTACATTTGAGGGTCTGTATTCATATGCTGTGGGCCAGAGAGTACCTGGTTGGGGAAGGGGGCGAGTTAGGACAGCACTGCAGACTCCACTTGAATGATGCTGCCTCGGACGGGAGCCTTAGCTGTGGAGGTGGTGAGAAGTGGCTCTATTTGGGACAACATTTCTAAAGTAGAATCCACAGGACTTGAGGATGGGTTTGAAGTGGGGTGTGAGAGAGAGAAGTCAAGGATTGCTCCAAGAATTTATGCTCCATAACTAGATGAATGGTGGTGCCATATTTCAAGGAGAGCACATGCGGAAGTGGGGTGTGTTCAATTTAATATACACATGAGGCTTCCAGTGAGTTCATATTCACAGGCAAACATGACCGTGAGTAACACTCCATGCTACAGGATCTATGATGGTGGAAGTGTGAATCTAATGAAAAAGCTTATAAACTATTAAAGCTGTCATATTCTGTTTGCTTAGCGCATCAGTTTTCCCAGAAACCATCCATCTTTAGCATCTCCTTGATCTGCAAAAGCTCCACGCTCTTTGGCTTCTTCCCTGGCAAATTTCAAGTATGTGCGCCCTCCTGGTTAATTATTTACACAGTACCTGCTTGACATGACCCTGTGCCACCAGAAACTGACAAAAGAACAAAGGAAGAGATGGATGAACAGCTGGGTAGTGGCCAGGGAACAAAAGGAGGGAAGGACAAAAAGGAACCAAGAGCAATGCTCAGAACAAAATGTACATTAGGTAATTAACCACAAAGCAGGCAATGAAATTCAGCACGATGTGTGGTTCTGAGGCATGGAATTAATATTACAACTAGGGCTATTCATATGTAGGAAGCCTCAATTAGATAGATGGAAGCACTCAATTTATGGAAAAGAGGCATACAGAAGATGATCCGGGGACTGGTAAGGACGTTTCACATTATGTCCTTGGCCAAAGACCAGACAGCTTAATCTCCTAAAACGTACTCTATTTCCTCTAGAGGTTAATACAATTGATACTTCTGTAGAGCTACCCTATGACCCAGCAATTGCACTACTGGGTATTTACCCCAAAGCACAGATGTAGTGAAAAGAAGGGCCATATGCACCCCAATGTTCATAGCAGCAATGTCCGCAATAGCCAAACTGTGGAAAGAGCCAAGATGCCCTTCAGCAGATGAATGGATAAAGATGTGGTCCATATATACAATGGAATATTACTCAGCCATCAGAAAGGATGAATACCCAACTTTTACATCAACATGGATGGGACTGGAGGAGATTATGCTAAGTGAAATAAGTCAAGCAGAGAAAGTCAATTATCATATGGTTTCACTTATTTGTGGAACATAAGGAATAGCATGGAGGACATTAGGAGAAGGAAGGAAAAATGGTGGAGGGGGAATTGGAGGGAGAGATGAACCATGAGAGACTATGGACTCTGAGAAACAAACAGGGTTTTAGAGGGGAGGGGGGAGGGGGGATTGGTTAGCCGGGTGATGGGTATTAAGAAGGGCATGTACTGCATGGAGCATTGGGTGTTATACGAAAACAATGGATCATGGATCACCACATCAAAAACCAATGATGTATTGTATGGTGACTAACATAACATAATAAAATTAAAAAAAAAAAAGAAACACAGTCCTTGTGATAAAAGAGTCACAGAATCTAGAGTCTCAGCTGCCGGTCACAGCTCTGATTTTTGACAAGCTATTTGGTCTTTACAGGTCTCTGATTCCCACTGTGAAAGTGAAAGTCATGCCCAGTGATGACCAAGGCCCCTCTGGCTCTAACCATCAGTGGTTCTGCCATCCGGTCATGATCATCCCACATGGCCAACCCTGACCCGTCCTCCCACTCACATCACTGCACCGATGAACAAGAAAGAGCCACCCACTTCAGAAAGATTTTCAGTCAACCTGTGGGAAAATGATAACCCTCATCAGTAATCAAGAAATACCCATTAAAAAAGAGAGTTATTGAGGAATAAAAACAGAGCAGCCGTCTGGGAAATGAAGTCTTTATTCTGAAATGGTGACCAGTTCTTTAGACGGCCCCAGGTGAGAAGTTCTTTACTCCAGTCCTGTCAGTCTCGACACCGCTGCTGACTTTGGGCCAGTCACAGAACACCCTGGCCTCCATTTTCTCAATTTAAAAAAAGAGTGAGTTGAACTCCATGCCACATTTTAGCTTAAATCAGAATCAGAAATAGTAACCAGACTCACTTAATTTTTAACTTAGATTATCATATTACCAAATCAGGTTGTAAATCTTTTGAAAAAGAAGTCTGACTGCAGGTATAAAAGGTACACTCGCAATAACTACGTGATTGATTTCCTAGAGTACTTCACATAAAATCAAGCATAAAGTTAAAGTTTGTGTTCGCTTACTGAATTTACAAGTAGATCCATTTGGCATTATGAGGGTATGCCCACGTGTGTCCTGCCTGAACACTGTGGGCTCCAACAGAGGACAGGCTGGTGGGGGACCAGTCAGCTCTGCTGGTCCCCTGGGGGTCTACAGTCCTCATCCTCCAGGTCTCTGGCTCCTTCTTGCTGGTATAATGAGATCCACAACACCTGAAGTGGACCATCTCTGTCTCTCGCTCAAGTCCAAAGGCCTCAAGAAGCCATGAGGCCGCTCTCATAAGCCTCCAGGAGCCACCTGGCCAGCAGCGGCTAGGGACCGTAAGAAGTTAGGAACTCTGCTCCCCTTAAGTAGATTACCTTGGCACCTAATACATTTGGAGTACAGCCTGTGGCTGTGGAAGGCGGATGGTCTCTAAACAATCAAATCATGTCTCCATGGGAAATAAAGACATTGCTTGACAGGTGGATCCTTTTAGCTACCAGTCCCCAAATATTGTGGCTTAAGCTGTAGTTTTTGTAAACAATTCCTTCATTTTCAGCATAGCTTTATGCTAACTGTCCTGCAGGGGCCATCATGTAGACTACTGCCATCATGAAATGGCCCGGGAGCTCGGCCCTGAGTATTGTTGGAGTGGGGGGTGGGGTGGGAGGGATGGGGTGACTGGGTGATAGACACTGGGGAGGGTATGTGCTCTGGTAAGCACTGTGAATTGTGCAAGACTGTTGAATCTCAGATCTGTACCTCTGAAACAAATAATGCAATATATGTTAAGAAAAAAAAAAAGAAGAAGAAGAAGGTAGCGGGAAGGGAAGAATGAAGCGGGGGAAATCGGAGGGGTAGACGAACCATGAGAGACAATGGACTCTGAAAAACAAACTGAGGGTTCTAGAGGGGAGGGGGGTGGGAGGATGGGTTAGCCTGGTGGTGGGTATTGAGGAGGGCACATTCTGCATGGAGCACTGGGTGTTGTGCACAAACAATGAATCATGGAACACTTCATCTAAAACTAATGATGTAATGTATGGGGATTAACATAAGAATAAAAAAGAAAAAAAAAAAAGAAAGAAAAAAAAAAAAGAAATACTCCATACGGAGCTGTCCTTTCTCCCGGTCCAACCAGCTCCACCCGACCCGCACCTGTAGCTGCCTTGCGGACCGGCCCGTCTGTCTGTGGGAGACACACCCCCCTCACCCCACCCCAGCCTGCTAATGCGCATTTGCAGTTTCCAAAGTAGCCTATATTTTGAGCTTCCCAGCATTCCCTGCAAATTTTGCTAAAAAGAAATCTGTACAGGTATATTGGTCTAATGCAAGAAGAGAAAGAATTGTAGACAAAAAGCACATTTTATTTATATAGCATGAGGAGGACAAGAGTTTGGGTGGAAAGATTTATAGTCCTTTTTATTCATTTGTTTTAAATGCTGCAACAGAGAAGGTAGAGGTCACCCAGAATCCCAACATTTTGCAGAAATATCGATACATGAAATGATCCCAAGCCTCCGTTCTCACGCTGCAGTCACAGCTCTCCGTACCCCCTTGAAGGGCCTGCCCCATTTTCTATATGTGGGTATATACACATGTGCATGTATACAAATAGACACACACACTTCTTTTACATAAACTAGAATTACGGGGTAACTCTTTAACAACACATTCTGAGCCGCTTCTCAGAGCCAGAACTACAGAGCTACAACTTGGCACCCTATCATGTGGATACACATCATTTGTGAAACTCCTTTCTCCCCGGTCTCCTAACAATGGTAGAAGATGTTTTTGCTGACAAACAGATGACACTTTCTGAGGGAGACGAGGATGATCAGCCCCGCTTTCTGTGTAAGAAAACTAAGGCTGAAGAGGTTAAGTGACTTGTCAGAAGTCACACGGCTGCTAAGCGGGGAGCAGGACACGGACATGAGAGTTTCCCTGTTAATCCCAGCCTCCTCCTGGCTCCTCTCACTAACCACTCACCACGTGGAAACATGCGTCTGACTGTCTCCTTCCGACCGACCAGGACTCAGCGTGACCTGCAGCAGGAAAAACCTCAGTCTTTGCCAAAGCAGTCTCCCTCCTTAGAATTTAGGAGTAGTATGAAACTAATAAGAGGAGGGTTTGTTTTTTTTTTTTAATTTATAAGCTTGACAACATTTAAATAAGCCCCTGTTTTTGGCTGATACTGTCCTAATGGGCAGTGTTGAAGATGAAGGATAAGGAAAGAATCTACGTTAGAAGATGGGGAGCCCAGAACACAGGAAGACAGTCAGTAGAAGAATCAGGGATGGTAAGAAGAAAGCAGAACTGGATGAACCTAGCAGGATCAGGTAAATGAGAGTGCTAACAGCAAGAATGAAGGAAAATGACCAAAGGAGTGGTCATGAAAACTTGGAAACAGGTCCACAAGAAAGCTGAAGCCAATTCAGGGAGCTTCCCAAAGTGGAATCCCTGGGCTGACGTTAGCTCAGGGGACTGCCATGGGGAAGGGCCAGCTGCTGTGCAGCCCATCAGTGATGGAGCCCTTTCTTCTAGTCTTTACTGCGAGGCTGAGCAGAGCACATAACCCTCACACAGCGCCTAACTCACAAGAGGTATTGAAAATGCATGTGTTATTTAGGAAATACACAGGGAAGGATTTAGGAGTAAAGGAACATGATGTATGCAACCTCCTCTCAAATTGTTTAGAAAAATATGATGTGTATATATATGTACATATGCATACATCTATGCCTATAAGATATACATATATAGGCACAGAATGAGAAAGTGAATACACAAACTGTTAAAAGTTGATGAACATGAATAAAGTATTCTGAGTTTCCTGTACCATTCTTGCAAAAAAAAAAAAAACAACAACAAAAGAAAATCTATGTGTTGATTTAACATGATCTATACCTGGGTATTAATCCTTTACTTTGTTTAAAACTAACTTATTTCTCCATCAAATACTGTCTGAGGGCCCATAGGTGCCAGACACTATGTAGACCATTGAGGAAACAAGAATAAGATACAGTCTTTGACATTGGGGAGGGTATGTGCTATGGTGATGAGCATTGTGAATTGTGCAAAACTCTTGAATCACAGATCTGTACCTCTGAAACAAATAATGCAATATATGCTAAGAAAAAAAAAGAAGAAGATAGCAGGAGGGGAAGAATGAAGGGGGGGAATCGGAGGGGTAGACGAACCATGAGAGACGATGGACTCTGAAAAACAAACTGAGGGTTCTAGAGGGGAGGGAGGTGGGAGGATGGGTTAGCCTGGTGATGGGTATTAAAGAGGGCACGTTCTGCATGGAGCACTGGGTGTTATATGCAAATAATGAATCATGGATCACTACATCAAAAACTAATGAGGTAATGTACGGTGATTAACATAACAATAAAAAATTTATAAAATACCAGTCCTCTTCCCCAAGTACTAAAAAAAAAAAAAAGATATAGTCTTTGAGTTCAAGTAAGGTAAAATTCAAAGGGAGAGACAGATGTATAAATGAAAATATATGACAGTGATTTTGACTTCTACGTATAAACAGACAACAGTGCAGCAGAACTTTTAGGAGGAGTTAAATCCTTTCTGACAAGACAGAGGAAAAGCTTCACGGAGGAAACAGTATTTGACCAAGGTCCTGAATACAAACATGAATTCAATAATCAGAAACTGGAAGGAGAACATTTATCCGAAGTGAGGAAACCGTCCCTAAGCCCCGTCTGTATAAATTCACTCGCCCTTGTAAGCGCCATGGCTGATGTGAGAAGCTAATCGCATTTGTGTTGTGAACCAAAGCACTGCAGCTGGAGCCACGCAGAAGGCTGTGCCTCGTATGTCATTAATTTTGGAAAACCGCGGTGCTAATGGGGTCAGCCTCTTCAGCCATTTGGAGTCAGAAAATGCCCTAACCTCTGCGGCTTGCTGTAAACATAACCAGGTGTCAGGCGCCTGGGTGGCTCAGTCGTTAAGTGTCTGCCTTCGGCTCAGGTCATGATCCCGGGGTCCTGGGATCGAGTCCCGATCTAGCCCACTTCTCCCTCTGCCTCTGCCTCTCTGTCTCTCATGAAAAAATAAAATTAAAAAAAAATAGTAATAACCAGGTGTCAGCGCAATATGCAAATTCTATCACCTCTACTGGCAAAACTTAAGGGCCTGTAGTTTCTCCTGATGGTCAGGCAGCACATCCTGTTTCCTGGCTGTACATTAGTTCTGTTCTTTTGCTTTTTCCATCTTTTTCCCTAGTTATCCTTGCTGATTCAAAGGCAGTACCACATTTGACCTGAGCTTCATGGTATCTGGCTTAGTGTTTCCTGTCTCTTTGAAGGTCATGATGCATCCTTACGAGAACCTGAAATAAAACATGATCATTCTCTTGAATCATTTTTTCCATGTACTCTTCCAGGGTATAGATTTTACCATCTCTTTCCTATTTTGGCTTAGCTATTTGCTACGGTATTTGGGTTTTTTTAATCTTAGATTGTGAGCCCCAGATGTCTGAGATCTTATCTCTGTTTTACATTCATCATGCTTCATAAAGATCATGCTGAGAGTGATATACAAATGTCCATAGCCATCTCCTTCCTTCCCAAAAGGAAATGAAGCCCCGACAATTTCCTTTTCTGTAGATAGACACAATAGACATTATTACTAAGCCTGCAGACTTTAAGTCAATACTTCAGTAGACAGAGCGTATCATGGCAGAGGAGATGAAAGCCAGCCTGCTGGTCTAGCCGGTAGTGATGTTTCCAGAAACTGTTTACAGAAAAAGAGAGCTTTACAGGAAAATCAAAATAGAAAAGGGCATATGCCAGTAGAGGCAGGGAACAGAAAAGTAAAGAAGAAAGAGTTTTGAATAACAATTCCATGAGATGGCATATGAATTTGCAAACTATAACTGAAGATATTAAAATCAAGAATCACAACGATGCTTTATTTCTTCAAGTGTTATTATAATTCTTTGCATGTTTGCAGAAAGCCCATTATTTCTATATTTGAACTGCTCCTTTCAAACAGTCCAAGAGAATCATAGTATCGTTCTGCATCTATAATCAGAAATTAAAATTATTAGATGTAAAATTAGTTTCCTTGAACTATCCAATCAAGGAGCCATGAGGGCTGTCCCAAAGCATAAGAGATAGGAGGATTCCCTAATTAAACAGTCTTTTAAAATAAGGCCAAGATTATTTTGGGAGAGACAAGAGCTTAAGGTAATGGCTTCGTCTAGATAACCCATAAACAGAACTCATAATAAGACACTCATGGTATACTTTAAATTTTTTATTTAAATTCAATTTAGTTAACATATACTGTATTATTAGTTTCAGAGGCAGAATTTAGTGATTCATCAATTGCATACAACACCCAGTGCTCATTACATCACGTGTCCTCCTTAATGCCCATCACCCAGTTACCCCATACCCCCACCCACCTCCTCTCCTGCAACCCTCAGTTTGTTTCCTATAGTTAAGAGTCTCTTATGGTTTGCCTACCTCTCTGTTTTCATCTTATTTTATTTTTCTTTCTCTTCCCCTATGTTCATCTGCAGAGCTAAGAAACAGTCAATAAAACTGGAAGGCAACCTACAGGGTGGGAGAAGACACTTGCAAATGTCTTATCAGATAAAGGGCTAGTATCCAAAATCTATAAAGAACTTATCAAACTCAACACCCAAAACCCAAAAAAATCCAGTCAAGAAATGGGCAGAAGACATGAACAGACACTTCTCCAAACAAGACACACAAATGACCAACAGACACATGAAAAAATGCTCCACATCACTCGGCACCAGGGAAATACAGATCAAAACCACAATAAGATACCACCTCACATTGGGCAGAATGGCTAAAATAAACAACTCAAGACACTAATAGTATATTTTGAGAATTTTTACTTGGCTGTTCTACAAACCTAGTCACCGAGTATATATCCCCTGACTGCAGACTGGAAAAAAATGTCTTTTAACAAGATTAATACATCAACACCAATGTGGGGTTCCCGCCATGAGAAACAGAAGCTCCGTGGCAGGAGTCTCTACAGCCCCCTATCCTGTCCCACCAGCACCCCTGAGGGCAGGGCCAACTTATTCTGGGAACCTGATCAAACGTTTTAACACCAGAGGAAAGAGGGCCCTCTCTGACTCCAGTGGGAGTGTTATCTTTGGCCACAAGAGACCCCAGCTCCACAGCAGTCAGATTAGACAGATTACACCAACGGCGTGACAGCAAAACCAGCCTGCATCCAGGCCAGCTCATCTCCTGGAATGGAGGCCACAGAGTGGCAGTGGGGTGCCCGACAGCAGCAGCTACAACAGGAGGGCCTTAGCAGCCAACACAGAAAGCAGGGCTGGGGAGGGCGGAGTCTTCAGGGGGATGCAAGCATGGGAATGAGTTCCAGTCATTCTGCTGGTGGGCATTCAGAGCCTGAAACCAGGCAGAACTGTGCCAGGTTGCCACAAAGATAGGACGATAGGGTCCTACAGTTAACAAGGAATTCATCAATCCATTCAAATAGGATTTGAAAAATTCAAAAATTTCATAATGGGTGGAGCTTTAAAGGGATGAAGCTTCTCTCCAGGAGTGACTATCAAATTCGGGGTCCAGAAGACACTGACCCTCTAGATATCCCTGTCTCCTTTACTTCTGTCTCTGTACCTCAAGGCATCCTGAGGATGCTCAGAAATGTCTGAAAAAGAGGCTTGGATACTATTTAGCACTAAAAAGAAAGGAGCTAACAGGCCATGAAAAGACATGGAGGAACCTTCCATGCATATCACTAAATGAAAGAAGCCAATCTGACACGGCTGCACATGGGTGATTCCAACTATATGACATTCTGGAAAAGGTAAAACTGGGGAGAATAAAAAATGGGTGGGTGCCAGGGTTAGGGGGGAGGGAGTAATGAATAGGCAGCACAGAGAGGAATTTTAGGGCAGGGACACTATTCTATGTGACACCAGTATGGCAGATACATGTCACTACACATTTGTTAAAACCCACAGAATGGACACCACCAAGACAGAACCCTAATGTAACCTAGGGACTTTGGCCAATACTGAGGTGTCAGTGCTGGTTCATTGACTGCCAAAGGCATACCACTCTGGTGCAGGAGGTTGATGGTGGAGGTAGCTGGGCTGGGGCGGGGGCAAGGAACTCTAGACTTCCGACCAATTTTGTTGTGAACTTGAAAAATAAAGTCTATTGAGAGAGAAGTGGGACTGGGGCCAGATCCAGAGCCCAGAGTATGCAGAAAAGGCTAAGGAGAGAGCTGGAGGAAGGGAGACTGGTGTGGTCAATGTCACCTGGGCCAATTACAAACTGTGGAGTCAAAGTGTTCCTTGGCTGCATTGATTTTTGAAAATTGTTTTATATAAGAGTGATTCCTTCCCTCCACTGAATGGCATTGAGAGATGATGCAGCCAATGCCCCTCAACTCAAGCCATTCCATACGGTGCCCTTTTGTGGTCCCACAGGTCAGAGACCCTGTCTAGGGTCGCCCCACAGCACTGGCGTGATGCCTGCCACCAAATATATATTCCCATTAGTCGCAGAAGGAAGACTACTGTCTTTCTTGGAAACCCACCTGGAGCTCCCAGGTTAGCACAGGCAGGAAGCCTTCCCTAATGGCAAACATCCTCTTCGATTTCAATCTTTCTTCTAGGCCTTTCAGTTGTTTCCCTACTGTGAAATTTCTTAAGATCTGCTTATCATTTTCCTCTTAATGCCCTTGTCTAATTCTCCTCTAAATCAAATAATCCCCACTTTCCAATCCCACATCCCTTTCCCTAGACCTCAATATGAGGTAGAGGTGAAGGTGAAGACACCTTTTCTCTCACTCCTCAGTAACTCACTGCATATTTGGAGTATAAATTTCTGACCTAGATGACATTTCAGTATTACCATCCCTAATTCTAATTGCATTTTCCAAAACACACAAAGTTGGAAGGGTCTGGCTTCTTAAATTTGCTTCCTCATTAGGTGGATTTTAACACTTAATAATAAATAAGGGTCTTCATAGGGAGCACAAAAGTCCACTAGCCTTCTCCCTCAAATGTCCGGGTACAGGGTGGGGGAAGAAGAGAAGCCATGAGGCTCGCTTGTCTCTCTGGCCTGCCCCAGACAGCACAGCTTCCCTCCTTCCCTGCAGTCCATGTGCTATCAGCTCCTCATTCCCACACCTTCCTATCAAGTCAGTCAACCGATCTCCGCTAAATGAGGACTGACGCTTTCCAGGTATTTACATTTCACAGGGGACCTTAGATCTAAAAGAATGGTGAGATGAACCATAGTCTCTCCTCTACACACACCTACCACCTGATCATGACATCAACCTTGTCTGGACATCAGGGCTCTCCAAAGCTCCTTGGGAAGGAGAATGGTGCCTCCTTACATACGGACCAGTCCCTAAACCACCAGGGTGCAACCAGGCAAATAATGCCTGCAAGAAAGAGCTAGAATTGCATCTGGAAATGAAGAGAAAGATATGGATTTCTCACCAACAGGGTGTCCTGCAATTACTTGAGGATGTATGATTTCCAGAGAGTTCCAGGTAGCAAAAATTAATTAAGCCTCCCCATAAAGACAGATTGACCAAGTCCTAAGATGAGAAGACTTAGAAACCACCAGCAGCCTGTTTATAGTCTGTACTTCTACGGAAGTACTAACTGGAGAGGGGGTCCCCAGCCTTAATTCAAAAGCAAAAAAGTGCTATAATTACAGTAAGCCTTCAATTTTCAGGACAGTCTGACCACCACAATCAGAGGGAAACTCCATTCATTCATTCTCTCATTTACTTAACAAAGGTTTACCGTGAGCCTGCTATATCCCAGAATGTGTAGGCTTACACATTATCCTTTGCAAAATTTGGTTTCCCATCTCACTGAGACGAATTTGTCTGAAATACAGTCTAGAAACAAAACCTTAACATCGGAATTCAAAGACATTCTTCCTTTAATCTGAAAAAGACTCACAGAAAGAATGCCAAGGTTTTGTTTTCCCTGTAAATTACTCTTTAAATTATCTCACCAAGGGGCGCCTGGATGGCTCAGTCGGTTAAGTGCCTGACTCATGGTTTCGGCTCAGGTCAAGATCTCAGGGTTGGGAGATCAAGCCCTGCGTCGGGCTCCATGCTAGGTATGGAGCCTGCTTAGGATTCTCTCCCTCTGCCCCTCTACCCTGTTTGCACACTCTCTCTCTCTCCCCCTCTAAAAAAATAGAATAAAAATAATTTCACCAAAAAGCATTCTTTCTCTCTCAAAAAATAAAATTAAAATAAATAAAAAATCACACCAAAAAATATCATACAGTCAGGATTATGGGGTATCAATTTTCTTCTAAAGTTATCAACTTCCCCAGTTTAATTAGACTTAATGGTAGAAGCTTTTCTACAGCGAAACTTTGTACTGACACCGAGAACATTAGCTTTGAAACACTTCTCCGTGGTTCTGAATTCAACCCAGTCACGGTGTCTGTAAGGGCCCTTGCAGATCCCTGCTACCAGGCAAGTGGTCCCTTTTCAACAATGCCATCACTTGGCCCACAGTCTGGCAGCGGTGGCAACAGGCTGAAACCAGTCAAAGGGGGGCTCTGTCTGTGACATGACCTTCTGAGAGGCACGACTATCTGGCAGCCCGAAAACATGCCCCACGTTGAAGCCACTGCCTAGGTGGCATACACAGCATTGTTAAAATAAAAATATCTTACATTTTCTAAGAAGGGTGACAAAACGGTCTCATCAACTCCTTAGCCTAGAATCTGACCCTCCAAGGATGAGATGGGTGCAGAGCAGGGAGATGGATCTGGAAGAGGCAGAGGGGATTCCAAGTATGGGCTCAACTTGAACCACCTGGAGAAATCCAACTCTCCTCTCCGGGCTAGACTCAAATGCTGCCTCCTCCGGGAGGCCCTCCCTGCCCTTTGTATATTCCCAGGCCTTCTTTGGAGTTTCCACTGCAGTGTGTGCTTGGTCTTATTAGAGCATTTGTCAGATTCCCCTCACAGGGCAAAAAATCCCATTTTGTTCATCTTCATCTTTGAATCCTTAGGGTCAATCACAGCCAGACACATAGATCCTCAAAATATTTTTGTTGAGGGAGAGAATGAATGAATGAGTGAGTCATGATCCAATGGGCCAGGAGCCAATTGAGAGAAGCTAGGGGCAGGGGAAGCGTGGCTAAAGGGAAGGAGGGAAGACCGTGTGTCTGTGGGTAACACACCTTTTCCAGTTTCCCCAGAACCTTCCCCACCCAGAATGTGTACTTGGAAGTACAAGTAACTACCCAACCTAAACAACACAACAAAACATTGCCTGAGACACTATATCCTGAGTTTGTTTTAATACATGATGTTTAGGATTCTGTCCATTTATTCGAAACTCATGATCCCGAAGGCAGGGGCACCAGCCTTATCTGTGGGTGTGCCGGGCTCTCCAGGAGAAAGTAGCACGATGTCAAGCCTGGGCAGGGCCTCAGATCCAAAGGGGCCCAAGGGAGCAGCCCGGAAGCATGGCGTGCAAGGATGGGAAGCAGAGGCTGTGGGCTGGAGGTCTGAGCTAAGGGTGCCATCTGGAAGAAAGCTCAGAACTGGGCTGAAGAAGAGTGAATGAGGCAGATGGATTTTACTGATAAGGTCTGTGTATTCTAACTTTAACTTGGCCTACAAGGGCATGACCAGTCCTTATGTGGTAGATAGCGTTCCTCTTTAAGCCTCCATTTTCTATACTTTTACTCATCGGTCAACAGCTTCTTCCCAACCCTCCCCTGCAGATGAGTTTCCAAAAGCACTGTCTCTACTCGCCCATTGGCTTCTCCCCACTCCCTGTCCCCTCAGCGCCACTCCGCAGCTCCTATCCCGGCCCTCCACACAGCTGCTCCCTTCAGGGTCTCCACAGCCTCATGTTGCTGCAACGAAACTTTACAGCCCTTGCCTTTCTCAGGCCCTGGCAGCACTCAGCCCTGCTGACTGCTCTCTATCTGGGGCACTCCCAACCCAGTGCCTCTGGGAGACCACACTTCCCAGCTTTCCTCCAACTTCCCTACTCACTTCTCCATGGTATTCATAGCTTTCTCCTCCCCCACCTGCTCCTTCCATGCCGACGTTCAGGAACGTTCTCTTCAAGACACATTTTTGTCACCTCCCATAGGCGCCCCATCGTTTGCTGAAGCATCAGGTCCCATGAGCACCAGTCAATGACTTGCGTCTCTCATGTCCCAGGGCCATGCCCTTAGATCCAACTACCCACTAGACACCTGCTCTTGATCATTTTAAGGCCACTTCAAACCAATATGGCCAACAAATAAAAGCACTTATCTTCTCCTCCTCCCATATTCCTCATCCATCTAGTTGCTCCAGCAAGCAGCCTGAGGAGCACGCTTGCCTTTCTTTCTCCCTCAGCTCCACCTACCATCAAGTTTCTCCTGCAAGATCTGCCTCCCTACCCCCCTACTGCCACCCTCCCTGGGTTCACCCCCATTCCTCTCCTGTTGATGCTTCCTTAGCATAACCACTCTCATCTCCAAGCCACTCTCCAGTGAAACCCGAGTCAAAATTCTCTAGTGCAGATCTCACTGCAGCACTTCAAAATCCTTCAGAGGACTCTCCACCACCTTGTCCTGAAGTTCAAATTGCTTAACGAGGCCGGGCTCTCTGGCCAATTCTGTCTCCCCTCTCCAGTGCCAGCCAGACTGGAATACCCCCAGCCCTCCTCGCAGCTTCAGTCCTCCCCTGGCTTCTGCCCACATTGTCCCCTTTGCCCCAAACACTCCTGACGCCCCCAGCACCGTTCAATGCATGACTCAGTCTTCATTCGGTCTCAGACACTGCTTCCTCCAGGAAGCCTTCTCTGGCCACCAGGACTGGGTGGGCGCTTTTTGCATGTGCCTCCTCTACCTTCCCTGCTGTATCCTTTCCCACCATTCCCCAAAAGCCTGTCTACCTCTCTATGTCTTTCACTGGGCCAGAAGTTCACACTGTCTTCATCAGCACATCCCCGGCACCTAACTCAGTGCCTGGCATGCTGCAAGTAACCAATCAACACTCGAACAGATGGGTGAATGAATGGATTCTTTCAGCAGCCCCTCTGCATCCCTCGTATTTTAGGATTTGTCTTACCCGTGATGAATAAAGCACACTGATAACTTTCATGCAGATGACAGCAATCATACCACGGGATTTTCTCAGACATCTCAAGTTCAAGCTCTCCGCTCTTCTAAACCCCCAAACTTCAAAGTGTCATGGCTGCAAGTAGCAACCAAATGAATCAAATTAGTAGACCATATTCAATTAAAAAGAAATAGAGGTCAGAAAAAAATATTTCCAGACTGTGTGTTCCTATTGGGTTCTGGGAAAATGTGGTTGCCACACATACAGAGGTAGCTCCCCAATCTCCCTGTGCAGAGAAGGCTGGCTTGGAGTGAAAACTCTGGATGCAGAGGAGTTGAAAACCTATTCAAGATCACCCAGTGAGTTCCTGGCAAAGGCAGAGACAGAATGTATAAGTCAGCCTGAATTCTGTTTAGAGGGTTTTTTCCCCATATATTCTCCAGCATAGCTGGAGTTCAACCAGTGTCTTCTAAACTAAGTATTACCAGGCAAGACGGACCCCTCCACAGAACAAGAACCATCTCACCAAGGAAGCCCCTCTCCAGGCCTTTTAATTGGTACCCAGCCTGACTCAGTTACACCCTCCTGAAAGGCAAAGAAAAAATGAGATTAGACAATAAATCACATGCTTGCTGGGATGCAGACCCAGGACCCAGCACCATGGCAAACCGGCACAGAAGAAAAGCTATTTTTAAAGGGCAGCTTTAAATCAATCCTGTCCTGGCATGCCTGGCTGGCTCAGTCAGAAGAGCATGCAGCCCTTGGACTCAGGGTCATGAGTTCGAGCCCTACACTGGGTGTAGAGATTATTTAAATAAATAAAACTTTAAATATATATATATATCAATCCTGTCCTTTCGCCCATGCAGAAAGACACACTGACCCTCAAACACAGAGGACCAGGGGCCACGAAGGCAGTTTGCGTCTGATAAATGTTGGCCTCATATCCACCCCAGCCAAAAAGCACGTATCTTTGTCACTCACCATCTAGCCTAAATGTATTCGTCAATAAATAAAAAGCAGCCGGAAGCAAGAGAATAGCAATGAAAAAATGGTTATTGGGCGAGATTAAAGCTTTTGGCTGTCACTTAAAGAAAACAAGAGCTTCCGCACCCCATCCTGAGCAAGCGTTTATTAATAACATTGCTTCTAGCCCTTCTTTTCAGATTCAGTTTATAACTTGATAGATAAGAGCATTTGCTATAGGGTACCAGACTGAAACTAATTTGAGAAAATGCCACTTCTAAGACAGCATCATGCCACTGATCCGGACATCCTATTTCTAATACTTCCAGTAAAAAAAAAATAATGATCCCCTTCATTTGTATAATACTTAACCACTTCAAAGAGCTTTTGCGGGGCGCCTGGTGGCTCAGTCAGTCAAGCATCGGACTCTCCATTTCCACTCAGGTCATGATCTCTGAGTCGTGAGATCAAGCCCCAAGTCAGGCTCCATGCTCAGAGGGGAGTCTGCTTGAGATCCTCTCTCTCTCCCCACGCCCGCTGCCCCTCCCCCTGCTCATGCATTCTCTCTAAATAAATTGATCTTTAAAAAGAGAGAGAGAGAGCTTTTGCATACTTTTTCATTTTATCCTCACTACTCTGCAATATCGGAAGGGCAAGAATGCCCTCAAATTTTCCCAAGAAAATACTGAGTCTCAGGAAAGTGAAGGACCCAGAATAATTTCCAAGCTGAACAGCACACTCACTGTATGCCTGATTCATCTCTGTCTGAACCCAAAGTGCTTGGCAGTTGTTCAAAGAGTGAATCCAAGTTAACAATTAATGATGGCTAAGGACCTGCTAATAAGAAGAAAACACTAAATAATAAAACCCACCCAGTAGTGAACTGGGCAGTCACAGAACCCATATGTGTTCAGGGTTGATATGTATAGTACAACCCTACTGTTGTTAAAATATGGAAATGTTCCCATATCAACTGGTAAAATGCCACCATCCCAAGCTCCTAAGTGGCCCTCTGTGGCTGGTCTCCTCCGACCCTCTCTCAGGTGCCCCGGGCCTCCGCATGAGCCAGGGACTGCTAGGCTAGGGCCTGCCAAAATGCAGGCATCCAGGACCCCTCTCCATTGGAGGACAGGAACCTGTGCTGACCAGAATGGCCCCTGCTGTTTGGTGTTGACCGGTTCAAATATCACCCCTTTGCATGGCTACACAGAACCATGATGGATGTTCACTACGACAATCGAGCCATCAAGACAGGGTCCAAGGGTGTTCAGAAACTTCTCCTTAAGAAAGTAAAGAAATGCAGAATTCATTTTAGAAAGTGTTTCCTTCACATGATTTAAAGAAACAAAGGTCTGGCATTGGGAGAGAGAAGATTTCATTACCTGGGTAAGTCATTCATGTGGGACACCCTGTTCCTCAGAAGAGCCAAGAAATCAGGGGTGATCTATCTTATACACCAGTGATTCTCCAAGTGTGGTCACAGACCCCACCACCAGCAGCAGCACCAAGAGCAGCGCCTGGGATGTGCTAGAACTACAACCTCTCCACCCCACCCCAGACCTGCCAAATCAGAACTTCTGAGGGTGGGGGACCCAGGCGTGCACGTTTCAACTAACCTCCAAGTGACTCTGGCGCACGCTTTCAGTTTGAGAATCCCTGCTCTCAGCCTGTGGCCCCCATCCTTGGTGGTATCAACCCCCCGGGGAGCTGGTTAGAAGTGCAGATTAGATACCCAGCTTCCCTTTCCCGGGACTCAGCGAGTCCACAAATTGGCATTTGGCGATCACTTCTGTAAACTGCAGCAAACTTTTCAAACAGAGGTAAAGAGTTCTCACAGTAATGACATCTTATTATACATATTTATACAAATGCAAAAGCCCGGGGTTTGTAATGTCTATCCCCTGCCTTATTTCGTTTCACATTCATTACTTCAGTTATGTAAGGACACTTTATAATAGCATTGCTTTCTCTTGTGAAGTTTTCTTCATCTCTCCCAGCCCAGGAAGAATGCACACTCTTCCCTGTGCGCCTCTCAAAATCATGCATATCTGTTAATAAAATTTATCACACTGTATGAAAAATATTCTATAAAAATCTTTCTCTTCTCCTGAGTTCCTCAAGAACAAGAACTAAGTCCCATTCCAAGCTGTATTTCTAGGACTTGCAGCATGGGGCATTCAGTTAACAATGTTTATTGAGCATCTGCTGATACCAGGCACCAGGGACACAACAGGGAGGCAGAGGAGATGTGGGCCATCCTCATGCACCTGTGGCCTACAGTGGTGGCCAAAAGAAAACCCCACACAGGGAAGTATAATGGCTAATTATAAAGGAAAATTCCAGAAGGTTATAAAAAAGATTCCTGATTGTTATGGACTGAAATGTTTGTGTCCCCCCAATATTCAGATCTTGAAGCCCTACCCTCCATTACAATGGTATTTGGAAGTGGGACCTTTGGGGGGTGAGTAGGTTTAAGGAGGTCATAAGGATGGTGCTTTGTGATGGAATCAGTATCCTTATAAGAATGGGGGGGTAGGGTGGGGGGCTGCGAATTTAAAAAAAAAAGAAGAAGAAGAGGAAGAGAGACCAGAGCTCTCTCTCTCCATCATGTGAAGACACAGGAGAAGACAGCTGTCTGCAAGTCAGGTAGCAGGCCCTCACTGGGGAACCAAATCAGTCAGCACCTTGATCTTGGACTTCTCAGCTCCCAGAACTGAGAGAAATACAGGTCTATTGTTTAATCCACCCAATCTATGATATTTTGTTACATAAGTCCAAGTTGATGAATGAACACCAATGAAGAGAGAAACTGATTCCCAGAAGTGGGATATTGTAAGTTGCCAGTCCTAGGGGCTCCTGGGTGGTGCAGTCGGTTGAGCGTCTGACTCTTGGTTTCAGCTCAGGTCATGATCTTGGGATCTTGAGATGGAGCAGTGCATCGGCTCCACACTCAGCAGGGAGTCTGCTGGAGATTCTTTCTCTCCCTCTGCCCCTCCCCCTGCACATGCATAATCTCTCTCTCTCTCTCAAATAAATAAATAAATCTTTAAAAAAAAGTTGCCAGTCTGAAAGTGTGAAACATGAGCTGAGTCCAGGTGGACAAGGAGCAGTGAGGACCGCCCCCTGCCAATTCCCAATTAGGGAACTGCAGTCATCTTCAATGGCAGCAAAGCAAGCAGGTTGAAAGGTCCCTGTGCATCTCTGGATTTCTACCACCTGTCCATAGAGGCTGGCGCTTTAGGACTTAAAAAAAAAGTATCAGGATGTTGGTGGTGTTGGCATCCTCTAGTGGATTTCAGTAAGGTCCTATAAGAAACAGACAAGCTTTTTTCTCAGTTGCCTGGTCTGAAAGTAGAAAAGAAAGGAAATGCAGTCTTGCTAGAGAAGCAAGGCTTTCCAACTACAGCTCCAGATCAGTGTTAAAAATACCAAGATAAGGTTAGTACTGTTAGGAGTTAGTTGGATAGTTAGGTAGTCAGGGCCAGGGTCCCCAACAGGAAAATATGGTGTCAGGACAGCTAAGACAAACCAGCACTAAAATCCTGTTTTGCAGCTTAGACAGGACTGCACTAGCATTCTGTTTTGCAGCCTTTGCAGAAATGAGTCCTGCAAAACATCCTAAAATAAAACAATTAACCACAAAGCAATTGTCACTAACACGAGCTAGGGGCAGTTAAGACAGAAGCCCCCAGATGTCAGCCCAAAAAGACCATCAACACGTAACCATTAACCTAATAGGTAGACACATGCATGATCAAAGCCCTGACTGGCACGACTCAGCACACCCTGATTTCTTAAGATCATTCTGCAAACGAGCTCATAAAAACCCCTAAACTTAGAAACTCCAATGCAACCCTCTCAGGTCCCCTCCCTCTTCGGGAGCTTGTACTACACTCAGTAAACTTTGCTTTGCTGCCCACCACTCTTCATCTGGTCTACCTCTTCATTCTTCGAAGTGGTGTGACCAAGAACCACAGGCACTAAAGGAGTAGAAATCCTAGAACAGTACGAACACGAAGATATTAATGCATCCAAGAGCACTCTCATGGTCATGGGCCATCTGAGGTCAAGGACACATTAGCTCACCTTACTAGATGTCTGGGCCAAGACAGGAGCCACTGAGCCAAGGGTGAGGATGACAAGTGGAGCCCCTTGGCCTTCCTCTAAAAGGCAGACTCCCTCAGGCTGGAGACAAGATCTCTGCCTTTGACAACTAGCTTCTGGAGTGGACAGACTGTGGAGGGACCAGTGGTCTACGTCAAGGTGGCCTGAAGAAATGTCAAGCCTGAGAAGCCTAGATCTTACCTGTGTCAGCAACTTGGCCAGCAACTGGTCTCTGCAACCTCCTGCTTTCTGCTTATCGGCCTGTTCTGCCTGGGCCTCCCCTTCAGGCTGGTGGGGGGGCGGGGAGTGGGGGCAGGGGCACAGGGTAAGCTGCTCCACACTCATTCATTGGGCTTGCAGTCTTCTTTTGTCTTGATTTTTGGTTTCCTTCTTTTTTTTTTCTTTCTTCTTTTTTTTTTTTGGCTTTTGTTTTCTATTGTAACATAAAATACAGATACCAAAAACCACACAAAGCAAATAGATGGCTTAATGGCTTATCTGAAAGCAACCCCCTTGTTGATGTCTGCCTGAGGCCAACTTCCCTGCATTGCCACTAATTTCTAATGAGCTAAGAGCTCCCCTCCCCCTGGACTGTCCCCCCTCCCCAGCCTACTTGTGGCCAGATCAGGCCATGCCTGATCACATTGCAGAGGATGCGCCCACCCATCTGTGGCCCGTAAAGGAGACCCAGAAAACCAAAACCATCCACTAGAATCTTTCCAACCTGTTAAAGATGTACTTATCAGGTGATGACAACTATACTGATCACTCAACTATTTGACAACAACCAAAACAATAAAAGCAGTTATTTATGGGGTAACCACCAAAAGCCAAGTGCTGTCTATATAGTCTAGTTGCTCTCAGTGATCATGAGATAGTAGTCATATGTTTTAAGTTGATGGCCCGAGTCTGAAAAGCTTCATAGTTTTTCCAAAATCTCAGACCCAGGCTCTGGAATTTCAACCTCAGTCTGCCAGATGTGGAAGCCTAGACTCTTCCCAGTTAACACCACTGCCCTGTTAGTGAAGGGCAACAGAAAATACCACTGCAAAATATGCCCCTTTGGCATAAGGATTATTTTGAGTTGATTATTTTCAGAAACTGCAGACACAGGAAAAACTCTGAAAATAGAATAGCAGTGACCCTTTTGGAAGGGAAACTTATGTTAGAAATGGGGCCATACCAGGAAGAGAGCTATTGCCAGAAATAACTTCATTACCTGAAGGGTAGCCTTTGTTTGCCAAGTATTTCCTCTCCTCGCCTTCCTGTGAATCGCCTCCCCTCTTTGAAGCCCCAGACCTTTCCTAGTTCAGGAACTAGTCATCTGGCTGCCTTCTGAGCCTCCCATCTTTGTGGGGATCCTGTGAGTACATACACATGTAATTAAAATTCATTGTTTACTTCTGTTAATTGATCTTTTATTATCATAAGGAGAGGGGTCTCAGTCAAGAACCTAAAAGGGTAGAGGGAAAATTATTTTCTTTTAGATGATTTTTTTTAAAAGATGTATTTATTTGAGAGACAGAGAGTGAATGTGAGCCGGGGAAGCGACAGAGGGAGAGGGAGAGAAGCAGACAATCATGTCTTGAGCTGAAATGAAGAGTCAGTCACTCAACCAACAGAGCCACCCAGGCACTCCTAGATGAGATTTTCAAAAATTGTGTACTGAGCATCTATGGGAGTTAAGACCCGTACAAAATGTAATGAAACCCACATGAACCCCCTCAAGATGATGAAGTCAAATAGCAGGCTCAAAAAATATCAGAGAAACAAATACCATATGATTTCACTTACATGTGGAATCTAAAACACAAACAAACAAAAGACAAACAGAAACAGACTCATAAATGCAGAGAGCTGGTGGTTGCCAGAGGGTAGGGGTTGGGTGAAAAAGATGAAGGGGATTAAGAGGTACAAACTTCCAGTTACAAAATAAATAAGTCAGAGAGAGGAAAAGTACAGCATGAGGAATATAGACCATAGTATTGCAATAATGCTGTATGGTGACAGATGGTGACTACACTTATCGTGGTGAGCACAGAGTAATATATAGAATTGTTGAATCAGTGTTGTACACGTGAAATTAATATATGTCAACTATACTCCAATTTAAAAAACTGAATAAGAAAACAAATGACCCAATTTAAAAATGGGCAAAAGATCTAAAAAGACACCCCAGCAAATAAGATATATGGATGGCAAATAAACCTACGTAAAGATTATCAACATCATCTATCATTAGAAAAATGCAAATTAAAGTCACAAGGAGGTACCACTGCTCACCTACTGGAATGGCTAAAATCAACAACAAAACCAAATGCAACAGGGACTCTCACTGCTGGTGGAAATGCAAAATGCTGATCCCAGTCACTTCGGAAGACAGTTTGCAGTTTCTAATCATGGGAAAACACCAGACAAACCCAAATTGAAGGACATTGTATAAAATAACTGCCTAGTACTCCTCAAACCTGCTAAGTTCATAAAAAAATAAGGAAAGACAGAAATCGTCACAGATGAGAGAAGATGAAAAAGCCATGACCACTAAACACAATGTGGGATCCTGGGCAGGATCCTGGGGCAGAAAGAGGGCAGCAGGGAAAAAAACCGGTGAAATCCAAATAAAATGTGTAGTTTTGTTAATCAGTATTTTGATTAATGCATCACGGTTACGTCAGATATTAAAATAAGGGAAGCTGGGTGAAGAATACAGCTGTGAGCTCAAACCGCAGTAAGTGACTGAGGTCAGCCTCCTGTGACCCTCTCAGGTGACCTCAAGGAGAAACCAACAATAACAAGAACCAGAACACCAGTTGAGGGGAGACACACAGGCAATATTTTTGAACAATCAGATAGAGAAGAAACATAATGTGTTAAGACGACCTTCGGGTCTTTCACGCATCTACGTGGAAATCAGTAAGCCTTAATTTCTACAAGTGAGCAAACCCTGTGACATGCAACAACGCTCTGGAGAATGGCAGACAAGCACATACACCCCTTCGGCTTTTTGTAAATAATCCCCTGTAAACCGACAAGCTTTGGAGCAGGTCTTACAGAGCAATCTGAGATACCGTCTCCTGGGCTATCGTCCTAGGAAAGATAGCGTATAAAGCATTTACTAACCTACTTTGAAGTTGGCTTTTTTTTTCAGTGGACATACCAAACCCTGTATTATCTTTGCAACTTTTCTGTAATTCTGAAATTATTCCAAAGTAAATAATTTATTAAGAAAAGAAACCCCAGGGGCTCCTGGCGGGCTCAGTCAGTAGAGCATATGACTTGATCAGGGTTGTAAATTCGAGCCCCACATTAGGTGGAGAGATCACTTAAAATTTTTTTTTAAAGATCTTAAAAAAAAAAAAAAAGGAACCCCACAGTGAGAAACACACCCATGAAAGTGTCTAATAAAAAAAAGTATGTAAATAATTCTGAGAAGGTTAAAAAAAAGTATATAAGAATTTAAAAGTGGTGAGCATAAAATGCCAGGGTGGCTTAGGGAAGGAAAAGCTCATTCATCTTGATCAACCATGAAAGGCTCCATGGAGGAGGGGACATTTTGGTCTGGATGGACCTGTGCAGATGTACAAAGGAAAGGCACAGTATGTGTAAAAGCAATAGAATTTTCTTCTGACTGGAGTGTCAGACACCTGCCGGTGTGAGATTCACCATCAATCACTGGAGCCACACCAACGTCCGTCCGCCATGGCGGGGCGTAAGCCTAGCTACACCTCCCACTGCCTGGGTTCAGCACTACATGAGTGAACCCGGGGACTTCCTGGCTGCCTTTGTCCATCCACCCCCACACAATGGAATTTGATGGTTTTATTTTTTTTAATTCACGGACTTAACTATTGTAATATTATGATAGACTGGCTTATTGGCATTTTTCAAACGATCTTCTCAGCCACAAACAGGTAGCAAGTAAAATGTAACTGCAATCAGCTGTGACTTTCCTGAGCCCCACACCCGCTAAAACAGCCTGCTCAGGGTCCCCACCTTGGCCAAAGATTCTTCTGTATGGCATCCTACAAGGGCGAAAATGTAAACATCGATACAGGTAGGTTCCGTCTCTTTCCCAAAGACCAAAACTAATCTAACTGGCTTCAACTATCTCAGGATATTCAAGGCTCTAAAATGGAGGGTAAGGTGATCTTCCTGCCCAAAAGGACCCACATCGAAAGTTAACTAACAATTCAAATCATTATATGATAAGTGTCTTTGCTAATTGTTGATGTTCCTGTTATGTCCTCCACTAGACTAAGAACTTCTAGGGGGCAGGGGTTATGATTTTTAATTTGCTTAACCTGATCATAACTCAATGCCTGGCACTTTGAAGGCTGACTGATGAATGAACAGAATAAGTAAATAGATGATGGGAGAATGGATGGATAAATGATGGATGGATGGATGGACAAATAGATGGGCAAAGATGGACAGAATAATAGGAGTCCAGGGTAGGGAGAAATTACTGCTGGTTAGTTACAAAGAGGGAAGAAAGGCTTAAGCTGGATTTATCGATAATAAAAATGCAGATAAATCCTCCTATCAAGAGGTTTCCTCTCTGATTTACTGGTTCTGCCCAGACTCAGGATATAACTCAGAAACTCATTCTATTCTAACTAATGCCACTCTACCTCTGAGTTGCCCTGTCCCCTCCCCACTACCACCTCCATCTAGATCTGCCCACCCTTTGAAACCTAACTCAAGGAAATGGGTAAAAAGATAAACAAATTGCAGTACATCCATACAATAAAATGCTAGTCAGCCATACAAAGGACATGGATGAAGCTCAAAAGCAGAAACCAAAAGAAGCCAAACACAAAAGAATGCAATACATATTATTCCATTTGTTGACATTCTGGAAAAAGCAAAACTACAAGAACAGAAATCAGACCAGTGGCTGTCAGGAGCTGGGACAGGGGAGGGAACTGGCCACAAAAGGACAGGGGAGAAACTCGGGGGTGATGAAAATGGTCTGTGTCAAGATGGCACACAGCTGTATGCATTTGTCAAAATCATCAAGCCAGGCTACACACCTAAAAAGGGTGAATTTCACTGTATGGAAATCATACCTTAATTACCCTGACTTTTAACAAAGCCAAAAAATAAAAAACCTCACTCAAGTCCTGCTCTGAAAAGCATACCTTGACCAGGCTCTGCTTCAAGTGTCCATTTATCATCCTCATAACTCACTCAGTGATTAATCATGCCCTATGGGCACCTCTTCTATTATTGTCTTGAAATATTATTTTTATTACCTCCTTTTTACATGTCCAGGTCTTATCTCCCCAACCAGATGGTAAATTCCTTGGAAACAGGAACTATGTAGTATCATGCCTCCTTCAGCCACAGAGTATCCAGGTCACTGCTTGACACATTGTAAGTAAGAAAGTTTCAATAATTATTTGTTGATTTTCAGTGAAAACCAGCTAGGTGAAGTTATTTTGCGGACTTCTTCAATCCAAACTTGAGTATGATAAACAGGCTCACCAATGCCTTTCTCTGCTCATCACCACTTTTCCCACAGCCTCTCAGATTTTCTACATCATTCGCATATTTCACCCCCAGGAGCTCTCTGGTTGATTCATCACATAAGATATGAGACTGAAGATTTCCAAGTCAATCTAGATCAGGTGAAGGATGCTTCCCAGAAAGTGCTTGGGTTAGGTGCTGCTACCTCCTTTCCCATGATTACTGACCTCAATTAAGCCCAGAGTTTGTTTATGAGACACAACAAAATCACATTCCTATATTTGTAACATTACAAAATCCAACAATTTCTATTTCATTCTCCTTACATCTAAAATGCTGAGATTTCCAATTTCCAAACTTGCCTATTTTCAGTAACTGAAAATAAAACAATGGCCACTTCTCTCCCTGTATTCCCGCAAATTTCATGAAGAGCTGCTATCTTAATTAAATTGTCTTATCACACCCTTTTAAAGGGAATTAGTCTGTGACGGGAGGCAAGTAGTTTGTCCTGTGCTCATTTAACCCCATGTTAGCAGCAGAATGCTGTTCTTTCACATTGCAGAGCTTTGCCCTCACTTCTTTTTTTTTTTTTTTTAAGATTTTATTTATTTATTTGAGAGTGCACACAAACGGGGAGAGGAGCAGAGGAAGAGGGAGAAGCAGGCTCAGGACCCCGGGATCGTGACCTGAACTGAAGGCAGAGGCTTAACCGACTGAGCCACCCAGGCGCCCCTGCCCTCACTCTTAATTGGTTTCCTCTCAGATCTCTCGTGGCCACCTCGGTGAATCTATTTCCCATCAAACAGGTAGAGCGGCATTTCCTTTAAGCACACTTTCCACGCACACCTGAGTGGGCACTTTTCCTTCCACCCACCCCCGCCATGCAGCTGCTCCCGTGTCCAGGCCACCCCTCCCCCTCTCCTGCCCGTGGGCACCCTCTCCTGCCCGCGGGCACCACCTAGTCCTTGACCTGCCCTCCAGCAAGTTTTCCACCTTGTCCCTGAGGCAGGACCCTTTCTGCCTGCCTGTCTTCCTTTCTGTATTCTCACACTGAGAAAGATACCACAACAATGTCTCTACCAGAACAACTGGGACCACAAAAATATTTAATAATATTAATAAAGAGAAAAAAAATTTAATATAGGGAAACATTTACATTGTGTTTAATACATATAAATACTTTCAGGTTAAAGAAAAGAAACACCTATTATTACATTTTTCTCATTTACAAAAACTTTTTCTTTTTTTTTAATATTTTATTTATTTATCTGACAGAGAGAGAGCACAAGTACGGGGAGCGGTGGGCAGAGGGAGAGGGAGAAGTAGACACCCTGTCCCTCTCCACCCCTCCAACCGAGCAGGGAGCCCGATGCGGGGCTCAATCCCAGGACCCTGGGATCATGACCTGAGCCAAAGGCAGAGACGCTCAACCGACTGAGCCACCCAGGCGCCCTACAAAAACTCTTATAACTACAAAATTACCATTAGAGTTTTAGGAAATTATAGCTTTAAGTGCTGTTTCAGGTACTTCAGAAGTAACTTGGTGAAAAGGTTTTTATTTATACTCATTTTAGAGAACAGTGACATACCAAGGCTGTGAAGGTGTGCATAAACACCCCAATGCCCACCCACCTGAAGCATGGTGAACACCTCCAGGGCTTGGCCCAACATCTCTCTCTCCACCTGCTCAGGGCTTCACCTCCCAGAGCAGAAAAGTGCTAAAGCCAATGTACAATGTGCATGTGACCCACAGCCCACCTCAGGGTGACCTACAAAAGCAGAGGCAAGCGTTTAGAAATGAATACATATAAACAAAAAAGGGCAAAGAAAAGTTTAAGATGTGGAAACAACATGTTCATTTAGACTCTGCCACACAGAACCATCTGCACAATTTTAATTCCTGCTAAAACACACAGTTGGAGGTTCATGGCGCTCACGCCGTTCTGAGAAATTCTCAATGGCTCTCTAGGCTCTGACCACCTCGGCAATGTTTTCTTGAGTTGTTCAGTGCCTTAGTTCCAAGCACAGAATGAGCCTGTTCTCTTTATTTCCAATGCTAAAGGAATGGGAACATTTTCCCCTGAGAGTCCAGAGAAAAAGTGATTTAATGTTGTATTTACAAGATCAGCTGAGAAGCCAGAAGGTCCCTGAAAGATGTGCTCTGTGGCAGAAATCAAGGTTGAAAAAAAAAAAAAGAGAGACACCATTAAGTTATTTCAGAATCTGGAGTGTATGAGGTTGTCACACCTTCCATGTTTAGCGATGAGAGGAAATGACAATTTGGATTCCAAGAGGAAAAACATTCATCCTTATTAGTGCTCAAACTACTACTCAGCAAAGCATAGTTTCAGTTGAGAAGTACAAGTCTGCAACGGTGCCAACTCGGTGTGCCCGTATCCCTTCCAGTGGCCAATGTGGGCACAGGGAGGTTGGGTAGCAGGGCTCTGCATGGTCACTATTCCTCTAAGTTTACCAAAGCACCCTCATCAGGCAGAAAATTGGCTTGTTTCACAAGAAGAGACAAATTCTCCAATGCATTTGCTGATACGAGAATTTTGTAATGCTCTTTAAAAATTAAGCCCACTATGGGGAAGCCTGGGTGGCTCAGTTGGTTAGGCATCCGACTCTTGATTTCGGCTCAGGTCACGATCTCCCGTCAGGAGATCGAGCTCTGCATCAGGCTCCCCGCTCACAGGGAGCCTGCTTCAGATACTCTCTCTCCCTCTCCCTCTCCCTCTGCCCTTCGCCCTGCTCATGCGCTCTCGCATGCTCTCTCTAAAAGAAAAAAATTAAGCCCACTACAATTGTCATTTGACTTTCCAGACAGACTTTGGTATCCATATAGAGTTCATATTAAGTGGAGAAAAGTTAATAATCTACTTATGGACAAAATAAAATGGAGGGTCAGAGCCCTATATCCCTAGCATATTACTCTCAAAATAATTACAGTAGCGTTTTATGTCATTGTTTTTAATTATTAATTTTATAATAACTAATGAGTAACATTAAGTTTTGGGTAGTGGTAGGTGCTCCCTAGGTTATCCTGTTCAAGGCCTCAGTAATCAGCGAGGTGGGTATTATTATCACCTGCATTTTATGGACGAGGAAAGAGGGGCTGATGGAGTCAGGTAACTAACTTCCCCATGGACACCCAGTGAGGATGTGTCAGGGTGAGAACTCAGAAGCAGGTCGGACTGGAGTCATCTGGACTGCCTCGCTGCCTGAAGTCAGGACTGTGTTCAGCCTAAACTACAGCACAGACCAAATGAAAATAGAGTACTGTGGTGGCTTCCCTTCGGCAGCAAAAGAAAGAGCACGATACACAACTCACATGGCTACTGTGGTCCCGTAGGACACTGGGCGAGGGTTAAACCACAGACACGCAGGCCCTTTGGAAACTGACCAATACTTTTCCTTTGGAGAGAGCCTCCCCTGTTCATGGGACACAGAGCTGTTCATGTGTAAGGAATGAGGAGCAAAGAGGCTCAGCACACCATCCGTGGAGGCAGCCCACCTGGGGGGGTGGGGGGGCAGGGTGTGTGTGTGTGTGTGTGTGTCCTGCACTCACTGAAGACAGTGCAGACACTCCCTGCAGCTCTGTTTTGCCCCCTCCAGGGACCCTCAACTGAAAAAAAAAAAAAATGAGTTCTGGAATCACAAGGTACTTTAAGTGCATGAACAGCATAAAAAGGACAAAAAGAACTCACACTCAAATGATAAAACCATCAGAAAAAGACTTTGAAATGTGTAATTCACATCCTCCAGGAAAGGAGACTGTTCAGTATCTTATGCGATACTAGACTGTTCTGAAAAAAGAATCAGTTAGAGACCATGAAAGAAATCACATAGCTGTTGAAATAAAAAGTCAACAGATATTTAAACTAAGGAGAAAAAAGAAAAGCCAAAGCTGAAGAGTGCATTAGTGAACTGAAAGGTAACACCAAGCAATGATACCAAAATGGGGCATTAAGGGGTAAGGAGTATAAAACCAATTAAGGGAGAGACAGAAGTGCCCACAGCCAAGTGGAGGAAGTTGCAGGTAGGAAGGGGGAGGATGGGGGTGGGGGGACACAGGAGGTGACTGACAGCACCAGATGAAAATTGTCCCCCAAAAGAAAGCCAGCATTCTCAGATTAAAAGGCCCTCCAGTGCTGAGCATTTGATGGGGAGAAGAAAATACTTAGACCATCATATTGAAACTTGAGAACATCAAGGACACATATATCATTAAAATCTAATCAAAAAGGAAAACAGCTTTGCGGCAAAGGAACAAGAATCAGATGGACATAGATTCCCATCAGCAAATCTGGGTACAGGAAGATAACGAAGCGATCTCCCTAAAGTGCTGAAGGAACAGAGTTTTGAGTCTAGAACTCTGTATTCAGCAAAACTATCGCTTAATGGGCAGGATGACATAAAAGCATTTTCGGGGACAGGAAGAATCAGTTTACACTCACAGATGGTCACTGGGAGACCCTAAGGGATCTACCCCAACATGCGGAATGGCACACAAGGAAGGCTGCTGAGCAAAGAAAGCAGTGAATACCACCGGTTAACTATGCTCTGGAGCCAACACTGGGGATTTCAGAGAAGGGAGTGGGGGAGGGAGTCAAACTGCCAAGGTTTTTGTCTTCTTTTTGTCTGCCAGGCTCAGTGTGGAGAGGAATAGGATACACGTGCTGATTAATTCTCGCCTCTGTTAGGGGGAAAAATAGTATGTGTAATTCGCAATTTAATAGTAGCCTCTAGAAAAATGAGTTTACACATAAGTTTCAAAAAGCTAAGGAAAAGTATTGAGAGAAAACTTGAAACGAGCATAATCTATGAAAGTAAATATTGATAAGTTGGATTTTGTTAAAATGAAAGTGGTCTGGGAAAGACACTTAGAGAATGAAAGACAAGCCACAGACTGGGAGAAGATATTTGCAAAACATACCTGATAAAGAACTTGTATCAAAAATTTACATGGTGATTAACATAACAATAAAAAAATTTACAGAGAGCTCTTCAAACTCAACAATAAGAAAACACATAACCTGAGTTACAAATGGGCAAAAGATGTGAACAGGTGCTTCACCAAAGAAGATACACAGATAGTCAGATAAGCATATGAAAAAATGCTCCACATCATGTGTCATTAAGGATCTGCAAATTAAAACAGCTATATTAGAATGGCTAGAATCCAAAACACTGAGGACACCAAATGCTGGTGAGGATGTGGAGCAGCAGGAACTCTTACTCACTGCTGGTGAGAATGTAAAATGCTACCACCACTCTGGAACACAGTTTGGCAGTTTCTTACAAAATTAAATATACTCTCATTATGGTATGATCTAGTTTACCCAAAGAAGTTGAAAACTTATGTCCACACACAAACCTGCACACAGATGTTTACAGCAGGCTTATTCATACTGCCAAAACTTGGAAGCAACCAAGATGTCCTTCAGTAGCTTAACGGATAAATAAACTGTGGTACATCCAGACAACAGAACATTTCTCAGGGATTAAAAAAAAAAAAATTAACTATCAAGCCATGAAAAGGCATGGACGAAGCTTATATGCATATCACTAAGTGAAAGAAGCCAATCTGAGAAGGCTACATCCTATAGGATTCCAACCAAAGGATATTCTGGAAAAGGCAGAACTATGGAGACAGTAAAAAGATCAGCAGTAGCCAGGGTAGGAGTCAGGGGAGGATGAACATTGTAAGGCAGTGACAGTGCTGTGTGATACTGTGACGGTGGGGACATGTCATTATGCACTTGTTGCGGTGCAACGCTACACAGCTGACCTCACGGTGTGACGTCACAGCACCAAGTTCAGAGTTGGCAGAGCCGTCACCACATCCAAGATGTCCTCTCCTCTGCCTCAGCACCATACTGCTGGCATTGCCCTGGTATATCCTGTCAATGAAAGAGCCTGGACGGCAGCCTTGCAACTATGGACTACCTCTCCTACCCCGGGTATCTTCAGTCGTGCTCTCCAGCCATGCTCATAAAGCCAAAACCTCTACTGAAATATATCAGAGACGACAGACAACAGAGCTCTCCGTTACACAGACTCACAGACTGAGTCGAATCACACCCCTAGGCGCGCCTGGGTGGCTCAGTCGGCGAAGCGTCTGCCTTCGGCCCAGGTCATGATCCCAGGGTCCTGGCGTCGAGCCCCGCATCGGGCTCCCCGCTCAGCGGGAAGCCTGCTTCTCCCTCTCCCTCTGCTGCTCCCCCTGCTTGTGCTCTTTCTGTCAAATAAATAAATAAAAACCTTAAAAAAAAAAAAATCATACCCCTAAGGAAAAACAACCACACGCCACTGGTACAAGACAATCAGACTGCTAACATCACAAGTATCATCTCGGTTACCAAGCCTGTATTTAGTATCACCGCCCATAATCTCATCAATGTTAAAAGAAATTCCTAAAAACTCAAAGTACAGGAACAATCTCAAAAGCCCAGCTTAATCCCCTGGTAATAAAACCTACATTGTCTTCTCAACAAGACTCAGTGCCACTGATAGCCTAATGGTGTTTGAACACAGCCCTTGGATTATTTTTTCTTTTGTGTTTACTTTCTCCATTTCTGGGGGACACCCTTTTGAGAAAGTTATGAAGAAAATATACACTAAGAGGGAAACATTTTTAAAATGTGTTTCTTTAAAAAACTCAACTCCAATTACTGATTGGCCTCTGGGAAGAGGAGATCTATACCGAGACGCCCACTGGTTGTAAGGGAGGCTGTCGTCCGGGTGGGTAGGATTTGCCAGCGGATCGCTCTAGACCGCGAAGCACGTGGCCAAAAGTTCATTTAATCATAAAATGCAGGTGCGTAATATTTGAAGATCCTCTCTGCAAATATTGACTGATGATCTCAGACAACAAACACTCAAGCAAGTAGGTTTGATTAGATGTTAGGTTCAGAGAAATACAACAGAATTGTGCAGTACAGTAACCCCCCCCATCCACAAAGACATGTTCCAACACCTCCAGTGGATGCCTGAAACTGTGGATAGCACTGAGCCCTATGTATACTATGATGTTCCTACACATACATACACACTTGTGATAAGTTAAATTTATAAATTAGGCACAGTAAGAGATTAATAACTACTAATAAACAGAACAATGTAACAATAATATACTATAATAAAAGTGATGTGAATGTGACCTCTCCCTCAAAATATCTTCTTACACTGCACTCCCCCTTCTTCTTGTGATTATGTGGGATGATAAAATGCCCACGTGATGAGACAAAGTGAGGTCAGTGATAAAGGCATTGTGATGTGGGGTTAGGCTACTACTGACCCTCCATCGATTGATCATCTGTTTCCAGACGGCATTTTGACTGCTGGTGACTGAAATTACCCAAAGCAAAATTGAAGACGTGGGGGAAGGTGGGCCTACCGTCCCCCTGAGCCAGTTAATTTTCGCAATAAACTTAAGGTGGACTGCATAGATTGTGTCCAAGAGAGATTTTCACTCAGTGTAAAAGAAAGACAAAATAACCCTGAAAAGAATATTGGAAGAGTGGAAAGACACAGGCTCTGGGCTGTCACTACCCCTAGAATGCTGGGCAAGTTCCAGAATGTAACCCTCCACAGCCTTGGTTTCCTGCCCGAGGAAGGAGGGTGTTGGACTCCTAGACAATTTTATTTCTGAAAGTCTGCAATTCTATGAATAGTCAATGGATGTCCAACATCACAAATGTTTGGACAAGATCATCTATGCAGAGTCATCCAAGCTATATGCACCGTCTTACATTTTCTAGTAGCCACACTAAAAAAAGGGTAAAAAGAAACAGAAAATAATTGGAATAATATATTTTATTTAACTTGACCTATCCAAAATATTATTTCAATACATAAAAAACATAAAGCATTACTAATGAGATGGCTCAGATTCTTTTTCCTTAGTGAGTCTTCAAACTCCAGTGTGCTTTCTACACTTTCAGCATGTCTAAGTCTGACTCACTCCTCAAGTGCTCAGTAGCCATCTGGGACCGCAGAAATCTAGAAAGTCACCCTCGACTTCGATAATGTCTGACTCTGACTGTTGCTGACTCTCTGCAAAGTATCTGGGCTCTAAAGGACAAATAGTGGGCAGGCAAAGATGGACAGACTTCTCCACCCGCCTGGTTCCATCTCTGCACCTTGTCGATTCCAACTCAGCTGCGCTTCCCACAGTCAGTCCCTCTCTGGTGTTGCCCTGGCCCAGGCCCTCATTATTTCTCACACGGAATATTGTAATAGCCCCTAACTGTGCCCTGCATTTGCGATCTTTCCCTTGTGTTTACACTCAGCCCAATTTATTTTTACCTAAGTTCCCCTCAACAGCTGGCCCACACTGGTGCCTTCCCTTCTAGAAGAACACTGGCCCACACCGGAACATCTGAAAATTAGACAGCGGAAGAGTTCAATAGAGTTTAATAGATGCATTTCCAAGCATCAGGAAGGGTCAACACAAACATGAACGAGGAGAGGATCCAGAGAGCGTATTTCTAATATTCTCACCAGCGCCAGTGCACAGCGCGGGTAATCTGGGGAAGGGACTGGGGGGCAGGGGGCACAACAGAAACACCGCACAATATCTTACACCCTTAGGAATTTGGTCAAACTCAGCTGCTGAGCGAGGCTCCAGAGATTCCAGAGGACAAAAGGTCACTTCGTTTGCTAGATAAACAGTAACTACCTCTTTGGGGGTCCACAGATAAAAATTCTGTAGTCGTAAGACCAAAGTTCTGTTTCCTCAGTGCCTGAGAATAAAAGCCTTAAAGAAGGATAATCGTTATGTGGCTAAAAATAGTTCATAAGAGGCTGATCCTGTGGAGCACGAAGCCGAACAGCTCAGCAGCAATGTACGGTTTTCTCCCTCTGAATGTGAATGAGCTTCTCTGTGATATGAAGGCATCATTTAAGGCCAGTGAAGAAAGCCACGCTCCCTGAACTTAGGATCTGGAATGAGATTCCAAATGTCCGAGTAGAGAGGTCCTTCCTCCATGGAGTATTTGCTTACCCTCGTTTCCCATATGACCAGTCTCAGTAATGTACTTAAAATATTTACAGTAATCCTGGAGCCTCAGTGCTGATTGCAGCTAACACAGTATCTCCAGAGATAGAAGAGGGAGAAGCAGCCCCCAAACACTTCACCGAAATGTGTGAAATGTGACATTTGCTTATTATTTGGCATATGATTACAAAAGACTGGAAAACTTCCTTGCAAATGTAAAACCTCTGAATCAAAGTTAATCAGGATTAGATCCCTTTTTAGGGAGAAATGTGATGCTAGATCAGATCCTGATTCTTACGGACAGTGAGCAAAGAGATGAGCTGTCAGACCAAGAGACACACATAAACAGTATGTGCACACACACACAACACACACACATACACCATCTATGGTGATATGTTGACACAGTGAGCCCTCCCCAATCACTGCTGATGAATGAACAATATTATTCGTGCACTCTTATGAACACATCTTTGCAGGCAGACACGGGTATCCATGTGTGACTGTGTCCCTCTGCACTGTCAGGGTATTTTGCGTGAGCCACTAACCATCCCTGCTTCCCTGGTGCTCTATCCTGGCAAGGGCTCTCTCCCAGATCTTGTTCCTGTGTTTGCCCTTAATGATGGAGAAAAACTCCCAGGACATGGATATGAGATCACTTCTATTTTTAGTCTTTCTTAATGGTTGTTAACACTTGCCCTGAGCACCTTTGCCGGCCTAAGTGGATGTAAATAATATCTTGTATCCAGTGTTGTATTGACCAGGGGTTATATTTAGTAAATGTAAAGATCCAAGGAGGAAAGGCAGAAACTCATCTTTAAAGGTGTTCTATACACATCCTCCCATAACCATTTGAAAACGTTTTTAGAGAATAATTTTAATTTAACGCTTTGGTCTAGCCGGCACCTCTGTCAGAGAAGGGTTTAAGATGAAACACCCACTGTAAAAGGAAAATCAATTATTAAGCAAGCGAAGCCATCAACTGAGGGGCTTACTGGCCACATGTAGGGTAAAAAAGAGCCTTGAAGGCAGGACAAATGAACCAAAGGTGAGAGCCTCCAGAGACACTGGAGGATGAATTCTCTATCTATCATCCAAGCACTGGTGGGTGATCACGTACACCTGGATAATGACACGCAAAGAATGCTTTAATGCTCCAATAATGACTCCTAGTTAGGCCTCCTCATGAGATTTGAGGGGGAAATAATGACAAGTGAAGTTTTTGCCAATCCTGCTGGCTTGCAGGGTAAGTATCTGAGTGCAGGAGTTTACCGTGAATGATGATGGGCAGCGTGAGAAAGAGCTGACATACTGTCAATATAAGTTTGATTACATCAAAGTTCTCTTAATGTATCAAATAATTAATGCACGCACTCTTATACACATTACTCAGTAATCACAACCACCCCATGAAGTACAAAATTGATTTTCATCCACGTCTGTAATAGAAATAAAGGAAGCTTTCCAATGTCATACAGAATTGGATCCAATTCTCTCCGATCCCAAAGCTAGGTGTTTTAACCCTGATATATACCGCCAAAAAGAAACTTCCAAACATAATCTAGACCATTAGACCAAGTTCAAAAATGAATCCACGACAGAGCTCAGTCAGAGCTTCATTTATTGAGTACCCACAGGATAGATGGTACAGAAAACAGAAGCAGGGGAAATTAGGCCCAGCTCTTTATGTATTTCCATTTGAGGAACAGAAGACAAAAACAGGACATGTTCCCTTCAGCTTGGGTGTGATTTTGAACCAGGCGCGTTGGAGGGGGCCCAAAGCACCCTGGGCTCGGGGATTAGCTGGTCCTGCTGGAAACTAAGCAGCAAGCAAGGAATGTCTCTGAATTGTTTTTCTCCTCTGTGAAACTGGAGAATGAAGCTGTTTCTGAGATGTCATCCAGCCCTTTGTGAGGACAAACAACGTTTATGTTTCTGAGTTGCTGCCTAGGTATTTTACGGCATGACAAACCAACTCGTACCCAGGCTCTGGGCATGTAGAGATGGACTTGAGTTTAGGAGGGCACCATCAGTTCTCACTTTGCTTGTCCCAAGGTGCCTTTTAAAATAACCACTTAGAGTTAAGGTCGGGAAAAGCTAGTGCCCTCCACCCCGACCACCTTTGAAGTAATAGGTGCTTGTACCCTGTTCTCTGTCTCCTGTTCACTCATGACCTGGGATGAAGGGCTGCCCCGCCCCCAGCTCACTGCACCCCAACCCCGTTTCTGGGATTTGCAAGTAATACATCTTGTGACTACTTCCTTGTTTAAGTGTACTGAAAGTGCATCTTCAATCAAAACGACCCTGAGGGTTTTCACTTTCCCAAAGTGGGCCCTCGGGTGCTGAAGGAGCTGCCTGCCAACCTCAGGCGAGTGGCTCGTGCCTCCTCACTCAGCAGATCATGATCTGCATGTTCTGAATTCAATACACCAGCTCTGGCTTCCAACACACCTTCACGTTCTAATATTAGAGTTCTTTCTACTTTCAACTGCCCTCCTTTTCCTACTTATCCCCTTGAAGCTTGGGGCAGGTTGTTGTGGGAAACCTAAGTCTGTGTAGGAATGCTTTTTAAGCAAAACACAATGAAAAACACCTTTGCTGACCAGGAGAGGACAGAAGAGATGAATGGGCCCAACGTGGGATTTGGAGGAGGACACTAGGGGCAGTTTCTGGCAGATGTGTTCTCCTCCGGGTTCTGTATTTGGTCTATGTGCTTACTGCCCACCAGCTCTTCATTGCTAATCTTGTATCATTTAAGCCAAATCCCTAAATTTAATAAGATAGGGAGGAAGCTTCTTCCCTAGATACTGTTGACAACCATAGTCTATAAAAACAACTCCCCTTCCTTTCAGTCCTCCCTCCTTACCTCCACCCCCACACGCCCACTTCACTGTTCATCTGTGTGCACTGTTCTGGAGCATCACAATCCACGAGTGTCACTGTCCATGAGTGTCAGAGCGAGTCAGGATAAGAGAGTTGAGAGCACTAACCCGTGGGTTGTAACCCACCGCGAGACCACAGGCCCCACGAGAGTACACCTGCTCCGCTCGCCGCTCCTCCTCCAGCCCCAGGGGCACTGCCTGGCACACGGGAGGCGCTCAGCATATACAGTTAAAGTCAACAACTCCAGTTCCACTCTGCCTCCCTTACTGGACTGAAAGGCTCGATCTTGAGCCACCTGTAAGCTCTGTATGGGCAGGGGGACCAGCCCTTATTAGTCTTTGCATTCCCACCACCTGGTAAAATGTCTGAGACACTAACACAGAATATATATTTGGAGAAAGGTAGAATTTGCAAAAGTACCATTGAATATCTAGATTAAGGAAGAAGTCAAAGATATCTCATAAGCAAAAAATAATAATCCCAGAATTATTTTCCTAAATAGTATGCAGCTGAGCACATAATCTTGAAGCAGATGGTGGTCTTTGATCCTTTCACTGTGAGTTTATTTTAAAAAATGAGAATAATTTTAGGGGAGTGCACCAAGGTCTGAGTTCACCCCTGCCCCAGACCCTACCAAGATACATCAAACAGCAGCTAATGGGCCAAGCAAAAGCTCCTCAAACCCAGAGGTTCTGCCGTGTTACAGAAACAGGTGGTAAACAATTTAATTGCCCTGAGGGAACAGCCTATCAATGAAATTATAATATTATCACTCAAATGTCTTGAACTGAGAGTACGTTGCCAGACCTGAAATATGATGACTATTTTCTTTTGATAACAATTACGATGGTTTACCTTTTTTTTCACTAAACTTTTCATTTTGAGATCATTTTAGATCCACATGCAGTTGTAAGAAAAATAGATTTTGTGCACCCTTTACCCAGCTTCCCCCCCATGGAAACATCTTATAAAACCACAGCACAATATCACAACCAGGATACTGATATTGGTTAAGTCGAGATACAGAACATTTCTATCAACACAAGGATCCCTCGTGTCACCCTTTTATCCTTCCCATCCCCACACCTTCCTTCACTCCTGGCAACCACTAATTTGTTCTCCATTTCTATAATTTTGCCATTTCATGAATGTTGTATAAATAGGATAAAATGATGTGCAGCCTTTGGGATTGGACTTGGACTTTTTTTTTTACTCAGCACAACTCCCTGGAGACCCATCCAAGTTGTTGTGTATGCCAGTAGGTGGTTCCTTTTTATTTCTGAGTGGTATTCCATGGTGTGGATGTACCGCAGCTTGTTTATCCTTTCAGCTATGAAACGACACCCAAATTTTGGCTAAATGAATAGAGCTGCTACGGATATTCATGTATCCCTGATCTTCACACAAAAAGTTTTTGTGTAAAGATACGTTTCCATTTCTCCGAAATCAATGCTCAAGACTACAAATGCTATATCAAATGATAGTTGCATGTTCAGCTTTATAAGAAACTACCATACCCAAAATGTATGAAGAGTTTATACAATTCAACACCAAAAGAAGTCCAATTAAAAATGAGCAGAAGATATGAATAAACATTTTTCCAAAGAAGACATCCAGATGGCCAACAGACACATGAAAAGATGCTCAACATCACTCATCATAGGGAAATGCAAATCAAAACCACAATGAGATGTCATGTCACACCTGTCAGAATGGCTCAAATAAAAAAGACAAGAACTAACAAGTGTTGGTAAGGATATGGAAAAAAGGGAGCCCTAGTGCACTGTTGGTGGGAATGTAGATTAGGGCAGCCCCTGTGGAAAAAAATACGAACGTTCCCCCAAAAATTAAAAATAGAAATGATATATGATCCAGTAATTTCACTACTGGGTATTTACCCAAAGAAAACAAAAACACTAATTCAAAAAGCTATAAGCACCCCCAGGTTCACTGCAACATCATTTACAATGGTCAAGACATGGAAGCAACCTAATTGTCCATTGATAATTGTGCATGGATCATAGAAATGGATAAAGAAGATGTGGTCTATATACACAATGGAATATACTCAGCCATAAAATGAATGGAATCTTGCCATTCATTCTAGACATTCTAGACATTCTAGACAATATCGATCGACCTAGAGGGTATTCGACTCAGTGAAAGCAGTCAAAGACAAATACCATATTATCTTACTTAAATGTGGAATCTAAAAAACATAACAAACAAAAACAGAAGAAACAGATCCTAAATCCAGAGAACAAACTGGTGATTGCCACATGGGGGGGCGGGGGGGGAGTGGGAGATGGACAAAATGGATTAGGTACAGGCTTCCAGTTATGGAATGAATAAGTCGCAGGGACAAGAGGTACAGCATAGGGAATAGATGGGTAGCACTGAATGCTGACAGTGGGTAGCCACACTTGTGGTGAGCACAGCATAACATACAGAAATGGCCAATCACCATGTTGTACACGTGAAACTAATGGAACACTGGGTCAACATTACTTCAATTTAGAAAAAAAAGAAGAGAAAAGAAGAGAAGAAAAAAGAAAAGAGAAGAGAAGAGAAGAAAAGAAAAGAAGAAAAGAAAAACCGCCAAACCTTCCTGAGTGGCTGTGCCATTTTACATTCCCAGCAGCCATGCAGGAGCGATCCAGCTTTCTGCATCCTTGCAAGCATTTGCTGATGTCACTAGTTTTCATTATAGCCATTCTGATGCGTGGGCTGCAATTCACTTTTAATGAAAACAAAAATCCAGAGAGGAAAGGGAAAGACCTGACAACCACCCAGGTATCTTTAAGTATTTTGCTGGTCCCTTATGTTTATCTTAATATGCACAATAAATCCGCCTCTGCCCTAAATGAAGAACTGGGTAGGAAGAGCACAGTGCTTCCTTAGAGTAATACAGAGCACTACTAACTGCAACAGCAAATATCACCCTGCACATGAAATCCTGGAAGCATTCCCTTTAATGTTCTAAGAGCAAAGCAAGAACGGCACTTGGGTTAAACTTTTTATTGGCAGTACTAGCAAATATCATCAAATGAGAAAAATATTATGAGGCATAACAATTATAAAGGAAGAAATGAAAGTATTATTTGCAGATAATGAGGGTGTCTACACAAAAAAATTAAGAGAATCCTAAACTTTGAAAATTTATGACAGTTCACTTGGTTGTTGATACACAACATAAAAATTCATTAGCTTTCCTAGACATCAGCAACAACCCAACTAAAAATGTAATTTTTAATAACCCCATTCATTCTAATAACAGAAGTATCTAGGAATAAACCTTTTAAAATGCATAGAAATCTATGGAGAAAATTATACCACTTTAATAAAAGACCTAAAAGAAGACACATAGAAATGATGAGAAATAACCACATGTATGGTTAAAAGGACAACATTTTTTTAAATGTCTACTCTCTCTAGACTAATCTGTAAACTTAATGCAAATTTAACCAAAATTCTAAAAGGATGTTGTTTTGTTTCATTTTAAAACAGGTTCTTTTAAAAATACACGTGGAGGGGCGCCTGGGTGGCTCAGTCGTTGCGCATCTGCCTTTGGCTCAGGTCATGATCCCAGAGTCCTGGGATCGAGCCCCGCATTGGGCTCCCTCCTTGGCGGGAAGCCTGCTTCTCCCTCTCCCACTCCCCCTGCTTGTGTTCCCTCTTTCGCCCTCTCTCTCTGTCAAAAAATAAATAAAAAATCTAAAACACACACACACACACACGTGGAGAAGTAAAGGACCAAAAGGAGTGAAGACATTTTGCAGAATGGGTGACAAAGGTACCCAAAGCTTTGAGCGCTGTTTGTGCTGATGGCAACGTCCCACTCATGGCAACACACGTCTGTCAACTGGAAAGAAGTGGTTTCAGCACTCAGGACACTCCCAGGCCATCCCTCCAGCACCGATGAGCCCTCCCCTCGCGTATCCCCAGCCCCAGCACTTCCATCTGCCCTGGTCCTCATCCAAACTCAGCCTATCAGTCCCTTCACCCTCCTTCACAGGAGTGTCCCCACAGATCCCACACTATCCAGGCCCCCCTTCTTCCTCACACCATATGCAAATGCTTCACAGAGACTCCACCTCTTAGAACCTTCCTGTCTTCTGGAACTTGCAGCCTTTCAGCAGCAAATGCCCCATCTCCCCCATCTCTGGACTTCTTGCATTCACTGCTCTGCTTCGATGACCCTGCTCCTCGTTGTTGATCTCAGATCACTGTCCCTCCTTTCTCCCTAAAAACCCCTTACTTTGACACTCACACCATCGACTGTATGATTGTAATACTAGTTTTAAAATAGAACAGCCTCTCTGGAACTCACATCTTCCCTTCCAGCTACCACTCAATTTGCTCTTTCCCCCTTTGCTACAAAATTCACCCAAAACAGTTTCTGGACTTGCGGTTTCCAATATCCTCTTATGTCTCTCTTTCTCTGAAGCTGTTGCCCACGCTTACACAAAAACAGCTCTCTGCAAGGTCACCTGTGCCCTCCCATGAGGGACTCTTCTCAGGTCTCGCTGTTCCCGAGTTCCCCACAGCACTGGGCATGGCTGAGCCCCCCTGCCTTCTGAACAGTGGGCTCACTGAGCTTCAGGACACCGCTCTGGGCTTTTCCTCCGACCTCGCTGGCCATCCTCTCAACCCCAGAGTTGTTGCCTTAACCTCCCTGACCTTGAAATGTCCAGGTACCCAGGCCTCTGTCCAAGGATCTTTCTCTTCTGGGCCACGTCTATACACACTGGTTACATAATTGGCAGGTCCCACTGCAAAATGAAAATGCAGGCCCCTCATTCAAAAATTATTAACTGCTCTGTCACACAGCCCCCGAGCTGAGGACTCTTGAATTTATATCTCTGCTCTAGACCACTCCCCTGAACTCCAGGCTCAGAGATGTAAACATTTGCATCCGCTCTCTCACTCTCTCGCAGGCACTTCAAAACCAAATTCCTGCCCCTCCCCGCCCCGCCCCAAATGAGAGCCCTGGTCTTTCTGCAGTTTTCCCCATCTCGGTGAGCGACACGTTCTTCGACTTTCTTTTTCCTCCTAGCCGCCCCACCCCCCGCGCTTTGATTCTCCTTTCACTGAAACCTCACAACCAAATCATGAACAAATGCTATTGGGCCTACCTTCAAACATACGGAGGACATGCCCACTCCCCCCCTTCCACCCTAGCATTACCACAGGTACCATCTGGCACCTGGATTAGAGCTGTCCCCTCCCAGATGGTCTCCCTGCTCTGCCCGCACTCCCCACAGGCTAGCCTCAGCCCTCAGTCTCGCGATCCTTTCACACTGGGATTCTCCTCGGGTGGATCTGAAGGTGCCCTGACGTTACTCAGAAACACCGGTCGTCGAAATGACCTGATAGCTCTTTCCATGTCACATGACTCAACTACAGAACTAGGAAAGTCGTTTATTTTCATATGCCTATTTTCTCAAAACAACAAAAACCTCACAAACATTACAAGTGCCCCATCCCCAAATTGCAAACCCTGTCCCTTCCTCGCATCGAAGATCGACCTACAAACTGGCAGGCAGTCCCGAAATGGGAAGCGAATCATTCCTCAAGTTCCCTTTCCATGTTTCATTATCTAAGGGTCTAGGTAACCCGTCGTGGATCATAATCACAGAACATCCAGCTTAACATGAGTTGGGTTTCTAAATATGTCTGTACGAAACAAAATGCCAAGTGTCTAGACGTGAGGGGCCGCGGGGCTGCGGCTGAAGCACCGGGGTGTTTGGTTTTAGAGGTTTGGCGCCCCTACGCGCGGGCGCTTGAGTGCAGTGTGGGGTGTGCGGTGGCTGTGCGTGTGGTCGCGAGCGAGGCCCGCGGGCCCAGCTAGCGACAAACGTTCCTGTGACCCTTTGGCTCCCTAGGGCTCTGCAGCAAACACCGCGCGGGGCCAGGGCACACGCCAGACGGTCTCTGCGCCCACCGGGCGGGGGGCCGGGGCACCCCCGCGTAGGGGCGGCCGGGCATGCGCGCCGCGGCTCGCACGCACACGCACACGGAGCGCGCGCACCCGCACCCCAGCCCCGCGGGCGGACTGGGGTCTCCGACGCCCCCGCCCCCTCCCGGCGGCGCAGGTGTTGGGCCGCCCCGCCCCTCAGGTGCGGGCGGCCGCGGAGCCGCGGGGACCGGCGGCCACCGACAGGCCCCCGCGGAGGGGACGGGCGGAGGGCGGGGCGGTGGCTCCCCGCCGCGCGCCCGCGCCCGCGCCCCCGCCCCGCCGACCCTCCCCGCCGCGCGCCCCTCCCCTCTCACCAACGGACGAGCGGATCCTCGACCTTCGTGGCAGGGACATCTTAAGAGCTCTGTCCAGGCCGGAGGCGTTCGGCATCGCGCTCCAGGCGGGGGCTACGCGGCCCCCGGGCGAGCGGCGGAGGCTGTGCGCAGAGCTGGGCGCAGGAGCGACGGCCCGAGGGCCATGGGTGGGCGCGCTCCTGGACCGTAGTGCGGGGCCGCCGGGAGCGCCGGCGCCTGTGCCGCGGCCGCCGCCCGGGGAGGCTGCGCCGTCCGTGCCGCAGCCGCCGGCCAATGCGGCAGCGCCCGCGAACGCCACCGCTGCGGGCCCCGCTGGCCGGGCGGCGGCGGCGGGGGAGGGGTCCGGCCCTCCGGCGAGGAGCCGGGCGGGAGGAGGAGCGGGCTGCGGCCGCGGCTGGGAAGAGTCTGGACCGTTGAGCGGGACTGGGGGCTTTTAGGGGCGGAGAAGGCGGGGAGGGGGCATGGGTCGGTGCTCTAGGGGGCTCTCCTAGGAGACGGGCGCGCCTTGGGGTACCCTTTTCCGTCTGTGCCAGTCTGCTACCTATTTTACCTGTGACTTGTCATGCGGTGCAAGTGTCCCGTGAGAACCGTCCAGAAACTTCCCTTTCTTTTCTCGGTTTCTGTTCTGTGTCTATTTTGGTGGGATCTGTATCGGTTCTTCAAGGAACAGGTATTTCTAAGGTGTAGGGCCCGGAACGAAAAGAAATCTAGACTCCTAACCCCCAGCCCGGTTAGAATTCTAATTAGTGTTATGTTAAAACTGTAAGAAGCCCCTAGGAATACTTAGCTCGCGACACACACACACACACACACACACACACACACACCTTCCATAGGAAACAAAATCAATGAGAGGTGAGGTGACTTGTCCAAGGTCATTTGATCCTTTTTTTTATTGTTTTTACTCATCAGTGTTTAAACTGCGTTTGGTCTTTCTGGGCACAGTTCATAAAGAGAGAAGGAAAAAAAAAAGCTGAATCTGTTTAATATCTGATGAAATTCCGACCTCAGAATGAAAAAAGAAAAATTATTCAAGTAGAGTCTGACCTTACATTTATTGATGTGATCATTTCGCTAAATTTAGCATAAATATCAGGGGCTGAGGAAAAGAACAGAGTTCAGCAGGAAGAGTTGGTGCCCCATGAGGAAACACCATGCAGCCCCTCAAGCTTCTACTGGCTAGTCTCTGCTCCAGATTTTCTCAGAAAAAATACAGAAGGGATGGACAGTAGACTGGCAACTTTAGCTTCAAGTAGGATTCCCTGCCTGTTTGTTCTGGGCCCTCAAAAAAATGTTTCTAACAAGAAATGAGTTTTCAGCAGGATGTTGAGGAAAAAGAAAATTTTCAAAATTGTTGAGCTGAGCTTCAGGGTGGGCGATGTTTTCTCAGTGGGTCTTCGTAGCTGCTGAGGGTTGAACTTAAAGCCACTTTATCCTAGCAGTGAGTTTGTCAAAAACTTTGTCACTAATGGTTCAATTTTCTATCAATGACAACCCCTTGAAGGCTAAGCAGAACTGGAAAGGACTTGAGTGAAAAATATGATTTTTTCAACCCCAAATTTTAAGATGAAAAATGTTTCTACCATAACCAGATGGGAAAAGAAAGAGTAGATAGACGTTATTTTTAATTTTTAAGAAGCTGAGTATGTTAAATATAGAACATTGCCTTGCTCACCGTAGACTGACCCAGTGTGTTACCCTGATTTTATGCTTCCTTATCATGAAATGTGCGGGGAGTGGGGGATACTTCTGTTTCTGTATTCATCTTCTGATAACCAAAACTGTTCTAACAACTTGGTACAGTGTTGAGATTCAGTTGACCCACCTTGAAGATGTGCAAGGAGCAATAGATGGGTGACTCACTTGAACTTGTATTCTCTCACTGACTACCATGGCTAATTTCCCTGATCTGACTGGCTGGTATCTCTCTTGGGAAGTTAGTTAAGTATGGCCTTTGAGCACAGAATCTAGACCTAAATCCTGTCTTTGAGGTCTTCTAAAGAAACACATGCACAAAGGATAAAAGCTAGCTGATGACCATTATTTACTATTAGTCTTAGAATCCAAATGTCAATATGGATCATTCAATAACCTGTGCTTGACCTCTCAGAGAAATGCTTTCACCCTTGCCAGAGGCAACCTAGGCTAGAACCAAAGGAGACCCCAGAAGCCTGTATAAAGAAGAGCCAATGCAAAATCAGAGCAACAGGGATAGTCAGAGAAATGTATTTTGTCTCTACCCTACCCTACCCTATTTTGTCTCTACCCTATAGTACTCAAGAACTTCTCAAGAAAGAGCATTTGTCTCAATTCTCTAGAGTCACCACCCCAGGCACTCACAAGTCAGGTGACAGAAGCAGCCTGCAGAAGAAAATATCCCTCAAAAGACAGGCCAAGCAGGATACACCAAGCCCCTAGCACTGTAGGTTGATAAATATCATTGAGCTAAGTCAGAGTAGCCCTTTTTGTCCTAAGGGATGATAAAGAAGAAAAAAAGGGGGATTAGAGTTTTCTTTCCCTGAAAGCCAGCTGTCTCCATCCTCTCTATTCTGTGTGCCCCCTCCCTAAGCAGTGAGATCGGCCAAGACAGACCCAGTCTCCCAGAGAGAGAACCCACCCCCTCGTGGTGTGACTGCAGAAAGGCTGACTATGTTTTCTCCTAAGATTTCCAAGGAAGGAAAACTGCACTTCCCTCAGCAGCACACTTCAATGCTCAAGAACTAGGGTTTTCAAGCAGTTCTTCCCTATGACCATCTTAAATTCTATTTTAACTTAAGCCCATTCTTATTTAATCTTCATGGTTCTAGAGAACAACCAGTTTGCACCCTTCTCTAGAAGTTCTTTCAAACAAATGAAGACTTTGAGTCATTTCTTAAGCCCCTTTCTTCAAACTAAAACCACATTTCCTTTTAAAATGTTTATACATGAAAAAATGTTCATGCATGTATACATATATGTGTATCTCTTATATGTGTACATATATGTCTACACATAGATATTTTTGAAAAGGAAATGGCATATATACGCCATAGAAAAAGGTATAGATATGCATACAGCATTCATCTGTGGACCTGCTCCCCAGTTTAGGGGTAATACAGCCAAGAGTGGAAGCCACTGCTAATCCCAAACCCATTTCCTTTCCATTCGTCCCCAGGTCCTCTTTCCCTGTTATTTACAAACAGGCTAAAAAGCAACCCTGATAGTACTGGCCAAAGACTCCAGGAAGAAAAATGATTTCATGGAAAACTTTATTCTATGCAGTCTCATGCAGCATTCTGTAAATGCATTCTCATGACTCCAAATTCCTCTCATGTGTACATATTTTACACAGTGTCCCAAATTGGACGTAGAAGAAGAAATATTCAGTAGAACAGTCAATATCTATCTCCCTAATGACCGAAGGGGCAGGTACCCCAGACCCCTGCCCCTCAATTACTCATAAGCACTCGTGTCTAGCATGTGATGCTGGCTGCAGCTGGAATCTTAGCTGGGGCTGTCATTTGGTATACTTCATCATGTCCTCTCCAGGTGGCCTGGGCTTCCTCACAGCATGGTGGCTGGCTTCCAAGAGTTCCAGGGGACAGAGCCAGGTGGAGGCTCTGTCACCTTTTCTAACCTAGCTCAGGAATCATGCAGTATTACTCCCACCACAACCTGTTACGGTAGTCACAAAGGCCCAGTCAGTTCAAGAGGACAGGAAATAGACTCTAGCTCTTGCTAGATTCTGCTAGAACATAAGGATTGGAAACACTGTTGCAGCCATTTTTGAAACTACATCAAAGCTAGCAACAAATTTTAATTTTAATAAAACATAATTGCACCCAAGTCATAAAATATTTATGGAAAAATTAATGAAAGACATGCAAGATGTTCACATTGAAAATAAGGGACCCAAAGAACAAAATGGAAGGACATACATTACCTGATGTCAAATCTTACCATACTACCAATGCTGGTCAAGACAGTGTAGTGTAGACACATGAATAGATCAAATAGGTCCATGTATATATGGTTAAATAATTTTGACAAAGGCATCAAAACAACTCAATAGGGAGGGGCGCCTGGGTGGCTCAGATGGTTAAGCGTCTGCCTTCAGCTCAGGTCATGATCCCAGGGTCCTGGGATCAAGTCCCGCATCAGGCTCCCTGCTCCTTGGGAGCCTGCTTCTCCCTGTTTCTCTCTCTCTCTCTCTCTATCATGAATAAATAAATAAAAAATCTTAAAAAAAAAAAACTCAATAGGGAAAATATAGTCTTTTCAATAGATAGTGCTATAACAGGGGTCCCTGGGTGGCTCAGTCGGTCTCAGGTCATGATCTCAAGGTCCTGGGATGGAGCCCTGCGTTGGGCTCCCTGCTGAGCAGGGAGTCTGTTTCTCCCTCTCCTTTTGCCCCTCCCCCTGGTCATGCTCTCTCTCAAATAAAATCTTTAAAAGAAAAATAGTGCTCTAACAACTTGTTGTTCATATAGAAAAAAATTAAATAAGCCTTGACCCCTTAACCATACACAATAATTAACTCAAAATGGATCATAAGCTTAAAGTGTAAAAAAGTAACCATATAAAGCTTCTAGAAGAAAACGTAGGAGAGGGTGCCTGGGTGGCTCAGTTGTTTAAGCGACTGCCTTTGGCTCAGGTCATGATCCTGGAGTCCCGGGATCGAGTCCCGCATCGGGCTCCCTGCTCAGCAGGGAGTCTGCTTCTCCCTCTGACTCTCTCCCTCTCATGCTCTCTCTCTATCACTATCTCTCTCAATAAATAAATAAAAATCTTTAAAAAAAAAGTAGGAGAAAATATTTCTTACACAAGACATAGAAAGCACTAACCATAAAAGAAAAAAACTTATAAATTGGACATCATCAAAAAGAAAACTTCTGCTCATCAAGAAGCAAGACCAAGAGAACAAATAGGTAAGCCACAGACCAGGAGAAAACATTCACAATGCATACATCTGACAAAGGACCTGTTTCTAGAATATATATGTTAACTCCTACAACTCAATACTAAAAAGACAAATTTGTTAATGATCAGGGAAATGCAAATTAAAACACAATGACATTCCACTACACACCACGATGCTGAAATTAAGATTAACAACTCCAAATACTATAGAAGATGGTGAACAACCAGAACTCAAACTTGCTGGTGGGAGTGTAAAATGTTATGACCACTTTGAAAAAACTTGTAATTTCCGATACAGTTAAGTGTATACCTTCCTTATGACCCAGAAATTCTACCTCTAGGTATTTGCCCAAGAGAAATGTACAGACATTTACAAACAGACTTAAAAAAAGAATATTAATAGCAGCTTTATTCATAATAGCCTCAAACTGGAAACAACCCAAATACCCATCAACAGGTAAATGGATCAAGAAATTGCCATGTATTCATATAATGGACTATGACTCAGGAATAAAAAGGAATAAATTACCAATGTATACAACAATGTAGATGAATCTCAAAAACATTATGCTGAGTGAAAACAAGACACAAAAGAGTAGAGTATAATCCCATTGAAGTAACCAGATTAGGTCCAACTTGAAGTTCCTCATGCTAAGCCCCACATAAGCAAACCAAAACAAGTTTCTATGCTCTGTGCTTGGCTCCCCCAGAAAAGAAAGGCCTAGGCCAGCCAATCAGCACTCATCTGTCAAGCACAAATTACCTAACATGGTTCCAAAATGTCCCTTTGCTCCATATAAGGAAAGTAACCCTGCTTTAATCAGCAAATGCCCAGTAGAACTTCCTTGTTCCTGCTCACTTTAATTTATAAGAATGTCTTGCCAGGTGTTCAACAACACTAATGATCTGGGAAATGCAAATCAGAGCCACAGTGAGATAGCACCTCCCACCTCTTAGAACGGCTAGTATCAAAAAGACAAGGAATAACAAGTGTTGGTGAGGATGTGAAGAAAAGGGAACCCTCGTGCACTGTTGCTGGGAATGTAAATTGGTTCAGCTACTATGGAAAATGGTATGGAGGTTCCTCAAAAAATTAAAAATAGAAATACCAGGGGCACATGGATGGCTCCGTAGGCCAAGTGTCCTACTTTTGATTTCAGCTCAGGTCATGATCACAGGGTTGTGAGATGAGCCCCATGTAGGGCTCTATGCTCAGTGGGGAGTCTACTTGTCCCTTTCCCTCTGCTCCCCCCCAACTCGTGCTTGCATGCTCTCTCTCTCAAATAAATAAAAAAAATTTTTAAATAGAAATACCATAAGATCCAGCAATTCCACTTCTGGGTATTCATCTGTAAGAAACAAAAATACTTACTCAAAAAGATATCTGTGCCAAGTTTATTGCAGCATTATTTACAATAGCCAAGATATGGAAACAACCATCATATATATAATGGAATATTACCAAGCCATAAAAAAGAAGGAAATCTTGCCATTTATGACATGGATGGAACTTGATGGCATTATGCTAAGTGGAATAAGTCAGACTAGGAAGACCATATGAGCTCACTCATACAGGCATACATCAGAGATAGTGCAGATTCGGTTCCAGACCCCTGCAATAAAGCAAATATCACAGTAAAGTGAGTCAAATGAAATTTTAGGTTCCCCAGTGCATATAAAAGTTATGTTTACTCTATACTGTAGTCTGTCAAGTGCGCAATAGCATTATGTCTACAAAAATATGCATACCTTAATTAAAAAACACTTTATTGCTAAAAAATGCTAACCAAAATCTGAGCTTTTAGCAAATAGCAATCGTTGATCACAGTTTCACTGTAACAAATGTAATAATAATGAAAAAGTCTGAAACATTGCAAGAATTACCAAATGTGACCCAGAGACTGAAGGGAGCAAATGCTGTTGGGAAAATGGGGCCAATGGACTTGCTCCACTTGTAAGAAACGTGACTATCTGTGAAGGACACAGTAAAGGACAACAGAACAAGGTATACCTGTATAAGGGGGCATGGAGTGGGGAGCAGAATGGGTGAAGGTGGTCAAAAGGCACAAACTTCCAGTTATAAAATAATTAAGTCCCAGGGATGTCATGTACAACCTGGCGACTATAGTTAACAATACTATGTTGTATATTTGAAAGTTGCTAAAAGAGTAGATCTTAAAGATCTTATCAAAGAAAAAATATTTGTAACTGTGTATGGTAACAGATGTTAACTAGACTTCTTGTTATCACTTCACAATATATACAAATATTGACTCATCATGTTGTACACTTGAAACTAATTTAATGTCATCTACCAATCATACCTCAATAAAAAACAATCTCTTGCCTTGCACAACTCTTTAAAGCTGCTTTCTAATCTCCTAGACTGAACGCTCCTTGACAAAAGCCTACTTGATCTAGTAAATGGATCTGCAAATCGCCTGTGGGAAAGTTTCTCTTTTAACAATTCCCTTTAAATGAAGTTTAAGAAAAACCAAAAAAATTCTAACGGTCAGGCTGTAGAGATTCACCAAAAAGGGACTCAAGGGAACTTCCTGGGGTGATAGAAGGTTTTTGTTTTTTTGGTTTTTTGGGTTTTTTTGACAAAGGAGTGGATATTGGTTGTGTGCATTTTTCAAAACTCATCAAACTGTACAGTTAAGATCTACATGTTTCACTGTAAACTATACCTCAACTTTTGCAATACTAATACAGGAAGTTAAGTTTTTTTTATCATGTTCAGCTAGCCAGCATATAGTACATCATTAGTTTTTAAAGGAAGTGAGTTTTTAAATGCTTGCCCTAAGATACTCATAATAATGTCTTTTATAAAAGCAAAAAGTTGGAAAACAAGCCCAATGACAAAAGAATGAGGAAGTAAGTTAAAATTCTTTAAAAAAAAACTAATTCTCTTTAAAAATAAAATGTTCAAAAAATATGTAATGGCTTGAGAAATTATAATGTTAAATGAACAAAGGGGAAATGCAAAACTGTATATATGTTGTGATCTGTTTTTAATATACATATATAAAATATATTTTATACACACACACACACACACACACATATCCCTATCTAGAGAGGGAGGTGTTAAAATGTCAACCATAATCATCTCTGGATGGTGATTTTTATTTCCATCTTATACTCTTTCAAACTTTTTACAATCATTCTCCTTAAATGAAGTATAGGAATGTAGTGAGTTTATCAGCCTAAAGTTGTTGCTTTGCTACAATTCCAGTTGGCTGAACATGTGCAAAGGATGGATGTCAGAGCGATCAAAGCCAGTGCTGGTTGCCGAGCTGAACTGCGGGGGGGGGGGGGGGGGGGGGGGACAAGAGGGATGTCAGAATAACAGAGTAAAGCACCTCCTCAGGAAATGCAATACAGCTGCAGAATATTGGGGAATTCAACAGCCAACACAGAGACTTGACAAGTGAACAAGTCTAAAAGCAGATGAACTAGTTTTATAAAAATGATAAAAATAGCTAGCATTGGGGCGCCTGGGTGGCTCAGTCAGTGAAGCGTCTGCCTTCAGCTCAGGTCATGATCCCAGGGTCCTGGGATCCAGCCGGCATCCGGCTCCCTGCTGAGCAGGGAGCCTGCTTCTCCCTCTGCCTCTGCTGGCTGCTCCCTCCCCCCCGCTTGTGCTCTCTCTGTCTCTCCCTCTCTCTCTGTCAAATAAATAAATAAATAAAATCTTAAAAAAAAAAAATAGCTAGGCTTTTTAAGTGCTTACCCTGCACCAGGCAATAAGCTAAATGCTTGACTTGCACTTTCTCATGTAATTTTCAAAATAAACAAAGAGATAAGTACATGATTCTCCCCATTTTGTGGATGAGAAAACTTGGGGTTAGAAAAGTGCCATCATTTCCCCAAGATCACACAGGTTGATAGTAAGTGGAGCCAGAAGGTGAGCTGTCTAGTGGCCACATTCATAATTATGGTACCCTTCAAAGAGCTCTTTCAACAGAGTAGAAGTTAAAAAAGAAAAGAAACAAAGTGTTTCTAGACAGTCATAATAACACAAACCCAAAGCATACTTTTATATAAACAGAATGAAAGGCTTTAATGAAGTTATCTATATTTTTTTCCAACAAAGGTAATTCAGATGCCCCCTCATATACAATATGAGTAAAAACTCATATTTTACTAAATTCTGTTGTTCATCAGATGAACATCTGTTGCTTTGTCATCTTTTAGGACCTGCTGTTTCTGCACGACAAGTGATTTGGAGGGAGAGAGCTAACAACGTCACCGCCCACGCCCGCTGCCACTGCAGCGGCCGGAAGCGTCACTGCTGACCAATCAGACTAAGTCTCCCCGCAAACCAGGCTTTATCTCCGCGGGAAAAGGTGATTCCGAGTAGGAAAAACCAGAGGGCCATGCCCTTTGGCAGTCCCTTAAAAAGGTAAACGTGGGGCGCCTTGGTGGCTCAGTCGGTTGAGCCTTCCGCTAGGGTCATGATCTCAGGGTCCTGGGATCGAGTCCCGCATCGGCTCTCTGCGGGGAACCTGTTTCTCCCTCTCCCCCTGCTCTTCTCTCTCTCTCTGTCAAATAAATAAAATCTTTAGGAAAAAAAAAAAAAGGTAAACGTAAATTTACCCTATAACCCCCGCAATTTTGCCCCTAGGAATCCACCAAGAAAAATGAAAACATCCTTCCACACAAAAACTTGTACACAAATGTTTATAGCAGCATTGTTCATAATAGCCTCAAATCAGAAATAACTGAAATGTCCATCGACTGCTGAACAGATAAATGTGGTCTGTCCATACCTGGAATACTACTATTCAGCAATGAACAGGAAATAAGTATTTTTTTTTTTAAGATTTTAATTATTTGAGAGAGAGAGCATGCATGGGGGGGCGGGTGGTGGGAGAGGGAGAAGCAGACTCCCCATGTGGGGCTCCACGGAGGGCTGGATCTGAGGACCCTGAGATCAGGACCTGAGCGGAAGGCACTTAACCCCCTGAGCCACGCAGGCGCCCTAAAAAGGGAAATAAAGATTAATACATGCTACCGTATGGATGAACCTCACTGACATCATCAGAACCAAAAAACACCCTCTTGGCAAACTGGCTCCAGAATATTGGAGAATTACTTGCCTGGGCAGAACTTGAAGACAATGCTTTGAGAAGTTAACACTTAATATTTGGTTTGCTATCTGCTTTATCACCTCTATGGGCTGAAGATACTTTAGAAACATTAATGCTCTCACATCACATTAAACACTCTTTCCTCACTGTTTTCTACTTTCTTGCTCTGCATTTAACAGGAGCGGCAAAGATAGATGAACGTTTTCTGAATTATTTAACAATCAGAATGCTTTAGGTTGCCTTTTGGCAGAGTAACAAAAGCACTCAGGCCACTCCAAGCCACCGCGCCCTCAGGAAGGAGAGGAGCCGGCTCTCTGTAGGCGTGCTCCAGGTAGGAGGCAGGTGGAAAAGCTGGGACGGAGAGACCGACCCCTTGGGGCTCTGGAAGGTCGGGAGCGGCAGGTGGCCTCCGCTGGAGGTGCCTGAGGTCTCCCCGCTGCGCTGCACCCCAGCTGCGCCCCACTCCTGTGATGACTGAGGAAGGAGCACCGTTTACACCGCAGATGGAGTATTCGCCAGTGTGCGTCCTAGGACAAAGGCAAGATACACCATTTCATTCATGACTGAACTTCGAAAAACAAGTCTATCAAATAAGCCTAGCAAAGATCCCCCCAGGTGATGGAGAATGAGGTGCACGTTTTATGAGCAGAATGTAGAACCCCGCACCTAAGCACTGTGACTGCCTCGGCGCCAATGCCCCTCATGCACAGGAGGTGGTCGTCTCTGCAGGCAGCTTTGCCAGAAACAGCCCGCGGTGCTCAGGGAGGTGACCAGGCCTGGAGTCCCACGCGTGTCCTGAGCCAGGAGAGGAAATGAGCACAGACAGGGTATACGGGTTAGAGGACGGGGAGGAAAGAGAGACCTGGCAGGAGTTAGGGCAAAGGGAGCGGGTCCTTTCCCTTGCTCCCCCCTCACACACACACCCTGCCCCTGCACCCTGATGCCCCCTCCAACCCGAAGCCGGAGCGGCCGCCTCTCCCGGGAGCTCCTCCACCGCGGTGGGTCCGGGCTCTCCGTTCCCACACCCGCACGCTCTGGACGCATGCTCACCCTCCTCCTTGCGCACAGACACAAGCGCGTGGACGGACGCACGCACGCCCTCACCCGCACCGGCCATCTCTTCCCCTTGCCAGCCACTTGCCTTCCCCTACCGCCTGCATTGCCCTGGGGCTCTCCTCTTTCCTGGGACCCTTCCTTCTTGTCTGCCCCTGACCACCACCTCCGCCAGCCCCGGGCAGCTCTTACCCCTTCCTTACCCAGGGCACCCCTGCAGGGCTGGCAGTTGTTACAGAGGTGGGCCCCAAGTAAAACTCCAGATAGAGAGCTGCGATAGCAGCACCAGGTGGAGGATGTGGTTCTAGAACGTGGACTGGCCCGAGAAGTGGGAGGCCGAGATGGGGGTGGACCCTGGCAGGCTGAGCGCCCAGAGCAGATGTGCAGAGATCTCAGCTTAGCCTGGCTCCACAGCGTTCCCCACTCGAAGCCAGCCGGGCTCTTGCAGATCTCCTCTGTGGTGTGTGTCACAGCTTAGAGACCAGAGGAAGCACACAGCCAGTCAATGGACAAGGCGTTGAAAAACAGAACCAAACACCCAGAAAGGTAAGGAAATAGAGATTTGAGCTTCAGAAAAGATTTCCTTGAAAGGTATCAACTGTACTTGGAAAATACAGCCTGTGGTTTACTCTGCCACCAGAAAAACCTAATAGATGTTAAATACTTGATTTTTTTTAAGTTTGCATAGCTTTGCTTATTAGAAAGAGTAAACATCTTTTCGTGTATTTATTGGTAGTATTTTCCTTTTGTGAACTGGCCATTAATGTTCTTTATTTATAATGGCTCATTTATTCCTACTGTAAATATTTTCCCATTTTATTACTTTTTTTCAACTGGTTTAGCATGTTTTATGGGAGGAAGCGAGCAGAGTGAGGCAGGGGATGTTTTCCCCCAATCCAGATCTCAATTTGTTAGAGTCCTCTGAGTGCAAGCCATAAACACTGACTTGGGCTAACTTAAACAGAAATGGAATTCGTAAAAGGACAGGGGCCCTCACAGAACCATAGGCAAACCGGAACACCAGAGCCTTGGGAAGTGCACACCCCTGGTGATCTGAGGTGCAAGTGCTAGACGTCTCCTCAGGGAACTGCTGCCACTTTCAGACCCTGTGAACCCTGGCTCCAGATTCACAATTCTCAGACGGAGTCCGGAGTCCAAGTGGCCCAGACGTGGTCAGCAGCCGAGACGGCATGGACAAGCAATAAAAGGAATGTGGGTGGAAAGGGCTAGCCCACACAATACAGCCACAGGACCCCTGGCATCCCAAGAGGGAAGGGATCATGGGACGCAAGGCCGAGCTACCCCCAGAAACAATGTTCTTGTAGCCAACTTCCTTATCATTTTTGCCCTTCAGCTTTCTGGATTTCATGACATTTTTTAAAAGCATTCTTCATCTCCAGATTAAATTTTTTTTTTAGCAATTTTTTTTTAAGATTTTATTTATCTATTTGACAGAGAGAGTGAGAGAGGGAACACAAGCAGGGGGAGTGGGAGAGGGAGAAGCAGGCTTCCCGCAGAGCGGGGAGCCCGATGTGGGGCTTGATCCCAGGGCCCCGGGACCATGACCCGAGCCGAAGGCAGACGCCCAACCAACCGAGCCACCCAGGCGCCCCCAGATTACATTTTTTTTTAAAAATCAATTTATTTTCATATTTTTGTGTTTTCCTTTCTCATATTTGGTTCTCCATCCTACCTGAAATTTATTTTGCTTTCTGGAAAAAGGCAGGGGGTCCAGCTCTGTTGTTTTCTAAATGACAAGCAGGAATGCACACACTGCTTATTAAACTAGCCATTTCTTTCACACTCATTGGAAATGCCACCTGTAGAGTGGATCTTTATTCTATACTAGATTCCCATAGAGACTTCTGTCTGTTTCTGAACAGACAGAACTTTTTTTACACCATGGACAGAGCTCGGCAGGCTGGAAGAAGCTGCAGCCTCTGGATGGGCAGAGACAGGGACAGGGTCAAGGACAGAGCCTGGCAGAACCCAGGAAAGTTGCAGAACTCAGAGCTATGAGCACAAGGGAGGGCAGGATGAAAGAACACCAGCAAACAGAGTTAGTGGAACCCTGGGTAGTCTACACAAACATGTGCATGCATAAAAATGTATGCACACACACCTACATGCATGGAACATACTCATACAGGCACACGTGCATACATGTACCTACACACACAAGCACAGATACAAACCCTGACACACATACAGACACATCTGCTTACCTGATGCACAGAACGCCCAGCAGGTGTTTGGGGAAATAGAGAGAAAGAATAGAGAATTAGAAAATTAATCTGGTTATTAATAGAGGTTCCAGAAAATGAACACTGAGAAAATTAATAGATGGAAAATAGTTTTTTATATATATTTTAAAACAATATTTCTAGAGCTGTGTTCCACTGTTTTCTAATTTAAAAGACCAATAAAGGGGGCACATGGGTGGCTCAGTCGGTTAAGTGTCTGCCTTCGCCTCAGATCATGATCTGGGGGTCCCAGGATCAGGCCCCATGTTGGACTCCCTGCTCAGTGGGGAGTCTGTTTCTCCCTCTTCTTCTGCCTCTCCCCCAGCTTGTGCTCTCTCTCACTTGCTTGCTTGCTCTCTGTCTCTCAAATAAATAAATAAATAAATAAATAAATAAATAAATAAATAAAAATCTTTTTTGTTGTTGCTTTTGTTGATGAATTTATTATTATTTTATTTTTATTATTACATTTTTAATTAGCTCCTGATATATATTGACTTTGTATCCAGAAATCTTGCTAAATTTGTAGTAATAAATAGTTTGTATATTGGGCTTTTTTTCTTTTTTTTATTTTATTTTATTATATTATGTTAGTCACCATACAATACATCATTAGTTTTTGATGTGGTGATCCACGATCCATTGTTTTCGGATAACACCCAGTGCTCCATGCAGTACGTGCCCTTCTTAATACCCATCACCCGGCTAACCAATCCCCCTTCCCCCCTCCCCTCTAAAACCCTGTTTGTTTCTCAGAGTCCATAGTTTCTCATGGTTCATCTCTCCCTCCGATTCCCCCTCCCTTCATTTTTCCCTTCCTTCTCCTAATGTCCTCCATGCTATTTCTTATGTTCCACAAATAAGTGAAACCATATGATAATTGACTTTCTCTGCTTGACTTATTTCACTTAGCATAATCTCCTCCAGTCCCAACCATGTTGACGTAAAAGTTGGGTATTCATCCTTTCTGATGGCTGAGTAATATTCCATTGTATATATGGACCACATCGTCTTTATCCATTCATCTGTTGAAGGGCGTCTCGGCTCTTTCCACAGTTTGGTTATTGCAGACATTGCTGCTATGAACATTGGGGTGCATATGGCCCTTCTTTTCACTACATCTGTGTCTTTGGTGTAAATACCCAGGAGTGCAATTGCTGGGTCATAGGGTAGCTCTATTTTTAAATTTTTGAGGAACCTCCACACTGTTTTCCAAAGTGGCTGTACCAACTTGCATTCCCACCAACAGTGTAAGAGGGTTCCCCTTTCTCCACAACCTCTCCAACATTTATTGTTTCTTTCCTGTCCATTTTTGCCATTCCAACTGGTGTAAGGTGGTATCTCAATGTGGTTTTGATTTGGATTTCCCTGATGGCTAATGATGATGAACATTTTTTCATGTGTCTGTTAGCCATTTGTATGTCTTATTCAGAGAAGTGTCTTTTCATATCTTCTGCCCATTTTTTGACTTGATTATTTGTTTTTTGGGTGTTGAGTTTGAGAAGTTCTTTATAGATCTTGGATACCAGCCCTTTATCTGTAGTGTCATTTGCAAATATCTTCTCCCATTCTGTGGGTTTCCTCTTTGTTTTGTTGACTGTTTCCTTTGCTGTGCAGAAGCTTTTTATCTTGATGAAGTCCCAAAAGTTCATTTTTGCTTTTGTTTCACTAGCTTTTGGAGATGTATCTTGAAAGAAGTTGCTGTGGGCGATGTCAAAGAGGTACTGCCTATGTTCTTCTCTAGGATTTGGATGGATTCCTGTCTCACATTGAGGTCTTTCATCCACTTTGAGTTTATCTTTGTGAGTGGTGTTAGAGAATGGTCGAGTTTCATTCTTCTGCATGTGGCTGTCCAATTTTCCCAGCACCATTTATTGAAGAGACTATCTTTTTTCCATTGCATGTTTTTCCCTGCTTTGTCAAAGATTATTTGACCATAGAGTTGAGGGTCCATATCTGGGTTCTCTATTCTGTTCCATTGGTCTATATGTCTGTTTTTGTGCCAGTACCATGCTGTCTTGGTGATCACTGCTTTGTAATATAGCTTGAAATCGGGCAACATGATGTCCCCAGCTTTGTTTTTCTTTTTCAACGTTTCCTTGGCAATTTGGGGTCTTTTCTGATTCCATACAAATTTTAGGATTGTTTGTTCCAGGACTTTGAAAAATGTCATTGGAATTTTGATCGGGATGGCATTGAAGGTATAGATTGCTCTGGGCAGCATAGACATTTTAACAATGTTTATTCTTCTGATTCATGAGCATGGAATATTTTTCCATCTTTTTGTGTCTTCTTCAAATTCTTTCATGAGTGTTCTGTAGGTCCTAGAGTATAGATCCTTTACCTCTTTGGTTAGGTTTATTCCAAGGTATCTTATGGTTTTTGGTGCTATTGTAAATGGAATCGTTTCTCTGATTTCTCTTTCTACAGTTGTGTTGTTAGTGTATAAGAAAGGAACTGATTTCTGTGCATTGATTTTGTATCCTGCCACATTACTGAACTGCTGTATAAGTTCTAGTAATTTGGCAGTGGAGTCTTTTGGGTTTTCCACATAAAGTATCATGTCGTCTGTGAAAAGAGAGAGTTTGACTTCTTCTTTGCCAATTTGAATACCTTTTATTTCTTTTTGTTGTCTGATTGCTGTTGCTAGGACTTCTAGTACTATGTTGAACAATAGTGGCAAGAGTGGGCATCCTTGACATGTTCCCGATCTTAAGGGAAAGGCTCTCAGCTTTACCCCATTGAGGATGATACTCACTCTGCATTTTTCATAGATGGATTTTATGAACTTGAGGGATGTTCCCTCTATCCCTATACTCTGAAGAGTTTTAATCGGGAAAGGATGTTGTATTTTGTCAAATGCTTTTTCTGCATCAATTGAGAGGACCATATGGTTCTTCTCCCTCCTCTTATTAATGTGTTCTATCACATTGATTGATTTGCGAATGTTGAACCACGCTTACATCCCGGGGATAAATCCCACTTGGTCGTGGTGGATGATCCTTTTAATGTATTGTTGGATCCTATTAGCTAGGATTTTGTTGAGGATTTTGGAATCCATATTCATCAGGGATATCGGTCTGAAATTCTCCTTTTTGATGGGGTCTTTGCCTGGTTTGGGGATTAAGGTAATGCTGGCCTCATAGAATGAGTTTGGAAGTTTTCCTTCTGTTTCTATTTTTTGAAACAGCTTCAGGAGAATAGGTATTATTTCTTCTTTGAATGTTTGGTAGAATTCCCCAGGGAATCCATCAGGCCCTGGACTCTTGTTTTTTGGGAGGTTTTTGATCACTGCTTCAATCTCGTTCCTGGTTATTGGCCTATTCAGGTTGTCAATTTCTTCCTGTTTCAGCCTTGGCAGTTTATAGGTTTCCAGGAAGGCCTCCATTTCATCCAGATTGCTCAGTTTATTGGCATATAGTTGTTGATAATAATTTCTAATAATTGTTTCTATTTCTTGGTGTTAGTCGTGATCTCTCCCCTTTCATTCATAATTTTATTAATTTGGGTCCTTTCTCTTTTCTTTTGGATAAGTCTGGCCAGTGGTTTATGGATCTTATTAATTCTTTCAAAGAACCAACTTCTAGTTTTGTTCATCTGATCTACTGTGTTTCTGGTTTCTAATACATTGATCTCTGCTCTAATTTTAATTATTTCTCTTCTAATGCGTGGCTTAGGCATCGTTTGTTGCTTTTTCTCTAGTTCTTTAAGGTGTAAATTTAGTTGGTGAATTCGGGATTTTTCTGTTTTTTTGAGTGAGCCTGTGTATTTCCCCCTTAGGACCGCCTTTGCAGTATCCCATAGGTTTTGGACCAATGTGTTTTCATTCTCATTGATTTCCATGAATTGTTTAAGTTCTTCTTTGATTTCCTGGTTAACCCAAACACTCTTGAGCAGAGTGGTCTTTAGCTTCCAAGTGTTTGAATTTCTGCCAAATTTTTCTTGTGATTAAGTTCCAGTTTTAAAGCATTGTGGTCTGAGAATACCCAGGAAATAATCTCAGTCTTTTGGTATCAGTTGAGACCTGATTTGTGAGCCAGTATGTGGTCTATTCTGGAGAAAGTTCTGTGTGCACTTGAGAAGAATGAGTATTCTATTGTTTTAGGGTGGAATGTTCTGTAAATATCTATGAGGTCCATCTGGCCCAGTGTATCATTCAAAGCTCTTGTTTCCTTGTTGATTTTCTGCTTAGATGATCTGTCCATTGCTGAGAGTGGAGTATTGAGGTCTCCTACAATTAACATATTGTTATCAATATGACTCTTTATTTTGGTTAACAGTTGGCTTATGTAGATGGCTGCTCCCATGTTGGGGGCATTGATATTTATAATTGTTAGATCTTCTTGTTGGACAGACCCTTTAAGAATGATATAGTGTCCTTCTGTGGCTCTAACTACAGACTTTGGTTTAAAATCTAATTTGTCTGATATAAGAATTGCTACCCCAGCTTTCTTTTGAGGTCCTCTGGCATGGAAGATGGATCTCCATCCCTTCACTTTCAGTCTGGATATAACTTTAGGTTCAAAATGAGTCTCTTGTAGACAGCATATGGATGGGTCCTGTCTTTTTATCCAATCTGCAACCCTGTGCTGTTTTATTGGAGCATTTAGGCTGTTCACGTTGAGAGTGATTATTGAAAGATATGAATTAATTGTCATCATGTTGCCTGTGAAGATGTTGTTTTTATAGATTGTCCCTGTAAATTTCTGTTATATATCACTCTTGGGGTCATTCTCCTTTTATAGAACCCCCCTTAATATTTCTTGCAGGGCTGGCTTAGTGGTCACATATTCTTTCAGTTTCTGCTGGTCTTGAAAGCTCTGCATCTCTCCATCCATTCTAAATGACAGCCTTGCCAGATAAAGTATTCTTGGCTGCATGTTCTTCTCATTTAGTACCTGAATATGTCTTGCCAGGCCTTTCTGGCTTGCCAGGTCTCTGTGGATAGGTCTGACGTTATTCTGATGTTCCTCCCTCTGTACATAAGGAATCTCTTCCCCCTAACTGCCCTTAAGATGGTTTCCTTGGTTCTAAGATTTGTGAGTTTGCCAAGGTGTTGGCCTGTTTTCCTTGATCTTGGGAGGGGTCCTCTCTGCCTCTAGGATGTGAATGTTTGTTTCATTCCCCAGATTAGGGAAGTTCTCAGCTACAATTTGTTCAAATACATCTTCTAGTCCTCTCTCTCTCTCCACTCCCTCCGGGATTCCAATTATTCTGACATTGGAATGCTTCATGGTGTCGCTTATTTCTCTGATTCTATTTTCATGGATTCTGAGTTGTTTTTCCCTGGCCTCCTCTTTTCCCTTTTTATCTATTATACTGTCTTCCAGGTCACTTATTCGCTCTTCTGCCTCACTTACCCTAGCTATTAGATTATCTAGATTGGATTGGATCTCATGGATAGCATTTTTAAGTTCTGCCAATTCAGCTTTCATTTCTGCCCTTAGAGACTCTATGTTGTCATTAATTGATTTCTCCATTCTGGCTATTGTCTTCACAATTGCTAGCCTGAATTCCATCTCCTACATCTTGGTTATATCTGCATCCATTTGTAAATCTGTGGCATAAGTCATAATCTCTGAGTCTTTCCTATTTTGGGGGTTCCTCCTCCTAGTCATTCTGTTGATGGGTATTTGAGGGAATGTATAGAGTCCAAATTATTGACCAGAAGCCAAGCAAGATGCACCTGTTTTCTTGGGACCTTAGGGTTGCTGGCTTCTTGTTTTCCCAGGCTGTCTTCTGGGGGAGGGGCCTGCCGTGCTGTTACTCAGGCAGCCCTGTTTGGGCAGAGTTGCCCTGCCCCACTGTGGCAGGGGATGGGCTCAGTGGGAATCAGTTTTGGGGGGCTTTTGTTCTCTGGTAGCTTTCCCTGGTGGCTTTCTGCATCTCTTCCACGAGTCAGAGCAGAAGAGACCATTTCCAACCCTCTGCCTCAGAGCAGAGAGATTACAGTCTGTTCTTCAGTGAGCCCTCCAGGCCACACTGTCTCCATTTCTGTCCGTGCTCCTATAAACTGCAGCATCCTGGGTTGTGCACCCCTTCCCAGTGCCCCCAGTGCTGCCTCCAGGTCGGGGCACGTCTCTGCCCTTTGTGCTTCTAAAACTGCCAACCGCCCCCAGTTCACAGGTGTGACCCCGCCACTCCAGGTTTCCGCCCTGGGGGCTGCCCTAAAGTCCTTTCCCCGCTGCTACCAGTCTGCGAGTCTGTGCCCGGTCCCCAGTGCACGAGGCTGTTGCTCACCGGCGGTGTAGGATCCCCACGGCCAGGCACCCTCCCACTGCCGTTTATCCTCCAATATCTGCCTGTGGAATCATGGCTCCCTGCTTCGTACCTCAAAACCAACTGCCTGCGATATTCTGTTTGTAGAGATCCAGATCTTCTTACATGTCAGGCTGATTTCGTGGGTGCTCAGAGTGGTCTGGTATATATCCAGCTCAATTCCAGGGACCAGTTGAAATCGGGTCCCCTACTCCTTTGCCATCTTTTTCTCCCTTTTTTTTTTAATTATGTTATGTTGGTCACCATACATTACATCATTAGTTTTTGATGTAGTGTTCCATGATTCATTGTTTGCGTATAACACCCAGTGCTCCATGCAGTACATACCCTCTTTAATACCCATCACCAGGCTAACCCATCCCCCCACCCCCTCCCCTCTAGAACACTCAGTGTGTTTCTCAGGGTCCATAGTCTCTCATAGTTTGTCTCCCCCTCCAATTCCCCCCCCTTCGTTTTTCTCTTCCTACTGTCTTCTTTTTTTTTAACATATAATGTATTATTTGTTTCAGAGGTACAGGTCTATGATTCAACAGTCTTACACAATTCACAGTGCTCACCATAGCACATACCCTCCCCAATGTCTGTCACCCAGCCACCCCATCCCTCCCACCCCCCAGCACTCCAGCAACCCTCAGTTTGTTTGCTGAGATTAAGAATTCCTCATATCAGTGAGAGGACTTCCAAGAGAGATGGCAGAGTAGGAGGACCCTAAACTCACCTCGTCCCATGAATACAACTAGATAATACCCACATCAGTGTAAATAACCCAGAAAATAACCCAAAGACTGGCAGAGCAGACTCTCTAAAGCCAAATGTAGAGAAGAGGCCACATGGAAGAGGGTAAGAAGGGAGGAGATGTGGTCTGGAGTGAAACGGACCCATGTGACTGTCCCTGGGATGGAGGGATGCCAGGGACCATGAGAGAGGAAAGAAACAGACCCTCACACTATGCACCCCAGGCATGCAGAACCTGCACAGGGAAGACAAATCCCCATAACATTTGGCTCTGAAAACCAGAGGGGCATAATTTCATAAGTTCTTACTATCAGTAGGGCATAATACCTGGAATTGTAAACATCAGCTGGTTTGGCTGTAGGGGAGCTGGGAGGGTGAGGGAAGACTGAGTCCCCGCCCTTAAAGAGACAACACAACAAACAGCCCCATGGAGATATAGCATAGAAGCAGCATTTTGAAAAATGCCTGGAGTATATGGTAGGGACATTTGTTCACAAATCTCAGAGTGTGGCCTGGAGAGGCAGGGATCATTGGGAGACTTCTCCAAGAATAAAAGAGCTGGCAGGTGCCATTTCCCTCTGCCATCCCTCAGCCTAGACCCAGGGACATATGCGGGAACTAGTGCAGTGCCAACACCACCTAACTTGCTAACAGCATGCCCCGCCCCCATGTTCTGCCAACTGCCCCCTCCAGCCAGGCCTTGAATCCAGATCCTCTCCCACAGCAGACCTACCCAAACGTTGCTAACACTGCACACCCTTCCTCCACATTCAGCAGACCTGCCCCCTCTACAAGGCCCTTGGCAAGAGCCCACCCAAAGCAGTGCCACAAGCTTGACAGTGTGCAAGCAGCCCCAACAGGGATCAACACAACCTCAAAGTGACTCCTACCCCAGGGAGAGGGGAAGATAACCACACACACCAGTCTGACTGCAGCCCCAAGCAGTGGGCTGGGGGCAGACCTCTGGTCTGACTACAGGCCCTGCCCACAAACAAAGGCTTCTCGGGACAACACAGGGAAAGTGCCCTACGGTTCAGGGCTACCCCATCTCTAGAAAATGCCTGGTCTGACTCAACTCAAGCCCAAGACAGCCCCAGACTGACCAACTTAACAACACAGGGACCAAACTCTGTCCACAGGCAAACTCTGCCACAGGCAAAGAGAGTCACTGCAGATGACTGGACCAGAGGCAAATGCAACTCAGCTACAATAGTAGGGTGAAGGCAACAAACATAAGAGACACCCCTGAAACATGACCTCTTCTTCATAAGGCCACTGCTTTCAAGAGAAAGAAAAGTAGCTGATTTTCTTAACACACAGAATGAGACACAGAGAATTAGACAAAATGAGGAGACAGAAGAGTATGTCCTAAACAAAAAAGCAGGACAAAATCTCAGCAAGAAAACTAAATAACAGAGGTAAGTCATATGTCTGATAAAGAATTAAAGTAATGGCTATAAAGGTACTAATGGGACTTGAGAAAAGAGTGGAAGACCTCAGTGAGATCCTTAAGAAAGAGATAGAAAACATAAAAAAGAACCAATCAGAGATGAAGAACTCAATAAATGAAATTGAAATACACTAGATGGAATGAATAGTAGATTAGAGGAAGCAGAAGACTGGATCAGCAGTCTGGAAAACAGTAATGGAAAGCAGTCATGCTGAACAGGAGATTAAAAATAATAATAAATGAAAATAGACTGTAGTAACATTTATGTAGTAACATTTGCATTATAGGGATCCCAGAAGGAGAAGAGAAAGGGGGAGGGGGCAGAAAATGTATTTGAAGAAATATTAACTGAAAACATCCTGAATTGGGGGAAGGAAACAAATCCAGATCCAGGAGTCATAGAAAGCCCCCAACAAAATCAATACAAGGAGGTCCACACCTAGACACATAGCAATTAAAATGGCAAAAGTGGTGATAAAGAGAAGATTTTAAAGGCAGCAAGAGAAAAGAAAACAGTTACATACAAGGGAAACCTCATGAGGCTATCAGTGGATTTTACAGCAAAAACACTGTAAGACAGAAGGGAGTGCCATGATATATTCAAAGTACTAAAAGAAAAAAAAAAAAAAAACCTCAGCCAAGAATGCTCTATCCATCAAGGCTACCATTCAGAATAGAAGGAAAGATAGTTCCCAGACAAACAAAAGTTAAAGGAATTAATGACCCTAAACCAGCCTTACAAAGAAATGTTAAAGGGGATGTTTTGAGTGGAAAAGAAAGACCATAGCAGGAGTAAGAAAATTAGGAAGCACAAAAGCAGTAATATAAGGTACATCTATAAAAATCAGTCAAGGGATTCTGTAAAGTATGACACCAGATACTTAAAATATGGTGGGGAGAGGAGTAAAGAATGAGTTCAAACTTAAGCAACCATCAACTTAATATAGACTGCTATATGCATAACATGTCATATATAAACCTAATAGCAACCACATATCAAAAGAAAACTGGAAGGTGCCTGGGTGGCTCAGTTGGTTAAGCGACTGCCTTCGGCTCAGGTCATGATCCTGGAGTCCTGGGATCGAGTCCCACATCAGGCTCCCTGCTCAGCAGGGAGTCTGCTTCTCCCCCTGACCCTCCCCACTCTCATGCTCTCTCTATCTCATTCTCTCTCTCAAATAAATAAATAAAATCTTAAAAAAAAGAAAACTGGAAATAAATATGCAAAAAATAGTGAGGAATCCAAGTATATCACTAAGGGAAGCCAGCAAACCATGAGAAGAGAGCAAGAGAAGAAAGAAACAGAGAACTACAAAAACAACCATAAAACAAGTAACAAAATGGCAAGAAGCACATCACTATCAGTAATTACTTTGAATATAAATGTACTAAACACTCCAATCAAAAGACATAGGGTGATGGATTAAAAAAAAAAAAAGTAAGACCATGTATATGCTCCTTATTTCAAACCTAAAGACACCTACAGATTGAAAGTGAGGGGATAGAGAAAAATCTATCATGCAAATGGAAGTAAAAGGAAAGCCAGAGTAGCAATACTTGTATCAGACAAAATAGACTTTAAAACAAAGACTGTAACAAGAGACAAAGAAGGATTATATAAGGAACAATCCAACAAGAATTTATAACAATTGTAAATATTTATGCACCCAACATGGGAGCACCCAAATATGTAAAACAGTGTATAACAAACATAAAGGAAGTAATTGATAGTAAAACAGTAATAGTAGGGGACTTTAACAGCCCACTTACATCAATGGATAGATTATCCAAACAGAAAATCAACAAGGAAACAATGGTTTGAATGGCACATTGGACCCTATGGATCTAGCAGATATATTCAGAACACTCCATCCTAAAACAACAGAATACACATTCTTTTCAAGTGCACATGAAACATTCTCCAGAATAGATCACATATTAGGCCACAAAACAAGTCTCAACAAATTCAAAAAGATTAAAGTCATACCATGCATCTTTTCTCACCACAATGCCATGAAACTAGAAATAAACCACAAGAAAAAATCTGGAAAGAACACAAATACATGGAGGTTAAGTAACATGCTACTAAACAATGAATGGGTCAACTAAGAAATCAAAGAGGAAATTAAAAAATACATGGAGACAAGTGAAAATGAAAACATGACAGTCCAAAATATTTGGGGATGTAGCAAAAGCTATGCTAAGAGGGAAGTTAATAGCAATATACTCCTACCTGAAGAAGCAAAAAAAAAAAAATCTCAAATAAACAACCTAACCTTATACCTAATGGAGCTAGAAAAAGAAAAATTAAGATAACCCAAAACCAGCAGAAGGAAGAAAATAATAAGATTAGAGCAGAAATAAACAAAGTAGAAACTAAAAATACAATAGAACAGATCAATGAAGCCAGGAGCTGGATCCTTGAAAAGATCAACATAATTGTTAAACTTTTAGCCAGACTCATTGAGAGACAGAGAGAGAGAACTCAAATAAGTAAAATCAGAAATGAAAGAAGAGAAGTAACAATCAACACCACAGAAACGCAAAGGATAGTAAGAGAATGTTATGAAAAGCTATACACCAACAAATTGGATAAACTAGAAGAAATGGATAAATTCCTAGAAATATATAACTTACCAAAACTGAATCAGGAAGAAATAGAAAATTTGAACAGACTGTTTACTAGCAATAAAATTGAATCAGTAATCAAAAAACTTCCAACAAACAAAAGTCCAGGACCAGATGTTTTCACAGGTGAATCCTACCAAACATTTAAAGAGTTAATATCTAGTCTTCTCAAACTATTCCAAAAAATAGAAGAGGAAGGAAAGCCTCCAAATTCATTCTATAAGGCCATCATTACCCTGATACCAAAACCACATAAAGACACTACCAAAAAAAGAGGACTACAGGCCAGTCTGATGATATCTCTGATGAACATAGATGCAAAAATCATTAACAAAATATAAGCAAACCAAATCCAACAATACATTAAAAAGATCATTCACTATGATCAAGTGGGATTTATTCCTGGGTTGCAAGGGTAGTTCAAAATTTGCAAATCAATCAATGTGATTACACCACATAAGCAAGAGAAAGGATTAAAAACATGATCATTTCAGGGGCGCCTGGGTGGCTCAGTCGTTAAGCATCTGCCTTCGGCTCAGGTCATGATCCCAGGGTCCTGGGATCAAGCCCCACATGGGGATCCCTGCTTGGCAGGAAGCCTGCTTCTCCCTCTCCCACTCCCCCTGCTTGTGTTCCCTCTCTCACTGTGTCTCTCTCTGTCAAATACATAAATAAAATCTTTAAAAGAATTTTAAAAATTAAAAAAAAAAAACATGATCATTTCAGTAGATGCAGAAAAAGCATCTGACAAACAACAACCATACATGATAAAAACTCTCAACAAAGTAGGTTTAGAGAGAACATACCTCAACATAATAAAAGCCATATACGAAAAACCCACAGCTAACATCATACTCAATGGTGAAACACTGAGAGCTTTTCCTCTAAGATCAGGAATAAGACAAGAATGCCCAGTTTCACCACTTTTATTCAGCATAGTACTGGAAGTCCTAGCCACAGAAATCAGACAAGAAAAAGAAATAAAATGCATCCAAATTGGTAACGAAGAAGTAAAACTTTCACTATTTGCAGATGGCATGATACTATATATAGAAAATCCTAAAGACTCCATGAAAAACTACTAGAACTGACAAATTCAGTAAGGTCACAGGATATAGAAATCTGTTGCATTTCTATACACTAATAATAAAGTAACAGATAGAGAAACTAAGAAAACAATCCAGTTTATAATAGTACCAAAAAGAATAAAATACCTAGGAATAAACCAAGGAGGTGAAAATACTGACCCCCCAAAACTGTAAGACATTAATGAGAGAAACTGAAGATGACACAAATGGAAAGATATTACATGTTCATGGATTGGAAGAACAAATATTTTTAAACTGTCTATGCTACTCAAAGCAATTTACACATTTAATGCAATCCCTTCAAAATACCAAGAGCATTTCTCACAGAACTAGAACAAATAATCCTAAAATTTATAATGAACCACAAAAGACCCCAAATAGCCAAAGCAATCTTGAAAAAAAAAGAAGAAAACTGGAAGTATCCCCAGATTTCAAAATATACTACAAAGCTATAGTAATCAAAATGGTATGGTATTGGCACAAAAATAGACACAGAGATCATGGAACAGAATAGAAAGCCCAGAAATAAACCCAAGATTATATGGTCAATGAATCTTTGACAAAGCAGGAAAACATTCCTTTGGGAAAAAGTCTCTTCAACAAATGGTGCTGGGAAAACAGCAGCATGCAAAAGAATGAAACTGGACTACTTTCTTACACCATATACAAAAATAAACTCAAAATAGATTAAGGACCTAAATATGAGACCTGAAACCATAAAAATCCTAGACGAGAGCACAGGCAGTACTATTTCTCTGAGATTGGCCATAGCAACATTTTTCTAGATATTGTTTCCTGAGGAAAGGAAAACAAAAGGAAAAACTGTTGGGAATACATCAAAATAAAAAGCTTCCACACAGCAAAGGAAACAATCAACAAAACTAAAAGAAAACCTACTGAATGGGAGAAAATATTTGCAAATGACATATCTGTCTGATAATGAGTTAATATCAAAAATATATAAGGAACTTACACAACTCAACACCAGAAAAAACCACTAATCCAATTAAAAAATGGGCAAAAGACATGAACAGACATTTTTCCAAAGAAGACATACACATGGCCAGCGGGAAATGCAAATCAAAACCACAATGAGATGTCACCTCACACCTGTCAGAATAGCTAAAATCAAAAACACAAGAAACAAGTGTTGGTGAGGATATGGAGAAAAAGAACCCCTTGTGCACTGTTGGTGGGAATGTAAACTGTTGCAGCCATAGTGGAAAACAGTATGGAGGTTCCTCAAAAAATTAAAAATAGAATTACCATATGATCCAGTAACTCCACTCCTGGGTATTTACCCAAAGAATATGAAAACTCTAATTCAAAAAGATATATGCACCCCTATGATCATTGCAGCATTATTTGCCATAGCCACATTATGGAAACAACCCAAATATCCATCAATAGATGAATGGATAAAAAAGATGTGGTGTATATATACAATGGAATATTACTCAACCATAAAAAGAATGACATCTTGCCACTTACAGCATGAATGGATGCGAGAGTATAATGCTAAGTAAAATAAGTCAGTAAGAGAAAGACAAATACCATATGATTTCACTCATGTGGAATTTAAGAAACAAAACAAATTAACAAAGAAAAAAAAAGACAAACCAGAAACAGAGTCTTAACCACAGAGAAGAAACTGATGGTTATCAGAGGGGAGGTATGTGGCAGGGGATGGGTGAAATAGATGAAGGGGATTAAGAATACACTTACCAAGATGAACACTAAGTAATATACAGAATTGTTGGATCACTATATTTTAAACCTGAAACTAACGTAACACTGCTAATTATCCTGGAATTAAAAATTTTTTAGAATAATTATTTTTTAAAAAGACCAGTCAAGCGCCCAACATGGGGATTAAAAAAAAAAAAAAACAACTCTACATCTGGACAAAATACTGTGATATTTCAAGGCACCAAGAAAAAAAGAGAAGATGCTACAGGCTCCTAGAAAGAAATAAACCAATTACTCTGAAAGAAATGAGACTCAGACAGGCAGAGCTAACTTTCCTCTTCACTAACATAATGCCAGAAAACAAATGAATGAGGCCTTCAAATTTCTAAGGCAAACTATTTTTATTTTATTTTTTAAAAGATTTTATTTATTTATTTGAGAGAGAGAATGAGAGAAAGCACGAGAGGGGGGAGGGTCAGAGGGAGAAGAAGACTCCCCGCTGGGTGGGGAGCCCAATGAGGGACTTGATCCTGGGACCCCAGGATCATGACCTGAGTTGAAGGCAGTCGCTTAACCAACTGAGCCACCCAGGTACCCGGCAAACTATTTTTAACCTAAAATTTATACCCAATCAAACCTCTAAGTAAGTATGAATGAGAGTATAATAATTAAGAGTGTTTCTAATTTGTGTCCCTACTCTCTAATTTTTTCCCCTTTGCTTGTCTATTTTGTTTCTTAATTCCACATGAGTGAAATTACATGGTATTTGTCTTTCAAACTGATGGTTATGGCAGGGGTGGGGGGGAGATGGGTGAAATAGGTAATGGGGATTAAGAAGGGCACTGGTGATGAGCACCAGATGATGTATAGAAGTGTTGAATCACTATATTGTAGACTTGAAACTAATATAACACAGTGTGTTAACTAACTGGAATTACAATAAAAACTTAAATAAAAAGATGTGGAATATATACACAATAGAATATTACTCAGCCATTAAAAAGAATGAAATCTTGCCATTTGCAACGAAATGAATGGAGCTAGAATGTATAATGCTAAGCAAAATAAATCAGAAAGACCTATAGAGTATCCTGGGGAAAAAATTCTAAAGATGAAATCCAACCAACCAATAGAGGAATCAAAAGGGAGCTCACAGCACCAAAGACTGGTGAAGTTCAAATGATTATAGAATTATGGATCAATAATTATGGAAACATTGTTCAAGAAAAGTAAGTGATATAAGCCATATCAACAGAAAAATAACAGTAGGACTATTGGAATATAAAAATTGGGAATAGAAAGACAGGAAGTGAGAGAAATGATATGAAGTTACCTGCTTTCATCACTGTTCACATCAGGAAGTTAATACTTACTGTTTAAAATTATAGCATGAAGCAAAATATGTATATAAAGACTGTAGCCTCTCATTATATTTTCTTACTTATTATTTCTTCATCTTAAAGAACTTGTTTAGAAAGCAGTGGTTCCTGTGTGAAGAAATATTGATTTGAGTTTCAGTATTTCTATTAGTTTCAATTTGGTTAGATTTTTATCCCTATGAAACTTGAGGGAAAAATTGAATAGTTTTCTTTTTTTAAGTATGCATTGTATGGCCTTATTTTTATAAAACCTATTTCTTCTACCAACAATTTTTTCTACCTACCTACCTATTTATATATTAAAGTGATCTGTTTGGAATTACGTATGACCAACATTAATGATGGTTATTTATAGTAGGATTGTGAGTAAGTTTCAAGTTGTATCTTTGTAATTCCCCATATTTAAAAAAGATAATAACTACGTGTTGTTTTTATAAAACAATATTCATTAAAACAAAATGAGAATGCTAACAAAAGAGAATCATTTTCAGATGAAATTGAATTCAAGGACACACAATATTAAGTTGGACAAACAACTACTTTCTATTGATAAAAGTTTACAATCCTCTGAAAAGACAGAACAGTAAACATTATGTACATAATAGCATATGTTTTGTTTATTTTCAGCTAATGTAAGGCTGTAGGATGACCTGAATAATACATTAAAAATTTTAACTGATTTATCTGATATTCACCAAATGGGTTACCTCTAGAAAGGGGAAGGAATTAAGAACGAGAAGAGGCAGAGAGACAAAGTTTTCATTTTTATTCCACGTGTTATACTTTTCATATTAAATTGCACCCTCTAGAATGTTTTCCTATATTATTTGAATAACTTTTAAATAAGCAATATCATTTATATTTTTATCCCTTTGACTTATGAGTGTGGTAAGTTTTTTTAAATAGATTTTGTAGTAATGAATAATCCTCATCTTCTTAGAATAGCTCCATCTGGTCAAGTTGTACCATTTATTAATGTTCTACTAAATTCTATTTGCTAATATTTTACTAGAATATTTGCATTAATATCATGGTCGAGATTGTTCTGTGGTTTTCCTTTTGTGTACTGCTTTTACTAGACATTTAGATATTTTACTAGGTATTTATGTCTTTAAACAATAATTGGACAAGTTTCATCTTTCACTGTGATCTGGAATAGTTGGGGTAGCAGAGGGATGAGGTGGGATAGCATGGTGGTTGGGTGCAGCCTTTGGAGGCAGACTGCCTGGATTTGCATCCCAGATCTGTCATTTCCTAGTGGTGCGACATTGGGCAAAGTAATCATTTTGTGCCACAGTGTCCTCATCTATAAAATAGGGGTGATGATGATATGATTTCATAGTGGTATTTTTAAAAATTCATATAAAGGACATAGCAAGTTTTCGTAATTTCCTTAAGTATTTGTAAAAATTCATTCATGAAATTGTCTGAGCCAGGTCCTTTTGGGGAGTATATCTCTTTGTAACTTTTCCATTTAGACATAGTGATAATATAGATTGAACTGCTATCAAATATTACATGAAGATAGCATTACTATTTATCCACTTCTACTGATAGCCATTTAAGCTGTTTCTAGATTTCACTATTACAAAAAATGCTGCATCAACATTTCCTGTGCTTCCTTACATATATAATGAGAATTTTTCTAGGGTCTATACCTAGGAGCCAAATTGCTGTGTCTTAGTATATGTGGATCATCAACTTTAGCAAATATTTCCAAACTCTTCTCAAAGTGTTACTTCTGTTTTTTATTTTTTAATTCTCTATATATGCTTTTGCCTGTACTAAAACTTCCTTCCTGTTTTCACTGTCATTCATATTTTTGACTTCTAGAATTTAATGTTAATGATTACATTGCAAAACTCATGTTTGTTCAACATGATGATTGTTCATACTTTATATCTCAGTTGACCGGATTATGTCTACAAGTAGAGTTTTCAAGAAGAGAGCATGGGCAATATACTTCTCTCAACTCTGGAGACCCGTCTGCCACATTCCTGAGTTGAGCGGCAGCTGACTGTATCCCCCTCCGAGGTCTGAGCACCAAGTTTGTGGGTCTCCCTTTCAGATTTCTACATTTTCTATCTCTTTTATGTCCCTCAATCCAGGCATGGTAACTCCTTTCTGGAGATTTTACTGGCTTTGGTTTTTGCTCTTTTAGCCCCTAGCACCTATGTAACCAATTCCTCACATTAAATCCCTTCTGTTGATACACCTTCTGTGTTGTTATGTGTTTTCTGACTACACTGTGTGGTCATGAGCTGAAGAAACATCGGTTGGATCCACATCTTCTTCCAATATGACCAAATTACATTTTGTCTGACTTACATTCTTTGGAATTGATAGTACGAATTTGAAGACTTTTTTAAGTTTTAATATAAATATATATTTTCCTTTCTATTTATGTTTCTTTTTAAAATATATTTTAGCAAGTGAGGTTCTTTCTATAGAAAAAAGAATGAAAGAAAATATGCTGAAATTTTAAACAGTATTATCTCTGAGTGATGGGCTTTTTTGTGTGCTTTTAAATTGTTCACAATAGGCATGTATTACTTCTATAAGCAGGAACTAAGAAATGTTAAATTTTTTTGAGTAATTTTTGGTAAAAGCTATTCCCAAAAATAATGATGGGGGTGCCTGGGGGGCTCAGCTGGTTAAACAGCCTATTCTTGATTTCACCTCAGGTCATGATCTCAGAGTTGTGGGATCGAGCCCCATGTCAAGCTCCCTGCTCAGCAGGAGTCTGCTGGAGATTCTCTCTCTCCCTCTCCCTTCGTCCCTCTCCCACCCCTGTCAAATAAACAAATAAATCTTTAAAAATAAAAATAAAAATAATGATGTATATTCTGGATGGTGATCACTTAATGTACAAATTTTGTAAGTCAATTTCCTTCATGTATTCACTTAATCCATCTGCAAAAAAAAAAAAGTTGTCCCCTTCTCACATAGGTGTTGGGGGTACAAATTAAACCAAAAAAAAGATAAAACATGCCTGGAAATGTTATGAACTCTGCAAGAGAAATGTGATAGTATGTGGTTTTTTTTAAGATTTTATTTATTTATTTTAAAGAGAGAGAGTGGGCAGAGCGACAAGGGGAGAGGGAGAGAGAGAACCTCAAGCAGACTCTGGGCTAAGCATGAAGCCTGACTCCGGGCTCAGTCTCACAACCCTGAGATCATGATCTGAGCCAAAATCAAGGGTTGGATGCTCAACCAACTGAGCCACCCAGGCGCCCCTGTGATGGTTTTATAAAGTGGAAGCATAGGGGCCATTCCTGGTATTGTAAAGATTTGGTCCTTAGATAACATCTTATTTGCAGAGAGTAATTATGGAGCCATGAAATTAACATAAGGGCAGGTTTCTTCAGAATGTAAAATACTCAACCACTAAAAAGAGCTCATGGAAAAGTCAAATCTTTCTCTAAAACTTGGGAACACATCAGCCACTGACAGCCATTATCTTGTCTTTTGAAAACTGGGCTGTTTGTTTGGCATTTTCAGTGACCGATGTATCTGGCCTTCTTGGAAAACAATCTAGCACAGACGGCCCTGCTCTCTGTTTTTCAGTGTTAAAACAAGATTGAAAAGGCACCCTCGATAAGTCAGTTGCCACCACCAAGTGAATTATAGCAACACCCGCCATGTGGAAGTCTCTTTCTACACGATATGTCCTCCTCTGGTTAGAGCTCTCTCAAGCAGAGAAGGCAGGCAGCACTGATTAAATATTAGCCTGGGGGCCATATGCAGGAAAATGCACAGTGGGCAGCTACCAGTTCTGCATTTTCAGTCACCCTGTTTGTTTCTTTTCTGGGACCATCTCTACGGTACAGAATCTGATTTGTATTTTTCAAGATTCTCTCCCCTCTTCCCTCATACCGTAGAAAGGAGACTTTTGCAAATCTTCAGAGTCATTCTAAAGACACAGATCAGCCAATTTACCTTCAGTGAAAGATCTTTAGGGAAAAGCAGATTTATATAAAAAAGGACTCTCCCCCAACCCATCCAAGGCATTTCTCTAATTTTTCCAGTGTAGCCATGCAATGAGTGCAACTATTAAAGAAGTACTGTCAGAGATTTGAATGGCAGTGCTATATCCCAGCTTGTGAACTGGGACTAGTAACAAATTTCTCTCTCTCAGTACAGGACATTAATCATCCTATCTTGAAGGGAAATGGAAGGTTCAAATTATGAATATAATATTAAGTATAAAAGTTGATATAAATTATATCAACAAAAGGATAAAATTGGAAAACAAGCATGAGCTCAACCCTACATAAGATAAAATAACTCCCACTATGATTTGGAAATGGAGAGTCAGTGGTAGATAGGTAAGACTGAAAGCTTATAAATTTAACTTAGCAAAATGCCTACAATCCAAAGAACAGGCTCTTAGGACCTAGTGTGAGGCTTAAAGGAAGAATTTAAAACATCTTCCCTTATCGGTCAAAACAATAAAAGACACAATCATTGCTAGGTAGAAATTATAAATAGATGATGAGCCTGTATATTTGTCATCAACAATGTTTACTGGGAAAACAAATGAACATATTAAGGAAAACTCTTCCTTATTCCCAAATGGGATCCTGGTGTAAAAATTAAGTTTTGCTGCCACTTTCTCAGAGACATCCCATACAGGACATATTCTAGATTAATTTCCAACCCCTAGTCTGGTCTCCCTCTTGTCATGTGTAATACTCACATAAACACTCATATAGCTAAAGTCTATTACAATTGACTGTGTCTTTTTCCTACACTTCCCAATCAATTCCTTTTGCTCATCTTACCATCTTCTTGTGGCCAGGCTAGAGAAGGTGGAATTGTCTGGTGATAAAAGAAGCAATGAAAGTTAAATAATGAGAACTTTAGGACCTTCAGCTGGAAACAAGTAGACACTGCCATCATCATACCTTTTAAAGCATTACTGAGCTCACAAGGAAGCATCAAAAGCTACCAAAAAAGATGGGATTGGGGGAAGGCTAGGGAGGGAAAGAAGGATAGAGAGCTGAAATGAGAATAGTAGGCAACAAGCAAACAGACTTGTAAGGTAAGATTTGCCCTGGAAGCAACATCACCTCCTGAAGCCCACCACACAGTGGAAGAGTGAACCTTGGACTCCCCCTGTTAGCTGAGGCCTTCAAAGGGAAAAATTAAACTTGAAGCTGAAATGGCAATTTAAGATGAGAAAAGGAATTAATGAACAAATAAAAAAAATCCAGAATTACAGCATAGAGAGCAAGGAGATGGAACAAACTAAAAGAATCACAGCCAAGAGCAGACTTCCGGGGCACTGGGTTCGTGGGGGTCATCTACACTGAATGTCCCTGCACATCCTCCAAGGACATATACAGCACAAGGACAAAGTAGCTGGAATCCCATGCTGTCAGCATAACTAGAAGACAGAGATTACAAACTTTAGATCACCTGTGTGTGGAAAATAAACTATGATTTCCAGAGAGATATACCTAAAATTCCTAGCACAAGATTTTGTGGAGAGCTTTGGAGGTCCCCCAAAAGAGAAAATAAAGGAACAAAGGACTTACTATTCACCTAAAAGCTCCCAAAGACACAGAAACCCCACCTCAAGAATGACAATATTGAAAAAGCATCCTAGCACATCAGAGCATTGACTTAGGGCTTTGACAGGATTTAAAAGTACATTGAGCTCAAGGTGGCAGTCACATAAAAACATCACTTCTCTGGGAAAAACAATACTCAAAAGGATAAGCAAGGCCCCTTTGGAGATATAATGGTGAAGGAAAAAATAAACTAGAGGGGAAATTTTAGGATCTTCAAAGATAAAAGTGAACCAACGATACACACACCCCCAGCCTCCTTTGTTCTTCTCAATACATAAATAAATAAATAAATAAATAAATTTAAAAAAATAAAAAACAGTAGTTTCTTACATTTCCACTTCGCTACATAGAGAGAAGAGGGTTCTCTTGGAATTAGCAATTTTCTCTAGAGGTTATTCACAAAGATTGATGCAACAATTCCTCTTATCCATCTGCACGTGTCCTTTGCAATGGGATTTAGCACTCTATTTCCCCTGTGCCTTGAATCTGGGCTAAGCTCATGATTTGCTTTGATTAGTAGAATGCAATGGAAGTGACACTGGGTGGTGTCTGAGCCCAGGCCTCGAGAGTCCTTGCAGTTCCCATGCTTACCCTCTTAGAACACTGTCTTCAGGCCGTATGCACCCCAATGTTCATAGCAGCAATGTCTGCAATAGCCAAACTGTGGAAAGAGCCGAGATGCCCTTTAACAGATGAATGGATAAAGATGTGATCCATATATACAATGGAATATTACTCAGCCATCAGAAAGGATGAATACCCAACTTTTACATCAACATGGATGGGACTGGAGGAGATTATGCTAAGTGAAATAAGTCAAGCAGAGAAAGTCAATTATCATATGGTTTCACTTATTTGTGCTACATAAGGAATAGCATGGAGGACATTAGGAGAAGGAAAGGAAAAATGAAGGGGGGGAAATCAGAGGGGGAGATGAACCATGAGAGACTATGGACTCCGAGAAACAAACTGAAAGTTTTAGAGGGGAGGAGTGGGGGGGAGATGGGTTAGCCCAGTGATGGGTATTAAGGAGGGCATGTACTGCATGGAGCACTGGGTGTTATACGAAAACAATGAATCATGGATCACTACATCAAAAACTAATGATGTATTGTATGGTGACTAACATAACATAATAAAATAAAATTTAAAAAAAGAACACTGCCTTCAGGATGAAAGACTCAGGAACAGAGTCCCAGCAGTCCACCCCAGCTGAGCCCACCCCAGCCAGCCCATCAGCTAAATGTGACTGCATGGATGAGCCCAGGTGAGACAACTGAAGAACCATCAGCAGTCAATACACACTTACAAACCACTAAAGTTACAGTTTCAGGCCTGTAAGTTTTACAGTGCTTTGTTATACAGCAAAAGATAACTGATAACACACCATAATCAAACAACCTTGCCCCTAAAACGCATAGATATAAGCAGTCTGCCTTTATACTAATGCCAAACTGTGGAAAAAAATATCCGAAAGTAAGAATCAAAGCATTCAACTGATGAACTCAATGAACTGCTTTTCCTTGACAAAAGTGAACAGCAGAGGGAAAGTGTAACAATACTCCAAACAGAATTAAATCATCTCAAACAAGCATTTGGGAAAATGAAAAAATACCTTTAATGAGGAATTTTTATTTAAAAAAGAAGAAATGTATCCAAAAACCAAAAGAATTAAAATGAGGAAAGAAATGAAAGCAAAAGATAAAATCATATCAGAAATGAAGACTAAATTGCAAAGTTTCTGAGAGAGAATAGACTCAAATGGAAGCTTACTAAGGTGCATTGAAGAGATGCAAAAAATGGGAAAAAAAATGAGATGAGGTTTAAAAAGGAGAAAATGGTTGACACAGAATATGGGAAAAGAAGATCTAACGTGGGTATAAGTAGAGCCCCTCACTGAGGAAAATAGGGAAAATAGACACTGGATGATGAGGAGGAACAGAAAGAGGACACATGGGAGTAAACGGGACAAAGAAGAAGGGAAAGGAGTTGGTGGAGGAGGGACAAGGAAGAAGAGAAGGAGAGCACTCTAACAGACTCATCCATAAGCTGTACTCCAGGAGAACGCTCATGAAGTAGAAGAAAAGCTGAAGATACTTATTGAGAGGATCAATCAGATTTCTGGGAAAATTAAGAGAGCCTGGTAAAACTGTTAGAACTTTAAAGATAAAGAGAAAAAAAAAGTCTTCAGGGCCTCCAGGTGAAAAACTAAAGTAACTTGTAAGGGCGAGAGAATTTGACTGCTAGCTAAAAGCAATATAGATGGGGAAATGACACAGCCACAGGCAAAGAATGAAAGTGGATCACTTTCTTACAACCTACACAGAATTTAACTCAAAATGGATGAAAAACCTAAAAGTGAGACAAAACCATAAAACTCCAAAACACACACACACACACACACACACACAGGCAGTAATCTCTTGGACATTGGCCTCAGCAACATTTTTTGAGATATGTCTCCTCAGGTAAGGGAAACAAAAGCAAAAACAAACTATTAGGACCACACCAAAATAGAAAGCTTCTGCACAGCAAAGGAATGTATCAATAAAACAAAAAGGCAATTTCCTGAATGGAAGAAGATATTTGCAAATGACATATTTGATAAGAGCTAATATCCAAAAATATATAAAGAACTTAGACAACTGTGACACCAAAAAAATAAACAATCCAATTTAAAAAATGGGTAGAGGACCTGAATAGACATTTTTCTAAATAAGACATAGAAATGGCCAAAGGACACATGAAAAGATGCTCAGTATTGCTCATCATCAGGGAAATGCAAATCAAAACCACAAGGAGATACCACCTCACACCTGTCAGAGTGGCTCATATCAAACAGATAAGAAATAACAAGTTGTTGGTGAAGATGTGGAGAAAAGGAAACCCTCAAGTGAAATCATATGGTATTTGTCTTTCTCTGATTGACTTATTTTGCTTAGCATTACACCTTCAAATACATCCATCTTGTTGCAAATGACAAGATCTCATCCTTTTTTGTGGCTGAATAATATTCCATTGTATGTATGTACCACATCCTCTTTATCCATTCATCTGTCAGTGGACACTTGGGCTGCTTCCATATCATGGCTATTGTAAATAATGCTGCAGTAAACATAGGGGTGCATGTATCTTTTCAAATTAGTGTGTTCATTTTCTTTGGGTCAATGTCCAGTAGTGAAGTTACTGGATAATATGGTAATTCTATTTTTAATTTTTGTAGGAACCTCCATATTCTCTCCCACAGTGGCTGCACCAATTTGCATTTCCACCAACAGTGCATGAGGGTTCCTTTTTCTCCACAACCTCGCCAACATGTGCTGTTGCTTGTGTTTCTGATTTTAGCTATGCTGACAGGTGTGAGGTGGTAATCTCATGGGAGCAACATTTTAAAGAAATACAAAAAAACCCCACTATGAATCAAAGTATATAAAGAAAATGTGAACCAATAATGATCTAACCAAACTCTTTCAAGCTAAAGTCTTATAGAAAAACAATTTTAAACATGCAAAGTGTGGAAGATACAAGAAAAAATAGATATAAATACATTAATAATAGGAGATTTTAAGAACCACTCTTTGTACAAGTTAGGTCAAGTGGACAAAAAATAAAAATAATGAATACCTAAACAATATTGCCAATAAAGTAGGACTTCTGGGATATATATAGAACTTCATACACTAATACTAGAGAATATATCTTTTTCTCAACTGCTCATGGAACATTCACAAAAATTTATCTTATGTTAGGTAATAAAGAAATATCAATAACTTCCATAAAATACAAATAACATGAATGATGCTCTGGTCACAGCGTAATAACCATTAATTCATAATAAGCTTTTTTTTTTAGAAATATCACCATTTAATTGTGATACTAAATATGGCTATGAAAGCTAAAATATACAAACAGAATCTTTTTATTATTCAAGACACTAAATGCACAGAGGTTAAGAGCGTAGGCTTTCCCATTTATCAGCTCAGGGAGCTTAAGCAATTGCTCAATTATGATAACCTTCCTTTTCTTCATCTATAACACAGAATTAAAGGAATTAAATTAAATATATCACTGAGCTCACTGCCTGCATACTGTGAGCACTCAGTGATTGTTAGCTCTAGCCATTATTAGGGGTTGATAGTGGTCTGTAAATCTCAATAATTGAAAATTATAGATTTTAGGGGCGCCTGATTGGCTCAGTCAGTTAAGTGTCTGCCTTCGGCTCAGATCATGATCCCGGGGTCCTCCATCGGGCTCCCTGCTCAGTGGGGAGTCTGCTTCTCCCTCTCCCACTGCCATTCTTCCCTGCTCCTGCTCTCTCTCTCTCTCCCTCTCTCACTTTCTCTCTCTCTCAAGTAAATAAATAAAATCTTTAAAAAAAAGTATAGATTTGATAGAATCAGGACTTAAAAAAAATCTTTTTAAGTGTAGGGAAATTGTACTCTGAAAAACAGAACTCAGTCTAAAGTCTAGGAAGTTTAGAATTTACATTGTGGCTAGCAGAGTTCTACTTCATAGTGAAAAATGGATGTGCCCCCAGGGAAAGTCAAAACTACCATGAGATACCACCTTTCACCTGTCAGAATGGCTAAAATCAAAAACACAAGCAACAACATATGTTGGCGAGAATGTGGAGAAAAAAGGGACCCTCATGCACTGTTGGTGGGAATGCAAATTTGTGCAGCCACTGTGGAAAACAGTATGGAGGTTCCTCAAAAAAGTAAACATAGAATTACCACATGATCCAGTAATTCCACTAGTGGATATTTACCAAAAAAATACAAAAACACTAATTTGAAGGGATACATGCACCTTATGTTTACTGCAGCATTATCTCCAATAGCCAAATTATGGAAGCAGCCCAAGTGCTAAGCGAAATAAGTCAGTCAGAGAAAGACAAATATCATATGATCTCATTCATATGCAGAATTTAAGAAACAAAACAAATGAGCGAAAGAAAAAAAAGAGGGGGAGAGAGGGAGGCAAACCAAGAAACAGACTCTTAACTACAGAGAACAGAGAGTTACCACAGGGGCAGTGGGGTAGGGGTGGATAAAGGGTGGGGATTAAAGAGTACACTTATCATGATAAAAAAATTAAGTAAAATAAAATTTTAAAAAAAGAAAAGAAAATGGATGTGCCCCTAAAAGGATATTTGTGTTATTTTTGGCTAGGCTACAAATGAAGCTGAAGGTTAATTATGATTTTCCAGTGGAACTGGTGAGGTGACACTTTACAGGTCCTGGTGGAATCAACGTATACATTTTTTTTTCCCTTCTGAAAGTTTTATTGGGAGATTTGAATAAACTTAACCAAATGTAGCATACCCAATAAATTAAAGTCAGATAGTGGGCTTGAATGTGTGTCTGCATGTTTCTTCCCCTTTAAAAAAGTCCTGGCAGAACAAACATATTTTTAAAAGTCCTTCCAGTGGAAATTTAAAACTTTGTATTTAACAACTCTCAGGTGAAAGGGCAATTTTTTAAATTACAAAATCCCTACAGAAGAAAGTTATTGAAAAGCCCTAATACTTTTAAAGATAATGATAAAATTTATAGTCTTAAACACATATCCCAATAAAACTGAAAATTAAAATAAATTATTAAGCTAAATGCTATTTATAAGAGACATGCCAAAAATATAAGGACACTGAAAGTTTGGAAGCAAAAGAACACAAAGGTTACATTAGGCAGATATCAACAAAAAGAAAGCAAGAGTGACTGTTAGTAAGAGACAATAGTATAATATATAATATAATACTATAATAGTATAATAAGGACAGATAATAGTAATATTACTAGAGATAAAAGGGTTCTGCCTAATGATGAAAGATTCAATTCACCTAATATAATAGCCTTAATGTGTATAATGAAAACTTGACAGAACATCACTGTGAAGTTGACAGATACATCGGTACTGTGGGAGTTCTTGACACATAGTATAATGTAGCAATGAAGAGCATGCATTCTGCAACCAGAGTGTCATGTGTGATTCCTTACTCTGGTACTTACTAGCTGTGTGATCTTGGACAAATTACTCAATTCCTTTCAGTTTCTCATCGGTAAAATGAAGGTACTGATAGTACTCACCTTAAAAGGTAGTTAAAATAATTACCTAATAACTAATGCAAAGAGCCTGGAACATCACCTGGTGCATAGCAAGTGCTATTAATTAGTCATTATTTCATTGTCAAGGTCAAGTGTACCAAAAACAAACAAACAAAAATGTACAAAATGTAGAGGATTTAAACAACATAAATAAAAGTTTGATTAATAGGCATTGAAATCTTGCACTCAACAGAGAATATTCTTTTCAAGGACACATAAAAATGGAGCAAGTGCTATATCAAAGGCTTCAAAAAGAGTACAGACCACATTCTATGACCACAGTTCAAGTAAATTAGAAATCCATAACAAAAGTAAATATGTGTATTTTAAAGAATATGGTTGGAAATGTAGAGACTCCGTGCTAAGTAACTCATAAGGCAAAGCAGATTGCATGCTGAACAAGAAATACTTAGAACTGAACATTAATAAAAATGATCAAAATTTGTGGGATAATGCTAAATTGACACAAGGAGATAAATTTAGAAACATCATGTTTATGTTAGAAAAACAAGAAATGAAAAATAACCCCAAATTTAATTAGTCTAATGTCCAGTTTTAGAAATTAGGAAAAGAGGAACAGAGAAGATAGAAGATTCCAAGGATAGGAACTGAAATTAATGAAATAGGAAAGAAAGATATGATACAGAGTATCAACAAACTCAACAGTTTATGCCTTCAAAAAACTAATAAAATAGATAAGCCACCAGTGGGTTGGGGAGAGTAGCGGGGGGGAGAGAGAGAGACACGGAGACAGACAAGACAGAAAATAAGCAATAAGAATAAGAAATGTTAATTGTTTTCTTTAAAAAGTGAATACCATTTATAATAGCAATAAAAGTCTGTGAATAAATCTAACAAATAGTGTGCAGGTCCTAGTATGGAAAAAGGTTATAAAACGTTATTAAAAGACATTAAAAAGACCTAAATAAATGGAACCTTATACCATACCCCGTGATAGAAAAACTCAGTATTATATGATGTCATTATCCACAAATTAATCCATAGATTCAATAGAACTTAAGACAAGTTTCCAACAGGAATTTTCATGAAACTTGAGAAGCAGATTTTCATCTTCCTGGAAGAGGGCCAAGAATAAGCAAAATAGTCCAAAACAAAGAGCGAAGTAGGAGAACTTAACCTACTAGACATATTATGAAGTTATAGAAACTAAGTTTGTAATTTAGTTTCTATAACAGTTAAGTCAGTGCATAACTGATGCTGGAAGAGCTGCACAAACCAGTGAAGCAGAACAGTGAGAAAGAGGTATGCAAGTACATGAGCCATGATCTATGCCAGGGGCCGCGCTCTGGGCAGTGGGAAAATAATAGATTATTCAATAAATGGTGCTAAGTTTCCACGTGAAAAAAATAAAATTGTGTCTCTCACACCACCCCTGAGTCAGTTCCAGGTGGAAAGAGCAAAGACTGTTATGACTTCTAAGTAGGGAAAGATTTTTACAATAATCCCCCCACAAAAACCTGTAAAATCGTAAAGGAAAAAAATGAATAATTTTAACTACATTAAAACTAAGAACTTCCACGCATCAAAAGCCCTCTAGATGAAAAATACAAGCCACAAACTGTGATTAAACATTTGCAACATATGTAACCAACAAAGGATGGACAGCTAGAATTTATGAGTTAATAAGAAAAAGATAACCCAACAGAAAAAGAAATGAGCACAGGATATCACTGATACTTAATTGGAAAGAAAAATATGAATGGCCCATAAACATATGAAAATATTCTCAACCTTATTAGTCATTTAGTAACTAAATATTGAAACCACCAGGAGATACCATTTAATACTAATTAGACTGACAAAAATTAAGGGATTTCTCATTATTATTGCTAGTGAGGATGCAGAAAGAGAGATTCACAAAAACTGCTGATAGGAAGGTAAATTTATACAACTCCTGTGAAAAACTATTTGAACATTTGCATACTCAAATACTCCATAGAAGAATGGCTTTAAATCTTGTGACTATCAGCTGCAATAATATATTTTATATCCCAAACCAGCACAACAACATGCTTACAAGTGAAAATAGTGTTCTATGTGATATACTGATACTTTCTATTTTTTCATACAAAAGTCTTCATTTCTTTTAAACCAATCCTGCCATGAATTTATATAGAGTCAGTCCCAGCAGTGTAAACCTCTTACCTTGGGCCTTCATAAAGGTATTAGGTTTACATAGAGCAGCCTGGTGTCCCAGTTGAACCCCATGCCTTTCTCGGTTGACTTCCATTTTTGTCTGAGCATTTTTCTTCATATTTCAGTAAACTCCCTCATTTCATTAGAGTGCTTATAACATGCACAAGTCACACATTGCTTCTGGTAAATATCTTCTTTGATCCAACAATTTCAAAAGTGTGGTATTTGACATTCTAGATTCCTTCCAGGTTTGTCGCAGTAACGTTTGCAGCGCCTTCCTTTTAGAATAGGATCCCCTTGATGTCTGTAATATCAACTTTCTGGTGGATCCCCACTATACAGCCAAAGGAACAACTCCATGGTTTCAACAAGGCCCAGGAAACGTGTACGAAGTCCCTCCTCTTTTTCCCTGTTCACCATCCTGGTAACCACTAAAAGATAGCACTTCAGGTTGAAATCTGTAGATGCTGGTGGCATGCCAAAATTTGTTTTCATGACTTACTAATGAATTGTGACCCACTGGAAAACACTGCTCTAGAGAACTTCTTACATGGTGTGTCAGGAAATACATGCAGAAATATGCATCACAACCATTTGCTCATAGTAGAAAACAATGTAGAAACTACTAAGTGCCCACTCTCAGGAGAAGAGAGAGTTAATTTCACACAATGAATGTTTACGCAGTCAGGAACATACCTAGATATACCTAGATACAATGTGGATAAATCTTGGAAATGTGTTAAGTGAAAATAAGCAATTTGCAGACTACATATAGATACCATTTTTGTAATACTCAAAACAAGCAAAATACAATGTTTAGGGAAATGTACATACGTGATAAAAACTATTTTTCAAACACCAAAGGAAAATTCAGAATTTTTTTTTTTTAAGATTTTATGTATTTATTTGACAGAGAGAGAGAGAGAGAGCAGGAACACAAGCAGGGGGAGTGGAAAGGGAGAAGCAGGCTTCCTGCGGAGCAGAGAGCCCGAGGCGGGGCTCGATCCTCGGGATCATGACCTGAGCCGAAGGCAGCCGCTTAACTGACTAAGCCACCCAGGTGCCCCAGAAAAAAAAATTTTTTTTGAGAAAAAATGTTTTTAATTTTTTTTAAGATTTTTATTTCTTTATCGTCAGAGAGAAAGAGAGAGAGCGCAAGCAGGAGTAGCTGCAGGCAGAGGGAGAAACAGGCTCCCCGCTAAACAAGGTGCACTATGTGGGACTCGATCCCAGGACAGTGGGATCATGACCTGAGCCGAAGGCAGACGCTTAACTGACTGAGTCACCCAGGCATCCCAAAATTTAGAAATTTTAGAAAATTTAGAGTAGTGGTTAGTTCTATGGGGAGCCAGGAAGATGGGATTGGGTAAGAACACACAGGTAACTTCAACAATATTGATCATGGTCTGATTCTAAACTGGATGATGATTTCGTGAGTGTTTATCATTACTACTCACAATTTATATCTATATTATTATACTTATTTGTTAGGTTTATTATGTGGTTATTATTATATATTATATGCTTGTTATTATTAAACTTATATGATGCCTACACTTATCCCACATAACCCATACTTCCTTTTTTTATATGTATCAGATAGCATATAATGCACATTTTTAAAAAAGATTTTATTTATTTATTTGACAGAGAGAGAGCACACAAGCAGGGGGAGTGGCAGACAGAGAGAAGGAGAAGCAGGGCTCTCCGAGGAACAGGGAGCCCAATGCAGGGCTTGATCCCAGGACCCCGGGATCATGACCTGAGCCAAAGGCAGACACTTAACAACTGAGCCACCCAGGCACCCCGCATATAATGCACTTTTAAAATTAAGAAAAAACCCAAACCTGTAGGTTTGGTCCAAGTTGCCATGCACAAGAGTCAAGAGTGCATCCCATATGCTCAGAGTAAGAACAGCTTTTCCCCAAGCCCCAAAATCTCCACTAACAGTCCCTAAGAGGAGGCACTAGAACTCTGCATGCTCCAGGCAAGATTCCCAGTTCACCTAACACTCAACCCCACAGCCTTGACACCACCAGAACTAGGCTCATAATTCCCTTTACCTGCATGTCAAATCCATACAACTCCAGGATTCCCCATTTGCCTCTCAATTCCCACATTCAAACTCCATACAACTTTGCATAAAGTTGCAATCTCATCACTCACCCTTCCTTGATTCTTAGATTCTGTGTCTCTGCAAGGCAAGGTCAGTCATCAGCAAAATCCCTTATAGCCTCAAACTCTGAATACTCCTGTCATCTTCTTGCTATAATAGAAACCCACCTCTCTCCTAAGGACACTCCTTCCCTTGCAGCCTTCCCATAGTGTTGCTCTGTGTCGTCCCTCATACACCTGCCAGGAGATGGTGAAAATGCCCTTCCTTCTTCATTGCTACTTCCAGGCCATTCTCCCTCCTTCCTCAAAAAATCCCTGAGCTCTGAAACTCAGGCCATCCAACTATACCATTGGCTACCCCAGGTCATTCCTCCTTACTTCTTTCCTTGAAGACTTTAGCTCCTGATTGATTCCCACTCTTTCCAGTACTACTCTTGCTGTGATTCTTGGTGATTCCAGTGTCCATGTAGATGATCCATCCAGTACCCTGGCCTCAGGGTTCCTTAACTTCCTTTCCTCCAGTGATTTTTATCTTCACCAATATTAGCATTCACCCCCATGGTGACATGCTCAGCACTGTCCAGGACATCTGTCTGTGAAGATGGAAATGTCCTATATCTGCACAGTTCAATATGGTGGCCATCTGTCACATGTGGCTTTTCAAACTGGGCTAGTGCAACTGAAGAACTGAAATTTTTATTTTGTTTACTTTTAGTTAGTTTAAATTTAAATAGCCACTCAAAGCTAGTGGCTATCATATTGGAAAGCACAGCTCCAGATTATGTCAATATAAGCAACGGGAAAACGCCTCTCCAATTTGAATTTCAATCATCACATTTTCCTACCATCTATTTTTCCACCACATTCCCTTGAACATCATCTATAATAATCTTTTCATCACCATAGGAGCTAAAACCCACTGATTCTACAATTATTTCATTGTCCCTCAGTTAATTTCCCTCTTTACACAATTTGAATTCTGTAATCCCAAACCCCTTGGTATACCCCAGCTTCATTTTACCTGCTTGGCAAAACCTAAAACCTGATTCAATCCAAGTCTCTGCCTTCTACACACCAAAATCTTACTATCTGAATGTGGAGAAGAAAAATGCCCAACTCTACGGATTGGACTTATTGAGAGATTGCCAACCTCAAAAGGGTACTCAGTGAGTATTGCCTCACAATCTAATCTATTCACTTTCTGGCCATCATAGGATGACAATTTTAGATCTTCTTTCTTCTCAAACCTCTTCACCCGCATCAGCACACTCAGCTTTCCCAAGTTCCACCACCATATCTTCCCACAGGCCACATCTACTCTCACAAGCTCTGCATTCCCTCGGGTTACAATGGATCATTTATCTCTGCTCTTATTTGAGACAGGTCCCTTCTCCCCTAACTCAGCTAAGGACATCCTTCCAACAATTCTCTCCTCTCTCTCTTGCCTCACCAATTTTCCCCTCTCCATTGGGTCTTTTTTGTCAGCATACCAACATACAATTATTTCTTACATCTTAACTAATTCTTGATTCTAATTTTCCCTCAATCTAATATTCAACTATCTCCTCCAAAGTGTTGCCTTTACTTGCCGAAAATGCTGAATTTCTCTCTTCCCATTCTCTTGTTCACTTTTTTCTGCCTTCCGATTATCTCTCACTTTTTGAACTAAAATTGGTGTACAATAAACCACATATACTTAAAGTGTGCAGTTAGATAAAGCTTGGTGTATGTATTCACCGGGGCACAATCAAATTAACAAACATTTTCTTCAATCCCATAAGCTTTGCTCTGTTCCCCTTGTGTAGCTTCTCTTAAATATTTGAGCATATTTAGCATTCCATTTTAATTCATCTATTGGCATTGTGGCTATACCTCTTTGTATTTTTGTTGTTGGTTGGGATGGTTGCTCTAGGGATTATAATATACATAATTAAACTTTCAAATCTGTTAATTGTTGAGATCTTGCAACCATTGAGATCCTTTTATTCTTCCCCCAATGCACTTTGTGATACAGTTATCACAAGTATTATATCTACATACATTTTTCTTTCAACACTTGAGGGATGTTCTTCCACTCAATGTTGTCATGCTTGGTTTCTGATCAGAAATCCATGATTACTCAAACTGTCATTTTTCCATAGTTAAATTTTTCTTTATCTTTAATCTTATGCAGTTTGACTATGATATATGTAGGCATAGTATATTTTAATTTGTTGTGCTTGGAGTTTGGTGAGCCTTCTGAATTTGTGAATGTATGCCTTTCATCAAATTTAGAAAGTTTCTGTTATTTCTTTAAATGTTGTCTCTACTCCACCATTTATCTCCTCTCCTTCTTGGACTCATGTTAGACATATATTAAATTTTTTAAGATTATACCACATGTTCCTAGAGCTCCGTTCATCTTTTTTCAATCTTTTTTTCCCTCTGTTCTTCACATTTGATTATTTTTATTGATCTCCAAGTTCACTATCTTTCCTATATTATTTTCATTTTGCTATTAATTTCAAGAGTGAATTTTTTTATTTCAGATGTAATTTTCAGTTATAAATTTTCATTTGGTTTTTCATTATAGTTTTACTCTATTGAGGTTTCTCACCTTTTAGTCATCTCAAGTGAGTTTTCTTTTACTCTGTGGAGTATCTCGGCATTGGCTCTTCCCTTGGGAATGGGTCACATTTTTGTTGGTTCTTTGTATGTTGTGTAATTTTGTATTGTGTCCTGGACATCCCCAATATTAAGTCATATAGCCTGAGTTTTGTTTTAATGCTCTAGAGAATGTCGATGTTTTTATTCTTTACTTTATTTCTGTCCTGGTTAACCTCAGACCATAACTCCATTTTGCCTTTAGTGGTTCAAGTCTCAGTTCAGTTATCTAAGAGTTTGCAACCTTGGATTGGGTCTGCCCTGCACGCATGTGGTCCAGGGTTAATCTGAGACTTATGCAGGTACATACACAGAGTTAAGGAATCCCCTTCTCTGTTTTGTTTTGTTTTTTCTGTCATTCTCAGATCTGTCCATCCCTTCACCACGACCACACTCACCAGACTACACACACTCTCTCTTTCCAGTTCATGGGGCTTCTTTACCTGAATCCTCTGGCCAGAAAGACAGGAGTTTCTACTGGAATTTTAGCCAAGTGAAATGCACTGACAAGCTACTATGGCCTGCCCCTGGGGGCGAAGCACTGAGGGGAAAAAAAAAAGGGAAACTGGTCACTATTTGACAATCTGCCTTCTTTTGCATATTTCAACATCCTCATGTAGTGTTTTTGTGTTCTGTACAGAGTTTATATGTGTAATCAGCATGAAGAATGTGCTATCAGGGGAAAGAACATAATAACCAGACTAGGAATCTCCTCCTTCCCTTTGACCCCACTCCAGGCAGGTCTTCCTCCTCACCACTGCACCCAGTTGTGCTGCTAAAGGTGGCCAGAGATTTCCTCTTACTTGACAGTTAACTTCTTTCTCCTTCTACCTACTGGACATTCTTTTTCAGTCTCCTTGGCTGGTTCCTGCTCATCACTCTGACTTTTTTATGTTGGAAAGCCCAAGCTTGTTCCTTCTCTAACTCACTCTTTTGTTGATCACCTGGCCTGATAAAATTCCAAAATTTAGGGGCACCTGGGTGGTTCAGTTGGTTAAGTAACTGACTCTTGGTTTCGGCGCAAGTCATGATCTCAGGGTCCTGGTATGAAGCCCCACATTGGGCTCTCCACTCAGCAAGAGTCTGCTTGTCTCCCTCTCTCTCTCTGCCCCAACCCCCACTTGCATGCTCTCTCTCTAAAATAAATAAATAAGTCTTTAAAAGAAAAAAACTCCAAAATTTATATCACCCTTCAAGACTCTTTTTAACTGCAGACTTGTGTTTCCAGCTGCCTACTTACCATGTCCACTTGTATGCCTGAAGGCATGACAAAATTAAAATACCTGACTATACCCATGATTCTACCACCCCTTCCCCACCCACTCCTCCCTCAGTCTTATCCTTCCAATGAATGCCAACTCCTTTTCCCCCAAAATCCTTGAAGTCACTTTTGATTCTTCTCTTAGTCTTACCTCATATTCCATCTGTCAATTCCAACTTCAAAATATATTCGGAATCATCAAGCTTCCTTATCACCCATACTGCCCCAGCCTAATTCAAATCACTCTCATTTCTTAGATTACAGGAATAGTCTCTCAACTCACCTCCTGTTTCTTTGCACCAGTGTTTTCTAGCACACCTTTTATTGACATTTTGTACATTGCAAAATGTTTAGCACCCCTGGTCCCCAGTCATTGTGACAACTAATACCCCTTCACCCATGTGTTTGTACACAAATGCATCTCTGAACATTCTGTTAAGATGGAGGTCATAGAAAGATATTTCATACTCATGAATTGGAAAAATTAATGTTAAAATGTCCATATTTCCCAAAGCAATCTACAGATTCAATGCAACCTCTACCACAATTCCAATGGCATTTTTCACAGAAATAGAAAAAACATTTCTAAAATTTGTATGGACCCACAGAAGACCCTGAATAGCCAAAGCTACCTTGAAAAACAAGAACAAGGCTGAAGGTATCATGATTCTTGATTTCAAACTGTATTACAAAGCTATAGTAATCAAAACAGTATAGCATTGGCATAGAACAGACACAAAGCTCAATGGAACAGAGAAGAGAGTTCAGAAATAAACCTATGCATATATGGTCAATTAGTTTACAACAACAAAAAAAAGCCAAAAATATACAATAGGGAAAGGACAGTCTCTTCAATAAATGGTGTTTGGAAAATTGCAAAAAATGCAGTTTCCACATGCAATAAATGAAACTGGACCACCTTATACCACACACAAAAATTAAATCAAAGTGGATTAAAGATTGGAATGTAAGACCTGAAACCATAAAACTCCTAGAAGAAAACATAGGCAGTAAGCTCCTTGACATCAGTCTTGGTGATGAATTTTTTGAATTTGACATCAAAAGCAAGGGCAACAAAAGGCAAAAAAATAAACAAGTGAGACTACCTCAAACCAAAAAGCTTCGCACAGCAAAGGAAACCATCAACAAAATGAAATGGCAACCTACTGAATGAGAGAAAATATTTGCAAGATCATGTATCTGATAAGGGATTAATATCCAAAATGTATTTTTAAAAAAAACCTCATACTACTCAATAGCAAACAAACAAACCAATTTAAAAATGGGAAGAGATTCTGAATAGATATTTTTCAAAGAAGACATGCAGATGACCAAAAAGTACATGAAAATATGCCCCACATTACTCACCATCAGGGAAATGAAAATCAAAACCACAAGGAGATATCACTTACACCTGTTGGAATAGCTATTATCAAAAAGACAAGAAATAACAAGTGTTGGGTGTTGGTGAGGATGTGGAGAGAAAGGAACTCTTGTGCACTGTTGGTGGGAATATAAGTTGATGCAGCCACTGTAGAAAAAAGTATGGAGATTCCTCAAAAAATTAAAAGTAGAGCTACCAGATGACCTGACAATTCCATGTCTGGGTATTTATCCAAAGGAAACGAAAACACTAATTTGAAAGGATATGTGGCAACCCCATGTTCATTGCAGCATTTTTTACAATAGCCAAGACATGAAAGCAACTTGACTATCAACTGATAAAGAAAATGTGATGTATATATATACAATAGGATATTATCCAGCTACAGAAAAGAAGGAAGTTTTGCCATTTGTGACAATATGGATGTACCTTGAGGGCATTATGTTAAGTGAAATAAATCAGAGAAAGGCAAATACTATTTTCTATGTGAAATCTTAAAAAAAATAAGCAAACAAACAGAACCTGAGAGCTACAGAGAACAGATTAGTTGTTGCCAAAGGTGGGTGTGGGGAGGTAGACAAAATTAGTAAAGTTGGTCAAAAGGTACAAACTTCCAATTATAAAATAAATAAGTCATGGAGATGTAATGGGCAGCATTAATGTGGTTGCTAAGAGTAGATCTCAAAAGTTCTCATCACAAGAAACAAAAAATTGTAACTATGTGTAGTGATGGACGCTAACTTGACTTATTTTGGTGACCAATTCATAACATATACTGATACTGAATCATTAGTTGTATACCTGAAACTAATGTGTCAATTATATCTCAATTAAAAAACTATTACTCCTTGAACTTGCTAAAGTTTTCTCATAAGTAAGGTAATATCTCTCAAATATATCTTCTTCCTGGAATTTGCTAAATGTTTTACATATTTCATGCTTTATGATATGCAGCTGTATCTCATGGCCAAATTTTATGCATTCCAGGCTCTATGCTCTTCATAAAAATCTAAATCAAATCAAGTAAGTTTCAGAGTGTTATTTTGTCCCAAGACCAAAAGTATAACTATTAATCATTTCTGATCTTATTAGGGTTCTCTAAATATTATAAAATTAACATTTAAAAAAAGGTAGAAGTCAGATCATGTACTCCTCTGTACAAATCCTCCAAAGACTTCCCATCTTACCCGGACTGAAAGCCAAAGCCCACATCATTGCTTACAGGACCCTACACAATCCAATGGCATTTTACCTCTGATCTTCCCATAGGGTTCCTACTCTCCTCCCTCTCTTTATTCCTGCCATACTGATGCTCTTTGAATGAGCCACTGAATCCTCCTGCCTCTGATACATTTGTGCTATTCCCCCGGCCTGCTCTTGCCCAAGTCTCTGCATGGCTCCCTGCATCATCAGCTCTTAGCTTCACTCAGACCCCATCTTTTAGGCGAGGTCTTCTGCAGCTACTTGTTCTAGCATTGTAAGCCTCACCCCCAGCACTCTCCATCCCTCTTTCCCACTTTATTTCTTCCATGTGTTTATCACCACCTCACATTCTACATATTTACCTTATTATTTTTTATATAATCTGCATCCCCCAACTAGAATATATATTCCACAAGGGCTGGAATTTTTGTTTGATGTATTTGCTTATCTATTCTGACACTTAGAAAGGTGGCTGGCACATAATAGTTTCTCAACAAATATTTGTTAATAGAATGAACACGGGAATGGTGTATGTTTCCTAAGAATGAAGTGCATAAAACACAGATGGCCAATAAGCATATGAAAAGATGGTCAACATTTATGTCATTAGGGAAATTGAAATCAAACCCACAATGAGATACTACTTCACACCCACTAGGATGGCTATATTTTTTTAAAAAGACAATAACAAGATATGAAGAAATTGGAACCCTCATATATTGCTGGTGAGAATGTAAAATGGTGCAGCTACTTTGGAAAAGTTTGGCAATTCCTCAAAATGGTAAATAGTCATCATGTGACCCAGTAATTCCTTCTCTAGGTACATGCCCATGAGAATTGAAAACATACATCCACACAAAAATCTGTACATAAATATTCACAGCAGCATTATTCATAATAGCCAAAAAGTGGAAACAACCCAAATGTCCATTAATTGATGAATGAATAAGCCAAATGTGTTATATCCATGCAATTGAATATTATTCAGCAGTAAAAAGGAATGAAGTACTGATATATCCTACAATACGGATGATCTTTGAACACATTATGCTAAATGAAAGATGCCAGTCACACTTACATGAAATGTCCAGAATAGGCAAGCATATATATATATATATGAACAAAAGGGAGATTAAAATTTGCTTAGGACTTGGGGTGGGAGTGGTGGCGGTGAGGGAGAAGGGGGAGTGAGTAATGTCTATGGGGTTTCCTTTTGGGGGGTCAAAAATATTCCAAAACTAGGTTGTGGCATTGCATAACTTTGTGAATACACTAAAAAACACTGAATGTATACTTAAAATGGGTGCATTGTATGGCATATAAATTATTCTCAGTAAAGCTGTTTTTTTTAAAGAGGATGAGTTGCATAATTAAAGTTAACAAATATTTAATTCACTATACTTGGTCAATTGCATTTTGTATCAACTTTTCCTACTCCATCTGTAAATTTTCCACAATTCCTTATATTACATTGAATTAGTGGCCTAATTCCCAGTTTCGTAAAACACTCTCAGTAACTAGTTTATGATCCATTTGATCATCTTTAAATCAAAGGGCAAGTTTTCTTTACTGAATTCAAAACATCTTGACCAAACTCACTCTAAGCCTTATAGTTCTATTCTTAAATAGTGAGGTTCATAAAATGATAATCAGAAGTTCCTCGCAAAGTCGATATTTGTTGACTCAATGACTGCTCAGAACTGGATTTTTCTTCCTACTTCATTGGTTTCTATAACACTGGGTTTTCGAAATCCAGTTAAAACCTGTGATTTGTTGCCTGAGAGAAAAAGAAAAATAGTTTAGACTGTATTGTGACAATTATAATTGTTAATATTTATTGCATGGTTAGCTTGCACCAGACACACACTGAAGCACCTCATGTATCTTAACTCATTTTAATCCTCACAGTCAACCTGTAAGGTAGGTATTATTGTCTCTTTTTCACTAATGAGTTACTTAAAAGACAGAAATAACTTGGCCAAGGTCATATATCTACTAAGTGGTGAAGCAGAGATCCTAACCCTAGCAGCATGGTTCCAACACCTATGCAGAGAAAAGTCAGCAGTGAATCACCGAATTAACCCTTTTCCCACTGCAGCATTCACTCAGTTAATAAATCTTTATAGAGTCCAATCAAATGAAGACATAAAAACAAAACAAAATAATAATGAGCCAGGGCTCTTGTTCTGGAATTACACAATCTAACGTGGGAGACAAATACATTCTTGAGCAACAAAAATACAAGATGATAAGCCTGTATCATAAGGTCCAAAGTTCAACCAGAGTGAAAGGTGCATATTAACTTTGCAGGAGATGGGGAAGAATGAGGAAAAATGGCACTGAGAGGCTGTTTATTCCAGACAAAAAAAAGCACAGGATGCAAATGTAAAGTGGTATGAAAAGAACATAGTGTCCTGGAATGACCTTGGTGTGTGAGAGCAGCAGAAGAGGACTGGTAAAGTGGACGCCTGGCTGTGAGGGACCCCGTATATTGGGCTAATGCGTTTGGAATAAAGAGCACCAAAGAGTATGGGCTTTACATAATCCTATTTGCATTTTGAGGAGGTAACTAAGAATTCCAATCACTGACAAAGGTAGAGACAATGAAAGGGTAGAGACGGCAGACAGTAGGCTCTTGTAACAATTAATCTTCTTACACTGTTGGTGGGAATGTAAGCTGGTGCAGCCACAATGGAAAACAGTATGGAGGTTCCTCAAGACATTTGAAATAGAGCTACCGTACAACCCAGCAATTGAACTACTGGGTATTTACCCCAAAGATACAAATGTAGTGATCTGAAGGGGCACCTGCACCACAATGTGTATAGCAGCAATGTCCACAATAGCTAAACTGTGGAAAGAGCCGAGATGTCCTTCGATAGATGAATGGATAAAGATGACGTGGTCCATATATACACAATGGAATATTACTCAGTCATCAGAAAGGATGCTTACCATTTACATCAACGTAGATGCTGAGTGAAATACGTCATTCAGAGAAAGACAATTATCATATGGTTTCACTCATATGTGGAACATAACCGGGCAGAGGATCATAGGGGAAGGGAGGGAAAACAGAATGGGAAGTCATCAAAAGGGAGACAAAACATGAGAGACTCTTAACTATAGGAAACAAACTGAAGGTTGCTGGAGGGGAAGTGAGTGTGAGGATGGGATAACTGGGTGATGGGCATTAGGAAGGGCTTGTGATGTAAGGAGCACTGGGTGTTCTATGAAACTGATAAATTATTGAACACTGTATCTGAATCTAATGATGTACTCTTAAGTTGGCTAGTTGAATTTAAATTTAAAAAATGCAAAAAAAAAACAAAAAACAAAACCCACTCACAATTGACACAGATTTTTTTAAAAAAAGAAACAATTAAAAGTTAGTAATTTATTTCTCTTTTTAGGTTTATGGTAAGCCATTTGTTGTCCCAGGACCATGGTTAGTACTATCTAAAGCAGTACTGTCCAACAAATACAATGCAAGTCACATATGCAATTTAAAATTTAAATTAAATCAAATTAAAATTTAGAAGCCCCATTAAAACAAGTAAGACAAACACATGAAATTAATATTTTATTTAACCCAATGTATTAATCATCTCAATGTGAAATCAATATAAAATATTAATGAAATATTTTATTCCTTTTTTCGTGCCAAGTCTTCCAAATCCAGTGTGGGTTTTACACCTAAACGGTTCTCAAATGCTAAATTTGCTTTGGCACTACTTGATCTGCATGTAGATTTCATAAAATTTACAATCAAAAAGTAGACTCATATATCCAGGTTGTTCTAAACACAGTTAAATGTTGCCCAGTATTTAAATTGAATGTCCATTTTCAAATTTAAATTGATTCAAATGAAAATTTTTTTAAAGATTTACTTATTTATCTTTTAGAGAGAGCACAAGTGGGAAGGGGAGAGAGAGAAAGAATCCCAAGCAGGCTCCACACCCAGCACAGAGCCCTATGCGGGGCTCCATCTCACAACCCTGAAATCACAGCCTGAGCCGAAAACAAGAGCCCAAGGCTTAACTGAAGGCGCAAACCCAGGCGCCCCTCACTAGCTATATTTCAAGGGCTCAGTACCCACACATGGCAAGTGGCTACCATTTTAGACAGCGCAGATTGAAATACTAATTCTGAACCAAGGCAGAATGACTTACCACACACTCCTGCTTGGCTTATCATAGGTGTTCACTAAATACGTTTGTTACTATCAGAAAGCATAGGATTTAAAAAATAGAGACTCTGGGCTGCCTGGGTGGCTCAGTCAGTGAAGCGTCTGCCTTCAGCTCAGGTCATGATCTCAGGATCCTGGGATGGAGCCCCGCATCATCGGGCCCCCTGCTCAGTGGGCAGTCTGTTTCTCCTTCTGCCTCTGCCCTTCCCCCTGCTCATGCTCTCTCTCCCTCTCTCTCAAATAAAATAAAAAATCTTTAAAAAATAAAAATAAAAAATACAGAATCACTAATTCTAAACCAACTGCAAATAAAGCCGTGTATAAGATGGGAGGAATTCTTTTGGAAACCAAAAAGAATAAATGCTCGGCACATCATTGATTTTGGCTATTATTTAAAAGAACACTTTCCTTTAGACCAATCCTCTGTTCAGCTACATAGAAAATGCAAACTATGATTAGAAAGAATTATTCTGTGTTATTAATGTGCCTACAAAGTAGTAAAACACACACACACAAAATAAACAGTCCCAACAGGTCAGGAAACTTACACTGTGCCTTGAATAATAGTACAAGAAACTAGCCTTCCTGCAGGAGGGAAATCATCTCCCCTGCCCCCTGCTGTCGGCTGCCCTGCACTGCAAGCTCCAATTCTGGATTCACTGCATTCAGTGATGACAGATGGCCAAAGGTTTCCTACAGCACTGAGAAATTTGCCAATGGTGAATACATTTTCCTTCCTAATGATGATTTGAGTGCCATCTCTGAGTAGGGAAGGCTGGGGGCCCAGCTCCCTATGAATTGGTTTCCCCACCAGTCATGGCACTAGTAAAGGAGAATGTAGAGAGGACTCCTATGACAGTTAAAAGAGAGAAAAGTAATGGACAAGGCTGGTGTGCAACAGAGCAAATGATGATATCGGCACAGAAGGTCATTCAACAAGTGGTGTGGACGTAAGAGACGGCAGGGAGCAGCAGGGACGAGGGTAAATTGGAGGGTCAATGACAGCTCCGAAAGGGCAGCTCCCTGAGCAAGTGGAGCGGGTGCCAATCACTGCTGCTGGATCTGCCCACTGTCTGTTCACAAGAGAAAGATTTGGGATTTCATGTAAAATCTGGTTTTTAAAAATCAGCAAACATCCTGTGGGCCAAACAGGTGTCTAGTTTACAACCTCTGAACATAAAGTCACAGAAGGTCAAAATAGGGGCGCCTGGGTGGCTCAGTTGGTTGAGTGCCCAACTCTTGATTTCGGTTCAGGTCGTGATCTCATGGAATCGGTCCTGTGTGGGACTCCATGGTCAGCGGGAAGTCAGCTTCTCTCCCTCTCTCGCTGTCCCTCTCCCTGTTCATGCTCTCTCTCTCAATAAAAAATCTTAAAAAGAGAGAAAAGGTCAAAATAAAGAGCAACACCAGAAACAGAGTTAAAGTAAAAGCTATGTGAAAGATAGTTATTTTGAAGAAAGAATAATGCAAATTAGATCATAGACCAAAGAGAATAAAACCCCTGCTGGGATAGATGCAATCTAGGTCAGTTTACATCCATATCAGGTATAAGATAGATTAATAGACTATGTACCCATAACAATTAAGTAAAGGCCTTCTCTCTAGACCTATATTTGGGGGCGCTTGGGTAGTGCAGTCAGTTAAGTATCTGACTCTTGGTTTTGGCTCAGGTCATGATCTCAGGGTTATGAGATCAATCCCTGGATGGGGCTCTGTGCTCAGTGAGGTATCTGCTTGAGATTCTCTCTCCCTCTTCCTCTGCCCCTCCTGCTCATTCTCTCTCTCTCTCTCTCAAATAAATGAATAAATCTTAAAAAAAAAGAAGAAAGAACTATATTTGGATTAGGTCTCCCAAAATACACTCCCACTACATAACACCTGGAAATGTTGGGTAGAATTCTTTTTTATAAAGATTTTATCTATTTATTTGACAGAGAGAGACAGTGAGAGAGGGAACACAAGCAGGGGGAGTGGGAGAGGGAGAGGCAGGCTTCCCGACGAGCAGGGAGCCCGATGCAGGGCTCGATCCCAGGACCCTGGGACCATGACCTGAGCCGAAGGCAGACGCTTAACGACTGAGACACCCAGGCACCCCTTAAGCCCCAGTTTTGCCAAAAGTTTGGTTAAAGATGATTTTGTGAGCCTATTCTACCTGATGGGTAGAATTTTTTAAGACTTTTTTTTTTAAGTAGGCTCTATGCCCAATGTGGAGCTTAAACTCACAACCCCAAGATCAAGAGTTCCATGCTCTATTAACTGAGCCTACTAGGCACCCCTAAAAACACCTTCTAAGCTCATAGCTGAGCTAGCAAGAAAAGGTAAATTCTTAGAAGTCAAAAAATTGAAGTGAAAGCTTGAGGAAGGGGGAGCACAGAGGCTGGTAGCTGCCAATGATCTAGAGGGTTTAGCAGCTGCTTAGGGGATAGGCCAAGGCCCAGGAGCCTGTGCAGTCTACCAGTTGTCCCCCAGAAAACTGTCCCCTTCTTCTTTACCAATAGGAGCTTTAGCTCAGTGCCTGACCACCTACCAAAAGACATATCCTGACCTCATTTGTAGCTATGTGACCAGGTTCTGGCCACTGTGATGTGGGCAGAAGTGACGTATGCAACTTCCAGATCACACTCTTAAAAGGAAAAGAGGTGTTTTCTCCATGCTTTCCCTCTTCCCATGAGCTGATATGCAAATATATTCCATTGTGCAGACAAGAACATTATTCTCCAAATAGCAGAACAACACTATTAGGAGCCTGGGCCTCTCAGTCTTCTGAGCAGTCAGTCACATCAACCCTGGACTGCTGCTTGGACCATCATATGAAAGAGAAATAAACTATCTTTTTCAAGCCACTGCATTTTGAGGTCTCTTAATAAAGCAGCTTTGCCTGTATCCAAAGTAATATGAGCCATACAAAGTAAGGAGATGACAGAACCCCCCAACTCATAGAACAGGGACACCAAACGTCTACACTAGGAGCCACCCTTTTCATCTAATGGACCAGAAGACAGTGATTATTTTAGGCATTGCAGGCTGTATGGCCTCTGTCCCAACTAGTTAACTCTGCCATTGCAGACCAGAAGCAGCCACAGACAATAAGTAAACAAATGGGCATGGCCGTGTTCCAATAAAATTACTTACATAAACAGTAAGTGGGCTTGATTTGGCCCACAGGCTATCGTTTGCCAACCCCTTGTCAACATATTACTAAATAAATAAATGAATAAAGTGTCTAATAAAGAAAAGTTGCCTGTTGTAGCCTTGGCTCTCTCAAGTGAAAGAAAATTCTACTGAGAATTCATTACTCAGAACTGACTCTCAGAAGCGACTATGGTTTCAAGTCACACTATATATGTGGTCTAAGAAAATCTTCAAAGTGAGATGTTATTTTGAAGTGGACCTGGGTCAGGTGCCTAACAAAAAGCAAATGCAAATCCTCTGGAACACATCTTCAGCCTCAAAGAATTCCCAAAGATAAATTCCTGTCAAGGATGAGCTCACACATAAAAGTTGTAAAACACACAAGGAGAAAGACAATCACTTTGAACAATTCAGCAGAAGAAAAAACAACAAAACCAGATTCTATTGACTTTAGATACAGGACTTATCAGTGACAAACATAAAATGAGTACATTGAATAATGCATAAAGAAAAGAAAGTGTAAGTAAGGATAAGAGATTATCAAAAAGTGATGAGGCATAGTATTTAAAGGACTAATGAGAACTTCCACAAAGGAAAAAAAAAATTGAAGTTTAAAATTAAGTGAATTTTCAATAAAATTACCAAAATGATTAAAATTTTTAAAAGATGGTCTAAACACATGAAAAAATGGTCAACATCACTGGGCATCAGGGAAATACAAATCAAAGCCACAATGAGATACCACCTCACACCAGTCAGAATGACTAAAATTAACAAGACAGGAAATGACAGATGTTGGTGAGGATGGGGAGAAAGGGGAACCCTCTTACACTGTTGGTGGGAATGCAAGCTGGTGCAGCCACTCTGGAGAACAGTATGGAGGTTCCTCAAAAAGCTGAAAATAGAACTACCCTATGACCCAGCAATTGCACTACTAGGTATTTGCCCCAAAGATACAAATGTAGTAATTTGAAGGGGCACTTGCACCTCAATGTTTATAGCAGCAATGTCCACAATAGCCAAACTATGGAAAGAGCCAAGACGTCCATCAACAGATGAATGGATAAAGAAGATGTGGTATATATATATAACGGAATATTACTCAGCCATCAAAAAAATTTAAATCTTGCCATTTGCAACGACATGGTTGGAACTGGAGGGTATTATGCTGAATGAAATAAATCAATCAGAGAAAAACAATTATCATATGATCTCACTCATATGTGGAATTTAAGAAACAAAACAGAGGGTCATAGGGGAAGGTAGGGAAACCAAAACAAGAAGAAATCAGAGAGGGAGACAAACCATAAGAGACTCTTAATCATAGGAAACAAACTGAGGGTTGCTGGAAGGGAGGGGGGTGGGGGGATGGGATAACTGGGGGATGGACATTAAGGAGGGCATGTGATGTAATGAGCACTGGGTATTATGTAACACTGATGAATCACTGACCTCTACCTCTGAAACTAATAATACACTATATGTTAATTAATTGAATTTAAAATTTAAAAATAATGAATAAATAAAATAAAAATTAAAAAATAAAAGATAGTCTAAAATCACAAAGACAATGAGAATAGGAAAAAAGTTAATAGCAAAGGAATTTTAGGAACCATAATGGAAAAGTAACTTAGCCGATCAAGAGGAAGGGGAGGGGCAGAGGGAGAGGGAGAATCTTAAGCAGGCTCCAAGCCCAGCATGGAGCCCTGCTCCACCTCACAACCCTGAGATCATGACCTGAGCTGAAAGCAAGATTTGGATGTTTAACTGACTGAGCCACCCAAGCGCCCCAAGAAAGCTACTGATACTTCTGCAAGTAGGGGTGAAGACGGGACTGAAAACAGAATTGACTAAAAGCTTTAAGAGGTGAAAAACAGTCACTTCCAAATGGAGAAAAGGGAGACTGCTGCTTTTGTAACAAGGCTTATAGAAACAGTTGACTCTTTAAATTCTGTCATGTGATTTTGATAGAAAATAATAATTAAAAAATGAAAATAAATTCTGCTATTTTCAAGAGTAAGAAATTCACTAAACTAGTAATTCAGTTAGAAGGGCATAATATTGATAAATAAAAATATGTCTTTAAATGTTCATATATCATCAAAAATAGGGATGACTTTCAATGATACATTTTCAATCTTATTTATATACAAATGATTTTAATTGTATCTGTACACACACAGACACACACATACACACACCTCACACACAATTACAGTTTTAGGGGAAAAAAAGTACAAATAAGACCACATCCACATAGGCTCAACACTACCTACATAAGGATTCTAAAAGTGGTAGTTTTTAGAAACTTAACAGATTATTTCAAAAATAAGATAAAATCATTCCATCAAACAAGTGCTCAGTCAATAAGGTCCAATTAAAAGACAGTTTATTCCAGTTTCCACAGTGGCACCTACAGTTCGCCAAGTAAGGTAAGAATAGAATTTGTCACTCATGTTGTTTATCTAAGAGTTGGTGTCAGTGAATCAAGTTATCATGTTTATCTAGGAGAAAAATTTTTAGAAAAAAAAAAAGCATTGGCCACAGAGATTTAACTTTTCTTCTGCCTTCTCAATATGTAACTATATAGAAGGCATTAAATTTGGAAATGACACTGAGCTGAAAGTGCTATCATTTAATAATGGGTTTCTAAGACTTCACTAGAACAACACTTGGGATATTGGAGTTTGAATCTTTAGCATCATCACTTAGGACTTGTATCACTTTGAGCAAATTAGTTTCTTCTCTCATCTCTAAAAGAGAAAGGATATCACCTACCTTAATGTTACTGGAATGCTCAAAAACTTCATGACTGTCAACGCACTCTAGAAAGTGGTATCATGAAGTCTCCTTTCAGTTCTGCGATTCTCTAATTACAACCTGGCACCAGCCACCTCGCTGAGTCTTCTAAAGACAACTTCATACAATTATGAAGTTGCAATGATAAATAAATACAAGACTATAAATTGTATAACTTAAAATGTCTTAACTCTCTTTTTTTCTTCTCATTGACTTCTCACTCATTCCCAGAAGTCATTAAAAAAAAAAAAAGACTAAAAAATTTTGGCAACATAAAAAATTAAAACTTCTCCACAGCAAAAACAAAAACAACCATAAATAGGTGAAAAGGTTAACTGTGAAACATTTGCAATACAGAAGAAATTATATAAAATTTTTTTTAAAGATTTTATTTATTTATTTGAGAGAGAGAGAATGAGAGAGAGCACATGAGAGGGGGGAGGGTGAGAGGGAGAAGCAGACTCCCTTCCGAGTAGGGAGCCCGATGTGGGACTCGATCCAGGGACTCCAGGATCATGACCTGAGCCGAAGGCAGTCGCTTAACCAACTGAGCCACCCAGGCGCCCTATATAAAATATTAAGGACGCCTGGGTGGCTCAGTTGGTTAAGCGTCTGCCTTTGGCTCGGGTCTTGATCCCAGGGTCCTGGGATTGAGCCCTGCATCGGGCTCCCTGCTCAGCGGGAAGCCTGCTTCTCCCTCTCCCTCTGCCTGCTGCCCCTGCTGCTTGTGCTCTCTTGCGCTCTCTCTGACAAATAAATAAATAAAATCTTTGAAAAAAAATTATATAAAATATTAAGAAAGTTTGAGAGCAACATGAAGGGGGGATGATGACATAATTTTCATTTAAAAATGTCACACGGATCCAAGACTAAAGGTTTAAAATTGTTAGTTTTTCCAAACATCTCTATGAATAGAAAGTGAATACCTCCAAAGAGCTCTTACAAATAATTATTTAAAAGACGGCTAATACCACACAAAAATGTTCAAACTCCCTAATTAAAGAAATTAATAAAACTGGATGCCATTTTCACCTATCCTACTAGAATTATTTTTAATAGCAAAAAAAAAAAAACAAAAAACAAAAACACAATCTAAATATTCACCAAAACGAACTAGTTATTAAACAACAGTGTGGACATATATGCTATGCAGCTATGAAGAAAAGAAATGTAACTGAAACTTCCTCTGGAAAGTGGGGTATCAGTTGCCTTTTATTTTATCCCTTTGTTGTTCAAATGCAAAATTATCTTTATTAAATAAACATGTGGTTCTTTAAATTCAAATTGTTAGTAAGTCATTAAAAATAAATGATATTCTGGGGCACCTGGGTAGCTCAGACCGTTGTGTCCGACTCTTCATTTCCGCTCAGGTCATGATCTCAGGGTTGTGAGATGGAGCCCTACCTTGGGCTCCACACTCAGCATGGAGTCTGTTCAAGATTCTTTCTCCCTCTGCCCCTCCCCCTGCTCTCGTGCACTCTCTCTCTCTCAAATAAAGAAATAAAATCTTAAAAATAAATCACTCATTGCTCAAAGCCACCTACTATTACAACTTTTTTGTAGTTTCCCCAAGCCAAATTAGTATTGCCTCTCTGCTCTCAGTAATTTTCTTTGTATCTTTATCCTATCACCTTAATAAGAAGCTCGTATTGTATTATACTTATTTACATATAGTAAGAGTTAAAATCCTAGACTCTAGAAAAACAGCCTGGGCTTACTGGCCCATCTACTTACTAGTGACCATTAAAGATTACTGAACTCTGCGCCTATTTTCTCATTTGTAAAAAAGAAATAATAGTATCCACCTCCTAGGACTGAGGAATAAATGAGTTCATATATGGAAAGCTCTTAAGAGTAGGCCCTTGCCTCCACTTAGCACCGGATGTTAGCTGAATCTGAGCACAGAAAATACCCTACTCAGATTTATTTTCCTCTAAACTCCCAGCAGTGACTTGCATACAGCAAATATTAACAAATGTTTACTGAATTAAACTGACTTGCTACCAGGGGATTCAAAGGGAATGATTGAGGATGACAAAAACAAGGTCTCTGAAAGTTAAATTTACAGCCCACTCTTGAGCACTGCAACCTTTGTGAGCCTGGTAGGTTTTCTGTTGTGCTTCACTGGCAGATTAGGTAGGAGAGGAAAAGTGCATTAGATTGAGTAGGAAAAGGCAAAAAACAATTTGGACCATGACCAATTTTTCCAGTAATCACTACTCTTTCCTCTATCGCTATCTCTGAGCACCTGAGCTGCTTGCCCATTTCCATGGTCTCCTCAGGCCAGTTGAGGTTCATCTCTCTGTAAGGAGAGATCTAGTCTCACGCAGTCTGAGCATGTAGTGCTGTCTTGGGTTCCAGGAGTCAGGCAAGCCTTCCTGGAAAGGCTTTCTTGCTAAACTTCTTACTGTCCTAAGAGTCAAATAGCCCAAATTGCTCCCCCTTACCATTTTCAAGGTGAGCAGAGCATCCCTCATTGCTGGAATGACTGGCTTTTCTCTGAGCCTCTTCATAGGGAAGCAGTGGGAAAAGGTGGCTACAGGAGTGCGGCTCCTGCTTCTTCCTAACACTCTTTACACCCTCGATATGACTATTCACCAAGTCCCATAGCCCTTTGTACTTACCTTGCCTTGATCTATAGTTTATTGTATACTTGGAATTTCCCCCATCTAAATCATGTAACGTCATTACCCTCAGTGCCTTTGAGAGCTTAGGCATGGAAATCAGTGCGCTATTCCTGTTACCACAGAAAACCCCAGCTCCAAGATTTGACAGCCATGTGACCTCCAGTAAACTGCTTAAATTAAGCCTCAGTTTCCTCATCTAGAAATTGGAGTTTTTTGCTCTATAGGATAATACTGAGATTAAACAGGGTTAAGTGTATAAAAGTTGCGAGTGTGCCGCCCAGAACAGACTACACACTCAATAAATGGGGGATACCCATAAGGCAAAGGTGCCTTTGTGAATGAGATTTAAACTAGGCCCTCCGGCTCAGATTTTTCAGGACACTGACCCTGTGTTACCAAGTCCCAAGGCTGCATCCCCTAAGTAATAACTTTGTGGTGTGAGCTCCAAAAAATACAGTGCAGCCAGGTTTATACACAGTGAAACCCGAACAAGGCACAGAGGAAGGGGATGCCAAAGCGAATGTGATAAAGCATTCAAAGCCAAATATTTCACACACAAAAATCCCATTACAATATTGCCAAAAGCACTATTCAAATTCCCTTGTTGCCAAAAAACACTATTTGAGATTATTCGTTAGACGTTAACTTGGGTTTACCGTACCATTACAGAAGAACAGTTAATCTGTCTCTGTAATAATGCGAATGACCTTGTACCAACTGCAGGAAAAAATCCACCCTCAGAAATAAAATCAGGATGCTGTTAGGAAAAACAATTAACCAAGTATCTAATAAACACTGTAAAACCTTGCTGAAAGAATAAGAGACCTAATAAACGCACGTATCATGCTATCCATATTAAGATGTCAACTCTCCCCAGATCATAATGTATTTTATTTGTATAAACCCAATCAAAATCCCAATAAGATCTTTTAAAGAAAAATAATAGGTACTCAAGTTTATTTTAAAGAATAAGTGTCCTGGGGCGCCTGGGTGGCTCAGTTGGTTAAGCGACTGCCTTCGGCTCAGGTCATGATCCTGGAATCCTGGGATCGAGTCCCGCATGGGGCGCCCTGCTCAGCGGGGAGTCTGCCTCTCCTTCTGACCCTCCCCCCTCATGTTCTCTCTCTCTCTCTCATTCTCTCTCAAATAAATAAATAAAATCTTAAAAAAAAAAAAAAGTAAGTGTCCTAAAATAGCCACCCCACACACAAAAAAAGGAGTAAGATAGGGCAGCTTCCCCGCCAGGTACCGAAACAGAGCACCCAGCTCTAGTGATTACTGGCAGTGAGGTACTGGTGCGCAGCAAGAGCAGTGATGCTTGCAAAGCATCAGGGGCTCGATTCTATTACTAACACAACTACCCATCTTTACCAACCCCATTTTTCAGATGATAAAGCTTAAGGTCTAGAAAAGTGAATAACTTGCCCAAGATCACACAGGTTCAAGGCAAAGGTCTGAACCCAGCCGACTCCAGGAGTCCAAACTACCTCACAAGAAAAATACTAATGTCCATTATCTAGAGATCATTAAGAAAAAAAACCCTACTAAATAACCTGGTATAAAAATGGACAAAGGATATCAACATGCAATTACATTAACATGCAAATGGCTAAATATATATTAAAAAGCTCAACCTCACAAATACTTATTACTAAGATTGATAATATCTAGGGTTACAGAGAATACTTGGAAATGGGTACTCATACATGCTGCATTAGTGTATTACTTACACAGCAATTTTGGAAGGCAATCTGGCATTAATAAATACAATCTGTATGCCTTTTCAGTAATTCCTCTTCAAGCATCAGTCCCAAAGAAACATTAAACATAAGCACAAAGAGCCACGTACAAAGATATTCACCGCAGCTTTTTCTGTAAAACTGAAATACTGGAAAGAACTGAATTGCCCAAGCACAGAGAATATGGTATGGGATGGTACATAAAAAGCGAATTACATGGACTGACATGTAAAAACATGGTGATCTATCATTAAAGGGGGAAAAAAGCAAATCATAGCACATACAGATTTTTAACCCGTTTGTTAGGGAAAAAAAGGATCTAAGAGAGAATGATAAAATGTGAGAAAACGAGACAGAGAAAATAAAAGGGAAAAGGAAAAAATGAACATTTGTACACGTTACATGGGAACCAGCATTTTTTAAAGGGGTCCAAAAGGATAGACACCAAACTATGAACAGTATATACTCAGGGGAAGAAAGTGGGATTAGGGCCTGGGAGTTGAAGGGGACTTTCACATTCTACCCAATATTCTTCTATATAACTATGTTTTTGTAATCTTGAGAAGACAAAAAAGCAAGTGACAAAGAACTTACTATCTTGTGTTCACTCTAATTTTTTAAAGAAGCAATATATTTAACCTGGTAAAAAGAAAACACTAAAAACCAACCAAAGGGAATAAAAGAGCAATAAAGAGAAAATTACATATTAAGAACAACTACTGACACCTATAAAGATTCAAAGCAACTGACACAATAAATTTTATTGTTTACATAATGATAGGCTCTGGACAGAGTGAAGACAACGGGACAATGACAACACATTTAAACTATCACAAATTGATCTGTTACAAATTTCCAGTGCTTCAACATATTAAAATGTAAAATATATAAAGAAAAAAATAAGAAATATAAATACTCAGATTTTTGCAGCACAATGCAACGTCCTCTTAAAAAAAGGTTTGCTGTAATTGGGTATTTAATTCCGACAGTAATTCAAAACACAAAATCCCACATTTTCCTACCCTTCCCCAAAATCTGGATCTGGGGATTGCAGTATTAGAGAAGTATGCAAAAATAAAAACAACTTCAGTGCTCAGAAACAAAGCATTTTCCTTATTTTAATGCATCAAGGCGCAAAAGTTTCAATTCCAAAAAGCCAATCATTGCTATATGCGGATAAATAAAACAGATTTAACAACACTTTAATAATCAAATCCAACTAACATTATACTAAAAATATATGTGTGTGTATATATATATATATGCAATACCTATTTTAGAAAAAAAGGTGTCTTGGTGAAAATGATTCTGAAAATATTCACTTGATGCACATTATGTACAAAACCTTCTATATAAAAAATTAAACTATTTTCAATGAAATTCCATGTTCACATCCCATTTGAAAACTGTACTTGAAAGATAAGTAGGTCTACCTAATGGTTTCTGTCTGAAATCATGGCTAAGGCAGTTCTCTTTCCAAGGGCCCTCTTTTTCACCCACTCTATGTCACTAATACTAATATAGACAAATATTACACAGATGCAATCTGACATGCCTATGTGCTATTACCTGGAATTCTGTTCACTGTTAAAACGGGATAGTTTATAGTTGCTACAAAGAATACATTTTTTCTTAAAATATATTGTTTCTCTATTCCAAATTAAGCACTTACTTAAGACATTAAGAGGTTGATAAACCACTCCATTTGGTGTCAATATCAATAGCCCTATAAGAAAGAACTCTGTATTGGAATAGCTAGAAAAGTTTCCACTAAAGTAATAGTGCATCCTTCACCTGCATAGAATCAATTTGGCTTAACAGCTCTTTGCCCCCAGACACCAGTCTGGAGTTCAAATATGCTCTTGAAGGTTCATCTCAGATATGAGAAAACATCTCATATAGGCAATATGAGGGTATATGGGATAATAAAAGTTGTTAAAAGTCTGTTCAATGATTCTTACAGCACTCCTCACTCAGAGTAGCTGTTAGAGGTTAACGTGGAAACAAAAATGGAAAAGACTGGGGGGCAATGAAGCAGAGTTGGTCAAATATTTACACCAGTAATCATTTCACTAAATCTTTAAGCAAATAACTGCACTGACCTGGTACCTCTAAGCTCATCATTCTACAAGCACTGAGGATTTGAAGCTTAAAAGGTGAAAAATAGAATACCCTTAGAAAAGGGGAACAAGTCTGAGGCAAAAGTTGTAGGTCTGTAAATATATATTTTATATGAACACACAACTGTGTGTATTATTCTGTATATATTTACATATGTATTCACAAGATGCCCTGCAGTGTAGTTCAAAAGGCCTTTATCAAGGAACAAACTGATTCTAGTATAGGACTCAAGAGTTCATACCATCTGTATAAGAAACAAATGTGCATATATTCACATCATGTAAACCTTATCAACAAAAACATTGCTATGACACTAGGTTAAATAGGTTTTACTAATCAGTGATGTAATCAGAACATTTCTTACACTGACAATCAAAATAATGAAAAATACACAACTGGGTTTCAAATTCACAAGAAAAAAGATGTTTAGCATGGCAAACAAGAACAAAGTTCAGGTTCCAGAGTAGGGAAAAATATCAAAACTTTATAAATCTCCTGGGATGCAATTTAATTACTGCATCGATTTTAGAAAAATAGACTCATAGAATGAACGATGCTGCTATGAATTCTCTCAACCACATCAACCCATATGTTTATCTTTTTCCTCTTTTGTTTCCAGCTGGAGGTTTCTTCAACTGAAGGAGTTGTCCTCCTGTTCCAAAACCTGCAGAGGCAGGATTGGACACCCCAAATGTCAAACCAGCTGATGCCGTGATGCCAGGATTGCTGAAGTTAAACCCAGATGTACTTGAGCTGCCAAAGCCTTATGTTTAGGGAAGAAAATATTCATATCAGAAGTTAAATAACAAAAACAAATATAAAAAATGGGGATGAGAGGTAAATTTCTAGCTAAAAGAATATATAATCTATAAAAATAACAAGTATCTTAGAACCCTAACTTTGTAACATGGAATTTTACAGGAAAATAATTTAGCTAACAACTAAGAGGCACCTTTAAATAAGACAGAAATTTAGTGATCCAGGCCAAACGAGAAACCTTAGCACAAATAACTGAACTCTACAGAAAACTTCAAGTTGTCAGATACTTTCCTGTTAATTAAATATTCCATGGTGCCTTCCTCCTCAGCCCCTCTAGAAACATATTATCAACATGTAGAAGAGAGACTTCACAACCTTTGGGCCCACTCCTGTAATCCTAAGTCCTCCAAGAAGGCCTTAACCCACGATTTTCAGGGTAATGAACACACCAAAGAGTAGTACCAATTGTTCTGATTTTATAAGAACCTTTGCAAAACTAAGATCAAGAACTAGCACTGCCTACTTAACTAAAAGTACCATATTTAGATTATAATTCTCAAACCACTGAATTCTACTGTTATTTTACTCTTTTGGAACTGCTGATTTTAAATACCACTTAATATTAAATGGAATTTCCTTAATATTCCCTCAATTTAAACATAATTTAATAAGTATTGTCATTATTTCAGACATGCTATTTATTCCTAAGCACTGCATGTTAAAACAAGCCATTATTTACGAACATAGAGGAAATGGAGAAGAAATCTGGAATTTTCTACTCGAAGAGTCAAAAGATTATATACCTATTTCAAATGAACAAAGAATCGCGTTGGTGGTATAGTGGTGAGCATAGCTGCCTTCCAAATGAACAAAGAATCCAATTAATCATCATGTCTAAGCCTGGTGTTCTTAAAACCAAAGGGACTGATAACTAAAGAACATCTCTTTGGGAGAAAAATTATTCTCCTAAATAAATAACGATAAAAACTGGGTTAAAACCTTTATAATCATGGGTTATTTTTATAATAATGAAGAGACTTGTTTAACCACTGAAACTAGTCTTTGGGTTTAAAAGACTCTCTACTTAGTTAAAAGAGGACATAATTACTTATTATATCAAACTAGTAAGTCTGGTTAGAAATATTTCACAAACCTTTTAGTTTATGAGAGAGAGAAAACTGTATGATTCGTTAGGCTTGCATGCTTCATTCAGGGGGTAGAAACTGAATCAGGGATCATTTTTGGATACTGGAAATAACAATACTTACACTTTTAAATTAAATAATTTGCATCTTTAAATTTGCCTGAAATTCAGGCCAAAAACACACAAACCTGCACTAAGACTTCCTGAGGGTTTATTTGTTGTTCCAAATCCAAATGTGGAGGCCCCTGTGGTGCTGCATCCAAAACCAGAGCTAGTTCCAAATCCTAGTGGAAGGGTAATAGAGAAATATACAATGGTATGTAAAACATAGGTTAAAGGATACTGACAAGTAAAACCTAAAATTATCAAAGGTCTAATAAATACAGTGCTATTACAGAAACCTGTGCTTTACTCTTTTGCATAAGGCTTTTGGAAGAATCAGGTTAAATCTGAGATAAACATTTTTTATGTATTTAGACTAAATTTATGACCCATCAGTAATTTTTAAAGAACAAAGCTATAAAGAACAAGATCATATTAGTATTTTCTCTCCCAAATGGACTAGAAATGTTAGTGATCATTCAAATATGATGTCAAACAGATATAAACATAGCTACTTAGGGATATTTCATTAAAAAAAAAAAAAAGACTGACTAAATTCATAAATAAGCATGACATGCACAACAATTTAAATGCCAAGTACCATAAGGTTAACTTTACTCTGCTTTTTACCAAAACGTTTTCACTTACACACCTTTACCACTGAAAACTTGCATAATTACAACATAGTCAATCACGTTAAATCTACTCAGTAACGGTAGTCTCTTGTCACATACCAGCCGATGTTAACAATTGAGAAATTTAGAGTGGGAGCATTCATGGTTTTTCTCTTAATAATACTATTCACAATTTAAATAAAGAAATATTTTTCATTATATAAAGTTGAAGAGTTGATTCTGCTAAGTAAAGACTGTTTCCATTCCCTTAAAAGTCAAGTGCTCTAAAAATAAGATTCAAATTCTTAGGCTACTCTGCAACAGCTTATCTAAAATACTGAGTTTGACAGTATTATGGCCTATTACGCTAAGAAATATGATAGCAAATTGGATTATAGATCATAGGACATATGCTGTCTGCCAAAATTCTACTAATTCCAATAGAGACTACTATATTAAGTAACCTTGATTGCTCACTGGCTTCGCTCTTATGATGATGTATTTTAGTGGAAATAAGGGGACCTTATTCATATATAATGAATGACAATACAATTGTTACAATACACTCTACTTTCAAATACCCATACCAGAGAATTGTGAATATGTTTGTATTTAGCATGACGACTTATAGAAGACTTACCTTACTAGTTAGAATTAACTTATAAAACTATTAATTGCTACATATACAAGTATGCATAAAGGCAAATATGCCAAAAATGCTCAGGAAAAGACAGAAGCCGAGCTGTTCAATTATAAAAAAATTATTTCCCCATTCAAAGTGTCATTTACAGAAGAAGAAGATAATGATTAGTAGGATGTATGTCCAGAAGTAGTTTGGACTCCAAACCGATGTTATTAAGACTACTGATTTTTTAAAGTTAATTAAATTTATTAAAACTAAGTAATTTTCAATTTCACATTTTAGCATATTGCTTTGAAAATATGAAAATCCCTACCAATTAATTTTACTACTCTTTTGTACTTACTATTCACCAAAGATGAAACGATTTTTTTAAGTTCTAAATCTAATACTAGAAAGCACTAATTATGTTTGGAGAACTGTTTTTGTCAGATGGAAACTTCACTTCCAAAACAGCAGACCCTCTTAGAAATTTTTTACAGGCTACTATCAATTCAAATGTATAATAGTCCATTGCAATATTAGAAAAGTGAAAGTGTACCTCCAAGGTTTGAAGAACCTAAGCCACTTGATTGCAAGCCAGTGCCAATACCTGAGCCGAATGGCGTTCCAAAACTAACTCCCAGAGATGGCTGTGGCCCTGGTATAACAAAACAAAACAAAAACAGAAACAAAACAAAACAAAACAAAAAATGGGGGGGGAAAAAAAACAAATTTGCCTTACTCTTTCAAGATTAAAGTTTCTTTATGAAATTATTTTTTAAATAAACAGTGATTAATTTTGACAAATGCTATTTGCTAAAACTCAATTTTCAGGATGTCTCCCCAGCCTGATTTATCTATCCTAACTGATTTACCTATCCAAAACAAAATTGTTTTTAAGTGACTTGTTTGTGCCATACAATTAAGAGGCTTACCACACTGAACGATGAATGTTAATTTACCCTACTAAGTAATTTGAAATCTTTAATGTATTGTAAATTATAATTCTTTTAGTTTTACTTCTAGGATGGTTTTAGATCTCCCCACTTGTTTTCTGATGAAATTACTTGGTGTAATCAGTAAAGGTTTTTATTTTTTTTTCTTTTTAAAACAAGCTCCTTACCGTTAGAGTCAAGTCTCAACTGATCAGACTGACACTAACGTGGCAAAACTATCATGTTACTTCATAAGAGTAAGTACCAAAAAACTAGGCATCACTTTTTATATGAAATATGAATAATATATACAATAAATAGATAAAAAAACAAGACAATGTTTTATTTTATTAAATTTATTGTTCATTTTAAAGCAAATCAATTACACAGTAACATGACAATTCCAACTTGTTCACAAAAAGTGATAACTGAGTTCTATTATTAAGCTCTGCTACATTACACCACTTATCACCTGATTAAATAAGATAGATAATGAACATTTACAAAGGCACCGCTGTGTACCTTGACAGATTCAATACATTCAAGATTTCAATTCAGAAGTTTCTTTCCAACATTTTGGAAAATGTACTCAGGTGCAGAACAATTAGTCATCCTTTTCCCGTTTGTTACTTTAAAGATTTTGGCTGAGTTTGTTTGGCAAGAATAGCATCAAACTTACTAGCCTCTCTTTTTAACTACTTTTTTTTTCTTTAACTAAGCAGAATACAAAAATCTAAAAATCTCTCATTTGATAAATAATTTATGAAAATTATTCAATAAATTTCATAGTACAATCTTCAGTCTTGTCTTTTTCAAGCACAGTGATCAGTGCATCTCAAAGTTGAGGGAACTGCCAAAGTAATATACAGTTTGAAATTTAAACTTTTCAAAAAAATCAAAGCCTTCAAGTTGTTCAATGAAGAATGAGGTTTGTATATTCAAAAGGTAGTGTAAAATTATAAAGCATTAAAAAAAAAAAAAGAGGAAGCTGCATTTTGCTACACTGGGACAGAAACTGGACTTTTCAAATAGCTTCTACCCAGAAAATAAAGAATAAGAACTAATAGCAGCCAGAGTTCTTATACTATTATTAAAAAATAAATTAAAAAAGGATTTAAATTTTTACATCCAGTTTGAGATCAATTTGAGAATAAAATACCTGCCTAGCAGCTCTTTTGTAAAATGTTACTATAGGAAAAAGAAACTAAGCGTATTACTCTCTTATTTCTAACAAAAATAACACGTAGAAAACACACGTCCAGTTTCTTGAACACTGAGAGACCTAAGTGTCACATGTTGATAGGAGGCACTGCTGGTGGAAGACCCTAAAGAATAATGCACACCACAGCCCTCAACCCTACAAGTCGTTAAGAGTTACTCAAATAACATGCTTTTTGTTGTGTGTGGGTCTGTTTTTAAGAGTAACCCTAATCATCAATATTCAGGATATAGGTAATCAAGAACTCTGACATGACAAGACTTTCCATTGCACAACAGGTACATGATACTTTGAGTTTTGTACCTTCACACAAATTCTGAAGGCAACATCATTTATAAAACTAGTAGGCAAATGTATAACATTTTTTAATATTAAAAACTCATGATAAATATCTCCCATGCCAAAGTATTAGCATATATTACACTCTGGCCACCATATAAATTAGTTTCACTATTAGAAAGCAGAATCTAAATCCTTCAGGCAAAAGTCACGTAAACAATTCAAGAAATCTGTTTCAAAATCTGAATAGTCATTCAATGAGAGGCTTAGTTCCATAAATAAAACCAAGTTAGTAGTAATATATCCCAATAATTGCCCAAAGTGAAATCTTCATGTAGAGTAACATTTTACAAAAGTTACCATATAATATATTCACACACAACAAAATCAAGTTTAGCACTGTAATTCATATTTTCCAGAATAAATTCTACTTTCTTAAAAGTAAAACTGCATTCACAGGAAAAGGACTAAAGTGCTAAAATTTTTTAATAATTTTCAATAATACTCAAAATACCTAATGTAATTAGTATGATTATTCCTAAGTCATATTTTAAAAATAATTTTTCTTAGAAACAAAAAATGCCTTTTCCCCAATTTGAAAAATTTTACTTACTGATTTAATGGGGAATGTTCCTTTGGTTGTTAAATACAACAAAACCACAAAACTACAAGAAACTAAAATGAAATACTTAAAGTTTCCTATTTAACACTACATCTTAAATGTCCAAACCTACACTAAAAGCTAGAAATTAGGAATTCCTAACAAAATGTCTCAGCTCTCCTTAAAAATAGCAGCTAAGTCACATGAGAATAGTCTTATTATGTAAACATCAAGAACTTTTAAAAGTGTCAAAACACAACAGCAAAACTTAATCCCAATACATTAGCTTAAAACAATCTATCCTAAGTTAAAATCATACTGATAATCCTAATGTAAATGTCTTAAGCTTTTTAAGAGGCTTCAAAAGCACTGATGGACAAGTGTACTCAAGATCTACTAATATGTCATTTATCCATGTATTGATGCTTATTTCATACATAATTAGCCTGCTGGTTTTTCATCAATTCTCTTCAGTCTTCAGAAGCAATAACCATAAATCATGCAGGCCTAATCTCTATTATATTTTTTCATTAAAAAACACCAAAGAAAAGTTAAGAAGTCACTTAAATCCATACCTCCAACTCCAAGAAAGACTACGCAGAAACCACCCTCAGAAGGTAGAAGCCTAAGAAGCTATCTGCACTTTTTACATTAATGAAGTCAAGAACTCATATGCAACCAAAAGCAAAACCCCTGACAACTCAGATCTTGCACAGATCAACAGTGATGTATAAAAACAGCACACCAGCTTTACCTAACTGAATCTAGATGGTCTTTAAAATTTGTTATTGGCACTTAAAAAAAAAAAAAAGATGTCCTCAAAGTCACAAGACATAAAGAATAAGTCACTGAGTACAAAGCACAATGCAAGAATTTCTCAACAGACTGTAACTCATGAAAGCAGTACATATCTAAGAGACCTCATCCATCTCCCTGTAGTGGTGACATGACTGGAATAACTAACATTCTAAGATGCATAAATGAATGCACTATGGAGCTGGGGAGGCCTTCAAAGAAACAAAAGGAAAAAGAGAAGACATAATGCAAAACTGTTATTACTATTGTTTAGCTTCTCAGTTCTAAAAATCCACACAACTCAAAACGAAAACAATGTAAGACTGTTTAAGGTTGATAAATTACAATCCTGCCAGCCGATGAGGAAGCCCTTACGTGGGTTTCAGAACTGCAGGGAACACAGAAAGGAGTCAAGTTTCCCTGAAGCGTGGCAAAAGTCACAATAAAATTAAATGAGCAAAGGCTCCTCAAGATGATTACTGTAAATCAAGCTAACATTCTCCACCACGATGGAGAGCAAACACCATACTCAACTCATATTGTTTACCTTTGTATCCTCGGAGCCTAGCACATAGTAGGCACTCATATGTACAGAACGAACTTATATCTTCATATGTCCATGAGCCCAAAATGCATGACCTCTCAAGACTGTCTACATAAGAGAACTAAAAACAACAATGCTGACAAGTGGTTTTGCTTCAAATTTAGTTGTATACCACAGAACATAATTCATTTATACCATGACATTTCAAGTAACTGACCTTTCTCAAGTTGTATTTATTAAAATGGAAATCCTTTATATTTTAAAGAATACTTAACCAAAACCCATGCTTATCTAATCTATTGTAAGATTAATATTGGCTCTAAAAAGTAAATTGGTATTATGTTGGTTTGATTAGCTGGTTAAATAATCAGAACTGATAATCACTAATTATGGGACTGATTCCTACACTGACTTGATAGGAATCAGCCACATAATGACTTTTTTCCCTCCATAACTTGAGAATGGAATTCTACACTCCAGCCAGCTAGAGAACTACTACAGAGTGCCACCGTGAGCCACTATTCACACGGGTCCAGCCATGGAATGTGGACGATTTGGCATAAACCAATCATCAGCCATTCACTGATGGTAAGTCAATTCTGTCATCTCCAAATGTGAAGAATAATTTTTAAACTGCCGGTACTGAAAACCAGAGAATGCTTTCCTAGTAGAGGCAGCCTGAATGCAATCTAGATATGCCTGTGTTTTACTCTTTTTGTACTATAATTTACTACTGGACTATATGGAACTCTCAGAAAGACACATGCTATAGGAATAAGCATTACTCAAAAATGTATGAATGAGTAAAGTAAAAAATCAATATCCACTGAGACATTTTCTATGTCATACTTCAAGCCTGACAAAAAAAGAGACTGCAGAAGTAAAGACAATAATTTCCAAAAGACACAGGACCAAACTCCACATTGCAGAACTAGACTACAAAAATGTTTCTCTTGTTAGAAGTGGAATTAAACCAAGGACTAAAATTATCTGCTTTCCAGTATCTCACCAATTATTTTCATCATCTGCCCAGCTTCCCAGTTCATACTTCTTAATGTGTAATCCAGAACATCTCAAAACATCTTTTTCCTGCTCTTGCTACTGTTCTGTTCATTCTGAAAAGGTACAAATAATTCTAGCATGTACTTTCTTCCAAATTTGGTTAAGAGGACCTGTACTCTGTTTCCAGTCATTATGCATAAAAACAACCAAGTGATCTTCAACACACCTTCAGTCATAACAATGTACTTCATCCTAAATGTGGGTAACTCTGTAATCACTATGTATGAGGAAACGAGAATGCACCATCTATCAGTATCATATATGAAAAATGCAATGTGTGGCTGGATTATCTCTGACTTTAAAACAATAAATGATACAATCACGATTTTAGAATCTAATATTCTTAAATGTAATCCGGTAGTGAAACACCATGTTCTAAAGGGCATTTATAGCAATACAGCAAATAACATTAAGTAATTCACAATATTCAATATCCAATTGATGTATAATTATTGCTAAGACTACCCTGCATTTTTTTATCAGGTATGTTTATAATTGTGTCCATCACAATTTTTAGATTGTATTGGAACAGCTACTCATAGAAATTTCTTCAGTGCTAACACAAAAGGAAGACTTAGAAAAATGCACATCAATGTTCTGCATTTGAACAGTAAGAAGCTATAACTTGAATGCATTCAGACCTGTAGCAGGCTGTTGCTGCTGTGTAAGTGTTGCAGCCATGGCAACGGCTGCTGCATTTGGCATGCTGCTGAAAGGGGTGGGTCCAGTAGTAACTCTGGGTGCATTCTGCCACTTCTTGGTTTCTGCTCGCCTGGCTTCAAACACATCTACAGCATCTCCCAAGAACATTTTCCTATAGCCAAGGTACTGTTCTTTTAGCACCTAAACAAAAGAAAAAAGTTAATAAGTTCTTTGTTGACTTTGGAAATATATGAATAATCTAACTAGGAAATAAGTAAGCAGACAAAGACACTGCCAATATTACACATTCGCCCTTAAGTGCAAATCAAAGGGAGGCATGGTGTGGGAAGTGATGCATGCAAGCTCTGTTACTCTCTTAAGTATTTTCTTCCCTATTTTTGTCATGTCTTTACAATAAACTGCCTAAAATATTCTGGCTCCATGATGCCCTCTTTAAAACGAGTTAGCAAAGCTTTTAAACAAGCAAAGTAATATCTAAAATTCCATTTTCAATATTCCAGTTTTTCACGTTTCCCCCTCCAACACCCAACCTTTTGATAACTTTTACATTCAAAAGGCTAAAAACTAGTAAATGCCTTCTTTAAAAGGCCTGGGTGACACGGGTTAAAATAAGAGGTTACCTTAGCAGAGAGAGCTTGGAGGGTATAAAGAGAACTTTTACTTTATCAATATTATTTGACTATTTTACAGTGAGAATGACTCATGTTGAGCTTGTGTCACCACACCGGGGGGGTGGGGATAGTGAGCTTATAATTTCAGATTAAGAAAGGAAAATTACCAAGGTCATAAAGTGGACTGGTTCAAGCAGTGCAACATCTGCCCTGATTAAGGCCATTAACGGGAGCGATTCTACTTCACATCAGAATTACTAAATACTTTCATTAAAGGCTTAATCTAATTTGGATCAGTTTCAAACAACTTTTTGAAGAGATGCAGAATTTTCAGATTTCCTACCATTCTCAGCAGAAATTAGTAAGGACTAGCCTTTTTGGTCTTAACACATAGAGCATTTAGAAATCTATTATTTACAGTATTTAAAAGTTATCATCCTCTTTTGTGTGGACATCAGTATTTGATGTTCCAGTTCCAAACTTTCCTACCTCTACAATGTATTGAAGCAGGCCTGCCAAAAACTGAAAACTGCGGGAAATCCAGTCAGAAGTAGGGTATGTGATATCAGAAGAATGAATTTTATTAAAATTGATCTCCCCCTAATCCATCCTCCCTTTTCTCTGTGCAACTGTGCAATTATATGCACATGCCCATGCAATGTTTGGCATCGACGGCCCATAAATTTTAGTTCTACTTCAGGTACTAGAAAATAATGACCTGCCTTAGAGACTTGAAAGACAATTGGTTTAAGGAAAGGGAAAAAAAAAAAAAAAAAAAAAAACTGACCTCAGCCATGATTTATATAATTACTGATACAATGTCCAATTTTGTTAATGTCCGTGAAGACTGGCTGGCTCAGGTAGTTTAAGCCTGTTTCAGCAAATTATCTCATGAAAAACAATACACAAGAAACAAAAATAAAAAAAAACCCACCTCTTGTGAGATTTCTATAAGTAAGTAAATCTCGAAACTATAGTTTGCTCACTAAAAACAGCTGAAAATAAATGGCAACACAGCACATCTGCTCACAGAACATCCTTTGGTTCTTAGGAATGTGCATTACAAAAAAAAGAGCAGGTTAAATTGTCATGTCAAGTTTATCCAACATGATCAGAGGTGATTTTGTGTGAATCTGTCTCACTGTTTTATGGTCATGTTACTGAAAAGGGTAGTCTTCAAACCAGAGAGGAGAAACTGCCATTGAAAAAGCATGTATGCTTATAAATGACATGTCTGGAATTTGCTTTAAAATATTCCAGGGGGAAAAAGCATCTCTGTGTGGAAAATTGATAAAGCAAGACCAGCAGAATCTTGATAATGATTGAAGCTGAGTGGTGAGTAGCTGGGCATTCATTACAATAGTGCCCTACTTTCTGTGTGTGTATATCTGAAAACTTTCACAATAAAAATTAAGAAAAAAAAAATCTGTACAACACAGACTTCAAAATATCAACAGGCAAAGACACTGTTTTACAGGCTGAAACCAAATCACTGGGATAGAGATAGCGTGCAAAATTGCAGGGAAGGAAAGTTGCAGGAAAGGGAAGGAGACCCTGGAGAGAATGGGGACAGATGTGGGAGCTGAAGTAGAGGACAAGACGAGGGGGGTTCCAAACTATGGCAGGGGCGCCAGAATGGGGGAAAGCAGGAGGAGAATATAAACCCCAACTATTGCATAGTTTTATGAACAATGTACTGATGTGTACTGTTTCTAGCCCTCTCATCAACTTAATTCAAGGCAAAGGTCTCAAGGATGGAATGTTGGAATTATAGAACTGTGCCCAGTAAACAAGAAGTCAAAATCCATGGTTTTTCTCATTACATAAAATTGTCATATTAAAGTTACAAATGTTATCTCCAAAAAAAAAAAAAAACTAAACTAAATTATCTAAAAAATTTGGTTTGGAATTTTAAATATATTAAAGCAAAGGTCCAAAGTATGCTCATTTCAAACATGGTATAATTTAAATGGTTAACTTTTTAAAAAATCTATTACTATGCACCAGATTAAAATAAAAATGAAAATAATGGTAATCTCAAACTGTATTCTACACAGGTACTAATTTATTTAGACTCAGGTTTGGATACTTTGAATTTTAAAGGTTTTTCTGACTATATAACTCCAAAAAAGAATTTAATTATATTTGCCTAACTAGCTGGAAAAAGTATACTTACATTTAACATTTCACTTAAATTTTAAAAACTAACATTACACAAGATACAAAATATTCAGTGACAAATTATTTTATATTATTTAATAAACACAAATAGCTCCCTGTATTTAGAAGGGAAAAATGTAAGCATTTGATGACCAATAAGTATTTAAAACATACGTAAAATTAAAGCAGTGCAAAATGATTTTGCTACTAAGAATGTTTATTTTCTGTAGTACTGCTTATAGTGGTAGAGATGGAAACAACCTAAATGTCCAACAAAAGAGGCCTGGTTAAGGAAACTATGCATGTATATACAATGAAATCCTATATAACTACTAAACATGATGCTGAAGAAATATACATATTAATGCAGAAAGTTGTTTATAATATACTACTGAAAAAAGTTAAAACAGCTGATTGCATAGAATACTTGGATCTTTTTGGGAAAAAAAATAGATCACTTGGGTCTAGATATACAGATATGTGAACTGGTAATGAAAACTTACCTTTACATTTTCATGAATAGACTGAAGTTGTGCAGCTAAAGCTACAAATGTTTGATAAATTTTCTGCATAGCCATTGACAAATCTATAAAAGAAAATTATATTATCACACAAATATCTATGTAACACAATTGGTATTTCTCTACTACTTGAGTCCAATTTTTGGTACAGTTTAAAGCATAGGAGGAAAAAACTACATGAATAGTTGCACGAATAATGAGAAGACAGCACAGTGAGCACACTGAGAGCAGCGTGTCTGCATTAGTCATCGGGGGAAGGGAGGAAGCCCTGAGACTACTGTCCTGGTTAGCATAGTAAGAATTCATAATAAAGCACTTTCTACTTACAGAGAATAAAGATCTAATCAAGGCCTTAAGGAAATTTTCTTATAGCAGCTTAAGACAACTACTAGTAGTTATTCAGAATATCTATTATGTAATAACACCTTAACCTTTCTCACCAAAAAATAGTGCTATCAAAAAAAAAAAAAAAAAAAAAATCACCACAGAAAGCATGTTACCTTGAGGGGTTATATGTGAGTTATTTGCTTGAGTGGCAAGATGGTTTTCTAGTTCTTCGATCTGCTGTCTGTACTGCTGAAGCTGTACCTCAAACTGCTGAACCAAGATTCTGAAGTAGCTACACAAAAACATTTACAAAGTCAGATCAAAGTTTTAAAAATATTATTTTCCTTACACTCAAAATACCAAATAAATAAATATATGTCCCCATTTAAGTAGGCCTTGACTTAGTCTGACGACCTAATGACATAGCACAGATATTATTGAAAGAAAAACTAAATAAGTTATCAAGGTATCAAAAATAGATGCACATCCTTACTCTAATCATGAAAAATCCCAATCAAGGGATAATCTACAAAACAGCTTTATACTCTTCAAAAGAATCAGGGTCATGAAAGACAAAGACTGAATGGGAGAGAGTAAGGAGAAATAACAACTAAATGCAAAGTGAATAGGATCCTGGAATCAGAAAAGTACACTAGTACAAAACAGATCAGATCCTGGAAAATAAAAAGCACTTTAGTGGCAAAGTCAATAAAATTCAAGTAAGTTCTGTAGCTTGGTTAATAATATCGCACCTATGTTAATTTCCTATTCTTGGTGGTTAACGTTAAGGGAAGCAGGGTAAGGGATATAAGGAAATTCTTTGTACTACCATTTTTCAAATTTTCTTAAGGTCTAAAATAAGTTCAATGTAAAAAGTTTTTGTTTTTTTTTTAAAGTGCAATTGTCAGTCAGGTTTTACAAGCAAGTACTTAGGGTTCTTATATTTATAATCTAAAAACACTATAGTGTTTACAGAAAAAACATGTAATACTACTACTATTCTGATAAATTTAACTAGAGAATGCCAAAAAGATAAAAGGGACCTTGAATAGCATGCAAAGCCTGCCGAATGTTATTCTGTAAGAAATGGAGAACTATGAAAGCTTTTTGCAGTGGAAAATGACACAATGCACCATTTTAAAACCAGCTCTGATGGCAGCATGGAGAACAATACAGAGGGATAAAATACTAGAGGAAGTCCAGTGAGGAAGCACAGACCATGCTAATCTGAGTAAGATAAGAGGAGCATTACTGTCTTTGTTAATTTCCTGATTTTGATCATTGAACTGTGGCTATGTAACAGAATATTATATTTAAGGAATACACATTGAAGTACTTTAGCATAAAGGATATCATGTCTGCAAATAACTCAAACTGTTCAGGGGGGAAAATATGTATATACATATAGAGAGCAGGAAACAAAACAAATATAGTAAAAATATTAACATGTAAGGAAACTAGATAAAAGATACAATGGAATTCTTGGTTTTATTCTTGAAACTTCCCTATAAGCCTGAAATTATATCATAATAAAAAGTTAAAAGAAAAAATAAAGTGAGGGACCAGGAATCAGACGGACCTATACCACTCACAAGCTCAGGGCTTCACCTCTTCATGCCTCAGGCTCCTCATCTCTAAGAATGGAATAGTAACAGCTGTAAAGGTTTTGTGGAAAATGAGATAAAGTACGTAAAGTGCTAAGCATACCGCTTGGCATATGGTAAGCATCTGATAAATATTAGCTTATTATCTCTAGCAACAAAAAAGGATATAAAGAAAAGAAACAAGATAGAGATCACATGGCAACTACACAAATACACAACCTACATGATGAGACTGCAGGTGGATTTTTTAAATTTTAACTTATCTACATCTTAACTGCTGTTCCTGAAAACTTATTACCTATATGAATAAAACTATGCAAATAAGTAAAAGGGTTAAACTATTTCTAGAATGCCTGTTTAAGGAAGGGATGATCATAAAATTATTTTTAAATTAAAAAGTCCTTATTGATAAAAATACGTTTCTACTACCTGCAAAATTTAATATAGTGGAATAGGCCCTGTACGTAACAGGCAAATAAACTATAATTGCATAATAGTGGTTAAAAGCTCAGATCTTAGCTGTCACTTACCCTTCAATAAAATGAAGGTAAGAACTGCCTTCTTAGGGTTATTATGAGAATTAAATGGAGAAATACATGTTAAGTGCTTATTAACCCAGGTTTGCTACAGAGTAAACTAAAAATTCTTAGCCTGTGTATTGTACTGTTTTGCTTTCTTATGGTGAGAAAATCTAGTAACTTACTCAGCAGGAGCTGTGTTTTCATGTTGGAGTCCAGGTGGTGTTTTCTGGGTTCTTAAAGCTATTTCAGCATTCTTTAACTCCTAATAGATCAGGGGATTAAAGAAAAAAAACACCAGTTAAAAATACCAATTTTCTGGACTGAAACTTCAAACAATGCCACTCTTATGCTATGAGAACATGCTATGTTTAACCTGCTTTACAAGTTGCTAAAACCTCTTCCCAAAGAAGACAAAGTACACCTTTAAAAAGTTTTATGATAAATTTATAATGAGCTGCTGATCTATTTTAAGAACTATGGACTCAGGGCACCTGGGTGGCTCAGTCGGTTAAACGGCTGCCTTTGGCTCAGGTCAGGATCCCAGGGTTCTAGGATCGAGCCTCACCACAGGCTCCTTGCTCAGCAGGGAGCCTCCTTCTCTCTCTGCCTGCCAACCCCCCTGCTTGTGCTCTCTCTCTCTCTGACAAATAAATAAAATCTTAAAAAAAAAGAAAAATAACTATGGACTTCTGTAAAATTCATGAAGTTAATTCATCTACAGCAAAAAACTCTGCTATTATTTAAAAATCTTTTAATATACAAATACAGAAAATGCTATTTTAAAAAACCAAGGTGGTAGCAATAATAATGTTGAGGCTGATGCAGCAGGAGTTAACATTCTGGCAACTTACTATGTACCAAGCACTAGCTAAAGGCTTTATGTGTACATGGTCCATCCTCAATAACAACCTTATAATGTATGTGATGTCTCCCTTTATACCAATGAAGAGGGGAACTTACAAGGACACGAGGTAACTTGTCCAGACCCATGTAGCTGGGATACCTGAGACCTGCATCAAAGCAGCCCCATTTTAAAGCTTACATACCTAACCATTCTTATATTGCCTTCTACTGTTCCTCAATGCCATTTCTCTCTTTTAGCCAGTGGTTTTTCAAGACTGATACTCTGGTTCTACCCCCTTACATCCCACACTGCTATCACCTCACTGATTTTCAACCTCTATTTAAGTTCTTATTTAAAAAAAGTACCTTAACTTTATATTCCCTGCAATAACCTCTTGCATTCGTCTTACTGCCAAACTAAGTCTCTAACAGTCTCTACCTGTTCTTTCCACTTCCTTTTCATTCTTCACCTCAGTCTTCCATCCTATCCCACGTTAGGACAAATGCCCTGGAGGAATCTGGACTATTAACTCTGAACCCTGCCTACCTCTTGCCAGGCCCAGACTCATAATCAGTGCTCCTATGATACCTAACTGCTTACAGATCCTCAAACGTGCCTATTTCGTGGCTCCATGCCTCTGCTTGGTATTCTTTCTACCAGCCTGGTGAACACTCATTATGTTCAGGATTCAGCACAAAGGTATCCTACTCTGGACAGATGATAAAAGTGCCCACTTGAGTTCTTTGTGCCTCTATCATTCCTTGTACCTGGAACATGTTACCCAACTGATTTAACTCATTCTCCCTAGTATATTTTAAGTCTTTTGACCCCAAACACTTCTGTTGAAGTGCTCTGTGTATAACAGATCCTTAAAAATGCTCACTGACTGCATGTAACCTCAACAAACCATTGGCACCTGCCCTACCCAAAAAGAAGAGATTTAAATTCCTTTCTTATTTAAACTCTTGAGTTATGTAACCAAAAAATGAAGGATTTAAGAGATTTTGCTTTCATAAGATTCTGGTCAATCACAACACTGCTCCTCAGAATTGCCTGCATTTCCCAAAAAGGCTTTCTTTGAAGAAAAGGTTTAAGGGTTAAAGAAGACTAATAACTACTTCACTAAGGGAGTCAGAATATTTTCTCAACTGATAATTCACTACACTGTAGTAGAGCAATAATTCCTGAATTAGAAATAAGAATCTTAGATCAAATTTCTTTGATATCACCTAAAAAATTTTCTAAACTCGACTTAGATGACTTTTTCCTTACGGAAACTTTGACTCATCCTCTTCTTCATTTGCCACCTTTATACTCTACCCAATCTTTTATTATTTCATTTACACCACTAGTCTTTTAGTATCTTTGGGGTTGGGTCTTTATCTCTGAAAGACTATTAACAAGTCTGACATAAAAGGTATTCTATAAATATTTATGAATGGAATCATCCAGTGCTAGAGTTACAATGGATCCCATTATAGCATTCATTTCTCTTTTTCTTAACTTTGCTTCCTCTACTACTGTGCTAATGACCCTTCCCATATAATTTATATAATTTCATATATTTCACATATGAAATTTGTAATTTCATGTAATGTTTAATCGGAGTCTAAACATTCTCCACTGTCTAAAAGTGTAACTAACATTTCCTTCCTCCTAGAAAGATGATACATACATATCTGATGATGTATACAGAACGGTAAGTGGAAAAAAAACATGGGAGAATATCTTAATCATATTTAACTAAAGAGTTTGTAGGCAACCAGGAAATCTGAAAGCAGACAATAAAGGCTTTGAATTCCTTTTAAACATCATAGTTTAGAATAACTACTTTAGTAACACATTTTTATTAAAAATATCACAAAGTATTCTCTAATAGTTGACTTGAGGACACATAAGCACATACAAACTTCCAATTTTAAATCAAATAAGTCCTGGGGATTTAATGTACAGCATGGTGACTATAGTTAATAATACTGTATTGTATATTTGCAAGTTGCTAAGAGGGTAGATCATGAAAGTTCTCATCTCAAGGGGAAAAATTTTTTTAAGTATGGTGGTAGATGTTAACCAGATTTGTTGTGGTCATTTTGCAATATATACAAATATTGAATCATTACATTGCACACCTAAAACTAATATAGTTTTATATGTAAATCATATTTCAATAAAAAGGGATATATGAGCACCTTTAAAATTTTTACTTAAATTATTATCACTTTATGAAGAGCATAGCACTCTGATAAGCCCATGTTTTAAAAAGGCATATAACAGGGGCGTCTGGGTGGCACACTTATCATGAGATCAAGCCCCACATTGGGCGCCCTGCTGAGTATGGAGTCTGCTGGAGATTCTCTCCCCCTCTCCCTCTGCCCCTCCTGCTGGTAAGCGTACACCTTCTCTCTCTCGTTTGCTCTAAAATAAATAAATCTTTAAAAAGGCATATCACATAAAGTTCATTAATAGATGAGGGAAAACTCTAGGGAAAAGATTTCTAGACTGCCACAATCAGATCAAGCATATTTTATAACTGTGAAATATAAAACAAATCATCTACCATCAATCTTCCCCAACAATGTAGATAAGAACTATGTACTATATATTTTATATATATTATACCATAGAAACAAAAAACAAGTACACACGAGTGACAAAAACATGAGCCTCATTAACATTTTTAACTAAGACATAAGACTAGCAAGTCATCAGAATTATTTATAAAGCACGATATAGTTATTTTATCGCTGGCAGATTTTTAAAAACGTATTTTTCTGCCCAGCTTGTATAATATAGCAATTTAGCCAGCAGGCACTCTTAGGAAGCAAACTAGTTAAGAGTATCACCTCTAGAGTTGGATTACCAGGGTCTGAATCCAAGGTCTTCCATTTATTAACAAAGCTCTCTGCCCATTTTCTTATTTATATAGATAAGATAAGAGTGCCTACCTCATAGACCTGTCATGAAAACTAAACTGGACTAATAAATATAAACTGCTTAAAATACTGCCTCATAAATAGCAAGCACTCAATACAAACTAGTAACTACTATTATTAAAGCAGCTTAAAAGTACAGAAGCTATATGGTTTTCTTATAGTATATCTGTATCAAGTCTTATTTATAGTCTATAAAAGAATGATTTCCACTTACATAAAACAAAACAAAACCCTACAATAAAATGACTGTAATTTAGTTTACCTGAGCAGTTTCTATTTTCAACTTGTCAATATTGAGGGTGTTTCTCTGTAATCCACTGGCAGCCAGTGACAGAAGCTGCTTCAGAGCTTTAATATCTTCTTGTACTTTAAGCATGGCTTTTGAAGACATTCTACTAATTTCTTCTTGTACCTGCTTTTGTTCCTTCACAAATTTCCTAAGAAGATATATAAAACTGACTTAAAAAAATACACTTTTGGTTTCCTACAGGAAGAAAGTACATTTACAACAGGTTGGTCAGAGTCCTAGTGTTTTAAGAAGGAAATATTAAAAATTCATCTACAGTTCACATGTTTTTTTCAGAATGACAGTAAAAAAATTTTAATTCCTATTATTCTGCTTTCTCTCCGTTTATAAAAATATTAAAATTTTTACCCAAGCTAAAATGTTTAAGAGGAAGAAGAGATGTTCCCCCTAAAATTTATTCTAACATTCTTCAACATGATTTATCTAATTATATTTTACACACTTACTGGAGATTTTCAACATCCTGGCAGATGACAGGAGGTAGATTTTCATCCTTCAGTGCTTTACTATCCCTAAGAAAAATGCCACAGATGTATTAAAGCCATTGAGATTATAAAAAGCTAACAGCTGAGTTCCACTAAAGTATGTGTTAAAGCGGACGAAATATAGCAAATATTGCCCATTTATAGCTTTCATGGTTGATTTCAAATCTCTTTATAAAAAACCGTAAGTTTCCTGACCTTTAAAGTAACTTTGCCACTTCATCTGACAGGGAGATTTCTTTTCTAAAAAAACTGGCATCTATCGTTAAGTACACATAAATGCATCTGACCAAATGTTTAAGAAAAAAATTAGAAAATACAACAGATTAGATTAAATATTGAACTAAGTTCCCCTGGCTCAAAAATTCTGACTGACCTTTTATTCAGTTCAAAAATATTAAAGCATTCATTAAAGAAAGTCTACAAAACTTCTCATAATGAGATGCTCACTATATTTTAATAATTTCAATTTGTTCTTCAACAAAATAAAAACTAGGAATAGGCTAAGGGAATCATAAATACTTAATGAGGATAGGAATAGGTGAAATTTGGCATGCTGTAATGTAATTATGAGTTAAATTTCAGTCACACATCTGCTACTACTTCCTTGATATAACCCTAAGCAAACCTCAATCTCTTCCAGCTTTCTCATTTATGTAATAGGGCTAAAATATACACAAGATGTTTTGGAGGCATGAACTCGATCATTTATTTACAAATGTTTTATTTAATGTAATACAAATTAGGTGAGAAAATATAAGTAGTAGTAAAAATAGTGATCTTCAAACATATATGATGTATATGGAGGCTTTTCTCCCTCTTCATCATAAGAAAATAAATGGTACTGGTATAGTAATTTACATATAAAAGGTATATATATGTAAAATTGAGCATAAAGCATTCTAGAAAGAATTGGTTATAAATTTTCCTAATAATTAAAAATGAAAGATTTGACCTTCCAAAATCTTTGCATATGTTTATTATTTTATTTTAGACAAAAACTGATTCAAAGAATTTTTCTTCTAAATGCCTATATGGTTTCATTTACTTCCAACGATACCACTTGCCTATAAATTAACAAGTAAAATTCTTCAATTAAAAATTGCAAACTTACTCTGGTCTTGTTCCTGTTTTATCACCTAGAAAATTCAAGAAGCTTCATGTAAGAACAGGTCATTTAACAATGTATTCCAAATTCAAGTTTTAATTTAACACAAACTAGGGTATAAATAGAAACTGCTAAGCATTTTTTAGACTGCCTCTTATACATCATGTGAGGTCATGAGTTGTCATAAACTCCAAACAATACATGTTATGGAGACATGTTTGTGTACATATAAACAGACAGTTATGTAGCTGATTTGTATCTATTTCTTTAAGGGCAAGAATCTTCCTCTTTCAACTATCTTCCATGAAAAAGATTCTTGCTTAGTGCAGTTTAACTCCTGAGAGTTTTACTTGATGCTTTCTTAGGTACTAGCAGTTTAGAATACTAAAATATGTCAGATTACCTGGACGTCTCTAAATATTTCACAAAAGCAGCAATTTTTTTTAAAGATGAAGTTATTAATGTGTGCAGATATATCAACTACTTTCTCACTAACACCTATTTAGTGGTTATCATTAACAGTATATGTCTAAAAGTAGAAAAGAAAAATTTTCCGTCAGCAAAATGCAGTGACTCCCTTTCTCCTTTTCCAAAATTTATTTCACACTACAAAATAAGACCTGCTTAATTAAGAAAATACAGGAACACACAAAACTTCATCCCACCAGAGAACCTTAATGGTTCCTCTTATAACCTATTTCTGCACTTATACACACATTTTTAAAAGCAATCAAGATGATTATAAGTTATGCTAACATATTTTCTCAGCATGTTGTAATTAAGTCTTTTCCAAGTCACGTAACATGATTTTAAATGACCACAGAATACTGATGACATAGCTGTATCAGAACCTTTATGTCCAACCCTCTTCTTAACGTATGAGCATTCACTATATAAACAATGCTGCTATAGTCAATGTCTTCATCTCCAAATACTTGTGCATGACTTTATTTGTATTCCAAAAAAAGAGGAATTTATAGGTCAAAGATTACATCAGGGAACGCCTCTGACATCAAACTGATCCTTCAAAACAATTGTTCCACTTTATCTTCCCACCTACTATGAATAAGAGTACTTTTTCTACCACACCCTCAACAACAATGAACATTTTTTTAAAACAATCACTGCCAGTATATAGGTGAAAAATGCCACTTCATTATAATCTAAATTCATATTTCTGACAGTACTAAGTAAAACATTTCAAATGTTAATTAGACAAGTACATTTCTCCTTTAGTGAATGGCCTATTCAGGCTATTTGTACATCTTTGAGGTATGTTTCTCACTGACTTCTAAGAGCTATTTCAACATTATGCATATTAATTCTTTGTCTCATATATATATTTCATGTGTCTATTTCTAAAATCAGACCCTAATTTTAAGACACATCTCAATTTCAGAGGTTAAAATGTGAAAAAATAAGCATCTAGAAATCAAGTATTTTTCTTCCAATTTGTCATTTACCTTTTGCCTTTCTCCATGGGGTTTCTTTTGTTTACCTCTTTAATCTAACTATAATTATTTTTCCATATTTTGTATTTCACTGATTCTAAGATCTTTCTCTTTCATAGTTTAACATTTCTGAAATTGGTACCCATGTTCTACAGATGGGGGTCTTTGATTGGATGAGACACAGTAATATAAAGTAGGAATTTAATTTTTTTTCCAAATAGTTCAACTTTTTTATTCATTAATGTACTATTTTGCTCTTTCCTTGATATTCCATTTTTATTATATTCACAGAAGTTTATACAGACAGACCTGTGTACATAAAACTTAGGCCTGTTTTTAGTCTACTGTGGGCCCTGACTAGTCTCTCTAGCTTTGCATCTGTAATACCTGTGGACTGCTATAAAAGCTCCCTAATAGCACTCTGTAACTGTTCTTGCCCTCCTGCACATTATCTTCCACATGGCTGCCAGAATGCTCTTCTTCAAAAATGTATCTCAGAGCACCTGGGCGGCTCAGATGGTTAAGCGTCTGCCTTCGGCTCAGGTCGTGATCCCGGGGTCCTGGGATCAAGTCCTGCGTCGGGCTCCCTGCTCAGTGGGGAGCCTGTTTCTCCCTCTGCTTCTGCCACTCTGTCTCTGACTCTCATGAATAAATAAGTAAATAAATAATCTTAAAAAAATAAATAAATAAAAACGTATCTCATGTCACATTATCCACATCAAAACCCTAGCAGGTCTCAACTGTCCTCCATGTAATTACAAAACTCCTTAAAGTGGCACACACGGCCCTTCCCTTTATGACGTCTGGAATCTGATCTTTCCGTGCTGTAGCTCACTGGTCTTCCAGCAGTTCTTCAAAAGAGTAAAGATCATCCTCATCTCTAGATCTTGCTCTATGCTACCCCCACTTACAGAACATTGTTTCCTACCACTCTTCATCTATTAAACCCAATACTGTAGGTCCAGGCTAACTGATATAGCTACTAGAGAAACAGAAATCCTTCACATTAAAAAAAGAATCCCTTGACATGTATAGCAGGTTAAATGGAACTGATGTGGTACATCAGGTCATGTATATTTATTCTACATATTCCTTTTGTTCAACTCTAAGGTATAACATGAGAGGAAGACAATGGGGGAAGGCGGGGGGGAAAAGTAGGGGAGATTAACTCCTTATATTTCTCTTACTCCTTTGCCTCAATCAGCTCTTTCACATAGAACCTAAAAGCAATTACAATAAAAAGAGAAACAGTTTCATAATTAAAATCAAAGTAGTTGGAGGGTACCAAACTGCTCCAGCTGAGTAAAAAAATAAGCTGCTAAAACATCTAAGATAATTTTTCTAATTTTGAAGTTGCTACAAATAAAACTAAGTAAAAACAAGAGATAGACCCCTATGTTTAAAATTCAGTCAATTTTCATTCAAATAAAAATAATCCCAAATTTTCTAAGTTTAAAAGGATTTTAGGATAGCCAACTTTTAAAACAGTACTTCACCCTAGAATAGTATCTCTATATAATAAAAACCATGTCCAAACCAAAAAATTCTTACAGAGATATATGGACACGGCATATTTTACATCTTCATCTATTACCTCATTCTAAGTTCTTCAGAGGGGTTCAATGCAATATGCATATATATACCCTACTGAAACATGCTTTCTCCAGAGGCATAAGAGACATTGCAAGGCAAAACAAAAACTCATGCACAGGAACAACAAAACTAAAACACTTCTTTTTTTTTTTTTTTTTAAGATTTTATTTGCCAGAGAGAAAGAGCACAAGCAGGGGGAGTGGCAGAGAGAGAAGAAGCAGGCTCCCTGCTTGTGGGACTCGATTCCAGGATACTGGGATCATGACCTGAGCTAAGGGCAGACACTTAACTGACTGAGGCACCCAGGCGTCCCTAAAACACTTTTCAAAATGAATCTAGACTGGCAATTTTTAAAAAGAATATTCAGCATGGCAAGAACACAGCGAGAAGGGCATTTTCATACTGGCTGGTGGGAAATAGATTGGTAAAACCTTTCTGAAAAGTGATTTCACAATATATACCAAGGGTCTCCAAAACTGTCCCTTTCTTTAAGCCAATGATTCAGTTTCTAGGTATTTGTCCTGAAAAAATAACCAAAAATATGAATGAAAACTTATAATAAAAGCAAACACCTAGACAGCATCTACTATGTGCCTGGCTCTGCTGAAGTCTTATAAATAGTAATCCTCAGACCAACACTGTCAAGTAGGTACTATTATTTTCCCCCACTTTACATAAAGAAACTAACGCACAGAGGGATAAATAACTTGAATAAGGTCACAGAGCTTGTAAATAGCTGGAGGGATTTGAAACCAGATGATTTCAGCTCAAGTCTATACCCTTAAACTACAATACTATTTTGCCTCTTTCTTTTTTTCTTTTTTTTTTTTTTTATTCATGAGAGACAGAGCGAGAGAGAAAGGCAGAGGGAGAAGCAGGCTCCCAAGGAGCAGGGAGCCCGATGCGGGACTCGCTCCCAGGACCCTGAGATTATGACCTGAGCCGAAGGCAGACGCTCAACCATCTGAGCCACCCAGGCGCCCTATTTTGCCTCTTTCTATAAGGATGCTCAATATGTTGAGCTTCTACTTCCTAGAATAAATGAACTGAAAACAAACACTAACAATAGAATAATGGTTGATTAATGATATATCAATTCATAATGCTGATATTAAGCAACAGTAGAATACCCCTAAAAGAATTACTGAACTGACAAATACTTGTGATATAATACACGAGAAAGAACAGATTACAAAGCAATACAGTTGACCTTTGAACAATGCAGGGATTAGGGGTCCCAACCCCCCAGGCAGTTGAAAATCCGTGCATAATTTTTGATTCCCCAAAATCTTTACTAATAGCTTACTGCTGACCAGAAATTGTACTGACAACATAAAGTCAATTAACACACACTTGGTATATGTACTATATACTGCATTCTTACAATAAAATAAGATAGAGAAAAGAAAATGTTTTAGGAAAATCATAAGGAAAACACATTTATAGTACTCCACTGTTATTTATTGGAAAAAATCCACATATAAGTGGACCTAAACAGTTCAAAGCATGTTGTTCAAGGGTCAACTTGTATACCCTATATGTGTGCATGATCCCAACTTAAGAATATATATTAATACACACATTAAGATAGCTACATAAGACATAAGCACATACAAAACTGTTTTTTACAAAAATAAAATCTTAAACATACAATACACACAAAATTTGTGAAATATAAAGCAAACAAATTTAAAAGTAAAAACTTTACTACTGAATATATAACTAAAAATCTTCCTGACATAGGAATTTAAGTTACTGTTAGAATATAACATTACTTACTCTTTTTATCTGATGAGCTACTAAAATCTATACCACCAAGACCTTCATTGCCTGCAGTTGAAGTAGCTGCTGTGGTTCCCAAAGTCAAGCCTAAAGCATTCTGTCCAAGTCCTACAAATAAGCCAAATATAATTTACAAAGTTCACTGAAAGTCTTTATAATGATTTTCCCTTAATGACCAAAGCTCTTAAATGCTTTTAAGTTGGATCCCGTTTTTCTTCATACTTAAGTAAATAACAAGGAATAAGTCTGGAGTGAGGCAATGGTATATGTAGTTTGGATGATGTAATTTTAACTTCTTTACTTTTTAGGTCATTTCTTAAAGCGTAGTTGACACACAATGTCACCACACAATGTCACATTAGTGTACAACAGTGATTTGACAAGTCTACACATTATGCTATGTTCACAAGTGTCACTACCCCATCTGTCACCATACAACCTTATTATAATAACATTGATTATATTACCTAGGCTATACCTTTCATCCCAGTGACCTACTCATTCCATAACTGGAAGCCTGTACCACCCCCTTCCCCTTCACCCATTTTGCCTACCCTTTCTGGCAACCATCAGTTCTCTGTATTTATGGGTCTATCAATTTTTCTTTACTAAAAACATCAGAGCGTATCTGTTAATTCAATAAATGTGAACATACTACTTATTGTTTTTTTTTAAACCCTCCTAAAAAAGCAGTTTTAGTTTGTGTATTTTCAGGTGAATACTTCTTGTCTTCCAGTCATGCTTTGGAATTGTATACTTTTAAAATAATCTAATATTGGATGTGTTAATTAACTTGATGGGAATTTACATTGTGCATGTATATATGAAATCATCATGCTCTACACTTTAAGTATCTTACAATTTTACTTCTCAATTATATCTCAATTAAGCTGGTGACAGATAAATAAATAAATAAAATAATCTACTAATGATTTATAAGATTTCAATATAACATAAAGCAAATAGTTTTACTATTAATGAAATTTAAAGAATTGAGAGTTGGAAGCCTTACAGTTCAAACATCATCAAAATTTTATACTCCTACGTTTTCTTAACAAAACTTTAATGAAAGAAGTAGACTTCATTTATTTAAATTCTACCTCACTGACAAAAGGAACTTAAGGGACTAAACTACAGTTACTCCTAAGTCATTAATGTATGCTTGTGAATCACGTAGCAAAATTTTAAAAAGACGTGCATTGGTAAATCATCTAAGTCCATGCATTCCCAAGCTGACACAACTGTGGTTCTTTTTGGACAGACGCTATTTACTTTAGAAACAGAGGAAACAGTAGGATGTACTGGATAAGAGCATGGGGTAACTGAAAACCGGATTTAAATACTGACAATGTGCGACAAAAAATATAGCTAAATAAAGGTCCATTTTTTAAAAAAAATCAGTGGCATCTTTAGGTTAGCATAACCATAAATCAGGCACTGACGTGTGTCTAGAGCCTAGCAAAAATTAGAACAGGCCTAAAAACTCATTAGCGAGACACAAAAACAATCCTCCACCTCCCCTTTCTGCTATTTTTGTGTTTTGCTCTCATAGGAATTTTTGGGAGAGATGTTTAAATACTTATCCTGCAAAGAATGTATGTTATAGTCATCCAGTGATTTGGTTATTAGGAGACATTTTGAATACCCACAAGGTTAGACAATAGTGACAAAGATAAGTATTTGAAAGATCAACGCAAACTTAAATGCTACAAATTTTTACAGATGATCTTCACCATCTCCTTTTTTCCCCTCCCACTGACCAAGAGTTTCTTCATTAAATTTAGTATCTGAATAAAGTACATGAAAGAACTGTTTAATAGAAAACACCAGGTCATACTCCTTCATCTTTCCCACACAACCAAATATTAGACACCTATAGGTGTTCAGTAAAACTTCTGAAATTAAATAGCCATTATAAACGAACATACGTATTATTGGAAATTCTGTGATTTCAACATGTTTCAATGTTGAAAAACATGTTTTTCCTAACTCATAAATTGTTAAAGAGAAATTCTTGATGTGATATTGCTATTTGAGATAATCATACAATGTTTTCAAGTCAGAGGAAAGCTTTTCTCACTCTTACATTTTATTACATTATATATAGTATCATGTTTCCTCTATTATTCATTCCCAATATTCAAAACATCCATAGAATCCTTAACATGAGGCTAATATCAAAATAAGCATGTAATGAAAAATCAATCCAAGATAAAAATATTAAGTATTCTCTGCCAAGTGAATTGGTACTTTAGTATTTTGCCTGACTATAATAAATTTAATACTTGTGTTCTAAAATGTTGTCTTCAAAGCATGCCAACCCTTTCCTGATGTCTGTAATGGAAAGCCATGCTTAAAACCAGGGCTTAAAAGGTCAAGTTGTTTTACAATTAACTTAGATACTAAATGATCCAAAACTATGCAACTGGCATTTATTAAAAAGATAAGTTTCTCTAGAATAGTTTACAGGCTCCTTAAACAGGCCCTTCTTTGCTTCTTTATCTAGTCAGTCGATATTGAGAAACAGAAAAATTTATTTCTACAATATGGCTAAGATGTCCAATTATGTATGAAAAACAGTATTTTATAATTCAGTTTTCATACTAAACAAAAAACATACAGGTTAAAGAGACAAAGTGGTCTGTTCAAAAGGTCAAAATATAAAGTAAATTTAAATATAAATATTTACTCTTTTGGAAAATGAGTATCATCAATTACCTGATGTCGCTGTATTTGAACTCTGGAAAAGCGACCCTCCCAAACCAGCTAAGGCTCCCCCTAAGGAAAGGCTTGTTGATGCAGTGGTAGTTGTGGCTGTTGTTCCACCCAAATTATTTAGGGTAAATCCTGTAGATGCTATAAAAAGTGAAATCGTAAGGCTTCACAAGGAAACATTTCTAAGAACACCAGAGAAAATGCAAAACATTTCCAAACAAAACAAAAAAAAAAACAACAACAAAAAAACCCCCCTCATGTCCATGATAAAATTCGCTCTTAGGAAAAATTACTCACTAAAGATAAAATTATATATACTTAAGAATAAAGACAAATAGTACCTTAAAGCAAAAGCTAGTGACAGAAATAAGAGTTTTGGGTAATACTAGAATGGTATCAGGTAACTGATTCCAGACAGTAATAAAGAGTTTTCAACCCAGGACACCAACTTCGCCTTCAAAAGCCAGGCAAGGTTTAGGCAAACTCTTTATCCTTCCTTGTCACCAAAATGCTCCTTGGATATTAATAGTTTTACATTTTACCTCTCACCCTGTCCCTGCTTTGCTCTGTAAATAGAGACCAGCTTCCAGGATGGCCCCTGCTGCTTTAAAGCCCAATGATGACCTTCACAAATCAGCAATTTTATAGGTCAAAACTGCTGTGATTAAAATAAAAACTTTCCAAAACTGAAGTTATCTAATAAAGGTGGATACCTATATTCACTAGCCAAAAACAAAATAAAATTCAACCATAAAACGTGACTTTTTCCATTCTGCCTCACCTGCTGGAGTTGATGTCAGAGCAGACGAAAGAGTAAGACCACTAGCTGAGGTAGAAGTAATAGGGAGAGCAAATGGTGTGGCAGATGCGGCAGGTTTAGTGAATCCTAAACTGAAACCTGTTGTAGACGTAGATGTAGTAGCTGGCGTTCCTGTGTCAAACAAACAAACAAATCCTATTTTACCATAACTGTGTATGTATTATACCAGTTTCAGTCAGGATCCCTAAAAGTTTGTGATCCTACTTTTGTAGATAGAAAGATATTTGGATATATATGAAAAAGGAAAATATAGAAGTTGGAACCAAATCATGGTGAATACTTAAAAGAGGACCCTATGATTTAAAAAAAGCAAAAGAAAGTCCAATCAACGTGGTAATATTGAAATCCAAGTTCAGTTCTATCCCTGGATTTACCTAAAACAACATTTATCCTTCCTTTTCTTTATACTCAGCAGAAAAACATCCCTCCCCTCCAAGGCTATTTAAACCACCATTCTCTACTGCTTCCATTTCCTTCTGTGTTTCTGTCAGCTCCTGCTACGCCTTTCAATCTGCTTTTGTCCATCTCCTTCCTCTGTTCACTTCTTAAATGATACTGCCTATGGCTCCAGACCTGCTTCCATACTTCCCAACTGCAGAATTTCCACTAGGGGAATATGGGTCTAAATCTACACCTACCGGAGTCTCCCCTGGTTAGTTCCACCTGGATGTCCCTTCCCTTTGCACCTCGTCTCCCTACACAAAAACGTTCCTAAATCCCCTGCCATGGTCCACTTGGTTGCTCAAGCCAGAAACCATATTCACCCCTGACATTCCTTCTCTCTCCTGCATTCTATTAGTCACAAATCCTATTGATTCTACTGCAGAAATATCCCTGGATTACAAGCAACCTCAAAACCCTTAGCTCAGGTCATCTCCCTCTCAAGGACAATTACAATAACCTCTTAATTTGTTTCTGTGCTATCAGTCCTTCTAAACTTTAATCTATTCTTCGAATTACTTCAGTTACTTTAAAAATGAGAGAACACCACCAAAAAATAATACCCCGGTGATTCTCCCTGACTGAAGGCTCCCATTAGCTCTACACTATCTCTACAAAGGCGTGGCACCCACATGCTCCTCACACCCCCTCTCCCTACCATTCCCACTTCTGAATCCTAAACTCCAAGAACCAAGTACTTTTCCTATTTCCCTGGATCCCTTTATGATTGGGCCTTTCCACTCCTCCATCAGGAATGATGTTTTCTGCCACCCCAAATAAACTCCTACTCTTATCTTCCTCTGTTTTCCTTGGTGCCTTTCATACATCTGTTAGAGCATTTACCAGATCACACAAGAACATATTACTACACCTGCCAGTCACCTTCACCTCATAACCCACTGAATGCCTTGCTCATGCACTCAGCAGCTGACATCATCAGTACCATCCTCCCCACCAGTACCATCACCACACCAACAGCTAATACTAAATGTTCAAAGCATCATGTATACCTAAGGCCACAGAGTTAGGAAGTAATAGCTGCTCAAAAATATTAAATAAAGAAATACATAACGACCTGCATTTTGGCTTCTCCTCAAGGCACTGAGAGAAGCAGCTGCCAGAAATTAAACTTTTGGATTGCCCTTACCACAACCAGAAATTCCTGCCAGAGTACAGTGCTTTGAAATCCTATATGGGTTCTCCAATCTCAGAAAATAAGAGAATCCACTGCTTGCCCTTGAAGCCAATCCTGTCCAAAACTCTGGTAGTAAACAGATGTGTTACACCTTCTGCTGGTAACAGGTGAGTAGCATCCAAATGAAGAAAGTCCACCAATCTTTAGTTTATTTAAACTTTTTATTTAATGTCAGTTAAATTAATAAATCTAACTTTTATTGAGTTTCCTCACTGTCCTCTCATTCATTCATTTCCTTTGACATTATTAACTGCCATCCTACTTCACTCACATTCCCTTTGGCATATCATTACAGAGAACTATGATGTTTTTGAGCTGGAAGGGAATCCAAAAACGTTTTAGTCCAATACACCCCTTTTATAAGTAACTAAAAGCTGCCAGATACTCTATGACCACCTAAGACCTCACAATGATTTGGAGGTACAAGCAGGGTTTAATTCCAAGACTTCTGGCCTATAGTTTGTTGATTTTTTTCACTAAAAGGATTCAAATGACTACAAAATTCAGTGTGAAATAAATCTCCACAGAAAAACCATATCTGTTTTTGTTTTTTTTTAAGATTTTATTTATTTATTTGACAGAGAGAGACACAGTGAGAAAGGGAACACAAGCAGGGGGAGAGGGAGAAGCAGGCTCTCTGCTGAGCAGGGAGCCCGATGTGGGGCTCGATCCCAGGACCCTGGGACCATGACCTGAGCCGAAGGCAGACGCTTAATGACTGAGCCACCCAGGAGCCCCCATATCTGTATTTAAGGGTTTTTTCCTGAATTAAAAAGTCATTGACTTTTTTAAAAACTCCAATACTGAAAGGTTCTGTGATGAGTCAGTGTCTGTGATCTATATTAGGTTCCTTACATGCTTCCTTCTATACCCCAGCTCTGTGAGATATTAAGAAAGAGAAGAGTAGAAAACCACAGATCTGGGATCTTTCCTCAAAAATTCTTACCCAGAGTTAATCCTGTAGTTATAGTTGTTGCTATTCCTGAGGACAAAAAGAGAAATAAAATTCAATCATCAATGGAAGATGACATTTTTTGGAGTTTATCACAAGGGCAAGACTTGGGAGTCATCCTGAGGGTGTGATACTACAACAACCAGTATTTTCTACCATAACCACTAAAACAAACATTCTTCCTATAGCACTGGTTTTCATATTACAGGCTGTATATAATTTGATATATTAGGGAATAAGATTTATAAATGCAAACAACTAATGCTTATAACAACACTAGGCAAGAAGTAAAAAATCTACTCCAAGCAAACACTGGCACACAGTGTTGTCTCAAGAAGCTCACTGGCTGCTCTCATATTTACTCCTACAGTTCTTACATTTTCTATGTATTGCTGTGAAAAGTTGCAGTCAAAGCTGGAAGGTCAATGCAAAAAGTGGTAACAGACTAAGAGTCCCTGAGGGTGGAGAATAAAGAGTAAATAAAGAAGTAAACTTTTTAAACAGCAGCACCAGTGAAACATATTTTTAACTTAATAATAACCAAATGTCTGTAAGTATTAAAAAACAAACAGCTTTTTATTATAGAAATGTCTACCAGAAACCTTGACCTCTTGCCCTTTTCCCATCAAAACAACTGTTTTAATAATACAAAAACTTAAAACATCTCTTAGGAAGGTAAATGATAATGTTATAGTAAGATAGGATGCTGACTGTCCCACATATGTGGCTAAATTAATTAATGTCCAAATTGGTAAACCTGGCTTATCTTCACTAAGGTTAAACACTGCATTATATAATCTAATATAAAAATTAAATTAATTCATTATATTTAAAGAGATGTGTATCTTCTTTGTGTCAAGTATATTTTTAAAAAGTTATTTAAAAAAAGAGATCTTATTTCTTTAAATGTGTTTTCCTTCCCTTTTTTTAAGATTTATTTTTGAAAGACAGCTCGAGTGTGGGAGGGGGAGGGGTGCGACAGGGGGATAGGGAAAAGAGAGAATCTCAAGCAGACTCCCTGAGGAGCCTGAGGCCCAAAGAGGGGTTCATTCTGCAAACCATGAGATCATGACCTGAGAGGAAATCAAGAGCTGGACCCTTAACCAACTGAGCCACCTACCCAGGCACCCGGAAATGTGTGTTTTCCTTTACACTAAAATACATCATAACCAATGTTGGGCCTATCACTGGCCTTTAATTCCACATCCCTATATATTTTTTTCATCTTAGTATTTACCATTTTTTAGGTCTGTCACCAAAGACAATCCCTATGAAGGGAACAGATATAGAACAGAACTTGAAAAAGAATATCCCATACCTACTCCCTGAAAATGTGACAATCCTCCTTACCTGTATTTGTTCCTCCTAGAGTGAACCCAGTGGTAGGTTTCGATCCAAAGAGCCCGGTGCCAAAACCACCTGAAGGAGCAGATGTAGTTGCAGGAGTTGCAGTGCTTCCAAGAGTTCCAAAATTGAGCCCCACAGAAGGGTTGCTTGTTTATAAAAAAACACAAAACAAAGTCTACTAGAACCAGTATTTCCTTAAGAAAAATAAAAATTAACTCTTCAAGGTTAAGTACTTTCTTTCATTTAACGTATTCAATATATCACCATAGGATACAAAAGGAACTATTTTTAACAAACCAAATTCAAGTATTTTCCTGTTCTCTTTAAAAAAAAAGTCACATACAAAAGATTTCAGATCCCAAGTATCACATATTCTACTTTTATAAGTTTTATTGAAAGCTAGCATATTTTTAAATGGCCATAGAGAAATCCTATGAATGTGGATCATTTTCCTCTTGAATGACTCATGTATAGTTCACACTTCTAAATACATTTGTTCTTCCCCAACTACTAATAACATAAAGAAAAATAAAACATGCTCAGAAATAGAAAAGTTATTCTAAGTTGTCTTCACCACCTCTCTGTTGCTATATCACCATATTTATGGAGTTGGGCAGGGAGTGGGGGATGCAGTTAGTTTTCTTGCCACCAAAACAGCAATAAGAACTGGGGTCGGTGTGGGAAGGGGAAAAGGACTAAACATAACCTGGCAAGAGTAAAATACAAAGCAAAACTACTCTCTATCCAGATTATGTGTTCGTTCATCAGCAGAAATCCTCTTCAGAGTTCTTGAAAGCTTAAAAAGAACAGCTGATAATAACAAGGGATGTGAACAAAGTTCACAAATTTCAACTGTTTTCTTATCAAAACTCAGGGGCTCATATTTGCTATCTATAGGTGGGAGAGCAAATTATAAAAATAAACAAAAAATCTTTCAACTTGACACTCCAAAAATTGTGTAGGAGAGTTAAGAGAGATTATAACACATAACATAATGGGAGCTCCCATTCATCCTATATAGGTATCTTTATTCCATCTGCCTGCCCTTCCATACAGACACAATCACCATAAAAGTCAAGGTCAGTTTTAAAAAGCTTAAAAGTCTGGGACATTTCAATTTAAGGAGGCAACAGTGTTATGGCTGGGTTCTAGTACCAGCTCCCCAATGTCCTGGGACTTGTGTGACGTAACTTAGCCTTTTTGATCCTCTATTTCCTCATATGCAAAATGGGAATAACAGTGCCCACTTAACAGATTTTTTGCAAAAGATTAAGAGATTGTGCATGGTGAATTAACTTCACTTAATAAATGTTGTTACTACTGTCATCAGTAGGAACTTAATAAATTCAACTAAACACATTATATACAAGGTATTATGCCAGCCCATCACCATGAGGGGAATAGAACCTGAAATCAGACATCAACACTGAGTACGGGGGAAAAAGGGGAGTGCACCCTATGTCTTAGGTTATCACTGATTTTAAAATGATCTCTAGGAGCATAGGTGTGTGAAGTACAGAGGGTTGGCAGCACAGGGTTGCAAGGTCTCACCAACAAAGCACAAATCTTTAAACACTTAATCAACTGAAATAAAAAGGTATTTTAATAAACATTATTGGCAAATTTTGAAGACCTCAAATTAAGAAAATGGTTATTATGCTCTCCTCCCTCCCAAATAATTCAGTGATCCCATTTGGTTTTACTGCTATTCCATTAATATACAAAAGGTGTACAGTGAAATTATGTATTTTTAGACAATTAAAATATTTAAAATTTCTTGACACAATTTAAGATAACTGAAGACACAATGAAGTGTTTCATAATTAAATGTGAAAACATTACCAAAGAATTACATCAAAGTGGTATCTTCTTACTCAAGAAAGCAGAAGAGAAATTTCTCGCAGGAGAGAAATTGACTTAGTTTAACAAAAGCTACCCCAGACAGGACCAAGTTTTGCCTCAAACCACTATTATCTGCCAATGACTCATCAGGATGTGTTACAGAAAAGCCAAGTTGTCTTCAACAGGTCAGGAATATTGTTTTAACTTCTCCAGCATGACCTAATGTGGACTTAGAAAGTAACATTTATTGAGCACTTACCAAGTGCCAGATATGATGCTAAGTACTTTTACGTGCTTTACCTCATTCAACAACTCTGTGAAGTAAATATATTATACCCCTTTTCCAGATGTGGGAACTGAGGCTTGGAAAGTAACTTCACTAAAATGATTTACCTAAAGAGACCAAATCACCAGATGGCACTAGGGGAAGTCAGGTCTCCAAACCAGTACTCCACCAGAAAAATGTTAGACTGTGTCTCCTTTCGTTCATTTAGGTAAGCCCTTCTAAAGTTTATTTTATTTATCTCTACACGCAGTGTGGGGCTTTCACCATCCCGAGATCAAGAGTTTCATGCTATTCTGACCGAACCAGCCAGGTGCCCCTTATCTAAGCCCTTCTAAAGACTGTGTACATGTTTCTAGCTGATCACTAATAACTCCTTTACTCAATCAACAAATATTTATTAAAGCCCTCTTCATGTGCCAGGAACTGTCATAGGGACTGAGGATGGAGTGGTAAATAAGACTCAGATCCAGTTCAGGAAGTTTCCAGTTAAGTGAGAGAAAGAGATTACTCAATCATTCATTCATTCAGAAAAATGTGTATTGAGCTCCACTGTGTCTACTTAAAAAAAAAACCAGTATGAAAAGGTCTTCACTGTCATGGAGCTTCTATTCTATTGCTGGGATCAGAAAATAAGTCAACAGGGCGCCTGGGTGGCTCAGTTGGTTAAGCGACTGCCTTCGGCTCAGGTCATGATCCTGGAGTCCCTGGATCGAGTCCCGCATCGGGCTCCCTGCTCGGCAGGGAGTCTACTTCTCCCTCTCCCACTCCCCCTGCTTGTGTTCCCTCTCTCGCTGTGTCTTTCTCTGTCAAATAAATAAATAAAATCTTTAAAAAAAAAAAAAAAGAAAAGAAACTTTAAAAAAAAAAAAAAAAAAAAGAAAAGAAGTCAACAAAAAATACAACGAACTGATTACAACCGTGATAAGTGCTATGTTACAGGGTACTATGAAGATGGAAACCTCCTGTACACTTGCAGACCTAAGAACTGCCTCTCTGGAGATGTTAACATGTGAGTCCCAAAAGTAGACACTAGCTTGGCATATGAGGCAGGAGGTGGTAGGGGAATTCCAATCAGAGGGAACTGCTCCCAAGTGGGAAGGGGTTTGGCCAAGCCTACCTGAGGAACTGAGAAAATGCCCAAGTTGCTACAGCAGTATTTTTCAAACTAAGATTAGGAGTATAAAATCAATTTAGTAGATCACAACTGGCATTTTAAAAAATGAAATGGAACAGAACAGAAAATATCAAAGGGCATCACATAAATTAAGGGTAAATATCTTCCTTTGAAACTTTGTTTCAGTTATTTCTTTGCCTGTAATTTTTTTCATGGTAGAGTCTGAATCACTGAATTGTGGCAAACTGAAATGAGGAGTTGGGCTCAGGATGAGTCTGAAGAAGTTCCAGATTATTTGGATCTTGTGGATCATGGTAAAATTTATTTTTACTTCATTCCAAGGATAATGAAAAATCATTAAAGGAAGGCAATGGGAATTTTAAAAAATGACTCTGATTATGTGTTAAAAAAGGCTTGACATCAAAGTAGATTTTTGAAACAGCAATTACGATTCCACGGAACTAATCAAAGTAGGAGATGATGGGAATAGTTTTCATCAAATATGAGAAGGGTTACTGGTTGAAAACCTGGAAGAAATCCTAAGTATTTACATAAGAATGTAAGCTTCAGGAGAGCAGGACCCTTATTTATCTCACCACCTAAAACAGAGTCTATTATATAGGAGTGTATTCAATGAATATTTGTTCCATGAATGACAAGAGCCTGCAACAGGATGGTGGCACTGCAAGTGAAGCAAATGGAAACTGAAAATTAAAATTATCAGGCCTTGCTGATTAAAGGTGCACAGAGAAAAGGAGGTATTAAGGGAAATTCCCAGATTTTTTACTTGACTGTGTAGTCTGCCCCCCCCTTTCTAATACAAGGAAGATATTTTTGCCTTTTTAATCTACAATGACATCCCTCAACTTTAGGAGATACCTTGTAACACTTTCTATGCACACTTCTTGATTTCATTAACTCCTCCACTTTTACCTTTTTAAAAAGACTGAGTTCTAAACATTAAATCTCTCACCATGAAAATGACGTTTAACTATTTTAATTGTCTCTTTCTGGACTTCTGCTAGCTGTATTTCGTCACCGCCTGAAGTGGTGGTTTAGCAGGTTGCACAAAAACGACAAATATGCTATACCTACATTTTTCAGTGTAAGCAAAAGACCATGTGAGTCATTACAACACAACACTCACGTACACTAATTTGCACATACTGTTCAAAATTATCACCAATAAATTCTACAACACGTATTTAAAACAAGAAACTACAGTAACAAAGGATAGGGTTCCATGAGGTACAAAGATGTGAGCTCGTTTAAAATGCCACAAAGTCATTAAAGCACTGGAATGTCCCAAACCGTATATCCTGCAATTGAATCTGAATTATCAGAGATAAACTTGTAATCGTCCTCCTTAAAATTTCCTATTGTCTTTTTCTGAAACTCCAGAGTAGCCACAATGTCGTTCATTCGTTCTGTGCCTCAGACTGCCGCACTGAGAGGGCTCGGCGTGAAATCCCAGGCCCTTTCACCCAGCCAGACCCCACTCGGTAGGGACACTGTGTGAACCGCTGTGGATTCTGGGGACCTCACAACCCTGTGACCATCCTCCCCATCAGGCCGCCAAACGGCAGAACTACGAGGCTGGCGCTGCGCAAGTTTTGTTTTTTGGTTTTTTTTTCCAGGCCCACCAGAAAGGAAGCCAGCGGGAAGAGAGCGGGACGGGCCCACCCACCGGAGTCTCGCGGGGAGGACCCGGGCCGGGAAGGCGAGGAAGCGCGGTTACCTAGATGCTCCCGTCCCGAAGGAGAAACCGCCGCCTGCGCCGGTCCCGCCGGCGGCTACGGTGGTGGAGCCCAGTGTGCTGGTTCCGAAGGAGAACCCCGTGGACATGGCTGCCAGGGCTCAGCGCCGTCAGGAAGCTGCAAGGGGTCTGGGACGCTCCTCTCTCCTCAAAGCCAAGGCGGGCCGGGCAGCATCACTCTCGCCCAGCCGCGACCTGGCGGGAACCTCAAGCCCCAGGCGCTGAGAAGACAAGGCCGAAGCGGGTGGGGCAACCACCCGAGAGAACGTTCCGGCGCCCGCCGCGCGCACGTAACCCACCGGGAGCGAGCCCGCCGCGCAAGGCACTCTGGGATGGGGGTGGGTTGCGCGCCCTGCGCCGCGCGCCGTGCGCGGCGCAAAGCATCCTGGGAGGGAGGGAGCTGGGTGTGAGAGAGAGAGAGAGAGAGAGAGAGCGCGCGCGAGAGGATGAGCAGGGTTAGAGGCAGAGGCAGAGGGAGAAGCAGGCTCCCTGCTAGCCAGGAGCCCGATATGGGGCTCGATCCCAGGACCTTGGGACCATGACCCGAGCGGAAGGCAGACGCTTAACCATCTGAGCCACCCAGGCGCCCTCTTAAGGAGTAGGCGCTTAGCGTTAAAGACGAGCGAAACCGTTTCCTATAGTTCTGTATTGGCATATGCGTTGACGTAATGTGTACTTTATGGCTGTAGAATCTTAATTATTGCTTACGTGTTTCCCTACTGCTAAAAGGGATGCGCGAAATCCCAGAGTGGGGAAGGCCCTATTGAGCAATCCAAGCCCTGCTATAGAAAAGGAGGCGCGCTCAGCCTTCGGTTGGCTGCCGTCCCTTCCCGGAGAAGGACGGGGAGCTTCTTTGTTCCCAGACTGTTCGGAAATCAATCGATAATAATTCATTCATCCGCTCCACAGCGTTTGGAGCCCGTTAAGCGCAGTCATTGCGAGTTGCCACCCAGGAGGCTCAGAGAGCGTCCTTTAGTGGGGGGTGGCCGAACTTGGTGGTGGTGCTGTGCATACCCCTGGACGTCAAAGGATGTGGTCAAGTCCACGAAGTTTTGCAGCGTATCCTGCTGGGTAGGAGTTTGAGACCCCCGGCCCATCGCGGGAGGTCCCCCCGATGGCTGCGTTCTGGCTTTGGGCTTTGCATTGCTCTGACGCCCCTTTGCTACCTACCAGAGGAACTGCAAAGTGGACGGGATAAGTACAGAAACAAGCACAATATAGTGGGGAATTTAAGGGTTCCATGAGCAACCCCTAAACATAAGAAAAGTGTAGATTTAAGGAAGAGATCCCGTCTTGTAGAAAGATCAGGAAAGGCTTCGTGTCAGTGGTGCGAATGGGGTGCTGTCATCATAATGTGGGTCTTTATTCAGAGATTGTTAAATTACTCCCGCAAATGGTTTTCTTACCTGTGATTTCTTCCAGTAAAATTCATCCCATAAGCAACCACCAGATTTGCTTTCCTAAAACAGTTCTCACCATTGCACTGCCTTGATGGAACACTCAGTGGCTGTTTAGCCTAGCATTCATCCTCCATATGACAAATCTTTCTAAGCTCAGGTCTCATAACTCTTAATGCAGCACTTTCTCCTCTGTTGAGGTTGGGCATTGCTGCCTCCTGTAGACTGAATTGTGTCCCTCCAAGATTTACGTGTTAGAGCCTTACCCTCCAATGTGATGGTGTTTGAAAAGACGGCCTGTGGAACGTAATTAGGGTTAGATGAGGTCATGAGGGTGGGGTCCTCATGATGGGATTAATTCCCTTCTAAGAAGAGAAATGAGAGAACTCTTGTTTCTCCACTTCAGAGGACACAGCTAAAAGGCAGCCTTCTTAGGCAAGAAGAGAGCTGATGGGCAACTTACCTTGAACTTCTCAGCCACCAAAACTGAGGAGTAAATTTCTGTTGTTTAAGCCACCCAGTCTGTGGTATTTTGTCATGGCAGCCTGAGCACTTACACTTCACCTCTGTTTGTTTAATTAAAAAACTAGCATTTTAAATATTATGGAAGTCACCATAAGAATAATAAAAAAGGGACATATTTGAACTGTAGTATAAAGAAAAATTTCATAGTGATTCAACAGGAGAAGAAAAAATAAAATAAGGGTTTTAGAACTTCAGTGATCTAGAGAATGCTATTATCAGTGATGATTTATAAGATGGTCAATAAGAGGACTATGGGGGAAAAAATCTAGGGTACTTTTGTCTGGAAAAGAAAAAGAGATGATTTTTGGAGGAAGATAGAATATGACTCCCTACATCTTTTAATCTCATTGTGTATTCTTTCCAAAACTTTTGAAGAATATCAACCTAAAATTAGTAAGATCAAAATGCTTGGCACAGGGTCACCTGGGTGGCTCAATGGGTTTAGCCTCTGCCTTCCACTAAGGGCCCCAAGTGGGGCTCTGTGCTCAGTGGGCAGCCTGCTTTTCCCTCTCCCTCTGCCTGCCGTTCCCCCTGTTTGTGCTCTCTCTCACTCGCTCTCTCTGTCAAATAAATGAATAACATATTTTTTTAAAATGTTTGGCACATACAATTTCTATGTTAATTAACAAAACATAAGATTAGCAGGAAGGAAAGAGGATGTAAAAATGTAATAGGGACTAATATAATATTTCATAATAGGGGAAACTGATGTGGGCTATATAGGAATTATCTTTGCAATCATTTTGTAAGTCTAAAACAATTTTAAAAAGAAGTTTATAAGGGGCACCTGGCTGGCTTAGTTGGTAGAGCATGCAACTCTTGATTCTCAAGGTCATGAGTTCAAGCCCCGTGTTGGGTGTGGAGTCTACTTTTTAAAAATGAAATAAATAAAATAAGTTTATAAAAGAAAGTAGTGAGAAATATGACTTAGATAAAAGTTTGTGTATTGGGGGAGTCACTCAAATTGACAAACTATTCTTTTAACTTTATAAAAAATTTTAGTATGGCATTTTTGTCTTGTATCTGGCAGAGTAGTTTAAATTATGCAGCGGTAACCCCCAAGATGCCACAGAGAGGAACACTGCAGAGATGGAAAGTGGACTACTCAACGAACAGCAGTATTGCAATCTATTACATGCCTCTAGATACACCGAGTGTAAAACTGGATCTCAAAGACTTTTCTCATATAGCTTCTTCTGTTGTCCTATTAGCAAAAAGAAGACACTTTGCATCCTTTGTTCTACAGAAATAAAACTCCAAAGAAAGCAGTTACTATAAGCCAGTTATTTGGTTATTCAGTGGAAAGCTTGAAGTAAAATGTCAACATAAGCTTCATGCCTATTTAAGCCTAAAGCCTATGCAGCCAGGCAAAACCATGGAGCACAGGTATTTGGCTTAACCATCCTTATTTAGAGTAACACATTGTATTCCAAAGGATGTTTCAGATATTCCTCTTTGACATGGTGGGACCTGAACCCATGTATCAATTCTATGTGAATTATTGCTTTCCAAGAATGAAGCAAATGATTCAAATTCTAAATTATATAGCAAACCACTTTGCTTCCCCTTGTTTTTTATATTATGAGAATCATGCTAAGAAACCCCATCTTTCGCTGATTTACTGGCTGTATGATGACATTTTTTTTTTAAGATTTCATTTATTTATTTGAGAGAGAGAATGAGAGAGAGAGAGAGCACATGAGAGGGGGTAGGGTCAGAGGGAGAAGCAGACTCCCCGCCAAGCAGGGAGCCCGATGCAGGACTCCATCCCGGGACTCCAGGATCATGACCCGAGCCGAAGGCAGTCGCCCAACCAACTGAGCCACCCAGGCGCCCCTGTATGGTGACATTGTTAATGTCATAAACTGAATTATCTGAAAGGCAATAGCACTGTAAAAAATTTTAACTTGCATTAAAATGTCTAAAGAGGCTTGTTTCCGTGGTGTATTCAGATCAGGATAACTCTGGGAAGGAAATTGGAATCTTTAAGTCTATTTAAGAGGAGCTGCAATATGTATGGTCTGATCCTCTGAAATATCCAAGAGAGAAGTTGTAATTTAGAGCCTATATATAACCAGATGACCTCTGTCTTGAATTTATTCCTGGGAATCTATTGACTTTAAAGATTTAGATAGTGTCCTTCCTTTTTAAAAATCCTATTAAATTTTCAAAAGATCCAACAACAACAAAATTTATGGAGAGAGAGATCAATAATGAAAATGTGACAAAATGTTAATAATTGGTGACTCTACAAGAAAGATATGTGGATGTTCATTGTACTGCTCTCTCAGCTTCTCTATAGGTTTGAAATTTTTCATAATAAAAAGTTGGAGCCTAAAGCTAAAACAAAAGTTTCCAAGAATAGGTCCAGTAGTGATCTGTTTCCTGATATTCCTGATAAAGTTTTCACCCATCACCCAAGAAATGAAAAAAAATGAAAAGCAATATAGGAAGTTTTACATGAAGCTAATTTTATTTATTTATTCATTTTTAAACATTTTATTTTTTTAAGTAATCTCTACACCCAACGTGGGGTTCAAACTCACAACCCCACGGTCAAGTCACATGCTCTATTGACTGAACTAGCCAGGCATCCTGAAGCTAATTATATTTAATTTAAAGTATAGTCATTTGTTTTGAAATTGTGTCCTTCTTACTGGTGAGTGTGGGCGATGGGACATGAAAAGGTTGCTTTCATGACCTGATAACAAGAATGAATAAGAATAAGATCAGGAAAAGAAACTTGGCAATGTTGGCATAAAATAAATGAGGGAAAGCTATCTTGTTGCCATTCATTTTCATGCTTCTCTTTTTCTCTAAAAAAAAAAAAAAAAAAAATCCCGATTTTATTCAATGTGGCACACATTTACCTGTGGCCAATTAGATGTATGTGGGAGACTTGAGATGAGACTCACCTCATGTATGAATATGACTCATTTAAAGGAGTAGCTGCCGAACATCCCTTTTGCCATTCTCCTCCTCCTTTCCTGCTGCCTGGGACTTAGACACATGGCTGGGTCTCCAACAGCCATCCTGGTCTGTGAGGAACTTAAGAATGAAAGTTATATACTAAGGAGGGTGTAGCAGAAAAATAGTATCATAGAGTCGTATCAGCCATGATTTGCCTACCTTCAGACTTGTTTTACTTTATTTATTTATTTGAGAGAGAGAGCAGGGGGAGGGGCAAAGGGAGAGAGAGAAGCGACTCTACCACTGAGCAGGGAGCCTGACACGGAGCTCAATTCCAAGACCCTGGGATCACGACCGAAGCTGAAGGCAGATGTTCAACCAACTAAGCCAGCCAGGTGCCCCTTCAGACTTCTTTTAAATGAAAGAAAAAATCAACTTCTGTGTTAAGTTATCATAGTTGGGGCTCTGTTATTCATAGCTAAATTTAATATACCGGTTTAAGTAGGAACCCACACTAAAAGATAAATTTTACATGTGTTACTGAAGAAACAGGAAATATCCAAGATGAACCAAGGTCAAGATTATCTGTAGGACTGGAATATAGTGATAAAGGCAAGGACAAAATATCCTGTTATCTAATTGTTTGGAAACATGATAGCAGAGGGCGCAGTCAGGTTCTAGTCTCAAAAACATGGGAGCCAAAGAGGGAGAATGTATCTGCATTTATTGTTCTCATATTTTAAGGAAACAAGTCACTGTACCTGATGGACTCAGTATCCACTGTCATGAAGCTGAAATACATTCATAAGACTGTTCCATAGCATGCACAAAATTTCCCTCAATTCTCTTTGATCAGTTTTCCCATAGCTTGATTAGACCTCTTTTGATTACAAGGAGTAGAAATCCGCTCAAAATAGTTTAAGCACAAGTGTGTATGTATGTGGGGGAGACGTGGGAATACAAAGTTACTACTGATAGGTCTTGTTTTTGAGACATGGGAGACAGACGTGGAATACAGAGAAGTTTCAAGTGAATCTAGAAGAAAAGGAATAGCCAGGCCTCAAGTATATCAGAAAGCAACTGCTCTCTCTCTCTCTCCCTCTCTCAAATAAATAAATAAATAAATAAATAAATAAATAAATAAATAAAGTAAAAGAAGTCTGAAGGTAGGCAAATCATGGCTGATATGATGATTTTATGATACTATTTTTCTGCTACACCCTCCTTAGCATATAACTTTCATTCTTAAGTTCCTCACAGACCAGGATGGCTGTTGGAGACCCAGCCATGTGTCTAAGTCCCAGGCAGCAGGAAAGAAGGAGGAGGAGAATGGCAAGAAATGCTTTCTGATTGCTTTCTGCATCTAAGAAATGAACTGGAGAGGGTTGCACTTATTTCGGAGAACTGAGAAGATCTGGAGGTCCCAGAGGATGGGTGAAGGATTAACTAACTGATGGAGTGCCCAAGGGAGACAGAAGGGCATTCAGGCATCTGCCACACAAAAATCTGAGACCCGACTCTCAAGGAACAAAGGCTAGTAAGCAAGCGGGGAGAAAGTGAAACAAACTTGGCAAAACAGATCCCTTCCCCCACCCCATCCCCACCTCCAACCCCACTGTTAACAAACTAGGGAGGTATAGGGAAAAAGAAGCTTTGAATAGGATAAAGGGGCAAGTTTATATTTATGTTAAAAATCAGATTTTTCTAAACCCAGAGTAATCGGTACAAAGTTATCAAATGAGGTAAAGGGAGAGCCAACAAAGCAGCCTTAAAGGGTAACTGTGAAGAAAAAGCTGCTGCCTGTTTCACCCTATAAGAATCCAGTGTTCAGTGAAGGGATTACACAGAATAGAGCACGACCGACCACTGTATCAACCAATGTTAATAGCCTGTGTGAATGGACAGAAAGATCAGACATGGATACCACTTGGGTAAATCATCAAGATTTACTCACCTAAAGGATTCAGAGAGAAAGTCACACAATCAGGATACAGTGAAAAATGATGAGTAATTTTCTTTAAGACAGAATGAGGAGCAAGCCTCCAAACCCTAAAAATCCTGAGAGAATGAGAGTCATACTAGCCTTCTGGAAATACAATATTTCTCCCTCCCAGTATGAGACTGAGGCATATCCGCTAACTTGGCTATGTGCACTTTGCTGGGCCAGGTGCACGTCCTCACCTGCAGTTATAGAATACATAATGTGATCACTTGCATACAGCGTACAGTCACTCAGGTAAGAACAAATCTTTCCTCCATCACCCATCCTCCTCAAATGAATACAGCCTGATCCAAATAAATTCCTAAACTCAATGCTGAAGAGTTAGAATGAGGATCAGCAGGCATGCAGACATCTCCAAGGATTCTTGGGTGCATTCTTCTTTTTTTTTTTTTAAGGATTTATTTATTTATTTGAGAGAGCGAGAATGAGAGAGAGAGAGAGTACATGAGAGGGGGGAGGGTTAGAGGGAGAAGCAGGCTCCCCGCCGAGCAGGGAGCCTGATGCGGGACTCGATCCCGGCACTCCAGGATCATGACCTGAGCCGAAGGCAGTCGCTTAACCAACTGAGCCACCCAGGCGCCCCGAGTGCATTCTTCTTAAAATGCATGTGCACACACCTATTATTTATTGAGCATTCATTGAGGCCAGCTACTAAGCTTGAGCATTTCTCTTCATTACTTCATTTAACTGACGCAAATAATTCAATGGAGAAGATGATGGTAAGTACTACCACTTACAGATAAGTAAACCAAGAGTTAGAGAAATAATTTTACTAAACTCACACAGATAATGAACAGCAGAAATGAGATTTGAATTTAGATAACTTTGGTTCCAGAAAGAATTCTGATCATAGATTTCATCTTCTGCAAGAATATACCTAAAAATAAAAGCTAAGAAACGAGTCAAATGAAATATTCTTGTTCTTTTAATGACTTATGTTTACTTAAGAAGCACCCAAATTAAGAAGTATAATTGCTTTTACATCTCATTAGATGGCAAATAGTAAACATAATTATAATTATAAAAGCATCAACATTTACTTTTAAAATATGAAATGTTATCTCACATGACAATCATAGTATCAAACACCTCTTACACATTTTGTAGGGGAATTAAGTGGTTTTTTTTTAACAGTGTAAAAACAAACACTAAGCATTAGGGAGAAATGAATGCAGGAGATTCTGATTCCTTATTATTTCAAAACATCATGATTGTTTATTTAATGCTTTGTTGTGTATTTTTTATTTTTGATGCAAAAACCACCATCTTTAAGTGGAAGTTCAATTAAGAAAATGCTATTTAATTAAAGTCATCAATAATTAGTCACATCACTATTGTAAGTGGTTTTTGTAGGCACATATAAGGCAAATCGAGGTGTCCCCTAAAACTTGGATGAAAAAGGAAGTTATAACTATACACATCAAAACAAAACTAGTCAAGGGTGCCTGGGTGGCTCAGTCAGTTACACATCTGCCTTTGGCTCAGGTCATGATCCCAGGATCCTGGGATCAAGCCCCACATAGGGCTCCCTGCTTGGTGGGGAGTCTGCTTCTCCCTCTCCCTCTGCCTGCCGCTCCCCCAGCTTGTACTCTCTCTCTCTCTGTCAAATGCATAAATTAAAAAAAAAAAAACTAATTAAAGCACAAACATTTAAGGACTCCACAGAAAGACAGCATGGTGTCTAGACCATATCTTGATATGAACTTAGTTGGCCGAATGGCATAAAGAAACAACAGGGCCCTCAGAAGGAGGCTTTTTCAGCAATAAAGCCTAAATTAGGGTTACTTGATATATCCCTATAATAATGAAACTTCGGGGCTGCCTCCAGAGGCTTACCTGGCCCAGAAACACTACTATATTGTCCTGCAGTTGATACATCCCAAAAGGATTTACAGATGCATCAAGATTTTGACTAAGTGAGAACAGCCTATCACAACATTTTTTCCCTTGCTCTGAATTCGTCCTGACTAAGCAAACTTCTCAACAGTAAAGTGTCTGTATAGCTTTATAGGAAGAGAATATGTTGACCTCATTACTGTCTGCTTTAAACTCTATTTCTCATGGTCAATGATTAAGTTGGTATTTTGATATTCACCAGTCTAACTAACCCTAAGAAACAGATTTCTCCTTGGCTGTCTGGTCTTCCTTCAGGTTAGCCTCAGTGGACTTCTTCATTGAAAACTATAACTGTTATAAGTGCCCTATTTGCATAAGCGATGAGATGAAGATAGCAGGAAATACTTAATCTGATTAATTTTATTGTGCTCCCACTTTTTTAGGGAAAGAGAGGATTTAGGAACACTGGTGCACATTGAAGTCCTCTTAAACTGGACCATATGTTTGATGAACATTAATAAGAACAAAACACATCTAAATGAATGAAACTTTTCTCTTTTCTAGTGTCTCTTTATTTCCCTTGAGTGAACCACCCCTTTGTAGTGACAGAGGAATTGGGGCTCTTTGTTTCTTGCGGTAATTGCTGGGGGTAGAGCTACTGACAGAAAAGCAAATGGTCTAGATCCTTTGGAACCTGTGCATGGTGCCTAACTGGGGCTTCTACTCAGTTTCTGCTACTCCTGCTAACAAGACATCTGTTCCCAGACTTCCTTGTGCCCATTCAAATGCACAGTCCTTTCAAATAGTGATATGGGAGATCCCCAACAAAATGCTTACCTCATCGTTCTATAGCTTGGCTTGCCAATTGTCAAACTCTCCTACAAAGATTGTTTCTAATTAACATTTTATTTCTTGAAAGGATGGTCAAAGATCATCAGATATTAAAGAACAGTTGTGACGTGAAAGTCAGAAACCAAAACAACAAACCTAGAAGGAATCTAGAGGGAATAGAGATAATTCGGGAAGCAAAATAAATAAATAAATAAGTTTATTTTTATTGTATCTCATACCTAGAGATATGAGATCCACAAAATCAGAACCAGATGCTACCAAAAAAAAAAAATTGGAAAAAGGAAAATGTATGTAACCAAATAAACTCTTAGCCTGGAAGGAACAATATTCCAGTAGCAATAGGCACACCTAGTGCTCAGATCTTGGATTCTAATATCATTCCAGGTAAAAGGACTAGATCTCCTTGGAGAAATGGTTAATTATAAGAGCTGGGGTGGAAAAGATGCAAGATGAGCCTGGAGCGTATTATAGTGCTAGAAAGTAAGGAAGTGCTCAAAAACAAAAACAAAAACAGCCCCACCTATGTTGATGAGATATGTCAAAGGGACATAGGAGCCAAGTGAAAGATTTCTTGATGGCCAAAGATGGAACAATTCGAGTAAGAAAATAAGGAACTCCGAGATTATAACCAAAAGTATAAAATGAACATCCATGAGTTCATACTGATGTAAACAAATGATAGAATGAATGAATGAATAAATAAATAGGGAAGAATAGAAAAATATCTTGTGCTGAAGAATTCCAAATAATTTATGTAGAAACACTGCCCTACAAGAGGGGAAGAACAACTTCCTACTCTGTAAGTGTAGACTGTGAACAGTGATCTCTTTCAAAAGAGGACACTATAGGGATGCCTGGGTGGCTCAGTTGGTTAAGTGCCTTCAGCTCAGGTGACCATCCCAGGGTCCTGGGATCCAGTCCCGCATTGGGCTCCTTGCCCAGCAGGGAGCCTGCTTTTCTCTCTGCCTGCCACTCCCCCTGCTTGTGCTCTGTCTCTCTGACAAATAAATAAATAAAATTGTTAAAAAAAAAAAAGAGGACACTATAGAAATGGGGAAATAGTACCTTTATGGAGGAGAAACTTGACAAACATTACCTCAATCAGGTGATTAAGGTGAACATCAGCAGTGATTAATCATGTTGGGTGTATGTACCCTTGACATGATGTGATAAAAATGGCATTTTATCTCTGTGATCTTCCTCCTCTAAACCCTGAACCCTAGTTCAACTATGAGAAAAACATTAGGCAAATTCCAACACAAGGGCATTCTACAAAATACATGACCAGTACTCTGCAAAACTGTCAAGGTTATGAAAAATCAAAGAAAATAAAAAACTGTCATAGTTGAGGGAGACATGACTCCTAAAAGTAATGTGATATCCTGAATAGAATTCTGGCACAGAAATGGGACATTAGATAAAAACTAAAGAAATCTGCATAAAATGTGAGCTTCAGCTAATGATAATGTATCCACATTGGTTCATTAATGTAACAAATATACTAATGTAAGATACTAACAATAGAAGAGACTAGATATGAAGTATGTGGGAACTGTCTGCATTACCTTTTCAATTATTCTGTAAATATAAAACTGTCCTAAAAATAAGGTCTATTTAAAATTTAAAAAGAGCTCTTGGAAATTAAAAATATAACTGCAGCAATTAAAAAATATTAGAAACAATGGACTATAAAGTTATAAGAATTTCCCAGAAAGTATATTAGAAAGACAAAAGCCTAGAGAATAGGAATAAAAGGATAATAAAATTAGAGTCAGACCAGGAGTTTTCACATCTGATAAAAGAAAGAAAGAAGAAAGGGAGGGAAATAGGAAGAACAATGAGGAACAGAAGAAGAAAAGGAGGAATAAAGCAGAAAAAAAATAGAGAAAAAGGAAGAAAAAGTAATGATCTCAGAAATAATACAAGAAAATTTCCTAGAACCAAAGAAAATGTGTTTTTAGATTAAAAGAGTTTAGCATGTGTGTAAACACTAGATGGGAATAAAGGAGAAAACCAAGTTTCCTTATTTTAAAATTTCAGATCATGGGGGTAAAGAGATCCAAAAAGCTTCCTGAGAAAATAAAGCAGGGATACCCACAGGGAAATGAGGAAGTCATCAGATTTCTGAACAGGTACATTGGAAGTTAGGATGTGTTTCTGGGAGCTCTCATAATCCTAAGAGAATTTTTTTTTTCCCAGCACAGGATTCTAGACCCAACCAAACTATCCATCAAAGATTTGCCTTTCACCTTACTTCAGGAAGTCAATAAAGAATATACTCCACCAAAATAAAGCAGAACAAAGTAAGCAAATCAAGAAGAATAAAACATAAGATCTAGGAGTTCAACACAAAAGACTTATTAGGACATTTCCCTGGCTGATGGTGAAGGGGAGTCCCAAAGATAATATCTGTTTGGTAGGCCTAGAGAACAACTAGACCAGACTGGAACAAGAGAAGTAGAGGTTCCTAGAGATACCTAGGGACCTCTACAAAGATGTCTCAAGGAAAAACAATGGACCTGAGAAATTATCTGCCAGTGTTAGCCATGAGGAGTATTGTATCTAGTGTGAGACTAGTTAACACGAGAGTGAAAGAAGACTAAGCAAATTACTCCAAGAGGCCACTGAGCTGGAAAAAAAATTTCAATTATATAAGAAAGGAAACGTAAGTAGTGTACTTAATTTGGATTAACAGTGAGCAGTATATAAGAATAATAATGACAATATGAATAGGCATTTAATTTTTTTAAAGTGTTAAAACTCTAGGAGGACAAGAGGTGGGAGAAATGTGAGTCTGGGAGCAGGGATGTTGCAAAATAGCGAAATTCTCACCTCCAGTTAAGGAAGTAAACAGATTATCTAAAACTGAAAAAAAAATCAAGAAAGAGTCCCATAACTATGTTACTTAGACATATGTAAGTAAAAACAGAAGAAATAGACAGAAATTAAGATGAGTACTTTGGGGAAGTAGGAATAGTGATGAAGCATGGGATAACCAAATTTTGTCATAAGTTTTATACTACTCTTGAACTTTTAAAACCATTATATTATTTTGGAAAAAAGTTCAAATTTCCTACTTAATAGACTTTTCCCAATTGTGAAAATATCATACTTGCAGAAGAAGGCATAAAGTATATAAGTACTGTTTACAGACTAGACACCCTCATCTCTAAACACCACATTGTAACTACCACTCACATCAAGAAACTGAGTGCTGTAAGCAATTTAGAAGTTAGAAGCCCTTCCTCAATCACACCCCAATGGTAACCATTATCCTAGCTATTGTAAGGATATATTCTTTACTTTTCTTTATAGATTTAACACCTACATGCTCACCCCTAAACACAGTTGAGTTTTGCCTATTTTTGAACTATAATATAAATGGAATCATACCATATGCATCATTTTGTGCCTTGAATTTTTTTAAAATTATTTTTAAAGTAGGCTCCACACCCAGCATGGGGCCCAGAGCAGGGTTTGAACTCACGACCCTGAGATCAAGACCTGAGCTGAGATCAAGAATCAGATGCTTAACTGACTGAGCCACCCAGGTGCTCCTGTGCCTTGCATCTTTTGTTCAACCTTATGTTTAAATTTTCATCCTTGTTACATGTAACTGAAGATTGTTCCTTTCCATTGCTGCATAGTATTCCATTTTTTGACTACATCACCATTTATCTGTCTCTTTTACTGTTGCTATTGTTTATAGTTTTGGGCTATTAGAATGGGGCTGCTATAAACATTATTATACATGTATCCTATGCATATGCTTAAGATTCTCTAGAGTCCACATTTAGGAGTGAGCTGATGGTTCCAAGGATATGTACATGTTCCATTGGATAAGGGGATGATAAACTGTTTTTGAAAGGCTTTGTAACAAATTACACTGCTACAGCAACCATCATCTGAGAGTCCATGCTGTTACCTATCCTTGCCAAAACCTGTTACTATCAACATTTTTTAATTTTCCTGATTAATAATAATGTTAAATACTTCTACATATATTTATTAAACTTTTGGCTATCCTATTTTGTTAAGTCCTGTTCAAAGGTTTTTCCCATTTTTCTGTGGAGCCTCTGCCTTTTTCTAATTTATTTGTAGGAATTCTTTATATTTTCTGAATATGAATCCTTTGTATATTATATGTGTTAAAACTGTTTTACACTTGGGGCACCTGGGTGGCTCAGTTGGTTAAGCCTCTGACTCTTGACTTCAGGTGTGGTCATGATCTCAGGGTCCCGGGATTGAGCCCCATGTGAGGCTCTGTGCTTGGCACAGAGCCTGCTTGTCCCTCTCCCTCTGCTCCTTCCCCCTACTTGCTCTCTTTCCCTTTCTCAAATAAATAAATAAAATATTTTTTAAAACTGCCTTACACTCTATGGTTTGCCCTTGTACTGCCTTATTGTTGTCTTTTTTCTTTTTTAGGAATAGAAATGTACAATTTAAATATTGTTCAATTTATTATCTACAATGTTTTTATGGTCTGTTTTAAATACTATTCTCTATAATAAAGTCATGAGAATATTCTCACTTACCCTCCAAAAGTTTATTATGCTGCTCTTCACATTTGGGTCTTTAATCAACATGGGAATACATAGTGTGGGGTAAGGATCAAATTTCATTTTTTGACCCATATAGATAGCAAATTTTCTCAGCCCCATTTACTGAAAAGAGAGTTTCCCCACACTGATCTGCAATATCACATTTTTCATAAATCAAGTATCTACATATATGTAGTTTTATTTCTGGACTCTCATTCTATTTGCCTATTCTTGCAAGATGCCACCTTACTTATTGTAAATTTATAAAGTCTCGAAAATTCCTTTGGGAAGATCTTGTCTTCTCATTCTTCCTCAGAATTATTCTTAGTCCTTTACATTACCGTATATGTTGTAGAATCAGCTTATCATACATACATACTGACAACTCCCCTGCACCTCCAAAATATATACACACACCAATCTGTTAGGATAGTGATTGGGAATACATTGAATTTGTAGATAGATTAGTTTGGGAAGAATTGATATATTTTAAAATTGAGTTTTCTATTCCATGAACATAGTGCATCCTTCCATTTATTTAAGTGTGTGTGTGTGTGTGTGTGTGTGTGTGTGTGTGTGTGTTGGGGGGAGAGAGAGAGAGATTGAGATTGATCTATCTCAATATATCTATCCATCCATCCATTTATGGAGTTTTATAATATTCTCTATAAATATCTTACACATATTTTGTTAAATTTGTTCATTGACATCTGATACTCTTTTTGTGCTGTGGCAAATACACTTTTTAAAAATTCCATTTTCACCTTCTACTAAATTGGAACTTATATGCTGTTTCTATTATTTTAGCAGTTACCCTAGCAATTAAAACATATAAACATAACTCTTTTTTTTGAGAGGGAGAGAGAGGGATGGAGGCATGGGGGAAGGAGAAGAGGGAATGGGAGAGAGAGAGAGAGAGAGAGAATCTTAAGTAGGAGAATCACAACCCTGAAATCATAACCTGAGCCAAAATCAAGTCAGAGGCTTAACTGACTGAGCCACCCAGGTGACCCTAAGCACAACTTTTAAGACTGCATTCCTACTCTTAACCAAGATGATGCAAGGATCCTAAGATACTTTATTTCACTCCTCACTCATATATTTGAATTGTTTTTTCAACTTTACAGAACTTTATTATTATTGTTTTATGCAGTGTTTATTTACATTTACTCATTTCTTTACATTTAAAAAAATCTTCATTTCTTTTGTATCTTAGATCTTCCATCTGTGATCATTTTCCTTATTCTAACGTATAATTTAGAATTTGCTTTAATATGGGTCATGGCAAACTCAGTCTTTTGTTTTGTTTTGTTTTTTGGAAAATGAGTTTTTCCCCCTACTCTCATTTTCTGAAAGATATTTTTTTTCTGGGAAAAGTATTTTATTTATTTATTTATTTATATTAATTTTTTAAAAGATTTTTTTTTTTCTAAGTAATCTCTACACCCAACATGGGGCTCAAACTTACAACCCGGAGATCAGGTGTCACATGCTCTACCGTCTGAGCTAGCCAGGTGCCCCTGGGAAAAGTATTTGAGATTGTCAGTTGTTTCTTTCTGTATTTGGAAGATACCATTGCAATGTTACATGGCTTCTATTGCTGAGAAGAAGTCAGCTGTAAGTTTAATTGTTGATCTACTGGAGGTAATTTGTACTTCTAGTCTGGATGCTTTTAAGATCCCCATTTTTGTCTTTGGTGTTGCCATAATGAATTCATCATAGTGAATCTGTAGTTCACTATTACGTGTCTGGAGATGGATTTCTTTTTCTTTATCATACTTGGGATTTGTTGGCTGCTTTATTCTGTGAATTGATGTCTTCCATGCATTCTGAAAAAAAAAATATCAGGCATTATCTCTTCAAATATTATCTTTGCCCCAGTCGCTCTCCTTCTCTCTCTTATTGTGAAACTGTGATCAGGTTTATTATAGGTCTTTTGAGTCTATCCTTCATTTTTCTTAACCTCTTTTCATATAATCTTTTTGTCTCTCTGTATTCCTTTCCTTTGGGGATAATTTCCTTTTAGTTATTTCTGGTTTTCTAATTCTTCTTATTTGTCTAATCTATTAAACCCATCCAATGAGCTTTCCATTCCAATTTTTGTATTACATTTGTAGAAGTTACATTTGGTTCTTCTTCATATTTGCTATATCATTCAAAAATCATTTTCTCATATACTGCAAACATTTTAAATATCTTTCATTTCTTTAAACACAACAGCTGCTTTATAAACAAAGCCCGGTAATTATAAAATCTTTTATTGCCATTATGTTGTAACTGCCAATGATCTCTTGAGAATTGTCTCCTTACGTACTGGTTATTTTTTTATCGTGATGAATTATTTTCCTTTGAAAACTAATTGTGAGAATTATTTGAAACCTAATGTAGAGGGATAGTCCAACCAAAAAGGATTTGTATTTGCTATAGTAAGATTCCTAGGCACTACTAATTCCAAACACTTTCAACTATATTCACAGCTTGACATTTGGGGTAAGTTTTTTAGGTGGTAAGAATCTAGGCTGTAAATCCATCTATTAAATTTTTGTGGTTGTAATATATCCAAGACAGGCAATTTCTCAGTATCAATGCAAATTTTCTGATGTATTCTAGGGGTTGGGTTGGTTGTGTTTCCATACAGCCCTGGCTTTATGTGGGAAGAGTACCTCATTAGACTCCCCCCTGGAGTGGGCTCTAGATTTTAACTTCTGAATTTCATGTCCTGTAAGAAATGGAAATTGTCCTCTTGCCACAATTTCACTATCCTGCTTACCTCTGTGGGTATACACTTTCCCTTATAGTTTGCACTTGTACATTCTCACTAACTTGTCAGTTACCTGGTGCTTTACAGAACTTGATTTCTACTTTGTTATTTTAGTTTTTTTTTTTAAGGCAGGTTCATTTCCTAGCCAATTATATTATCATAAATGGAACTTCTATATGGATTTTGAAAAACAAATCAGTGTAGAATAGCTGTTAAGAAAACAGACTCTAGAGTCAGACTGTCTGGCTTTACATCGTGGATCTAGGCTTTATCTTCTCTGCGATATTGGGCAAGATACTTAACTTCATTGTATTCCACTTTCCTCATCTTTAAACTGAGGGAAGGAATAGTATTTTCCTCACAACACAGGTGATGTATTTGATATAATTTCTGCCTCCTGATAATCACTTATTACCTCTCTGTGAAAATTGGTGAGAGAGAAAAAAGTGAGAAAGGACAAGAGAAAAGAGTGGGAGAGGATAACCTGCTATGTGAAGGCAAACTGTAGGGGAACAGGAAGTGGGAAAAATGACAAAAATGTGGGAGAAACAGTATACAAAGAGGTTTTATTAAAAAAGTCTTGATGTATGTTATTCAATATAATTCACCCTATTTTGCTTTCTCAAAAGGTCTTCAGTAAGGACCTACATTAGTTTTCAATGTGTGTTTTTTAAAGCAGGATTTGTGGTTTTTTTGGGTGTGATACTGTACCAAGACTGCTGTCTAGGTGGCTCGACCTTATTCTTATTTCATATATACCTACAGGAGTAAGTAATTTCATCACAAAGACTGCTGTGTTAAATAAGCGCTTGCTTTGCCAATTTGTCTGAAGCAGAGCAGGCTTTAAAAAAAAAAAAAAAAATCCCAAACCAAAACGAACCAACACCAAGACAAGTTGAATTAAATAAGTGAATGAGGGGCACCTGGGTGGCTCAGATGGTTAAGCGTCTGCCTTCAGCTCGGGTCATGAACCCAGGGTCCTGGGATCGAGCCCCGCATCGGGCTCCTGGCTCAGCGAGGAGCCTGCTTCTCCCTCTGCCTCTGCCTCTCTCCCTGCTCATGCTTTCTCTCTCTCTCTCTCTCTCTCTCTCTCTCTGTATCTCTGTGTCTCAAATGAACAAATAAAATCTTAAAAAAATAAAAATAAAAAATAAATAAGTGAATGAAATGCTGGCCAATTTTTAACTAGAAAAGAAAACTTAAGATGTTAGGCCTTTGTAGCACCACACACAGCAAAGAGGTGATGTAAAAATGATGATGATGTCTTACAAAGAGCACTTTCTAGTTACAATAAGTGCAACTGCTTAGTACAGAACCCCTGGGAAACATAAAGCAGGGTTTCTCCACCGCTTCTCCACCTCTTCACAGGTGACATGTCGGTCTGGTAATTCTTCACTGGGAAGTGTGTGTCTGGTGCACTGTAGGATGTTCAGCAGAAGAGCTAGCCTCTGCCACTGGATGCCAGTAGCACTCTCCACACGTGCACCCAGCTGTGACCACCAAAAATATCTCCAGATACTGCCAAATACCCTCGGAGGGGCAAAATCACTTCAGACTGAGAACCACTGAACTAGAGGAATTACAAAAAATCATCCACAATCCTCCCACCTAGAAACGTAAACTTTTTGTTTATAGAAATAAAAATTACAAAACAGAGTCACATTGATCTTATTCTATAGCCAGCTTATTTTTCACTCGGTAAACAGCATCAACATTTTTGTTATATGACAGTCCTCTGCAGCATAATTTTTTTGGTAGTGCAAGTACTTTATAACAAAATAATCCGGATTCCTCCTTCCTCCCTCCCATCCCTTGTATCATTGCTGTCCTTCCCTTCATTTCACTTATAAACACATACACAAACACACATGCACACGTGTGTGCACACATACATAATCAGATATATTATTGCTATTATTATTTTGAACAAAATGCTTCTTATTAGATCAATAAAGAATAAGGAAATGTTTTTATTTTACTTTCACTTATTCCTTCTCCAATACTCTATGCATAGATCCAATTTTCTGATCTATATCATTTTCCTTCCCTCTAAAGGACTTCTTTTAACATTTTTTTCCCAAGGCAGCTCTACTGGCAACAAATTTGCTCAATTTTTGTTTATCTGAGAAAGGCTTTATTTCACTTTACTCTTTTCTTGTTTGTGCAGCCTCATCACATCTGAAGAGAAGTCAAATGTGATTGTTATCTTTGCTCTTCTATTGGTAGACTGTTTTTCCCCTCTGGCTTTTTCAGAATTTTTTCTTTATCTTTGACTTTGTATAGTTTGAGAATGATATGCAGTTTTTCTGACATCTATGCTGCTTGGTGTTCTCTGAGCTTACTGGGTCTGACTTTTGGTGTATGACATTAATTTGAGGGATTATCTCAGACCTTATTGTTCCAAATACTTGCTTATGTTCCTTTTTTTCTTCAGATATTCATTACATGTGTGTGTTACACTTTTTGTAGATGTCCAGCAGTTCTTGGATATTCTGCTCTGGTTTTGTTTTTGTTTTGTTTTGTTTTTCAGGCTTTGTTTCCTTTATTTTTCAGCTTTGGAGGTTTCTGTTAAGATATTTCAAGCTCTCTGTGGATAGAGATCTCTTTCCTTAGCCATGTCCAGACTATTAATAACCCCACCAGAGGCATTCTTCATTTCTTTTGCAGTGTTTTTTTTAATCTCTAGCATTTCTCTTCAGTTCTTTCTTAGGATTCCCATCTCTCTGTTTACAATGTCCATCTGTTCTAGCATGTTGTCTCCTTTATCCGGATAAATTAGAGCCTTTAGTATATTAATCTGAATTGTTTTAAATTTTCAATCTGATAATTCCAACATCCCTGTCATATCCAAGTCTTGGTTTTGGTGCTAGCTCTGTGTCTTCACATGTTTTCTGCCCTTCAGTATGCCTTGTAAGTTTTCCTGGATTGTTGGACATAATGTACTTGGTAAAAGAAACTGGCGCCCGGTAAGGCTGCTGCTTGTGGGTTTCTATTCCCTTAACGTTGTGTATTTTGCCTGCCCCTCTCTCTAATTCTGAGGGTAGCGGTTTTCCGCGTGACCTCAGGTCTCTTGCAGATCAAGGAAAAGTTGATGATTTTTCAGTTTGTTCAGCTTTTACTTGTTAGGATCTACTGCATATTATTATTATTATTATTATTATTATTATTATTATTTTGCCCATTGAACATTTATTTAAGATCTACTCCATGATTTTTAATGGAAAACTGGTGTGTATGGACATAGTACACTTTTACATAACTAATTGTGTAGTATTGGGAATTTTGATTGTTTCAAATAAGGCTACAGTAAATGTATCTGATGATCGATCCTTAGATTCTTGGAGGGGCGGGGTTGGTGGTGATGAGCCTCCACCAGCAGGCGGCGCTGTAGGACCTACGGCGGCCCGGGAAGAGCCAGACGCCGCTCTCCCTTGGAGGGCACTCTGCCCCGCCCATCTTCTCCCCTCCGCGGCCGCGGGTTTGCGGAAGTGTTTCTAGGAGACGGCGCCCGCCGGCTGCGCCTGCGCGGTTGACGCTGCCAGGGGGCGGGCTGACTGGCCGCCGCGCGGCCCGTTGGTAGTTCCTGCTGGGCCTGGGTCGTTGGGCCTCCCCGGGTTCTCTCGCTCCATGGTACGCCTGTGAGTCACGTTGCCGGCGGACGTCTCCTCGGGATGGAGCACATCCGTACGACCAAGGTAGTCGGACGCGGAGAATTGTTAGCCGCTAGCCATGGTCTGACCCGGCAGAGGTGGGGGGCGACGGTAACTCGGCTGGCCGGACCGGGGCTGAGGACCGGCCGCGCGGGGGCCTGCCCGGGCCTAGTCTGGGAGGGCAGGGGCAGTTCGGGCCAGGGTGGGTGCGGAGGCCTCCCGTACCTATGGGAGTGGGAGTCCCGCTTTCAGCCCTTGGTGTTGGGGTGTGGATGTTTCGGGCTGCTGGGGGTTGAGTCCCGTGAAATTGGTCGCCGCCCTCTCAGCGCTACACTTTCTTGGGCAAAATTGGGGCTGCTTTAGCTTCAGCTGCTTTCAGGCATTCGCCTCCCTAAAGACCGGAAAACGGGTGGGTCCTCAAATCATCATTGCAATATTGTGTAAGCTTTTCCTTGTTCACGTTGAATTGTCCCGTGTCACAGATTCTTGATGCAAGTTTTGGAGGCGCTGAGATCAGCACTCTGCCCCACCTCACTTTGTTGTCTCTGTCTCCATCCCGTTTTTTAGGTTTGGTACTCCGTCTCTCTGCTTCAAAACTTCATTGTCTTTAGTGTCAATAGTCAGTTTAACAGAGGAGTTACGGAGAAGGAAAACATGTTATCCCATATTTTAAAGTGTCTGATGGAATTCTTTTTCAGTTGATCTTATTAAATCCCATGCTTAATTTTTGCACGCGAAAGGCATTTATTTTTAGGAACGAACAAATATTCTTATAATTCCATTACAAATGTTGAAAATGAAGGCAATGGCATCAAAATATTACCAAGTTACGTTACCAAGAATTAAGTTCAGCTTCAACCTTGGGCGGGAGAAAACATAAACCAAGACAAGAAGAATTGAATCACATAATTTTAAGATCGCCTGGAGCCTAACAGAATTAGGAAGAGGACCCACTGTGAATCTTGACTCCTCTGTTTTCCTAACTCCATTGCTCCATTGCCGCGCATCCTAAAGTTACGTTCATTTAGAAAAAATTGCGACATACGTTATCTTCATTTGTTCCATGGAGAATTTGAGGTCTATGCCATTAAAATTTTTCACGAACCTTCTTAAGGTGTTATGGATTTTGTTAGAGCTTGTTTATAACATTGCACGTACTATAATATTTGAAGATGCTAAAAACTAACCCCTTTTTAAAAATCTTTTTTTTTCTTAAGGGAAGAATGGTAAAGTAACTGTATAATTCAGGTTGCTGGCTCTTAAAGTTTGAAAATAGAAGGGTGGTTAAGTAAATAACCAAACTAGTAGAAAACGCAGAGATGGAAAAGAGGACTGGAGCATGCATCAGCTCAGGTTCTTGTCCTGGTTCCAGGGTGCCAAGTGTGTATTATATAGTAGTTTTTCACAGTGGGCTATCCTGATGGTTTAGTAAGGTCCTTTTATGACTTTTTAAGGAGCAGAAGATTTCTGAATAATTTTCTATTAGAGTTACTTTTCAGGTTGTGTTCTTTTATTACTTTGAGTTATTCTTCTAGCATAGGACCACCAGTACTCTGAAATAATCATAAGTGGCTATAGGTAGACTGCAATTAAACTAATACTTACTAGGTCCCAGTTGTGTGCCAGGTACAGGACAGATACTGTCTGTAGAGCAGTGAGCACGATAGACCTGGACCTCACTGTACATTCTGACAATTGTGTGAACTGTAATATTTTCTTAAATTATGACTTAAAAGATTGTTGTGAACATAGCCTATTGCATTATTATACTACTTTGCATAACCTTCACTTGGACATGGTTAATTTACTGCAAAAATGATTGTATTTCAAAACTAAAAATGAATTGCTTTCAGTTTACTTAGCTGTTTTGAACTATGCAGTTTAGTCACCGATCAAGAATTGACTGTAGAGTAGTTCTATGTAACTATTTATTCTATGTGGAGACAGCTGTATTTGAGAAGTAATAATTACCAATTCTTGAGCAACTCTATGTCAGTGTAGCCAACTGTGCAATATTACTTTACACTATTTACAGTTTCACAAGTATGCTAATTTATACACAGTTGTCACTAATTTCTTTTTTTTTTTAAAGATTTTATATATTTATTTTGACAGAGAGTTGTCACCAATTTCTTAAATAACCCTGCCAGTTGGATACATTATCAGCATTTGCAGATGAGAAGGAAATAGGCTTGGAGAGTTGAAGTAATCTGCCCAGTTATCTCATGAGGGGTGGAGTTAAGATTTAAACCAAAGTTTGTCGTAATTTTTTTCATTACTCTCTAGTTTTAATCTGATTGTTAAAATGTATTAATATTCAGAAATGAATCCTAATGAATTCTAAGAGCTTTTTTCCTCTAAACCTCTTCTTGACATAAGTAAATAATATTTATGTGGTATTATTTTTGTATTGTTTATGGTCATTTTTTTTTATTATTGTTTACAAACCAGAGATTTATCAGGTAAAGTATTTTAGCTGAGTACTGATTAAATGGCTTTATAGCTATAAAATTCAGGAACAGATATACCATCCTGTTTTGGTCACATTTGGTTTACTTACTGCATAGCATCACTAAAGATGTCAAGTCTAGTCTGAATTTGAATTTCTGAAAGACTATTTCCAAGCTCTGCCTATCACTTTGAGCTCTAATTTCGCCATAATGAGATAGTCTTGCCAGGAAACAATGGGAAATATGCAGAGACCGTTCTTTATGCAGTCTTTCTCCTTTCCCTGCCAGGCTCCAGTGCTTTGGCTGACATCATCTGTTGATGTCGAATGATATTGTGCTGTTTGTGAATGGAACTTTACAGAATGTAATGGAAGAATGTTTTCCTAAACTATATATGGAAGACTGCTTTCTACAGTTTGTTAAGGGATGGAATGTCCCAAGAAAATCTGACCCCATTAGGGCTCAAGTTGAATTATACCAAAAGTAATGCCTAGTTTGTTCTTAGCTTGCTACCCATTTTTGTCATTAGAATGTGTGATCATAGGTGTATGTACACAAATATGTGTAATCAGTTACAAAGAGGGAAAGAGATGCAAACTAAGAATGACTAAAAATAAGAACCAATAGATTGTGGGAAGCACCTGAATGCTTTTCCTCACATAAAGGCTATTTTGACTCACTAATATTATTCCATTATACAGGTGAGAAAACTGAAATTTGCAGAAATTAAATAACTTGTCCTGACTCAAACAGCTAGTTCTAATAAGGAAGAGGTGGAGCTGGGAACTTGAATCCAGGTCTTTCTGATACTAGTCCTGTTCTCTTAATCATAGCACTCCTCTGCCTCACAGAGTAATTGTCTAATCAAGAGATTTGAGGGGCACCTGGGTGGCTCAGTTAGTTAAGTGTCTTCGGCTCAAGTCATGATCTCAGGGTCCAGGATCGAGCCCCACATCAAGCTCCCTGCTCAGGGGGAGTCTGCTTCTCCCTCTCCCTCTGCCCACCCCCACTTGTGCACCCAGACACGCTCCCTTCTCCCTCTCTCTCTCAAGTAAATAAATAAAATCTTTTAAAAATAAATTAATTAATTAATAGATTTGAATAGTGAGGTAGGTCAGTGTGAGTAGGACTGGAAGGAAGGTAGGGGATGGAGGAGAGGAACTTAGGTGGTAGGATTTTGTCTAGTAGGTAGCCTATTATGAGGGTGTAGGGTTAGGGGAAAGGTATGGTCCAGAAGAATAGATTTGGGAGTTGTCAGTGTTTAGGTAATCATTGATGTTTTCTTTTATGGATGAGTTTATGCAAGGAGTACATGTGTAGAGGCTCTTTGGAGAAGAGTGTGAAGGTTAGAGCCCTGAGAATACTTACAAAGGGGCAAGCGGAGGAAGAGGAGTCAGAGAAAGAGTATTAGGGATATAATGGGAAGAGGTGAATCACAAGAAGGGAAGTCTTCCCTATTCTAATTTCCTTCTTTGCTCCCTCTTCCTCTGCTCTCTCCTTTTCTTAGGGCCTGGTACTGTTCTATGTACTGGGGAAATGGTGGTTCCCAGACAAAAGTCCCTGCCATTCCAAAACTTATTTTCTAGTTGGGGGAGACACAACAGTGAACAAAGTTAATAAGCCAAATAATAATATAGTAGATGGTAGTAAATGCTATGGAGAGTGCCAGGGTGAGATTGGGGGAGGACAGTTGTAAATAGGGTAGTTAGGGAAGTTCTTACAGAGATAGTGACAGTTGAGTACAGACTGAAAGTGGTCAGGGAGCAAGCCATCTTCATAGGGGCAGGGGTTGGGGAGGGGTGGCTGGAAGAGTCCCAGCAGAGGGAACGGCAAGGGCGAAAGCCCTATGTTGGGCATGCCTGGTTAGTAAAAATCAGCAAGAAGACCAGTGTGGCTAGATCAGAGTGAGTGAAGGAGAGAGCACAGTAGGAAATTAAAAGTTGGGGACAGCAGCAAGGCTTGAAAAGGCTAATGTGAAATCTTTGCTTTTACTTAGTGAGACAGGAAGCCATTCATAGAAAGTCACCTGTATTCAGTGCTGCAGAAAAGCAAAGTAAGATAGGACTGAAAAGTGTCCTTGGATTTATGATCTATTTTGTTTGGTGATTTATGCAGCCAGACGCTGTTGTAGGAACTTGGGATACACGAACAAAGAAAAATGAAAACCTCTGTCCTTTTGAGGGTTACCTTCCACTTCGCAAAGGCAACTTGATGCTTTTTTTTTTTTTTTTTTTTTTAAAGATGTCAGTGCTATGGAGTGTGGAATAATGATACTAAGAGTCGCGAATGGGTGCCTGGCTATAGGGGCAGCTCACAAGTCAGAGAAGCCATGACAGTGTGTTTTCTACTTCGGTAGCCCTGTCATGTAGTTGTAAAGTACAACTGTTGGCTACAGAACATTGATTGAAGATGGCCATTGGTCCTTTCTTGTCCCAGAGACCACTTGGTGTCCGAATTTTCTGGATGTAATACTGAGTATTTGTGATACCCTCTTTTTTCATTTCCAGCTTTGTAATCAGCTGAAATTTGAACTTCCTGTTCACAGAGTACCTTTTAGTGCAGGCCCAAAGTTGGCAACAATTCAACTAAATGGCCCTCAAAGTAATGTATTGGCATTTCCCATCCTTACCATAATGACTACACCCTCCAATTCTCCTCTTCCTACTCTGTTTCTTCTTTGTTCTTTCTCTTCCCAAAACTTTGTCCTTCTTCCCCGTTCTCTTTTTGCCTGTGATAACCTATAATTAAAGGGTCCTAACACTATTTCCGTAGTGTCTCAGTGCTAGTGACCTGGAAGTCGTGATTGCTTCCTAAATACTTGACTTAAAACATTTCCAGGAAAGCATTGGGAAAAATCTGTAGCAATATCTGTAAAGTACTTTCAGTTCCTTGGTGAAAAGGGGAAATATGAGGCAGCAGTTGGTGCTTAGAAGTTGGCTAAGTCTCTGGTTTGAAATTTGTATGCTGATAATTTTAGCAAAGAAGAGGCTCTGCTTTCTTTTGTTTTTTACATTTATCTTAGGATTTGCAGCTAAGAACAGAATAATCAGTAAACTCAGAACCTAAAGTTTTTCCAGAACCTAAAGTACTAAATAAATGTTTTAGAATAATGTTCAGATTAATTTTATTATCAGTCATATCCATATAACGATTGCCATATTAAAGCAGTCATGTAATGATTTTTCTATTATATTTTCTTGATTTGAATATAATTTTCCATTTACTAAAGTAATAACCCTCAATTTATTAAAGTCCTATATAGTCTCTTTTCTCTCAGATTTACATTTCCTTTTGTACCTTATCTTAGTGAATGGCAACCAGTCTGACAAGCTTAACATCTTCAAGAAGCCTCTCTTTCTCCTTCCTTCTCACATCCGTTTTGTCATCTCAAGATGGGCTTCCTCTTTATCCTGTCTATTGCAACTTAATCTGGGCCTTTATCATATCTCTCCAGGCACCCTTAGATTACTTCGTTAGCCTTTTACCTAGTTACTCACCTCCTGTCTCTTCTCTACTCAACATTTGCTCCAAATTGCCATTGGAAAGATCTTCTTTTTTTTTTTTTTAAAGATTTTATTTATTTATTTGAGAGAGAGAGAATGAGAGACAGAGAGCATGAGAGGGAGGAGGGTCAGAGGGAGAAGCAGACTCCCCGCTGAGTGGGGAGCCCGATGCGGGACTCGATCCCGGGACTCCAGGATCATGACCTGAGCCGAAGGCAGTCGCTTAACCAACTGAGCCACCCAGGCGCCCCTGGAAAGATCTTCTTAAAAACCATATCTAGTCATGGCTACTGTGCTTAAAATCCTCTGTATCCTTTTATCTGCCACACAGATGCTCTACCTTAACAGGTGTTTCTTTTTCATCAAATATTATTGTCTCTCCCCTTTTGTGTTCTCTCTCTTCTGAGAATTCTGTATTTTCTGTTATAGTTAAGAAAATTTTGTTCAGCTTTGCTTTCAATATTATATTAGGAAAACAGTTTTTTCCAGCTGTAGGACACATTAGAATATTGAATTTGCTTTTAAAGTCCATGTGCCTCCTCCTTCCTTTCTCCATTTGAACTTGAACATTAGTTTAAGACAGAGGACTGTCAGGGCTCAACTTACCTCATCAGCTTACTAACTTACTAACAGTACTCATTTTTGCAGACATCTGAGCACTTTATTGCTTACTGTTTGTCAAGCAAACTTGGGGTCAAGTACCTACATTTATTATCCAGCCTTACTACAGCCCTCAAGGGAGAGATTGTTGTCCTTATTTTATAGATAAAGAAAATGGGACCCAGACAATTTGGCCTTTAGTTGGTGGCCAGTAAATTTCGGTGGAGTGAATCAGTAAACTCTCTTTCCCGAAAATGTCTATTTATGTGGATGTTCTTCAAAGATGTGTATGTATGTGTGTGGGGGGGTGGGGTTTGCATATACCCATAATGCAGTTGTATATTTTAAAGGACCATAGTTGTAAGAAGCGCTTTTAAAAAGTGGAAGGACTACACAAGCTGGAGCCTTAAATATTTGGGAGAAGAGCATAAAGATAGAGAAGGAACCTAGCCTAATGTGAGTTAAGAGCAAGAGGGATTAATTTGGAGTTGCATAAAAATGACCTGGTGAGCTTCCTAAAATACAGATCTTTGGGGGCACCTACGTAGCTCAGTTGGTTAAGCGTCTGATCCCGGGGTCCTGCTCCGTGAGGAGTCTGCTTCTGCCTCTGCCCCTACCCCCGTGCACACTCTCTCTCTCTCTAATAAATAAAAAACCTTTAAGAAAAATACAGATTTTTGGTCTCCATCTCCTGAGATGGCTGAGTGAAGTTGAGTGGGGCTTAGGATTTGTATTTATGCAGAATTTTGGAGATGATTCAGATGAACAGCTAGGCTTTGGGACTTGAATGTAGGTAATCAGAATTAAAGATCTAATAAATGGAATTTCAGGTAATTTTGGATTTAGAGATTGGGGGAATCAAGAAATAGGCTTGGAGTGTTAGGAAGAGTATTTTTAACTTGAATTTCCAATCTTGATAGACAACAAGCTCAAAAGAACTATGTAGTGTTATGCAGCTCTAGAGGAAGAGTGACTTTGTCTTAATTGGGTGAGTTGTATAATAAAGTTAGATTTTATTTATTTAAGGAAGAAATGGTTCTAAATAATGAAATAAATGATGATCTCCAAGAAAAGTTTTCATACAGGTTTATAAGAAGGAAGTTTTCCTATTATCTTAAAGGACAATGTGTATAATGATTTTTATATGTCAAATCAACTGTCAGACCTGAGCTATATAAATTAGATTATCTCTCTAAGTTTCCAGCAGAAAGTGTTAAAATTCAATTCATTGCCTCCCCATACAAATAAAATTTTGTATCAAAAACATGTATTTTAATTTTACATTTAAATTTTAATTTATTTGAACAGCTGCTGTTATAAGTAAAAAAAAAAAACAAACACTCTGGAATTAAATTTCTTTGGGAGGAGCTAAGTAGCTTTTTACATGGTAGTTATTATTTTGGAAATCATAATTTCATAATGAGGGGCTTTTGCTTCTTCAATTTTAGTAAGGGAAAAGAAAATATATGTGGGAGGGAAGTACAGAATTAATGAGATAATTGTTAGTAATCTGGTTTGAAGACATACAAGTTAAAGAACTATCTACGAACTGCTGTTATAGCTGTGGATTAACAATTTTAAGTTGGTAGTGGTTGTTTTACTCTTTTTCTCCTCCCCAAAAGAATGGACAGCAATAAATAATTGTGTTTTCAAAACAGTAGTCTCTTACACGGTCCTGGCCAACTCTAACCCAGCTCTCCAGTGGCAGCATTGTGTGTGTGTGTGTGTGTGTGTGTGTGTGCGCGCGTGCACGCACACACACTATTAATAAAGAAGTACTATGTACCTCACTGTCTCAGCCACTAGAGGACATAGAAACAGCATGCGATATAATCTGTGATAGGGAATTCAGAGCCAGGAGGAACGAACTACAAAGCTGAGACATTAAGTAAGTAAGTTAATTTTCTGAGAAGGATTCCAATTAGGAGACAGAGCATCAAGTGAGCCCCGAAGAATGCTTAGCACTTAGCTAAGCAGAAGAGACTATGTTAGGAAGGAAGAACAGTATGAGTAAAAGCACAGAGCTGACCACAAAACATGGTCTTGGGTGGAGTGGTGAGGAGAATATAGAGATTAAGTTGGACTTTGCAACCATTTGTTTCTTGATTTAATTTTTCTGGTAGTTTACCTCCATGATGCTAGATAATAACCTTATATATAAGAAACAACAGGTGTTGCTGAGGTTGTGGAGAAAGGGGAACCCTCTTGCACTGTTGGTAGGAATGTAAACTGGTGTAGCCACTCTGGAGAACAGTATGGAGGTTCCTCAAAAAGTTAAAAATAGAACTATCCTATGATCCAGCAATTGCACTACTAGCTATTTACCCAAAGGATACAAAAATACAGATTCGAAGGGGTGCATGCACCTCAGTGTTTACAGCAACATTATCAACAAAGCCAAACTATGGAGAGAGCCCAAATGTCCATAAACTGATGAATGGATAAAGAAGATGTGTGTGTATACACACACACACACACACACACACAGGAATAATACTCAGCCATCAAAAGAAATTTTGCCAATTGCGACAAGGTCGATGGAGCTAGAGGGTATTATACTAAGTGAAGTAAGTCAGTCAGAGAAAGAAATAGATACGATCTCACTCATATGTGGAATTTAAAGAAAACAGATGAACATATGGGAAGGGGGAAAAGAAAAATAGGAGAGAGGGAAATAAACCATAAGAGACTCTTAATGATAGAGAACAAACTCAGGGTTGATGGAGGGAGTTGGTGGGGGATGGGCTAGATGGGTGGTGGATACTTAAGGGGGTACTTGTTGTGATGAGCACTGGGTGTTGTATGTAAGTGATGAATCACTGAATTCTACTCCAGACACCAATATTGCACTGTATGTTAACTAAATAATATTTAAATTAAAAAATATATGGACTCTTGAATATGAAAACTGTTTATACCATGTGCCTCCTTCCTGTTCCCCTTAATATTTGTGTTATTTTTTTTACAGAGTACCTTTATTGGTTGTATTTCTAACTCTAAACAGTACCTGTGTAATGTGGTTTACATATTCCTCAAGATATGTGAAATTTAATGTTCAACATGAAATAAACTCATGTTTTTGAATAGAAAGAAGAAAAGCTTTGAAAATGGTACATTAAAAAAAAAAAGAAAATGGTACATTTAAATCCTAGGATAACAAAGAATTTGTATTACTTTTGAAATGAGAAATAACTTCTTCTTCTTTTTTTAGGTTGAGCAAGTAAAATTACTTGACCGATTCAGTACCAGCAACAAGTCACTAACAGGAACGCTTTATCTTACGGCCACACATCTATTATTTATAGACTCTCATCAGAAAGAAACCTGGGTAAGAAGGGCATCTCCTCTACTGCTTACCATACTTAAGTAATGGACTTGGCCTTTTGCTGTATTTCATTTTGATCATGTACAAAAAATTTAATCATTAGTTACCTGTTTCAACAAAAAATTTTTCAAAGTCACCTGATCACTTCTACCCTCCCTCCTAATAAAACATGGATACCATGTAGAATGTGGAACTCTTTTATAAGATACAGCAAGACTCTTTTTATCTGCATTAATAATTATAGAATACCTACTTGTTCCTTTTAATTTTTAAAAATGTAAGTAATATATGTACATTTTAATATTTAATATTAAATTCACATGGCATAGTCCACAGTATTTTTTTTTTAAGATTTTATTTATTTATTTGAGAGAGAGAATGAGAGGGCACCTCATCCATGGTATTTTTGTACAAAATTACAATTACAATGTTTTTTAATTGATTGATTGTAGATCAAATAATACAGTAATGGATATTTTGTATATATTACTTCCTGTATATATGCCAAAGTTTCTCAGAGGTATCTGCCTGGGAGTAAAATTACTGGATCTTATAAAAATAAGGGCATATTTTCCTTCACTGAATATGGCCCCTTTCCAAAACAGTTGTCTCAAAATATTCTCAGTAGAAAGTGATACATTGTCCACCATTGTCGGCAACATTGATATTGTTAGCTTTAAAATTTTTGCCTCTCCAGTGGATGTGCAATTGTGATTTTAATTTGCTGATTATAAGGAAATTGTCCTTTCAGATATTTTGGCCTTTAGATTTCCTTTTCTTTTTCTCTTGGGCTATTTGTCCTTTTATTGGCTTTATAAGAGTCTGGTTTTTAATGTTTTGTCAGGTATGTGTGTTGTAAATAACTTCTCCCAGTGTGTGGCTTGTCTTGTGTGTATATACATCTTTGAATTAAAGTTTAAAATTTTAGTGTATTAGATTTTTCATTTTTTTCTTTTATGGTTTATGCTGTATTCTGACTTAAGGGATTCTTAAAGGCATAAAGATTCTCCTGTATTTTTTTCTAAAAGCTTACATTTTATATTTCAAGTATAAGTTGTTAACACATACGGGAAATATTTTCTTGGATGATATAACTTAGGGATTCATTTTTGTTTTTATTCTTTTCAAATGGATACTGGCGCCATTTATTGACAGTTTCGATGCGTTAATGTGTAGTGTCAACTCTGTCATAAATAAAGTGAGGGTTTGCTTTTGACCTCGCTATTCTGTTCTTTTGATATATTGATTCCGCTGTGTAATAGCATACTGCTTTATTGACTCTAGCTTTTTAATAGTCTCTCTTTTTTTTTTTTAAAGATTTTTTATTTATTTGACAGAGAGAGACACAGCGAGAGAGGGAACACAAGCAGGGAGAGTGGGAGGGGGAGAAGCAGGCTTCCCGCACAGCAGGGAGCCCGATGCGGGGCTCGATCCCAGGACCCCGGGATCATGACCTGAGCCGAAGGCAGACGCTTAACCATCTGAGCCACCCAGGCGCCCCAATAAAGTCTCTCTTTTATTGTACTCTCTTGATTTCCCCAGGAAGGCCATCGAGTTGATAGGTGATTGCAATAAGTAAGTCAAGATACTTACCTGAGATGTTGATCTCGGGGAGTTATATTCCCTCGAGCACTAGAGTTCTTCCCCATTCAGTGTTGGCCCAGAAACTGTCAAGGGTTTTACGTAGCAGGACCTTGTTAAATCATTAGTCATGTTATCATCCACTCTGTCTACCCTGCCTTTGTCCATCTGCCTTAATATCTTCTCACTATGTTTTCCATCTCCTAAAGATAGACAGGGAAGTTTCCCATAGACCTCTTCTTGCATATGTTGGGAACGTAGTTTGGGGAGCAGTGAAAAAAGATCTATGTTATTCTCTCCTATTGTTGTTTTATCAGTATATTCCCATCTATCTCTCCTGAATGAAATCTGTTTAGTATACTCGATCCATAGAAATGAACATTTTAGATCTAGATGGGGACTAACTTTACCTTTTTTCTCATTTTACAGATAATTCTTTTTTCAAGATCACATTATTAGTGGCAGAGCCAGGTCTCTTCAACATTTTCTTCTTGCAAATGATTTTGGGTCTTAATTAGAATCATAAAAGTGATACATTATAGTAGCTTATTGTCTCTTATTCTCTACTTAGATGTTACTGTTAGATCATTTTGAGTAACTTGGCACAAGCCTGCTAATATAAATGTTACTAGTGCTAAATCTTAGCCATAAGTTGGGCCATGTGTAGTGTATACTAAATATCTGTGTTGTGTATACTTTCAATGTCTGTAGAACAAGCTCTTTTCTTATTAATCTTTTTTAAGCTTTTCTTGATGATTTTATGCATTTAACCTTGCATGTGAACTTTAGAAAATACATATAATTAATATGATTAATATCAGCATTTAATATTATAATTACATAGTATATATGTATGATATAAATAATCATCCATCTCTTACCCTGCCACAGAAAAAGACAAAAAGCAGTTTGGAATTTTTTACTGAACTTATATCAAAGTTTTAGATTAATTTGGGATGAATTGATTTCTTTCCATGATTGAGTTTTTATCGTTCAGGAACCTGCCATGACTCTTAAGATCTTTGATTTTCTAGAAAAACTTTCTATAAATATTTTAAATTCATAGGAATGGTATTGAGAAAAAGAAAACTTTTTTTTTAGTAGCAAACAATATTAGAACTGGTATGAATGATAATCATATTTAAAATGCCATCAAGTATTGAGTTTATAGTAGGACTTTCTATTCATTCAATAAACATTGTGATGGAGGTATAAGCAATGATACTTGTATTGCTGGTTTGGTCAAGTTTTAAGTTTGGATTTATAAGATACAACATTTGAAACTTTTTTTTTTTTTTTTAATTTGAGGAGGGTCATTATAATGCTCCAGATACTGGAGATAGAATGGTGCTCAACTTAGCTGTAGTATTGCTCCTTACAAAGTTCTCAACATCTGGCTGGAGAAATAGACATTCACTATACAAGGAATTACTCATGTTCTAAGTACTGTGAAGGAAAAGTATAAGCATAAGAAAATGGACAGGACCTAACTTACTTGGGAAAGGCCATGGGGGTTGTCAGGCTGTTCTTCTTGGTGATGATGTTTAAACAAAGGCCAGAAATAATACTAGGAGTTCCTAGGTGAAGAAGTAGATCTATGGGCGCCTGGGTGGCTCAGTTGGTTAAGCGACTGCCTTTGGCTTAGGTCATGATCCTGGAGTCCCGGGATCGAGTCCCGCATCGGGCTCCCTGCTCGGCGGGGGGTCTGCCTCTCCCTCTTACCCTCTTCCCTCTCGTGCTCTCTGTCTCTCATTCTCTCTCTCAAATAAATAAATAAAATCTTAAAAAAAAAAAAAAAGAAGTAGATCTACAATTTCCCAGTTAGTAAGAGCAACTCAGTGTATATAGAGGAGGTTGGTGCATTTGAGGAGCCAAAAGAGGACTGTCACTCGAACTTGATGTGGGGAGGGACTTGAAATGAGTCTAAAGCCTACAGTCTGGGAAATGACATGACATCACTTTTTTAAAAATCGCTTTTTAATGGTCACTCAGCTGCCTTGTAGAAAATGGAGTATAGGGGGTCAAGAGTAGATACGGAGAGAGCTTTCCTAAAAGGCCACTTACAGTTACCTAGGTGAGAAACAATGGGAGCATTGCAGCTAAGGGAGTGACCGGACATGGAGAGAAGTAGGCAGGCTGCAGAGATATGTCGGAGATGCAGTTCTCGGGGTTTGATGATGTATTGAGTATGTGGAGTGATGGAGGAAGTATCAGAGAGCGTAGCTCCGGCTTAGGCATTCAGTCACACATTTTGAGTACTTTGTTTGAAGAGGGCATTTCTAACATTTATGTATTCTGGAAGAGAATATGATATTTAGTGCTCTTTGATGATGATGATGATCACGTTTTTTCCATGCTGTAGATATTGCACCACCATATTGCCTTAGTAGAGAAACTAGCTTTGACTACTTCTGGATGCCCACTGGTGATTCAGTGCAAGAACTTCAGGATTGTGCATTTCATTGTTCCCAGAGAAAGAGATTGCCATGATATTTACAATTCTTTGCTACAGCTGTCAAAACAAGGTACTGTTTTTAGAGACCAAAGCTTACTTAATTTTGAGATGGATTATCTAAGATACTTAATATGCCATTGTTACTTTATACTTGAAGTTACTCTTAAGTTCTTGTGCACTCTATTCCAAAAAGTTTGACTTGGAAATAATTAGATGCTTCTGATCTGAATCGTAAGAATGGTTTCCAAAGAAGAGGTAAGAGTAAGGAAAAAGTTAAACATTTCGAGTACAGATTTTAAAAACCATAGATTTTTATTAATGTTTTTAAAATTTGTTGGTAGCCAACAGCACAGCTTTTTTTTTTAAGTGGCTATCCACAAACAAGGGGAATAACTTGGAAATTGATTGCTGAATGAAAAGTTAAGGAAGGTCAGGCTCCTCTGGTAGCAGTGGGACCAATGAATTTAATTGACCAGAGTGGAGCATAAGGGAGATGACCAGAGAGAAAAGAGAGGGTGAATCCTACTTTACTAGAGGTGGGAGTGAGAGGAGTGTAGGCCAGAAAGAGGAATCCTGTCACTAGGCCTTTGGGATCTGGAGGCTTTCTCCCCCCAACTTGACTTGAATTATGTAGATCTCTCCAAGAGACAGGGCACACTGGTTATTGAATGTTACTTTGTTGTTGAACACCTGGACTGCAGTGGTCTAGGAGCAGGGGTACACCCTTCTCTCCTAACACATGAAGCCTAAGCATTTATCCCATTGTCCCAAGTTAAGCCAGATCTTACAGTAAAGATGGTTCGGTCACTTTCGGGGGCTTAATATTATTCAGGAGTAAGTGCTCTCTGGAGCTCTCGGCAACCATTGCCAGTTTTGGTCAACACTGTCCTATAGGATTATATATGCAATTTCAAGTTCTATATGCCGCCTCTAGTTTTTTATCACAACATTAGTATTTCCATTTTATATCTCATTTGGGAAGTGTAGTGGGTAAGAAGTGTCTGTGTCATTAAAACTTTACTTTTAAGAAAAGGAAATACTACACTCGAGTATTAAATATAAAAGTTGTTTATTAGCTTTTGCTGATGATATATTGATATGTATGCCTTTAGATATGATCGTTTGAATTAAAGAACTGAGAAAATAAATTGAGTTCAAATATATTCAGATAAGAGTTATCTCTTTGAAAATTTTAAAGAAAAAATGGAGGGATAAAGCTGAAAAATTACTGTTATTTGTAGAGTTTTAAGTCCTAGAAGTTGCGTCGTAACATTTATGTATTTTGTATACTATAGCAAAATATGAAGATCTCTATGCATTCTCTTATAATCCCAAACAAAATGATTCGGAACGACTACAGGGTTGGCAGCTCATTGACCTTGCCGAGGAATATAAGAGGATGGGAGTGCCAAATTCAAACTGGCAGCTGTCTGATGCCAACCGAGAATACAAGGTAACTTTTTATTTACATTCCAGTTAACATACAGTGTGATATTAATTTCAGGTGTACAATATAGTGATTCAGCACTTCCATACAGCACCCGGTGCTCATCACAACAAGTGCGCTCCGTAATCCCCATCCCCTGTTTCCCCCATCCCCACACCCACCTCCCTTCTGGTAACCATCAGTTTGTTGTTTATGGTTAAGAGTCTGTTTCTTGGTTTACCACCCTCTCTTTTTTTTTACCCGCCTTTGCTCATTTGTTTTGTTTCTTAAATTCCACATATGAGTGAAATCACATGGTATTTGTCTTTCTCTGACTGACTTATTTCGACTTGGCAATTCTTTGGAGAAATTCAGAATTCATAGTAGCAAGTTGTCTATATATTGCTATGTACTGTTCTTGCATTTAATAAGTTTTAAAGTTTTTTAAAGGTGATTTTTAACCTCATAGTTTTTGAACTGTGAGTAGAATGGTTATGTTTTATTTGATTTTTACAGATTTGTGAAACTTATCCCAGAGAACTTTATGTTCCCCGAATAGCAAGCAAACCAATAATTGTTGGTAGTTCCAAGTTCCGGAGCAAGGGAAGATTCCCAGTTCTTTCCTATTATCATCAAAATAAAGAGGTAACAAGAGAAGATTTTCTTTTTTTATTTTACAAATGTGGTATAACCCCTTTTCAGGTTTAAGTATCCAAATGAACACTCATTTATACATAGGGAGGTCATTATTATAATGTTGCTGATAGAGAAGTGTTGGCTTTTCTCATGATTACGTTTTTGAAATTTTAAAATTACCCTGATATATAGAAACTTTCATACTTGTCATCTTTCTTTCCTCCCACACCCTCCTTCAGTCTTTCTTTTCTTCTGGTAGGGACTTAAAAATAATGAGATTAGTGAACAGATAGGTTCTTCTTTCCTGTGGTTCTCTTTTGATACTGCTTATATTTAGGAAAACACGATAGTTTTGAGAAACCAACTATTGAGAAAAAGAAGAGAGCCAAGGGTATTTCAGGCTCTCAATTTTTATAGAAAGCTCTTCCAATCAGAAGGATTTTGCAATACGAAGAGGTGGAGGAGACATCTTTATACTGAGATGCTGTAATAGGGATTGCTCATTACAGCAAAATTTTCCTTTTGTAGCTTATAACAGTAGACCACAAGGTGCTATGTGTTAGATGCTTTATATGCATGAAATCCCATGATAATTTTATAAGGTAGGCTCTGCTAATTACCTGTAACTTTCAACCTGTAAAGAGAGGGTAAATCACCTTTCCTATATCTAACAGCTAGCAAGTTGTGGAGTTCCATGCCAGTTCTGACTCCCACTGCTTTGTGACCTGATTTTTTCTCATCAGGAAGCTTTTAGAATCTTTTCTCCCCAGTGTCCTGAAATTTCACAGTGAAGCGCCTTGGCGTGTTTTTTTTAATTCTATCTGGGAACTCACTTTTGGAAAATTACTTCTCTATTTCTGTGGGAACTTCTTCTCTTCTGTTACTTTCCTTTGTACTTGTGTGTGTGTTACTTGGCAAGTGGGCTTCTCTAAGCCTCCGTTTTTCTTAATTTTGTCTCCTATTTTCCATTTCTTTCTAGTTTTTAGAAGATTTCCTCAACTTTGTTTCCAGTCCACCTCTTTATTTTTGCTATACCATTTTTAAAATCTAAGAACTCTTTCCTATTTTCTGAACTTTTTAGACACTTTTCTATTCTTGGCTGTGATGACTGGGTTCTCTGAAGACATTGAGGATTTTTTTTAAAAGAATTCTTTTGCTCCCCACATTAGTTGTCTGTTGCTCAGAGTTCCTTTTTTCTGTTTATTTTATTTCTCATGTCTTTCAAATATCTGATTCAAAGAGTGAGGTACCACAGCTTGTTTAGAAGTTTGTGTGCATGAGCTATCTCTATCTTTGGATTATTTCTGTTGTTAATTTTCATCCCAATATGTATGTTGGTTCTGTCCAGGATTCAAGTGTGCGAAGGCGGATGGGAGGATCTCACATTTTGTTTTGTAGGCTTTACTTCATCCTCTTGTTTTGGGGGGTACAGGGCTTCACTCCCACCCACATCTCTGCATATTGTCCAGAGTCTTCAGGTTAATCCTTTTCATAGAATAAACTCTGCCTTCAGGGCGAGGGAAGAGCTGGGAGCCTTAATTAGCCCCTATATGGATATTCAACCAATTCTGTTTTCAGCTATACTCCAGCTCCGGCTTTCAGAGGTACCGAATCTTGAGCCTTTCTGGGATTTTGCTGCTCAAAATGCTTGCTTATTGTTGACTCGTAACAATTTGGCAGCTTTCTTCGTTCTGGTAAATTGGTCATTACTAGCTTGTACAATCTGCTTTCATTTCCTGAAATTTTATTAACATCTCTACCCTATTTTTCTCTCCTTTTCCATTCTCTTTGATCTTTTGATTTTATGCATTTTAGATGTCTTTACTAGAACTTTAGTTGGGTTTTAGAAAGGAGCCAGAGGTAAAAAGTAAAACTTTAAACAGAAATTCCTAATCATAATTAGGAATAACAAAGTCATAGGGAGTTATGACTGGTTTTAGCCTCTGTTTGACACACCCATGTTTGTATACACTGTTGATTGGAAAGCTGGGCTCAAAATAGATATTCGTGCCTAACTTAAATCAGAAAGTACATCTGAAAAGAATTTTATAAAGCAATTCTCATTTTCTTCTATTTTATTAAATTCACATGGTTTTGTGTGTGAATTTAAAATGTGAATTTATGTATACTTTTTTTTCCTTAATGATACTATGGTTGGAATGATTGGGTAGAGTTAAGTTGGAGTTGGTATGGATGGGATTGGAGATAAAATATATGGGTCTAAATCTTCTAATCTTTTTTTAAGACTTTAAACAAAAGTAAATATCTAATCCACCATTCACTATTTCTTACAGATATTTTTACCCTCTTAGATTTATATTTTAACTCAAATTTGAATTGAAGTTCATTTTTCCCATTTTATGTCTCATTTTATATTGCTGATTTCTGGAGATCTGAAAGCTTTTGGAATATAAGAGTTCAGATGTTGCTATTTTTAAAAATCCTGTTCTATCTTTATTGATTAATCCCTTACTTGAACTTGAATTGAAAGTATCTTGTAATCTAGAGCATAGCGTGCAAGTATCTTAGTAGGTTACATGATAGAGAATTGACCAAGTGGTGCTTCTTAGGACTTAAGATTTTTTCATCAAACTAACATAAGGAGGCATTTCACTTTTTCAGAAGAGAATATTAGGAAAACTTATGTAACATCAAGATATTCACATAGTGTTTAATTCAAATAGGATTTCAAGGTTAATGTCTTCTAATTATCCTGCCAACTTTAAACAGATTACATGTTTGATTTTAACTTTTGTTTTTCTTTTAAGCATTTTTTTTTTAAAGAAATATTTTAGACATCTTTGGATAATCTGTTGTTTTCTGTCTTTTTAAAATTAGGCTGCCATTTGTCGATGTAGTCAACCACTATCAGGATTCAGTGCCAGGTGTCTGGAGGATGAACATTTGCTTCAAGCCATTAGTAAAGCCAATCCAGTCAATCGCTATATGTATGTCATGGATACCAGGCCCAAAGTATGTGTCTTGAATCTAGTACAGTCTGTTAGTTTAATTATCTTTGTTACTTTAATTAATGAGAGTTGTTCAATTTGCCCATATTTAACCTATCTGAATCCCAGTTTTAAATTAACTGAGGCTAATGATACTGAGGAAAGCAATCTTTTAAAGGATACCAACTTAAGAGACCTGTTTCCCAGATGGTGATTTCTTATTTCTGATTTATATATAAATTTAGAAAAACAGATTTTTATATTGGGAACTCTTGATGGTGTGGAAGTCTTACATTATTGTGAAGAAATGTTAAATAGTGCGTGTGTTTGAAAAATTAAAATCTTATTAATTTTTTTGGTAGACTTTTTTTTGGTAGACTTTTTAATTGTCAAAACACTGTGTGTTAAAATAATGGGCCTTAATTTGAAATATTCAAGAAAATAAGGAAAATAGTAAGTTAGAAAACATTGAACTAGAGAATTATAGTGAACTGGTACATATATACAATGGAATATAACTCAGCCATCAGAAAGGATGAATACCCACCATTTGCATCGACATGGATGGAACCGGAGAGGATTATGCTAAGTGAAGTAAGTCAAGCAGAGAAAAAACAATTATCATATGATTTCACTCATATGTGGAACATAAGCAATAATACGGAGGACCATAGGGGAAGGAAGGAAAATCTGAATGGGGAGAAATCAGAGAGAGAGATGAACCATGAGAGACTATGGACTACGGGAAACAAACTGAGGGTTTCAGAGGGGAGGAGGGTGGGAGAAGGGGTAATTGGGTGATGGGCATTAAGGAGGGCAAGTGTTGTGATGAACACTGGGTGTTATATCGAACTAATGAATTATTGAACACTACATCAAAAACTAATGTACTTATACAGTGGCTAACTGAACATAATAAAAAAAATGATTCTATAAATACTAGTTGGAGTAGAGAAAATATATCATTTTATCCTCACTACATATTTGTTATACAATAAAAAGAGATCATTTTCACCAATTCAAAACAAAAAACAAAACCACACTGGATTTTGAAGACACAGTGCAAAAAACACTAAAATATTCTATAATATTTTAATATTGATTACATGCTGAAATGGTAATATTTTTTCTATTTGGAGTTAAATAAAATATATTACTAAAATTAAAAAAAAAAAAATAGTGAACAGGACATAGTTGTCCTGTTAGGCATCTGTAATGTTAGGTTCAGTTTTTATCATTGAGACAAATGTCAGAATGCCTTTTTCTTTCTATAAACACAGTTAAGCAACTAATTCATATAGGATCCTGAAACTAAAGTAATTAAAATCCTCAATGGTAATAGCTAATATTACTTTCAATTTTTATTATAGCATCGAATGCAGAGCTGGTGGGCTACACAAAAGGACATTGGCAGAATTATAGTGAGGATTTCTTCAAAAATCTGGAATGATGAGAAAATAAGAGAAAGCGATGAGAAAAAGCGAGTGAGCGATATAGAGCACAATTTTAGGCAGCTTTGTTGAAAGGAATGGTAGCTGTTTTAGAAGTTATTCTCATCATTATGCATTCTCACAAAAGATAATGGAGGAAACAGAAGATGAGATTAATATGAGTAAATTAAGAAGTATTAAAAACTAGAAATTGATAATCTGATAATTTTTTATCTTGTTAAGAAAAGACTTTATTAGAAGTCAAGAATGTTGGTGATATCTCTTGTAAGACAAATTTTATTTTTCTTCCTTGTTTAATCTGGGTGGATTCATTGGTCAGAATTACTTCTAGGTAATATTAGGTATAAAAGATGGTTGTAATACAAGAGTGTCTGAATATGAGGCCTGAGGGTGATCTGTTTCCCAAGACTTAGTACCTCTATTTGTATAATTGACTTCTACACAGAAAATAGGCCTTTCTTTGATTGTTTTGTTTGTACTATTTAAACTTCAACTTAACTAGTAATAATGAAGCATTTTAATATCTAACTCTCACCTAAGTCATCATAAGTGCTGAATAACCAGTGAGTCAGTAGGTAGAATTGAACTGTTCTTTTTACCAACCTGGGCCATCTACTGAATGAAAAGCTACTTTTTCTTCCAATTTAGGTTTTGTTTCATCCAAATTCATAAGAATGTTTTGTAAACTGTAATAATGTGCAGTATGAAATCCTAGTCTCAAAGAATTAAACATACCAAATCTTAAATGAACCTCTGATAGCATTTGATCTAGTGACCAAAGACCATGCATGGGCCTACTGGTGGTCTGTTTTCCCCTTGGAGACCAATTTTGGCCCAATTCTTGGAGATATATCAAGCTAGTGGATTGTATGCCATGGTATATACTGTGTGGGCCTCCAGTAATCTCCAATATGGAGGACCTCAAATAATCTGACGTGTATTTCAGATCTGGTTTTTCAGGGTCCCTGTGGCTTTCTGAATGATCATGTGTTCCACAGGCTTGCTCTGAAGTGAATCTAATAGGTTCATTCTATAACAGGAAACTTCCCAGCTTGGCTCATCTCTGAATCATTTAGGATTCAGATAAGAGATACTTCTTTCTTTTTTAAATTTTGAAATATTATAAACAGATGGAAAACTGACTAAAAACATAAGTGAATTAGTTTCATAAATTATTTGTGGGGGAACTTCTTGTCTGACCTTTCCATTATGTAGCAGTCATGTTGTTACTTTATATAAAGTATCCTTCTTTACTCTTAATAACATATGTGACACTTTTACTTATTAAAAACGGTAGCATATTCAGTTTTGAAGAGTTCTTTAAACTCTGCTAAAATGTGGTTTATTTAGTATTTTCATGATGTTTTGGTAAACTAAGTTAAGAGATAAAAGCAATTTGTCTCTAAATTTCTAAAACTTTAAATTTTAGCTGAATGCAATGGCCAACAGAGCAGCTGGAAAAGGTTATGAAAATGAAGACAACTATTCTAACATTAGATTTCAGTTTGTTGGAATTGAAAATATTCATGTCATGCGGTCCAGCCTTCAGAAATTATTGGAAGGTATGATTATTTTTTGCCTTTGAGGCAACTTTGTCTAATAGAAATATAATGTCAGCACATTATAAAATTAAAGATTATGTAATTAAAAATTTTCCTATATCCACATTCAAAAAAGTAGAAGTTGAAATTAATATATTTTGCATAATGTATTAAAAACATGTTAACATGTAATCAGTATAAAAAATTAGTAATGACACATTTTAGGTTTTTTCCCTGAAGTCTTAAAAATTGACTAGTTTGTATTTTACATTGTCAAACCACATCTCAGTTTGGACCACCCACGTGTCAGGTCGGGTGGTGGCTACTGAATTGGACAGTACAGTTCTAATGGTTTTGAAAAAAAACAAAGAAAAGGTTATTATTAGGTAAATATTCTTGCTTATTCTTGAAGATTAATTGATGATAATGCTCCATTTAAGTATTAAGGTATCTTTCCAGTCGTGGTGTAGAATTTTAAAAATTAAAATACCAAACTTTTAAATTAAGCAGTTCATACACCAATTTTTTTTTTTTTTAAAGAGATTGGAGCTTTTTTTTAAGCACAAGGAATGATAGAAAAATGTACCCAAAAAATCCAGTATTGCGGTTCTGATAGCATCTTTTCATTTATAGAGTCTCATTTTTTATTTTGTCCTCTTCCTCCCAATTCACTCACTCAGAGAGAGCTTGAATAGGAGAGGTGGAGACTCTAGCTGCATTCTAATGAAATGTTTTTTTTCCCTTTTTAGTCAATGGTACCAAAGGGCTTTCTGTCAGTGATTTCTACTCTGGTTTGGAGAGCTCAGGATGGCTCCGCCATATCAAAGCTGTTATGGACGCTGCAATCTTCTTAGCCAAAGTAACTCTTCTTCTCTCATATTTTGTTTGGGGATTTATAATGATTGGGAAGGAATGCATTTATCCTGTTGGGTGCTGCTACCCTTTCCAGTCAGATAACTTTTATGTTTTACCTCTTTAATGAGGCTTACTTTAATTTGAGCTTTAAAAGATCATGTAGTACTTCATGTAGGGACTTAAAAAGAAACCCCCATACACTTGGAAACAGCAATTTTGGTTTTGTTTTTTTGTTTGCTTTGTGTTTTGTCTTGTTTTTTTGAAATTATGCTGTGACAGCATTATCATTGCAGTCCTTGCTCTTCCTTGTAATGCAATACTTGCTAGTATAGTTTGAATAAGTAGAACTTAATTTTGATGTACCTAAAATGTATTCTGCTGTAATATCTAAGTATGTGATCTTTCTTTTCAGGCAATAATGGTTGAAAATGCAAGTGTGTTGGTACATTGTTCTGATGGTTGGGATAGGACTTCCCAGGTTTGTTCCCTTGGCTCTCTTTTATTGGATTCCTACTACAGGACAATCAAAGGATTCATGGTAAGGAGTGATTTGGCTAGATCAGTGATTCTCAAATAGGAATGATTTTGTCCTCCCAGGAGACATTTGGCAATGTTAGGAGACAGTTTTGGTTGTTACAAAGAAAAGGGTGCGACTAGCACTTAGCTGATAGAGGCCCAGGATACTGCTAATATTCTGTACTGTAGAGGATAGCCCCTGCAGTAAAGACCTAACTGGCCCAAACTGTATTTAGTGCTGAGATTGAAAAACCTTGAGTTAGACTGATTTCCATTCGTGCCATCTCTTTGACAACAAGTTTTGAATATAAAAGTTTTTTTTCTAAAATGTTATAGTAGAAATATTCAGTATTTTCTCCTCCATTTTTATACGACAAATGTGAATGATGTAAAACAAGGCACAAATAGGAGTACTTAAAAATTACATTCTAGAGGAAACTTTCTATTTAAAACGCCTTCATTCATTAATTATAATTACACATTAGGAGGAAGCATGTTTTATATCTGAAGGTTAAATTTCTAGTTGAATAGATTTTCTGCTTTGTGAAGCTAAAGCCCTGGCTCCTGTTTTTTGTTTGTCTTTTAACACAAGATCAGATTAACTTATGTTTTCAAAATTTACATCTTAATTCATGGCAAGTCAAGTAAGTGAAGAGACGGTAGAAAGTTTTCACTAGTTTAGAATAATTAAATGCAGTGCCATCTTAAAGCAGGGGAAGGTTTAACATCACCACATCCCTTTCAGCACCATTATTTGGTGGCACTAACATATTGAGTCTTGGACAGGCTGAATGGAGGTACTGCTAATAAAATTATGTGCAGCTTACCTTAAGGGTGTAAGATGAGGAATACTTTCTCTGCCATGTTTGGCTTTAATTGTTTGCTAGACATTCAAATGAAATCATGTAATAAATGCCCAGGGACAATGTGAGAGCTTCCCAGGCAAAAGGAACAATGAGAACCAAAGCATAGCTCTGTAGGCTGAATGCAGGTGATGTGTAATGGCTGGAGTTGAGGGTGTTAGCGCGGGGAGCTTGGGTGCAGAAAGCTATAGTGGGATGAAGGCCTCAGGAAGAGAAGACGAATTTGGCCTTTACCCTCTTTGGGTAGTGAGAGCCATTAAAGGGCTTTAAATAGAGGAAACAGTAACTTGCTTGGATCTGCTTTGTAAAAAGATGGCTTGGTGTCTTCCAGGTGGAGGCTGGGAGACCAGTGTAGAAACTGTTAAGATAACTCAGGAGAGAAAAGAGGGCCAGGAGTAAGGCAGTACCACGCGAATGCAGAGGAGGTAATAGGTTCAACCTCCAAGGATGCTGAGAAGGTAGAACAGTAGGAATTGTTCCTGGATTGGATGTGGAGAAGAGAGGAGGCCTCTTCCAGGATGATTTCCTGTCTCTGGACTCAGTTGCTAGGATGGTGCTGTTCTCTTGCTCTCTACTGAGAAAAGCAGAAGTCTAAGTTTAGTGAGAAAGATACTGAGTTAAGTTTTAGATGTGGATGTGTAGATGACCGGCAGAGGACCTGCAGTAAAATCTGGGGCTCCAGCCTGAAGACCACTTGCCTGAGGTCACACAGGTGTGGAAGTGGCAAAGCTAGGATTTGAGCCCATGCAATATGGCTCCAGAAACTGTATCTTTCCCCGTCACATTATATGGCCTTCTGGAAAGATTTACAACAAAGAGAAGCTAAAGGTGGCTGTTTTTTTAAATCCCTGGCAGTGAGTACTACCTCCCTCCCTCCCTTCTTTCTTTTGGGGTGTGTTTCTCCATCTCGTCATTTTGTCCAGTAGGAATTTAACCTCCCTGTTCCAGAGTGTGCTCAGCTGAAAGTAAGGAACATGTTGCCTCTCGGTGCTTCTTGAGTGAGGCTTCTTCTTTCGCCTTAGTTGTGGAGTTTGTTCTGTCAGTCTTCAGGCCAATTTCTGGGGTATTCAGGATGATTTGATAATTATCTGTTTGTGTTCAACTGACAAGACCAGCCTGGGATCCTCCTACTCTGCCGCCATCTTAGCTCCTCCCCCCCCCAGGTGGCAGTTTTGACACTGAAAAGAATGTACTTGGTGCTTATATAATGAAATTATGAGATATATTAAATACTAAGAAGATAGGTTGTATAAATTAGACTGAAAAAAATTAGAAGCCTATTACTTCAGTAGAGTTGTGACAGAGAAAACAGATAAAGACAGTCCATTCAAGAGGTTAGATATCACCATCTGAATTTGAATATACACTTTTTATTGGTGTCTTTATCATTCTTTTTCTGTTAAGTACCATATAAGTAACGTACAAGTAAGCCAGAAGGTTTAAAGCATACACCCCAGTCTACCACCTACAGTTAACACTGTTAACATTTTGATTTACATTTTTGTAGCCTTTTTTCTATGCAGATATCATCATTAGATACACAGAAATGTAAATGTGTTAGCGCTTTATAACAAGTAGTTTTCACTTAAAATGTAATAAATACAACCTAAATGATTTAAGTCACAGGACTACCGTATTTCTTTTATGCGTCATTTTTACTCTTTGTTAAACCAGCCTCTAATCCAGGTTCTTGCTGTCTTTTGCCTATAATTAAACAAAAGTTTGTTTTGTTTGCAACCATAAGTTAAAAGGGTAAGTGCTGTTAAGATAATAGGATTCAATCCATTTTAAAGAAAAGAAATTGAAAGTAGTTGTAAAATGGGTTTTGCTTTTTCTCATTAAGGTTTTAATAGAAAAGGATTGGATCTCTTTTGGACATAAGTTTTCAGAGAGGTGAGTCATAGTTGTACATTTATATATTTTGTAAAATTAGTAAAACCATTTTAGAGTACCAGAATATTTCTGTTCTTCATGAACTCACATATCCAGTGGTAGGTGAGAGTACTATCAGGTTTTTTGTATGAAAACTGATTTAATTTTTTTCTGTCATTTTTTTCAATTCTCATACCGTAGTTAAATTTTCATGGCAGTTTATTGCCTTCCTTTTTGTCTGGACTGTGGTACTTAGAAAGTAAAGATCCTTTAAAGTTGTGGTTGAAAAACATAGATTTAAATTGTTTTTAATAAAAACATTATGCTTTTTTTTATGACAGTAGAATAGTGTTTTAGGTTCGTGTGTGTGTTTAAATTTGATAATATGTGAATAATTAACTTCTTTCAGAGGCATTTTTAAAAGCTTGTACTTTCTGGGGGGTAGGTGTGGCCATTTGGATGGTGACCCAAAGGAAGTCTCACCGGTGTTTACTCAGTTCTTGGAGTGTGTGTGGCATTTGACCGAACAGTTCCCACAAGACTTTGAATTCAATGAAGCATTTCTTCTTCAGATCCATGAACATATTCACTCATGCCAATTTGGAAACTTCCTTGGAAATTGTCAGAAGGAAAGAGAAGAGCTCAAGTAAGACAGTTTGCATAAAATGGGCTCTTTTTTTCCTACTTGGTTGAGGTCTAACATAAGTCATAGTGGAACATAATAAAATATCTTGACAGTATGTAATAGAATTGAATTTTGTTGTAAAGATTTTATTGTCTCTATTTCTGAAGCTAAGTGCCCTCTATCCCTCACATCCTCGGGTTAACAGTAAAAACACATTTTAAAGAATTTGTTTTGAAATGTAGCATACATATAGAAAAGTGCATATGGCATAAATGTGAAGCTCAGTAAATCTGAAACTCATCCATCTATGCAACCAGCACCCAGAACAAGAAACCTTACCAACACCCTGGAAACCGCCATTCTACTCCTTTCTAATCTGAATATATATTTAGAGCAGAAAAATACTAACTTATTTCATTTCTTAGAAAGTATTGGTCACTAAGCTTTAAAGTTTGGTTAAATATTTTTAAAAACTGTTGGTTTTAAGGTAAGATGAGGCCTTATAGTTTTCCTCACATTTCTAAACAGATATTCTCTGGGGAAAATAGATCTGTGTTAGCTGTAGTGTGTCTGTCCCTGAGTTGGGTCTCGTACCTCTTCTTTCCTAACCAATCTTTGGGAGTAGGGGTTTCTGGTTAAATTTTGATGCAAAGGAAATGTGGGGTAAGGCTGTGAGAAGTGCTTAAATATAAATTTTTTTTGGTTCAGTTTCTGAGTTTAGATTTCTTACAAGTCAATAAAGAGCAGTTATAGATTCTTGAATGTCCAAGTGACATATTAGAGAAGCTAAATCTGGTAGTAGTTTGAAGACAGCCACATACTCTCACTCTCAACAGAATTGAAGGCAGAACTGAGAGCACTTGGAAGATTCTAAAGATGTGTAAAGGGAATTACAAGTGAAATCAGAGTATGACAGAGGTGAACAAATCAAAGAGCATTCAGACTTTAGCTCTGTGCCATAGTAATTCACAGTAGTGTATCATAATTTGGAGCAGGTGACTCTTAGAGTACAGAGCTCTTTTAGGAAAAACTGTTCTTCTCAGTGCCAAACATCCTCTTACAAAGGAAGATGGTAATAAAAGCACTTATTTCCTAGTAGTCTTTCTCTAAGAACTTACTTATTGGTCATCTTAGGAGTCATAGAAAAATGAGCAGACTCTCCATTTTTCCCCTGTACCCCCAATTATTTTATGTTTATTTGGTAAATATACTATCTAAACCATTCTACCCTTTATCCACTTACTTCACTTAACTTACTCTTAGAGTTGCAATATGATTGGCATCTTTTTACTGTTGAATAATGTCCTGATTTTTCCTAACTCCCTTTTTTTGCTACTCACTCACACTTAAATTTGTCCCTGCTTTGTAATACATGTTATTATAGCCCAGATATAGGGCTAAGAGAATGAGGCCAAAGAGTGATACAAGTGTCTTACTCTGTATACATGTGTATGGTGATTTGAAATAGGTATAACAGAGACCATGTTTATGAAATTGTGTGAGTTGAAAGGAATCTCTTAACGTGTATGGTTGTGAGAGAAAATGGTAGACCTGTGTTATGTTCAGAGAAACATGGTTTTATTTATTTCATGATTATAAGTGAAAGGACAAAAGGGAGAATAGAGAATTCAGAGACAAGGTGAGGTTAGGTTACAAAGAGAAGGAAAAATTAAAACTTAAGTCTACTTGGGAAACAATTGCCTGATTTATAAAAATGAGTATTAGCATCTGTGGGAAAGATCCTTGTTTTTCTCATTACATTAAGGTTAAAGGAAAAGACTTACTCCCTGTGGCCATTTCTCCTGGATGACCAAAAGAAGTACTTAAATCCTCTCTACAGTTCCAAATCTCCGAAATTTGCAGTTTTGGAGCCAAATACAGTATCTTTCAGTTTTAAGTAAGTTGGCATCATTGAGGTATTTATACTTGATTTTTCTCAAACACAATTTATTGAGTTGTTGTTTTTTGTTTTTGTCATAAAGGTTTTGGAGAAACATGTACCACCAATTTGATCGAACATTGCATCCTAGACAGTCCGTGTTTAATATAATTATGAATATGAATGAGCAAAATAAACAGTTAGAGAAAGATATTAAAGACTTAGAATCTGTAAGTATTCTGAAGTGTCTAATGTGATATATTTGGAATATTAAATTAGTGTATTTCCTTACTTATGTTCTCAGTGTAAATTAGTATATATAGAAACCTCATAAGTACACGACTGCTTCCAAATCAGATGTCCTCTACTTTCAGTATGTTAGTTTGATTGCTTTCCCTGAATTTTAACATTGAAGTATTTGAAGTACAGTTGACCCTTGAACAACATCGGTTTGAGTTGCACAGGTCCACTTATAAGTGGATTTTTTTTGATAAAGTACAGTACTGTAAATGTATTTTCTCTTGTGATTTTCTTAGTAACACTTTTTTTCTCTAGCCTACTTTATTGTGAGAATATAGTATTAATACATACAACTTACAAAATATGTGTCAATTGACTCTTTATGCTATTGGTAAGGTTTCCAGTCACGAGTAGACTATTAGTAGTTACATTTTGGGGGGAGTCAAAAGTTATATATGGATTTTTGATTGCATGGGGGGTTGGCTCCCCCAACCCCTGTGTTGTTCAGGGGTGAACTGTATATAGAAAAGTAGAGTTATGAACATAATAAATATCAGGGAATCCACCACCTGGCTTTGTGAGATTTTAACATCATATTCGCTTCAGATCTTTCATGTTTTTGTTTTAAGAAATGAAACATGATAGATATTTGAAGAAATATACTCCTTCTTAGCCCTCCCCACCTGCTTTGGGCTGAATTTGGTGTTAATTGTTCCTGTGCATATTTTTATACTTCTACTATATGTGTTTTTATCCACTATTTATAATACTGTTTTGTGTGATTTGAAATATTTTTATTTTATATTGAAGAAATACAAAAGAATATATTTTTATAAGGCATAAAAGAGCAACAGAAACATGAAGGCACATGTACCCTTCACCCAGCTTAAGGAGCTGCATATTTTAAAGGTTGTTATACTGTCATACTTCATTTTACTCAACATTGTTTTGAAATTTATCCATGTTGATACATGTAGCTTTAATTCTTGTGTTTTATTAATAACTACTGTATAACATTCTCTTATATGCATATATCACAGTCTATCCATTCAGCTACTGCAGAACATTTAACTTGTTCTCAGTTTTGGATTTCCATGATAACAAAGGAAGTTGAATGACTTTGCATATATTTGCTGGCCATTTCGTTTTTCCTGTTCTCTGAATGGCCTATTCAAACTTCCACTCATTTTTCTGTTGGTATATTTGCCTTTTCCTTATTGATCTGTAAGAATTCTTTATACACCTGACATCAGGGGCGCCTGGGTGGCTCAGTCGTTAAGCATCTGCCTTCGGCTCAGGTCATGATCCCAGGGTCCTGGGATCGAGCCCCTCATTGGGCTCCCTGCTCTGCAGGAAACCTGCTTCTCCCTCTCCCATCCTCCCCCCGCTTGTGTTCCCTCTCTTGCTGTGTCTCTCTCTGTCAAATAAATAAATAAAAATCTTTAAAAAAAAAAAATTCTTTATACACCTGACATTAATTCTTTGTGAGGTATCTATCTATCTATCTATCTATCTATCTATCTATCTATCTATCTGTCTGTCTATCACAAGTGGCTTTGTTCAGTCTGTTCTCGTCTTTTCCATTTTATTTATGGTATGTTTTGTATAGATGTTTTGAATTTTAATGCAGTCAAATTGATCACTCTTTATGTTTTATGCCTTCTTTTGTGTCTTGTTTAAGAAGTCTCTCTCCAGTGCTTACCAGAGCACATACCCTCCCCAGTGTCTGATCTGTACCTATGAAACAAATAATGCAATATATGTTAAGAAAAAAAAAAAAGAAGATAGCAGGAGGGGAAGAATGAAGGGGGTGGAAATCGGAGGGGGAGACAAACCATGAGAGATAATGGACTCTGAAAAACAAACTGAGGGTTCTAGAGGGGAGGGGGGTAGGAGGATGGGTTAGCCTGGTGATGGGTATTAAAGAGGGCACGTTCTGCATGGAGCACTGGGTGTTGTGCACAAACAATGAATCATGGAGCACTACATCTAAAACTAATGATGTAATGTATGGGGATTAACATAACAATAAAAAAATTTTAAAAAAGTCTCTCTCCACTGTAAGACTTTCTTGTAATCTTTTCTCTGTCATCACATATAAGCAAAAAGGATCGGTGAGTCCATACTTTAAAAATCCTAGACAGTTGGTATAACTCAGACTGTCGGGTCTGCCTCTCAAGCAGGACTGTTCCTTAGTCATCTCTCAGATACGGAGGTAATTAATGGCTGCTTGAGGAAACGATAGGAGGATGTGTAAAGAGAGAGGCAAATCCAAGACATCGGTAAATATCAGCAGAGTGGCCAGAGATCAGTCCAGGGATTAGAGAGCATGACACTCTGTCACAGAATACTTTTAAAATCTTATGTTCTGTTTGGAAAAAAAATTCTGTTGGGACGTCTGGGGGTGGCTCGGTTGAGCGTCCAACTCTTGGTTTCAGTTCAGGTAATGATCTCAGGGTCGTGAGATCAAGCCAAAGCTGGGAGTCTGCTTGAGATTCTCTCTTTCCCTCTCCCTCTGCTCCTCCCCTGTTCTCCTGCTCTCTCTCTCTCAAAGATATATAAATAAATCTAAAAAATAAAAAATATTAAAAAATTCTGTTGTGTTCTAAAGCTGCTTATGTTCACCTATCAAATCATTGTAGGGAAACCATGTAAGAAATTTCTTTAGGTAAATAAGTGTGTGTTTGTTATATTATATAGTTATGATTCAGGGTGAAGTCTCATACACATTTCTTTTATTATAAAATGTTTACCTTTTATACTTCCTAAGTAATCTATGCCCTTTTCAAATATGAAAGCTTGATCTTTTACAGTCATGTGTAATAACCATTTTCCACTGTAAAAGTTGTAAACAATTAAGATTCTCAACCATGTCTTACTCTCCACTAGATTTTATTAATTTTTTGAGATCTAACTTTGTATATTGTTCATAAAGAGAACATTTACAAAAGCATGGTTTCTTCTTTCATCTAACCTGTATTGAACATGTAGTGTGTGTAATTAGTAATTTTTTTCAAATTTGGATTTGTTCTAGAAAATTAAGCAACGTAAAAATAAGCAAACAGATGAAATTCTCACCAAGGAATCGTTACATTCAGTTCATCCTGAATCACCTACCCTCAAAACTTCCTTGTGTTTTAAGGAGCAAACTCTGTTGCCTGTGAATCATGCTCTTCGAACTATAGAGGGCAGCAACCCAGCAGATAATCGTTACAGTGAATACGCTGAAGAGTTCTCCAAGTCGGAACCTGGTGTGGTCAGCTTAGAGTATGGTGTGGCCAGAATGACCTGTTAGATCCATAGAGTATTTTCTGGACTGACTGTAGTGCGAGAATTGGATTCTTGTGAGAATGATGTGCGCATGACCAAAAGGAATTTGTCAAATAATGATCTTAGAGTTTAATAGTCGAAGAAAGGATAATAACTGCTCTTGTGAGAGAAGTAAGTCCGTTTAATTGCATTTCCAGCAGGGAATGACTTTAAGTTCTTTAAGAAACGAGTGGTGTTGGCAGATTTATTCAAAACACAGTTTGTACTGTATACTAGTGAATTGACATTTCTGTATGATTTATATGTTAATTACAGCCAAACAATTCTGAATAACCTTCCTTAACTATAATTTAATTGCCAGGAAACAAAACTCGAGAAAGTTCTCCCTTAATAATTCACATGGCATGTACTTTTGATTATATAACTCTGTAACTATGGATATTTACATATTTTGCCTATTAGTGATGTTTAATGTTGAAGTGCCATGAAAAATATTAAGAAAGCCTTAAAATTTCAACTTACTCTTAAGTTTTATAGCCAAGAGCAGGTTTTTGGGTTTTTTGGTTTTTTTTCTTTGGGTCAGCCTTGTTTTTATTTGTAAAGAATTGCACCATCATCCCTGCGGGGGCTGCATGCTACAACAGTCCTGTATAAACAGATGTGTACGTTCAGCATTAAGTTCATGGTCAGCTGCTCCCACATCCATATTCAAAATTAATGAAACTGAAGGTTTTATTCTGATTACAGTTTGTACAGTGCTACATTTGATGACATTATTTACAACTTAGATTATTGACTTCTTGAATATGTGTAAACTTATTTGACTGTCTTTTATGTATGGATTACTGCATTCTTTTGATTCTTACTTTGTGCTTGGCTTTATTCCTTGAATAACTGTGTAACTTTAAAAAGCTAAGGCTCTAAAACTGTTCTTAGAAATAATGAAGAATGTGTATGTGTACACACACATACACACACATACTGTTCTCTCAACTCTCAATGAGTTGCTCTTCCTAGAACAGGCTTTCAGTTTCCCCCAAATTTGGGGGTTAAAAAAAAGGAAGTACAGATAGTTTAGATTTTGCTTGGTTGCATGAATTTTAAAGCAGCCATTTCTATGTGGAACATTTTTTCTTCTCCATTGACATAGGAATAAAAAAGGAAAATTAAGGATAGCCTAGTACAAAGTTAATGTTTAGCAGGAACAACTTAAATGCTAGGAAAAGTTTCATTTTGCCATGTTATATTAACTGTTCTGTGTGCTAGTAACATATCTTTACATGACAAAAAAAAAAAAAAAACAATTCACATGCAATTGACAGTATCACCCAGCTGGCTTTAAAATTGAAGGTTTAAGTAACATGACTGACAAGAGGTATGATTCAGGGGTAATAGGAAACCTGGATAGGATCCCTAATGCTTCTCTTTACTGTACTTAGATCTATATTAGTTTTAGGCATAAATATCTTTTTCAAATGGAAAAAAAGCTTTAATGTATGAGAACTTATCTAATCCTGTTTATTTTTCCAATGCTTTTGTGTAATGCATTATGTAATAAGAAAAATACTCCTTTTTAAACAATAACAGAAATGTACTATAAAATATAGTTTGTGATTTAGCCAAGCCTATTTCCATACTTAAGCACTGGGACAGAAAACTTAATCTTTGTGACCACAAAGGGAAACTTTTGTGCCTTGTTCCTTGGTTCCAGTTACTGATTATGGTTTTGGAATCTTCCATGGCAGACTTCTTATATTCAGGTGTTTTTTTGGTTTATTATTATCTTCAACTTCAGGCATATATATATGTGTTTATGTGCTCACACATGGACTGAGAAATCAGTTAACATCTTAAGTGACCTGCAGGGTATATGTTGGCAAAAAGCAGATTGTGTATATGTCTTACAAAATTTCAGTGTGTTTGGGAATGTATAGCATGTAAATTATTACATATTATTTAAAGGAAATTAAATGTTCATATTTTACTTTGGATGTTTTTCTTTTGGAAAAAAACAAATGGGATCAGTTGTGATTGGTTTTTTTCTTTCCTCACTTAGGCAAATGGACCTGCACATTATACTAATCATAACACTGTAAGGTTTGAGCAAGTCATTTTTCAAAAGGTTGATGTTGACAAATAATAACTTGTATATAAAAATAATTTCCAAAATATCTAAAATAGGCATAGTGGGCTAAAAGGTTCAGCAAATATAGTTGATAATGTCACTAATTTTGGTGGAAGGCAGTGTCCAGTGAGTATATACATTCAGGGTAAAATGTCTCACCAAAGGCAGATCTGGAGATAAACAGGATGATGAAAATGACTTGCAGGAAAGAGTTTATATGGGAGTGTTTGGAAAGGTTAGCTAGGCCAGAAGTAGCTCAGGGAATCTTGACTAAATAAAGATGGAGGGAAGTCCTTTTTTTTTTTTTTTTTAAGTTCTCTTTATTTGGTAGAGTAGCAGGGCAGGGGGGTAGTATCAGGAGCCCCCCCCCCTTTTTTTAAAGACTATTTTTTTAAGAGAAGTTTTAGGTTCACAGCAAAATTGAGAGAAAGGTCCAGAAATTTCTTATATACTCCACCAGAGTAGTACATTTGTTACAATTGATGAACCTGCATTGACACATCATAATCACCCCAAGTGCATAGTTTACCTTAAGGTTCATTCTTGGTGTTGTATATTCTGTGGGTTTTGGACAAATGAATAATGACCATATAGGGTATTTTTCATGGCGCAAAAAATTCGCTATGCTCTGCCTATTAATCCCTCCCTATCCCCCAACCCCTGGCAACCACTGATCTTTCTGTTGTCTCCATAGTTTTACCATTTCTAGAGTGTCACATAGTAGGGATCATATAGTGTGTGGGCTTTCAGATTGACGTCTTTCACTTAATAAATGCATTTCAGGGTCTTCTATGTGTTTTCATGTCTTGATGGCTCATTTCTTTTTTAACATTGAAGAATACTCCATTGTCTGGATGTACCACAGTTTATTCATTCACCTATTGAAGACACCTGGCTTGCTTCCAAGTTACAGCAATTGTGAATAAAGTTGGCTTTAAACACCCGTGTGCAGGTTTTTGTGTGGATGGAAGTTTTCAACTCCTTTGAGTAGATACCAAGGAGTGAATTACTGGGTTGTATATAGTAAGAGCATGTTTCATTTTGTAAGAAACTGCCAAACTGTCTTCCAAAGTGGCTGCACCATTTCCCACCATCAGTGAATGAGAGTTCCTGTTGCTCCACATCCTCACCAGCGTTCAGTGTTGCCAGTGTTCTGCATTTTGGCCATTCGAATAGCCTTTTCTGGCCTCTTTTTTTTTTTTTTCAGGTCAGCTTGAGAGTACTGAAAAATTTTCAGTTGGCATTCTAAGGTGTATGAAATTCTGTTCATTTACAAAACTATTGAGAGCAGTTGCAGACTTTTATCAGTGATATCGATCCATTTTCTTTGGCCAAGTTTTAGCTATTTTGTTGGCTTTTCCATGCAGTAATCCAAATGGTATTAACATGTTTTGGTTAAGTTAAAATGTAGAACCTATTTTTAAAAATACATGTCTGTAAGCTTTAGAAATCTGTCTCTAGAAAAAGATCAACTGTAAAATCATTAAATATCTGAAAAACAGGATATATACTATGGTACTTGTCTTCTAAGAAAATAAAACACTAATTTCTGCCATTTTTATGAACACTGTTAGTGTTGCCTTAGTTATTTCTAAGCAAGTAAAATATCCCTTTGCACAGCAACTTTTGTAAAGTAGTGGAATGTGTAACTGAAAGCAAATTTCAGAAGCGTTTGCATTTAACAATATTTTGGAGCTTCTGTTGCAGAATGATAGGAGTATCACACTCTAAACCACCTACTCCAATCAGTAAACATCTCTCTTGTTCTTAAAGGAAATGCACAATTACTCTGCTACACAACAGGGGGTAGAAACCTTTGTTTTAGGCCACTGAGAGTTTGGGCTCTTTGTTACTGTAGTTATAAAATAGAAAATTATAAAAATAATTTCCAAAATATTTAAAATAGGCATAGTGGGCTGAAAGTTCATCCTGAACGATGAAACCATTAGCACATCCAAGAAGCTAATTATCCTCTGATTTCATCTAAATTCAGTCTTTCATTGACTCCACATGGGCTTTTCTTTATTTTTGCACTCCTACCCAGTTAAGGTTCATGCATGGCATTTGCTTGTAGCTCTTTAGTCTCATCTTGAACAGTCCCCTTACCTTCCTTTGTACTGATGTCTTGAACCAGACCAGCTATAGAGTATCTTACCACTTCCTGCATTTGCCCAGTTGTTTCCTCATGGTGTAGTTTAACTTGTTCCTCTATCTGCTGTACCTCCTATAAAGTAGGCATTAAATGAGATTCAGATCAAGCATTTTAGGAAAGATGCTTTGCACTTCATATTGAATTACTCAAGAGGGTATAATATCAGGCCTTACACTATTTTGATGTAAGTTTGATCACTTGGTTGATCTCTCCTTATAAAGGAGAGGTCTCCTTTAGGTTGGTTTCTCTCCTTTGCACTTAGCAAATGCTCTGCCAGGTGTTATTTTGACATCAAAATGAATATCCCATTCCCTAACAACCTGTGCATTGATAATATTTGCCTGAATCAGTTATTTCATTAGGTGTTCCAAAATGGCGATTTTCTAATTTGTCTTTAGTTTTACATTTATTAGGTGGTATTCTTTAAAGAAGTGCTTTCAGGGGCGCCTGGGTGGCTCAGTCGGTTGAGTGTCTGCCTTAGGCTCAGGTCATGATCCTGGGGTCTTGGGATCGAGCCCCACTTCCGGATTCCTGCTCAGTAGAGAGCCTGCTTCTCCCTCTCCATCTGCCTGCCACTCTGCCTACTTGTGCTCTCTCTCTCTGTCAAATAAATAAATAAAATCTTTAAAAAAAAATCTCAAGTGATTTCATTCATCAAATCGCAAAATTCCTCTAAAAAAAGGTGTGATAAAAGCTTAAATCTTCCCCTTTAATCACTAGTTTTCAGATTAAGGAGTTGCAATGGTCACCTCCAAACACTAGTTTTCTCTCTGTAGGGATGTGTATTTTTACAATCAATTACAGTAAATGCTCTTTTTGCTCAAACTGTTCTAAGTCTGTCCAGAAGAGCTCCAAGGTCCTTTCATATCCTTTTCGTGTACCAGTTAGTTTTGAGCACATTTTCGGTTTCCAACATGAGTAGATGTCCCAGGCTCATCTTGTGCTTTCTATACTGCAGTTTTGGAATCAGCCATTTCTTGTTCCTGTTAGTGGGGAATGATATTTAAAACCAAACTCTGGACATAAGATGTGCTCATTGCTACTGGACCATCATTGCTTCCAGGCCCTTTCAATGGACAGAACTAGAAAATGTATTTTTAAAAATAATGAGTTTAAACAACATTAACCAAGTTATTATTACCACAGTGTTTTCTTCTTTGATGTGTATCTCTATTTCCCTTATACTATAAATCTTGGTTTCTTGGGGCGCCTGCGTGGCTCAGTCGGTTAAGTGTCTGACTCTTCATTTCAGCCCAGGTCATGATCGCAGGGTTGTGAGATTGAGCCCCGTGTTGGACTCTGTGCTGGGCGTGGAGTCTGCTTAAGATTCTCTTTCCCTCTCCCTCTGCCCCTCCTCCCCCTCTAAAAAAATACATAAAAAATAAAAATCTTATTTTCTAATAGCATGTGTAAATTGACATTTTTTTGCTTTATACTACAATATTCAAAATATAGTTTCAAAATTATAATTAGTACTACTAATAATAATAGGAATACTGAATAAAATACAAGATTTCTTTGCATCTTACCAAGGATGTACAAAATACTGTATTCGGGAGTCACTTGAAATAATTTCTCTGTATGCATTATAGGCATACCTCAGAGATACTGGGGTTTGATTCCAGACCACTGCAATGGAGTGAATATCTCAATAAAGTGAGTCAAATGAATTTTCTGGTTTCCAGTGCTTATAAAAGTTATTTTTACACTATATTATAGTCTATTAAGTGTGCAATAGAATTATGCCAAAAAAAACCAATGTACATACCTTAATAATACTTTTTTGCTAAAAAATGCTCACCATCATCTGAGCTTTTAGTGAGTCATAATCACTGATCACAGCTCCCATAACAAGTATAATAATAATGAAAAAGTTTGAAACATTGCAAGAATTACCAAAATGCAACACAGAGATATGAAGTGAACAAATGCTGTTGGATAAATGGTGCCAATAGACTTACTCGGTGTAGGGTTGCCACAAACCTTCAATTTGTAAAAAAATAAATTAAAAAAAAGCAGTATCTATGAAGTGCAATAAAACAAGGTATGTCTGTACTAATTTGAAATACAACTGAGATATTTTGTTTTCAAATTTCAAATTTGCTAATTTTCTTTTTGATTTAGTGGATTTTTAAATAGGCAAAACATAGTTCAAAATTCAAATTTATATTAAAAGGTATATGCAGAAGTCTTACTTTCATTACCTTCCCTTCCACCTTGTTTTTTTTCCACGACTCTTCCATCTTCCCCACCATAGGTAGCCACTTTTACTGTTTCTATTACCCTTCCAATGTTTCTTTTTGTAAATATATATGCATACTTATATTATGTATATACATATATATATTTATTCCCCTTTTTCTTGAACAAAGAATACACACTACATATACTGTTCTATATCTTATATCTTGCTTTTTTTTTTTTTTACTTAACTGAATCTTGGTGATTACTTCTATCATTACAAATAGAGCTTGCTCATTGTTTGTTTATGGTTGCATCATACTTCATTGTATAGATTTTATTAAACTAGTTAATTCAAGTCGTTCCTATTTTTTTAACTTTTTATTATGCAAATGTCCAAAAGTCAAAAAATAAGAGTAATATAATGAACCTCCTTGTATCTCTCTAGAATCAATTATTGATAGCACTTTGCTAATCACATTTGATTGATACTCTACCGTTTTTTGTGGTTGACATATATGAAAACAAATTTCAGACATGCCATTTTACCCAAATAGTTCAAAATGTGTGTGTATGTGTGCGTGTGTTAGGAAGTTCTGGTAAAGATACTGTAGGTTGATGGATAAGGCATCAATATATTTTTTCTTTTTCATATATTTAAGGCCATTTGCACTTCTCTGTGAATTGTGTGTTCATGTCTTTTGCCCATTTTTTTTTCTGAACAGGTTCTATTTTGTCTTAAGAGCTTTTTATATTTTAGGGAGACCAACTCTCTATGATATAATGTGCCAAATATAGTCTCCTTGTTTGTCATTTGCTTCTGGTCCTTTTTGCCATGCAAGAGAGTTTTATATTTTGGCAGTGGAATTCTATTAATCTTACATTGCTTCTTGTTTTGAGTTATAGTTAGACTTTCTAATTCTAGGCTATAAAAGAATTCACCCATGTTCTTTTAGTACTTACTTATAGGGGTTTTTTTGTTTGTTTGTTTTTTGTTTTGTCCCATTTGACTCTGATTGATTTGGAGTTTGTTCTGGTATATAAAAACAAATATGGATCCAAATTTATCTTTTCCCAAATGGTTATCTGGTTGTTTCAGTCATTTATTAGTAAATTCATCTTGTCAGTGATTTGAGACATTATGTTTATGTACTTCTAGATTCTCTTCCTTAGTATTGGTGTGTCTATTCATGTACCAACCCATACAGCTGTATTTATCAAGGCTATATGGTAAAGCTAATCCTGCCTTGTCACTTTTCTTTCTCAGGGTGTTCTTATTATTTTTATTTATTTTGAGACAATCTCAACTATTCAGAAAAGTCGCAAGTACAGAAGGAACTTTTTTCCTGAGCCCCTTTGATACTAAGATGCCGACATGCTGTCCTATCTCCTTTAGGCACTTAGTGTATTTTCCCTACAAAGACATTTTTATATAACCACAATGCAGCCATCAAAACCAGAAAGTTAACATAACCACTCTATAATCCTCAGACCCCCGTTCAAATTTTCCAGCTGTCCCCTATCTGAAAAGACAATCCAGCTGTTGAATCCACTTGTTGAATTTGGTTCTCCAGTCTCTTTAGCTTCTTCAATCAGGAACAGTTTCTCAGTGTTTCCTTGAATTTCATGATGAGTTATTTTGTACTATCAGGTGAAATCAGTTTATTCTGCCACTGGTGATCTTCATTTGATCCCTTGATTAAAGTGGCATGTCCCAGAGCACCTGGGTGGCTCAGTCGTTGAGGCTCTGACTGTTGGTTTCGGCTCAGGTCATAATCTCAGGGTTTTGAGATCAAGCCCTACATTGGGCTCCATTCTGGGTGTAGAGTCCACTTCAGATTCTCTCTCTCCCTCTCCCTTTGCCCTCCCCGGCTTGCTCTCTCTAAATAAATAAATAAATAAAATCTTAAAAAAATTATATCCCTCTGCTCCCCCTTTTCTCTCTCTATAAATAAATAAATAAATAAATAAATAAATAAATAAATAAATAAAAATTTTAAAGAGTGGTATGTCCCAGGTTTCTTCAGTGTAAAATTACTTTTTCCTCTTTAAAACTAATTATATTAGTATTTTGTGGAAAAGTACTTTGAGCCTATGTAAACAATTCTTTTTATCATCAAATTTTTGATTTATTCATTTATTTATAACATGGACTCATCTTTGGTGTTAGCATTGCCATAATTTATTACTTTATTGTGTGTACATTTACTGCAACTTTCTACATTTACTGTATCTTTTTACTATGTAGTCTTTTTAAAAACATTTTTAAACATTTCTTTTAGTAATTACATATTAGGACTTGTATTCAGTGGTTGCCTTTTTTAGTGATACTTTATATGATGCATCTAGTTTATTTTTTACCTTACTTAGGTTACTGATTTTTTATTGTCCTCTGTATGTAATAATCCTTGGCTCTCATCTGTTACTTACATGTCAATCAATGAGCTGATTCTACTCTTGCCTTTCTCTCTCACTTCTCCAACCTTGTTCGGCTGTGTTTTATTTCCACTTTGTCAGAGCATATAACATTACCAAAATATCCTTCCACTCTTATCCTCAGTTTTGTTGTACTCTAGAATTTTTCACTAAATATCTTAGATGCTCAACACCAGTCTTTTGCCAAAGTTTCCCCAGTGGAGCTTATCCCCTAGAAGAGTCTTCAAAAGGGCTTGCTGGTACAATCTTTCTGTAGTTCTGGTGTTTCAAATTCTTTAAGGGTAGAATGGCTGGGTATAAAATCCTTTGCTCACACTTTCCTGGAGTTTCTTGAAAATGTTGCTTATGGGGCGCCTGGGTGGCTCAGTTGGTTAAGCGACTGCCTTTGGCTCGGGTCATGATCCTGGAGTCCTGGGATCGAGTCCCACATCAGGCTCCTTGCTCGGCAGGGAGTCTGCTTCTCCCTCTCCCACTCCCTCTGCTTGTGTTCCCTCTCTCGCTGTGTCTCTCTCTGTCAAATAAATAAAATAAATTAAATAAATAAATAAATAAATAAATAAATAAATAAATAAATAAAATGTTGCTTACTTTATTTATTGTTGAGAAGTCTGATGCCAGCCAGATTTCTTTTCTTTATAAGTGACTTGGTCCTTTCCCTGGAGGTCCAGTGCATTTTTTTTTTCTTTTTAAAGTCAAGTCATTTTATAAATTTATGTCTTGTAGTTACCTCCTCTAGGTCAGTTTTTCCAGGTACACTAGGGCCCAGCTCAACATAGAGATTCAGGTCTTCTATTTCAGTAAAGTTTCTTGAATCATCTTTTAAATATTAGTTTTATTGTTTTATTTTACTTCTTCAGGGGTTCAAATTTCCTAAGTGTTGGATCTTTTTAGTTTTCTGTATCTATCGGTTTCTCTTTTTACCATTTTTGTTCATTTCTGTTTAATTTTTTACATTTTTTATTTATTTCCACTCTGCTGCTTATTGTGATTTTAGTTATTCATATTCTCCTTTTGGAAACTTAAAATTTAATCCTTGTTTCTGGAATTGTTTTCTTTTGCTTCAGTTTCTTTTTCATTGTTAATTCTTGTTTCACATCTTTTTGTCCATTTCCATTCTGAGATTTTGAATTTGTGATTAGTGGTTGTTTATCTTATCAGCACTTTCTATAACTATATTTTAATGCATGTTTTAGTATTACTGCAGTTTGCCTTTACTTGTAGCCTTTCTCTTTGGGGTTTCATCTACTGAAAAGTTTTAATTCTCATCTTTGTTTTCCTCTTATAACATGGATGCTTGTTTTTTGTTTTCATAAGTATTTGTGTAGAATTTTCTTGGAACAGTTGTAGCAGGTGATCCAATGAAGAAGAGTGGAAGAATTAGCATGTCTTACTAGGTTTCTTAGTTCAAGAACTTCCTCTTCTGTTGCTGTAATGAAGTACAGTTTCTTCAGTAAATGTAAATGTGCCTTTGTTGTCTGTCCTCTGATCTATTTATATTATGTTGTCTCAGTAGAAGGCTTATCTTTAGTTGTCTTCTTCTTTCCCAGTATCTCCACCTTTCAAAATGTTTTCTTTCCCCGAGAGGTAACATCTTCCTAAGATCACCACAACATACGTTCTAAGCCCCTTCTTTTTGACTCTATAGTTTCAGATATGCTGTCAATATTTCTTCACTTAGAGAGGGATTCTCTGTCTATGGAAAAGAACTGTAGTTGGTGTTAACTGTCCCATCACCACCGAAACCTCACTGCACTCTCTCTCATTCATTTTCCATCTGACTCTCCACTTTTGGTGTGGACTGTGGAAACTGGAACCAACGCTGCTGGTCTCAGATCTTTATTTCCCCAGTCACGTTTAAATTGAAATCTATAAAATTCTCTTAGTCATGCTGCAAGTGAGTGCCAAGAGGGACTTAATTAGTCCTCCCTGTTGATCTTTATAGTTACACGGATGGATATGTGGAAGTTCTAATGGAAGTAATTGGATCTAAGGGTGGCAGGGGTCAAGTGACTGCACTCAACTGCCAAAGGCAAGGTGGGTATGGTTACTTCAATGGACAGCAGACTCAAAACAGCAATCAGAATAGTCTGACTCATAAAGACCTATGGTATTGGCTATTGATAATGGTGTTTCTAGAAGTCAAATAGATAGGAAACCTACTAAATTCTTACTTGATCTATAAACAGGAAAGCTGATGCTCACTGGTCTTGTCATATTCCCTACCATCCTGAAACAGCTGGCTTGATAGAACAAAGGAATGGCCCTTTGAATATTCAGTTGCAGTGCCAGCCAGGTGGCAATACCTTGCAGGGCTGGGGCAAGGCTCTCCAGAAGGCTGTATATGCTCTGAATCAGAGTCCTATAGATGTTGCTTTTTCTCCCATAGCCAGCATTCATGATTCCAGGAATCAAGGGATTGAAATGGGAGTGGCACCATTCACTATTACTCCTAGTTACCCACTAGAAAAGTTTTTTCTTTCTATTCCCATGATATCATGCTCTGCTGCTCTACATAGTCTTTTTTAAAATAATATTTTATTTATTTATTTGAGAGAGAGAGAGAGAGTACACAAGCAGGGGGCGGTTGCAGAGGGAGAGGGAGAAGCAGGTAACCCACTGAGCAGAGAGCCTGATGCGGGATTCGATCCCAGGACCTGGGATCATGACTAGAGCTGAAGGCAGATGCTTAACCAACTGAGCCACCCAGGTGCTCCTGGTCTACATAGTCTTAGTTTGAGACAGAGGAGTGCTTCTACCAGGAGACACACCAATGATTTCATTGACCTGGAGGTTAAGACTGCCACCCAGCCACTTTGGGCTCCTCATGCCTCTGAATAAACAGGCAAAGAAGGGAGTTACTGTGCTGGCAGAGTGATTGATCCTGGCTACCAAGAGCAAATTGGACTGTTGTTACACAACGGAGGTAAGGAAGAGAATGTCCTCCTGAGCATCTCTTACTTTTACCATGGCCTGTGATTAAGGTCAAGAGAAAACTACAACAACCCAATCCAGTCAGAATTACTAATGGCCCAGACCCTTCAGGAATATAGGTTTGGGTCACTCCACCAGATAAATAACCATGGGGTGGGACTGGCTGAAGGCAAAGGGACTACAGAATATGTAGTGGGTATACCAGAAATGACCGTGTGATGTTATACATTGAGGACTATAATTGTCATGAGTATTTCCTTCTTATTTTCTTATGAATACATTTTTGTGTGTGTGTGTATGTGTATATGTATATATATGAAGCAAATAGCTTTGTTTTCTTTCCTGTCTTATTCTCTTATTATATAACACATAATGTATTGACTGTATCGTAGTATCTAAGTATTGTTAATTTTATATCATAGTATTTAAGTTACAGAACATCAAGGAAAAGAGGAAACATCACTCAAGGATTTTATTTCCTTTTTTGGGGAAGGGGTTAGTGCTTTTTCAGTTGTATGCAGTAGAGTTGTATCATGTTAGACATAATTATGATCCAGTTATTTCTTTATTTGGAGATTAAGTATGGTTTAAGGAGATTTGTATGGGTGCCAAGTTGACAAGGGGGTGGGCTTGTGGTGGTTAGTTTTATGTGTCAACATGACTGGGTCATGGATACCCAGATATTTGGCTGAACATTATTCTGGGTGTTCTGTGTTGGTGTTTCTGGATGAGATTAGCACTTGAATTGGTCGACTCAGTAAAGCAGGTTGCCCTCCCCAAAATGGGTGGGCATCTTCCCATCCATTAAAGGCCTGAGTAGAATGAAATGTGGAGGAAGAGAGAATTTACCTTCTTCTTCTGCTTGAGTGATTTAGCTAGGACACTGGTCTTCTCCAGCCCTAGGACTGGGGTTTATACCATTGGGTCCCCCTGATTCTCAGGCCTTCAGGCTTGGACTAAATTATATCACTGGCTTTCCTTGGGGCTCCAGTTTGCAGATGGCTGATTGTGGGGCTTCTCAGCCTCCATAATCATGTGAGCCAATTCCTCATAATAAATCTCTTTTTCTGTGTATATCTTGTTGGTTCTGTTTCTCTGTAGAACCCAACTAATAGAGGTAGCTATAGTTAGCCTGTGGGAACCCAGAAATCCCCCATTTCTTCTTTTTATGTTATTGTTGTGATAAAGTATACAGTTGTTTTTAAATGTACAACTCAGTGGATTAAGTACATTCACAATGTTGTGAAATTCATCACCCCTGTCCATTTGAAGAACTCTTTAATCATCCCAAACAGAAACTGTACGCATTAATCAATAACTCCCCAGTGCCTCTGGCAGCCATTCTTCTACTTTCTGTCTCTATAAATTTGACTCTTCTAGTTACCTCATGTAAGTATAATCATGCAGTTTATGTCCTGTTGTGTTTGGTATATTTCATTTAGCATATTTTTCATTTTTATCCATTTTGAGTGAATTTTTATATATGGTAAGATAAGCATTCAACTTAATTATTTTGCACGTGGATACCCAGTTTTCCCAGCATTGTTTGTTGAAAAAAAAAACAAAAACCTGTCCTTTCCCCATTGAAAAGTCTTGGCACTCTTATTGAAAATCTAGTGACCATATATGTGAGGATTTATTTCTTTGTTCCTGGGCTCTGTTTTATCCCAGTAGTCCACATATTTGCCTTTATTCTAGTACAACACTCTTTTGATTATTGTAGTGTTGAAGTAATTTATGAAATCAGAGAGTGTGAGTCCTCTAACTTGGTTCTTTTTTCAAGGTTGTTTGGTTATTAGGATCCTCGAAATTCCATGGGAATTTTTGGATGTGCTTTTCTATTTCTGCAAAAAATATTGTGGGATTTTTGACAGGCATTTTATTGAACCAATAGATTGGCTTTTGATAGTATTGACATTAGTAGGTCTTCTGATCCATGAACATGGGATGTCTTTCCATTTATTTGAGTTTTCTTTAATTTCTTTTTTTTCATGTTGAATATGCTTTACTATTATTTTCTTTTTTTATTAACATATATTGTATTATTTGTTTCAGGGGTACAGGTCTGTGATTCATCAGTCTTACATAATTCACAGCGCTCACCATAGCACATACCCTCCCCGGCCACCCCATCCCTCCCACCCCCCCTCCACTACAGCAACCCTCAGTTTGTTTCCTGAGATTAAGAGTCTCTTATGGTTTGTCTCCCTCTCTGGTTTCGTCTTGTTTCATTTTTCCCTCCCTTCCCCTATGATCCTCTGTCTTGTTTCTCAAAGTCCTCATATCAGTGAGATCATATGATATTTATCTTTCTCTGATTGACTTATTTCGCTTAGCATAATACCCTCTAGTTCCATCCACGGCATTGCAAATGGCAAGATTTCATTTTTTTGATGGCTGCATAATATTCCATTGTATATATATATATACCACATCTTCTTTATCCATTCATCTGTTGATGGACATCTAGGTTCTTTGGACAGTTTGGCTATTGTGGACATTGCTACTATAAACATTGGGGTGCACATGCCCCTTCGAATCACTATGTTTGTATCTTTGGGGTAAATACCCAGTAGTGCAATTGCTGGGTCATAGGGTAGCTCTATTTTCAACTTTTTGAGGAACCTTCATACTGTTTCCCGGAGTGGCTGCACCAGCTTGCATTCCCACCAACAGTGTAGGAGGGTTCCCCTTTCTCCACATCCTCACCAACATCTGTTGTTTCCTGACTGGTTAATTTTAGCCATTCTGACTGGTGTGAGGTGCTATCTCATTGAGGTTTTGATTTGGATTTCCCTGATGCCGAGTGATGTTGAGCACTTTTTCATGTGTCTGTTGGTCATTTGGATGTCTTCTTTGCAGAAATGTCTGTTCATGTCTTCTGCCCATTTCTTGATTGGATTCTTTGTTCTTTGGGTGTTGAGTTTGATGAGTTCTTTATAGATTTTGGATACTAGCCCTTAATCTGATATGTCATTGGCAAGTATCTTCCCCCATTCTGTCTGTTGTCTTTTGGTTTTGTTGACTGTTTCCTTTGCTTTGCAAAAGCTTTTTATCTTGATGAAGTCCCAATAGTTCATTTTTGCCCTTGCTTCCCTTGCCTTTGGCAGTGTTTTTAGGAAGAAATTGCTGCAGCTGAGGTCAAAGAGGTTGCTGCTTGTGATCTTCTCAAGGATTTTGATGGATTCCTGTCTCACACTTACGTCTTTCATACATTTTGAGTCTATTTTTGTGTGTGGTGTAAGGAAATGGTCCAGTTTCATTCTTCTGCATGTGGCTGTCCAATTTTCCCAACACCATTTGTAGAAGAGACTGTCTTTTTTCCACTGGACATTCTTCCTTTGTCAAAGATTACTTAACCATAGAGTTGAGGGTCCATTTCTGGGCTCTCTATTCTGTTCCATTGATCTATGTGTCTGTTTTTGTGCCAGTACCATCTGTCTTGATGATGACAGCTTTGTAATAGAGCTTGAAGTCTGGAATTGTGATGCCACCAGCTTTGCTTTTCTTTTTCAACATTCCTCTGGCTATTCAGGGTCTTTTCTTGTTCCATACAAATTTTAGGGTTATTTGTTCCATTTCTTTGAAATAAGTTGATGGTATTTTGATAGGGATTGCATTAAATGTGTAGATTGCTCTAGGTAGCATAGACATTTTCACAATATTTGTTCTTCCAATCCATGAGCATGGAACGTTTTTCTATTTCTTTGTGTCTTCCTCAATTTCTTTCATGAGTATTCTATAGTTTTCTGAGTACAGATTCTTTGCCTCTTTGGTTAGATTTATTCCTACGTATCTTATGGTTTTGGGTGCAACTGTAAATGGGATCGAATCCTTAATTTCTCTTTCTTTTTTCTTGTTGTTGGTATATAGAAATGCCACTGATTTCTGTGCATTGATTTTATATCCTGCCACTTTACTGAATTCCTGTATGAGTTCTAGCAGTTTTGGGGTGTAGACTTTTGGGTTTTCCACATAAAGTATCATATCATCTGCAAAGAGAGTTTTCTTTAGTTTCTTTCAGCAACATCTATAGTTTTCAATGTACAAGTCTTTTACCTCCTTGGCTTAAGTTTATTTCTAAGTATTTTGTTCTTTTTGATACTCTTTTGAATGGAATTGCTTTCTTTTCTTTTTTTAAAGATTTTATTTATTAACAGAGAGAGAGAGAATGAGTGGGGGGAGGGGCAGAGAGAGAAGCAGACTCCCTGCTGAGCAGGGAGCCAGATGTGGGGCTCGATCCCAGAATCCTGGGATCATGACCTGAACTGAAGGCAGACGCTCAACTGACTGAGCCACCCAGGTGCCCCAAATGGAATCGTTTTCTTAATTTCCTTTTTAGACTGTTCATTGCTAGCATATAGAAACCCAACTGATTTTTGTTTTTGCATCTTGCAACTTTGCTACATTCATTTATTAGCTCTAACACTTTTTTTGTGTGTGTAGAATCTTTAGGGTTTTATACATATAAGGTCATGTCATCTGTGAACAGAGATAATTTTACTTCTTTCTTTCCAATTTGGATATCTTTTGTTTCTTTTTCTTGCCTAATTTCTCTGGCTAGAATTTCCAGTACTATGTTGAATATAAATGGTGAAAACAGGCATCCTTGTATTGTATAGGAGAAAAGCTTTCTGTCTTTCACCCTTGAGTATGATGTTGGCTATGGGTTTTCCATATATGGCCTTTATCATATTGAGGAAATTTCCTTCTATTCCTAGTTTGTTCAGTGTTTTTATCATGAAAGGGCATTGAATTTTTCAAGTGAATTTTCTGCATCAGTTGAGATGATCATGTGGTTTTCTTCCCTTTTTGTTAATGTGGTGTATTACGTCGATTGATTTTTGTATGTTGAACCATCTTTTCATTCCAAGAATAAATCCCACCTGGTCATGGTCTATAATCTTTTTAATGTGCTGTTGAACCAGTTTGCTAGTATTTTGTTGAGGATTTTTGCATCAATGTTCATAAGGCATTTTGCTCTCTAGTTTTCTTTTCTTATGGTGTCTTTGGCTTTGGCCCAGACATTCTATAGTGTTGGCTTGGTATAGGTTGAAAAACTAGAGAAAGAGTAACCCCATGAACAGCTGACACCTCAGCAAGGAAGAAGAGAGAAAAGTACATTTCTCAGCTACATTAACTGAGCCATCATCCTTCAGCTCATCTTAAATTTTTGTTTTGATATGGTTATCAAAAATATGAAAGTTAAAATAATAAACATGGCTAAAAGGATCATGTAAAATATATGAGAAATTCTAGACTCATAACCATCTGAAAGCAAACACAGAATATTGTAAAGTAACCTGAAGTTGGAGACAAGTTGAATAGTGCACATGAGTGTGAAACTGGGTGAGTGAGAAGCTGCTATTTAAGTTACTGGATCATCCAATGTTATTATTAGAGGGTATTCTTGTGGTAAAGTCATGAATAAGAAACAGTTGTGAGGAAAGTCCAGATTAATTCTCTTCTATAGAAGGGTGCCTGGCTCAGTTTGTTAAGTATCTGACTCTTGATTTTGGCTTAGGTCATGATCTCAGGGTTGGGGGATCGAGCTCCAAGGTGAACCTTGCATCGAGCCCTGCGTGGAGCCCCAGGTTGGGCTCTGCACTCAGTGGAGTCTGCTTGAGATTCTCTTCCTCTCCCTCTTCCTCTGCCCTTCCCCTCTACTCACACTCTCTCAAATAAATAAATAAATAAATCTTTTTAAAAAATTTAAAAATACTCTTCTATTGAAATATAATGCAAGCCATCTGTGTAACTTTAAAATTTTCTAGGATCCACATTTAAAAAAGTAAAAAAAAACAGATGAAATTAATTTTAATGATATATTTTGTTTAACCCAATACATCTAAAATATTATCATTTTAACAAGTAATTGATATAAAAATTATAAATGTGATATTTAACATATTTTTTGTACTAAGTCTTCCAAATCTGATATATACATTTACAGCACATATCAACTTGGACTCACCACATTTTACAAGCTCAGTAGCCACATGTGCCTACCATATTGGGCAGTAAAAATCTAAACAGTGGGATCTCACTTGTCCAGATCTGTTCATCAGTTTAATTTTCCAGAGCTTGACAGATGAAAGTGTTAGCTTTTCTTCTCTCTGTTCTTAACATATCCAACTGTATGCTCTTCTACAAGGTGGTTCTGTAGGAAGGTATCAATCCTGAAGTCTTTATCTAATGATGTAATCTTTAGAAAAAGCCGACATTGGACAGATTGTCAAGAAACAAGTCCTTGGCAAGCAATCTTGGCATATGTGGAGGGGGAAGCGGGTCTGGTGGCTAAGTAGTTGTGGCAGGTGAGGGCCTAGGGAATTTGTTGAGGATTTTAGGCTCACTGGATCCAGCAGGAGGTAGATTTCCTGAGCAGTTGGTAGATAGGGGAACAAGACATCAGGGAGATTGGGAACAAAAGTTGAGTGGGCAGAGAAGTTGGCCTTTCTTCCCTCTTTTTGTGCCCATGTGTGAGTATGAGGGAGGTGTGTGTACATGAGAGTGCAGTCTGTAGGACCATGGGCGTCTGGATGCCACGTACATAACAGCAGCAGCTCACACAGGTCCCTGTCTTGAGCTGTTTCCCTTTCACCTCACTTATGTTCCACTCCCCAAAACATCCATTCAGTGTGTTTAATGGTGTCATTCTTGTCCTTAAAATTTGTGTGTGTTTTACATTTACGTAAATGTGTTGAGTGCTTCCTCCTGCCCGTTCTTCCTACTTTGTCTGACTTGTGCTGCCTTCTCACTGTCTTTTCCTTTGATGCTTTTCCCACTTCAGTGCTTTATCCCGTTTCTTTTATTTCAGGCATTTGGCATTAGCTGAGTGTCTAGTGCATACCAGGTAGGATGCCGGATACATCACAGACATCGTTTCATTAAAGTCTTTCAGTAACCCTGCAAGGATGCTGACAATTTCCTCATTTTGTGAAGGGACCAACTTGGAGCAGTTAGGTGACATGCCCACTATCAGACAGCTAGCGATCTGGATTCGCACTTTACCTTTCTGATTCCAAAATCCACACTCTTTCTGCTATTCCAAAACCCTTCTTATTCTTTGGGGAAAAAATGTACACATCCCTCTCTTAAATGAAGAAAAACAATACAATTTGGCTATCTCTTGGGATGTAGGGAAACTAGCTATTTGCAGAGTTGGTGATAAGAGCAGCTAACATTTATTCAGTGCTATGGAAGACGGTATAGAACAGGGGTTAATTGCACAGACTTTGGAGCCTGGCTGATCCCAGCTCTGCCCCCAAGCCCCTAAGTATTTGTAGACTTTGGGCTGGTTGTCAAGCCCTCCCTGGAGGAAGAAGCCAAATTCTATGTGGTAGAGAGAGTACATAGTAAGAAAATAGATGTTTGCCTGTTTTTCATTTATTCATCCATTTGGCAAACATTCGACAGATCTACCATGTACCAGAGATTACTCTAGGATTATTCTAGGAGCTGGGGATATAGAAGAGAACAAAGTATAAGTCCCTGCCCTTGAGAAGTTTACCTTTTAGCAGCAGCAAGCAGGAAGGCTGATACTAAAGGAGGGATGTGGACCTCAGCTGGAGGAGGAAACAGTAATAGGCAATAACTGCAATTTACTGCTGTCTGTTGTGTGCTAGAGCCTGCTTCTGACCAAATTCCATTCCCTAAGGATAAGATTTCATTGTTTACCAGCTTTATTGAGGCATAATTTACATACTCTAAAATTCAGCCATTTTAAGTGTGCAATGATTTTTAATAAGTTTATAAAGTTGTGCAATCCTCACCTTAATCCAGTTTTAGAACATCTTCATCACTCCATAAAGCTCCTTCTTACTAAGAGCAAGGTATTTCTGTTTTCTTGATAAATGAAGGGAGGCAGTCTTGTGTGTGGAAGAAGCACTGACCCAAGAGCCAGGAGAAGCAGGCCCATATCCTAGCTCTGCCACTGTGCCCCCAGGCAAGACTCTTCCCCACAGAGTCTCACTTTCTTCACGTGTAATGTAAAGGACAATGCTTACTAGTTCTTCTTACAGTTCTAAGATCTTACAATTTTATTTAAGAAAGATCTGAGGGGCACCTGGGTGGCTCAGATGGTTAAGCGTCTGCCTTCAGCTCAGGTCATGATCCCGGGGTCCTGGGATGGAGTCCCGCATCGGGCTCCCTGCTCGGCAGAGAGCCTGCTTCTCCCTCTCTCTCTCTCTGTGACTCTCATGAATAAATAAATAAAACATTTAAAAAAATAAAAAATAGATCTGAATATCTGTGGCAGTTAGAGAAGGGATTAGAGAAGAGATATAAAATATAACAGGAAAGGCAATTTCTGTAATTTATTTCTAATAAATTTCTGATCAACATCAGAAATGTATGGTTTACACATCACATGACTCTTTTTTATTGAGATATAATTAACATAGAATATTATATTTGTTTCAGGTGTACAACACAATTCACTCCATATCAGAAATATATGGTTTACACATAGTTTTCTGATCAATATCAGAAAAATTATTAGAAGGCATTCACGTGGGAGTACAGTGGGGATTAAGTGGCTCATCTTTTCTTTCAGCACTTTGTCCAGTGACATTAGAATCAACCAACCAATATTTTTGTATGCCTTAGTTTTCCAGAAATGTTCTAAAGTATCATCTACAGAGTCATTTAGTGTCTTACTTCTTATAATTGGTTAATTAGGAGATCTAATGCAGATATTTTGCATCTTTCTATAGATGGTTCATACCATGGACTATCAGTGCTCTCTTCACTACTGGAAATAGACTCATTAGCATCTTTAAACCTAATCAGATTAGAAAGCCAGTTCCCCAAGCCCAAGAACCAATTCAGAACACTCATCCCTAAAATTCTGTTCCTCTAGAGCCACTCTTGGCACCGAAATCTGTGAGTGTTAGGGTTCTCCAGAGACACAGAACCAACAGGACATACAGGCATCCCTCACTTTAGTGCACTTTGCTTTTTTGTTTTGCAGATACTGTGTTTTTTATACTGCAGGTTTGTGGCAACCCCTGTGTCAAGCAAGTCTATCGGCACCAACAGCATTTGCTCACTTTGTGTCTGTGGGTCACTTTTTGGTAATTCTTGCATTGTCTCAAGCTTTTTCATTATTATAACTGTTATGGTGATTTGTGATCAGTGATTGTTGATGTTACTATTGTAATTTGTTTGGGGGTACCACGAAACATGCCCATAGAAGACAGCAAACTTAATCTATAAATGTTAATCTATAAATCTAACTGCTCCACTGGCTGGCCCTTCCTCCATCTCTTTCCCTCTCCTTGGGCCTCCCTGTTGCCTGAGACACAACAATATTGAAATCAGGCCAGTTAGTAACCCTACAGTGGCCTCTAAGTGTTCAAGTTAAAGGAAGAGTTGCACACCTCTCACTTTAGAACAAAAGCTAGAAATGATTAAGCTTAGTGAGGAAGGCAAGTTGAAAGCCATGGCAGGCTGAAAATGAGGCCTCTTGTGCCAAACAGTAAGCCAAGTTGTGACTGCCAGGAAAAGTTCTTGCAGGAAATTAAAAGTGCTGCTCCAGTGAACACATGAGAGATAAGAAAGTGAAACAGCCTCACTGCTGAGGTGGAGAAAGTTCAAATGGTCTAGAGAGAAGAGCAAACCAGCCCCAGCATTCCCTTAAGCCGAAGCCTAATCCAGAGCTAGGCCCTAGCTAGCCCTCTGTAATTCTGAGGGCTGAGAGAGGTGAGGAGGCTGCAGAAGGAAAGTCTGAAGCTGGCAGAGGTTGGTTCACGAGGTCGAGGGAAAGAAGCCAGCTCCACAACAGAAAGCACAAGGTGAAGCCGCGAGGGCTGGTGGAGAAGCTGCAGCAAGTTCTCCAGAAGGTCCAGCTACGATAGCAATGAAGGTGGCTACACTCCACAGCAGGTTTTCAGTGTAGACAAGACAGCCTTCTACTGGAAGAAGATGCCATCGAGGACCCTCATGCCTAGACAGGAGAAGTCAATACCTGGCTTCAAAGCTTCAAAAGACAGGCTGTCTGTCTCATTAGGAGCTAACGCAGCTGGTGACTTTGAGTTGAAGCCAAACTCATCGACCATTCCCCAAACCCTAGGGCCCATAAGAATTATGCTCAATCTATTCTGTCTATGCTCTATAAATGGAATAATGAAGCCTGGAAATCAGCACATCTGCTTACAACATGGTTTACTGAATATTTTAAGCCCACTGCTGAGATCTATTGCTCAGAAAAAGAAGATTCCTTTCAAAATATTACTGCTCATTGACAATGCACCTGGTCACCCAAGAGCTCTGATGGAGATGTACAGTGAGATAAATGCTGTCTTCATGCTTGCTGACACAGTAGCCATCCTGCATTTCATAATAAAATAATAAAAATAATAAAATAATAAAATAAATTTCATAAGGCTATATGGGTGCCATAGAGAGTGATTCCTCTGATGGATGTGGGCAAAGTCAGTTGAATCCTTCCTGGAAATGGGATGCCATTACAAACAATTGGAAGAGGTCAACATCTCCACATTCATAGGAGTTTGGGAGAGGTTGGTTCCCACCCTCACAGAGAACTGGGAGGGGTTCAAGACATCAGTGGGGGCAGTCACTGCAGAGGTAGTGGAAACAGCAAGAGAACTGGAATTAGAAGTGGGGCCTGAAGATGGGACCGCATTGCTGCAATCTCATGATCAAACTTGAATGCATGAGGAGTTGCTTCTCATGGATGGGCAAAGAAAGTGGTTTCTTGAATGGTGGAGACGCCTGTTGAAATGACCACAGAGGATTTAGAATCTTCCATCAACTTAGTAGATAAAAGAACAGCAGAATTTGAGAGGATTGATTCCCATTTTGAAAGAAGTTCTACTATGGGTGAAGTGTTGTCAAATAGCATTGCAAGCTACAGAGAAATCATTCATGATAGGAAGAGCCACTCGATGCAGCAAACTCCATTGTTGTCTTATTTTAAGAGAGTGCCACAACCACCCCAGCCTTCAGAATCACCACCCTGATCAGTCAGCAGCCATCAACATCAAGGCAAGACTTTCCCCCAGCAAAAAGATTGCGATTCACTGAAAACTCAGATGATGGTTAACATTTTTTAGCAGTATATATTTTTTTAAGATTTTTTATTTATTTATTTGACAGAGAGAGACACAGCGAGAGAGGGAACACAAGCAGGGGGAGTGGGAGAGGGAGAAGCAGGCTTCCTGCGGAGCAGGGAGCCTGATGCGGGGCTCGATCCCAGGACCCTGGGATCATGACCTGAGCTGAAGGCAGATGCTTAACGACTGAGCCACCCAGGCGCCCCTAGCAATATTTTTAAATTAAGGTATGTACATTGTTTTTTCAGATAATGCTATTGTCCACTTAAAAGACTATAGGATAGTGTAAACATAACTTTTATATGCACTGAGAAACCAAAAATTCATTTGACTTACATTGTGATATTCACTTTATTACAATGGTCTAGAACTGAACTTGTAATATCTCCGAGCTATGCCTGTGTGTGTGTGTGTTTATATATATAGATATAAATTTATATGGAATATGGAAATTTTTTATGGAATCACCTCATGCAGTAGAGGAGGCCAAGAAGCCCCACAGTCTGCTGTCTTCTAGTTGTTGAACCAGGAAAGCTGGTGCTGTAATTTGTTTTGAGTCCAAAGATGTGAGAAAGGGGGAGAGGGAGGCTGATGGTGTGACTCAGTGTGAAAGCTCAAGCTGATGGAGAAGACAGATGTCTCAGGTCAAGAAAGGAGAGTAAATTCACTCTTCCTCTGCCTTTTTGTTCTATTTGGGTCCACAATGGACTGGGTGATGCCCACCCACACGGGGGAGGAACATCTGCTTTACTGGAAATACCTTCACAGACACACTCAGAAATAATGTTTTACCAGCTATCTAGGCATCTCTTAGCCCAGTCAGGTTGACACATAAAATTAACCATCACAAGGGGCAGGTTGTGGCAATCCTCTTAAAGGCCTTCAAATCCAGGTCAAGGATTTAATTCAATTGAGTGTCATGGGGACACTATTGAAACTTTTGGTTATCGCTTTCATATATCAGTGAATGATTGAAGATATGGTAACCTGGAACATGACCCAAACTTAAATCCTATCATTCGTAGCTGTGAATTTGATCAAATTAAGTTCCACAACCTTCTATTTCTTTATCTATAGATAATACCAACCTTACCAAGCTTAAGATAATTGACAGGTATGTGTGAAGCACATAATTGTGTTTGATGCCAAGTACTTGATGTTTTAAAATTATAAAAGTTACTTTATGAATATTAATTTGGTGGCAATGTATTGAGTCAACTGATGAGAAGCCAGTTCAATGTTCAATGTTTTTCAAAATATGGTTCCTAGATCAACTGTGTCAGAATCAGTTTGAGTATTTTGTTAAAAATGTAGGTTCCTGATCCCAGCCCCAAATCTGATGAATCTGCATATTGGAATGAGCTTTGGAGACCATCATTTTAACATTCCCAGGTGATTCTTATACACATTTAGATTTGAGAACCACTGTGACTGGTTTGCCCTCGGTAAATATTAGATGTTGTTTTATTTTTGCTGATGCTGTAAGTTATTACCATCATAGCATAGAGAAATCCTAGCCCAGCTTGGGGAGGGGCCATCAAAGACTTCCTTTTGAACTGCTTGCATGAATGAATAGGCTTGGTATGAATATATAGGCTTTGGCCAGGTAAAGAAAAGGAGAATGTTATCTATTTAGAATAAAGGCACAGAAATATGGGAGAACATGGCTTTTGCGGGGAACCCTAAATAGTTCAGAACATTATCATAATGAAAAGTGTTACTAGAGAGTAGTAAGAGTTGATATTGGATGTTATGTTGAAGAAGATGGAAAGGCAATTCGAAGTTTTAGTTTTACATAAGAGTGATGTAAGGTCATATTTGTGTTTTAGAAGGATTGCTCTGGACTGGAGGGGGTCAAAAGGAGGTTGCTGAGATAACCCAAGAGAGAAGTTATGGAGGCCTGAAATAAGATTTTGATAAAGGATAAGGTGGGACCTGAATAGAGAGAGAGCTAGAATAGACTGGGTTTGCTGACAAATACATTGCCGAGGGCCTGAGTGTGTGCATAAGCACAAGTCAGTGACGACTTCCAGATTTGTCTAGAAGGGTAAGTGGGATGGATGGGACTACCCTTCACCTAGGTGGGGAAAAAAAGAAGAGAATCAAGTATATGGGGAAAAGATGCTCATGGGCTTAGTTATGTTACACTGGAGATGTTAATGGGACATCTAAGTGAAGATATTTTTAAAATATGGGAATATGAGGCTGGTATTAAGAGGAAAGACCTCAGAGAAGGAAAGTCTGGAAGCCACCAGGATTAAGATATGGGTGTGCATAAAATTTATCAGGAGGTCTTAGAATAAGATAAGAGATTGGTGACTGAGACCTTGAAAAGGAAGCAGAAGAGAAGCCCAAGAAAAAAATTGCAAGACACAGAGAGAGCACTGGAAAACCAAAGTGTCAGATAGGCTCCAGGGAGGAAGAGTCTGAGAAAGTTATTTACTGTGTCAAATGCCATAGAGGTCATTTAATTTAAAGAGTAGAAATTGTATATGTCCTTGTAATTTGGCAAGAACAATTTCAATATGAGATCATGGAGACAGAAATCAGATTTCAGTGGCTTTATGGCTGAATGGGAGGTAAGCTAATAGAGACAGTGACTAGAGACTATACTTATAATTGGGAGAAAAAAATTTCTTATCTATATAACTCTTTAAAAAATCAAAGTATATTAAAGATGCCAGATTTTAAAAACCCGAATGAACATATCCTATGGAACATACATGGAAAAAGAAAAAAAAAAGTCTCATAAGGGATTTTGGTCCTGGACTACAGGTCTTCTGATAGCAGAGTGTCTTCCTCCTTTTATCCACAACCCATGAGCATCTTGCCCATGCAATTGTGCAGGAGAGCTTTATGGATTGGATGGGTGGATGGATACAAAGGCCCAGAATTAATTAATTAATTAGTTAGTTAATTAATTTTATAGGCCCAGAATTTTTAAGGTTATTTTTTTTCTAATTTCAGATGGAATTAAAAGAAAGGGAACTAAAAGAAACCATGTTAAAATATTGATACATACCAAGAATGATGCTTTTAATTTTCAAATAACCTATGTTTTGGGGTGTTTTTTTTTTGCAGTTTGCCAGGATTGCTCTCTCTCTTCTAATAAGCTCTCTCTTCCCTTCCTCATAATTCCATGTGAGTATTTAATCTAAATATTTTGGTATTGGGGCGCGTGGGTGTCTCAGTCATTAAGCGTCTGCCTTTGGCTCAGGTCATGATCCTGGGGTCCTGGGATTGAGCCCCGCATCAGGCTCCCTGCTCAGTGAGGAGTCTGCTTGTCCTGCTCCCCCTGCCCCTCCCCTGGCTCATGCCTCTCTCTCTGTCAAATAAATAAAATCTTTAAAAAAAAAAATTTTAGTATCTTCTAGAGCTTGGAAGTAAGTTAGGATATTAAAATTTGTATGTTGCTACTGGACGGTAAGAACATCGGATCCCAGCCCGGATAGAGCTAACGCCGCTCGGAGCCCTGTGCCTTCAGCGGAGATTCCACTTAGAAGGCTCGTGTGCTCTGAAGCCGGCCTCCTAGCAGGCAACGCTGGGGCCATTGCTCCAGGAGTCAGGCCAGGTGGCTCTTGGCCAAATGGTTTCTGAAAATGGGCAATATTAATAAATGTTTAATGCTCCTCCTTCCCATGCAGCTGCTACAAAGTGCTTGTGTTTGGCGCTGTTTTCCTTGATGGTTCCCACGGAATGTTTTAATGCAGTTTCTTATTCTGCATCGCCATTTTCTCCATCTGCCCTCTTCCCGTGCTGTCTCCCAAGCCTTTGGTTTGGTGTCCATTTTCAAGTTTCTGGGGACTCTGAACTAGGAACATTGACAGGAGTTCCTCTCCCAGGACCGTAGTTAAAAGTGTCAAATGTAAGGAGAAAAGAGAGCAAGCTGCTCTCTATGCAGACATGGGTAAGCGATAGAGGGATGGAATCTTCAGCTGTTTATATCTGACTTTGTTCATTTAATCCTTCTCTGACCACGTGATGGCAGGGTTTCAGGTGTATTTTATTTGGGCAAGTTTTTTATTCCTCCATGCACTTACATGATACATGCATTAAATGCTCAGCAAAGTGGCTGTGTTGTTATTCGAGAAATATTTAATGAATGACCTTTGGGTCAAACACTGTTTAAGGCACTGAAAATACAAAATTAAATAGGGCATAGTAGTTCCTTGACCTCAAGGGCCTCACAAGACAGTGGGGAAGGGAGGTAGACATGTATAACAAGAGGATAGGTGGAATTACAAAGTGTGTACATTATTCTCCCTGTAACATTTCCTTGTAATTATCTGTTATAGGAGCAAAGGAGGGGAGCTTTAGGTCTTTCTTTGTGGGCCAACCTGTGGCTACATGGTAGGCATCAGGAAGGTTCTACAAGAGAAATGTTAGTTGGGTTGGGTTTTAGATGGTAAGTAAGAATTCATCAGGTAGAGAACAACATTTAAGATGGAACGATGAGCAAACACAGAGGAGAGAGAAGAATCAGAACTAGTCCAGGGGGTACCTCTGGTGTGGCTGGAGCCCAGGGCATTGGTGGGAATGGGTAGGTGGGAGGGGAGGTCAGGAAGGCTGTGGTGGCCAGATCATGCAGGCTGTATGCTCTGTTCTAATGGGTATGGGTGCTGTGTTGTAAGCTCACTTAACTGGAGGATTTTAAGCAAGGAGGTTACATAATTTTATTCTAGAAAGACATTTTAAAGAAAGGTGGGTTCAGTAGGGCAGGTGTCAGATATTTCCGGTACCTGGCCCCACACCCCTTCACCTTGGCTCCTAGGTGTAGGAGATTTAACATGCTTGTGGTGAGGAATGGGAGCCAGTGGCTCTTCTGGTCTCTCCTCAGTGAATAATTCCGAGAGGAAATCTGCATGTGTCTGTGAATGGGATCAAGCCCCCACTACCCACAGAGGTGATCTTAGTTGTTCATCTTTATATTGGCTTTTACTCACACCACTCTCCCAGCTCCCTCATTCCTGCTGTGTTGAGCAGGTTCTAATCAAGCTCTGCATTAGGGGAGGAAGGGGGACACCCAGGCTGGGACAGAAGGTAACCAAAGAGGAAGCTCTTGCAGTAGTTCAGGTGAAGATGATAAAGGATCAAAGCAAAATATTAATTGCCAGGATGTCAAATAGGGGAAGGAGTGGAGAGGGTTGTAGGAGTGAGAATGGAAAGGTCTTGATGGCCAATTCAATGTGTGGGGTGGAGAAGAAGGGGGGATTTCTGATGCCTCTTGGATTGCTGAGGATGGTAGTATCATTAACCAAGTTGAGAAATAAAGCAGGTATATGTGGGGGAGAATATGAGTTCTACTTTCCGTGTGAAGAATTTAAGGCACTGTGGGAAACACAGGCAGAGATGGTTATTAGGAAGTTGGATTCAAGAGTCTGGAGCTCAGGAAGGAGGTCTGTGCCTGGCAGTTTTGTGAATCATGAGCATACAGTAAGAGAGGGCACCTACATAAATATTGAGGGTCTAGTATCAGTTAAATGTAGCTCTTTCCCTGGACTTTGAGAGGAAAGGGCAGGGTATGGCTGAGAGTGCCCTGAAAGTACCCTGATTTTCTGCATCCCATTGGTTTAACTTCCTGTCACGTCACTGTTTTGTTTTGTTTTACTAAGACAGTATGCATTTGTTAAAAGTTATATTATCATAGTTTTCTATTTAAATTTTGTCTTCCTAAGAAAGGGACTCATGATAAAGTCCCTTGATCACATTTGAGAGCAGTGAAGGAGAGAGAGGAGGGCAGAGAGGCAGGTTCACAGGTTAGGTGCTTGGGTTTTATTCCAGCTGTGCTGGGAAGTCACTGGAGAATGCAGCCATCCAAGGATGGTGTGTGCTGGGGAATTGAGACCTGCCTGGAATTGGGGGAGTTTATTGTCTCTGCCAGTGTAACCCTTGTCCTTACTCCCTCTTGTCATTCTTCTTGGCTAACTTCTCATCCTTCAGATCTCCTCTGAGGCCAGTGAACCCTTGAACTCATGATCAAACAGGAGTGGTTCACCTGTGACCCCCCAGCAATTCAGATAAATCCGTGTATATCTTCAGCACAGCACTGGGTAGTGAAAATGTTTACATGTCTGCCTCAAGTATATTATAAGCTCCTTGAGGACAGGGGCCAAGGCTTATTTCATTTTTGTATCCTTAATGCCCACATATCTAACATATCACAGGCACTAAATCATAGTTGGAAAGAACCAAGTATGACACCCGAGGGAATATGTAAGGTATGGGTAGGACAAGAGATACTGGAGGAGACTCAGAAGGAGCTGCTAGGGAGGAAGGAGGCAGTCAATAAACTATAACCATTGAAAGTAATTTGTAGTGTATGGTAAAAATTGGTAAGAGTTATGAAAAAAAAAATACGGCTTAGGAGGAGGGTTGCATAAGGTGATAATGGTGGGCCTCCCTGAGAAGGGGGCATGGGAGCAAAGATGGGCAGGGAATGGGGAGTTGGCCATCAGATAGAAAGGCCCCGGGGCAGGAGCTGTGTGGCAGGCCTGAGGAACAAGGGTGAGGGTGGGTGCGAGCAGACACTGGCTTCTGTGTGCCCCCAAAAGTGCCCATCCTTTTGATCCATTTGCAGCATAGCTGTCTTAAACTCTCAGGTAGCTCCCTTGAACATATCTGCTCCGTGAAGACAGGGATGTTCGTGTAGGTGACGTAACTCAGGGGCTTAGTGTAGTGTGGACACTCTGGGATTTGTCCAATGAAAGAGTGAATACAAGAAGCCAAGAGGGGTCAAAGTTTGGAAAGGAGAATGATCCGCAATGTGAAATTTGCAACAGAGTGGCAAAAGAAAATACGCCCTGAAAAGAACCTTTGACTTTGGTAACCTCTCCATGATGATAGGTTACTATAAAGAAAAAAAAACTTCTTAATATAAGGCAAATTTTCTGTGTGATTCTAAAATTAAACCTTCTTCATCCTCCTCTGGCCACTTTATTTACTTGTGAAAGGCTATCTCTTCAGGCTTCTGTCTCTTGATTTAATATGGGCCCTGTTAAAATTAAAGCTATAAAGAATTTTTTCTTATTTATTTGAATTATCTATTTTTGTCATCTTCTATTTATTTATGGTCTCAAGATCTGACCTAAGGAATGTTCCGTTGTTCTCCACAAGGGTTTTACTAGTGTGTTTGGAAAATAGATGGGAATAAGCTATTTAAAGAATTATTTTGAATAATCCTATCCCAGGGCTCAAATGCAGCATTGCAAACACCCCCACTCAATGGTGTGGCTTTGCATCCAAAATCAAATACAATAGTTCACTCTTGAAATACTGAGTTCTTGTGTCTATTTTTTCATAGTGTACAACTCACAGTTCACATTGACATGAAAATGAAAGAGGGTCAAAAGTCTTTTCATAAATAGTAATGTGGTGAAACCCCTTAATCTAGGATTCTAGTCTCTGGCATTCACTTTTTAGATTCAACTCGTAACTAGGTATCTGTCATAGAGATTTGACATTGTAGGGAATGCGCAAGAGGAAAATGTCTCACTCTTTTAAGAGTGACAGTCAGTCATCAGAAAGCCAAAGGATAAGGTTAGAGGTGATGTCCAGGGCATACAGGCTACAAAGAAGCTTTTAAGTTCTGGGATTCACTTTTGGTGGTAAAGTACAGCTGTTTTGACAGGGAGAGCTTGCTTTTAGCCATCTCAAATATTTATGTACTTGACTTCTATTCAACTCACCCATAGAATAGGAGTACATTCAAAGATAAGCATTTAAACCACAGAGAAAGGTTGAGGCCCCTGATGGGGAACACTAAAAATGTGTTCTCAGGAAGAAGAGACATGTTTTATTCAGTAAAAGCATGTTTTATTCAGTAAAAGCAAAAGCACATATGTAAAATAGCCTTCACTAGTTTTTGCAACTATAGGGATAGATGGGAGAAGAAAAATATTGGAGGTCCACATCAGTGAAATTCAAATAATTTCCAAATATATTAAGTCCAATTTCCTCATTGAAGATGAAGCCATATCTAGGAGGGTGGTTCTGCTTTGCTTAGGAATGTCAGAAGTATGGTCCCTGCTCAGTCCATCTGGCTGAGCAATCCTTTTTTCCCTCTGCAGACCCTGGGCATCTGGTAGATCATTCCAGTGACCTGGGGTTCTCTCTCAGGACCAGCTTTAGAGTGTGATGCATTTTATCCAGCTTTCATTCTTACATCCTCTGAAACAAAACACACACGTGCCATGAGGATTGGCTGCTACAAAAATTTTGAAATGTCAAGGGAGTTTTGAATGCTCAAGAACTCTCAAAACGATGCCAACCACAATAGCTGATGGTCTCCCTTTCAGTGTGGGCCCACTTGTCACCTTTCCTCAAACCTCCAACATTTCCTTGTGCCTCCTTCCTCCCAGGTGATGGCCTGCCTTCACTCACTGAGGTGCCATCAGAAAGAGTGGCCTTAGCTTCCAACTATGCCCAATCTCCCTGTTGCCACCTCCAGTGGCCAGCTTTCATTGCTCCCCTTACCTAGTTTTCTAGGAATATTGAATATGTGTAATCATCCTTCTTTCGTGAAACTCTGTCTGCTGTCGGCTTCTGTAAGTTCCTCTGTCACTATGTGGTTGTGGCCCTCAGTGCCTCATTTCAGCAGGGCTCTCACAGCCATCAGTTCTTCCTGGCACTGGCTTCTAATTTAGAGTCTAGTGTCTGTGTCTTAATGCAAAAGGAGGTGGGAAAGTATCGGGGATTTCCATTTAAAATAGGATAGACAGGTTGCGTTTCATATGGTAAGGAGTTCCTCAAACATGACAGGATTCAAAAAGAATAGCAATTGTCCATGTGGAACCTTGACCTAGTGAAATTTGGGCCATTGATGTGAGGCCATTAACACCCCAACTGACAGTGTCTGATGAAACTAAGATTTTGCGGGGTGCCTGGGTGGCTCAGTTGTTAAGTGTCTGCCTTTGGCTCAGGTCATGATCCCAGGGTCCTGGGATCAAGCCCCGCACTGGGCTCCCTGCTCAGCAGGAACCCTGTTTCCCCTCTCACACTCCCCTTGCTTGTGTTCCCTCTCTTGCTGTCTCTCTCTCTGTCAAATAGATAAATAAATAAATAAAATCTTAAAAAAAAAAAAAAGAAAGAAACTAAGATTTTGCTTCCTATCAGATTCATGGGATATACTGAAATCTTTAAATGTCTTCGATTTTAAAGAAAGCAACAAACAAATGAGCTAAGAATCAGAAAAGAGCAAAGGGACAAGAAGTAAAAGAAAAATAGAAAAAAAATCGCAGAGGTCAAAACACCACTAATGAATTATTGACAAGAGAACATCAGGAAACCCAAGAGTTGTTTCTTAGACAAAAGCAATCAAATAGGCAAACTTCCAGAATATCTACTCAAGGGGAAAAAGACAACTCACACACTGAGAAAGGGGCAACACTTTCACCTCTTGCCTGGGCAGCCACCGAACCCCCTAACTAGTCTCTCAGCTGCCAATCTTGTTTCCTGCCCTAACACTGAGTAACAGCCAAACAAATCTTCTGAAGATATACATTGGATCATGCCCAACCATGCATAAAGCCCTCTAGTATCTTCCCATTGTACGATGGCCAAGTGATTTCACCTGTGCCTGCCTCTTTGGCCTTCTTTATCATTACCTGCCTGCCTTTTCTTCCTGTCCTCTTTTTGCTCTCTACCCTGCCATGCTTATTCTGACTTTGGAAACTTGGCAATGTGGGTTCTTGGCCTTTGGAAGCCTGCTTCCCATGAAATCTCAGCTCCTCTGGCCACTGTGTTCCAAGCAGGCATGCTCGCCCATGTCCATCACATGGTCTTGTCTTATCATCTTTTTGTCAATACAATCAGTCTGTTTACTTCATCTGTGGTTTCCCCCACTAGGATGTAAGCTCTTATTGGAAAGGACTTCTCAAGGCACATTCACGACTGTGTCACCAGCAGCTAAGTCAGCACCAGGCACAGTGATTAAATACCTAAAATGTGACATCTCTGTGGCAGACATTTTATTATTAATTGAATCTATAAAGTCAGGTTCAATCATTATTTGTTGAATGAAGAAAGAAATGAATAAGTATAGAGGAGTTTTGAAAGATTATTTAAAAGCAGTAAATGCTAATAAATAAAAAAATCTTTAACTGGACAAAAATGGAAACTTGAATAGATCAATAATAAAAAATAAATTTAAAAATTTTGTTAAAAATGTATTTCCCCCAAATTCCGGAATAAAAAACTGTAGACCAGACTCAGCTTTTTTTTTTTTTTTTTTTATTTCTTTGAGAGAGAGAGAGAGTGCACATGAGTAGGGGGAGGGACAGAGGGAAAGAATCTTCAGGCAGACTCCCTGCCCAGCGAAGAACCCCATGTGGGGCTCTATCTCATGATCCATGAGATCATGATCTGAGTGGAAACCAAGAGTCGGATACTCAACCGACTGAGCCACCCAGGTGCCCCCAGAATCACCTTTTTAGATGTGAAATCCTACATAAAATACTAATAAATTAAATTTGACAGTGCATTTAAAGAACAATTGATTATGATCAGGTAGGATTTATTACAGAAATACAAGAATAACTACATTAAAATATATTAATAAACCAAATTAATAACTTAAAGAGGAAAAAGCTTATCTTGTTAGATGCTGAAGAGATATTTGTGCAATTCAAGGCTCTTCTTGTCCTATTAAGACAAGAAAAATCTCTAAAACACTAGGGATATCAAGGTGCACGTTTGGGATAGAATATATAACTCTATTGAATAACAGCTAACTTAAATATGAAATCCTAGAAGTATTTTTATTAAAATTGTAAAATAAAAAGTATTTCTATTAAAATTTTCTATTAAATTTCTATTAAAATGTGGGAACCTCAAGGATGTCTGCTGTTACTATTATTCACCATTACCTGGAAGTTCTGGGCAATACAATTAAATATCAAATATAAATAAGATATATAATTATTTAAAAGGAGGAAAAAATTGCAATCAATATTGTCTACTTAAGAAAGTGCCACACAGACAATTAAAGACCCATTTCATTTGATAAAGAATCAGCAAAGTGGCTGAATCAAGATAAATATCTAAAAATTGATAGTTTGCTTCTATACTGGCAAACTGTTGCATTCTTTACCTGGTCTGAAACAAATAGTTTGTCATAATTCCAAAGTGGAACCAGAGGTGCCTTCACTAAGAAAATATTATTATTCCCCACTGATTGTGGTTTTGTTTTTCTTCCTTACTCTAAGAAGTCTACCACATACCACTACCCTAACAGAGAAGTTTGGAGGCTAAGGAAGCAGCTCTAAATCTTAAAGGTAAGAGCCACTTAGATAAAGGAGAGGTGTGTGTGTTTGGGTGGGGGGAGGGCAGGAACATACAACACAGTGTCCTTGTGCTATGTGAAGGGTAGCTTGCAAAAAGAATTACCCAAGGAGTCAATATCAATTGGGGCAAGTTGAATAATTTAAGACCTTTAAGTGTTCCTCTTTGGAAAAAGAAATCAAGAGTTAGTTGTTCTCTGGAAATGATGAACCCTATGAGGCAGTGAAATTGAGTGGAAGAAAAAGGGTGGCACCCTCTTCTCAAGCAAAGGCATCAGGAGACTATGAGTTTAGCAGTCCTTAGCTTTTACCGTAGCAGACATTGCAAATCAGAGGCTTCGGCTTCCAAGAAAAGAGCAGCACACACACTGGGTGCAAAATTCTGTTGCTACCACAATACGCTCTCTGTCTCTCCTAGTTAAAAAGAGAGTTTCTGTCAGGAGGGTCATCTTCTGGCCCAGGGGCCCCAAACACCAGCTAGCCTGTGGGCCGCTGCTGGCTTCAGGCCACGGTAAGGTTTTCCCAGTCTTTGGCAAGATGATTGAAGGACAGCGTGGTGTGTACATACGTGTTTGGATCAGGTTGCAAACTGTCTTTTCCTGGGATGGACGATCTTTGTTTCTGAGAACATGTCATCTCTACATTTGTAGCTGTTACAATCTCTTTGTTTTGGTTTGCTCATTGCTTAATGACCTTACTTGGAGTCATGGAATGCTACTGTTCTATCTGCCTAACTCTACTTTCCCTTCTGTTCCTTCTAGTACATCTTACTGTATTATATTTATTTTTTGTTTGCTTGTGTATTCATTCCTTTTTTCAACATATATCAACCGACCATGAGATTTAGTGGATCTTAGGTTAAAACTGTAAAAAACAACTTTTCCCCTATTGAAACACATTTTGAGCTTCATCATTTCCTTGAATTTCAATGTGGGTAAGTTTTAGATTCTCTCCTGAGAGGCCGGAGTGGAAAGAGAGACAGTGAGAGAGTTTGGAATTCTAGTGGAAAGGATAAAGAAAGATGCACAGGGAGTCACCAAATTAAACTGGGTCAGTGTCCCAACTTTCCAGGCATCTGAGTGGATGGGTGTTGACTTAGGTATATTCACTAGCGTCAACCGGAAGAAGTTGTTCTTAAATCACACAAACTTTAAACATGAGTGAAGGAGGCTTTAACACATGAAAAGCTGCAGGATCTCAACACCAGAGAAAATTTGGGTATCATTCTGCAGATGTTCTAACTTGGGGTGAGTTTATAAAATGTATAAAAGCCAGATAAATTGGAAGGAGTCATTCCCAACCAGTACCCATCCCTGCCTCTCTCCAACACTAAGCTGTAGGCGTCTTAAGGGTAGGGGCTGAGTCTTGGTCATCCTTATTGCTGGTGTTCAGCACAGTGTGCACATTGCTAGTACTGAATCAGTACTTACTAACTGATAAAATGAAAAAGTGCTGCACGATGGCCCGGAGTACCAAGATCCTATTCTCGAATTAAGCCTTGATTCTGTCTTACGGTGGAATCCCATGAAAATAGCTGCTTGTAGGGTAAACCTTTCAGGAACTCAAGACTTTGGGAAATTGTTTCTTTTGACCCAACTTTCCAACGTGTCATTAAAATTTATGAGGGAGAAGACAGAGCCGATAAACTTTCCCCCAATTCCAGGCAGGTTTCTTAAGTTTGTTAGCACATGCTGTCCTTGAATGGCTGCACCTTCCAGTGACTTTCCAGTGCACTTGGAATAAAATCTAAGCCCCTCGCTGTGTATGTAGCCTTTTCCCTGCCAGTCTCCTTCTTGTGTGTTGTGCTAGAATGTGATAAAAAGAACCTTTGTCCTCGCCATGAATCCTTTCTTAGGAACACAAAATCAAATACACTGTCAAACCCATGATATTACCACTGTTAGTGTATGAATGCTTGCTCATTGAAAAAGACAGCAATGGGAAATGAAACAGTGGGATGGCAGAAAGAAGGGGCATTTTCACAGCGCCCTTGGCCTGGCCTTTCCTCTCCTCAGAAGGCCTGGGAAAAGAGCTATGTTTAAGACTGAGCCGGCCCTGAAGAGCAGGGCCTTCATTGTGCTGAGCTGGCTTCCCCACTGAGCTGCCACTCAAATGGCAGCGTGACTAGAAGTCAGCAATCCCGTTGCCATGGCCAAATGGGCGTCCGGGTACCATCTCCACTGGGAAGCCACTGTGGGAAAATGCCGCCGGTCCCACAAGCATCCCCAGTATCATCTTCACCAGCACTTTTGGAGTTAAAGCTCTAAGGCTAAATCCCCTTTTCTGCTCCCATAACCTAGGATTAGTTGCTGCCTGTGGTGAGTTGCATCAGGTAGCCTGAAGGCAGGAGAGAAGAGGAGGGACTGATTGGCCATCCTCTCCTGAATCCTAGTCATCTTCCTGCAGGAGAACATTCTGATTCACATTCCTTTGGTGTCATTGCAAATGCAATTCACAGTTCTGAGATGTATTCAATTGGGATTACCCAGAAGAGAAAGAAGCAAAATCTGCAACTCCAAATTTAAATTGAATCATAGTCTAGTTAATCTTTTATAATTAAGTACCCCGTGTACTGTCACTGATCATTTCAAAATCCTAAGTCCCAAATCTGAGGTAATTAACATCTGGTAATGTCGTTATCCTCTTTTGATTCCGTTTGTGTCATCTTCACTACTCTTGGAGGTGCAGGATCCAATGTTGTGAGGTTTAGACTTTTTCAATTTTCCATCCTAAGGAGTCTTATATAAATGACTTAATACTGCTGTAGCTTAGGCTCATCTGATTGTTTAGAAAATGTTTGATTTCAGAAGAGTTTTAGGTTGATGGAAGAGGTGCAGAGATGGCCCAGAGACTTCCATCCCCGTATCCAGCATCCCCTGTTGTTAACTTCTTACAATACTATGGCGCATCTGTGGCAACTGAGGGACTCACATTAGTGTGTTACTATTTAACCGTATACTTTCCTCAGATTTCACTAGTTTTTTCCTAATGCTCTTTTTCTGTTCCAGGATCCTATCTAGATGACTATGTTCCATTTCAGTGTCATGTCCTTGTAACCTCCTTTGGTCTGTGACAATTTCTTAGTCTTTCCTTGCTTTTCATGACCTTGATGGTTTTGAAGAGGACTGGTCAGGTATTTTGTAGAATGTCCCTCTGTTGGGATGTACAAAATCTGACTACCGTGAAACTACCCTGAGCACAGGGAGGGGGCCCTCGAGGAGGAGATGCCAGGTAGAGAGGGAGAGGCCTGGAAGCCCAGGTACTAGACAGGGGTGTGAAGAAGTGGTCTTGGAAGTGGCTCCTTCAGCTCCATCTCCCCACCTGATGCTCCGTTGACCAGAGACAGATTGCCCAGCTATGCCTTTTCTGCACTGTGAGCAAAATCAAATGGTGATTTCCAGAGAGTAAGCTTGGGGGTAGTCTTGAAACTGTTATAGAGAAATTATTCTGACATGTGAAAATGACATAAAGCGTTTATTCAAAACAACTGCAAATGGAGTGGACTATTGCAGTAGGGGAGAGAGATTGAATGCAACTGGGAAGACAATAGGAACAAGTGGGGATTTATGACCAACTGGCAGGATGAGACAGCGGATGGAAAATTACTAGAGTCGTCAGTCAAACTGGACTCCATAGACGAAGGACAGGGGCCAAGGATGAAGCCCAGCCGAAAAGAGGGCTGTGGAGCCTGATGGAAGTATGGTCGAGGAGGGCGTCCTTGTCTTGCGCAATAAAGGAGACCAGAGGGCCAGAGTGAGGATGGCTGGAAAGCATGGCAGGGGTGGTCTGAGCTCCCCCCGAACCCTCGTGGCTCCAGACTCAGGAGTGACTGGAGGAACTGGACTCCTTCCTTCTGGCCCCAGGAGGACACTTGGCTTAAAAGACAATCATAACTTCAGCACATTTCCATCTTTTAAAGAGGGACCAGGGAGAGGAAAGCTGGCGTAATCACCAGGAGAACCAGTGCCGTGGCTGAGGTTGCACTGTGTGTGGATGTGTGAGGTGTTGGGAGAATGAGCCCTGTGCTGGGGGCTGGGCAGGGGGAGCGAGCCTTCATGCTCCCGCTGGGTGGGGGACTGAGGCAGGCTTCAGGGGAGAGTTCATATCTGGGATCTTCACTTTATCTTATCTTTTCAACAGTGAGTTGCTTGCCCACCTTTCTCTGTGAGTGAAAGGGGCCCAAACTGTGACCCAGAACAGCAACCCCAACACCTTTTGCTTGTCCTCATTTGCACCACTATCCTCGACAAACCATCTGCCGTAGGATATATTGCCTATAATGACGTCAGTCTTCCCACTGCCACGGCTGGGAAACAGATGCTTTTTCTGTGAAGGGATCTTGGTAATTATTGCTGGTCTCCAGTGTGATCCCTTCTGGTATGGCATGAGGCCATGGCCCATGAGAGTGTGCCGGAGACTCACCTATGTCCTCATAGCTGATGAGAGCCCACTGACAGGTGCAAACCTACTTAGTACCAGGGGCTGTAACAAGGACCCCTGTAGAGGGTGTCGGCACATCCCCACCCCCACCCCCAATCCAGACAGGTCCTTTGATCCTCAGCAAATCTGGAATTGGTCCCTGGAAGGTGCCAGGGGAGACCAGATTCCCCAGCACCACCACACACTGTTATTAGCTACCCCCACCTCTCATTCACCATCTTGGAGAAGTGCAGGGAGAGGGGGAAATATCTGAGTGACTCAGCATTTTACTTAAGAGGCTGAACATATAGCAGAGGTGATGCTTAAGTGATTACATCAGACTGAATTTACTGAGTCCGGGGAAATGTAAACCCCTACCTTCCCTCCCTGCAGTGCAGGGGGCTCCTGAGGAAGAGCAGCTCAGGAATGGAGAAAGCTAGAGGCCAATTTTCTCTGCTTCATTTTGGAGGAGGGGTAAAGGTGAACCCTGCTATACAGGCTGTGTGTTCCCCGATAGTTTTCATCCTCTGCCATAGCTATGGGGGCGGGAACCCCAAAACCACGTTCTAACTTGCACATGCCCAGTACTTCCTTAAGTATCGGCAGCATAGATGGACTTCTGTGCTTCTGAGTTATAAATTTTATCTTTAATCATCACTCCCATGAAAGGGACTCACCAATGGTTTCGAGATAATCACTGAATAATGTGATGAATGGAGCGCAGAGCTATAGACCTGCTTTATGTGACTTGAGCACCGTGGCTTGCCTAATGAGTTAGATGATATATTTATGACCCTCATGTTTCACTTTCAACCCAAAGCCTAGAATATTTCATAAATATTATTTTATATCAAAGCTTGTGGAATCACTATTCCAGAAGTATTTTATTGGTCATATATTTTCTCTCTGAAATTGCTCTTGTGAGATCCGAGTTATGCGTGAAGCCTCACGCTACACATGCAACAGGCTAGACTGGAGGAGTGGGACTCCTTCCCTCTGGCCCCAGGAACCCTTGTACTGAGAACCGCCCCCGGAAAGGAAACAATGTACTCCACTCTGCTTCATCAGCACCAGTATTGTGTGCGGAAGAGATGAAGTTTGAAAAAGACTTTTGGGTGGGTCCAGTTCTTCCTCCTGCCCTGGGTGCACACAGCAAAGCAATTTACAGTGCCACGGAAGGGAGAACAACAGAACTGGGCTCCCCATGCCCCAGTGGGGAATAATGGCATAAGATGTTCGATAGAGTATTAGGGTTACAGAGCTCCCCCGGGGGGGGGGTGCTGACTCCCATGTTGCAAGTGAGGAAAGAGAGCCTGAGAGGTCCCGAGATTTAGATCAAGATCCTGTCCTGGGGCTGCTATGTGCTCATATTCACCATAATCCTATAGATTAGGTATAGCAGGAAGGGTTATTCTCATTTGAGTCAAAGCAGGGAAAGCTCGGAAAGACCAGTCTCCCAGTTTAAAGCTAGTGCTGAACCTTGATCCCGGCTGCGCTATGTGGGTCCATTTTCCAAGAGAGCAAAGTGCCACCTGATCGTGGCAAGGTTGGCTGATGGGCTGCTGGTTCTGGTATTTCACGTCCCACTCTGTCAATGGGGTTGTTTTCTCTTCTCTTTCCAGATCACAGCAGGGATGGAGGACAGGGCTTGGTGGACTAATCAGTCTGTGTGAGCATCCCAGTGTCACCCTGACCATCTGACGTGGTCAGGCTGACTTCATAAAAGTTGATTTTTCCCCCTCTCCCAAACCTCAGTTTCCTCCTTGGTACACTGGGGGTGTAATAAATAAATGCACTTGTGCATGCCCACACACACATCCATGCTGATGTGCTATGAGGTTGTTATAAGATGGTTTGTTGAAAATTAACACCAGTTAACTTCCACCGAGAGCTCTCCCGCGGGCTCAACATTTGACATGAATTCTGTCACTTGATCCTTACAACCCCCTGAGAGGGGTAGTATTATAATCCTCACTTTATGAAGGAGAAAGCTGGGGTCCAGCGGGGTAAGGTCCCTTCCTGAGGTCACCTGTCAGCGGAATGGAGGACAGGTGGTCAGTCCAGCCTCTCGGGCTGCCTGGCACATGGTGAGGCCCAGTAGGGACAGTAGCTCCTGGTTTTATAGCCCTCGTCTGCTACACAAAACCAGGAGATTCGGAACATGCCCCTGCCAGCCCCATGGGGGCAGGGGTGGCCTCTGAACGTAAACCTAGGAGAAAACAGTTTCCAACAGACCCCATGTTTATTCCCTCTCTTTCTTTTGAAGATTTTATTTATTTATTTGACAGAGAGAAAGAGCATGAGCAGGGGCAGAGGCAGGCAGAGGGAGAGGGAGAAGCAGGCTCCCGCTGAGCAGGGACCCGGATGTGGGGCTCCATCCCAGGACCCCAGGATCATGGCCTACACCGAAGGCAGGCACTTAATCAACTGAGCCACCCAGGCCCCCTACCCATGTTTATTCTCTTGCAGAGAATCTACATCATTATGCTCAGTTTGTGGAAATTATTTATTTTATAGAAATGGCTTATTTAAGAGACTTAACAACACAGCTGTCCACACCAGGGCATTTTTCTGGTGGAGAGCCTTAGAGAACATTCATCTTTAATGACACAGACTAATAATAAAATGTAATTAAGATGGTAAGGCCAATAGTTTTATGAGAAAAATTTCCTAAAATGACTATTTCTTTGTAGAGCACGGGATATAATGACATGAGTCACATGCTGAAGCCATCAGTTTGTTCTTGGCCCCTCCCTATTATGTCTGTAAGTCAGTGGGTAGGAGAGAGGGAGCTTCTCACCTCCTCCTCTCTCCTCCCTCCCGCCCAGTATTCACTGTGAGCCTGCTCTGGACCAGCTAGTGTGCTGGTTACTGGGTGTGAAGATGAACAGGAAAGATGAGGTTGTGCCTCACAAAACTTACAGTCTACAAGGAGAGGACCATCACACCACTGAGCACATGTTTCCAATGGAGGGACATGCTGTGAAGGTACAGGGTGCAAGCGACCTTCTTAGAGGAGGTTCTCGGGGTTGGCGAGCTGTGAGCTGAGCCTCAAACTCACCTGAAGCAGGAAGTGGGAAAGGGTGCGAGGAGCTGGTATATGGGGAGACAGAGGCAGGAGTGGGTGGGCACTCAGGGCCAGATGGCTGGAGCCTCGTGGACAAGGGGACAGTGGCAGGAAGTGGGGTAAGACAGAGAGCCAAGGGCCATGTCATCAGGGCTATAGGATGAGATTAAAGATTTCAGACTTGATGGTCCTAAGAAACCTGGGAAATGACTGGAAGGCTGTAAGCAGGAGAGGGGCTTTATTCTCAGAATCTCACCATTTAGAAGAGAAAGAGCCCCTAGTGTGGCTGTGTGGAGCTTCTGTCACCCCTCCTGGCTTTGGAAGCCCAGCCTGTCCTGCAGGACCGCCCTGCCCCCTGTACAGGTCATCTCACTTAGAGGGGCCTGGCTGCAGCTAACTGGGCTGGGACAATCATCTGTGAGGAATGGTGAGTTGTCCGTTCAACAAAACTTACTGAATCCCTCCTATGGGTAGTGACATAATGACAGTTCCAACTGGGTGAGATGTAAGAGCTCTTTTTTAAGCAACAATTGTGTTGTGGGTTGTTGGGTATTTTTTCCCCATTTGTCATTCCGATAATTGGACACCCTCCTTCTCCCATTTGGGATCTGTGTGTGTTGGGGGGGGGGGACAAAGGAGAGTTTCCGGGGGAAACCAAGGGTGACTTTTGTCCCTGCTTCTGCCTGACAGAGAGAAGTGTCTGGGGTGTCAACGTACAAAATATAAGGGAAAACAGAGCTAGACCAATTTCCCCTCATGAATCATCCCTCTCCACGTGCATAATACATTCTGGAAGGAAATGAAGCAAGGCTGAGGCCAGGTTAACTCAGAGTGATGAGGAGAATTTTGTCCTTGTGGAGAGTCAAAAAACTTCATGGAGTCTTCTTAAACTTCTTTATCTAAATGCCTTATTTTTGTGCTCTCTTTTGTTTTATTCAGATTATTAGGATAATATCTTTTAAGGCTTGTGAGTCTGAAGTCAAGGCTTTGTTTCCTGCCAGCAATTTTCCATCCTGGATCCGTGTTTCTTCATGAGTGAGTTCAAGCTGGGTAAAATTCTTCTCACTTGTACTAAGAAGGAGCTGTCGAGGGAGGTGTGGAATAAAATGTTTCACAGATGATTACAGTTGCTACTGTCTTTGGGTGGTTCACATGCAGTGTGTCACAGCCCAGGCAGTAGCGATATAAAAAAGAGTAAATATAAGCACATAATAATTCTTGGAGTATAATGTCCAAAAAGTAGGGCAAGAAGTAGGAAAAGTCAGTCCTCCTTTTGAAAGCGTGCTAAGAGCATACTTCTCATGTCAGGTGTGAAGGATTCTGATAGAACACATGAATCCACTGGACTCCGAATGATGCCACTTCTTAAAAAAAATATTTTAAGTTATGTGCACTTGAACCCAGCATCCAGTCTTTGAATTGGGCCTTGAATCTGCTAGCCAATTAGCGGCAGCCAACTCTTCTTGATTATTCAAAATATAACCAGCAAATGCTCTGGCACAATCACTCATTCTAAAAAATCCTCGCACCTTCCTAGAAGTCACATTTCCTTCACTTGGAATGCATCTGAAGCCCTGGCACACAAAAGCTCTCACATCTACGTGGCTCTTTTGGATAAATCATGTATGACAGTGTTATAGTCACACTTGGCCTTATGCACATACCTTTATTATTTTTCAATTTTAGAAGCCAAACACACAGCCACCACTGTCCAGAATGTAGGCCTTGTCCCGGCTGCCCGGGCCTTCGACACCCCCACCAGGGCCACGCAGAGCTTGGTTTGGGGTTGGCCTCCATGCATCGGAAGCCCTGGGCCTGATGGGTGCTGGCAGGAGAGTTCTGGGTTGTCCAGGGCCGGGCTGCCTATCTGGAGAAGACCAGTGGCATTGAAGACGGGTGCTGTCATCCGCCCAGGGAGGACCCACTGTGCACCCCCAGGTGATCCCTTCATTTCTCTCCCATCCCCACCAGGAGGCACATGGCCTTGTGGTCCTTTCTCCTTCCCTAAGGCCAGCGAACATCTTTATGATCTTTCTTCCTCTATAGTTCACTCGTTTTTGGCTTCAGTTTTTTTATACTATTTTCTAAGGTGTAAAATACTCCAGGTAGAACATTGACACATTCCTGCCATGCTGCTGCTCCTGAAACCTCACACCCTGGCACCTAGTGCCGATTAAATATGTGTTGGATGAGCCATGAACGAACGAATGAATGTCTATTTTGGCCGCATAGGCACACACCATCCGAACCAGAGGCCTCACAATAACAGCATTCATGTACACAGAACTGAAACTTATCTCACCGTCAGAAAAATGTTCTTATTGATGTGGGGTCAAAATCAAGAGGCAGATAAATTGAAGAAGGTTAAAGAACAGTTAAGTACTGAACAATGATAGTAATGAGCTATAAAAAGGTACTCATCTGGTTACTTTGTGTCAGGAGGGCTTATGAAAGGGAGAGGTGAGGAAATAAAGAAAGCAGGTACGTGTCACATGGCAGGGGACTCAAGAGGACAGGGTGGGAGGCAGGCTGCCTCATTCTGCAAGAAAAGCAGCTCTTAGAACAGGACAGCCTGGCCCCCCGGGGCAGCGAGAACAGGCTGAGCTTCGTTCCCCTGTCTCGGCACCCAGGTGATCAGTTCTCGGTTTCTGATACTAGCAAGCTCATCTTGATTGTGGAACAACTTCTTCCAACGATTCTGTTGGCCACTGTTCCCTCCTTGCATTGTTTTTGCAGGCTCCTGACCTGCTGGTGGTCTCTGCTGCCTGCCTTCTGTCCTGCACTTTGCTTCCTCTATCTTCTGTTAACTCCATCCCTGTATTTCCCATTCAAATTCCCCAAGAGGAGAACCGGATTAATCACTGACAGTGGTGGAAATTAAATGAACCCCAAACCCAGAGCATGGATATTCAAACTAATTAAAACAAGCCACAGGCTGACCTGCGGAAGTGTTCATCAGAAACCAGAAAGCAAGAGGAAGCAGAACTAAAAGTAAAGTCCCCAGCTCTCCCAGCACACCACCCGCCCTGGCTCTCTACCTCCTTCCTCCTTCTAGCTTCCATCTAGATAGACGGCTACAGGCTCTGCCGTGTGCCCTGTGCTGTCAGAACTCCAACACCCCTCGCTTTGCTTCTGGCTGATTTTCACAGTCTGGCCCAGCCCTCCCTGCTTCCCACTCTCTCCTGGGCCTTTGTAGCTTTGTTGGTCCTCAGCAGCGGCCCCCTCCGGCCAGGGAAGTTGGAGGGAGAGGGAAGCCAGGCTGACAAGCACTGCCCAAGGGAGGGGCCTGGGCCCACCAATGATGGATCTCCAGGTGACGGCCTGCAGCCTGGGGGCGTGGGTCTTGGTGTGGCACCCTGTAGTGGCTCCCGCTCTCTGATTCAGCCTATTCAGGGACTTCAGAGGGGCATTTAATGTAGGAACAAGCCTATTTAAACTGCAGAACTCACTTATGTGTGTGACTGTTCTGTTTCTAAAAATGACTGATGAATGCTGTCTCATGATTTTTTTTTTTAAGATTTTATTTATTTATTTGACAGAGAGATAGCGAGAGCAGGAACACAAGCAGGGGGAGTGGGAGAGGGAGAAGCAGGCTTCCCGCTGAGCAGGGAGCCCGATGCGGGGCTCGATCCCAGGACCCTGGGATCATGACCTGAGCCGAAGGCAGACGCTGAACGACTGAGCCACCCAGGCGCCCCGCTGTCTCATGATTTGCCCCTAGGCAGAGTCATGAAGTGGAAGAAGGTGGCATTTGTCTTTGGTGCTTGTGTTGACTATGTGCTGGTCTACCAACATCCAGTCATTTCTTTCCTCTGTTAATGAAGTCTCAACTTTGTTCTAGGATTGGCTGACTGAAGGAAGATGGAACCAGCTTCAGAGGATGAATCATGACTAGTCTAAGACTAGCCCTATTCCCTTTGTTAGTGATTGGGTCCGAGCAGGAGAGGAGTGGGGGCATGTGACCTTGCTCTGGCCAGTGAGATGTAAAGGAAAGTCTGTTGGAAAATTTTGGGAAATATTTCCATTCTGAAGAGAACAAAGGTACATGAAGTGAATTTATCCTTTCCTTCCTGTCTTTGTATGTTATGGTAGATGGTGTGATGTTTGGAACTATGGCAGCCATCTTGTGAGCAAGAGGATCACAAAAAAGAAATCAAGAGAATGCAGAGAAGTTGACCTAGAGCCCTGATATCATCAAACCACCAGATCAAGATGGAACTTTCTACTTCTATACTTACTATACATAATCGTAAACCCTTACTGCTCAAGCCACACTTAGTCAGATATTCTGTTACTTGCTGCCAAAAGGTCCTTGACTGGTGTATCAGTCACCAACATGCCTTTGGACCTTCTGGGAGAGGCCCACAGTGGTGGATTTAGTCTGGAGAACCTTGTTGCATACATGGCAGAGAGGACGGATGATCAGAAAAGATGGAACAGGTTCCTTTTTGATAATCATTAGCTAAGAAATAGCAGTAGCCCTCACCCCCAAGAAATGTCAGCATCCGCCGTTGTCCCCAACCATCCCAGATTATCACCTCAGTCAAATGTACCTACTTGTCTCTCTTGGGAGAATTTGGAAAGGAAACAAATGAAGAGACCCCAAAGTTAAGGAACATCCTCTATCTTGTTGCTGGGGCATTGAGCTAGAATGAGAGGTGGTCTACACAGAAGAAAGAACCAGACTGGAGTCACCTTAAAAAGAACTTCATCTGAGAAAGCCACAGGCAATGACATTGGGGCAGTAACAGAGAGTCTATATATGTGTGCATGGGGGATGCACTGCTGGAAACCCAGAAACTGTGGGGCTGGGGGAGATAACAAATGGTCAGCCTATGGGGGCATTGCCCACATTAAGGGGCCTGTGGGTGAGAGAGCCCCAACAAAGAAGAGTGTCTAAAAATTTAACATAATATTCACCCCCACACCCCCAAAAAGTCAGCTTTGAATACCTGCTAGTCCCAGAAAGCCTTTGATCCCAAAGGCCCCTGTAAGGTGAGATGGTTTTTGCAGGGCAGGTCGGCAGGCTGGACACCCAGGAAAAGGTGGAAGTTGCAGCTTCAATTGGAAGGCAGACAGAATGCAGAATTCCCTCTTCCTAATGCTACCTAGAGCAATCTACACATTCAATGCAATCCCCATCAAAATACCATCCACTTTTTTCAAAGAAATGGAACAAATAATCCTAAAATTTGTATGGAACCAGAAAAGACCCCGCATAGCCAGAGGAATGTTGAAAAAGAAAAGCAAAGCTGGCAGCATCACAATTCCGGACTTCCAGCTCTATTACAAAGCTGTCATCATCAAGACAGCATGGTACTGGCACAAAAACAGACATATAGATCAATGGAACAGAATAGAGAGCCCAGAAATGGACCCTCAACTCTATGGTCAACTCATCTTTGACAAAGCAGGAAAGAATGTCCAATGGAACAAAGACAGTCTCTTCAACAAATGGTGTTGGGAAAATTGGATAGCCACATGCAGAAGAATGAAACTGGACCATTTCCTTACACCACACACAAAAATAGACTCCAAATGGTTGAAAGACCTCAATGTGAGACAGGAGTCCATCAAAATCCTAAAGGAGAACACAGGCAGCAACCTCTTTGACCTCAGTTGAAGCAACTTCTTCCTAGAAACATCGCCAAAGGCAAGGGAAGCAAGGGCAAAAATGAACTATTGGGACTTCATCAAGATAAAAAGCTTTTGCAAAGCAAAGGAAACAGTCAACAAAACCAAAAGACAACTGACAGAATGGGGGAAGATACTTGCCAATGACATATCAGATTAAGGGCTAGTATCCAAAATCTATAAAGAACTCATCAAACTCAACACCCAAAGAACAAAAAATCCAATCAAGAAATGGGCAGAAGACATGAACAGACATTTTTCCAAAGAAGACTCCAAATGGCCAACAGACACATGAAAAAGTGCTCAATATCACTCGGCATCAGGGAAATCCAAATCAAAACCTCAATGAGATACCACCTCACACCAGTCAGAATGGCTAAAATTAACAAGTCAGGAAACGACAGATGTTGGCGGGGATGCGGAGAAAGGGGAACCCTCCTACACTGTTGGTGGGAATGCAAGCTGGTGCAGCCACTCTGGAAAACAATATGGAGGTTCCTCAAAAAGTTGAAAATAGAGCTACCATATGATCCAGCAATTGCACTACTGGGTATTTACCCCAAAGATACAAAAGTAGGGATCCGAAAGGGTACGTGCACCCCAATGTTTATAGCAGCAATGTCCACAATAGCCAAACTGTGGAAAGAGCCAAGATGTCCATCGACAGATGAATGGATAAAGAAGATGTGGTATATATATACAATGGAATATTATGCAGCCATCAAAAGGAATGAGATCTTGCCATTTGCAATGACATGGATGGAACTGGAGGGTATTATGTTGAGTGAAATAAGTCAAACAGAGAAAGACATGTATCATATGATCTCACTGATATGAGGAATTCTTAATTGCAGGAAACAAACTGAGGGTTGCTGGAGTAGGGGGTGGGGTGGGAGGGATGGGGTGACTGGGTGATAGACACTGGGGAGGGTATGTGCTCTGGTAAGCGCTGTGAATTGTGCAGGACTGTTGAATCTCAGATCTGTACCTCTGAAACAAATAATGCAATATATGTTAAGAAAAAAGAAGAAGAAGAAGGTAGCGGGAGGGGAAGAATGAAGCGGGGGAAATCGGAGGGGTAGACGAACCATGAGAGACGATGGACTCTGAAAAACAAACTGAGGGTTCTAGAGGGGAGGGGGGTGGGAGGATGGGTTAGCCTGGTGGTGGGTATTGAGGAGGGCACATTCTGCATGGAGTACTGGGTGTTATGCACAAACAATGAATCATGGAACACTTCATATAAAACTAATGATGTAATGTATGGGGATTAACATAAGAATAAAAAAAAAAAGAATTCCCTCTTCCTCAGGGAGCATCATCAGTCCTTTAACTCCTTCAACTGATTAGATGAGGCCCACCATGTCATGGAGGATAATCTACTTTACCCAAAGCCTACTGATTTAAATGTTAATCTCATCTAAAATATGTCTTCACAGAAACCTCCAGAGAGATGTTGGGCTGAATATTGGAGTACCGTGGCCAGGTGGGTGGACACATAAAATTAACCATCACAAGGCCTTACCTAGAATGAGAGAAGGTGGGGATCATCTCCACAGCAAGGGTTGACTGGACTGCCAGCTGGAAGACCTATAACAAATGCCAAGTCAAGTGGCTCTCCAGCCTGAAGACATGTTGAGCTGGAGACGAAACGACAGATGGAACTGTCAGGCACCTGAAGAAGCAGGTGGAGGCTGCCTTCCCGGCCTGGGGGAGAAGGTGGGGAGCTCACTAGTAACTACAGTGCCGCGATCTGCAAGGCCTGTGTTTAGTGAACTTCCCTCAGGGTTCCTCGCAGCTGCCACTACCTTGACCACTAGTGCAGCCCGGTGGGGTGTCTGACGAGGACATACACAGCGCTGGAGCAGCTGTCACTTGTTTGTCCTTCCCCCTGGGCAGCAAGTTTGAGGACAGGGCCACGGCCTCTTTGACGCTGCGCTCGCCGAGAAGTGGAGGCAACTCCCCCTGCCCGTGAGCCGGAGCTGGCCTTGAAGCCCACTTGGCTGATGGAATGCCGCTGAAGTGTCACTGCGTCCCTTCTGGGGGAGCCCGAGAGCCTGCCTTTTGCGCTCTTGGATCCCAGCCACCATGCTGTGAGGAAGCCCAAGCTGGCCTGCTGGAGAGGGGCCTCGCGGGTGGCGGTGGAGCACGCAGCAGCACGTGCGCGGAGAGAGGGCTTGCGGGCGGCCAGCGAACCGAGGCACTCCAGCAGACACGTGGCGCCAGCGCTGTGCCGTGCGGGGACCTCCCCGGGCCCCCCGGGGCCAGCCCACGCCCCACCCGGACACCGAAGTGTGAACCGTCCGCAGCGAGAAGAACCGCCAGGCACACCACGCAATCACGAGACATCAAGGGTTGTTTTAAGCCCCTGTGCTTTGGGGTGATTTGTTATGCAGCAATAGATCATCGAAACACTCCAGAACAGAAAATGGCCAGGGGCCAGATTAAAGAAATTTATTCAGGAAAACATTCTGCCCCTCGTAAAAAAGGAGAATAAAGATCTCATGTGAGAAAATGATTCACGCGCAACCTACTTGGATGTATGCAAAGCCTAGTCTGATCATTGGAGCAACAACTGGGCTGGTGGCCCTCACGTTCTGGGGTGCCAGAGAGAATCGCAGTCCTGCCATCACCGGCTGGGAGACCTTGGGCCATGAATTTTCTGATTTGTGGCTTGGAAACCGCCCCCCCCCCCCCGAAGTTGTAGCTTCCAGAGCTGCTAAGGGAAGGCGGTTTGTTATGCAGGAGAATGGGCTCTGACAGGAGCTCCCTCCCCCCCCACCCCCCCCCCCACCCCCCGACTCCGGCGCACAGCTCCGCAGGGGTAGCAGGGAGCTCTGAAAGATAGTGAAGAAACACAAAGACGTACTGATCGAATTTCATGCTCCTAGTAGGAGGACTTGGGGAATCAGGAGCCCAAGTATAAAGCACTGAGGAAGAAGGTAAACAGAACTCTGGTTAGGGTGGAGCCCAGACAAGGGTGTGCTTTCCCAGGGGAGCCCCGGCTTCCTGACTGGCTACTCCCTTGACATCCATAAGAAGTTAAATCCGCAGAGAGGAAGGCAGGTGGGAAGCAAGTGAAGTTATTAGCTGCCTACAATGGAAAGCTACACCTGTCTCTGTAAACCAAAATAAAAAAATGTCCAGAAGCTTGCTGACACCATAGCCAAAGGAAGTACTTTGCAAAAGACTTTTTCAGCAAAGATGGGAAAACCAGCAGGCACTCTGGCTCTGGGTGAGAAGGGGTATACTTCCTTCAGGACTGAGAGCACAACACATAGAATGTGTGTGCTGCTGAATTCCTTAGCTGCCCTCTCTATGGAGACGCAAGGACCAGCTGACAGTAGTGGCTTGGGGAAAGGTCCTTTGTGTTAGAGCAAATGCTGTGGAGGTGGGGGTACTTATGACAGAGGAGATTACATTTGGAACAGTGAAAATCAATGTTATGATGTTACAATTTTAGCATATTATGTTTCCAAATGTTTTAGTTTTTAAATGTTGAAGATGTTATAATTTTAAGATTCAATTTTCATCTCATTTATGTATGGTAATATTTACTGTCAGAAATTAGTAATTTTCATATAATCAAATCTTAATAGCTTCATTTCCTCACTATATATTTTGAATAGACTTTATTTTTTTAGAGTAGTTTTGGGTTCACAGCAAAAAAGTGAAAAATATGGAGATTTCCCACATACCTCCTGTCCCCACATGCCCATAGCCTCCCCACTATCAAAATCTTGCACCAGAATGGTGCCTTTGTTATAATTAATGAACTTGCAATGACCCATAGTTACTATCCAAAGACTACAGTTTACATTAGGGTTCACTGTTGGTGTTATGCATTCTATCGGTTTTGACAAATGCATAATGACATGTATCCTCCATTATAGCATCATACACAGTAGTTTCACTGCCCTAAAAATCCTTTGTGCTCTCCCTATACATCTGTTCCTCCCTACTGATCCCTGACAACCACTGAACTGTTTACTGTTTCCATAGTTTTGCCTTTTCCAGAATCTCATATAGTTGAAATCATACAGTATGTAGCCTTTTCGGATTGGCTTCTTTCACTTAGTAATACACATTTATATTTCCTCCATGTCTTTTCATGGCTTAATAACTCATTTCTTTTTGTTGCTAAATAATATCCCATTGTCTGGATGTAGCACAGTTTATTTATTCACCCATTAAAGGACATCTTGGTTGTTTCCAAGTTTTGGCAGTTATGAATAAAGCTGCTATAAACATACGTGGGCAGGTTTTTGTGTGGATATAATTTTTCAGTTCATTTGTGTAAATACCATGGAGAGCGATTGCTGGATCATATGGTTAGAGTATGTTTGGTCTTATAAGAAACTTCCAAACTGTCCTCCAAAGTGGTAGTACCATTTTGCACTCCCATCAGCAATGAATGAGGGCTCCTGTTGCCCTCATTCAGAAGGATGGTCAGCCCTCTGACTTTGTTCTTCTCCTTTATATTGTGTTGGCTCTTCTGGGTCTTTTGCCTCTCGATATAAACCCTTGAATCAGCTTGCTGACATCCTCAAAAAGACTTACTAGGATTCTGATTGGGATTGCACTGAATCTATAGATCAAGTTGAGAAGAAATGACATCTTGACAATATTGTATCTTCCTATCCATGCACATGGAATATCTCTCCATTAATTTAGATTTTTGATTCTTTCATCAGAGTTTTGTATTTTTCCTCATAAAGATCTTGTACATATTTTATTAGATATATACCTCATATTTAGGTGTAGATTTAGACCTCATTTGGGGGTTGCTAATATAAGTGGCATTGTCTTTTCATTTCATTTTTTTAAGTAAGCTCTAGGCCCAACATGAGGCTTGAACTCATGACCCCGAGATCAGAGGTCATAATGCTGTACTGACTGAGCCAGCCAGGCACCCCTTATTTCAAATCCCACTTGTCTATTGCTGATATATAGAACAGTGTTGACTTTGATATATTAGCCTTGTTTGCTGCAGCCTTGCTCTAACTGCTTATTAGTTCCAAGAGGTTTTGTTTGATTCCTTCAGTTTTTTACACAGATGATCATGTCATCTGTGAATGAGATAGTTTTCTTTCTTTCTTCCTGGTTGGCATACTTTTTATTTCTCTTTCTTATCTTACAGCATTAAGTAGGACTTCCAGTACAATGTTGGAAAGAAGTAGTGAGAAGGGACATACTTGCCTTGTTCCTAATCTTAGCAAGAAAGCTTCTAGTTTCTCACCATTAGGTGTGGTGTTAGCCGTAGGCATTTTGTGGATGTTCTTTATCAAGTTCAGGAAGTTCTCCTTTATTCCTAGTTCTTTGAGAGTTTTTATCATGAATAGGTATTGGTACATTTTAATTAAAATCACTTACGGTTTTTTCCTAGTACTTTTATGGTTTTTTTAAAATTTATTTTAAAAATTATTTATTTATTTCTGTATGTATTTATTCTGTATGTAATCTTTGCACCCAATGTGGGGCTCAAACTCATGACGCTGAGATCGAGAGTCACATGCTCTACTGTTTGAGCCAGCCAGGCACCCCACTTTTATGGTTTTAACTTAGAAATTTTGGCTCTTTTCTTTCTTTTCTTTTTTTGCTTTGGTATACGTTGCCTTAACAGTATTTTGTTTTGTTTTGTTTTAAAATTTTATTTTTAAGTAATCTCTACACCCAGTGTGGGGCTTGAACTCACAACCCTGAGATCAAGAGTCACGTGTTCCACTGACTGAGTGGCCAGGTGCCTGCCCCAGTCTTTTATTAACTAGAATCTGAAAGAATTTTCAGAGGAAGGAGATACAGAGGAGGAGACAAAGGAGGAGGGAGGAGAGGACCAGGGGTGGGAAGAGAAGAGAAAGAGAATTTGAGAGGAAGGATGAATCTAGGGAAATGGCAATTGGTCAGAAGGGAAGTGTGGAACAAATGGAAAAGCACCAGGTTGGCATTTTATTTCAGCAGAATGTGGCACAAAGATTTGGGTTCCAAGGTTGGAGGTGTTTGACACCCGTGGGTGGTGGGAAGGGCGCTGGCTTCCACTGCTGGAGCCAGAGCTAGGGGAGAATCTCCTGCTGACACTCTGATACACATAGACACATTTCAGGGAGATTCGTCATGGCCATTCTCCTTCCTATGTCCTTCCCCAGATGCCCGCCCTGAGGCGGAGCCATACCAGACCCGCATGACAGGGGCTGTGTGGGCCTGATGGACGGCAGGCTGGGCGCTGCTGGGCCAGGGTCCTGGAAGAAGACAGATTCAGATTGTCAGTCACAGGGACGACCCATCAAGAGTTTCCTTTTCCCCTCCAGCCTGGCCCTGCTTTGTCTTCTAGAGCTACCTCCAGAACCCCTCTTTCTACAGGAGAGAGGGTCCAACAATTGGAAGGGGTTTTCCATCTCACCCACTCCAAACCCTCTGAGCCTTCATGGCCACCTCAAGCACGCCCACCTTCCCTGGTCCTCCCTCAACCCAGGGCCAAATTGCTCCTTTCTTGGCTCTTTCTTTTAAAATGGTTCATATTAGCTTGCCCAGCATCCCGTTGCCCAGCATCCCCCTTCTCTTCCTTGGTTTCTTGATTTTTTCACGTGGTACATTTCAGATCCTGACAGATTTTATGTCTTCTTTATTTATTTGCTTTTTGCCAGTTTCCTCAACCAGAATGGAAGCTCCACACAGGTATGCAGGCCTTTTGTCTCTTTGTTTGCTATTCCATTCCCAGGACCTACCACAGTGCCTTATTCTTTATAGCTTTCAGTAAGTACCTATTGACTAAATAAATACATAAATGTGAGGTACTTCTCTTTGTCAATTAATTCAGTCAGGCTTGTGTACCTTTTTAAAATTATATTTGTTTCCTTTACCACAATTTAAAGATGGAGATCCTGCCTCATTTGAACAATGTTCGTTTATTTGATAAATATTTATTGAGTGGCTACTATATGCCCTCCGGGCACTGTGGGAAGCATAAGAGATACAGACTTGGCTCCATTCTTATGAAATTTGCAGCCCAGCCATGAACACAGATGACTAGGAAATAAAAATTAAATGGGATGATTATTTTACTAGGAGATTCACCCTTCCACAGGATTAGTGTAGCACCTGACACTAAATTTTTATTGAACCAAATACTCCTTCAGTGCAAGAGATGATACTGATGTCATATTCCTACTGAGAGATTATAGGGAAATTAATTTCATGCTTGTTTTCAACTGCTCCCATTTCAACCTCAGAATTAAAATAGAAGTAAGAAACACTAGTCTAGTGACACACTTAAACCAAGCTAATATGAATCTTAAATCGGCTTATGCATTAATATGATTTGGGCATCTGGTGTCTCCTAGAGGACCCGGTTATGTGTCCACTGCCTGACCACAAGTACATGTCCTTGGCTCAGCAAATGACTCGACAGCCGTGAAGTATTGTCTCTCTCTGAAATTGGACTAAGTTCAGCAACCCAAATTCAACTGCCTTCTCCTCTTCTCTCCCTAGAATCTTTTCTACTGAGGATTTTCCAACCTTGAGTGAAAAGCTCCCCATCTGGACTAGTGTGATGGTTGCGTGCTCAGCTGATGCCATATTCCTTTATTGTGTGGCCCCACCCAGACTCTGGCAGCACATCTGTGGTTGACAATAAGTCTGAGTTCACATTTTGGCTCCGCCATAGGCATTGTCATAGGAACTGAATGCAGGCCCAAAGGATTGTAAACAAGGAGCTATTCAGCAACAAATATCAAAAAGAAAAGAAAAAAAAAAGCTGTTTGTTTTTCTCTGTTCTTTCTAGTTCCTTAAGATTCCTTCACGGGTCTTCATGAAAACCCTCTACCATATTGGTTTCCTCCTAAATGCTCAAAGGCTTCTCTGGAGAGAGATGGCAGCTACATTAATCCTGGGGAAGGATGAATTTCCTAGTAAAATAATCATCCCATTTAATTTTTATTCCCTAGTTATCTGTGTTCACGGCTGGGCTGCAAATTGGGAGAAAATGTATTCCCTCCAGCATGTCGCCCGTTGAACTTGGTCCAGCTGCCCCAACATGAGATAGTGGAGTGTGGGGAGATAGGCCAAGACTCTAAGAACAATGCCGCTGTGGTCACCAGCAGGAGAATGGGGGGTGGGGGTGGGATCACTGGAGTGGCCAAGCAGAGCACTGGTCCCTCCTGCCTGATGATGAAGGGGTCAAGTGTCACTGGGGAGAATTATGGGCTGGTAGAGGGGCGTCTAGAGAGAGAGAAGAAGCAAATGGTGCTCCTGGGGCAATCCTGCTCTTCTCAGAGCACTCCCGTTCATGCAAGCACCTCTGCTCCATGTTTTCTTCTTCCTCCCATCCATGGGGCTTCTGGAAGGTCTCCCTCTGAGCTTCTCTTTCCCTAAGTCTGACCATATTCACTTTGGAGTCCTTAGGGACTCACAATGTTCAAGATGTGGGTCTTGAGCATACTGCTTATCAAGGTGGCTCATTCAGCCTCTGTGGCCCTGGGGTACACACAGAAAGGTGACAAAAGCCACAGTTTGTTCACATAGGGTCCACAAACAGGGGTGCATGTATTTTCTTCTCAAAATATACATGACACCGCTTACTTTTCCGTTAGTGGAGTGACCCACTCATCCTGGTCTGGCAAGGATTTTCCTGATTTTAAAATTGAAAATCACACATCTTTCCATCTCAGGCAAATGAGGATGGTTGGTTGCTGTCCCTGCAAGGGAAATTTGGAAGATTTCCATATGTTCTCTTAGGTGGGTCTGTGTTCCCATGACCTCTATATCCCCTGAATGGAGCCTCCAGCCTCACACGTGGCAGATAGGGGCTCAACGATGATTTGGGAGGAATCCCCCTCTGGTAGTGCGGATGCGGTGTGCTGACCATCATGTTGTCTCAACAGTGCTCTCAAATGGAAACCTTGCATGTAGGACATAGCTGAGCGAGAGGTAAGTCAGAGCCCATAGGACAGAGATCTTGCCTACCTGAAAGACTGAGAGGTGCCTGGAGCTCTGGAGCCCCCTGGCTCAGATCCTCCCCCACTGGCTGGCAGGACAACCTGGGCAAGAGCAGAGACAGGCAGAGCCTTGATTTCCTCATGTCCAACAGCGGGAGTCCCTACCCGTTGTGATTGCAAGAATTAAGTGGTAATATAAACAAAGAGCCTGGCATAGGGCCTGATGTACTAAACAACCACCCAACATTACCCCTTATCATTATTCGTGGTAGTAGTAACCAACCAGGCTATTTGTAAATGGGGCCTGTGTTTTCTAATACGTTTAGAACTCAAATTACGTGAAGGCAACTCTCTCCAGTCCCTCCCTCCTCGGGAGCTTTTTACTATGGCTCGTTTATATAAACTTTGCTTTGCTGCCCATCCAAAAAAAAAAAAAAAGTGCTCTCTCTTTCTCACTCTCAAATAAATAAAAATCTGTTTTGGAACCAGCAGGGGGAGGGGAAGGGGCAAAGGGAAAGGGAGAAGCAGACTCCCCACTGAGCAGGGAGCCCAACATGGGGCTCAATCCCAGGACCCTGAGATCATGACCTGAGCCGAAGGCAGGAGCTTAACCAACTGAGCCACCCAGGCGCCCCTAAATAAATAAAATCTTAAAAAAAAAAAAGAAATCAAATTACGTGGGTGAAACACAAAGCCCTCTGAAGACAGGAATAGATGATATGTGAAAATAGCCTGTATTTGGATTAATATTTAAAACATGCAGTTAATAAATAAACTCCAAAGGGGAAGAATGACTTTATCTCAATTATTTGAAAAGGTGGTGGAAATATTTCACAAAGAACAATCTTGATTGGCAGAAGATTGATGGATTAAACGGAACGGTCCCTTCAGTCTCTGGGTTTTAGAGACTTTCCCACCATTATAAAGATGTATGTGTCTCTGGGAAATAACTTGATATAGTTTAATGGTGAAGGAGTGAATTTTCCTGTTTTATAGAATACGAGGCCAAAGGAGAGAAATGGCTTGGTCTCCAGTTCACCAACCTCAGCCTGTCTCAAGAGACGTCTGTATATGGTAACGTTTATTATTCATAAAACAAGACAAATTTGAGCCTCATTTGGGATCTCTCAGGACTAAGGGGCAATTTGGACACAACCTATTTATAGTAGTGAGTAAAAGATTGTGAAATGGGAGCATGACTGATTTATTTTAAAGGCATTGCAGATTTGTCTCATCTGAAACATTCAGTTTGGCTAAGGAACATCAGTTCCTTTCCTAAAGCTTTGACAAAAATCATAGAAAGATGTTGCCTGGCTCATCTATCACAAAATAGGGCACGTATGCCCCCACAAAGTCACAATTACCTATTTATTCTGGGATTAGACATAGGGCTAGACCAAGAACAGATTAAAATGATCTGACTTCATTAGCTTAATTAGGGAGTCCCAAATTAGATTTTTGCGGCTAAATTCTTCAGTCACTCAGGGCGAGCAGCTGTTGCCAGGCGCCGGCCTCAAAGGTAGAGCTCCCAGCGTGGTCTGGCGAGCCCCTGGCCCTCCCAAAGCTGACCTCAATGAGGACCGCGGGAAGCCCATGGGGCCACATCCTTGCGGCCCTGCGTTGCTTTGACCTGAAGAGCCATTTCAAGCATTGTTTCCAGCAGAGGCCCCACTGACCTTTTCCATCATTACTGAGACATGTGTTTAGTTCTGCAGCAGGACTGGCTGCATAATCTGTGGGGCCCAGTGCGAAATAAAAATGCAGGGCTCCCTGTTCAAAAAGCGCTTGCCATTTCAAGACACAGCAGCAGGCCATGAGCCCAGCGCGGGCCCTGTGCTGCGGGCCATGCCCAGAAGCTGGCCCTGCCTTGCAGTCTGAACCATTCACAAACTCACCATCTAGGATGTGGTCCCTTCTCTCATGTTCTCACATACCCTCTACAGATAGGTCCCTACTTGCAGTGGTTCAACTTACGATTTTTGACTTTACGATGCAGTGAAAGCAATAGGCATTTAGTAGAAACCGGACTTTGGATTTTGAACTTCAGTCTTTTCCTGGGCTGGTGATATGCAGTGAGATCCTTTCTCCCGATGCTGGCAGCGGCTGCAACCCCTTGTCCAGGCATGCCATCACTAGAGTAAACAACCAATACGCGGACAACCATTCTGAACCCGGACGACCATGCTATTTGTCACTTTCAGCACAGAACTCCAACATGACAGGAGATATTCATACTTTGTTATAAAATAGGCTTTGTGTTAGATGATTTTGCCCAACTGGAGGCTAGTGTAAAGGTTCTGAGCACCTTTATGGTAGACTAGGCAAAGCTACGATGTTCGATAGTTTAGGTGTATTAAATGCATTTTCAATTTATGATATTTTCAATTTATGATGGGTTTATTGGGACTTAATCCCATCATAAGTGAATAAAGATCTGAACTCAGGAAGTGATGGCTGAGGTCCATAGTAAGTGCATTTTGTACATAACGGGTACACGATTGGATTATTTACCAGGTGGGCACGATTTTTTTAATCTTGATATACATAAATACAGCATGATACAATCCCTAGAAGTAGTATTCACGAAAGGAAATGCACTATCACAAACCAAAAAATACCAAAAGGTACACCAGCCTAGGGGTTGATTATCATTGAATGACTTCGAGATAGCCTGGAAAACATAAATACCATTTATAGAGTTCTGGAAGCCTAAAAATTCAGAGCTATCATCTGATTAAAAAACAACAACAACAACAAACCTTGAGGCTTAGCAAGCTCATGGACCAAATTCTACAACAGAAATTTTGTCAAAGATCTTTCTCAGCAACAGTAAATTCTATTCCTTGGGCATCATAGTGTCCAATGCAGTAGAGACAGAATCCCCAGACAAGCAAGCCAGAGAGTCATTTGGAACGTTATCAAGCCAGCTATGTGCCAGGGGTGGCATCCAGTGCCAAGCAAGTTAAAGATCAGTCGAGCAAAGTATCAAGCAACTATCTTGATAACCTGTCTCCTTATAGCTCCTTACCCGCAGCCTTTCTCTGTCCCTCCTCTCTGCTTCTACATTATCCTTTCTTGGCCATTTCATGCACCCCCGTGCTTTGAGTCTTATCTCCAAGAAGAAGACTCAGGCTGGGATCCCAGCCCTGGTGTCCCTGGGTGTTAGCTGTGCACCTGCATGTACCTGAGAGGTACCTCCACCCTTGGGTGCCAGGTGCACCTGAAATTCAGTTAGAAACCAATAGCAGCTCCCCACTCTCCTAGTCATGAAACCTCAGCACGCTTTAGTTCCCTTTCCTCTTTTCCTCTCTTTTTCGCATTCAACCAGAAAATGACAATCATGGCTCCACACCCAGAGGATTTCTCGAATCTAGTTCCTTTTCCCATCTAGAGACAGACCTGTGACCGACCTCCAAGTCCCGGCTTTGCCTCCTTCAGCCGCCTGCAATAGACAGCAGTAAACTGTCTTCAGCTCCAACACCCTCCTGCTCAAAAACCCTCAGCCCACAGAGTAAATTCTTGCACTTGGCACTTATAGCTTCCTGAAACTGATCTTAATCTACCTTCAGATTTTCTCTTCCAGCAAGGACTCCTTTGTGTGCATCTTACCCTCCAGCCCAAACCACCACTCGTGACTTTTGAAAACACTTGATGCTTTCCTGTCCCCGTGGTATTCCTATCCCATTTGCCAGCACTTTTCCTAGAAAGACTTCCTCCCCTTGTATGCTCACCAAGACCCTCATCCTTCACAGTTCAACACATCTGGGCCTGCTCCATGGAAGCACTCCTAGATTGCCCCAGGCAGTGATTGTTTTCCCCGTTGGAAAGTTTTAATTCCTCTGTGTTGTACTTCTCAAGGCACTCGTCACATCTGGTCAGATGCAGAATCTTCCGTTTTAGCTTTTACAAGCAGCTTTGAGGATAGGCCTTTTGTCTTACTTTCCTTTACTGAGCTCAGTAAATTACTGACTCAATAGTAGTGATTAAATGTAGCGGTGGTCATCATAGATGTCACATCCAGCTTTGCAATGGTTACTGTTTAACTTAGGAGGGCTGAGAACTCAGTCTGTTAGCACACGATGCCTCCTCCCACTCCTCTCAGTTGCCCCCACCTTAGTCCAAACCACCAGCAGCCCTCCTTGGATTGCTGAACAACCCCTAACTGGCCTCCCCATGTCCTCCTTGTCCTCCAAATCTAACCTCCACATGTTGGCCAGGAGGTATTCTGAAAATGTCAGTTCTTATCACCCCCTTATTTAGAACCTTCCAGACTTTCTACGGAGGAAGGGCTTAGATCATAATCTGGTTAGAAAGGAAGACTAGGAGAATTGTCTTGATGCCGTATTTGCGCCCCAAGAACAGGGTATAAAAAGTTGAGGCTTCCCCAAACCACCTGGCTGCTGGGACCTGGTTCCCCGCTGGAATGTGCCAAGTGAGAAGAACCAGAAAGGAGGCAGAGACCAGGTCCTGCCTTGGTTTGGAATCTACCAGAGGGTTCTCCCTCTTGCTCCCCTCTCCTTCTTTCTTTTGTGACGGTTCCCTTCCTGACTCTCAGCTGCGCTGGCTCTTCCTTCCTGGGGGCTGCACATGCAGCCGTGGTCCCTTTCTTTTCCAGTACCTCCCTCCGTCTGTACAAGAACAGAGAAGTCTTGCCTGGCTTCTCAGGCAGGCGTTGCTCCTGCCTGCGAGGGGGTAGTGGGGAGAAACAGAAGCAAGCTCAGGAGATCTACTGTATGAAGTGAGAGGAGCCGTACTCTGGAAACACAACGTTTCACACATGAATGAGGGCAATCCCCCTCAGTGGGAGTGACAGAGCACTGTCATGCTCACAGGTGCAAGAAGAAACTCTTCTCAGCTTATGCAGAGAACCAACCTCTTGTAATGATTTAAAGACATGAAAGAACAGTGTCTGCTCGCACCACCTACAAGCAATTTCGTGCACATCATTAATGGGGGAAACGTTTTCTTCCAGTGCTTTGTGTAGCTGGAGGGAGGAAGAGAAGAGAGAAAGGAATCGGGGTGCCGCCCACCGATAAGCTCTGTGTCTATCCTCGGACGAGCTGTGAATAGCTGTTGTCCTCCCCACACATCCACGACAGTAAGGTTGTGTGTGGCTGCGAGGTATTTCCGTGAAAATTCCGAGAAATGGCTTCAGACGGAAATACCCGTGGCCCTTCCCTGTGCTCACGGATCCTCACGTTTCCCCAGGAAACCGGCCCGTGAGCTGCACAGAGGCTCCTTGTTTACATCTGGGGGGATGGTGGTAGGTTAGTCGGAAGCTAAATGTTGAGCAGAGGTAAAAAAAACAAAACAAAACAAAACAAAACCAAAAAACCAAAAAAACAAAGGGAGTTTGCCCAGGTTAACTCCCTTAGTCTTGCTAGGCTTACAAAAGAAGGTAAGGGCGTACATTATACAGCGCCCCTGGCGGTCAAGCCCGAGGGGAGGTAAGCTGCCGCCTGAGCGCTGGGAGGAGACCAGCAGGTGCATCCTGCGCGTCGCAGGCACAGGTGTCCAACCGGCGGAAGCCCTGTCCTCCCGGAAATCCTGCGCAGGCGCCAGGTGTCACGGAGGCAGTCTGCCAACAGGACGAGAAGTCAGATCACTAGTCAAGCTTTCACTTGCAGGCTGGAGCTCATCCACGCAAAGCAAGGGGGGCCGGGCACCATTTAGGAGCGCACCCGCCGCATAGGGCAGGGGTGGTAGCCCGCCTTTCCTGTGCCACGCTGGCTTTTCTTCACTTCTTGACTTTCCAAATTATATTACTCTCCCAAGAACTTGGACTCCAAATACTTTCATTATCTTTAAAGACTCGGAAAATGTAGCCATGTATATAAAGAAGAACGAAAATCTCAGACCCCCATTACCAAGATGGCCACTGTTTCTGTTTGATTAAACTTGCTCCTTGATGCATATTGTTTTACATAGTTGAGATGATACTGGGTAGAATTTTAAGATTGTATCTTGCTTTTTTCCTGCTTAGCTTGTGTTATCATAAGCATTTTCTCATGTCATAAAAAATTCTTCCTACAGTAATGTGAGGGGGAAATGTATATTATTAGCAACTGACACAAGAATTCCTTTTAGGGAAAAATTCGCCTTTATTGAGAAGAAAGCTCTGGGGAGGAGTGGGGGGCATACTTTGTCAGTTACTCCAGGGAGCAAGTGTGTGAGAGTGAGGGGGAGCTGGCTTGCGCAATCTGAGCCCCCTTGATGGCTCCTCACGACAGTAAATCACCCAAATCACGAAATGCTTGTGGGGAGAGTGGAAGCTGAATTAGGCAGCCCCGGACAGAGCATTGGCAGGAAAAAGGCACTTGGAAGGAAGGAAGCTCTTGGTAATCTACACAATTAGTGGGAAAGAATTGCCTTGTCGCAAACTGTGGAGCGGAGAACCAGGCCATGTTCATCAGATATCTGCAAGACAAGGGGAGGACCTCTCGGTCCCAGAGCTGATATCAGGTTGACGCTCACAGTCTTTTGATGGTTGTCTAGTGTTCCATTAAATGGCACTGTCATTTAAGTAACATTGTGAATAACTTTGTATTTAGGTTAATTCCTCGGGCACACAAAGCACTAGGTCAGATAGTATAAGCATCTTAAAGGAATCCGTTACACCACCACCTGGTTGTTTTCAAGAATGTCCGCAAACAGGGAGCGTGGCAGCCATTTCTCTGTGTCCTCGCTAGCACTCACCTGCTATTTAGAATCCGCTCTACCAGCCACCGCCTCCAAGAACCTTTTTTTTTTTATTCTGCCCAAGTAGAAATAATTTGTCTTATAGAGCTTGTAATGCCTCGCTTTCATCCCCTAAAGGCAGGGGTTCTATTACTGTCATTAGCATACACACGTCCCCCTTGCGCTATACCGTAAGCCGTCTGAAGGTAGACTCTGCCTTTCTTACCCTGCCGTGCCATCAGTATTGCAGGACAGCAGGAGCCCACATTGCCCGAGCACGGGGGGCAGCACCTGCCACTCTCACGTTGTGTCTCCTGCCCCAGATTCGTAAGGGGATCAGGTTCTAAGAGCCGTTGTGATTCAATTCCGTGACTGCGCCCCTGAGACGATCTCTGGGGAGGTCTGGCAAACAGACAAGCGCCAGGAGGCTGCCAATGGGTGAACAGTCTGCTGGTGTTCAGGAGCAGGCCAAAGGTGGGGGCGGTGGGGCAGAGTCCAGTGCGGCGCCCTGGCAGAATGACTCGGGGAGGGGAGGCTGTGATCACCAGGAGCCGGCCGGGGCTCGCTGAGAGCCTTCGGACCGACCTAGTTTCCTTTGCTGCCCGTACTCTGGTTGTGGCACACGCCAGAGAAATGCGAAGAGCGGGACGTCTCCGGAACCTGGTGAACGTGCTCACAGTGGTTCTTCTGACCCTCCTGAGACCAGGTGTGACAAGGTGGGTTGGATGCAAAGCAAGACCAGTTAGTGAATCCACAAGTGCCTGAACAAATCTGCCCTACTGGTTTGCAAACGTGCAGATCAACGGCCAGATATTAGCATGGAAAGAGGTTTTTTTAAAGTGACGTTCCTCGGAGCTCTCTGTTTATCTCTGAAGGGTGGACCCGTAGTCTTGTCAGGGGCTTGGAAAAAGATGTGGAAGGAAGAGGTAAGTCATGAGCCAAACGTAGGTTTGGCTGAAAGCTGCAGAGGAGCAGGAAATTAGTGGAACACAAAATCAGGATCTAGAAAGGCCGGATGAATCAGAGCATCAGGCCAAATTCCATAAAATGAAATTTAACTTGGGTCCCTCAAAATAATTGCACAGGGATGGAGTGAGAGGTAACACGTTTCAGGTGACAGAATTTCTATGTGATGCCGTGTGGCAGTCAAATTGCCCTTTGATTCAATATCCATATCTAGAAGACCAGAGGTGATGGTCAGTCTGTTCTGTGTGCCTTGGCACACCCTGGAATAGGACACCGAATTCTCGGGTCTGTCACGGGAAAATGATAGAATGATAAGGAACAGTTCAAGAACAAAGAAGGCTACCCTGAAAAACCAAAGTCTCAGAGATACTTGAAAGGTAGTTTCTGGAAGAGGTGTCATTTGGAAGTATGTATGAACTTATTTTCTAGGAAAAAAAAAAAGAAGTTGCAGCAGTTTTGGTAGATGGTATTCTCTCTGATGGCCATAATAAGCTTTCTCATCTCCCATGTTCTTTTATGCTATGGTCTTGCCACTCTCCAATAAAGACGCTGAGTTTAGTTATCCTGCCCTTGAATCTAGGCCACCCTGGGACTTATTTTGACCAATAGAATTTGGTGGATATGGTGATATATAACTTCTGAAGCTGGCCCTTACCAGTTAGGCAGCTTTCACCTTTGCTGATTGAAATGCTCCATTATTTTGGCTAGATATTACATCTTGAGCAAATCATTTATCTGTGTAAAAAACTGAAGGAATCAAACAAAACCTCTTGGAACTAATAAGCAGTTAGAGCAAGGCTGCAGCAAACAAGGCTAATATATAAAATAATATCTGATCCACAAAACTGTGAGCAAATAAGACGGTCATTGTTTGAAAACTATCTCATTCACAGATGACATGATCATCATCTTCTTTGCCCCAGTTTCCTTTTCTGTAAAATAGGGAGGGTAAACCTCACGATTACTGTGAGGATTAAATAAGGCATGAGAATCCCTTGGAATAATACCTGGCCCATAAAAACTGGTCTGTACTAGCATAGTAATAGGACTAAGGGGTGTAAGCTGTGAAGATACAAAATAATTCAACTCTATTTTTAAAAAATTCTCTAGTGGAATTGTCCAAACATGGAGTAAGCTGCTTCTGGATGTGGTGAAGCCCCCTTCCCTGGAGATTTCCAATCATGAATGGGTGGCTGTTTGTAGAGTCTGGGGATTGATGACCCCGCCAACCTTAAGATTGTATGTCCTGTCATGTTGGGGCCAAGTTTTTGATGGAGGAGGCACTCAATGTGTTCAATATGCTTTTCTTGAATTGACTTGAGCTAGATATAGAAGAAAAATGTACTCATCTGGCTAGATCATTACAATTTTGAGATTACCAACATATTTTACTTGGCATAATGTTTTCTCATCAACCATTAATGTTCCTGTACACATCCTTATGAGGTCAGCATCACCATTCCTGTAAGATGAAAGAGTTAAAGCAGAAAAGCTAAGTGGCTTATTAATTATTGAACGAACTGCTTAGAGCACCTTTCTGCTTGTGAATTCAGGGCTGGAACACGAGGCCCAAGCCACTCAGCTTCCTTGCGCAGCAAGGTGGTACAGAGACCGTCCCGAGCTCCCCGAATACAGGGGCGAAAAGGCACAAAGACACAGGACAGATCTTACTTCTCTCCAGCTTCTGAGCTCAAGAAGCAGCCCCATGTAACTCCCGAATTACAGAAGTTCAAGAAAGGAGGGGCTGCCCATTCAGAAGTTAACGAAGGAAAAGGAGGTCTGGCATGGGAATTGTCCTATCTGTTATGAACTAATAAAATGTCCCAGACCTGCTCCCAAGGGCCCTGAGAAATAACAACTCCAAAATCACTTGCCATTCAGCTGACTGTTTCTTGCCAGGTCATTCTAGGGCAGGGCACAAGACAGGGAGAGAGAAACAGGAGGGCAGAAGTTCTGGGCGAGCGGGGGCGGGGCCCCAGCTTGCTTCCTGTGCTATTCAGTTTCTCCACACATTGGCATCAAAGACGGCGATCCTGGGGCTCTAAATGAGGACAGACTGACCCAAGAAACAGGGACAGGTGGTCACTTTGCTACTTACTCTGAAACCCCACATGGGGTATTTTAATAGTGCTCTCCATCTGTCCAACCTCGGGGGCTAATCCCTTCCTAATCTGAGCTGTAATATAATAATTGGGTAATCAGACAAGACACTGCAAAAAGCTCAGGCCATAGTTTTGCTGTGCTTTTTGGCTAGACTCTCCCCCTAGTAGAGCAAAGTATAGCTGACCTAGAAATTTCCCATTTGAGCTTCAGTCTTCGCTAAACAAAAACAGACACTCTGAAGAAGTATGCATGTTTAGGAAGCACAACCCTCCTTCTTGAGGGTAATTTCAGTCCCTGCTCCCTGCACATACAGGAATCAGCTGCTAGGGGACCACATGATCTTGCTCTGTGTTACAAACTGAAAAAAAAAAAAAAAAAAAAAAAGGAGAAGAAAAGAGGGGGAGAAAAGCCTCATGGTTAGCTTGGGCTAATGAGCTCACTGGTGTGTGTCCAGGAAACATCCCGGAATGAATACATCTGCCGAGATTTCTCTTTTGAAAGAAGTAACCTTGTTGTGGTGGATGGAAATGAAACATAAATGTAAGCTGCATGAAGCCGGATCAGGGACTGAACCTAAAGCACATGCAGAAAACCCAGTAGGTGGTTAGGCGCTGGGACCAAAGTAAGCCTGGCTATTTGGGGATTAACCCATCATGGAGGAAAACATAGATTTTTTTTCTTTTCCCAAAGGAGAAAAAACAAACACTTACACTGCTGAGGCCTGATCCCACTGGCCTAGCACCTGAGAGGAAACAAAGGTGCTGTCAGTCCAGTCGGCTGGAGGTTTCTCACACTGGGGAGTCTCCTGGTTGCCATCAAGGACAGAGTCACAGCTTATTCATGACAGCCCCCAGCATAAAGTAGGCACACAATAAATGCTAATGGATGCAGCTAAGGCAACACGAAGGCCCTTTCTAAAATAGTCCAGAGGTGGCAGTGGCTGCAGTCAGGTAGGTGTTCATTCACTTGAGTCTATTTCAAACATTTGCTAAACATATTTGTTTTGACCAAAAAATATTCTCTCCAAAGGAGAAGGCTAAAGGAAATGGAGCAAGCCGGGAGCGAGTGACAGAGACTGGAACGTGAGGGCCTGGAGATCGAATGAACGGTCTTGTGGCAGGAGGAAGCATGGAGGAAAGTGAGCCCACTGGGGGATGTGGGGTGTTTCCTTTCCCCAGAACAGCTGCAGAGTGGGCTGATTTGCTAGCAAATTCTGCTAGCTGTCTGCTCTAATCTATTCTCTCCTTCCATAGTAATAGGGATGTGGCCAGGCACATGGTTAGACCATATTTCCCACGCTTTCTTGTAGCTAGGTGTAGCCATATGACTAGCTGTCACCGTTGGAATATGAGAGGAAGTGATATGCACCACTTCTGAGTCGCAGCTTCTTCCAGGATCCCTTTCCCAACAACCGACTAGATGCGGATGGTGACAGGACCCCCGGGGAGATATGAGGCGTGAAGCCTGAGACCCTGGGTGATCACATGGAAGAAACCCCCGCTCTATTGACTTGGATACCTACCTAGAACTGGTAAGTGAGCAAGAAATCGACTTCTGTTAGTTGAGTCATTATTTTGGAGGACCTGTTACAGAAGCTAACACCATCCTAAGTTACTGTTTAGAATATCAAGAGAAGTAACCTCCCCCCCATATCATGTAACTCAAAAACGGGAGATGATGGCCCCAGAAAGTGAGTTATCAGCCTCTGACTAAGATGACTGAGCTACTCCCTTGCAGCTCTGCTGGTCACAGAGGACAGAACTACACTCTTCCCTGTCAACACAACGCTCAGTCCCTCCAAGTCAGAGTCAGTTTATGGTAGGCAAAGATGCAGAAAAAAGAAAACAAAAACAAGATAAGACTCTTTTTCAAGTTCAAAATAGCTTTTAAAGCCCATGGCAGTATCTTTGGGTATAAGGTTTTTTTTTTACTTACATGAGACAGGGTCATTTAAACTTTAAGAGCCAAGGTTCCAACCTCAGGGATCAATTTAAAAGGACATGCATGTGTTTTGCTGGCCCAGACTACTTTAGACCCCAAAGCTTTGGGGATGGGAGAAAAGAAGTTGGAGAGGAAGAGAGGGTGCTAGGGTCTTTAATAAGAAGGGGCTCTGCATGGTCCGTCCAGGTTAGCTCCAAAGGAATTTCCCCATGTTGCCATGAGCTTAGGAGCTGAGACTAGGAAGGACCCTGCTACTATCTGTCTGGAGCACTTATGTATGTTCCCTGTGCCATCATGGCAGGGACAGGGGAGTAGATGTTATGACGTGGGGCAGGGGCAGAACCAGAGTGGCATGGGAAAGCAAAGGAACTCTTTGTGTTTCTGAGAGTGAGGTTGAAGTAGCTGAGAAAGGGAGCCAGCGATCCAGAAGGTGTCATGGCTGCAGTGAGGAGATGCTGTGGCAGAGAGCGGGTTGCTCGTGTGACAGGAAACCAGGTGGGAAGGACAAACCTGGGCAGAGGGCCTCCCGTACCTGCATGGGCTGGTTCGTGCTTACTGTCTATCTGCTGAGAGGGCTGGACCAACCCCGTGTGTGATGCTGCTGTGTGTCAAGAAGCAGAGACACAGTAGAACGTCTTTAAGATGAGAGAGAGTACACCCAAGGGAGCAGGTGCTTGGGCTTGAATTCATTTCTTGCAGCCCCTCTAGGCTCTCGATCTTGAATTCCTGTGCCTTGCGTCCTCATTAACACCTGTGGGCCACCTCTTGGACTCTGGCTGTAGTTTGCACCCTCTCTGGAATCAGATGATTCCCACTGCTGAGTTTGGCCTCTCCCTAACGTGCATTCATCCATGCCCAAAGCCCTGGCATCCCGTCCACATGGCCTCTGCTGTCCGACCTCATTTTGCCTGGTTTTGGCTTCTTTGCACCCACCTTGGCACTGACAGCTGGAAAGGGCCGCACCCCACTCTGCAATCTGAGACGGAATATTTTCTAAGAGTAGCTCTGGCCAAAGAGTGGGCCAGGAGAAAAGGGAATTATGGGAAGGAGAAGCCCAACGGTTATGGTGTCACCCCTTTGCCAGGCCACCCTGGCTTACATGCAGGAAACTGGAGAACAACAATAGCCATAGTGTTTCTCTTATTCTTTCCCAGCCGGACAGCCCTCAAGGCTCCTCCTGGTTAGTCCCGGCGGACCCAGGGGCTCTCACATGTGTGTGCCAACGTCCAGTCTGGGCTGACGTCATTTTCTTTCTTGTGTGCTCTGGCTGGCTCTGGTGCTGTCCCCTCGCTGCTGGCCAGCCCTGGAGTGCCATCCCCAACCTTGCAATCTGCCAAGAGCCCACACTTGCTGGAGCAGCCCTTGCCCAAGCTGAACCCACCGAAGCGAGTCCAAGCACATTACTGTCTGTGCAAGGGCACTGGTGGCTGTGCTGAAGGATAAAGGTGACATGGATGCTGTCACCACCGCTGGCCGTGCTGCTTGTTATGGGTTGAACTGTGGCCCCCAAAGCTACGTTGATGTCCTAACCCCTGGATACCCGAGAATGTGACCTTATTTGGAAATAGGATCTTTGCCACTGTGACAAAGATATAAAATTAAGATGAAGTGATGCTGGAGTGGGGTGGGCCCATGGTGCCGTGTGACTGGTGCTCTCATAAAAGGAGGGGAGACACAGACAGACACCGGAGGGAGAACATCATGTGAAGATGGAGGCAGCTGACCTCATTCTGCCTCGTTTTGCCTTCCTGGCACCCACCTTGGCACTGACAGCTGGAAGGGGCCCCAAGGGACGCCAGTGATGGCCAGAAAGAACCAGAAGCTAAGAGAGAGGCACGGGAGCTACCCCGATACCAGCATTGGCAGCTTCCGCATGGCCTGTGCCCCCCGAGAACTTCCAACATTAGAGACAAGTGCTCATTTTGCTTTTGTTTGGTCTTTTCTTCACACCCTCTTGCTCTACAATCCAGGTACAAACCGGCGGGGGCTGGGCCAGGGTGACACCTTATGAGTGGTGACCTGCGGAACCCAGAACACCTCCGTCCTTGAGCTTCCTGGCCATTCCAGAGCCCAGGGGGGCTTCTGTCTCCTCTTGAAAGGAGCTCTTTCCCCTCAGCCGCCTCAGCTGTGCTCAAGGGTTGATGTGGAAAATGACGAATTGGGGGTGCTTTTGACATTGCATGTTACTAATTAGAAAAGAATTTCTCCTCTGTGTAAGCATATACCCAGAACAGTTATTATGCCACACTGAAAGACATGTTCAGGACAGATCAGGAATCAAAATATGCAAATAAGAACATAAGAACTTCAGTCTAGCCTCAGCAGGTGCTCAGACCTCTCTAGTCCTCTTCTGTCAAACGCTTGCCTAGAGCTCTCTTCACAGAAAGGAGGGTACAGCAAAATGCCGGTAGCATGGACACCTGGGTCGGGCTCCCTGGCAAGGGGCATTCACACATCTCTCCCCTGGCAACTGTGCACTTCATCTTGTTGTCTCAGCTTGTGTGTGAGGCCCTTGGAGGGCAAGGATAGACCTTGGCCACATGGACAGAGTCAACTGCAGGATGAGGTCAAGGTTGGCAAAGCTGGAGCGCCTCCTGATGGTCCTCATAACAAAGACATTTGAGGGTCTTCACTCAGCTCGCCCTAGAGGCTAATCATGGTGGGGTGGGGTGGGGGTGGAGATGGACGAGAGTGGGAAGGCAACATGGCCAATTGGGCTGGGGTCCAGAACAGGCTAAGTGGTCTGGAGACAGAAGGTGTTGGTCCCAGTTCAAGTATCATTTCCAAATGTCATTGGCTAAGCATTATCCCTTTAAAGACCGTAGGCAAATGTAAGGTAAAGCCAGCAGCCTTCTTAATGGGAATGCTGTGACAAGGGGAGGTCCAGAGTAGCAGCTGCTCCCTGGCTTGAAGGGTAGCTCCTCCCCCAGCTTTCTCTGTAGAATATTCTGGGTGGTTCCTCTCAGATAGAAAATTCCACCCAATAAGCTTAGGACACAGACTGGAGCTAGGCTGGTCAGAAGACACCCTGAAAAGGGAATTGATGATGATGATGATGATAATGACGATGAAGATGATGGTAAGCTCTCAAATGATTCCTCCTGTGTTTCTCTTATCTTTTCTTCTTGTTTTGATTATCCTCCTCCAAAGATGCTCGCTACCCGGAGAGAAAAGCCCTGACTGAATAATAAACACTCCCTTGTGCCAAAAAAGAAAAGCATGCACATGTCTCCAGCAAAACCCGCTTGCTGTTCACATTTGCAAACCATCCTATCATTCTGAAACAGCGTTTTTCTGAAACATTTATCCTCAGCTCCTTTCTACTCTAATTTTCTGTTTGCTCTCTCAAATGGTAGATTTGGAAAGTGGTTGGGGGCCATGGTGGAGTAGGGGAGAAAGAATGAAAGAGGAAACTATAACCCCAAACAGGGATAAAATTATCCTCACTGGTAAAATTATCTTCACTGTCATGATCTATCTTTCAGGGACAAAAGTCACCATTTTGTGCAAATACAGATTTTGCTTCCCTGACTCTTGACTGTGAAGAGCGATTTAAGGTGTGAGTAAACCCTTGAGATGGTTCATAACATGGCCTTTGGTTTCAATCTGCCACCCAGCAGTTGGGCTAGAACTAACCATCCGCCTCCCTCGCTGGCTCCTGGGCCCTGGGAAAGAGGTGCTCTCCCACCATGTGTCTGATTTTTCTGGTAAGATCCCTGTAGGCTGGCTGCACTCTCCTTTTTCTGATAGTCCCCAAAACAAGGATCTTGGATCTGAGAATATTTGAAGGTCCCCATTCACACCATGGCTTCTAAAGCTCCCCTTGCCCGGGGCCCTCGGATGAGGATGATTTGGATTGTCCTTGTTTTCTTCTGCCTCAGGGCCAGGGACTCACCATCACAGCATCTTCCCCAGACTGAAGACTGCTTTGTCCCTTTCTCTTTGTTTGAGGTCTGTATCTCAAAGGAATGATACCCATCCCAAATTCCTGGCCACAGGTTTCCACGAGTGGGGTGGGGGGGGCAAGGACTGTCATGTAAATGAGACTCACACTGGCCTGTCCTGATAGGCCAGCGCTCTGCCAAATAAGCGGTCCAGGGGTGCCTGGGTGGCTCAGTCGTTGCGCATCTGCCTTCTGCTCAAGTCATGATCCCAGGGTCCTGGGATAGAGCCCCGCATTGGGCCTCCTGCTCGGCGGGATGTCTGCTTCTCCCTCTCCCACTCCCCCTGCTTGTGTTCCCTCTCTTGCTGTGTCTCTGTCAAATAAATAAATAAAAATCTTAAAAAAAAAAAAAAAAGAATAAGCAGTCCACCTTCTCCCAACGTCAGGCTCAGGTATGGAGAAGGGGAGACTTTTCACAGGCTACTTCATTTTTTCCTGATTCCCGTCATAAACTCTTTCAGACTGACACAGTTAGGTAGTAACCCACCAATCAGAGCAATTGTATGTGTGTGTAAAAGAACTAAAAAAGATTTTCGACTGCCTTCAAAAGCTTGTGAAGAAATAACAAATGCATTTCTCTTTATAGTTCTTCATAACCTCTTCCCTCCCCACGGCAATGAGGACCTTGATTCATCATGGCAAGTGGTCAGTTAGCCCTGGCAAAAGCCTCTCTGGTCTCAGTTTTACACCCTGTCCTTGGGGACATGTGTGCCGATAGTGGGAGAGACTTGGTCAGATTCAAATGCTGAGAATGGGGGTGCCTGGGTGGCTCAGTTGGTTGAGTGTCCAACTCTTGGTTTCGGCTCAGGTCATGGTCTCTGGGTCATGGTCTCAGGTCGTGGGATCAAGCCCCGAGTTGGACTGCAAGCTCAGCAGGGAGTCTGCTCAAGATTCTGTTCCTTTTCCCTTCCGCCCCTCTTCCCACTCATATGCTATCTGTCTCTCTCTCTCTAAAATAAATAAATAAATAAATCTTAAAAAAAAAATGCTGAGAATGAAAACCTCTCCTGAATCCAAACTCCTTATTTTTTAAATTTTATAAAACAATGTTCTTGATAAAAATCAACAGAGAACGGCAAGTATACAGCTAACAACCCCCAGGCCTAAATTCAAACCAACTGTGTTCCATGCTATAGGACCTGCCTTGGCCAACATGTTATTAGTAAAACTCCGACTTCAACCCAGAGAGAATGGAGTTTCTGGGTATAATGCAAGTAGCTCATAAAAAATGAAGCTGGAGATGATTAGGGAAAAGATGGATATTCACATATATGTCAATATCACATATTGCTAAATAATATTTATGAATAAAATAAATGATATGTTAATATTACATCTTTATCACATATTATTAAGTATTAAACATATATAAATTATATATATACATATGTATGTGCTTCTCCAAATTTCTTCTTTTATTGTTAATAAGCCTTCAGTTAGGATCAGGAAATTAGGTGTCAGGGTTACAATATTAGCAGTCACCTTCGAAGTCAGAATACAGAAAAGATCCCCAGATTGGGCTGTTCCTTGGGACAAGGTTTCCATTTTCCCCAGATTATGTGGGTCAGAGAAGCTGCAGAGACTCCTGGGCACTCAGCATCCTGCCAGGCTTTTCCATGTCCCATAGGGGAAAGGGGCCACAGGAAGCCCTGGGGGGATAGTGAAGGAGGTAGAGGGTGGCAGCAGTGGGGGGGCAGGAGTAAAGCCCATGTCCCGCATAATGGAAAAGAAGAAGAAGGCAGACCCTGGAGGCCTGTGGAGATTCTCAAACTGTGTCCTCCATCCTCCACTCATCCATTGTGACAAAATGCAGGCTAGGCAGTGGCTTCTGTGACCTGAGCCCCAGGAGCTGGGGCCTGGGATAAAAGCCAGGGTTGTCCCTAAGGACCAGTCAACTCCCACCTTACAGAACTGTTGCACTTTCCTTGCAGAGTTGCTAATTGGTATTCTACTGATGGCTGGTGTTTTTGCAGCAAGAATCAGAACCGCATTAGTAAGGATTCAACATCCACCCGGAGACTGTGCTCAGCGGTGGACAAGACACAGATGTAAACAGGCACAGTCCATGCCTGCTGGGCTTGGTGCCCAAATGATAAGGACAGACATGAAAGGCTCGCGAAAGACATAAAGACTCATGAAGTCCAGATAGGCGCTCAGAGGAATAGCCATCGTGTACTGGGTTGAATTTCTTTGTCCATTTTGGGGGTATCTTGTGATCCACGACTGGGCTTCTGGAAAGAGCCTATCTAGAGGAGGAATCTGAAGGTGGGTAAGATTGGATGGAATCTGAATTCCATACAGACGACTCTGATTTCTGCAATCGACTCGAGGCTCTGTTGCCTGCTCTTGCCACACACACACACACACACACACACACACACACACACACAACTATGCAGCACAAAGCCAAGTCGGATCCGAAGTGGGTTAGGGTATTATATAAGCCCTTGGCGGGAGGGGAGATGGTCTTTCCTGTGTGTTTCTTCGGCTGCAGCGGCGGCGGTGGCCGCGGTAGCAGCGAGAGTGGCTCAGGTTGATTTAGAATACGGATGACAGTGGCCTGGCGCGAGCCCACGGCTGACGAAAGCTGCTTAGCCCGCTCGGTTTCCATGGAGACAAGCAGGAGCAGCGGCGGCGGCGGCGGCCGCGAGGCTGTCAGCGAGCGCGGCGGCGGCGGCGGCGGCGGCGGCGGCGGCGATCGCGCGTCCGCGGGGGTCTGCAGGAGGAAGGAGGAGGCCGGGGCCCGGACCCTCGCGGCAGACATGGACTTGCATTGTGATTGTGCTGCCGAAACGCCGGCCGCCGAGCAGCCGTCGGGGAAGATTAATAAAGCTGCTTTCAAATTATTCAAGAAGAGGAAATCGGGTGGCACCATGCCCAGCATTTTTGGGGTCAAAAACAAAGGGGATGGGAAAGGCTCGGGTCCGACGGGCATGGTGAGGAGCCGGACCCACGACGGCTTAGCGGAGGTGGTGGTGCTGGAGAGCAGCAAGAAGGAGGAGCCGCGCGGCGGGGGCGACAGCGGGGGCGGCGGCGGCGGGGGTGGCCGCAGCGGGGGGCGGCCGAACCCGGGTCCCCCCAGGGCGGCCGGGACCGGCGTGGGCTCCCTGGCCAACAGCTCGGTGGCGAAGTCGCACAGCTTCTTCTCCCTGTTGAAGAAGAACGGGCGATCGGAGAACGGCAAGGGCGAGCCGGCGGACGCGAGCAAGGCTGGCGGCAAACAAAAGAGAGGGCTGAAGGGGCTCTTCAGCAGCATGCGCTGGCACAAGAAGGACAAGCGGGCCAAGGCGGAGGCGAAGGGCGAGCGCGCGGCGGCCCCGGGCGGCCTCATCCTGCCGGGCTCGCTCACCGCCAGCCTGGAGTGCGTCAAGGAGGAAACGCCCGGACCCGCCGGCGAGCCGGAGAAGCCCCGCAGGGACGCGCCGCGAGACCCAGCAGGTGAGCTCGGAGGGGGAGAGCCGGGGCCGGCCTCCGCCGATAGCGCCCACGTGCCGGACCGCCGAGAGGCCCACAGCCCCGGGGTCCCTAAGGCCGAAAGCGCCCGGGGAGAGGACGCCGCGGGGCATCGGCGCGCCGAGAAGCCCCGGGCACCCCCCGAGCTGGGCGCTGGGGCGGTCCAGACGGCCGAGGATGCCTCCAGGACAGGTGACGTTCCGGTAGAGACCGTCCCCCTTGTCGACTCGGAATGCGGCAGCGGCCGAGCGGCGGCCGTCCCTGACCCTTCCTCTGTTGATCCACCCTCAGACCCATCGGCCGATCGTATTTGTTTGATGTTTTCTGACGTGACTTCACTGAAAAGCTTTGACTCTCTTACAGGCTGTGGAGATATTATTGCAGACCAAGAGGACGAGGCAGGTCCCAGCTGTGACAAGCATGCCCCCGGGCCAGGCAAACCAGTTCTCTCTAAAAAGAACCCCGGCGTGGTGGCCTACCAAGGAGGAGGGGAGGAGATGGCGAGCCCGGAGGAGCTGGACGACACCTATCTCCAGGAATTCTGGGACATGCTCTCCCAGACTGAGGACCAAGGACCAGGGCCCCAAGAGGGAGCGGCCAAGGCGGCGGCAGCCCTGGAAACCAAGGTGGTGGCCGAGACGTCCAAAGACGCCAGGTGTGCGGAAGGGGCCAAGGACGTGTCCCTGGGCAAGCACAAGAGGCTCAACCGGATTCCCATCGAGCTCCATCCCAAGGAGGAGCCTAAACAGCCCGAGAAGGAGCAGCAGGAAGGCATCCCCAATAGTGACGAGGGCTACTGGGATTCCACCACTCCGGGCCCGGAGGAAGACAGCGCGGGCAGCGGCAAAAAGGCGGGCATCCCCCGGGATAGCTACAGCGGAGACGCGCTCTACGATCTCTACGCAGATCCGGATGGAAGCCCGGCCGTCGTTGCCGCCAACGAGGAGACATCCTGCTTGTCCCGCTTAAAGCCTGTGTCTCCAGTCACCATCACCTGTCCACTGCGAACACCAGGCAGTTTGCTGAAGGACTCTAAAATCCCTATCAGCATCAAGCACCTCGCGAACCTTCCATCCAGCCATCCCGTAGCGCACCAGCAACCAGTCAGGAGTGAGATGCCCAGAACAAAAATCCCAGTTTCCAAAGTGCTGGTCCGCAGGGTCAGCAACCGGGGTTTGGCCGGGACCACCCTCCGGGCAGCGGCGTGCCATGACAGTGCCAAAAAGTTGTGAGGTCTCCAAAGCCAAGGTGGACAGACCCCATGTCAAGGAATACAACTTTCCCCGGAAACCACTCAAAAAGTTTTGCTTCTCCTAAAGGAAGGCTTTTAGGACCATCCCAGCTCCAGAGCCTAGACCGAGGAGGTCTCTGTGCCGCCAGCAGGGGCAGGATACACCAGAGAGGGGGTGCTACACATGGGATTCTCCTCTCCAGATAAGTTCCCTGAGAATTATTTTCAAGCACTTTTAGTTTTTTACCTTTAAAAAAAATCACTTTTTTCTTTTTTCCTTTGATGCACTGAACACTTGGAAGTCACCTTTACTTGCCTTTGCAGAAAACAGGACTTAACCAAACCTATGTAAGCATCATGCCATGATATTTGGCGGGGCCAGGGCCCAGAGAGGGCCTAGAGGAACGACTGCCAACACCAGAGGAGCCCTTCCTCTTCCATGACACTTTCCTTCCTTCCTTCCTTCCTTCCTTCCTTCCTTCCTTCCTTCCTTCCTTCCTTCCTTCCTTCCTTCTTTTCCTTTTTCTTTCCAGGAAAAAAAGAGAGAGAGAGAGAAAGAAAAGAAAAAAGACCTTTTGCTGTATCACTGTGTGGGAAACACCTGCAAAGCTGAAAGAGCCAGGTATTTACCTGATGAGCAGAGGGGATCCCTGATTGGCCAAAAACTTGCCTACTTTCAGTTGCTGGGTATGCAAATAGGTCAATATCTACCACTAGGACAATAAAGGAGCATTTTGGTTTGGTTGGTTTAGATCCTCTGGGGAGAAATAAGAAGCTCAGCAGAGCAGGTTTTTTCTTTTTCTTTTTCTTTTTCTTTCCCACCCAGTGAAGAAATGAGGATCAGGGAAAGATTTCACTAAAATGCCAATAGACACAGTATTTTAGCATTTATAAACTGTAACATTTTCATGTGTAGATAATGCATATTTTACAGTTTATCCAGCTGTTAACATTTTATAATCTGTCAGTAACCTCGAATTTAAAATCTGGTTTTATAACTAGTTATGATAACTGTCCCGGACCACTGATGTTCTTTTATGTACTGTAACCGAAAGCAATTCTGTTTTTGTTTTATATGGGATCTCTGACTCTCAATGCAGGAAAAAAAAAAAAAAAAGTCTATTGTGTTGATGTCCCAGAGGAATGATTCTGTCTTGTCTTGGGTAAAAGACTATTTGCTTCTCAGTCTCAATCCTGGTTTTCAGAGATTTTTACCTTGGTTATAAAAATTTTGGATTCAACCATTCTACAATATGGGGAGTCCCAAATGAGGAACATATTTTAAAAAAAAAAACAATAGAAAAATACAGTTTTTCATGTTATTTGACTTTTGCTTTATAGATTCATGATTGAGACAGGTGTGTTCAGAATATGACACTGGCAAGTGTATATCATAAACACTTTACGTCAAGATTTTTTTTTGAAAAGTGGTTTCCTTATATGTATATTTTCTATTATTTTAGATGAGACTGATTTCAGGACGGGTTACCATATGCCTGGATAGTTTGAGTGATTAACTGAAGCAGTTCCTGGAATGTTATTAGCATCTAATGATTATATAATATCCTCTTTGAAATGCACTTGAGTGTGTTTAATCAAAAGACCGGAGCTTCTACTAGGAATGGATTCGTGGTATCAGGAAGATTAGACATTTTCAAGCAAAACTACATGCATACGAATGGCACAAACACTTCTATCTAGCTCCCATTTTCCAGAGAGATTGCCTAAGTAATGAACTGATATTATATGCTTTCTAAGCTTGTTTTCTATTTTATAAAGGAAGGAAAGAGGCAAGTTAAGTATATGGAAACCTGTTTTAATAGTATGAAAGGAACAAAATAAATGGACATCAAAGGCAAACAAATTTGAGCCAGTAGCATAAAGTAAATCGTTCCCCATTTTAAATTTGCAATGATTCAATGAGAAGAGGTGGTAGAGATTTGTTGAATTTCTTTAGTAGTCAGATTACTGGCTTTTATTGCATTGTGTCAGATCCTTAATGTTATTTCAAAGTACTGTTTTAATATTTAATTTCCTTATACAGATGAGGTCCTATAATCAGACATAGCCTTAAGCACTCTGAACCCACCAACAGGAATTCATCAAGCCACTCACACTCACACGTGCTTATGCCCTCAACTGTGCACAAACTAACAGACGAAGGCATGTACTGTACACAAGGAAATATTTTACAAATTATTTCTGTCTTGAGAAAGGGATTTAAATTTGATTTAGACTCCAAATGCATTCATCTTCCCCCAGTGAATGTAAAGAACATAAATTTTATTCCTAGCCGTAAAACAGAGGATGTTTATTTTCTTCTTGTGCATTTTCTTGTGAGGGTTATCTTCTCCTCTGTGTGAATCCATGGCAGAGTTATATTTGTTCATTCGTTCAATTGTACAGGAAAGTTAGGAGCACCTGAAGTACGGATGAGAATATTCTAACAGTAAAGGCAATCTATTGATAAATCTATTTTGTTAGCACTGGGACAAACTGGTTTTGCTTTCATAATTTTGGGGGCTTATTTCTGCCATTATACCACTATGCTGTGTCTTCTTGTTATAAGTAAAGGAAAATGTCAGCAAAGCTTACCTTCATTTCCCCCTGCCTATTAACCAGTTATACAAGATGTAAAATATTTTCTCTTTTCCATATGTTTTCCACTTTTAAAAAACTCTCATCTTTAAGAATTCCACCCACACCAGTCAAATGAAGGATGAAGGCAATTAATTAAATGGCCTCGGTAGCTAGATGGGAAATCAGGACCAATGCAGGAAGCCTGCATCTTAACCTTTTCCACCCACAGTTGCTTGCTTTGTGTGTGTGCGTGTGTGGGGGGGGGGGGGGGCGCGTGCCCCAAGGGCTACTTTCTCTCATTCATGTTCCTGGAGATTGCTTTTTTTCCCTCCAGCATTTTAATAGATTTATATTCCAATTATTATTAATACATTTCCTAATTTGGCCATATTTGCTGATTTTTTTTAATGGAAGATTAAATATGGGCTGATGATACCTTTGCTGTGTGTGTGTGATTCTGAGATGCTTAGTTGATTAGGTCTCTTTAGTCAGAGAGCTGGACAAATTAGAGAGGAAAATGTCAAATCAGTTGTTGGCCCTGAATTTATCAGTGAGTTTAATAGCTCTGCACAAAGACAGCCTGACTTTAATAACTACATTACACAGACAATGCTACTTGAACTACTCTAGCATCAGTACTAATGGCAGTTGGATGCTTTTATTCTCCCATTAGCACCGACTGGGAGAAATTTTACTACAGCGTTTTCAACAATTGCTAGAGGAAAAAGATTTTTATTATTTCACCTAATGACAACAATGACAGATGGGACATTAAGAACTTCCTTTAGATACGTTTTCCACAAATTATCTGCCTATTTAAATACAAAGTGTTTAACATCTATGAGAGTGATGACTTACTAGGTCTAAAGCCTTTCTTCCTTAATCTCAGAAGTAGTTTTGAAGTATTTGCACTTAAATGAATATTCAAATAACCCTTTGCACAGTTACCAAGGTAAAAAAAACTATATGAGGTATCAAGATTTCTTCGACTGATCTGAGTTTTTGTTATTTATGTCTTTGTCAGATCAGTTCTCAGAGGCTTTTGACTGTTAACTTTGTATGAAGAGATTGATTAAAGTAGCTTTCTGTCCTCTCCCTTTGTACTCACCATGTTTGATGTTTGCTTGGTGCCCTCAGATAGCCATAAGGGGACACTTGTCATGATGGTGGCATCTTTGACTCTTGCATAGCGGAACACATTTCCTGATTATAGTCATTCCAGATTTCTCTCCTGAATGATGACAATCTGGCCTTGGTCACGTGTGCTGGGTTTCTACGAAGGCATGTTCCAATACCTTCACAGATACTTTGCTCCCCTTATCATTCTTAAGAAATTAATTCAAGAATTTTATACTCTTAAACAAAAGGAGAACACATCACAATTGCCTCTTATCACCACTGGGAATGACCAATTCAAAGTACCTACATGAAATAAGAGGAGAAACCCTAATACCTTGGCCTACCCATTTCCCCTCCCTCTTCGTCAGACAGACCAAGGGATGAACAACACCGTTCTTATTTGTGGAAACTCGGCCTTAGGAATTTTTGATTGCTTATGCACAAATATTCATGACAGTTTGGGACCCAAAGCTAGCATGGCAGACCGGTGGCTTGTATATCTGTGTGGGAAAGCAAGAGGCCAGCATTTACTTTATAAAAGGACTTGTGTGTAACGTTGTCAGGTGGGAAGTGCAGTTCCCCCTCAAGGTCAGTCGCCCGTCTGCCTCTGAGGATTTTGCAAAGGCCATCATAAATTGCTTCTCAAAGCCTTTGCACTGTGCTAATGCTTTAAAGGAGATGCTTTGTTGCAACTATAGCCACTTATAAAGAATGTTATTATCTCACTCCAGATAGTGCTTTTAAGGAGTGATTCAGAGTGATAGTTTTCATGATTATGGAAAAGTGTTCTTTCCCAAACTGAAAAAGGAAAGATTAAAATAGTCACAAAGCCTCCAGAACAGAAACTGGGCATATTTTATGACCGACGTTTAATTCAATGCAACCTGTGTTCTTGGGGTATATACTGTGCTAATACTTCATAAAAACCCCTTCAGTCTAGGCTCTCACATAGCTGTACTGTGATTGGATTTTCTTAACAGTCATGAAAAACATCTTTATTTTATATTACCTATTTTTTTTTCCATTTGTTGCTTATGGTTTGTGGGGTGGAGCAGAATGGGGCGAACTTGAACAGGAGTGGTATGGATTAAGCCACACAAATTCCTCTCAAAATAATAATAGCAATTATAACAATCATGAACATTTGTTGAGTCCTTGCTAAGTGCCAGTGACCACTAAGAGCTTTACAAATATTGACATGGTCCTCCTAGCAGCCACGTGGGTTAGGCAATATTATTTCCCTAATGTGCCATCTTTAATTCATTCTTTTTGTTTGTTTCCATCCCATCTCATCTCCCCCCCACCTCCCCTCTTTCTTTTTCTCTCTCTTTTCCCCTAGCCTCTGGGATGGGAACATAAACTCTTCTGTAACTTAGAGTAACACAAGAGCTAAGAACTACTTAATGTCATGACAGTTCACTTCCAATAGAAACAAAGCTAACCCATGCCATGAAGCTGAAAATTGGTTTTTTTGTCCAAGACGATGGTGCTCATATCACTGACAGAGAAGCCAGGCACAGTTAATAGGCAAACACTCTGCTTTCTTTTGGCAGTATCCTGTCCTTCTTGAGATTAACACCAAAAATATAGGCAGAAATCTCTCCTGTTGTCATGGTAACACTTCTTCCCTGTAGGATGTCGTCATTCCAAGCACGTTGCCCTTGTTTTTCCACCATGAGCCCACTCTAGGCTTGCTCTGACTGTTCCATGTTGTTTGTTTAAATAGCGACTAGCTGATGATCCCTTGCCTGGATACAATTCTGAACTTCAGAGATAAGCTCCTGGCTCTTTCCAAAGTAGCGCATCTTACATTCTGTCAACGGCCATTGAATCCTGGCTCATATTTTCCAATTCATTCATTCACTCAACTAATATTATTGAAGACCTAGAAGTCAGTCATCGTGAATTTGAATATTTTATATTGAAGGAGAAAAACTAACATATACTGTGTGTTTGCTCTGTGCCAGGATGCTGCTTGGTGCTTTCTTTCACGTTCTTATCACGACTGTTCACAAGGACCATGCAGGGTGGGTATTGGCTCCATCCCGCAGAGGAAAAAAATGATGCTCGCAAAGGTGAAATACCTTGTCCCAAGTCACCCATTTCCTAAGTAATGGACAGAATTTGAATCAGAAACCTAACTCTATAGCTTCTGCTTTAATTATACATTTTTTAAGCCATATGATTCAATTTCTATAAAACTTGTTTTAAGTAAGAAACTGATCAAAGTTCTGAACTGCAAGAGCCACCCCAGATTTGTATAATTGTGGGTACCATCCGACTGACAGCTGTTTTAGTTAAAAGTGAACTTGTATTTTTATTTTTAATTCTTTGATGGCTTTTATACATGCAAGCCTAAAAGGGAGAGCTCAGAGACTAGCAGGTTTTTTTTCTCACCTGGGCCAGTCAAAATTGTGGACTATATTCATCAATTACTTTAGAGTTCCATACAAGCAGACCTAAGTACAGATTTTGTGATCTGATGTCTGTTTTGCCAATAATAAAACCAAAAGCAATTTCAGTAGTGAATCCAGCAGCGTGCAACCTCTGTTTTATCCCACTCTGATTCTGTTAATACCTCCAGTATTTAGGGAAAATCCATTTGAAATTGCATCATGGTCATAATTAAGGAGGTTATTTTCCTAATGTATGGCCTGCCTACATTAGGTAAAGTGCTTTTAAAATGAATTTTAGGCCTCATTTTAATGAGACACAGTGGAAGATTTTAATAACAGGTGGTCATTCTATTAAAATATAAACTGGGGTAATTTGTGGTAATAATAATCGGTAAAGTAAATTTCTGCTTTGTGTGAGAAGATAACATTTTTAATAAAATATAGCCAAGGTGACTGGTTATTGGAGACATATTTAACTTTCTCAGATACCTACCTGGATCATCTAATAAGCTAAAGCAGAGATACTAAAAATACCTGGTTAGATTTCATAGGGGCACAGAGTGGACACACAGTAAATACTTGTAACCTAAGTATTGAAATGGTCCTAGGTAGCCTGAAGCAATTAGTGAACTTTCTAAATATCTACATTGCAACCATTTATCCCCCACTACACAGTTATTTCTAAAGAAAAGAAGAGAAACTCTCATAAAGTAATACAATAACATTCTTATTGCTTCCAGGACAAATTTAACTGAACATGAAGGATCTGAGAGTGGTCGTTTTATCAAGAACATCAGGGAAAATGGTTCTGATGTTATAGGCAAAGTAAATTTTTGTCACTTTTACTTGACGCCAGCTATCTACCAGGCTCATTGCTAACTTCAGGTTTTTGACCAAGTTATTTATATGGGATATCTCAGTGTAATATAAGGAATTGCAGGTTATTTGAAAATAATGACAAAGAAGACCCAAATGAGAAACTCCATTTCTATAATTAGTTTTCCTGAAAGTCAGGCATGTCTTTGAGGACAAGCTTTTGGCTGTATTATTTTTGTGCACAGGAGGAAAATTGTTAGTAGGTTTATAGATATTATTTTTATAATAGAATGTTAAATTCCCCCCAAACATCAAAAATCACCTCCTAGAACTACTCTATGTTTTTAAAACTTGTTTTAAAAAAGGATTCTAAATAGCAATAGGATCTTTTCTCCTTTCTCCACTCCAATGATTTAATGGGATAAATGAACCAATGTTTATATTTTTAAACCTGTAAATATTTTATTTTGGGTATTTTATATATTTGTTGATATAATTCCATTTTGTGCATATGTATCATTGTGCATGTTGCTGTTTTTGATAGTCACTCTTTTAATGAATGTAAGAAGCTTGGACTAATAGCACTTTTCTTGTTTCATTCAAACATCTTAAAATGAAAATACAACACTGCCATTTTAACTGTTGTGTTTAATTCAGTCAATAAATTTTGTTGCTCCTTTACATTTAAAGTGAAATCTGTTGGTTGTTATTTTTCCAGGAAGAATTTTATTTCCAGTCTCTTCAATTTTTAGAACTGATACTAATGATGGTGATAATGGCAAGGTGATGTGTGTGTATGAAATTGGTGGAAAAACCGATGGGGTGGCTGTATTTCTTTCCACACTTTGTAAACAAGTGAAAAGTTATTGTTTGGTTTGGGTGGTCGCCTTTCAAAACGCTTGTTGTCCTCACATGGATCTGATTTCTGAACCTTTTACTCAGAAAATCTCCATTCCTCATAAGCGCAGGAACGTGAGGCCAGTTATTCTGCTGCGATTATTAGGAGCGGCTAACTGGAGTCTTTTTTTAAAGAGTTGTTTTCTGGCTTTTATTGCTTTGTTTGGGGGTGGGCAGAGTTGTTAAAAAGCAAAATTCAACCAAGTAAATTTAAAAATCCAGTTGGCTTCGTCAACAATTCATGAATTGGGCAGCATCCCTTCCGGCAAGTAGAGAGATGCTCTGAGGAGTTGTACAAAATAGAGGGTTTTTATAGGAAGGAGGGTGGGGCAAAGAGCTATTAGTAAAAGAAATAAAAAGGATTATTTCAGGCAAGGTCACCTTCCCTGAAGGGGAAAGGCAATGGCTTTAATTAGGTGGTTGACCTCATCTTCCTTTGCAGGTTGGAGAGGGCCCCAGTCGCAGATTACCTCTGATGCTGATCAGAAAATTCCTTACTGACCAGTTAAAACTTACAATTTCTGGGGGAGGCACAGGTTAGGTACTAAGTCCTGGTTTGGTGACTTGGCCTGAGTGCTGCCATTTTGGACTGTGGTTTTATTTTCAACAGGGGTATGTTTTCACTTTGTATGTCCAGTGGCTTAAATTCATAGTAGTTTGAAACTCAATGTAAAGACTAAGGAGGTTGTGCCTTTTTATATTTGAAAAATAACAATCGATGACTGCATAAATTGTTTTGAAGTATGCCTCCCTTAAAATAGGCTTGTTCACACTACACTTGCTTGTATTTCTCTTAAATGACAAGAAAAATTCATATTTGTCCTTAGAACATGATGAGGGTAAACTTCCAAAGGGAGATCTGATTAGTTACAGAAAGCAGAGTAAATATACATCAATAGAACCAGAAATAGGGAGATAAGAAACTCGCAAAGCCTCTACTCCCTTTGTGCTGCCCCTCCCCCTTTCTCCCAGCCCCTTTGACTTGCCCCTCTCTTCTTCCCTTGTCCTAGAATTAGCATGGAAGCACCTCAAAATAACTGAACTTAATTTCCCTTTAATGAGGCGTTGAGGAGGCTAAAGCTCATAGAGGCTGGGAGACTCACCCTAAAGTCTTTGAAGCAGAAAGTTGTGGTAAAAAGAGACCAAGTTTGGAAACCAAACAGAATCTGGGTTTGAATTCTGGCTTGGGCACTTATCTGCTCTCCAGGCAATTTCCTTAACTTCTGTGAGCCACAGTTTCCTCCTCTATAAAATGAGGATAACAAGATTTAATTTAGAGGCTACTTGTACCATTATTAACTTTCAGAAAGAAAGGTGTCTAAGACATAGTATGTTTTTTGCATACGTTCATATAGTTCTTCTTGTTTAAAAAAAAAAGAAAAGCATTTGTAAAAATTAAAACCTCAAGGGCTGGCGTTGAAACAGTCTTGAACAGAGAACTTGCTTTGATGTACCTAGAGATAAATATGAACCTCTTGGATTGGGGTGGAGGTGTAGAGTGGTGAAGTATGCTTATATGCAAACAAGGAAAAAATGGGAGTCAAGGTGGTCTTAAGTGTCTTATTCTGAGACACATTATTCTGAAATGAAGAGCCTACATACAATTAGGAGAGAGTAGGAGGGCAAAGCTAGTCTTTGTAGAAGAGGTCAAGAACAGTAGCTGAGCTGGTTGGAGAGTTGGCAGCTAAAACAACAATGACCAGACACAATGGCACTGAAATCAGAAAGGAACTTACTCCCCCAGACATCAACCAACGGGTTGTAATAGCACCACCATAACTGAGGTACTGGGCACCTCACTTAGTGGAGGTTTAGTGCACCCACTTAGTGGAAAGAGACCATTGATGTGTTTAACCTGAAAAAAAAGAAGTAGCTATATGGGTTTGAGAGATAGAAAGTAATTTAAGCAAGAAGGCAATTGCCTCTACCATTTCAAGTCACGGACGAGCAAGGCCTATGTTCTGAATCAGTCTCAGTTCCTGAACACTTTTCACAGAGTAAGCATCGCCCTGCCCTGAGTGGGATGTGGGATTCTGGGATTTAATGATAACACCATTTTCATATGACATAGCAGCCAAACTCAGTCAGAGAAACCCGTCTATTCTGACACGGAGGGAGTAGTTGGCCACACTGAACATACTGAGATATGTCAGCCCTCCATTGTGAGCCTGCACAGGAGAGTTTTAAGGGCATACACAATTTTCTCCTTTTATGCTGTTTTCACTGTGTGGAGTAATTTAGGCTGAAAGTTTAGAATCCTGAGGAAGCAACTGTGAATGAAAGGGGAGTGAAAGCATGTGTCTCAGAAGGAAGAGGCTAATACCATAAATCTAAACCGAGAGAACAAAGCAATGGAAAACTGCCCTTGAATTTTCCTATCCACCTAGGCCTTTTACTCACAGACTCCTGCCCACTCCAGGTTATGTCAGGTGCTCATGAACCAGCAGTGAGATGAAGAAAGGGATATTCCCAAGAAAAAGTAGGAATCTGGGCAAAGACCAGGACCCGGGGGGATAGACACATCCCTTTGTCTTTGTCATTCTAAGTATATACTTTGAAGCAGCAAAGTATATACTTGTGTTCCATCAAGGAGGGGCTCCCCATTTAAGATCATTTAAGATTTTATGCTTTTCTGGCTTCTAGGTGTACGACTTGAGAGTTTAATTTCCTTCTCAGCCCCCGAGATTTCTATATTCCCCATGCCCTGCATAAAAGTGGCCTTTTAGAAGTAATTGAGAGTCCTTGACGGTTGTTCTCGGTGCCTCCATGTTGGCTTTGTTGCCCAGGGGATGTAGGAACTTTCTAGAGGATTCTGGTTCTCTTGGGCAGCTCAGGGACAACTCTTGCCAGGTGCTCCAGTGGTCCCACGTCTTATGTCACACTCTAGCTGCAGCTTTCCATCTTATGAAAAGGTTACATCCATTGTATATGATGGAAAATAGATTCATGCCATTTGGGTTAGCTCAATAACCATCGACTCTTTAATGTGTTAAGTTCATGCTCAGCTTGGTGGGTATGAGTGAATGAGATATAACACTCTCTGCTAAGGCCACTTAAACTTCCCAACAAATTCCCGGAGTACAGATCTCTGCCCTGGCGTCATTTCCTGAGGACCCTTAACCTCAGATATTATTATTTCCATTTTCCAATGAAAAAATGAGGTTTAGAGATCGTACATGTTTCTGGCAATACAAAGTTTAGATAGAGTTTTAAAAAATCCTTGTACGTAACACTTAAAAATGCCAGACAAAGTTCATTTTCATTTCTCTATATGCATTGTTGAGCTATCACAGGAGGGAGGCCGAAAATCCCTGGATGTTATTACTGATTCCTGAAGGCCTAGAACTTTCATTTCCATGGTTCAAGAATGGGCTGGGGACCAAACAGGAGACAGTTAAATCCACAATCAGAGCAGAAGAGCTGTTTTGTAGACCTTTTTGGTATTGAAAGATCAAGCAGGCACAAAATCAGTAAGGATAAAGATTTGAGAAACATGTATATAGTTAGATACATATATAATCCTGGATCAAACAATTAGAGAATCCACATTCTTTTCAAGCACAAATAAAACATTTATGAAACTTGGCTACATCCTAAGCCATGAAGTAAGTCTTAAGCTTTTCAAAAAAATCAGTTACATGCAGAACATGTTCTTTTACTACAAGTATGCTAGAAATTTGTAGAAACAAGATAACTAAAACCACTCCATACATCTGGAAAAATTTTAAATGCACTTTTCAATAACTTATGGATCAAAGAATAAATGAAAATGGATACTAGGAAACAATTGGAAGTATGTAATTATGAAAACATATATTAAAACATGGAATATAGCTAAAGGTTACTTAGAAGGAATTTTACAGCCTAAAATGCTTAAAACAGAAAAGATAAGAGGCTACAAATTAATGAGCTAAGAATCCATTTTAATCAAATGTAAGAAGTTAGAAAAAGAATAACAGAATAAGCACATAGAAAGTATAAGTAAGAAGTAATATAAATTAGCCGAAAGTAATGAGACTGGAAACAAAGATACTCTAAAGTGGATCAACAAAGACAAAAATCGATTCTTTTGAAAAACATCTAATAATATTTATTAAGAAAAAGAAAATAGTAAGATTCAGAATGGGAAGATGGGCACCATGTCTGTGTGCCAAAGATAAAAAGATAAAGAATGCTATAAAGCTATGCCAATAACTTTAAAATTTAGACAAATATGCGAATTCCAAAAATATATAAATTGCCAAAAGTGACTTGAGAAGAAATAGATAATGTAGAAAGTCCTAAAACTATTATAAAGACGTGACATTGGTAGTGAAAACTCTCTCTCCCCCTCCAAACAAGACAGTAAAACCAGATGGCAGAACCAATGTTTTACCAAACAACTAATGATCAGTTAATTCCAATGTAACAAAATCTCTTTAAGAGAAAGAAGAACCGTTCCTTGTTGCATATACCTGAGGAAAATTAAAGCCATAGCTCTATTATGGAATTCAACATTTCCATATAAGCTATTTGAAAATTGAATCTAGCAGTCTATAAAACCAACATTCATCATATCAAGTTGGGTTTATTCCAGGAATGCAAATATGGTTCAACTTAAAAAAAATCTATTACTATAATTATCACATTAAGAGGTTAAAGGAGAGCAAATGATGTCTTAAAGCTGTAGATTCACATGCCTGAAGACACTTTTTAAAGTTCTTTAACAATTCTAGAATTTGGACACTTAATCCCTGTCATGTTCTTAAAGCATTCAAGCTATTTAAGACAATGGGGTTCTTTAAACTTTAAATGTTTTGTCTAATAACATTATTTTAAGCAATTGCCCATATTTCATCCAATCTAAGGTTTTATAGATGCACATTCCCTTATGTGTCATAAAGAAAAAAACAATTCCGGCAATTATAATTGTGAGACACCACTGATTCAAATATGTACCCAGTTTTAGAGATGTAAAATTGTGAAAATATGCATCTTAGAATGGATGTAATATTGGTGTATTTGTTAAAAGTTTTAATAATAATATTCTTCACTTATCAGGGAAGTAAAGGTTTATGTGAAAAAAGACAGTTATCTAAATGTTGGGTCTACAGATACCAAGTGTCTGTATGTTTGGAAGCAACTAATATTTAGTGAAGAATATATCAAACAGATACAATCAAGGTCTCAATGTTTAGGAAAATTGTATATTCCTTTTTATACAGAATTATACACTTTTCATGAAATGAACATGAAAAAAATTCACATTTATAGAGGGTTAGTTTTCAAACTTCCCACTTTGAAGAAAATGAAGACCTGTACATCTGACATCTTTGCTTACCAGGCCCTCCAAGTTGGCAGGCAAGAATACAGTGAAAATCGAAAAAGATCTTTCTCTGCTAGCACCTCAGTGTTTCCCAGAAGACACCGATTTCTCATAAATCTATGTCTTGTACTTACTTCCAGATGGTAATGTGTTTTTTAACAAGCTTCTAAATTTCATTTCAGAAGATTCTTGTCACATTTTGTTTTCTCAGTCTGGCAGATATGCACCAGGCCAAAATGATGCATGACCATATCCATCAATTTGTGCCTGCCTGGTGGGTGTTAGGTAGAGTTCTTCTGAGTGGAGAGCCCCATCAACTGGCAAGTCCAAGTCCTACATTTTGTTCAAGAGAATATTGGTCTTGCCATAATGATATCTCTCAACTTGTAGGTCTTTAAATAGTCATAAAAGGTGAAACCTACCTCGCTCTATTCTTTCTGATGGTCTATAGTTTCCCCGCCCCAAGGATTTGCACCTTTTAATCTTTCTTTTAGGACTGTGCATTTTGGTTTTAAGATTTCCTTCTTCCTGTTCTTTGTTTTTTGCTCTCATACTGACATTTAGCCCAGAATTATCTTCCCAACAGTTCATTTGTTCTCTTTTACTGGAAAATCCACATAATACCTACTTTTTCTGGGAGGATTATTCTGAGAATCTTGTATCAATAAACTAATGTTGTTAGAGATTATAATAGAGTTTGTCTGGTCTTGCTTCCTGAAAAATAACTTGGAAATCTTTGGACTTTCCTGAGTGACAGGAGTGTCTTTATTATTCATGGGGAGCCCCTCATCCACACCTGAGCTTATGCTAATGAGGTGACTCAGGATGGAACTGGTCATGCCAGAGAGACCAACCATGTGATTAGAAGCCTGGGGCTCCAAGTCTTGTGACAATAGCATGACCTCCCCACTTCCAGGGAGGGGAAAGGGGCTGGAGATTGATTGAGTTCAACTTTGAAGCCAATGATTTAATCAATCATGCTTAAGTAATGAAATCCCAACAAAATTTCTAGACACTGAGGCTTCTGAGAGTAGCTTCCTGGTGGTGAATTGTTCTGGGAGGGGTAAGAACCCCAATTCCATGAGACAGGACACAGAAGCTATGTGTCTAAGACCCTCCAGACCTTGCCCTATGTGACTCTTCACTTGGCTGGTCCTGATTTGTATTCTTTTTCATAACTATCATTGTAAGTAGAGCAGCTTCCTGGGTTCTCTGAGTCATTCTAATGAGTTATCAAACCTGAGGGGGTGTTGGGATCCCCCCAAACTGGTAGCCAGTTAGTTGGAAGTGCAGGTGACCAAACCTGTGGCAGGCATCTGAAATGAGGACACTTGGGGACCATGCCCTTAACCTGTGCAATCTATGCTGACTCTGAGTGGCTAGCATCAGAATTGGATTGCAGTATTGCAGGGATGCAGCATGGTGGGGGCGGGGGGGGGGGGCTTAATTTTACCAAGCCCGAATAACACTTTTAAAAGGTTATTTTTGTTATAGTGTCTATAAATAAAGAAATAAAAATTGATACCATAGTCTCATAACTTACATGCCCCATTGATCTACCAGCTACACTTGTTTCTTAGTTATTTTATGGGGCTGTTTCTCTGAACCTTTAAAGAGTTACTTTCCCACTCCCTCCTGTGGCTTTAACTAGACATTCCTCAGAGGTATGCTTGGAGGAGCTGATCTCCTGCAGGGCCCAGAGTGGCTGGCCATACCCTGGTTTGGGGATCCAGAGAGTGGCTTGGGCAGCGGGGAGAGGGCCCAACATCATCTCACGGTATTCACGGGCCTGGGAACAGATGAAAAAGCCTGGGACTCCCTGCAGTGCTAGAAAATGCAAGCAAGGTGATCCAGCACCTGAAAATCCGCCTCCCCCACTGCTGCCCACTTGATGGACAAAGGGTGGAGATGGGAATGGAATATGTGTTGGAAAAGGGCAAGGGGCAGGGTTCCACAGCCCCAGGTGCTGCCCAGCGTGGGGCAGGGGAGGGTTTGGCTGGGTCCCCATCTCTGTCCTCCCAGTTAGCATGCTTTGGGCCAAGGGCAGGTTTAGCAGACTCGCTGTCCTCTGTCCTCTGAGTGACTGCTCTCGTATATGCGAGATACACAAGGGAGAGCTTCCATTTACAGAGTCATTGGGGTCAAAAAGTCCAATTGGGTCGGAGGTCCATTTGCCCTGATGAGAAGAACTTCCACCATGAAAGAGATGGAGCCGTTAGACTCTTTAAACCTAATTTCAACTTTTATAAATGTTTGAAAGGTTTGTAAAACGGTGTTCAATTTTTTATCACCCATTTGGGTGAACACGGTTCCTCCTCCATGGTGACTATCAAGGGGTAGAAAAGGAAGGTGGGACCGCTAAGGCTTAGACCCTTAGAGGCATGCCATGCACAGGGAGAGCCAGCTCCAATTTCTCAATAAAGTTCTTGGAAAGGTTTTATTGAAGAGTTTTATGGAAAGTCAGTATTAAATATTTTGTCTGTTACTTCCTATCTTATTTTTCTTGACATAACTGTATGATGTAATATGAAGAAAATGTCATGTTTTTAGCAAGCCCCATAGAGTTGTCCCTGGCTCCCCTCTGCTGCATTAATATCATCATTCTCCATGGGACTGTGAGAGGGAGAGCCTGGGGGCCCCAACTCTTCACATGGTCATGAACGCCCCAGACTCACACGAGATTCACTGGTATTTTAGGGAAACTCAAGACTGTGACCAGTGATTTCAGTTGTCCTCCCTGCTTTACACTGGGAAAAATCTATGTGTATGTTTCCTCCCCCCCAGGAGCCACTAGGTAATCAGAGCAATAGCACATAATAAAACTCAGTGGATTCTGGTGTGATATATAGTAGCGAACACAGGTCAATATACATTTTTAATTTAATACATTTTTAATTTTAAAAAGTCAGGAAACAACACAGTTGTGTTACGTTACTAACATAATGTAAGTGACAGCTGGGGTCACCTGGTCCTCCGAGTTTAAATGCCATCCTTCCAATGGTAAGAAATCCAGTTAAGCAAGGAGGTAGTTTCCCGAAAGTTCCCTCAGCCTGATCCCACAGGGAACTTGAGAGAATATATTTCACTGTGAAGCCCATCCACCTCGAGGCCAGCGTGGTTTTTGTACTCCTCACCAGTCAGCCATTAGCCAAGAAGATTTTTCTGTATTCATTGGCCATTTGGGCTTCTTTTTCTATACACTGCCTGCTCCTGTTTTCCTCTTGGTTTCCCCACCTACTAAATGAGCATGCTCTCCCACCATCCCCAGACAGGCTGGCTCAGGGGTTTTCCTAAACAAGTGCCTCCCTGATAGAAATCTGGTACCAGGGGCGCCTGGGTGGCTCAGTTGGTTAAGCGACTGCCTTCGGCTCAGGTCATGATCCTGGAGTCCCGGGATCGAGTCCCGCATCGGGCTCCCAGCTCAGCAGGGAGTCTGCTTCTCCCTCTGACCCTCCTCCCTCTCATGCTCTCTGTCTCTCATTCTCTCTCTCTCAAATAAATAAATAAAATCTTTAAAAAAAAAAAAAAAGAAATCTGGTACCAGCTACTAAAACAATCCTCCCCACCCCCGCTACCTAAGAAAGAAGAGAAAACAATAAAGGAGTGAAGAGAGGGAGGCTGTGGCAGGTGCTAGGAGAGCCCTGCCCACGTCCCCGTCCCCGGGGAGTCTGTTGCTCCAGGGCTGAGACTAGTAATGACTCAGACCCACAGCCTTCTCTGAAGTTCTGCCTGCTGGATTGGAGCTAGCTCTCCAGGCCTGCCTGGAAGCTGTCCACCAGGCCACCCCAGTGACTAGAGAGGGTTCCAGTAGCCCTGCTCCCTGGACTGAATATATGTGACTGTGCTTGAAACGTCTGACTTATGAGCTTTTAAATCTCTAGGCATGGGACTCATTACCATGAATCCATCAGTGTCACCTCCAAATGGCACTGAAAGTACAATCGTTTTAATGTCCACACTAATCCCGTGAGATAAATGGGGTGGGGACAGAGTGGTTGGAACTAGAATTCCAGAACTTTTGAGCTGGAAGGGGCTTGGAGATTATAGTCTAACCCCTTCATTTTACAATGAGGAAACTGAAGTCCAAAGAGGGAAAAATGATTTCCTCCTGGTGAGTGAGGTTCCGTGGTGAGGGAGGGGACAGGTTTAAAGCCAGAGCAGAGGTCAGATGCTTGTCTGGTTCTCCTTTCCAGTGAAGGATGGAATGGAAAAGAGCATTTCAGGCTTTTGTTATGAGCCCAAGTTAATTGCCCACAATTCCTGGAAAGGGTCTTCTTCATTAAGGAGGTGCAGGGGAAGACAGAAAGATACAGGTTCGAGAGAGATTCAGGAGGTAGTAGCAATACTTGATAACCAACTGGATAAGAAAGGAGAGAGAGAGAGATGACAGACAACTCAGAAATTTCTGATTTTTTAAAAGATAGATAGTAATTCATTGTAATGGGGAATATTGAACAAAAAGCAAATACTAAAGATGAGTCCATTTGAGATTTATTGAGTTGTTATGTTTTCAGGACCTTGAGATGAAAATGTCTTTTAAAGATAGGAAACTGGATCTGGGTGGGATTAGTGCTTGGGAATATTTTTGGATACCAACAGATAACACTAGGTCATAATTCATTTGTTACTCCATCCCTGGACACGTCTTAAGAAACTGGTTTGAAGGTAGTCACCTACTCAAATCTGTGTGCTTCTTTCCCAGAAGATAAACTACACTAAAGGGAAGAGAAAATACAACCCTGACAGAATTGCTCAAAATCATGCTTGCTGGGAATTAAGACAATTGAGGTTAGATATGACCATTGAAACTTCCTTAGATGAGATCAATGAATAATTGAAGATCTCAATTGAAGATCCCAAGGATCAAGAGTTCTGTTCCTAAAGAAGAATAATAAATATATTTTTAAAAATATTCCCTTTGTGGACAAAAATACCCGTGTCCTCCATTTTGACAAAATGAGCTGGATTATCTGACAGTGAACAATTCCATTTTTAGTAGAAGACCAGAGAGTCATTTCAGAATGTTGTTTAACACGTTTTTAGATAGGGAAGAAAAAGACAGGGTCCTTCCTCCTTCTAAAAAAGTCCCTTTTAAAAAATTCCTTTCAAATGGACTATATCTTTTGTTGACTTGAGCTTTCTATTCCACTGGATGAAGATAATCAAAGTAAGGTTTATTCCAGACCCAAGGGTCCTAAGCCAAGGCAGCAGCTGAAGCCACAGAAGTAGCTGAGATTATGCAAAGGGAATCTGGAACAGAAGGCAGGAAGTAGAATTCTGGTGTAAGGGACAGCTCTTGAATTTGTCTTTCCAGCATCCATTCTCCCTCCTTTGGCTAACAACATACTACTTCCTCTGGGGAGCACCTCCATCCCAATATCCCTCAATTCAACTTGTTCATGTAGAGATGGCCCCCACATTCTGGACCCAGCACTGGGCACACCACTCAGAGCCCTGCACCCCCCGGGCACAGTGGTGGATTCAAGGAGGAGCAGCTGATCACTCTAGATCTTCTGCTAAAACCATTTGGGAAAAAGAGCTCTTTGTCTGCTGGAATTGCTGTACTGGTGGGAATATGAACAGGAAATTGCTGTTGGCCAACTAGTCACCGCAGGGAGATCTTGCCTGAGAGAGAAGCAGTGGGAACAGAGCTACGAGAACGAGAGAGCTCCTGAGTGAGCAAACCCTGGCGCCCAAGATCATGGACACATTGTGACAAAGCTAGCTCTGTGTTTGAACTTTTTATCTGAGCCAATACATTCCTTCTCCTATTAAAGGCAATTTCAACTGTGACCAAAAAAAAAAAAAAAAATGACTAAAGTACTTAAGATTAACATTTAAAATATGTTTCTTAAACTTCAGTCTCTGAATTTTGCATTTACGCACCCATAGTAATACAGTAGATTGATTAGCCTGACATTATCCTGCTTAGCCCCCTTTCTACAGTGCAGAGCTGGAAAGGTAAAAACCACATGTCCCACTCCCTTTGAAGTCAGGATTATGCATGAAGACCCAGGCTCTGCCAGGAAGACGAGCTTGGGAGAGACCCTGATTGGAAATTGGGTCACCCGAAGACAGTGGACCTCATGAGGGACTTGATCCGGTTGGAGTCACATGAGGAGAGAAGCTTGGGCTGCAGGGCGCCACTTTGCTGGCACAGTCCCTGCTAGAGCTGCTATAGTTTTGGGGCCAGCAGCTCGGTGATGGCTTTTCTCTGGGGGCTCTTTCAGCGGGCAGAGGCAGAACAGTTCCATTGTGTGTTTAGGGTTCCTGGAAGTTTCGCACTCCCAACCTTTACGTGAACTGTCTGTGCTCTCAGGAAAAGCCCCTTTTTGACTCCCCTAGCTGGAGTGTATTCTTCAGTTTGTTACAAACAACCTTGATCGATACCATGCAAAGTACATGTTTCTAGGGAAACAAACCATAGGCTTTACCCATTTTTCAACAGGTTTTGTAATCCAGAAAAGGCAACACATTTGTTGGCTTGAGGGATGGAAAATGGAGGAGGGACCACTGAAAAGGAATAGGAAGATCTATGAGGGAAGTGTTCGGCAGGCCATTTAGAAGAGGATAAATCAGCAGAATCAACTGTTAGAGAGGAGTGAAATGCTGAAATTAGGCCACTGCACTTGGCAGTTTCAGGAGAGTAGAGGGGCAGAATTCTAATTGCCAGAGTGAGTTGAGAAGTGAATGAATGATAAGAAAGTACAGGGAGTATAGAATATTTTTGGAAGCAAACACATTGTGAAGTGAAGAACGGGGATGACAAATTGATTCTCAGGAAGAAGGAAAGTTGTTTTTCTTTCCTTATTTTCTTCCCTTTTTAGTTCATACACTGAAGATAAAGAGCCACTGGAGCAGAGAGATTGGAGATAAAAGGAAGAGGGAGTAATTGATAAAGCTAAATCCCAGAGGAGGGCAGGGGGGACAGGATCCCGAGCAGAGGGGGCCCAGCGCACTGTGGACAGGAGGAAGCACTGCTTGGAGGATACTCCAACAGTGATGGAGGTGGAGATAGCTGAGAAGTCCTAGAGAAGTTGTGGACTCTGTACAGGCTGGCTTCTCTCTCTCGACGGAGTAGGAGGCAGGCCACCTGCTGAAGGGTGGCGACAGGGTCTGTGGGATGAACTGCGGAGGCTGCTTTGGGGTGTGGGGAAGACACTGGATGTGTCGGACTTGGCCAACAGCAGGTGACAGAAAACCTTGCTCAAACTGACTGGAACAAAAAAGAAACACCAGATTCATGCAGTGAAAAGTCCAAGGACAGGGCTGCATCTAGGAGTTCAAACAATGTCATCAGAACTTGGTTTCTTTCCCTCTCTCTGTGAATGTTGGCTCCGATCCTCAGATGCCATTGCCCAGTCCCTGACAATGGGATCGAGTACAGCAAAGAAGGAGAGGTTTCTTCCTGGATGGGGATGCCTGAATCCTGGCATGGGCCTGGACTAGACCAATCTGGGTCTTAAGCGCATCCTTGACCCAATCACGGTGGCCCGGGATTTGAATTACTTTAATTGGCTAGCCTCACGACATGTGACCTCCTCTGGTCCAATCATTGCAGCAAATGCATTTCAGGGGGACTGAAGAGCCAGCCCTAAAGACTGTGCAGGAACCACATTCAAACCAAATTTCCCTGAAGGGCGAAGAGGAAGGTGGGAAAATCACTGTAGAGGAGACAAGGACTGTTAGTGCAAACTACAGGCATTGGTTTAGGACAAGGAGGGCTCATATGCCAGGTAGGTACTTAGGATGACTGACAGTCTGAAACAGCCCCGCGGGGACCCAGAAGAGGAGACAGCGAAATATGAATAAAAGGATTGTGAGGAGGGCCCCGAGGTTAGCAAAATAGACAGACTTACTTGTTGAGTCAGCACCCTTATGAGACTTTTTTTCCTTTTTCTTTTCTTTCCTTCTCCTTCCTTCCTTCCTTCTCTTTCTTTCTTTCTTTCTTTCTTTCCTTTCTTCCTCTTTCTTTCTTTCTTTCTTTCTTTCTTTTTCTTTCTTTCTCCCTTTCTTTCTTTCTTTCTTTCTTTCTTTCTTTCTTTCTTTCTTTCTTTCTTTCTTTCTTTCTCTTTCTTTCTTTTTCTTTCTTTCTCCCTTTCTTTCTCCCTTTCTTTCTTTCTTTCTTTCTTTCTTTCTTTCTTTCTTTCTTTCTTTCTTTCTCCCTTTCTTCCTTTCTTTCAAGAAGCACTTGGTAGCCAGCCCCACAGTATAAGGGGAGGAAGCAGAAATGCTAATAGACATACACCCACTGCAGACAGAGTTACAGCCAAGTTGCAGAGCGCTCTGCCTCAGCAACAGTGCATGATTCATGGGAAATTCCTGGCTTAGCCTTGAAGGCACTCGTTTAGGACACACGCAGATGGGATAAGAGGAGCAGACGTGGCCCACAGTCTTGTGCAGGCAAATTTACTCCCGGGAAAAATGTAATGACATGCTTTGGAATGATTCCCCAAACAGCGAGGAACAAGTGAGGGATTGTGACATGTGTGCGTTTTTGGATTTGATGTGCTCCTCTTAATCACATGTAGCTAAGCAGGTACTTAAAATAGCTGGGCCACCAGGGAATTGGCATGCCATTCGCACAAACTCTGCTTTGAGTGTTAATTTTAAGTTGCTCCCTTTAGGGAATTCTTAATAGCAGCGATGTTTCTTGATTCCAGAACTTATCCCCACCCTCAGTCTCTATTTTTCTCATTCACTCCTTACAATAACCAAAATCTTCTCTACCACAGATCTATAGTTGAGTCAAGAAACATCTAGCCTGGTGGTGAAATGGGACAGTGAGGGTTCCCCAATAATCCCTGTGGGACAACTTTGAGAATAGACAGGGAATACATCAGAGTTTACGGATGGAATTAAGTATGTATCATAGAAAGAGCAAGAGAATAAAGTTTTATGTGGCTGGTAGCATAATCTTTCTAGAGCACAGCTCTGACCAGAGTCTGCCCTCTGCTCACTCTTTTTTGTTTTTTCAAATTAGGTTTGTGCAAACACTCTTAATATCTACAGAATAAAGTTCAGAACCCTAGGCATGGTATTGTAGATCCTTCAACCTCTGTCCTCAAATTTTCCTTTCATTATTTTAATTTTTTATGTTTAAATATTAAAGATTTCAATGCACAGAAAAGTTCACAGAAGAGGATAATAGACACCCAATGCCCACAACAAAAATTAGACTGTTCATTGGTTTGTCGTATTTGTTTCACATCTTTGTGTAAAGAAAGTCTTAAACAGACAAGACAGTGGTGGGTGGTGGCGGCGCCTGGGGCCTTGGGCACCTTGCAGGCGGGTCGCGCTGGCTGGCTCAGTGGCTGCTTGCCGTGCATGGCTTGGCCCCGGGTGGAGGCTGCCCTGTGATCTGGGCCCCTGGGCTGGGCGCCAGCAGACAGAGGGTTGCCCAAATGAGGGGCTACAGCTCTGAGATAAGGACCGGCTGCAGGTGCGGTACCTGGAGGAGGAGAACCAAGGAATTGTGGTGCTTGGAATAAATAGAGCTTATGCCAAAAATTTGTTCAGTAAAAATCTGATAAAAATGCTCTCAAAAGCTATAGATGCTTTAAAATCTGATAAGAAAGTGAGGACAGTGAGGCGCCTGGGTGGCTCAGTTGGGTAAGCATCTGACTCTTGATTTCCGCTCAGGTCATGATCTCAGGGTTATGAGATCCAGTCCTGCTTGGAATGCTGAATGTGGATCCTGCTTAAGATTATCTCTCTCCCTCTGCCCCCCCACCTCTCTCCCTCTCTAAGAGTGAAAGAAAGAAGGAAAGAGAGGAAGGAAGGGAGAAAGAGAGAAAGTGTGGACCATAATAGTCAGGAGAAAAGTCCCAGAGACATTCTGTGCTGGTGTGGACCTTATGGAGAGTGAGAGCATCAAAATGAATCCCAGTGAAGTTGGTCCTTTGTCTCCAAAATAAAAGCAGTGATTAATGAAATCGGTGGGTGCCCAGTAACCATCATGGGCTATCGGGATGTCCCTGGCCAAACAGCTCATCTTCTCTGCACGGGTGCTTGATGGCGAAGAAGCCAAAGCAGTGGGCTTGATCAGCCATGTTCTAGAACAGAACCAGGAGGGGGATGCTGCCCCCTGCAAGGTTTTGGACCTGGCACAAGAGTTTTGACCTCAGGGACTTGTTGTGGTGAGAGAGGCAAAATTAGCAATTAATCAAGGGATGAAGGTTGATTTAGTAACAGGATTAGCCATAGAAGAAGCTTGTTATGCTCAGACTATTCCAACAAAAAATAGGCTTGAAGGTCTTCTTGCTTTTAGGAAGAAAAGGTCTCCTCACTCTAAAGGAGAAGAGAAGAAACAGAAATCTTTAAAATGCCAGTGTAACAAATAAATGTACTTCTGGAAGTATCTTTCAGATCCACATATGCTTCAGCACCTGGAATCCCAATGACCAAAGTGAAGAGCCAGTTATCCATGTAGTGAATTAAGCATCTGGTGTGGACCCATATGTGGACTTTGTTCAAATGTGTATCATGTCATATTCATTCAGTTTTATAAAGCTAGTCGTGTATACTGTCAAAAACAGATTCAAAATTTGGTACACATTTTTAAACATCTCCTGTGTACAAGGTTTCTTGTTCTTAATTTTTTGTTTTGTTTTTTTTTAATGTGAATAATTTATACATTGCACACTCTAGGAAATAATATTGCTTATATGTCTACTGTGCCACAATATGAAATAAAATTATTTCTATATACCAAAAGAAAGCAAGAAAGAAAGACTCAAAGCACCAAGAAAGTCTTACAGACACAGTGAAAGCTTCTGCCGCCATGCATCCCCATGTGAAGTTCAATGTCATGACCACTGTATTCGATCTCTGCTGTCCTAGAGGGAATCACTATCCTGAAGTTGTTCTGAGCCCTTGCCACCCATGTTTATATGTTTTTGTTAATTATACGTTTCTATAGACACTGTACAGTATTATTCAAGGAGATTTAAACTTCTATATCAAGTAAATTATCCTCTATGTATCATATTCTAACTTGCTTTTTAATTCAATGTTTTTGAGATTTTTCCATGTTCATAATGTAGATCTGATTCATCCATTTATTTCAACTGCTGTATTATATGTCAATGTATGAATATATCAGAATGTATCCATTCTCTTAATGATGAACATTTATTTTGTTTCTGTACAACAGGGCTGTGACAAGTGCCCTTAAGCAGGGGTCCTGCATCAGGCTCCCTGCTCAACCGGGAGTCTGTTTCGCCCTCTGCCCACTTTCCACCCCCGCTCTTGAGTATTCTCTCTCTCTTTCTCTCACAAAAATAAGTAAGATCTTTAAAAAAAAAGAAAACACTACAGATAAGCGCAGAAAGAAGTGAAACAGAAAACATGAGTGCTACAATTATTTAGCAAATCCCTCAAGAAATTGCCATCATAAGGCATAAGAGAATTTTCTCTCAGGTTTCACAGTTAAGAAACATTAAACAACTGATCCACTTTTTTTTTTTCTGTGAACCTTGTAATAATTGGGGTGTGCTTTTTGCTTGGGCTATTATGAAGCCTGGCACCAAATCTGTAGGCCACCCTGGAAATTCATAGCACCACGTGGCATGTATTCTATGTTCTAATCTCTCCCTGGCTTAATTCTTTTTCCTCAGCTTTATCACCTTAAGTATTCTGTGTGTGTGTGGTATATGTATGTGTGTGCTTCCTGGAAACATTTGTGGAGTGCAGCATAAATGAATCAATGAATAAATAAACAGATTATTACAGCAAGACAGCAAGACTAGACAGGATAGAATGGGCAGATCAAATAATCTGTACCCATCACAGAAGTCTGCCTTAAAGCTGATTTTTGTCAAGACACATTCCTCTTGCATAAATAATGTAGCTTATAATTTCATAACTTTGGCATTTCCTAGTAGGGAACTCAGCTCATTCTAGCTCAGCCATCTCAAAGATTAAAGGTTCGATTTTCACTTTTCCTTACATTGATCAGAGTGCTGATATATAAATCAAAAGGACAATTTGTGAGCTTGCAAATATCCAGCAGTTAGGGGCAGAAACAGAAAAAGCTGCCATAACTAACATATCTGAAAGAAATACACACCGTTAGTCAACGGATCCTTCTCTTTGAAAAACTAAAAAGTTCGGACCTGAGAATGCCATAAGCCGCCTGCAAAAAGATTGTATGTATATCACATGCAAATCATCCCCACTGTGCTGACAGTGACAGAGAGCAGTTATTGTTTCACATGGCCAGCTAACCAGAAATGCGGGCTGTAAGTAGATCTTTAATAGTATTTTGGGAGCTAAGCCATTCTTTGGCCTTTACTGAATTAGGACTTAAATGTCTTGCCCTGATTAGCCTTTTGTGTTATGTGTCAGAATCTTTTTCCACCTCAATTTAAGGTCTTCTGATGTTCAGCCACTTCATTTCGTTATAAATGTACTATTTTTTTTTTCTTTTGTCCTTATGGAAACTATCTGTCCGATAATGTAGAAGGTATTTTAAGTGCTTGCTTTTTTCCCTCTGACCTACTGTTCTGCTTTGGTTCTGATTTACACATAGATTGCTTTGGCAGTTTTTAATAACTTGGCAGATCAAAACAGTTTCTGGGGAAAAAAAAAAACTTAAAAAAGGAAAAGCCAGTCAAACCAGAATTTTTTTTTTGTCCCAAGTGACCTAACCAGTCATGGCGATTGCTGTCATTTTCTGGTTTAGTGAACAATGAAGTAAAAATTAAATGAATATTAAAAACCTTACTTAAATTATTTTCACATGGATGGATTTTCTTGCCCCTCTAAATGTTGATTTCTCTTCGTGTGATTCTATCTCATGCATTTTCAAAGTGCATTGGGTGTGGACAAATTGGCCCACCGGGTGAGTGGAGAGAGTTTGAAGGTCAGTGAGATTCCAAGTGCTGGTTACCTTGTTTAAATTACTAGCTGAATCTTGTGCCACACTCTGGGACAATTCATTTCTTTCCTTTACTTATGGCCCATACCACATTATAGGAAGAGAATGGTCTGAGATCATACCCTCCCAGTAGCAATTCTTGTTTTTCTTTTCAGAGAATTTGTCCACCAACATACTTTTTTTGTTGTTTTTTCTTTTTTTTTAAAGCTTTTATTTATTTATTTGAGAGAATGAGTGAGAGAGAGAGAGAGAGAGAGAGTACACGAGCAGGGGCAGAGGGAGAGGAAGTGGGAGAAGCAGACTCTGCTGCTGAGCAGGGAGCCCGATGCGGGGCTCGATCCCAGGACCCCGGGATCATGACCTGAGCCAAAGGCAGAAGCTTAACTGACTGAGCCACCCAGGCGCCCCACAAGCATACTTTTTACATACTTACCTCCTATAACTTTTTTTCCTCCTTAATAAAAATACCATTTTACCTGTGAGCACATACATTCTGGAGACAGCATGTTTCAGAGTTTTCTACCTCAGTGCTATCAACATTTTGGGTTGGATAATTTTTTGTTGTGGGGGCTGTCCTGTTGTCCATTGTGTGATGTTTAGCAGCATCCCTGGTCTCACCCACCGGATGCAGGTGGCACCCCACCCACCCCCAGTTGTGACAGCCAAAAATGTCTCCAGACATTGCCAAATGTCCCTGACGGGTGGGAGACTTCATAAGATTGCCCCAGCTGAGAACCACTAATCTGTTTTTCTTATCTGAGGAAAGCAAAGGGTGTTGAGAATGAGATCCCATGTCCAGGCACGCAGGAAGGAATGTGGCTCTAGTGTGGCAGGGCCAGCCTCTGAGGAAGGTATGCAGGCCTCTTCAACTGACCCTCATAATGAAGCCAGTCAGATAGGTCCAGGAACCCCCAATCCAGCTCCTCCCAGGTCAGGACCAAATAGTCACTCTGTTGGGGATGTGTGTTGTTTCAGGCACTGGATCTTACCCATAATCCTCTGAGGCAGGTAATACTATCCAAGGTTTACAGGTGGGGAGACTGAGACTCAGAGAGGTTGAGTAAACTTGCCCCCTGGCAAGTTGGGGAATTCAGGATTCAAACACTGAGCAATAGGATGGTAAACTTATAGTCTACCTCCTACCATGACACAGAAAGGTAGTAGGTGGGATCCAGGCCTGCAGGGGATGGCTGGGTTGCTCATGGGGTCAAGCCAAGTCTTAAGAATCTGTTTCAAGAGAAAGAGAAGATGTGAGGTCGATTATAGTCAAGGGAAACTTTCGAAGAAAGAATTGAGGTGTTTAATGGGGAATTTTATTGTTTCTGCTGTATGTTGGATGCTAAGACCTTTCTACCGAATCCTCATAAAATCTCCACTAAAATATGTGTGTCACATTATTGCATCATGGAATTGGGTCAGCCACTGGAGATGGGTCAAGGTGCTAAGGTCTGCTCAGGGTGGGTAGGAGGAGTGAACGGAGGCAGCCCACGTGGCACTGGTCCATTCAGCTGTTAGGATGATCATAACATTTTATAGGAGAACCTGTTCTAAAATATCACAGAAGAGTTGCAACAGAATCGCCAGGGGCTTCCTATAGACTCCACACTCTCTACTCAGTGGCAGCCAATCCTTCTCACAAGCTTATGAGGTGGGTGATTACTTTTGCCATTTGACAGTCACAGAAACTCAAACTCAGAGAGGTTAAAATGATGCAGGGAGTAAGTAGCAGAGCAGAAATGTTTAATCCATCTGTGATGGGCTGCAAGCCAGCCCTCTTGCCTACTCCATCATGCTATCTACTGAGGAAGAAGAGTAGGACTGGGAATTTTCTTTGTTCTCAGATTTCTTCACTAGGCAAAGGTGTCCTGGATACTCTACTGAGACGGAGACATGAAGATCCCTACAGGGGCTCCACACAAGCCAAGCCCCAGCCTCACTTTGTGGGAGACAGAGCAGGCCCCCATCAGCCTGTATCTGTAATAATTGTTATATTTGTTATAATTTCTATACCTGTTATAATTCTTGTTATAATTCTTATACCTGTCCTTAACCTCTCTGCCCCAGACTTCAGACAAACATATGACTGTAGTCAGGCCCTGTTTATCTCAGGAACATATGTAATTCTTTTAAAGAGGAAAAAAAAAATCAGGGTATAATGACTGCTGTATCAGTCCCTTCAGCTGAAATCTACTTGGGGAGCTACCATGTTGGTAAGCCCATCGATATAGCCAGTCTCCAGGCTTTTGACCAGTCTTGCTTCTGTTGACCATGCCTTAGTGTGCAAAGGATATTACCTACCTACCTACCAGCTAACTTTGTTCCCTGTGAGCTGTTAGTTGCATATATTTGAATATCAGCCACTGGCACCGTGGAAAAACAAGTTATGTCATCTTCAGTTAGTCTTTGGAAGTTAAAAGAAGTACACCAAAGCGAAGCAAAGAAGAAGCAAGGGCCCTTTCCAACTGGGTTTGGAGACACAAGATCTGGGGTAAAGGAGAAGGAGCCCACAGGGCCAGACCAGGACCCAGTGGACCAGAATTAATTCGGAGAAGCTGAGAGCAAGAATCTGATGAGACTAGGAATATGCAGAACTATGAAACAGTGTTCAGCCTTCATGGAGCTTCATGGAGCTCAGGCCCTCAGAAAAAGAAAACTCACAAAGATCTATCAACAACTCTTTGAATTCAAAAGAAGAGAGTGAGAGCCTTCATATTCATTCATACATGCACGCAGGTGTGTGTGTGTGTGTATTTGAAGACAACGTCGGTATTAGAAGACTATATACAGATATAGTCTTCTTTGTGCTAGCATTTTTTCAGGTGGGATAAAACAATGGACAATATAAACCAAAAAAAAAAAAAAGAAAGAAAAAATCCTCGCTTAGGTGGAGATTACATTATATTTCTATATTTCTGTGTGTGTATGTATAGAATATATATATGTATGTACTAGCAAATCTCATCCACTTGAGACCATACTGGTGGCTAATAAAGCATGGATAAATCGCTGTTCTTTCTTTAAAGAATAGATGATAAACATGAACATTTCAACTGACTTCACAAATTATGTTGCAAAATGCAAAAGCACTTGCTTCTTACAAATTATTATCTTGTTTATACTACCAATTGATTTAGCAACATTTTTATGAAGAAATTATGCCACAGAAGGTACATTGCAGTTCATTATGTGTTCAAATATCATGACAGAAATCAGACTTTTGAACGATCGCATTTTTACTGCAGCCATTTTCAGCAAAGCAGGGTGGGGCTTTGGGATTTGCTGAGTTTGGACTAGAGTTTATGAACACATGGATCGCTTCAAGGTGTGACATTCTTTAAATAGAATAAAATATGTACGGGAATGACTCATCCACTCCGTCAAGGCTTTTTTATGGAAGTCAATCTAGTTTCCTATTTCAAGACATGAGAAATAATCCACTGTGGTTGGAAAGGAAACTGTTGCAAGTTAGCAACCAGACTCCCTTTCCCTGAACTTCCTTATTCCTTTCTTGTTACTAAGAAGCAATAGCACCTATTACTTTGTAAATCCCATTCCAGCGTAAGAAAACACCGCATTTTCCAAGACACTGCGAAAACTGACCGTGGGGGGCTCTCACTCGCCGATGGTGGGAATGCAAAATGGTGGCAGCCACTTTTGAAGACAGTTGGGCAGTTTCTTACAAAATGAGCAAACTCTTACCATACAATCCAGCAGTTGCACTCCTTGGTTTTTACCTAAAGGAGTCAAAAACTTCCATTCACAGAAAAACCTGCACACAGATATTTATAGCAGCTTTATGCATAGCTGCCAGACCCTGGAAGCAACCAAATTGTCCTTCAGTAGGTGAATGGACAAATAAGATGGCACATCTAGACAATGGAATATTATTTAGTACTAAACAGAAATGAGCTATCAGGCCATGAAAAGACATGGAGGACGCTTAGAGGCATATTACTAAGTGAATGAAGCCAGCCTGAAAAGGCTACTACTGTATGATTCCAACTATATGACATCCTGGAAGAGGCAAACCTGCAGAGACGTTGAGGTATCAGTGATTGCCAGGGATCGGGGCAGTAGGGTTGGGGAGGAAAGAGTAGGCAGAGCGCAGATGGTTTTAGGGCAGGGAAAATACTCTGTATGGCACTATAACGGTGCATGTGTGTGTGTCGTTATACATTTGCCCAACACCATAGCACGTACAACACCCAGAGTGAATAGTAATGGGAACTATGGACTTTGGGTGATAATGTGCCAGTGTAAGTTCATCAATTTGTTTTCTTTTATTTTTAAAGGTATTATTTATTTATTTGAGAGAGAGAGATAGAGCATGAGCAGGGGGGATGGGCAGAGGGAGGGGGAGAAGCAGGCTTCCCACTGAGCAGGGACACCCCCCCCCCCACCAACACGGGACTCGATCCCAGGACCCTGGGATCATGATGTGAGCCAAAGGCAGACGCTATACCAACTGAGCCACCCAGGCACCCCCATCAATTTTTTTCGTAAGTGCATCAATTATAACAAATGTAGCGCTCTGGCAGGGGGGTGTCAATAATGAGGGGGGTTGTACAAATGTGGGAAGAGGGGGTATATTAGAAATCTCTGTGCTTTCTGCTCAATTTGGTTGCGAACTTCAAACTGGTGTAAAAATGAAGTTTATTAATTAAAAAAAAAAAAAGCTTAAAAAAAACTGACTGTGGGTTTAATGAACCAGAACTTGATCATGCGAATATTACCAATCAGGTCTTTTTCAAACATTGTCCGGGTGACTAATAACAAATTTGTTCAGAAATGTTCGTTGGTGGGGCCTTCAGCTCACTCCCTGAACAGGAGTGTCTTTTTTTTTTTTTTCCTCCAGCAAGATGTGCTGGTTCAGCAGTGGTGTGTCCCCTCTGTTTTTATGCCCTGAAAGCCGCATTGTGTGGGTTCAGCCTCCGTGCCCGTTGGCAATTTGCACTAATTGTTTACAGTGCTCTAATTTTTACACTCTCTTTAAAGGATCTTTGTGTGTGCTGATTGCAGGAGGTAATATTTCCGGCATCAGTAACCATGGTAATGAATCATCTCCGCTCCGAATTGGTGCCAGCTCCACTCCTGTCTAGATAGTAGCACCCCGGTGTTTTGCTAATGAGCGACTTTTCATTTGCTCGTAGGAGGACGCTTCCACTTCTTCGCATGTTTGCTTGTGTTTTGTTAAAGGCTCTTCCTTGAGAACAACATGAGAAAAAATAAATCCCATTTGGTAAAACCTTGATCTCAAAAGGAAAACCTGCCTAGTTCCAGAAAGCAAAGCAGGCAGAATGAAAACCTTTGAAGGTTCTATGGGGAGGCCATTCCCGCCTGCTCCAGGCTCCAGTCCTACACGGCGCCCCCCACCCCACCGCCCCCCAAGCATCGATGTTCTCTTTCAGGCATGCACAGAGAGCTTTCCATCAGCATTCTCCTGTAACTACTGGAGAAAGGAGTTTTTTTTTTTTTTTAAGATTTTATTTATTTATTTATTTGACACACAGAGAGAGACAGCGAGAGAGGGAACACAAGCAGGGGAGCGGGAGAGGGAGAAGCAGGCTTCCCGCCGATCAGGGAGCCTGACGTGGGGCTCGTTCCCAGGACCCTGGGATGATGACCTGAGCCGAAGGCAGACGCTTAACGACTGAGCCACCCAGGCGCCCCGAGAAAAGGGTTTAAATATTTCAAAGACTTATGTTATGAATAATTTAAGAGAAATAAAGAAAGCTCCTAAACTCTCTTTGAATTATGTAATGGAAGCTTTGAAATATGTTAGCATTTTGGCTTATCAGATTAAACTTATTATTATTTTTTTTTTGGTGGGAAGATCGAAGTGGAACTGTAAGCTATTGTCGCCCTTTATTTCACTGACTAATGATTCTAGGAGAGACAGAGAGCTTCTTAACCTTGGAAGAGATAAGAGCCCTGTGGTAATGGACCCTCTTTCCATCTACTCTACAAGCTATTTCCACGAACAATTGACAGGATACTCTCACTAGCTTTTAAAACATTTGAATCCCATAGTGCTGCTACTTCTAGCCTAGGTGGCATTTTGACTGAGAGCTAAGGAAAACTGATATCCAGAATACCTGCTGAGTGTTCTTCCTTCCTAGTCACTTAAATACAGACACCTGATCCTATGATTCTGGTGTGGATAGTGACTCAATGCTGAACCTTCACTCACAGTGATAGCTTCACGAGAGGCAAACGCTTGGTGCTTTCCACGGAGTCTTATGTGCTTTACGTGTGTTAACTTATTTAACCTTATAATGACTCTACAATGTACACATTTTTTTTTTAGATTTTATTTATTTATAGCACAGGGTGTCGGGGAGAGCCCAAAGAGGAGCTTAATTTCACAACACTGAGATCATGACAGGAGCTGAAATCGGGAGTCGGACCCTCAACTGACTGTGCCACCCAGGCGCCCATGATGTACACATCATTATTTCCATTTTACAGATGAGGAGGGAGGCACAAAGAGGTTAGGTAGCTGGTCCAAGACTACCTGGATGGTAAACGGCAGGACCAGGATTCACATCCAGGAAGTCTGAGTGTAGAGCTCTTGGTATTATTCACATACCTGTGTATCTATAGATCCATCACAACACTCTACCATACAAGGAAGCACACAGGAGGGCTCACTGAAGTCTCAGCCCTGGGGTGCCTGGGTGGCTCAGTCGGATAAGCTTCTGCCTTTGGCTCAGGTCATGATCCCAGAGTCCTGGGATTCCCTGAGCAGGGGATCCCTGCTCAGTGGGCAGCCTGCTGCCCCCTCTGCCCCTCCTACTGGTGCTCTCTCTCTCTCTCAAATAAATAAATAAAATCTTTATAAAAAAATCTTTTTTTATAAAGATTTTATTTATTTATTTGAGAGAGAGAGAATGAGAGACAGAGAGCATGAGAGGGAGGAGGGTCAGAGGGAGAAGCAGACTCCCTGCCGAGCAGGGAGCCCGATGCGGGACTTGATCCCGGGACTCCAGGATCATGACCTGAGCCGAAGGCAGTCGCTTAACCAACTGAGCCACCCAGGCGCCCTAAATAAATAAAATCTTAAAAAAAAAAAAAATCAGCGCTGCCACTTGCCATTTGCCTCATATAAATTCCTTTCTCTTGCTGCATCTCAACTTCTCCAAGAAATGGAAATCATGGGGCGCCTGAGCGGCTCAGTCGTTAAGTGTCCGCCTTCGGCTCGGGTCATGATCCCAGGGTCCTGGGATTGAGCCCCACATCGGGCTCTCTGCTCAGCAGGAAGCCTGCTTCTCCCTCTCCCACTCCCCCTGCTTGTGTTCCCTCTTTCGTTGTGTCTCTCTCTGTGAAATAAGAAATAAAATCTTTAAAAAAAAAAAGAAAGAAATGGAAATCACAGCGCCTGCTTCACAGGGTTCTTGGATGATCACATGAGATTAAGCATCTGAAAGCTTTTTAGAAATGCTACAGGTGCTATGCAAGTGGGTATATAAGGATGAGGATGAAGAAGAAGATGATAATGATTACTGGAGAGGTGGATCATAATGAAAAAACATATCCTTAAAGAATATTAAAATAAGTGATAATTAAATCATTCAAATTTCTCAGAATTGTGTGATTAAGAACTCACTTATTTCAAAATATTGTTCCTGTTGAATTAACTTGGAAGTTTACAACACATGGATCCGGAACAAGTATGAGACTGACTACTTAAAAACGGGATGTTCTTGGGGGTGCCTGGGTGGCTCAGTCGTTAAGCATCTGATTTCAGCTCAGGTCATGATCTCGGGGTCCTGGGATTGACATCATTTGGTGTCAGGCTCTGCATTCAGCCAGGAATCTGCTTCTCCCTCTCTCTCTGCCCTTCCCACAGCTTGTGCTCTCTCTCTCCCTCTCTCAAATAAATAAATAAAATCTTTTTTTTTTAAATGGGATGGTCTGCCGTCATTGTTAATTTTGAAAATATCCATCTTTTTTTGGGGAGATTAACATGTCACATGAGAAAACAAACAGCAAATCCCTTGAAATGACTCCGAGTATGGACAGAAACAAGTGACCCCCAAGTGACCCCGGGACATTGCAATTGGGCCATTCACATCGAGGGTGACACAGGAAGACGAAAGAGCACAGCTACAGCAGAGGAACCTGACGAAGGATAAAACTAAGTGGCATAAATGTTACCAAATACATGTTTTAATGCTTAGTTAGCAAGATATATTTTAGAGAGGGAGAGAGAGGAGAAAGCAAAAGGGAGAGAGGGAAGGAGAATCAGAGACCGAGAGAAATGATGGATTTCATCTTTGAGTCTCGATTCAGGTCTAAGAGTCCAACCACAGGAGGTTCAATTTTCTTCCTTCCAGAAACGATAACCTGACTCTTGATTTTTCCCTTTAGACATTTTCCCAAGTAGAAAAAACGAGCTGCAAGAATATTTAATATACTTACAGAATTCTCCAAGTGGACTAAAATAATCACTTGCATTAAAGTGGAGATTTGTTTTTTGAACTTAGCTGTGCATCACCAATCATGTTAAATCTCTTATTATTGTAACTATGTTCCAGAATCCAAGTGACAGGTGGGAAATGTGGAGGCTTTGGTCTTTCCAACAGTAAACCACAGTGGAACCAGTTTTACTGGCATTTTCTTTAAAGACAGCACGACCATATTCCCTTAAAAAGTCCATTGCGGTGTTGCACCCATGAGTCATGAACTTTCCTGCTTCTGAGAAGCAGTGATCAGGTAAGAACATGCTTGCTGGCACTGGGGAGGGTGGGGAACAGAACAGCCCTCCTCGTAGTGAAGCGTTTTTTCGCGCATTTATCCCACTTCAAAACCTGTGACCGTCTTGGAAGGGATCCATGAACGCACACTCAAAGGGACAGATGGTGAATGAAGGAGAAAATGTGATAGTAGAAACGAATTTGCTTATGAAGGAGTCAGCTACTTGATATAATGTGGCAGGTTTCCATGGAGTACTGCATGGGCTTTGACTCAAAGACGAGAGGGCTTTCCCAACAGCTCGCTCCAGAGCAAGGACTGGTGTTTGGATCACCACTATTTACAGTCATTTCACAAAAGCTTCCCACACAGAGTCTAGGATTCCTGTGGCGAGTACTCTGCTCTCCCCTCCCCGGCCATTCCTGCGGGGCCCCGGCTTCCCTCTCTGCTCCTGCGCAAGGGCACCCAGGCTGAGAAGCATCCACGATAGCTTCTCCACCCCAGGCACGGCGCTGGGCTCAGAAAGCGACACAGATGCCTGAAAGAGACACACATTCTCCTGGAGCTCCCAGTTCGGAGGATGGGGTTAAACAGGAAAGATGTCATTTCAGGGAGACAGAGTATTAGGAACGAATGAAGCAGCCAGGCATGAGGCTTCAGGGAGCTGTGGGTACTGCGGCCATCTGGAGAGAGCAATGTGAATATGCAGATTTTTGTGTGAAAATGTCTGAGTTTTCTAAAACACTTATGGCAAAGCAAAACACACTGAATTCAGCCTGCAGCCTGCCAATTCGTGACAGGTGGGAGGGCAAGAAGCCGGAGTATGAATGGCCCCGAACACACCAGTACCTTCCTTTCTTTCTCCTTGGAACAGTAGAGTTAGGACTGTTATCTTAAACAAAACAAAACACGTCAAGGAAAACAAGAAGAACAAACAGCTTAAGATCCTACGAGGCGTTAAGAGCATGGCCATAAAACGCTGGAGTCAGGGAGGGCACCGCCTGGGTTTAAAGCCTCGTTTGGAGCTTGCAAGCTGTGTGGGCTTGGGGCGGGGGGTCACTTCACCCCAACACCTCAGTTTTCTCATCTATGCAACGGGGAGAATAATATTAGTCACCACCTTATGGGTTGGGAGGATAAAATTAGTTGATACAGATAAAGTGCTTGGAAGTGTGTCTGGCACCATATAAATGTTAGCTATTCTTATAGTTACTTAGACAGATGACTTCAGACCATCAGGATCTCAGAAAATGCAGTGAAGAGGTTTATGTGACACATGATGGCTTCACCCTCCAGGCAGTCCTTTATAGCAATATCCCCTCCAACCCTCATCTCTACCCTATATCTTTTTCCCAGCTGTGTCCTGGATCATACCTTCTTTCCAGATCTAGACTTTCCAAATCTACCTTAGGCTGTATCTTCTCTTCAGACCTAGACCAGCACTGCAGAAGCTGTTGTGTGCATGTGAATCACCTGAAGATCTTGCTAAAAATGTGTACTCTAATTCAGTGCCTCTGGAATGGGACCTGAGATCCTGCACTTCTAACAAGCTTGAGGGTTTCACCAACTTTGAGAAGCTACAAAACTAAACAAGCTGCCTCAACATCCTCTTCCAAACCAAGTTTTATATCAAAGCTTGCTTTTTATTCATTTATTTTTAAAGATTTATTTATTTTTAAAGAAGGGGGAGAGAGAGAGCACGAGAGCACAGGGAGGGGCAGAAGGAGAGGGAGAGAGAATCTCAAGCAGACTCCCTGTTGAGTGTGAAGCCTGATGCGGGGCTGAAGCGGGGATCAAGCTCACAACTCTGAGATCATGACCTGAGTTGGACACTTAACCGACTGAGCCACCCAGCCTCCCCTCAAATCTTGTTTTTTAAAGTTTGAAGTGTCCTTTAGCCCAAGATCTAGTCTATATGATGATACCCTCTGTTGCCACTTCACAGCTCTCTTGAATGGCAGCCATGGAAAATGGACCCTGGGCCCATAGAATATTCCAGCCCTTGTTATTAGCTCCATCTGCCTCTTCATGTTTTCCATGGCTCAGGCACAAACTGCCTCCAGTGGGAGTGTTCTAGTAGGTGTCTAGTATGAATAGAGTTTTCAAAATCATTCTCCAATCTCATGACACTGTGAGGAAAATCATTTTTTTTCCCAGAATAAACACAACAAAACAGAATGTTGTGCCCGTGGATTCATCTTCTTTCGAGACAGTAATTTCATAAAGGTGAGGACTTCTTGGTCACTTTAACTCCTTCCACCCTTGCTCTGTTAGATCCCCTGCATACAGTCAATCCTCAATAAATGTGAGGAGGACATGAATGCATTTCCACACTGCATGAACAATTTGACCACATTCCATACCATTATATTGTTCCAAGATGCCCAAGCCACAGATATCCTATGAATTTATGAGGATGTCCCAATTCTCTTGGCTCAAACTTCCCCCAAAACCCAGGAAAATGGAACTACCAGGCTTCTCTATATTGACTTGTACACATCCCAGACACAAAGTAGCAGAAAAGAGTGTTATTAAAAGAAAGAAGAATCTGTGAGCAGGTATTTTAAAATGGGAAAACAATGGGGTGCCTGGGTGGCTCATTCAGTTAAGCGTCTGACTCTTGGTTTTGGCTCAGGTCATGATCTCAGGGTCCTGGGATCGAGCCCCACGTCAGCCTCTGTGCTCAGCATGGAGTCTGCTTGAATTTCTTTCTCCCCCTCCCTGTGATTCTCCCCCCTACACTTGTTCTCTCTCTCTCTCTAAAATAAAAAAAATAAATCTTTTTTAAAAAAGGGAAAATGACAATAGCTTAAAGCATGGGAATATTTCACAGTCTTCCCAAAGCTCAAATGTAACCAGCTCCCAGGGCCATTTATTCTTTACACTACAATTGAGGGCACTCTTGGGGGAGTTTTATGGTGGTCTCTATCCCCACCTTGAGCCCACACAGCTCCAGGCTCAGATACCACATCAGTGACTCTCCCCTATCAGTTTCATTCACTCATTCATTGACTTGTCCATTCAGCAAATGTTTATTTCAGCCTGTTCGCTGGCTGACATGTGGGAGCAGGCAGCATAGTGGATTTGTGTTAGAACAAGAGGAAAAGGTGCGAATTCTATTAAACACAGATGATGTGTGTACCGTGTACTGGGGAGTCTGGGAAGGACAGAATTGAAGTCTGGTATAAGTCTCATTCCCCAGCCAGCTCCTTTGGGGCTGCTGCAAAGACAAGCCTGAAGGTGTGGCCCCATGTCCCGTGTTGAGAGGCTGGCAATGGGTGATATCAACTCAAGCCAGGGTCAGAGACCGTTCAAGAGCAGTGAGTGCAGGGGCGGAGGTCGGGGGGAGGGCAAGAGTAAAAGCACCAATGGCCCAAGCTAGGACAAGTCCTCGGACCCAGGTGAAGTCCCACTGGGGACTCCGTATGGCTGGGGTGTCCCACATCTCTTGCAAACCTCTCTACTGATCCTTCTGTCTCTGTGGGTGAGGGGTTTCTTGAGGAGATTGACAGAGCAGGAGCTCAAAAAGAATCTGTTGAAAAGAAATGTAACTGAATTGAGATGTGGCTGACAAATACCACATGGAACCAAAATGCAAAGGAAGCATTTGACTTTGGGAAAAATAGAAAAAAACCACATAAAGAAGATAATGGGCATTAGAATACAGAGAGTAACAGAAATCACAAAAGACTCTGTGCCCACATCCTCTGAACACATCGTGAAGAATCTAAACCATTTTAGTGGGGGACACAAAAGGTTTCATAGGGAATAATAGATGCTTTACTCACAGAATGATGTTGGAGTTCAATAGCACCTTCAGTTCACTCCACGGTTTGACGTCAAGGGTCTCTCTTCCTCCCCACCGAGGCCCTGGGAGGGACCCAAGGAAGGTGTTATTCTGAGCTAACCCGTGAGAAGCCAAACGCAAGCTTCTCAAATGCTGGCCCACAGATCACTCACATCAGACTCACATGAGGAGCGTTGGGTTCCTGATCTTTGTCAGAATCTCTCAGGAATTCACATTTTCAACAACCTCGCCAGGTGATTTGTAAGTGCACTCAAGGTTGAGAAGCTGTGGCTCCAGAGGTTTAGGAACTTCACACACGTGCACACACACACACACACACACACGGCCAAGACCAGAGCCCAGCTCCCTGGTCCCACGGCTTTCCCTCTCAGCCCTCTGTCTCTCATGAGATCCTGGTGCCCTTTGCCATCCATTCCACACTGGAGTTTCTGAGTTGCTTATCAACACTCAAATCTATCTTTTTTCTTTAGAGAGCAGGGTTCAGATGATTTTTTTGGGAGGCATATGAGTAAAAGATGAGTGTCTCTCTCTTTTTTTAAATTTATTTTTGTTATAGAGAGAGTGAGTGGGGAGGGGCAGAGGGAGAAGAAGAGAGAGAATCCTCAAGCAGAGTCCCTGCTGAGTGTGGAACCTGATGCAGGGGACTTGATCTCACCACCCTGAGATCATGACCTGAGCCAGAATCAAGAATCAGACACTTAGCCGAATGAGCCACCCAGGCGCCCCAAGGTGAGTATCTCTTAAAAGCAACTCACTATTCATTCAGAACAGCCCTGCAGTCTTTATCATTTGGTGTCTTAGAGCCTGACCTTCCATCCGTCTTTTATCCCAAATTGAAAGGGCCTGGTGGGACACAAAAGTTAAGCTATACATTTGTAATGAAACTCTTGTTTTACTTATGAAACCTGCACATTCTATGTTGGGATGAGGGTCCTTCTCCCTCTTTATATGGAGGGGGTGACTTCGTGCAAGCCTCAACACCTACTTTGTCCTGACGGGGGATGTGGGAAGGCACAGTCCAGCCTTCTCTCCTCCTCCCCTTGATGGCTGGCTCCTTGGTGGGAGAGCACATTCCACAGGGTTCCTTGTGCTGCAGGTTTCAGCAGGGTCTGCCAAGGAGATGGATGGGGTGGGTCAGACATAAGGAAGCCCACTCTTCCATAGGCATAAGCCACATTCTCCAGTAATGGCTTTGAATGTAATAAAGGTAACGTTCTGATGTCCCGTCCTCCTGACTCTCTGTTTGAAATGCATTGCCCATATTTAGTTGAATTTATGATTCTTTCCACTAAAAATTTTCCAGAGCTAAGAGGAAACAGAAGCTCGCCTCACTATTTGCAAGAACCCCCAAAACGTTTCTGCTTTAATGGATATACTTAAACAAGGAATTTAGCTGGGCAAGACTTACTCTTGGACATTATGTGCTGTTACCGAGGCAGCCGATTGTGGCAGCCCCGAGCCTCCCTTCTGTGTGCAGAACACACAACAATAGCCCTTATAAAAAACAAAACAAAACAGTAAGTCCAAGAATTCAGGCCAAGATGACAACCACAGTTCAGAGGACTTTTGGAAAGCGCTGTGTCTGTGGTGGTCTGAGAATTGTCTTCATTGCCTCTCTTCCCCGTTTTGTTACTGTCCGTGACTTCTTTTACTGGAAATCAACCTAAAAAGTGATGTGGTCTCCCAGTTTTGCTAACAAACTCAGGACATTTGAGTATTGATAAGATCATAGTACATGAAGAATGGCTAAGTCAATCACGCCCTCATAACTGAAGCAAGTACTGTATCCTAATTTTCGAAGCATCGGACATCCTTATGTTGCTTTCCTGACTCTGGGGCTTTTGTCACTTTGGGCCTGAAGTCCCACTGGGAGGTCAGAGACTTCAAAAAACGGCCAGGTGTGAGTTACCCGATTCTCAAAGACTTCCTGTCCCCCTCTTCAGTCTCAAAACTCCTAGAGGGTCCCGGCTGTCCAAATGTTCAGGAAAGTCCTCCATTTAAACACACATCTGAGTTTAGATGGCATATGGCAGAATGTGGAAGACGCACATACAGTAGTTAGAGAATTACAGTAGTACATAAAGAATTAATAATAATAGAGGGGGACTGAGAATGATCAATAAACACTAAGAGTCAAAGGGAAATTATGACAATAAATATTTGGGGGGATTTGGGATTGGGGGGAAGATCCTATAAAGCTGGAGGGTTCAGAGAAAGATTTTAAGAACGGGCCTTGCAGAGTGGATAAAATGAAGATTTACCTATAGAAAAAGGAAGGCCATCCTAAGCAGGGGCATGATCATACAATTCCTGACTAACTGGTTTCACCTGTATTCCTAGGGGAGCTTGAAACTGTGAGCAGATGAGGTATTAAGCCCCAGTTTGGGATCTTGGGTCTCAGTGGCCCCCATCTGGGGCCCGTGGTTTTCTTTCTCATGGCAGCATGCCCTGATCAGGGCCAACTTCCGCACTTCTGGGAGGAGAAGTCGTGTCCGACGTGGCCCAAAGGACAACACTAATGTTACCACTTCCTACCCGGAAGGCCTGAATTGAGTGAATGAACCCCTTTGAGCCTCAGTGTTCTCCTCTGTAAAATGGGACAATAATTTAGAGTTGCAGACTGTGGGAGTCAGGGAGGTCCCGGAGCCAGTCCCCTGGGACCATTCCAGTAACTTCTGCCCAGCCAGCATTTTGTGGTGTACTTTGTATGACTGTCTCCCCCACATAACCAACTCTTCCCTGTCTTTGAAACCTCAGCGTCCGACACCTAGGAAGGGCTCAGGTAAATGTTCGCTGAATAAATAAATGAATATGAGAAGAGAGAGAGAAAGGAGTAAGTGAAGTATAATACAACCTTCACCAGGACCTGTGATGTACTTTGTTGTGTTGTTGATGGGTTTCTCAAATCCTATTTATATGTTGAACTGCTGGTGCCAAAATCCTGAGTGTTTAGAAATTACTTTTAAGAGGTGGAAATCCAACCTGTGGATTTTATTTCCTGACCTAGAGAAGGAGGTGCCTTCTGAGGGCTCTGTTAGTTAGAGGGTGGATGACTGTCTCCCCGGCACAGGGAGCGGGGGTGGTTCTGAAACGAGAAGCTGTTCCCAAACTGGGGAATGGGTGGGAAATAGAGGGAGAGGGTGATTGAGGTCTGAGCCCATTCTGAGCAAGCTCCTGGGTGTCAGTGTTGGGCCCAGGGGATAGCCCTGCATGGGAATCAGGACTGCTGTGGGGAAGCCATGGCCAAGCTCTTGGAAATACTTGGACTAGAAGTCTCTGCTCATCCTAGCACAGGCCCACCTTTAGGCCAACTGCTGCTCTTGAGCCAGGGTCACCCTCACAGCGGTGCTGGGGACCCCAAATTGTGTGAGTCGGAGCAGACACCCCCTTCCCTGGGTCCAGGACTTACTTGGAGGACTGCCTTTTATTTCTCTTAAAAGTGCCTTTTCAAGTTCTGCATAGAGAGTTTGCTGGGGAAACGAAGCATGGATGAAAAAAAAAATGTTAACTCAAAAGTGAGGATAAGCCACCGTGGAATTTACCACACTACCTTTGGCTAATAAATAAAAATAAAATTCTTCCCAAGTGAAATAAGAGGCCACAGGAGCACCTAGAACATCACGACCTTGCTAAAAGAGATGAGGCTATCCGCAGATGCTCCAGCAAAGTGCTTCCTGCTTTGACATCTCCATAAACCACAAGATTATCTGCAAAGCTGATCCGAGGGGAATCGGTGTTCCCATTATTAACACCTCAAACAACAATGTCAAATAGGAGCTGGGGAGTTCATAATCGCTAAACCGTATCACCTAAGAAGGCAGCGATTAAAAAAAAATCTCAGCATGGTAGAACCTTAGCAAAAAATCTAGTCCAACCTCCCTATTTTCAGACAGAGTAGAGGTGTGGAAAGGCCCCCTGGTCTTGACTGGCAGAATGGGGATTAGCATCCCTAATTTGGGCTTCTTTCTGCTATACTGATGCTTCCCTGAATAAATTGGATAGCAAAATATCTATTTCGTGATTTCTAGATACATATCTAGACATTCCCATAAACCTGTGGCTTTTTAAGTTTTGCTTACAAGTTGCACCTAATAAATTTTGCTGAAATGAGATCATTTATAGGAACAGAGTCTTTCCTGAAAGGGATTAACCCTGACACAAAACTTGTGTTTGGGGGGAGTTCATCTGGAGCATTTAATCAAGAATGGAAAACTTGGGGCACCTGGGTGACTTAGCTGGTTAAGTATCCAACTCTTGATTGAAGTGCAGGTCTTGACCTCAGGGTCATGAGTATAAGCCCCACATTGGGCTCCACGCTGGATGCAGAGCCTACTTAAAAAAAAAATTCCTGAGAAGTAATTGAGACCAAGAAGCATCATCAAGTGGTTTAAAGACAAACGTCCACTGGAGACTGTGCATGGCCTTGCTTCGGAGGCGGCAGGAAGTGGGCTGAGTGGTCTGCAGCTACACTGAGCAAGGGGACTGAGCAGCTCCAGCAAATTGGCTCCAAAGTGTGTGGGGAGTGGAGGCCAAGCGGGGCTGCAGGGTGGCAGCTCATCTATGACAGAGGACGCAGGTGATGTCTGCGGAGTCACAGGCTTGGTGTCCCGCTCCCCATGCTGAGATTGCTCAGGCGTTCAGCTAGCACTGATTGCATTGGATTGAAAGACAGATGCCATGAAGCCGAACCCAGTCGTGGAGGCACGAAGGGCAGCCTGGGGCGATAGGGAAGAGCTGAGCAGAGAGCTGCAGACTCTGAAGGAAAACGAGAGAAAACGAGAGTCCTGTGTGACTGGCAGTGCTGGGTTTTCCAAAGGCAGATAGGGCTCTCAGTTGGGGCATTGGCAGGATGAAGGGCACAAGAATGATCATCCACCAAAGTCCTGATATGGCAATAAAAATACAGAAAGACGCTACTTCAGTTTCAAGAAACGTGAACCGTAAACATGCACCCCAATGTTCATAGCAGCAATGTCCACAATAGCCAAACTGTGGAAGGAGCCGAGATGCCCTTCAACAGATGAATGGATAAAGATGTGGTCCAAATATACAATGGAATATTACTCAGCCATCAGTAAGGATGAATACCCATCCATCAACATGGATGGAACTGGAGGGGATGATGCTAAGTGAAATAAGTCAAGCAGAGAAAGTCAATTATCATATGGTTTCACTTATTTGTGGAACATAAGGAATAGCATGGAGGACATTAGGAGAAGGAAGGGACAAATGAAGGGGGGGAAATTGGAGGGGGAGATGAACCATGAGAGATTATGGACTCCGAGAAACAAATTGAGGGTTTTAGAGGGGAGGGGGGTGGGCGGGATGGGTTAGGCCGGTGATGGGTATTAAGGAGCATGGAGCACTGGGTGTTATACGCAAACAATGAATCATGGAACCCTACACAAAACCTAATGATGTACTGTATGGTGACTAACATAACATAATAAAAGAAAAGAAAAAGAAAAAGAAACGTGCACCTTGTATCTTGTGTGTTGAGTTCTTTGTCCACTTAGGCAGTTCTGCAATGTTTTCAGTGCTTCGGGCTTTGAACACCTCAGGGCCTGGGACTGAGGCTCCGTGAGAGCTCCCCGAAGACAAGGAAGCCAAACCGCATTAGGCTTTGGAGGGACTCAGGAGAGAACGCCCCTCCTGAGCTGTGGTCTACTGTGGAGACGCTCCAGTTTATGTCAGAACTCCCCCTCCCCACCTTTCCACACCACCACCCCCTTCTCCAGCGTCATTGCTCAGAAGGAAGGATTTGCCCCAAGAGACCTTATTCTGTGTGGACCACGGGTGTTCAGAGCAAATGACCTTTTCTACTTAATTAAATCATGGCGCATCTTTTCTTATCTCGTGTTCTGCTGATTTAATTCCGCTTCCTACAGATTGTTCCCAAATCCCATCTCTCGTCTGACCATTCACTCTTGACCCAGACCCTCTCATCTGAAGGTCTGCCAATCAATTACACTTAACGTCTCCCTGTTACTTCACATCATTGCCTCTCAAAGTGCACACGCCACCGTCCCCATCAGACTAGCCCTGCCGACTACTCTATTTCCAGTATCGGCACCCCCAGCTCCTCGTCATCTGGGTTTACAAGCATAGATCATTTTTTATCCTATCTTCTCTCAGTTTAGGGTTTGTGCCCTGTCAATCTTTCTTTCCATTGTCCTTTCATATCTGTACTCTCCTTTCTAGAAACAAAATCGCCTGGAGAATTCAGGCCGGTGCATTCAGAATTAGTTCACTTACGGCAATTAACAGTTTCAGTCAGTAAATGTTTGCTCAGAGAAAGGACGCAAGAAAGAATCCAGAGTTTGCAAGCCTTCATGAGACGTGAGTCACAGGAAGGCGGGAGCAGCGTCTGAATTATCCCCGGCGCCCAGCTAAGTAATGGCACAGCTGACTGAATGCTAGTTAGAAGGACGATACAAACAGATGGTTCCTTGGTCCTTCTTCCAATCTCTGTGCCTGTTAATCCAGCCTATTAAACTTTCATAAATAATTTATATTATTAGGTTTCTCCTTTCTTCAAAAATTTCAGGTTCCTATTAAAAACTTCCTTTGTGGGCGCCTGGGTGGCTCAGTTGGTTAAGCGACTGCCTTCGGCTCAGGTCGTGGTCCCGGAGTCCTGGGATCGAGTCCCACATCGGGCTCCCTGCTCAGCAGGGAGTCTGCTTTGCCCTCTGACCCTATCCCCTCTCATGTGTTCTCTCTCATCCTCTCTCTCTCAAATAAATAAATAAAATCTTTAAAAAAAAAAAATTTCAGGTTCCTATTAAAAACTTCCTTTGTGGGTGCCTGGGTGGCTCAGATGGTTAAGCGTCTGCCTTCGGCTCAGGTCGTGGTCCCGGAGTCCTGGGATCGAGTCCTGCATCGGGCTCCCCGCTCTGTGGGAAGTCTGCTTCTCCCTCTGCCTCTCTCGCTCTCTCTCTCATGAATAAATAAATAAAATCTTTAAAAAATAAAATAAAATAAAATAAAAACTTCCTTTGTGTGTCATTCAAGAACTTATGCATGTGGCCTCAAGCAGAGAAGAGACAGGAGTGTACGTGTGTGTCTGTATGTGCGTTTGCATGTGTGTGCGTTTGTGTATGTTGTGTGTAGTGTTTGTATGTGTTTCTGTGTCTGTGTGCGTTGGTGTGTACGTTTGTGTGTTTGCATTGTGCATGTGTGTGTGTACATTTGCATGTGTGTGTTTGTTTACATGTGTGTGTTTGTGTCTGTGTTTGCACTTGTGTGTTTGTATGTGTTTCTGTGTCTGTGTGCGTTGGTGTATACGTTTGTGTGTTTGCATTGTGCATATGTGCGTGTACATTTGCATGTGTGTGTTTGTTTACATGTGTGTATTTCTGTGTCTGTGTTTGCACTTGTATGTGTGTTTGTATGTGTTTCTGTGTCTGTGTGCGTTGGTGTGTATGTTTGTGTGTTTGCATTGTGCATATGTGTGTGTACATTTGCATGTGTGTGTTTGTTTACATGTGTGTATTTCTGTGTCTGTGTTTGCACTTGTATGTGTGTTTGTATGTGTTTCTGTGTCTGTGTGCGTTGGTGTGTACGTTTGTGTGTTTGCATTGTGCATGTGTGTGTTTGTTTACATGTGTGTATTTGTGTCTGTGTTTGCACTTGTATGTGTGTTTGTATGTGTTTGTGTGTATGTTTCTGTAGTTGGGGGATAGAAAAGGGGTGAGACTAGAATTGATGAGGAGGGTGGAGGGAAGAGAGCAAATTATCCACCAATCCCACACATGTCTCTCCCTGGAATGCAGGTCATTGAGGTTCTGAACCTTGAGGACGAGGACTCAACTGACCAACAAGCATTTTCCCTGTTTATTTCCAGGGCGAGTCCTCTCTTGAGCAACCTCCTCTGATGGGATTTTTACTCAATATTTACTTTTGGGGGCGATCTGCCTTCAGTGACCGCGAGGCTTTCCAAGGTGAGCGGGTGACTCCAGGCTGGGCCTCTGAGGACATCTCCTGCACGTTCAGTTCACTGGGTGGAGACAGGCCACACAGGAGGGCGCGGTCCCAGCTGGCCCCTGGAGCCAGCCACCGCGCTTTCTCCCTCCCGAGTTGCGCTCCCCTGAAATGGGCTGGAACCCGCACAGAGGCAGGCGGGGAAGCACCACAGCTGCTGAGCACGTCGATGACCTTGACAGCAGAACCCTGCTGAGCAAGCCCGCATCCAGAGAACTGTTGTCCACGTCTGCGCCTGGCAGACTCACTCATGCCGGGAGCTCAGGTGGCATCCGGGAGCAGAGGACTCGGCCAGGGGTGGCTCCAGCGGCTGGACACAGAGAGACAGGTGGAGGAGGGGCCAAGACAGGATTTCTGGCCTCAGGGGCCAAAGGGGAGGGGATGGCGGGATGGTGTTTTTTTCAGGATGGGTTCTTTTCATTAGCTATTGCAGTCATTTGTAAGACAGCAGAAATGATGCCTGACGGTCCACAATCGATTCTTCACGATTTTCTTTTCATATATCAGAAAGCCAGTCTTTTCTCTCTGTAAACACACCTGGAGCAACAAAGGGAGCGATGTTGGCTTTTTCAGTTAGTGAGATTAATTATTTGGAGGCCATTTGAGTTTTGAAACCGTCCGGCCAATATTGCAGAGACAGAAACCTCCAGCAGATGGCAGCACGGAGACAGTAGCACCACAGAGTCCCCGACTCGCAAGCATTCACCTTGTGAGCAGGCGCGCTCTTCTCATTGGAACCTGTGTTATGACTGGCTACCACCAAGTGTAGTATAGTCATAGCAGGGTGAGTCATTCATTTAATATTACTGAGTCATAAAATAAGAGAAATAGGAAAGGCTATTTTGCCGGCAAGTTCTAAAGCAAGGGCTATGTGTTTCTATCCCAATTTCCAGAAAATAAACATTGCAAATACTGTTGAAATTCATTGCTTCAACAAGGAATAATACCTGTTGCTTGGAAATTTGCTTTTGCTACAAGATCTGGAAAACTGAAATTCTGGATTTCTCCTATCTAATATAGACTTTTGGTAAAAGGGAGTCTCAGGGTTTTGGGTGTCTCTGAAAGGCTCCTGGTCTTTTTCCTAGACAACAGAAGATTGAACTTAGCTGTTTTAGTGACAGTTTCAGAGTTAATTGTATTCTTAGAAAGACATCATTCAGTGGCATTGCATATGTTCTTTTGGTCAAAACAAGTAGGCTGAAGTATAAACTTCATTATTATTCAAAAAGAAATGCAGAGTTTCTTAAATATGTCTATGAATCTATGTAGTTTCTAAGTGTATATATTTATAGTTTAGCATCTTTTTCTTATTTAAGAGATATATATCTGCCATGAATCTCTGATATATAGATATAGACCATAATTCACACTGTAGGAAAATGCTTTTAAGTCTAATTTCATGTTATAGTAAGACTGTAGACGGCTGCTGCCGTTGGAGGACTGTACTTGAGCCAAGTGGTATTTTTAAAAGCAAGCCAGTCTCTATCTAGCTGCTTGTAGCTGGCAAATCCTGGAGCCAACTGCAAAGCACGGAGCACCTTACCTTAGCAGACTGTCCTGAATGACGGAAATTGCATTTAGGATAAATGCCAGCTCATCTGGATGTACCTGAAATTCCTTAGAGGGCCATCTGAAAATGGAAGATGCTGACTCTTGCTGTCCATAATCCTCTGTGTGTCCTGTGCTATTTGGTTATCATACATCTAAGAAAAATCATTCTTACATTTGCTTCGATTCCATTGCTGAGGACCCAAGTCCCCAGTCCCACCAGTGAAACTTCCAGACGTGTGCTAGAAATGGCACCCATGGCAAAAGGGCTGACAAAGGGTTTAGAAGCTTTGACAAAAGTCACATTCAATCTTTGTCTCAGTCTCCTTGTCTGTAAAATAAGGGCTGTGGATGGCACGGCTTCTAAGGGATCTTTCAACTTTAACATTTCAGTATTTCTTCTTCTGGAGGTCCTAGGAGAGGGTTATGGATTGACTTACTTCTGTGCAACTCTGCCAGAAGTAAGAGAGAACATTCTCTTGGTGTCAGCACCTTCAGATAAGCTGGCTCAAAGGACAGTATCAAAGAAACAGGCCTTGCGTGATTTCCCAAAATTGCAGTCCTTATTTTTAACATACAGCTTTTAGTACTAGCTCCCTAAGTCTCCGATCCTTACAAAGGTAAATATTGTGCTTTCTGGAACTACATTCAGAAAAGCAATTCTCTATATCTGTGTGCATTGCCTCCTGGCAGGAAGCAAATGACAGCTCACTCCTGTGTAATTGATCTGCAGCATCTTAGTTTCAAGGCTTAGCCAAAGTAGTTACTAATAGATTTTAGATGACAGATATGGAATTTTCATCTCTCATCCTTCAGTGGGAAAATCAGAAGGACAGAACTGTGATGGTAGGTTTTGATGCCTTCATGGTAATTTTGGGAAAGCCTAAAACAATGTTAAGAAAAAAATATTGGAATATGTATATATCAGTGTCGTTTCAGTCGTCTTTTTAATGAACACAAATTTATTTATCTGGCAGGTGAGCTCAATTATTTGCATTATTGTCAAATCTCAAACTGGGGACCATGTATAAAAGCACCAGAACAATGCATGGAACAGTCACTCAACAAATGTTAATGCCATTTTGTACAGAGTGTACTTGAAGGGTGATTATTTGTAATCATCTCAGGGATATCTAGATTATATGACAGCAGCTCACGTTAGGAGACTGAAGATAAACAGATTATCTTAAATAAATGTTGGCTAGTTTCACACAGTATTTTCTTAGACCTTAGTCTAAGACCTAAGTCTGATAAGACCTGAGAACCTTTTTTTTTTTTAAAGATTTTATTTATTTGAGAGAGAGACAGACAGAGATAGCGACAGACACAGTGAGAGAGACCACAAGTGGGGAGAAGAAGCAGGGTCCCCACTGAGCAGGGAGCCCAACTCGGGGCTCGATCCCAGGACCCTAGATCATGACCTGAGTGAAGGCAGATGCTTAACCCCAGGCCTGAGAACTTTGAAGATGAATTATCCTGAAATATCCAAGATATATGTGCCCATGCAGCCCATTTTATCCCCTCTGGTCTGCATTCCTTTAATTTCAGCTACAAACGCTCAAAGACCAGTGTCTCCAGGAGGTTTGGGTCTTGAAGGTTTCCTTGTAAACTCTAGAAGCCGTGGGAAACATTGCATTAGGTACCAAGTGTTCACTAGATTTTCTAAAGTTGAGAAATCTCGAGAAGAAATAAAATGTACTACTGCAAGAAATGGACCTGCCTATCCCAGTAGTTAAGGATACTTGCTCATAGTTGTTATATTTTCACAGGATCTGCACCATAAGAGACTATCTCTTCATTGATAGCTGACACTCCTCTTGGTGATTACTAAATAGCAGGGCCTCAGCGTTTATGAGGTGGCTGAAGAGACAGCAGAGATACTCTATTCATTCTCAAGGTGCTTCAGGATGCAAATGATAGGAGCGAATACTGGGCACAAAGATTCTAGGGACTTGGGTGCTCATCAATTATGACCAAAGAAAATTTTGTTTGTGAGATTGCTCTGACAAAGAACATGTCAGGGTAACACAAGTCATAGCCCACGCTATCTTCTATCACCATGGTTACTGATTTACGGAGTCATCTTAACTCTCTGAAGTATCAATATGGAAAGACTTTATGTTTCCATTAAGAGCCATTAGCTGTGCTCTGTTGAACACCCCATCCCTTGCTCTCTGGCCAAGCCTTGCTTAATTAGTCCAATTATATAAACCTTTAGTATTTCCAGTTATTAGCACAGTCTCATTCTAAAGGTAACCAGTCTTGTTTATTTTCTTTAAAACCACATTTTTTTTTATTGAAGTAAGCTTTATGCTGTAACATGCATTGTATCTTACATGCAAGATTCAATGACTTTCAACAAAGGTATACACCTGTGTAGGATGCAAAACGAATACACAAAAATCAATTGTATTTTGTACACTAACAGTTAAAAATCTGCAAATAAAATTTAGAAAATGATTCCAGGGGTGCCTGGGTGGCTCAGTAGGTTTAGCATCTGTCTTTGGCTTGGGTCATGATCCCGGGGTCCTGGGATTGAGCTCTGAATCGGGCTCCTTGCTCAGTGGGGAGCTGCCTTCTCCCTCTCCCTCTGCCTGCCACGCCCCCTCTTGTGCTCTCTTTCTCTGTCAACTAAATAAATAAAATCTTAAAAAAAAAAAGAAAACAATTCTATTACAGTTGCATAAGAAAAAGATAAAATATTTAAGAATGAATTTACAAAATAGTGTAAAACTGGTACCCTAAAAATGATACATTGTTGAAAAAATTTGAAGAAGATTAAGAGAAGACATCCCATGTTAATAGATTGAATGGCTTGTTAAAATGGCAATATATGGGGCGCCTGTGTGGCTCAGTCGTTAAGCGTCTGCCTTCGGCTCGGGTCGTGGTCCTGGGGTCCTGGGGTCCTGGGATCGAGCCCCGCATCGAGCTCCCCACTGGGCGGGAGGCCTGCTTCTCCCTCTCCCTCTCCCCCTGCTTGTGTTCCCTCTCTGGCTGTGTCTCTCTCTGTCAAATAAATAAATAAATAATCTTAAAAAAATAAAATAAAATAAAATATACAATTTAAAAATAAATAAATAAAATGGCAATATACTACAAATAGATCCACAGATTTAGCATGACTCCTATCAAAATCCCAGTTACCTTTTTTTTTTTGCAGAAATTGACAAGCTGGTCCTAAAATTCATATGGAAATGCAAGGAACCCAGCATAGCCCAAACAATCTTGAAAAATAATAAAACTGGAGAACCCACACCTGCCAATTTTAAAACTTACTTTAAAGTTCCAGTAATCAAGACAGTATGAGACTGGCATAAGATAGCCATAAGGCTAAGCCAGAATTAAATTCAGCCCAGCGATAAACGCTTACACTTTTGGTCAATTAATTCTTGACAAGGGTGCCAAGACTATTTAATGGGGAAAGAACAGTCTTTTCAACAAATGGTGTTAGGACAACTGAACATTAAAATAAAATGAAGTTTGACTTCTACTCACACCACATACAAACATAACTCAAAATATATCGTAGACTTAACTGTAAGAAAAAAAATGCAGGAGTAATCTTCATTAACTTGAATTAGGTTTCTTAGATATGACACCAGAAGCACAAGCAACAACAACAACAAAAATAGAAAACCTGAACTTCATCAAAATCAAAAACTTCTGTACTTCAAAGAACACCACCGAAAAAGAAGGGAAAAAAGATAACCCATAGAATGGGAGAAAAAAATACACAAATCATGTCTTAAAAGGGACTTGTTATATAAAAAAACACAAGTCAAAATGAAGATTCAAATAGACATTTCTCCAAAGAAGATATGCAAATGACCAATACTGACAAGATGCTCAATATCATCAGTTATTAAAGAAATGCAAATCAAAATCATAATGGTGTGTGCAGCAAAGGAATCTATCAAGAAAATGAAAAGGCAACCTATGGAATGGGAGAAAATATTTGCCAATTATGTATCTGACAAACGGTTAATATTTAAAATATATAAAGAGCAAATACAACTCAAGAGCAAACAAGCGAACACATTAAAAAATGGGCAGAGAATCTGAATAGACATTTTCCCAAAGAAGACATATGTGTGGCCAACAGATACATAGAAAGATGCTCAACACCACTCGTCATCAGGGAAATGCAAATCAAAACCACAAGGAGATATCCCCTCATACCTGTTAGAATGGCTAGTATCAAACAGACAAGGAATAACAAGTGTTGGTGAGGATGTGCAGCAAAGGGAAACTTTGTCTCGTACACCGTTGTTAGGAATGTAGACTGGTGCAGCCACTGTGAAGAACAGTATGGAGGTTCCTCAAAAAGTTAAACCTAGAGCTACCCTATGATCGAGCAATTGCACTACTGGGAATTTATCCAAAGGAAACAAAAACACTGACTCGGAAAAATATCTGCACCCTCAGGAGGCACTGCCGCATCATTTACAATTGCCGAGACCTGGCAACAACCTGAGTGTCCATCAGTAGGTGAATGGATAAAGAAAATGTGGAACATATATACAGTGGGAAATTATTCAGCCATAAAAAAGAAAAAAGACTGCCGTTTGTGACAACATGGATGGACCTGAGGACATTATGCTAAGTGAAATAAGTCAGAGAGAGAAAGACAAATACTGTATGATCTCTCTTATATGTGAATAATCAATCAATCAATCAATCAATCAAACCAAGCTCATAGATACAGAGAACTGATTGGTGGTTACCTGAGGCAGGGGATTGGAGGTAAGAGAAATGGGTGAACTGTTTTTGGGTTTGTTTTAGGTTAAGTAAATTGAACTTTAAAATAATTTCTCCCCAAATATTATAGTCATTACTTCCTCCTCTACCTCTATCATGTCTGCTGCATTTGATCATTTCACCTGCTATCATCCTAGCTCAGAAACATACACTGCATGATTGCAATAATCTAACTCAGTGATTCGCAACTCTGGTTCCCCATTAGAATCACCTGGAAGAGTTTTAGAAACATCCTTATGGGGGCTCCTGGGTGGTTCAGTCGTTAAGCGTCTGACTTCAGCTCAGGTCATGATCCCAGGGTGCTGGGATCAAGCCCCACACCGGGCTCCTTGCTCAGCGGGAAGCCTGCTTCTCCCTCTCCCTCTGCTGCTCCCCCTGCTTGTGTTCCTTCTCTCTCTGTCTCTGTCAAATAAATAAATAAAATCTTAAAAAAAAAAAGACTTTGGAGTAAAAGAGCCTTACAAAACCTCTTACACTCATAGTGTCTATTGTTGTTCCTTGAACATAGTAAGTGTTCAACATGCTTATTTAGTAAATAATTTTTATAGATAATTCTAAGTATATCAAAGGCAATTTAAGCCTGGCTGTAGTGCCCTTTGGTGGTGGATAGACTATATATAATATTCTGATTAAAAGGTTTCTTTTGGGGATGCCTGGCTGGCTGGGTCAGTACAGCATGTAACTCTTGATCTTGGGGTTGTGAGTTTGAGCCACACATTGGGTATGGAGATTACTTAAAAATAAAATCTTAAAAAAAAAAGGTTATCTTTTTATAGTGTAGCTTTAGAAAGAGATACAAAAATATCACAAAGCATTTAAAAATATTTACAACTCCCTGGGTATAGTTCTAATGTCACTCTTTCCTAAGTATTTTTTTCTAAGTATATACTCTTTCTAAGTATCCTAAGATTCTGCTAAATATATTTGGTCTATCCTCCCCAAAATGAATGTTTTTATAACCCTAACAAAAATGGACCAGCAAAATGAGGTGGAGTTCTTTTGAGGTCTATTTCCTGATTTTTATGTATTCCTTGCCTAGGGCAGCATTGGTATAAAAAAAAAAAAGTGACTGTATTATCACTGGGCTTTTTTTTTTTTTTTTAAGATCTTATTTTTAAGAAATCTCTACACCCAAAGTGGGGCTTGAACTCACAATCTTGAGATCTAGAGTCATATGCTCTTTCAACTGAGCCAGCCAGGTGCCCCAGCATTGGTTTTTAAATTTTAGATTTAAATTGATTCTCACGGGATGCCTGGGTGGCTCAGTTGGTTAAGCGTCTGCCTTTGGCTCAGGTCATGGTCCCAGGGTTCTGGGACCGAGCCCCATGTTGGGCTCCCTGCTCAGCAGGGAGCCTGCTTCTCCCTCTGCCTGTTGCTCCCCTCCTTGTGTTCTCTCTCTCTCTGACAAATAAATAAAAAAAATATTTTTAAAAAATATAATAAATTGGTTCTCACTAGTATCAAGCAATACAACTGAGTTTTAGATATTGACCTTGAATTGAGTGGCCTACTGAATCCACTCATTATTTCTATTTGTTTATGGACTCTTTTAGCTTTTTGATGTATGCAATCATGTCATCTATGAAAATACAGATTTACTTTTTCTTTTCCATCTTTATACTTTAATTTCTTTTTTTAGCCTCATACAGGTTAGGTCTTCCACTACAAAGTTGAATAAAAATGGTGATAATGGATATCCTTTTTTTATTCCCTATTGAAAAGAAAGCATTCAATATTTCATCATTAAGTATGATATCCTAGATTCTTTGTAAATATACTTTGTTCTAGTTTCCTGAGTGTTTGAGAGAGAGAGAGAGAATGAACCGGGGGAGGGACAGAGGAAGAAGCAGACTCCTGACTGAGCAAGGAACCCGATGTGGGACTCCATCCCAGGACCCTGGGATCATGATCTGAGCCGAAGGCAGACTCTTAACTGACTGAGCCACCCAGGTGCCCCTCCTGAGTGTTTTTTATGACTGAGTCTCAAATTTTATGAAATGCTCTTTCAATATATGCAAATATATGGCTTTTCTCTTTTATTTCTGTTATTATGATGAACTACACTGATTTTCAAATGTTAAACAAACTTTTCATTTCTGGAATAAGGCCCAATAATCCTTCATTTTGACAACATTCCTAGAAAAAGGAGATTTCTATATAAATGAAGTTTATTATCACCTTAAGAACAAAACTCTTCTTTAATACTTTTTTTGAAGGAGGTGGAAATATTTTAAAATTGTTTTGCTGGCTTTTATACCCTTTAATCATAACATACTGAACACAATTACATTTTTTTCCTACCGACTGAGAGTTATCATTGTCATTGACACTTATTCCACAAATATTTACTAGATGCCTTTTATTCTTTGTTCTGGTTAATGAATTAATGACCATTAGGGGTGCCTGGGTGGCTCAGTTGGTTAAGCATCTGCCTTCAGCTCAGTCTTGATCTCCAGGTCCTGGGACCAAGCCCCACCTCAGCCTCCCTGCTCAGCAAGGAGTCTGCTTCTCCCTCTCCCTCACCCCTCCGCTCTCCCTCTGCCCCTCCCCCCTCCTCCCTGTTGGTGCTCTCTTTCTCAAATAAATAAGTAAAATCTTAAAAAAAAATGTGCAGTGATATATAAAGGTTATGAAGTGTAGTCAATATCTACATGACACACTAGGTTTGGTTTTTATTGTTGCTGCTGATGTTATTTCTGTTGAGTATTTACCCTGCTTTTTGCCTGTTTCTTGCTATTTGACTGCCAAGTATTTCTTGCTGCTTCTAATGTACTTGTTTCTGGCATTCTGTCCCCACCTCTTAATTTGTTTTTTTAATAAGAAGGAAATAGCTAACCAACCTTGTTAGACCTATATGCAAAGTAAGAGTAACTTGGTTCTGAGTGTGGGTATACCCACTGTTCTGGAAGAAACAAATTCATGGTCTTTGTACTTTTTCTGACTGCCTGAGACCTTGTTTGCTTATTCATACATTCTGTTAGTCCATTCTATATTAAATAATTGAGATCACTGAATAAGTGACTGTTATGATATTTGAGTATATCACAGACCAAGCAGCATGGACTCAATTCAAGTTTGAATAACTGAAAGCAACAATATTCAAGTCAAATGCCAGTAATATACATATTTTATAGAAATTATAAAAATTTTGTATAAGATATAAAATCAACATTTTGTATATAACATAACTTTTAAAATAGTTTATAAATTCAATTAACACGTTCTACTTACTTATAATAACAACCTACATCAGTTAGAAAGATTTTTTTAAAAATACAACTCCCCAAGAATAAATGATATGCCCTTGTCACCAAACTTAACCATCACCTAGTGCTGCTTTCTTTATAAGTTTGTTTTCCTTTATACTTTGCTTTACCTACAGCTCTTGGTAGGTCTCCAACCTAATCATTCAAGCATTTATTAGACACTATGTCTAGTTTTTGTTTTAGTCACCAGGAACACCAAGTTGAAAACACGCCTCCAATTGTCCACAGTCTAATGTGACGGTGCACATCTGAGGGGATTCTGTGTGCTCCCTCCTGCCTTTGGGACATTTGGCAATGTCTGGAGATGTGCTTGGTTTCGGTTGTCACAAGTTTGGGAGGCGTGGGCCATGCCCGCTCGTGATCTACTGGCATCTAGTGGGTAGAGGCTGGGACTGCTGCTAAGCCTCCCATTGTGTAAAGGACAGGCCCCCACAAAGATTATCCAGGCCCAAATGTCAGTAGTGCTGAGGCTGAGAAATCCTGCCCTAAAGTGACAACCATCACGCAAACAAATAGGTATAAAACAAAGGGATATAAGTGGTAAACCAATGAAGGGCTGTTTCTGAAGATACCTTTTTTCATTTACAGGTACATTAAAACTTTATCATGGAAAATTTTAAACATACACAAAATAGAGAGAAGAGAATAATATACCCCATGTATCATCTCCAACCATTGTCAACACTCTGTCAATCTTGTCTCAGATATACCTGGCCCCTCTTACTCTGACAGATTATTCTAAATCAAACCCAGACATCATATATTTGCATTTGTAGCTACTTCAGTATGTACCTCTAAAAGATAAAGGGTTCTTTTTAAAACTATAACTCTTTATTTTTAATCACAGCAAAAAAAAAAAAAAAAAAAAAAGAAGTCCTTAATACACAGATGCATTCTTCACACGAAAGAGACACTACTCTACAGGTTTTGTTTTGTTTTGTTTTGTTTTTTGTCCAAAGTTATTGATAGAGATCCATATTTCCGGTATCTTTCAGTCTTGAGGTGAACAGGAGGAGAGTTGAAATCTTTCTTTTTTGTGTACCTTATCAATCTGCACAATCCATCATTCCATGTTGGTGAATGTTCCTAGAGCAATGATCTAACCTGCAAGGTTTGCCCATTCTTTTTTACATTGGCATGATCCATAGAGCTGATGAAAATTCTGCTGCATATCCAAATTGTCTGGTTAAGACAAGATTAACAACTAACTGTGTCCTCATTCCAAGTTCATTATTCATGCATCAGAACAGGATGTAATTTCTCAAAGTGCTTGGCTGTCTTCACTAGGAATAAATTAGTCCTCACATAGAATTTCACTTGGCTCTTGCACTGGGGGTGGGAGGGGTGGGGTGACATTTGTATTTGGTGAAAGACGCCAACAAGGGAAAATCCACAACGGAACTCATGAAAATGAGTCAGGAGAGGCCGAAGACATTAAAATGTCTCCCGATTCCCTTTTTGTGGAGTGTGTCTGGGGAATCTGAGTGTAGCAGAGAGCTCTGAGGGCGTCCCAAAGGTATGGCATCCACGGCTCTGGAGTGAGGGGTGTTGGGTTTGAGATCTTTTTTCCTTGCTCAAGTAACTACCACTCTCACGTCCATTTCCTTACCTCTAAAATATGCAAAGAAACATTACCTGGGGATGAAACGAAATGAGAGAATTAGCACCGCATGCTTATTATAATCCCTGATAAAATAAAGGCTTAATAAACAAAGGGGCCATTATTATCTGCTGGAAGAAGGTCTTCCTGTTCCTTCTAGAAAATGGCTGCCGGAAGTAGCCGTCTGGGCCTGCGCAGTCCGACAGGCGCGCTAGCCCCACGTGACCGGCGAGCCCTTGACCTGCGGCCAGTCTGAACTGAGACGTGCCGTGTCAAGTTACCACCCGACTTTGAAGTCTTAGTTCGATTTTTTTTTTTAAGGATTTTATTTATTTACTTGAGAGAGAGTGAACGAGAGAACAGAGCAGGGGCAGGGGCAGAGGAAGCAGACTCCCAGCTAAGCAGAGAGAGCTGGATGCGGGGCTCAATCCCCGGACTCTGGGATCATGATCTGAGCCGAAGGCAGACGCTTAACCCACTGAGCCTGCCAGGCGTCCCTGAGTTTGATTTTTTAAAAAAGAATGTAAATACCTTGTTAATAGTCTTTATATTGATTACATGTTAAAATAATGATATTTGGATGTTTTGGCGTAAAGAAAACCAACTGTTAAAATTAGTTTTACCTCTTGTTATTTTTTTAATGTGGCTACTAGAAAATTTGAAAGGAAACAAGGGGCTTGCATCCTATTTCTGGACCACAGCGCTGTTTGGGGGGCACTTCTGAGTCGGGGTGCTCAGCTCTGGCGCCGCATGACCAGAAGCCTAAATATGTGCTCTTGCGTCACGCAGTGTTCAGGAGCTAGAGAATCCATTTTTCCGTCTTACTGCCGTGAAGGTTTGGAGAGTGCCGCAGCTGACTTGGGAGATGGACATCGCTCCAAAGGACCAGCAGGAACCGAGGGCAAGGGGGCAGGGAGATTAAGTACTCTAATAAAAGACAAATTCACTAACTCATCAGAGGTTTGCTTTCAGCACACCTGCGATCAGTTTTGGGTCACAAAGCATCATTTTCCAGTCGCACGGCTCATCCAGTGTCTTCCTTTTCTCTGCAGCAGTTCTGAATGTGCTCCTGAAGTGCATAGATGCACACCCCAGCGGAGGAACCGCGGATTTACCTTCCCAGCCAGGACAGCGCCCCCATCCGCCGCGCCCCGGGGGTGCTGCTGCTTGGCGCCTGTGCCCATCCCCAGACACTTGTCCTCAGGAACGCGGAGGGTTCCATGAATGTAACCAAGACGAGACCTGATGCAACATTTTGCAATATTAAAATGTGTGTGTGTGTGTGTGTGTGTGTGTGTGTGGTCTATACGTAAGGTGTGGAGCTTTATCAGCTCTTTCCACAAGCACCTACATGGGAATTGAACACTAGACTGAGATGTCTTTATTTTTATAGCTATATTATATATATATGTAAATATATATACCCTTGATAATAATATTTAATACTTAATGAAATTTGGAAAGAATATGATTTTTAGCTTTACTTAAATAATTTTGAATTTAAAATTTTGATATTAATTAACTGTAAGCTGTATTTTGCCTTTACGTTGGAATAGGTAATTTTAATATATTTTAATAAAACTAACTTTTTGGAAAATGTATATTAAAAACAATTTAATTTTTTCATTTACGTTTTAATAATATATTGAAAGTTCTCATACTTCTAATACAATTAAATTTTGTTTTTCATACCTTAGATTATCATTGCCAAATAACAGAATTTTATGTTAATGTCTTTTTTTTAAGTAATCTCTACACCCAAGGGAGGGCTTGAACTCATGACCCTGAGATCGAGTCCCATGCTCTTCCATCTGAGCAAGACAGGCCCCTCTATGTTAATGTCTTTCTTTTTAATAATTCTTTTTTTTCCCCAAGATTTTATTTATCTATTTGACAGAGAGAGAGCGGGCACAGGCAGGGGGAGCGACAGGCAGAGGGCGAAGCAGGCTCCCCACTGAGCAAGGAGCCCAATGCGTGGCTTGCTCTCAGGACCCTGGGATCACAACCTGAACTGAAGGCAGACGCTTAACTGACTGAGCCATCCAGGCACCACCCCTATGTAAATGTCTTAATAATAAAAACCTAAATAGTGATTTTTGGACTTGAGTCATATAAAAATCATAGCTTTACACAAATTTTCCTTTTCCTCTGTTATGAAGCTATACCTTAAGGTAATAGATATATTTCATTTGACTGTTGTGTTGATTTATAATTTTTAATAGTTAGACATAGGTTGGCCTCTGTTCTCTTGACTATGGATCCATAAATATCAGCTGGGCTAGTGCAGGTGTGGTGGGCTAGGTAGACTTCCAGCAGCCTACTGAGTCTTAAAGTCTGTAACATAAACTATTTTATAAAATGCATCAGAAGGAAATAGCTCATTTTAAAATGCTGTGATATATCCTTGGCTGATTGGCGCTTTTCTCCGCAACTTCTTGCTTAGATCCACCTGCCTGATGACTGCAGTCAGACTCCTGGTCCTAGTTCACATGTGGGTCCTGGCGTTATGTTAGAAATATCAAAGCCTATTTCAAAGTGTGTGCAGTGCCCAATCTTAGTGCTTATGTCATCTTTCTAATAAATTCCTCTGGAAGCCGCTTCGTGGTTTCCCTGCCTCCTGACTTCCTGCCCCTTAAAAGCACAGTTGTGTCCCTTCCTCGAATACTGTTAGCAGCATGAGGTAGAAAGCCCACAATACCTGTACTGATGTTGTTAGAGGACCTCATTTCACTTTGGCCCAAATGCATTCATGTAGGCATGGTCTGCCTCTTTAGGCATAGGAAGTCACAGCTGTCCTTGATCGAGGCCCCAGATTTCTAGCTACTTGGTCCATAAAATTCATCCCAAACAGATAGACAAATTTCGTTCTGATACACACAGTTCCTTGCCTTTTATAAGAGAATGCTATCTCAAAATCCAGGCAGCCCTCTCCTTAAAATGATACCCCTGATAAGTATTTTTTTTAAAGATTTTATTTATTTATTTGAGAGAGAGAGAGAGCACATGAGAAGGGGGAGGGTCAGAGGGAGAGGCAGACTCCCCGCTGAGCAGGGAGCCTGATGCGGGACTCGATCCTGGGATTCCAGGATCGTGACCTGAGCCAAAGGCAGTCGCTTAACCAACTGAGCCACCCAGGCGCCCCATGATAAGTATTTTTAAAAAGGTAAAGCCAATAATTCATGAAAATACCCCATCTCATGGAAAATCATGGTTTAGGCAGAAACAGTGACAAGCCCTTAGCAAAGTGTATCCTGGGTCTTTTTCTCAGATTCAGCTGCAGCTCCGTTCTGGGCAATAGGACTCCAGTCCTCCTTTAGACTGACCTACTGTGTGGAAATGTCCAAATGTAGGGGTCCAGTTTATGTTTTGTTCATGTGACGGTTCAGTGCAGGTGTTCCTAGCTGGCAAACAGGTTTGTTTCTGGGTGACTTGGGGACCCAGGATTCTTCCATCTCTGGTTCCTCTTTCTCTTGGAAAAAGAGGGATTGGAATCCCCAGAGGGATTGGAATCTTCTGCCTGCAGGAGATTAAGAAAGGGAGGATGGAAAATAAACCTTTCTTTCTCTCTCTTTTTTAAAGATTTTTTTTAAGATTTTATTTATTTATTTGAGAGAGAGTATGAGCATGAGAAGGAGGGAGGAGCAGAGGGAGAGGAAGACTACCCACTGAGTAGGGCAATGGATGCGGATGCAGGAGCGATCCCAGGACCCTGGGATCATGACCTGAGCCGAAGGCAGACACTTAACTGACTGAGCCACCCAGACGCCCTGAAAATACGCCTGTTTCTTAACTGCCTTGCTTCAAATGACACATATCACTTCCACTACCATTCCCTGGGAGAGAACCAATGACACGCCACATCTATATGCAAAGGAGCTGAGAAATACAGACTTTGGAAAGGGAGCTACTTTCCAGAGACAACTGTATTCCATGGAAGGAAAGGGATTGTGAAATCTGGTGAGTAAAGTTGGTCAAATTCCCTTGACCTGTTAAGCCTATTTTCCTCTTTACTATCTATCAAAATCCTACTCATCTTTATTTTTTTTTAAAGATTTTATTTATTTGACAGAGAGAGACAGCAAGAGAGGAAACACAAGCAGGGGGAGTGGGAGAGGGAGAAGCAGGCTTCCTGCTGAGCAGGGAGCCCGATGCGGGGCTCGATCTCAGCACCTTGGGATCATGGCCTGAGCCGAAGGCAGATGCTTAACAACTGAGCCATCCAGGCACCCCCAAATCCTACTCATCTTTAAAGGCTCAGCTTAAATGCCACCTTATTCACAAAGTCCTCCAAGATCTCACTGCTGGAAATTAATTGTCCTTCTCCTATATATGTGGCCCATGCCTCTATTATTAAATAAGAAGCTACTTGTTTCCCTGTCTGCCTCCCCAACTACGGAGGGTGCTCCGTAAGACCGTAGACTGGAAGTTATTTCTTTCTATGCTTTCCCCATCACCTAGACTACCTCTGCATACTCAAATCAGTGTTCCCTCAGCTACTCTGAGAAGTGTTATTAGAATTTAAGCACTTGAACAGTAAGTATATAAAATTCCTCAGGAAGTATATTGACCAACCAATAAGCATTTCTTAATCACCTGCTACACAAAACCCAGTTCCTGTATTTAAGATGCTTATAATCTAATAGAGATGTCAGATATAAGCCCTTTTTTAAAAAAAGAAGAAAATATTTAAACTCTTGAGGTACTGCTGACAAGACGACCAGCAAAGTGGTATTTAGCACCTTGGAAACTAGTCACATCTTAGGGTTGAAGTGCTCTTATATACACAATATACACATGAAACATTATCTGTCAGGGAATAAATAGTAAAACTCAAATCCTTTTTTCAGATTTTTTCAAATATAAACATTCTGATTTTATGAGTTTTAAAAATCATTTAAGTATAATTGTACTGTATATACAGAATATATACAACCATAATGAAGTTCTCTGTGAGTTGCCTGTAGATTGAATCCAAAAGTTAAAATCAATAAACAGTATTTATATTATTATGGCTACACATATACACGACTTCGTGCAAATGTTTGTATGTATATGCATACACACTGTGTATATAGTGACTCTCTTTATATATATATATATATAGCATATTGCTAAGTACCGTAATACGATTACACTTCTCTCTATGGTGCAGTGTCATGGGCTCTGCTCTTCTCAAAGGAAAATGCTTAAGTGGGCTATCCTTGTACACATTTCACCAGATGGAACATTAATTAATATAATTATAGTATGAATGTTTATATTAACTTATAATACCATCTAAAGAATGAAAAATATTGATAGTTAGGGATAGGTGGGAAGGAATAAACAGAACATATTCTCATCTATCATAGCAAAAAAGTCAGTAGTTATATTGCCAGGTTGATAAACCAAGAATAACTGTGTACAATTATTACTAATGAAAACCAACCAATAGAAACACTAAAAACAAATGGCTAAGTATCTGATAAGAAGTTAATATCCAACATATATGAGGAGCTTCTACTAATCAATGCAAAAAAACAAAAAAACCCTCTGAAAAGATGCTCAACATTGCTAATTTATCAGGGAAATGCAAATCAAAACCACAATAAGATATCACCTCACAGCTGTTAAACTGGCTATTATCAAACAAAACAAAAAAAGTGTTCGTGACAGTGAGAAGAAATGGGAACCCTTGTGCACTGTTGGTGGGAATGCAAACTGGTGCAGCCACTATGGAAAACATATGGAGTTTCCTCAAAAAATTACAAATAAAGTTACTGTGTGAGCCATCAATCCCACTTACAGGTACACATCCAAAGTAATTGAAGTCAGGATCTCAAAGAGATATCTGTACTCCTGTGTTCATTGCAACATTCTTTCAGGATCCAAGAAATGGAAGCAAACTGAAAGTCCGTTGATGGATGAAAGGATAAAGAAAATGTGGGATATACATGGATTTTATTCAACCTTTAAAAATAAGGAAATCCTACTATTTGAGACAGTGTGGATGGACCTGGAGGACACTCTGCTAAGTGAAATAAACCAGGCAGAGAAGGACAAATACTGCATGGTCCCACTTTTATGAGGACTCTAAAATAGTCAAACTCATGAAACCAGAAAGTAGAGTGGTGGTTACCAGGGGCTGGGGGGAGGGGGAAGTGAGGAGATGTCAGTCAAAGGGTACAAAGTTTCAGTTATGTAAGATGAATAAATTGGAGGGCGCCTGGGTGGCTCAGATGGTTAAGCGTCTGCCTTCGGCTCAGGTCATGATCCCAGGGTCCTGGGATCGAGTCCCTCATCGGGCTCCCGGCTCAGCGGGGAGCCTGCTTCTCCCTCTGACCCTCTCCCCTCTCATGCTGTTTCTCTCTCGCTTGCTTTCTAAAAAATAAATAAAATCTTTAAAAAAAAAAAAGATGAATAAATTGGAGATCTCCTGTACAACATGGACCCTATAGTTAACAATACGGTGTTATATACTTAAAAATTTGGTAAGAGGGTAGACTATATGTTAAATGCTCTTACCACAAAAGGAAAAAAACTAATTAAAATAAATAAAAGAAGCAGAAGGAAACTTTTGGAGGTGATGAATAAGTTAGGGTCTCAACTGTGGTGATAGTTTTAGGGGTATATATTTACCCCCAAACTCATCACGTTGTATACATTAAATATATATATATATATATATCTTTTTGTATGTCTATCATACTTCAGTTAAGTGGTTTTTAAAAAGCAAATGGTTGAAAGTGAGTATCTTTGTGATCAGAAGAAGACATAGCCACCTATTCAATTAGACTTTTTAAATTATGCATTTTATCTTTGACTAGTCATCTTTAAAAAAACAGAATTTAAAATTATGTTATAATTTTTAAAAGTGTTGCTGAATTTATAATAGCTATTTTATTATTATATAATTTACATAATGATATCTATTTTACATATTATATAAATATATAACTATCTAATAACATAACTATAGAAAATATATAACAAATATATAATGAATAATATAATATGATATATTTATATTCTCTTGAGGTCAGGCTGGAAATTCACATGTTAAGTATGAGGTTTATACCCAAAGGTACATAATCTTAATCTTGGGATCTAATGTAGCTACATATCTAAGTAACTGACAATCTGAAATAATTCTGTTTGAGAAAATCCCTCTTAAAAGGTCCAGCCCTACAAAGAAGATCAATTGGGAAGCTCTGTTCATATTAAAAAGAATTCAGAACAGGGCTTCTTTAAATCATGGTCTTCACTAATACAAGATTCATTAGAGGTTTAAAAATTAAATCAATACACAGCTTTTTAGGAACATATCATCATTTCAAGAATGCAGTCTTGTAAAAAGCAAGTGCTAGGAAGGGTGTGATTACTTACAAATGTGTGGTGAATTTTCTGCCTCATTAGCAAATGCAAAGTGCTCTTTTCTTTCAAAGAAAGGCAGCATAGCAAAACCATTTCAGTGTGTAAATGGATAGGAAATCAGATTCACAAGGATGTGAATATAGACTGGCTTTTATTTCCTAAAGATGTTGCTCATGGACTATCCATTTGGATGGAGTAGAACTGGGATGGAATCACCAAAATTCCGGGTTGGAGACTCATGATCTAATCTATAACTTCACTTTCAAATTTTCCCAGAAGTTTTGAGGATTGTAATCCCAAGCCCAGTGAGACTAGGACATTTGATACAAGGCTAGACCATGCATTAAACGGTAATTTCCACTGGACAACCCATCTGTCCATTGTGTTATGGTTTATGGAAAATCTTGATTGTGGGTGGCAAACAAATTGATTTCTGTGGGAAAATTTTGCCTGGTAGGAAAAGGAACTGAATAGATCAAAAGGATATATTCATTCCAAGATGCTTTGGAGTCTATATTGGCATATTATGTGGTTTAATCAAATCTCTCAGTCACCATTGTTTCCAAAATAAGAGGGAAAATAAATTCACTTGTCTAAATCCTACCCTTTTCTCTCTTCCCTATTGTGGAGTTTTTTTTTTTTTCCTTTTCATCATTTCCACCAATTACAGATTTGAATGCTCATCTGCTAAAGAGCCAATGATCTGTAGCGAACATCTAGTCTTAGATGGTTTTGTAGATAACATTTAAGGTTGTCTTATGCACAAATAAGGCAGAAGTAGGTTCTTACATAAAAAAAAAGAAAAAAATGAAAAATGAAAAGCATCAAGCATGGGTTGTCAGGCTAAACTAATGTCATTATTATTATTGTCAATGGGGTTGAATTGTACGGTGGGGTTGCAAATGTTGCAACTGCATATTTTAACTTGTCCAAATCAAGCAGTACAAAATTATGCTTTTGTACTTGTCCAAATAAGGAAATACAGAAATGCACACTTTTGAGGCTATGAAAATCAGTGTATGTGAGGACTCAAAGCCAACGAACAGAGAGAGGATCATACTTAGGGCAATTCTCATGGGTCAGGGTCCTGTGGGGTTTAGGAGCAGAAGAATAAGTGTATCTAATCACATCTCATTAACGAGGCTGGGATGCAAAGGTTTCAAGAGCTGCTCTTGTCTGTTTTCTCTGAATGAGGACAGAAAATGCTCATTGTACAACTTGGGGGACGGTGGGTTTGATGAACCCATTGTAAGTTAGGGAGTATTTCTGAAGTAATATACTAATATCCATCATTCTGGGGTTTTGCTTTTAAGAATAATATGTCTTTATATTTTGAAAAATGTGGATAGGGGATATAGTTACAGGGTTCGACACCTTTCCAAATAGAAGAAGGTAAATGATGACAAGCCCCCTTCCCCCTTCTGTCCCTTACCCCTCACCTTTGTCCCTCAGGTAACCACTGTGATTAGTTTCTTGCCTATTCTTTCAGTGTTCTTGTTTATAAACAAGCAACTGCAAATATATATATTCTTTCTTTCCTTTCTTGTTTACCCATTCTACTCCCTCTTCAGAACCTTGCTTTTTTTCGATTAGCATTTCCAATTCACCTCATGTCAGTGAGTACACAGAGCACATTTTCAGTGTTTGTTTAGGCTGCAAAGTATTACACTCTATAGATACATCATAATTTATTCAACAGGTTCTCCATTGTTAGATATTTAGATTGGTCTTGGGTTTTGCTATTAAACACAATAGTGAGGTGGAAAGCTTATATAGACATAATTTCTCACTTGTGCAAATATATCTGCAGAGTAAATATACAGGAATAAGATAGCTAGATCAAAGAGAAAATGCATTTGGAATTCTAATAGATATTGTCAACAGCCCTCCGTAGAGCTGATAACAATTTATACTCCTAAGAGCAGTACGTGGTAGAGCCTGTTTGCCCACAACCTCGCCAGGAATACTTTATCGTATTTTTGAGTTTTCTTACCTGATAAGTGGACAGCGATTTCTCAGTGTTGTTGTAATTTGCATTTATTTTACTATGAGAAAAGTTGAATATCTTTTCTCTGTTTAAAACTCTTTTGCATTTATTTTTTCTGTTAACCGTTCTGGTAATTTTTATATTGGGCTGTTGGTCTTTTTTTTTCTTAGGGATCTCTAGGAGCCTGTTGTTTGATTCCCACTTCACATTTTAGCATTACTTCCAATGTTTTTTTTTGTGGTAATACAAGACTTTAAAAAAATGTTTATGACTTCTGGATTTTAAGTTATAATTAGAAAGGCTTTTCCCATTCCACAATTATAACACATGTGCTCATATTTACTTCTAATACTTTCTGACTCCGCTTTCACACTTAAATCTTTGATTCATTTGGAATTTATCCCTATGTATGTTAAACTGCATGGATTCAATGATATTTTTTCCTAGAATGCTCCCTGTTGTCCCCAAAGCATTTATTAAATAGTCCTTTCCCCCACTGATTTGAGATACAATTTTCTTTTTTAAGTAGGCTCTACTCCCAATGTGGGGCTTGGATTCACCACCCCGAGATCAAGAGTTGCATGCTCTACCGACTGAGCCAGCCAGGCGCCCCTTGAGATGCAATTCTTATTGTAATGTCTCATAAGTATTTATGTATATTTCTGGGCTTTTTGTTCAACTACATAGCTCTTTCCCGTTCATGTGCCAGTACCACAGTTTTTTAAAACATTAATGACAATTTTATGTTTCAGTATTTGCTTTTCTTTTTCAAAGTTTTCTTAGATAATCTTGTTTCCTTGTTTTTCAACATAAATATGAAAACTGATTTGTTAATTACAGATGAAACAATAACAGTAATAGCAACAAAATAGTAGAAATACCTGTTGGCATTTGATTTATAAATTAACGACAAAAGAATTGACATCTTTACCATGTTAAGTCTTTTTGTTCAAGTACATGGATATCCTTCCATTTGTTTAAGTCTTTTTGTTGTTGTTGATTTTGAAGTGTTTTTACACAGCTCCTGCAATTTCTGCTTTGCTAATTCCAATGGAATTTTTATTTTTTTTTTGCTATTGTGAGTGGGCTCTGTATCAGTCAGCGTTCTAATAAAGAAACAAATGACACCATTTCAGTTGGATAACTTGAAATAAAAAAGAGAAAAGTGGTATTTACAAATATCTAAACAAGGTATAGAAGAAGCAAGAAGACAGAGTAGTACCTTTGGGATAGTAACAGCAGTTCTAGGGTCCTTCATTTTCATACCTAGGGTTGAATAGTAAGGGCAAAGAGTTGCTATAACCCATACACACAGCTCCTGTTGGAGATAGGAGTTATAACCTTGGTCCAGGGATATCACTAGCCTGCTGTGGTCCCAGCAGAGAGAACAGAGGTAGAGGAGGAAATAAATATACTACCTCCTTCTAATCCCTTCAGATCTCCTGTTGGGAGTTTTCCATTGGCCAAACCCAATAAGAGGCAAGAGGACAAGAGAGCCCATTGATAGAGTCAATAGGCAATATACTTAAGCCTATCTGGGTAGAGAACAGGGTGGGATCAGGTGGAGAATGAATCTGGTGAGTAAACAGAGGATATCCAACATATTGTCCTTTTTTCCACCGAGTGTTCTACTGGCTGATTTTTTAAAAATTTATATATGTAGGGAACCCTCCTACACTGTTGGTGGGAATGCAAGCTGGTGCAGCCACTCTGGAAACTGTATGGAGGTTCCTCAAAAAGTTGAAAATAGAGCTACCCTATGACCCAGCAATTGTACTACTGGGTATTTACCCCAAAGGTACAAATATAGTGACCTGAAGGGGCACCTGCACCCAATGTTCATAGCAGCAATGTCCACAACAGCCAAACTATGGAAAGAGCCCATATGTCCATCAACAGATAAATGGATAAAGAAGATGTGGGGTATGTGTATATATATATGAGACATATATGAGATATATATATAATGGAATATTACACAGCCATCAAAAATGAAATCCTGTCATTTGCAATGACATGGATGGAACTAGAGGGTATTATGCTAAGCAAAATAAGTCAATAAGAGAGAGACAATTATCATATGATCTCACTGATATGTAGAATTTAAGAAACAAGGCAGAGGATCATAGGGGAAGAGAGGAAAAAATGAAACAGGAAACCAGAGAGGGAGACAAACCATAAGAGACTCTTAATAATAGGAAACAAACTGAGGGTTGCTGGAGGGGAGAGGGGTGGAGGGATGGGGTAACTGGGTGACGGATATTAGGGAGGGTATGTTTTGTAATGAGCATTGGGTATTATGTAAGAGTGATGAATCACAGACCTGTACCCCTGAAACAAATAATACATTATATGTTAATTAATTGAATTTAAAGAAAAAAGAGGAAAAATAAATTTATATATGTATTTTAAGTAATCTCTATGCCCAATGTGCGACTCAAACTCATGACTCGAGATCAAGAGTAGCATGCTCTACCAACTGAGCCAGCCAGGCACCCCTGATTTTTTTTTATTTAAAGGATACTGAGATTTTTTGCATATGGATTTTTTTTTGCAACTTTTGAGATAAATTTCTATTCAGTGAAACTCATAGATTTTAGGAGTATAGTTCTATGAGTTTGTGAAATGGATACAATCCTGCAAGCCCCACCAAAATAAAAATTCCTTTGTGCTCCCCTACAGTCAATCTCTTTTTTCCAGCCCTGGACCAAGACAATCACTGATCTGCCTTTTGTCAGTATGATTTTGCCTTTTCTAGAACTTCATATAAATAATGTGTTGTCTTTTGTGTCTGGTTTCCTTCAGTTTGCATATTTTAGAGTTCCATCCATGTGTTTTGCATGTATCAGTAATTCATCCCATGGTCTTGCCAAGCAGTTTTCCATTGTCTGGACATACAACAACTTGTTTACCTATTTACTAGTTTATAAATACATTAGTTGTTTCCAGTTGGGGGCAATTAAGAATAATATTGCTATGACCATTTGTATATGGTGTCTTTGTGTGGATATATGTATTCATTCTTGGTTATCTAGCCAGGAATGGAATTGCTGGGATGAATATTAAGTGTGTGCTTAACATTTTAGGAAAACGCCAACTTGTTTTTCAAATGGATATATCATTTTGGTGTAACCACTAGCAATATGTGAGTATTCCAGTTCTCTACCTCCATGTGGATACTGAATGTTGTCAGGCTTCTTAAATTTCAGCCATTCTAGTGAGTATATAGCAGTATCTCTTTGTTGTTTTAATTTGTTTTTCTTTGAATAACTAATAATGTTGAGCATCTTTTCATTCCTTAGTGGCCTTTTATATATATTCTTTTATGAAGTGTCTGTTTAAATCTTTTGTCCTTTTCTTGACTGAGCTGTATGTCTTCTTATTGGTAACTTGTAATAGTTCTTTATATATTCAGGAACACAAGCCCCTTGTTGGATGTTTTGGAAATTTTTTTTCACATTTTATTTTCTGAAGAGAGTCTTTTGAAAAGCAAAAGATTTTTGATTTGATGAAATCCAATTTATCAATACTTTTCTTTGGTTTCATGCCTTTATGTCTTTTAAAAAATTTAATTTATTTATTTATTTATTTATTTTAGAGAGAGAGTGTGTGAGCAGAGGGAGAGAAAGAATCTCAAGCAGACTAGGTGCTGAGCTCAGAGCCCAACTAGAGACTCAGTCTCACAACCCTGAGATCCTGACCTGAGCTGAAACCAAGAGTCAGATGCTCAACTGACTGAGCCACCAGGTACCCCCATGCGTTTATGTCTTAGTAAATTATTGCCTAATCTTATATTACAAATATTTTCTCCTATGTTTTCTGCCTAAAGGTGTTAAGGTTTGAGTTTTTAAAATTAGGTCTATGACCCATTTTGAGTTAATTTTTGCATATGGTGAAAGATAAGAGCCAAGACTTTTTTTTCCAACTGGGCAGCATGGCATGATTCCAATGCCATTTGTTGCCTTCCCGTCATTCAATTACTTTGACACCTTAGTCAAAAATCATTTGACTCTATATGTTTGGATCTATTCCTGGACTATACTCTGTTCCACTGATCGGTGGGCCTTTCTTTACACCTGTATCACCTATATTACTACAGTTTTACAGAGTCTTCATATCAGGTGGTTTAAGTCTTCCGACATTTTTCTTCTTTTTAAAATTATTCGGCTATTTTAGGTTATTTGCATTTCCATGTCAATTTTTTAAAAGATTTTATTTATTTATTTGAGAGAGAGAGAGCATACAAGCAGGGTGGGGGTGGTTGAGGCAGAAGGAGGGAGAAGCAGACTCCCTGCGGAACGGAGCTTCCCAACCAGGGCCTCTATCCCAGGACCCTGGGATCATGACCTAAGCCAAAGGCAGACCCTTAACCAATTGAGCCACCCAGGCATCCCTCCATATCAATTTTAGAATCCACTTGTCAATTTCTAAAAGAAAAAAAGCCTGCTGTGCTTTTGATTAAGATTGCATTGAATCTGGGGCAGCTGGCTGGCTTAGTCAATAGAGCATGTGACTCTTAATCTCAGCGTTGTGAGCTCAAACCCCACACTGGGTGTGGAGCCTACTTAAAAAAAGAAAAAAAAAAAAGATTGCATTGAATCTATTGATTAGGAGAAAATTCCTATCTTAATATTAAATCTTCCAGGGGCGCCTGGGTGGCTCAGTTGGTTAAGCGACTGACTTTGGCTCAGGTCATGATCCCAGGGACCTGGGATCGAGCCCTGCATCAGGCTCCCTGCTAGTCAGGGGGTCTGCTTCTCCCTTTCCCTCTGCCGCTCCCACTACTTGTGCTCTCCTGCTCTCTCTGTCAAATAAATAAATAAAATCTTAAAAAAAAATTAAATCTTCCAATTCATAAACATGGCATACCTCTCCATTTATTTAGGTCTTCTTTAATTTCTCTCAGCATTGTAAAAATCTTCTACACCTTTCATTAAATTTATTTCTAAAGATTTTTTTATGCTGTTATAAATGTATTGGGTTTTTTAAATGTCATTTTTAATTGTTTGCTGTTAATATATAGAAATGAAATGATTATTGCATATTGATCTTTTATTTTGGAGTCTTGCTAAATTTCATTTATTAGTTCTGGTAGATTTTGTATATTCCCTCAGGATTTTTTATATATGTGATCAAGTTGACTGTAAATTCAGTTTTACTTCTTCCTTTACAAATTCTATGCTTTGTATTTTATGTTTTCTTGCCTATTCTCCTGTTTAGGACCTCCAGCTGAATAATAATGCTGAATACAAGTCCCAAGAGTGTGTATCTTTGTCTTGTTCATGTTCTAGGGCAAAAGCATCTACTTTTTCAACATTTAGTATGATGTTCATTCTAAGTTTTTCACTGATGCTCTTTTATAAGGGTGAAGATATTTCATTCTATTCTGAGTTTCCTGTGAGTTTTATCAGGAATGGGTGTTGAACTTTGTCAAATACTTTCTCTGCATCTGTTGAGATGATCATATGGTTTTTCTCCTTTATTCTATTAATATGATGAATTACATTAATTGATTCTCATATATTAAACCAATACTACATTTCTTGGACAAACCCCATTTGATCATGACTCATGATTCTTTTAATATATTGCTGGGTTCAGTTTCCTAATATTTCCTTAAGGGTTTTTACATTTATATCCATGATGGATATTGGTCTATAGTGTTTTTTTTCTTGTTATGTCTTTATCAGATATTAAATCAGAGTAATGCAGTAAAATATTTCTTCCTCTTTTTTCTGACATAATTTGTGAGAGATTGGTATCATTTATTCCTTAATGTTTGACAGAATTACCATGAAATCAACTGGAACTGGGGTTTTCTCTGTGAGAAGGCTTTTTTTTTTAAGATTTTATTTATTTACTTGAGAGAGAGAGAGAGCGAGCTTGCACGTGCACATGGGGGGGCGGGGGCGCAGTGGGAGAGGGAGGAGCAGACTCCCCACGGAGCAAGGATCCCGATGTGGGACTTGATCCCAGGACCTGGGGATCATGACCTGAGCCGAAGGCAGATGCTTAACTGACTGAGCCCCCCAGGCGTCCCGGCTCAAGATATTCTATATTGGTGAGTTTCCACGTGCACTTGAAAAGAACATATTGCCATGTGGCATGGTCTATGAATGCCAATTAGGTCAAGTTCGTTGATGATGTTGTTCAGGCTTTATCTATCATTACTGATTTTCTGCCTACTTTCTCTATCAATATTGGTTGAATTTTCTCTATACCGATTTTCTGTCTACATGTTCTGTCATTAACTGAGAAAGTATGGTTTCTTCTCTAGCTAAAATCATGGATTTGTCTATTTCTTCTTTCCTTTTTGTCATTGTTTAATGTTTTGGAACTCTGTTATTAGGTTCCTATACATTTGTAGATGTTCTATAGTCCTGCCTTTTGATCTTTGTATCATTTTGAAATTTTTCATCTCTAGTAAAACTCCTTCCTTAAAATCTGTTTTTCTATAACAATATAGCTACTTGGGCTTTCTCATGCTCACTGTTTCCATGATATGTCTTTTTCTGTTCTTTTACTTTCAACTCATTTGCATATTTACATTTAAAGAACATCTTCTGTAGACAGCATATAGATTGGTTTTGTTTTTATATTCCATCTGCCAATCTGTCTTTTGATTGGAGTGTTTAATCCACTTAGATTTAATTCTTGATATGAATTATTTTAAGTCTGCCATTTTCTATTTGTCACATCTCTTTTTAAAATTACTCTAGTCCTGCTTTTTTTATTCTGCTTTTTATGTATTAAACATTTTTTTAGTATACTGTGTAAATAATTTCTTGGTTAAAAACCAAAACTAATTTTGTCAGTTTTTTGTGGTTGCTCTAAGATGGCAATATTTGCTTCTTAAATGTCATTTTCAGTCATTTGCTGTTCATATATAGAAATAAAATGACTATTATATATTGATCTTTTATTCCTGGTGATATTCTGGAAATTTTTTGCATTCTTTCTCACCATATAGTCTTCTTAGATCTTAACTTTATTGAGCACATGGGTGGTGGTCAGTGTTTGTGTGGGGTGGTATCATTTTCAGGGGTCATATGCTCTTTTAAACAACTGTATATATATTTATTTCCAAAAAACACATTCTTACTTTTTTTAGGGCAAAAATTTCCAGTTTTCCTTATTGTGTAGCTGCCTTCATTTGCAATTCATCCGCAGAAACACTTCCCACTCTCACAATCTGTCAACATCAGCTAAGCTTATAGAAGCTTTACCTTGTAATGGAGATTTAGTCTCCTATCAGATAACAAATTGAAGCAGATGGACTTAATTATCAACAATGGGGAGCTGAACCCATCAATTAGTGCCCACAAATCTGGTCTAGGGTATTGTCAGTATGTTGATGAGTGACTAGGAGAAAGAAGATACTTTATATCTTAATTCTACAGTCTACATTGTATAAAAGAAAGAAGATAACAGCAAACATATGAGGAACTTAAAATATGAAGTTTCTGTGTGTGTGTAAAAAGATGTTTATTACAATATTATTTGCAATTGTGAGAAATGGGTACAGCTTAAATGTTCACTAGGGATATGGTTAAATATATTATGATAGAAAATGTGAAGTTCTTTCAATTGAGAAGATATTAATAGTGATATGCAAAAGCCTGCTAAAATCCATTAGCTATCTATTTATTATTTTTTTTAAAGTTTTTTACTTTTTAGGGCGCCTGGGTGGCTCAGTTGGTTGGACGACTGCCTTCGGCTCAGGTCATGATCCTGGAGTCCCGGGATCGAGTCCCCCATCGGGCTCCCTGCTCGGCAGGGAGTCTGCTTCTCCCTCTGACCCTCCCCCCTCTCATGTGCTCTCTCTCATTCTGTCTCAAATAAATAAATAAAATCTTTAAAAAAAAAGTTTTTTACTTTTTAAATCTTTTTAAGATCTTATTTATTTATTTGAGACAGAGTGAGAGAGAGCATGAGCAGGGGAGGGGGCAGAGGCAGAGGGAGAAACAGGCACCCCACTGATCAGGGAGCCTGATGTGAGGCTCCATCCCAGGACCCTGAGATCATGACCTGAGCCGAAGGCAGACGCTTAACGACTGAGCCACCCAGGCACCGCCACTAGCCATCCATTTAGACATGATTACTACTCAGCAATAAAATGGAGCAAACTCCTAATACACAACATAGATGAAACTCAGAAATACTATGCTCAGCAAAATAAGCCAGGCACAAGGGAACACAAACTGTAGGATTCCATTTTTGTAAGGCTCCACAACAGTCGACACTAATCTATGGGGATAGAAAGCAAAATAGTGGCTGCTTCTGGGGAGAGGAGGAGGGTCATGAGGGAACTTTCTAAGGTGAGAGAAATGCTCTCTATGTTTATTAAAGTGGCACTTACACAGGTGTATACATTTGTCAAAGCTTACCAAACTACTTTTAAGATTTGTGTGTCTTACTATATGTGATATACCTTAATTAAAAAAAAAAAAATGCTGACTACAAACTCAGTTCCCTTAAGGCTTTATCAAGGAATTTTACATTTGCTAAGGAAATGCTTCCATAAGAGCAAGCTTTTCTTCAGAGAGAAATGTTTGCTTAATGTATCTTACTTCTACTAACACATAGAGAGGTCATGAAAAAGGTGCAAGCTTAGAGGTAAACCAGTTTCAACCAGCTGTGTGGATTTGGCCAACTTAATTTAAACCCCAGACAGCGGTTTTTTTAAATGTAAATTGGAGATAATGAACAAGACCTTTTTGGGTTGCTGTGTGTGGACTTGGAGCTATTATTACATATTAAGGGCCTAGCAGCTCATGGTTGGTGATCAATAAATGGTAGCTAATCCCATGTACAGTAAAGGGATCACATACACTACACTTTTCTTAACCTTACAAGGGTAAAGTCTTGGCTCTAAAGAGTTCTGTCTTGCATCTTGAATAATCACACACAGAGGTATTGATATTCTATCCACTCATGCAAGTTGTCTTCTTAGAATGTGGTGACCCTTCTTTTTGTAGGGCTTAGCAGAATGTGGGAATGGAATCTTCACTCTCCCGAACTATTTCAAAAGCCTCAGGGGTCTACTTACAACTTCCCTGACCCCTCTCCACACTGCGCTGGACTGTTCCTTCAGAATACCTCCCCCTCCAACCCCAGTCCTCTTCAAAGAGTTCAAGCTAAGAGGGTAACTCTGTAACACTGTCTACTCAGTGCACTGAGCCTTCCCACCTCTCCTGGGTCACTGCCCTCTCAACTGTAAAATCATACTTGTAATTTCTGTATATCGATGCTGTAACATCTACAAAAACGGCCACTAGCTGGTCCCAGGTAAGCCCACCCCAAACCATATGTTCTAACAGTTGCTGTGACCGTGAATTTCATGAGGGCTCCACTTCCAAACGTAGCTAGCCAATCCTCAGCCCACTTATCCTGCTTTACCCGTTCCTTCCCATGGAAACCACAAGAAAGGCCCCTGCCCACAACTGGCTCTCTCCCTCTTTGTCTCCAACCCCAGGGCTTCACCTGAGTGGTCCTGCCTGGTGTGCCGAGAACACAGGGCACCCTGAATCTAATCACCCGTAAAACTCTTTCTGGTCTCTTGCTTTGCAGTCTGGCCTCATCATACCCATCTCCCCAAGGTAATACAGTGAAGGCACCAACTTCCTCTGAGACTTGGCAGAAGCTGCAGGCTTTGTCATGAGCACTCCTTCCTCTCCCCTTTTAGCAGGGAAAGCCCCTGCATCCTGTGCTTCTCAGCTGCAGCATTACTTACCCAGGGAAGACTTTCCCAAGTCCCTTCTCTGCCCAAACCACCTGCCCAGAGTCCACAGGCACCGTGTCCCCTCCTTCAGCACTTCCCACCAGTGTGATTTCACAGTTGTTTGTGTGACTAATTAAGGAGTCTATCTTTTCCAACGAACCGTAAGCTCCAAGAAGACAGAAACCACATCTATTTCTGCTGTTGGTTGTGTGGCCAGCCCCAGGCTGTGCGGAGCCTGTACAAACTAGTGGCTCATTACCTGCTTGTTGAGTGACCCCTCCTGAGCCTTTGTGCCACAACGTTTGGGGCATGAAAGAGATCGAGGACCTTTGCATGAAGATGCTGATGCTCATTTATAGAAGAGATCATATGAGAATCTGAGGGCAGATAAAGGAATTTTTAAAAAGTAAATGAACATTTATCTGCCCAAGAAAGAGTAGAAGATTAATTCAAAGACAAAGGGGGTAGGAGAATTAGGTTTAAAGAGATTTAAACATTTTTCACTCTTTCCTTCTCAATTCCTCTCTTTCTTAATTTCTTTCCCCATTCTGCTCCCCCCTTTACATGTGCATGCTTATGGGCACACAAACAAACATATTACTTTTTTTTTTAAGATTTTATTTTTAGGTAGTCTCTACACCTAACGTGGGGCTCAAACTCACAACCCCGAGATCAAGAGTTGCACACTCCACTGACTGAGCCAGCCAGGTGCCCCACAATATACTACTTCTTTTGCAGGGGGGAGGGACAGAGAATCTTAAGAGAATCTTAAGCAGGCTTCATGCCCAGTGCAGCCCGACTCGGGGCTCGATCTCACCACCCTGAGATCATGACCTGAGCCGAAATCAAGAGTCAGATGCTTAACCGACTAAGCCAGCCAAGTGCCCCAACATACTACTTTTTATACATTTTTTTTTCTTGACAGGTAGCCAATGATCCTGTCCTGTAGATGACCGATGCTCTCGCATTTGTCACTTATGATGTTTTCAAGAAAACCTTTCCTTTTTAACTTCTCTTGGCTGATGTGACCCAAGAAAAACTAGAGTCATGGAATTATAGTACATATATTAAGTCTCAAATGAAATTAGTTTTTAGTCTCTCTTGAAATGAAATCTTCTTACATCGTGAAGTTTGGATTTAAAAAAAAAATGTTGTATTGCAACACTCAAAACTTGTTAAAATCATATCGTATATTATATTGTCTAGAGACATTTTTATGGGCTCTTTTAGATCTTATGACCTCATTAAAATCTTATGAAAAGTATAGGGTCTCTGGATAAAATACACTCAAAAATTTTGCTTACAACTCTAGGAAGGTCACAAAACTAAAGTTCATTCATTAACAACAAAGATCCAATGGTAAAATTCCCTATTCAAGAGTGACCTAAATCCTACCAAGGAATATAATTACAAACTCTCAATTTTGCAAACATTACCTCAGTAAAAAACATTAGTATTCAAACATGAACATTTTGTAACAGCGCGAAGAATACTCTGCAAATGTCTTTCACATACCAGTACAGAGCTCAGAGTAGTGCAGGGCACAAAGTAAGTAACCAGTTGCATATTTATTTGGACCACCTCCTGAGCTGATACCAGCAACAATAATGACGATTGTCGTCACCATGATTGCGTGTCCTTCTGTGCCAGTCCCCGTGCTAAGCACTTTATAAATATCGTCAGGAACCCATGTAACAATCTGGTAAAGTGAGGATTTTAAATTAGTTTTTATTTTTATCAAAGTAATGTATGCATATAGCTTAAAAATACAAATGTGGAAGCTCAAAACAAAATAAAGCCATTCTCTGCTTTTGCTTTTCCCCATTGCCGTTAATCTGCCCTTTTCAGAGGCAACAGTTTTAACTCTTTGAGATGTTTGTTCTGACACTTAAACATGCCCAGAGTTCTAAACAAGGTATGTATATTGGTTTTTTGAATCAATGTCAACATGATTTATTGACTTTCTATACTTCTGATCCACCATCATGTTCTCTGCCTTTTCTTCTCCTTTCGTTCAAAATATAGTTTTTTAAATTTATTTTTTACTTTTTAAATTTTATTTTCAAGTAATCTCTCCACCCAACGTGGGGTCCGAACTTACAACCCAGAGATCAAGAGTGGCATGCTCTACCGACTGAGCCAGCCCAATGCCCCTCAAAATAGTTATAATTTTAAATTAAATCTATGTTTACTATCCACATTTTTCTGCTCATGCAACTATTAATCAGAGTTAAATATTTAGTGTACTGTAATGATTTCCTTCCTTACTTTTTGTTTTCTGGAAGTCAATAATTCCCTGGCTTATCAATCAATTATTGATTTCCTCATATTCTCCAATAGCATCTCCCAGGGCTAAGGAATTCCAGGGTTCCTTGGCCGCGACCCTCCTTAGGGTCTCTCTCCTCCTGCAGGGGTGACAGCTGTCCAGTGTGCAGCCCGCTCTAGCTTTTCTGTCCTTCTCCTCCATGCATTCCCCGCTCCCTGGGTCTCTCGTCTCCCTCTGTCTTGCTTCAGTCCCTTGTTTTGCAGGAGCTCATCCCCCAGTAGTTCACTCATTAAAAGTTGGCACAGAGGCAGGCACCGTGCCCTAGGCTCCATGCTTGAGGCTCGCTGGTGCACCAGGCAGGGCTGATTGCCCTCCACACCCAGGGATCAGTGGTCCTCCTGCATCAGCCCTCCCTTTGCTGCTCTTCTCCTTGGACCCCCTGTCTTCCATCTCACTTTTCTCTCTTTTCCAGTTTATTTCCTCATTTGAGTAGAAGATTTACCTTACAATACTTACCATAGGTACCTGTTTTAGAAAAAGGCACAGAGACCAAAGGAATGGGCCTCAAGTCTCAAACTTGCTGGACTTCTGCTAACCTAAGTGCCTGCTCTTACTGTGGCTTCACAAGAAGTAGGCAAGGGGGGGACCAGGGGCATCTCGGTCTGCGACGAGTAGAGGCTAATGGCTCCTGCCCAGGTCCCCTGACAGTGGGGGGGGAACCTGGGCATTTGGGGCAGGTGCCCAGGCTCTGGGAGATCTTATCTGATTTGGAAAACAAGATTACAATAGAACCCAGTTTCGGTGCTCAGCCTTAGATTGGTCAGGTCCAAAACTGAGCCTGACTTAGCTTCCTGCTTTGGATCAGCCCACAGCATTGGCTCTCCCTCTCATTTTGCTGCCTCCGGGTTCATCATTGTTATGGGTCTCTGGAGTGCAACCAACACTACGTCTATGTAACTTTTGTTTATTTTTCAAAGGAAAACAGCTGAAAAAGGGGGCAAGACATTGACACACAAGTGACTAAAAAGCAAAGGAGTTGGACTAACAAGGGTTTAACTGAAGGTATTAAGGAAAATGTAGGTGTTCTATTGTCTACTGTATGTCTACTATTATAGTCTTTTATATTTACATCTCTCCACATTAGTATATTTTTCTCTTGTAATTTTTGTGATCATGTACATGCAAATGGGGCTTACCTCAACCAGGACTTTTAAAGAAAAAAAATAGCAAACGGGATTTGCAACAATTTAATTTAGCCAGTTAGGGGCGTCTGGGTGGTTCAGTCCATTAAGCGTCTGACTTCAGCTCAGGTCATGATCATAGGGTCCTGGGGTTGAGCCCCACGTCCAGCTCTCTCTGCTTAGCCAGGAGTCTGCATCTCTCTCTCTCTCTGCCCCTCCCCACACTCGTGTTTTCTCTCTTTCTCAAATAAATAAAGTCTTAAAAAAATAATTTAGCCAGTGTATATATCTCATGTAGCCATGATCTTTAGAGAAATATGATTTGGCTTCTCTTATTACCCTAATGTGTATGTGTATATATGTGTTTACTGCTTATATAATTTATCTGTTCTCTTCCTTTTTTTTCAATTAAGGATGAAACTGAGAGGAATTTTGCCTGGTGTCAAAATACAGATTATTTCAGAAACTTAAAGAAAAAGATCCAGTAACTTCTTTATGAGGTCACAATGACCCTCTTGTTCTCAACAAAATCTTGGAATAGACTGGCAACATTGGAGTACCCTGTTTGAAAGTGGCATGGTCAGAAAAATCTAGAAGGTTGGGCTGCCAAAAAAAAAAAAAAAAAAAAAGCAGCACCAGCAGCAGCCAGGTCTGTTCCAGATCACTTTTCGTTCTTCTGTCTCTGAATTCCTGCTACATTTCTTATTTGTACTTATAATGAAAATAGTATTAATAATAGCTGATATTTACATAAAGCCTTACTATATGCCAAGCTTTGTTCTAAGCCTTAACAAATGTTAGCTCATTCGATCCCCAGAACACTGTGAAATAGATCCAACATTATTCTCATTTCACAGACAAGGAAACCACCGCACACAGGGGCTAAGTACTTGCTCAAGGCCACACACACCTGGCAAGAGGCAGGTGGCCAGGAGGGCTGCCCTGTCCAGGCTTTCTTATCACACTCTCTCCTCTCAGAGCCCCCTCCCTCTCTCCAGTTTCCACCTGCTCAAATCCAATCTCATCTTTCATGGCATAGTTCAAATCCTTGAGAAACATTGGTGGAAGGTCTTTCTCTGAAATTTCTTAACAATCACATGGACATATTTCTCTTTTCACACAGCCATTCAACGTCCATGTACTAAATGCCTTTGTATATCAGATCTACAACCCCCGGGTAATTCCTGCCCTGAAGTAGTTCAGTCTGGGGAGCAGGAGGGGGATAGGTGAACCGACAGATCATTAAACAGTGAAATTACTGCTGTGTGGGAGCAGGGCCAGAGATGCTCGGTTGAGCAGGAGATCCTGGGATGGGAGGTCAGAGGACGCTTCCTGGCTACAGTACTAAGCTCAGCCAAGCCAATGAGTCAAGGGAGCCAAAGGGCTCTCTTGACAGAGGGTTTGCAGTATCCCATGAGAAACTGCAGTAAGCTCAGCATATTGGAAGTTCAAAGTGAGACCCTAAGGGTTTATTCATTGCACAGGACTGTGATGGGCTGGCTGGGGTTTTATTCACACCACAGCCCATTTAGCCTCACTAAAGCTTTACTCAGAGTGAAGATCTCCCAAGAGCAGGAAGCTAAGGTCACCTTTGACTCCTCTTGGCTGGGAACCAGATGGGGAAGGGGCTCACTGCTATGGGAGAAGGACAGCTTAGGGTACGAGGGTGTCAGGGATTTCTGGTTGGGGTCGAGGAGGGGTGTGCACTGTTGCTCACTGACCACTTCAGTCCATCAGCTTGACTTGTGCCCTTCTTCATCTGAATCCATTTCCTCCCCCTCCTGGGACTCAGGTGTGGCTTTGAGGCTGTCTACAACAAGGAATGCTGTTTGCACAAAGTAGCAGACATGACGTCTTACTAGCCTCACCTCAGCCTTTTTCCTCCCTCAGCCTTTGTTTCCCTGCTGTCTGGGCCGGGGTGGGGAGTGCCCTGAGAACAGTAACCGCTGTGCTCCTCCTCCCTCAGCTCCTGAAAGTCAAGAGACCTCAGAGATCCAAGGAGGTGAGGTCTTGGCAGCAGGTCCACACCTGCATGCATGCTCGTTCCAGAACATGTCAAGTCTGACAGAATTTGATCTGCAAATCACAACACTCAAAGCTGTTGAAATTTTCTCCTTTTCACATCCTTGTCTTCTCTCCATGACATTTACTGCTCCTGAATCCACTATCAAATGCAACTTCCTTTAACGATGAGTCATCTCAGATGACTTAACACAGGGATCAGGATCTGGCATTAAGCCGCACAGATTTTCAATCCAGTACTAAGATGCAGAGAATCCTCAGTGGGTCCTATGTTCTGAGATCTTCTTTATGTCTACATTGTTGGTATTTTTCCTTAGCTAGTGACCATAGCTGGAAAACAAAAGTACATGCCCGCTAGCTGCTCAGAATCTTTCTTTTTGAACATCCTCTAAATTCATGGGAAATGGTCAGAGACATTTAGTATCTTTCTCCTAAATTCATGAGGATTAAGGATCAAATCCCACATTTTGAAATTCAGAATTCATTCATTAAATATTTTTGGAGCAGTTATCACGTATTCTAAGAGTCAGAGATAGAACAGAACAAAATAGACAAAAAGTTTGTTTTTCTGGTGCTTAATTATAGTGGGAGGGGAGAGGCAATGAGCAAAGAGGTAAAGAAATAATATGTCAAGTGGTCATAAGTGGGATGGAAATATAAATATGAACATGTTGCTAGTTAAATGGCATACATCAATGTGTTTTATTTTGTTTTCATTGCTTTGTCTTTATTCAGGCCATAAACACTTTTTAACTGAATATGTATCCTTCTTTCCTCGTGAAAGACAAAGAGGCATGAGAGGACTTCTAACGTGTGATTTCTCAGTTTCCAAAAGGAGGCTTGTGGCGCATCCACAGGGGCAGCTAATAGAGTCTGTGGCTCTCACCCCTTCTGAGCAGAGGTCTCAAGGTAATTGTAAAAGCACTCCATCGAATGCTTTCGGGAGCTTTTTCCCATCAGAGCTGCCAGAGAACTTTCAGCATCCATGAAATGAAATCACAAACTTTAGAGTGGATTCCATTTTTCAAAAGTAGAAGTCAGTTGCCCACAATATCCTGTTTGGCTGTAGGTGACCTTGGGATTTTTCTCACCAGCCTATCATGGATGTTTTTTATACCTACTCAAACCTCTTACAAGAAAACACATAGCGTTTTAAGAACAGTTAGTGTCATGGACTACATTCTTAAGTTATACATTCTGGGCAGGAGGTTAGTATTTATGAAAGAATCTAGCCGACTTTAGCCTCAGCACTCCAAGAAGACTGACAGACACAAACATGCGCATGCACACACACGTGATCAGGTTGTGGAGTTTTGTAGAGTGCTAGGTTCCCAACATGTACGATTCAAGAGGATTTCTAAAGAAACTAATATCAGTTCTATAGTGCATATCGCAAAATTGTATGTGAGATTGATATTTAAGAGTGAAAAAGCCTGAGGGCACAATCTTAACTTTTTATAATGTGTCCACAGTGGAAAGATTCTTCGATTTCAAGTCAAATGCCAAGAAAGATATAACAAATTGTACATTTATTTTTTTAAATATTTTATTTAGGGACGCCTGGGTGGCTCAGTCGGTTAAGCGTCTGCCTTCAGCTCAGGTCATGATCCCAGAGTCCTGGGAACGGGTCCCATATTGTGTTCCTTGCTCAGTGGGAGCCTGCTTCTCCCTCTCCCTCTATGGCTCTCTCTCTGTCAAATAAATAAATAAAATCTTTAAAAATAATAATAAATAAAGATTTTATTTATTTATTTATTTGAGAGAGAGAGCACCCCCCTATGAGGGGGGAAGGGGCGGAGGGAGAGGAAGAAGCAGACTCCCCGCTGGGTGGGGAGCCCAACGGGGACACAAATTGTACATTTAAAAGATCATGAGTCTAAACAAGCTTCCATAAGGGGCTGGATAAAAAGATAAAGATTATTTATATTGAAAAACTAAAGAAAAATAGTAACAAAAGATCATCGAAATCTAAAATATCTAGACTGGAAGTGGCAGGCAAACTCCCGAAGCATTGCATATTATTTTAGGAAGGCACTTTTCCATGGGGCGCCTGGGTGGCTCAGTCGTGAAGCATCTGCCTTTGGCCCAGGTCATGATCCCAGGGTCCTGGGACCAAGCCCCGCATCAGGCTCCCTGCTCAGCGGGAAGCCCACTTCTCCCTCCCCCACTCCCCCTGCTTGTGTTCCCTCTCTCACTGCGTCTCTCTCTGCCAAATAAATAAATAAAATCTTAAAAAAAAAAAAAAGGAAGGCACTTTTCTTCATTGCTTCTACAACACCTTGCTCAGACACTCTTACTTGTGTTCCAGCTATAGTGTCAGTTTTCCCAGTCTGTCTCCACCATCAGCCTGTGAATTCCTCGAGAGCTGGAAGCACGTTGCTTTGTATCTTCCACGCGTGGCACAGAATCCAGCACACGGTTTGTGCTGAATCAATGCTTACTGAGCAAATGCATGAATGAAGGGCAGTAAGCAGAGTGCTGAGTGAGTGCACACCCTGTGACATGTTAATATCCTACAGACGCAAGCAAAAAAAAAAAAAGGCATTTTACATTTTGCAATGATTGTAAAGAAGACACAACTCATTATTTCCAAGAATATGCACAGGCTCAAAATAGAAACAGTTCAGAAAGGATTTAAATAAGCTAATGGCTGATGGTTCCCACGGATTATTTGAAGGAAGCTAGGAAAGGAAAAGATAAAACATGTCACAGAGGCGTGTGTATCCAGAGAGCTGAACAAAAGTGATGGTGCCAGGTATGCAGAAGCTATCCGGTAAGACTCTCGTCACCTTCCCTTGTGGGTTACAGGGCAAACAGTCCTGGGTCAACTGGAGGCTGTTGCTGTAAAGACGCTTCTCGCTTCTCGGGAAAGGCTGCTCTTTTACACTGGCGAGGAGTGGTGGCTCTCAGAGGCCCTGGCTCTCTCGTTTAGTGAGGCACCGCCTACCTCCGTGGAACTTGAACTAGCGGAGTCCGGCCGGATGCGAGTGTGGCTTGGAGAAGCTGACAGAGAGCTGGGGTGTGCTTAGCCGCCCCTCCATGCCCTCCACATCAGTCTCCCTGAGCACGACTCCTTTCTCCCCAGGTCCCTTGAATCCGTCTGAATCTCCCCCTGCCTTGAGCCCCAGTCCCACGGTGTCAATTCCTGGATGACGAACAGTTGTGCTTGCTTTTCTGCTTTCAGCCATGTGGTTCTCAAGATGAGAGCCCTTACTAAAGAACTTTTTTTTTTTTTTTACAAAACCCCCAGCTCCTGGAGGGTGACAGTGGTCATTTAATTTCTCTGCCTTAGATTAGAGGCCCCTTCTAAACCAGTGCCATGGCATCTCTTGCTCTTCAGGGTCCCATTTCCCACGCTGTGGCCTTCTCCGCATCCTCCCCTCCAGTGTCCTTGTCCAGGTCCCCCGCCATCTCCGAGGCCCTCCTCACTGCTTAGGGGAACTTCCACAAAGAAATCTGCCATTCCTCAGCAACCTCTCAACCTTACAAATGTGTGTCTTTACACTGAATTTCCAACTTACGAATTAAGACTGTTATTTGTATTACAATTGGATTTTTTGCTTTATAAAAGAATTTTTCACAGAATTCTTCAAATTGTTTTTTTTTTTTTTTTTAAGATTTACTTATTTTAGAGAGAGGGAGAGAGTGAGGACATGTGCAGGAGCAGAGGGGAAGAGAGGGGCAGAGGGAGAGGGAGAGAAGCAGACTCCCTGTTGAGCGAGGAGCCCAAAGAGGGGGCTCCATCTCACAACCCAGACATCTTGACCTGAGCCGAAATCAAGAGTCTGACGCTTAACCAACTGAGCCACCTAAGCGCCCCACAAATTGTTCTTTTAAAGTCGCATTTAAACAATTTAATTTACAGGAAGTAGATTTATACATATATATTCTCATTATATTCTCATGTCCTTATGGACAATGGTTTTTTAAAAAATTCCCATGTGCCTGGCATCTTGCTTCATACAGAGTTAGGCAATGAACAGTTGCCAAGTGAACGAATGAACAAAAGTCAATGCAAGGAAGAACAATTTGTTATATCTTCTTCAATAGGAACAGAGCCATGTGCAGAACTGGTCACAATTAATGCTTTGGGGGGGAAATCTGACTAACAATTGATAAGGGCTGAATTTACAAAGGTGTGAATTTACAAAGGAACCTTGATTCATCTCATTTCTCCTCCCTCTGTATCTACCTGGTAGGCTGAGGGCCAGGAGGTATTTTTATGTAGCAGCGTATCATAAGGGGATTCTGTGTCACGATGATCAAGTTTGACATCGGTGGTTAATAACACGTCAGATCTTGTCAGTTTTGTTTATGAGCCTATTTCTCAGGGGTACACAATGAAAATGATGAAAAATGACTTAAATTAGGATCCCAAGGTAAAATGCTTGTTTGATGCCTAGAAGAACCGTGAACAGTAGACATGCATGAGTGATTATTACCAACCCCCTCTTGATTTCCTTTCATTTAATTCAAGTCCCAATAATGAACTAGAGGAATTTGTGGGAATAATATTACATTTGGAAATTGGAGAGATTCTAAAGCATGTATTTGGGTTGGTATGCAGCTTAGAATAAAAAACTACCCCCATAATTAGCCTAACAGTATTTGTGTATTAACTTGGGAATCCAGGAAGGGGACACAATGCATTTCTGTGTATTTCAAATGCAGAAGAAATGCTCATCCAAATTAATTAACCATACATGATCCCAGAAGCTGAGAAAAGAATTAACAAGAGTGGTAACTGAGCTGAATCTTATATATGACAATATCTAACAAAGTAGTATGTCCATAACAAGATTAAGGTCTCCAGACAAGTGAACAATATTTTACTGTATTTAGTGCATGATAGTAGGAGGTATCATTAGTGTTGGGCCATCATTTGTGAGCTACTTACTTGAGATTTAGTTGGCACCTCCAGGTGTGGCTGAATTACCCGTTATCTTCCCTGGAGTCCCAGGCACTGTTGATTCATGCTGCTGGGTCATAGGGCTGCCATTGATCACGGCCCAGCCTCTCCACTCCCGTCTCCTTTTCCTCCACTTCAGGCTCTTCCTAATCCTTGGTGTGAAGGTCAATCTCCAGTCCAGAAGCACTATCTAAACGCTCTCACAGACAGATTTATGGCCAACATCAGATATGTTTCTCAGTGAGCTCTCAAAGTAGGCCTGCAACAGAGATGGGGGAAATACCCACCCAGAAAACATTAGTCATTCACAGGAATAAACAAAAAAAGAAGAAAGGCTAATCAGCAAGTTAGTTAACAAGTACTTACTGCTCACAGGATGTAGGGTATTGTATTAGACCAGAACCAGGGGGAATGGACATACTTGTTTATCTCTGGGTCTCTAAAGTGATTTTATTTACTCTCAAAAGTGACTACAGTGCTAACAAAAAACAGTGACACTCACACCCACACACTCACACAAGTATATTACATTTTTCTCCTAACATCAGGAAAGAAAACAGTCAATGTTCTAAAAGTGCACAGAACAAATATGTATCATGTAAAAAAATAATTATAATTGTTTGCATCCTGGAAACTTCTAGATCTCTTGTTTTATCACAACTCCATCCTTCCCCCCTAAATATAATATAGTCTTTCAGGGGCACCCGGGTGGCTCAGCCAGTGAAGTGTATGCCTTCGGCTCAGGTTATGATCCCGGGGTCCTGGGATCAAGTCGCGCGTTGGGCTCCCTGCTCAGCGGGGAATCTGCTTCTCCCTCTCCCTCTGGCCCCCTGCTCTCTCTCTCTCTCTCTCAAATAAATAAATAAAATAAAATAAAAATAATACAGTTGTCATGAAATACATCATGTCTTTTTACTTTAAATGGGCTAAAGATTCATTTTTGCATGGTTTGCATACATTGCTTTCAGAGTTAATTCTAAAAGGGTCTTGATGAACAGATATAAATGTATGAATTTGCATAGATATAAATATATGAATGCCTGTTCATCTTTTCTGTTCTCATTTCCCCTATGTTATATTTTCCTCATCTGCCTGTTTTTAATTCTCTTTCTTGTTCTATGGGATTGGATGTATTTATATGTACCTAAAATCCTTCCCAACCAAAGCATGACTTTCATAAAACAATACACAGACTTATTCAGGATGTGGTGACAACTAACATTAGTGTTTCCAAAAGTTTAAAGTAAAAATGGATTCCAATATACATACCAGAAAATACTTTAAATAACATCTCTCCCATAAAACTAAGTATGAATGCTTAGAGAAGTGAACCACAGATGCAGCATCGAACCTAGTAAAGAAGGAAGCAAATTAAATTCCCTCTCAATCTAAGCGGAACATTCAAGAGGTTATTCTTAGATCTGCACACATTAATTTAAATAGAACCCTTACTCTGGGCAACTTTATCCTCCAAACTCTGTTCTTTTCATTGACCTCTAGTGTCATTTTTCCTATTTCCCTGATGCATTTGATGCCCACCTATTTTTATGCATTTTAAAGCACTATCCCATATGGAGGGATTGCTCTAAAAACTGTCTTCGGAACCTTGGAATATTTCCACAGTTTCTCCTTCTGGGTCCTTAATCAGAAGACCTATTTCTAGGCATTGGGCTGTGACAATGTCTGGTGTAAAGACATCTGGGTATCTTCCTTCCATGTTCTTATGTTTGGGAAGTGGCTGATGAGTGGAGTTGTTTTGTGGGGAAGCAGCCTTCAATGGACACTCCACAGAAGGACTGAGCAGGGCCCTCTGGGAAGCAGTTTGCCAAGGGAGACCAAAGGTAGGGTCTCCTCTGTTCTACCCCCTTCTGCCCAAAGGGTGACCTAGGCGCACCTCCGGCGGTGTGTTTTTCCCTGGCACCTTTGGAGGTGGGGAGATGGCAGGCAGCTTGGGTGCAGCTCATCTCTCTAACTCACTGCTATGACCCTGGAGATACATCCAGTTGGCTCCCAAGAGCTAGAAGATGTACCTCTCTCTCATTTTTGTATAAGAAAATAATCACATATTATTGTTACTCCCTTATTTTTTTTAAGTTTTTATTTGAATTTCAGTTAGTTAACACACAGTATAACATTAGTTTCAGGTGTACAATATAGTGATTCAACGTTTCCATACAACACCCGGTGCTCAACACAACAGTGCTCTCCTTCATCCCCATCACCTATTTCACCCATCCCCACACCCACCTCCCTTCTGGTAACCAGCAGTTTGTTCTGTATGGTTAAGAGTCTGTTTCTTGGTGTGCAGCTCTCTCTCTCTCTTTTTTTTTTCCCCTTTGCTTATTTGTTTTGTTTCTTAAATTCCACATATGAGTGAAATCATCTGGTATTTGTCTTTCTCTGACTGACTTATTTCGCTTAGCATAATACTCTAGCTCCATCCATGTTGTTACAAATGGCAAGATTTTTCCTTTATGGCCAAATAATATTCCATTGTATCTATATATGTGCACCACATCTTCTTTATCCATACCTCAGTCAATAGACACTTGGGCTGTTTTCATAATTTGGCTATTGTAGTTAATGCTGCTATAAAACATCAGGTGCATGTATCCCTTTCAATTAGTATTTTTGTATTCTTTGGGTAAATACCCAGTAGTGCAATTGCTGGGTGGTAGGGTAGTTCTATTTTTAACTTTTTGAGGAACCTCCATACTGTTCTCCAGAGTGGCTGCACCAGTTTGCATTCCTACCAACCGTACTGCAATTCTATTATCAAAGAAATGGCAAAGGAGGAGAATCTTTTCCTTTTGCTTCACGGTGGTTTGTTGCTGCCCAGAGTAGCACATGCTGTGAAGGAGACCTGGGCTGTAGGCTATAGCAGGGCTTTGGGAGAGAGGGATTAGCATCCTAGCTCCACCGTGTAATGTGCTGCGAGCTGTTGGCAAGGAAATTGATCTCTTGGATCCTCTTTTGAATCTGTACAATGGTTAGTGGTAGTGATGACAAAGAGATAATGTGGGTAGAGGGCTAGCAGGGTGCCTTGGTAACCATTAGCCTTCCCCCACTCACATCCTACTTCCCTTTGTAGGGAAAGAATGAATTACAAATGAGTAGCAAGAATTAGAAAGCAACATTAGTCCTATAATCAAGCAACCACAGCTTTCAAAGGATATGCTGCAGGGCTATCCTCCTGAAGGCCAGTGGCTTTGGTGAGGAATTATTAAATAGCTAGCCCTGTGATCAGCAACCCCTGAGGTGGGTGTTATTACCCATGTTTACAACTGGGGAGACCAGAGTCCGAGATGAAGTGTCCTACCCAGCTGATACATTTAGAGCTCAGTCTGACATCAATATGTGCTTGCTGACCATCCAGCAACACTATCAGACCCTCTGAACCTCTGTGTTCATTAAATCAGTACACAACAACTTCCTCTGCCCACTCTAAAAATGACTGAAAACATAGACTACTGTTTGTTTGATGAGAAAACAAACCCAGAAAGGCACCCATATGCCCATATACTTAATTGGACCTAAAACCCTATCAGAAAACCTGGACTTAGTCTTAGCTGGTTCCATCAGGGAATTCATGGCATTTCCATACTCTCTGGGCTTCCAGCATCTACCTTTCTAAATAGCTTTATTTTTCTTTATAGCAATAATAACTGCCTGACTTTTATTTGTTCGTAGCCTGTTCTGCACTCGAAGCTTGGCTCCCAGGGCAGGGACCTAAGATGTTTCCTTGTCAGTGGTCTTCCCAGCACCCACCACCCACCAGTAGAGGATTTGTGGAATGAGTGGATTTTTGAAGTCTAACCACCTGCAATTGCTGAGGGGTAATGAGTACAGGTCACCTCTTTCAGCTAACAAAGGAGTTTTCTGTAGCACTTAAACACAGAGGAGTACATCTGGTCTTGAGAGCACCATGGCAGGCTATTTGGTGGTAGTGCGTTAGGCAGAAGAACCTTTGCATCCATTCAGATCACCTTACTCAGGTAACCACCTGTACCTTAAATGGTAGACTGGATCTGAATTCCAGGATGTGCTTTAGTGATGATTCTCATGGTGGAAATTTCGGGGAGGAAAGAAAGACCGTTCTGGAGGGTTGCTTGTTCTGTCTGGGGGTTAAGAGCTCAGCGCCAATGGCTTTTACTGCTTCTCAGACGGTCCCTGCCGCCTAAGTGAACTTCCTTAGGCCTGTCATTTTTCTTACCTTATTTTTATTTTCTGAAAATGTGTTCCCATTAACAACCTGACTGTTTATAAATCAGAAAACCTGGATTTTGGGGAATGGTGGAGGGCTGTGCCAATCAATTATGGTGCAGTTCAATAGAACCAATGCAGTTAGCGAGGTCTGTACATATAAATTTCAACGGCTCTCTTTAGTATGAAGAACACGCAGTTCAAATCATCCTTTAAAAAATCCTTGGCCAAAAAAAAGAGAAAAATCTCCAATTAGTCTAATACTATAATTAGGACCAAGAAATTTAGTCAGGACCTTCTTGAAATTTCCTTTGGTCAGTTCAGGCTTTGAGAAATGGTGAGTGTGGGTGTCTGTGTGTGTGTATGTGTGTGTGTGCAAGCGCGTGCGACTGGTGAAATAGGAATCCTATGTTTGCGTATCTGTTTATGTTGCCATTTATTTCCCCACCCTCTTCTCGCAGCCTTTCCTTCCAAATCAAATCGTCCCACTTCCTTCCCTCGGCTTCCTCAACCCTGAGGATTCAAAAGAGACGGGGAGTGACTCCGCCCTCTTATGAATATGCAACCAGCGAGGGGCGGGGAGGGAGCTCGGGAGAAAAGCCCTGCGAGGAAGTTCAACCTGGGCCGCCCGAAGCGGGCTCCCGCCGGCTGCGCCCACCCTCCGCCCGGGTCTTCAGGGGCCGGGACGCAATAGCACGGCCTGGGGCCTGGGAAGCCCAGCTCGCTCCCGAGGAGGAGCCGGTGGACTTGGTCCTCGCCTGGGAGATGTGGCATCTGAGCAGCCCCTCAGAGCCCATCTGAACTCTGGCCAGGAAGGCCACCGCCGGCCGGATTAACCGTCTCCCGACCGCGGGGCCCTACGTCCCCGCCCTTTGTGGTGCAAATGAGGAGCGCGCAGGGGCCCCGGGGGCGGCGCTCGCCCGGGACAAAGTTTGCCCGCTGCCTCTCCGAGACTTCCTTCACGCTTTGAGCGCGGCGCGGGAGGGTCAGATCCCTCCGGGGATCCCCCCGCCGACGTGGAGGAACGCTGAGGAAGGTAAGTGGGTTTTATTTGCCGATGGTCAGTCTCCCTCACGTTGGGAGGAGGGACCACCAGGCAGCAGGTGGCTGGAATCCTGTGCCCGTGGAACATTTTTTCGGAAACAAGGTTGAGAGAAGGCGGGGATTAGCGGCTCTGGGTAAGAGACCGGGCGGAGCTGTGGGAAAGTGAAGGTTTGAAAAGTTGCCGCGACCCAGCAGGTGCAGGGGGCGAGCGAGCTGAGCCGTTCCCCCCGCGGCCGGAGCACAAAGCCCGCGCGCTGGCGCGGCGGCGTTGCCATGGCAGCGGGGGGGGGGCCGAGCCGCGGCGTGCCTGGGTTGCCGGGCGACGGAGGGGCGCGGGAGAGGGGGACTCAAAATCTTTGAGCACTTTTCCCCAAGATGAGCCGACTCTTGTCTCTCCGGATCGTTAACTCAAGGGTATTGGCCGACACTTGTCCTTTGGTAAGGGAGTCAGGCTACCACCTGCTTAATGCTATCATAGCATTATGGTCTGATGGAAGACATGAAAAGGTCAGAAGATACTTAATTTCCAAAGTAATAACAAAAATATTCTGTTTCCTCGTTTTCCATATAGCATCAGCTGAGGGATATTCCTTAATTATCATCATTTAAAAAAAATAAAATACAGAACCAGGTTTGGGTCCAGGCAAATGAATTGGCCTTCAACCTTCCAAATGCTATCATACTCTGCTTTCGAAATACTGGATTGTGGTCTGATGGAAGACATGAAAAGGTCAGAAGATACTTAATTTCCAAAGTAATAACAAAAATATTCTGTTTCCTCGTTTTCCATATAGCATCAGCTGAGGGATATTCCTTAATTATCATCATTTAAAAAAAATAAAATACAGAACCAGGTTTGGGTCCAGGCAAATGAATTGGCCTTCAACCTTCCAACATACTAACCAAAATCTTTGCAAAATAAAAGCACATACAGTAGGTAGCAGGCACAATGTGAAACATTCAGACAGTTGCATCTTAAAATGTTTTACAAAGACGAATTTCACAAAGCATGGGAGAGAATGTTATTTTTTTTCCACTAGGTATTTTCTTACATGTAAATGTGCCAGATAATTTTGCCTTATTATCTATCTCAAAGATTATTTGTTTTAGTCATACACTGCAGAAAAAATATTGGAAAGGAATTTGAATTATCTTTTTTAGAGTAGTGATTGTCAGCTACAGTAGTATTTTACGCCCCCCTCTTTCCCATTTATCCTATTATAGCTAAAGCTATCTTTTGGTGTTTTTAGTTTCTCAGATTTTGATTGTGTTTATTGAAGACACTGATCTGTTAACAGTTCTTTTTGTTGTTGTTGTTGTTAACAGTTCTTAAGCTGTGTTCCACATACTGGCTTATTTCTTTCTCTGCCTCCAATTTATTTACTTTTATTTATTTATTTGTTATTTATTTATATATTTATTTATTTTTGAGAGAGAGCGTGGGCGCCTGGAGGGGAGGGGCAGAGGGATAGAGGGAGAGGGAGGGAGAGACTCTTAAGCAGGCTCCATGCTCAGGGCAGAGCCCCACATGGGGCTCAATCTCAGGACCCTGAGATTCTGACCTGAGCCGAAATCAGGAGGTGGTCGCTTAAGCGACTAAGCCACCCAGGCGCCCCTCTCTGCCTCCAATTTAAAATTGTCTATGTGTTATTTATTCATGTATGTATTTTATCAACTGTTTATTAGGCTTTGCTATGTGCTGTGTACAGAGCCAGACTTGGGATTAAGTGGTGGAGAGACTACAAAGTTGAATTAGAAAAATATACAGTTTAGGGAGAGGAATAAGGCTAGGAAGCAATTATAATCCACTCTGATACATTCTCATTTAGAAATCACACCCAATGTATCCCCTGCTGCTGACCAGGAAAGGTGCACTAATCACAGTTGAGCTTTGGGCTTCATCTATGCCGTCACCTTTGCCCTTCCAAAGCAGTCGTTATTCATGGACCCATTTAACTATGAGGAAGGTGAGACTAGAAAAGTTCATTAATTTGCCTTAGATCTTTTTTTTTTAAGATTTTATTTATTTATTTGACAGAGAGAGACAGCAAGAGGGGGAACACAAGCAGGGGGAGTGGGAGAGGGGGAAGCAGGCTTCCCTCGGAGCAGGGAGTCCGATGCGGGGCTCAATGCCGGGGCTCGATATGGGGGCTCGATGTGGGGCTCGATCCCAGGACCCTGAGATCATGACCTGAGCAGAAGGCAGACGCTTAACCACTGAGCCACCCAGGCTCCCCTAATTGCCATAATTCTTACAGTGAGTAAGCGGTAAAGTCAGGATCTAAATCCAAATGTGATTGCTATGACATGCTGCATTAAATTCTTTATCCCTATATCCCTACCAAATTACCATATTTTGATCATTCTTAATAGTGTAAATTTCTAAAAATAGTTATGTGATTTTCTTTTTGGTTGAGATGTTTTCAAAGTCAGGTATTTCTAAAGTCAAATATCAATTGCATTTCTGAAGAGCATATGGTTTTCCTACTAGAATGTTGCTATTGTCAATTATCTTTTTTTCAGGGGTTCCTGAGGAGCTACTGAAAAATGAAGAATTTGATTATTTAAATCAAGTTTTAAGAATATTAGAGATACCTGTATATTAAAGCATTCTATTTTACAAATGATTATAGAATTAGATTTGTTTAAAGCAAAAAATACTACTTAGCATTCAGGTTTTTATTACCTTTCTTAATTTTATAATTTTTTTGTTAAAGATTTTATTTATTTATTTGTCAGAGAGAGAGCCCAAGTAGGGGAAGCGGCAGGCAGAGCATGCAGAACAGGCAGAGGGGGAAGTAGGCTCCCTACTGAGCAGGGAGCCTGATGTGGGACTGCATCCCAGGAACCTGGGATCAGGACCTGAGGCGAAGGCAGTCGCTTAACTGACTGAGCCACCCAGGTGTCCCTACCTTTCTTAATTTTAAATCGTTTTGATCAGATTTGTTAGCTTCTGCTGGCAGTGACTTTAGTACATGATAGCTGGAAATTGCCATTGCTATCTGGGAAGTTGTCCTAGAGAGTTCAGGTATGAACCTGATTTGACCTGATCAGAGCCCTGAAAACCATTGTGAACTGATTTTATAAGTGTTTTTTACTGTAAAAAAATTTTTTTTCTAAATAGATTACAGGATCCATGAAGGCAAGAAGCATGTCTTTTGTGTCTTTAAAACCCATCTCTTAATATCAAGTACAACGTTCTTCATAAATATTAAGTGGCAGGAGAAACAAAAGTAAACTTTATTAGGCCAATGAAATATAGAGTAGAAATAATCCTTTAAAATACACAATGCTGAGAGTCACAGAAGTTCTAATCATTTGCTGATTGGTTTTTTCATGATACTATACTACAAACTAATGGGTAGTACCTATTTTACAAATAGAAAAACTGAGCCATGGCGATTAGTATGTAAAGTATTTTCCAATGTTTTATCTTAACTGAACCTCACAACCACCATGCAATAATTCCCATCACTATTTTTTTTAATATATGAAAACATAGAAACTCAGAGAAGTTGGGTGACGTTGCCAGAGTCAGCCGGAGAGGGAGAAGCACATCTGATAATGATGTCACGTGATTTTGTGCACTATACCCTTGCAAACCAGATGCACCTGTGAGCTGTGGGAGTCTGAGCCTCTAGACAGACCTGGGGGTGGCTGGGTGCAAGATGCCTTCTCTCTGTCTAACCTTCCACATCTGTTTGGGCGAAAGGGGAGAGACCCTCTTTTAAAAGACAAGTACAGGGGCACCTCGGTGGCTCAGTCAGTCTGCCTTTGGCTCAGGTCATGATCCCAGGGTCCTAGGATTGAGTCCCACATCAGGCTCCCTACTCAGTGGGGAATCTGCTTCTCCCTCTTCTTCTGTCCGTCCCCCTGCTCATGCTCTCTCTCTCAAATAAATACATACATACATACATACATACATACATAACTCTTAAAACAACAACAACAACAACAAATAAAAGACAAATACAGACAGGCAGGGCAGAAACAAGGAAGACATGCTCAGTGGAGCAAAAGAAAGTGAGGGGAAAAACAGTGAAATGAAGTTAGTAAAAGAAGGAGCCAGTGTTCACAAGTGGTAGTGAGGAGACCGAGGTGTATTAGTTTGCTATGATTGCTATAATGAATGACCACAGACTGGCTGATTGAAACAACAGACATTTACTGTCTTGTAGTTTTGGAGGCTGCAAGTCTGAGGTCAAGGTGTCAGTGGGGTTGTTTTCTTCTGACACCCCTCCTTAGTTTGTATGTGGCCGTCTTTTGCTGTTTCCTCACATGGTCTTCCTCTGTGTATGTCTGTCTGTGTCCTAATCTCTTCTTATGACACCTGCCCTGTTGGATTAGATCCCACCCATATGGCCTCATTTTACCTTAGTTGCCTCTTTCAAGGCCCTATCTCCACATACAGTCACATTCTGAGACACTGGAGGATTAGAACTTCAACATATGAATTTTGAGGAACTCAATTCAGTCCATAATAGAAATAAGAAAAGTGAACCTGATCTATAATTCTGAAGACATGGCCTGTTTCAATTGCTTTATTCCTGTTCGTATACTCTCCTGGCACAAATAAATGTTGGAGCAAGTTGTGACAATTTTTTTACATCAGTATATTCCACTGGATGTATAAAGAAAAAAAAAGAGAGATTCAGAACTGAATTCTTCTATATTTAGCTTGCTTCATACTTTATTTTCACTCTCATCTCTGGAGGGCCAGCTTCAAGCCTTGTCAAGTTTTGACAAGGGCAGACGAAGCGGATGATGGTCCCATTGCCAGCCAGGTCTAACCTATCTCTCGGTCTTTTTTGAGCTGTGGAGTGCATACGATTTGAGTCCTATGCACTTCCTGTATAGTGTGATATATCCAGTAAAAATGAACTCACAATACTGAGAAGACAGTGAGGCATGGATTTTACAAGCCTCACAGCCGTGGAGATAAGCTGGGGGGACCTATTGGAATGGCATTTTCCAGCTTATTTCTAAGAAGATGCATTCAGCGTAGTACTTCAGACCGTGAAAGGTAGCCAGAAGAATTTGAAAGTTTTCTCTGAGGCATTGAGCAGCTAACAAGGTTATAATTGGAATGTGTTGCAAAGACTCAAATTATTAATAAATGCTGTGGTCATAGAATAACAGGGACGAGAGGGAAGCCTGGGAATCTTGTGGCCAGTGCCTTGCTCAAAGCACAGAAACTGCTTTGTAAAGGTAGGAATCAGGGCTGGGTTTCAAGACGGCCAAAGAAGATTCCAGAGTCTTCTGCAATAAAAGTTTCTGTATCTAACCAATCATCAGAAATCTCAAAGTACTTTTGTTTCCTTGACTTCCTTCATTATTTCATGTTCTGCCTTCAGAAAAGGTGAAACATACCTGTCTACTTTTCTTCATGCAATATCTTGTGATTTGCTAAAAGAGTTTTAATAGGTCACTTCTCGGCCCTTTTCTGTAAGTTGAACTGAAACTCTGTCCATTGTTTTAGGGATCTGTTTCTATTAGTCCCACACATGCTACCCCTCACCATCTGGAATGGTGGAGTTCTTATTTATGTCTTCATGGCACCTCCCTGACTCGTTCCCCTTTGGGAACCATCCTATTTACATCAAGTGTGAGGCCCCGGACTATATTCTGAAATATCCCTACTGAAGAATATGCATCCAATATACATGGTGGAGCTTTTTCAAGAAATACCAGAAGCTTTCGAAATGTACTCTTTGGCTGTGATCCAGTAGCTTTCCATTCCATGATGGGTGGTTTCAGAAACAGGTTCTTGTGTGGAATAGCTATTGTTACCCAGCCAAAAAAAGAGTGCCTATTTCTCAGAGCTGTGCATACTTCATTATAAGTAAAGGGATCGATGCCAGTGCCTGGAATTTGAAAAGTCAGCTTTGAAAGTTTGTGTAAGTCCCTGAAGGGCCAAACTATGTATTTCTCCTTGTGATATGAGCCAGACATTGGTCTAAGTGGTCAGTTGTGCAAATCGGCTGACACAGGGCCAGGAGGTGGGTTGGCCTGCTCCACAGCTGCTTCTATAACACCTTTTCATTAAAAGCTTGCCTCAGAGGCACTCCCCTCAAATTAGGAGAAAAGAGCCAAAGACATATGTGTAAAGAGTGAGGAAAAACTACCGTCCGTGGCTGTTTAAATTTCCCCAGATTTCAGGGCGCCTGGGTGGCTCAGGTGGTTAAGCATCTGCCTTCGGCTCAGGTCATGATACCAGGGTCCTGGGATCGAGCCCCGCATTGGGCTCCCTACTCATCGGGGTCTGCTTCTCCCCCTCCCCCCTGCTTGTGCTCTCTCTGTCTCTCTCAAATAAATAAATAAAATCTTAAAATAAAATAAAATAAAATAAACGTCCCCAGATTTTGGTACCATGAAATACCTTTCATTCCCCTGTTACTGAAGAAAATCATGACCTTGAAGTGTCTGGAAAGTTCCCAGGCAGTCAACAAGTATTTATCAATCACTTACTATCTACTCAGCACTGACAGGGCATAAGAAATATGTCATGAGCTTTCTCCTCAAGTAGTTGATACTAGAGTTCTGGGTAAAAGGCATGAAAATACGAAAGTCTGTTGCGTGCGCTCCTGGACATACGGCAGCTCCAGGAACGACTGCTCCAGGTGGAGCTTGGGGGCCAGAGAACTACATCTTCCTTTCTCTCTGGGGCTTTGCAGATGCTTGTCTCCTTCAAGTTCTCCTCTCCCCAACCCCCTAAGCCCAGGCCCTTTGCGGCTTTTCAGAGTCTTGCTTAAATCTGGTAAGGATGCTCAAGAAATCCTATCTTTTTTTTTTTAAACATTTTATTTATTTATTTGACAGCGAGACGGCGAGAGAGGGAACACAAGCAAGGGGGAGTGGGAGAGGGAGAAGCAGGCTTCCCGCTGAGCAGGGAGCCCGACGTGGGGCTCGATCCCAGGACCCTGGGATCATGACCTGAGCTGAAGGCAGACGCCCAATGACTGAGCCACCCAGGTGCCCCAAGAAATCCTATCTTTGAATGTGTTTACACCAGGGTGAATCTGGCCATAGGATTTTAAGCCTTTATACTCCTGGAGGAAACGCATCACCATTTGAAGGAAATAAAAGAAGGGGCTAGGTTGAAGGAGCAGGAGAGAGAACCATTTCAATCTTTTTCCTCACTGATAGTAGTTGTAAATCCTTGGCAAGCCATAAAAAGAATGCCTGAGTTTACATACCTTTTAAGGATGGAAAGATATGTCAGCAATGACATATGACTAAGAGACTGTGTTACAGGCAACAGCAGGGCAGAGAGGAGAAAAACACTGGTCCAGAACCCTAGATGGTGACCAAAGATAGGGCAGCAGCAAGTGGCCATTATCCCAAGACTGGGAAGAAAACAAACATGGCAACTGGGAAGCCAGCTTAGGATACAGAAGTGCCCCCTGGGGTTATCTTCTGGAAGCCCCAGGCTCCAAACTCCTCACCCGCTGGAACCCAGCTCCTCCCTTCCTGATGATCAGCAGGGATTTGGAGCTGGAGGGGTCCCCAGCAGGGACTGTAGATGCCATTGTTCCTTGCATTTCAAGGTGGAATAATAAATTCAGTTCAGTGTTAGATTCGCAGGTGGTTTTGTTTGTTTGTTATGCACACCACTTCTTCATGTGCATGCTTTCGGTATTTGCGGCTGGCTCAGGGACATAGTCATTGTAAATCTATTGCTAAGGAAAATACATGCCAAATTCCAAACAAGTGAGATGTATTTTTATTGCACAGTGTTTGTGGCATGAAGATTAGTGCAACAAGAATTTTATTTGGATGGCCAAGACGTGAGAGCAAAGAGCATTAGCGGAGGGTTGGGAGATGTGCATGTAAGTCTTGTGTCTAATACCAATTAAGAAATGTTTAGCAAGCCAAATTCCCAGAGGTTACATTTTGTTATCTGCAAGAGGAAGGACTCGATTAGATCATTTCAAAGGCTCTTTACTGTCTGGAATTCTGCTGTTTCTAAAAGGCAGCCTGAAATGGAATGTGTCTTCTCTAAGAATTCTAAGTGCTTGTCAACGATCAATCCTTTTGCCTTTCATTCGTAGGTTTTCCAGTGACCCTATTGGACCGTAATGGTCAATGATAACGTTACCAACCTGTTCTCATGCATAAGGTTGGGAAAGTCTTCCCAGGAAAAGTTTTAGAGGTGAGAAGTTAGTAGCTTTTCTTAATTCATTCTTTCGGTTCATGGCTTTGTAAAACTAGAATTGTCTTTAGATGCTCCTGGCTTCCATGTCTTGGTTGTGAGATCTCAGTCTTGAGAAGCATCAGGCCATTCAGCAGTCGTAGTGCCATTAGATGTCACAATCGTTTGAGGCTGTTCTTGTTGTTATTATATTACACCTCAAGTATTCTAGCTCAGGATGCATCCTCAACCCAAATGCCTATCATTTCTTTTGATTGGGAACACATAAGGATGTCCCTGTGCAGTCAATTGCAGCAATACAAAGTGAAGCACAATTATCATTTAGTGTAGAATATGTAATAGTGTAATTACTGACACATTTACAAATAGTGTAAAAATATAAAGCATAACATGGAATTTTGAAAAGTCTTAAATTTTGGTATTTTAATTTCTATTTTAAATGAACTCGTAGATCAAACCTCAGGAGGGGAAAGAAGGAAGAAAGAACACGTTTTTCCCATCTAGCTCTTAAATATGTGTGTGACTTGAAAGCTAGGAAGCACAGGACTTATAAGATACCCATATTTTTAGTGGCATGGAAGATAGCTGGAGTAATGTGAAAATGAACAGTTCCTCTGATTGTGGGAATATATTCTCTGGAGAGAAGTGTAAGCACTTTTAGAGTTAAATATATTAATCACTGGCAGCTCTGGGAATCTGCCCAAACAAATCATTGTCCCAGCAATGTTTACGTTCAGCCAACTTGAGCTGTCAACCACTGAATAGGCACTTTTTTCCCCCTAAAAAACATGATTTGGCCAGTAAGAATTTGGTTATGCAATTAAATGTTCACCAATTAGGAGGTAAAAGCCCTGGATTTCGAAAAGTTTGGTATTTTAATGATCCAAAGTATAAATAGTTTCTACCCCCCACAATAAATAACCGATGTAAAAATTTTAATTTCAAATTGGCCAGTCTTCAAAGCCACACTGCAAGCCATACACTAAGGTATTGAGGATAATAAGAAAAACTAGAATGCCACTAGCAGTGAGAAACTGTTTTTAAAAAAAAAAAAGAAAAGAAAAAGAAGGGCAAAGTCTTTTAGAAAATGACTTAAGATTCTTTTCCTGGGGGGCGGAGCAAGATGGCGGAGGAGTAGGAGACCTGGATTTCGTCTCCTCTCAGGAATTCAGCTGGATAGGGATCAAACCATTCTGAACACCTACAAACTCAACGTAGATCGAAGAAAAGAAGAGCAACAACTCTCTCATCAGAAAAGCGACCACTTTCTGGAAGGTAGGACGTGCGGAGAAGTGAATCCCCGGCGATATTCGGGAGGATAGATGGCGGGGGAGGGGCCTCCGTCGGCCGCTTCTGGCAAGTGATAGAACCACGGAGAACAAAATCGGAACTTTTAAAAGTCTGCTCCGCTGAGGGACGTCACTCTGGTGGCTAAGCGGGGGGTGGAACCCTCCGGGACAGTGTGGTCTCAGGACCCTTGGGGTCACAGAAAGACCGGGGGTGCCTGAGTGCGGCAGAGCTCCCAGGTATCGGAGCAGGGAAGCCGGCTGCAGAGGAGGAGCCCAGGCACGGGCTTTCAGCTCGGGGTGGCCATAAACCGTGATCCGCGGCACAGTCGGGCCACTGCTCCTCCAGCAGGGACCCAACAAGCGGCAGATCCGGGGAGACTCACCTTCCTCCCACAGGAGGAGCCGTGCAGGAGTGCACCGCAGGGATCTGCTGGGTTTGGAGACTCCACCCCGGGTTGGGTGCCAGAGACAGAAACGCGCGGTCGCAGGCCGGGTGAGCACGGAGTGCGGCCGGAGACCGGGGAGACGGGAGTGACTGACGGCTTTTCTCTGGGGGCTCATTGAGGAGCGGGGCCCCAGGTTCTTGGCTCCTCTGGGGCGAAGATTGGAGGCCGCCATTTTCACTCTCCTCCTCCAAAGCTGTACGGAAAGCTCGCAGGGAACAAAAGCCCCGGAGAGCAAACCCGAGCAGATCACTTAGCCGGGAGGGGGCAAGGGCGGGGCCATTCCGCCTCCAGCAGAGACATTTGGAAACCACGGCAACAGGCCCCTCCCCAGAAGACCAGCGAGAACAGCCAGCCAAGACCAAGTTTACCGATCAATGAGAATGGCAGAACTCCAGCGCTAGGGGAATACTGCACATAGAATTCACGGCTTTTTTACCATGATTCTTTAGTCTTTTAAAGTTAATTTTTTTAACTGTCTTTTTTGTCTTTTTATTTCTTTTTGAATTTTTCTTTTTCCCTTTTTCAACCAACATCTTATCAATCCCTTTTTTTTTAAAAAAAACATTTTTATTTTTCATTTTTAGAGTCATATTCTATCCCTTCATAGTAGTTACCCATATTTTTGGTTTATATATATAAGTTGTTCTCTCTTTAAAATTTTGAGATAGTTTCTTCTAACAGATTAAAATATACCCTAAATCTCTAGTATATGGTGTTTTCTATTCCCCTGCCTGATCACATCCTCTCCCTTTTTTTTTCTTTTTCTTTTTTCTTTTTTTAAATCCTCTTCTTTCTTTTCTCAAACAACTTCTTATCAATTCCTTTTATAAAATTTTTTATAATTTCCATTTTTACAGTCATATTCCATCCCTTCATCATATCAACCCTTATTTTTGTACATATATAAGTTTTTCTTTCTTTAAAATTTTGGGAGGCACTTTCTTCTAAAAGACCAAAATACACCCCAAATCTAGTGTGTGGCACTGGTCTATATACCATATAGATCATATTTGATCACATTCTGGTTTTTCTTTTGTTGTTGTTGTTTTGTTTTGTTTGTTTTTGTTTTTATCTTTATCTTTATCTTTTTCTTTTTTTTCTTTTTCTTTTTTCTCTCTTTCCCTTTCTTATCCCACTGCTTCAGGTCTTTTCTGATTTGTTTAAAGTATATTTTCTGGGGACGTGGTTACTCTGCTAGCATTTTGTTCTCTCATTAATCTATTCTCCTCTGCACAAAATGACGAGATGGAAAAAATCACCTCAACAAAAAGAACAAGAGGTAGTACCGACTGCCAGGGACCTACTCAATACGGACATTAGTACGATGTCAGATTTAGAGTTCAGAATCATCACTTTAAAGATACTAGCTGGGCTTGAAAAAAATATGGAAGTTATTAGAGAAACCCTTTCTGGAGAAGTAAAAGAGCTAAAATCCAACCAAGTAGAAATCAAAAAGGCTATTAATGAGGTGCAATCAAAAATGGGGGCGCTAAGTGCTAGAATAAATGAGGCAGACGAGAGAATCAGTAATATAGAAGATGAAATGATGGAAAATAAAGAAGCTGAGAAAAAGAGAGATAAACAACTACTGGATCACGAGGGCAGAATTCGAGAGATAAGCGATACCATAAGACGAAACAACATTAGAATAATTGGGATCCCAGAAGAAGAAGAAAGAGAGAGAAGGCCAGAAGGTATAATGGAGCAAATTATAGCAGAGAACTTCCCTAATTTGGGGAAAGAAACAGGCATGAAAATCGAGGAAGCACAGAGAACCCCTCTCAAAATCAATAAAAATAGGTCAACTCCCCGACATCTAATAGTAAAACTTACGAGTCTCATAGACAAAGAGAAAATCCTGAAAGCAGCTCGGGAGAAGAGATATGTAACCTACAAGGGTAGAAACATTAGATTGGCAACAGACCTATCCACAGAGACCTGGCAGGCCAGAAAGGACTGGCAGGATATATTCAGAGCACTAAATGAGAAAAATATGCAGCCAAGAATACTCTATCCAGCTAGGCTGTCATTGAAAATTGAAGGAGAGATAAAAAGCTTCCAGGACAAACAAAAACTAAAGGAATTTGCAAACACAAAACCAGCCCTACAGGAAATCTTGAAAGGGGTCCTCTAAGCAAAGAGAGAGCCTAAAAGCAACATAGACCAGAAAGGAACACAGACAATATACGGTAACAGTCACCTTCCAGGCAATACAATGGCACTAAATTCCTATCTTTCAATAGTTACCCTGAATGTAAATGGGCTAAATGCCCCAATCAAAAGACACAGGCTATCAGACTGGATTAAAAAACAAGACCCATCGATATGCTGTCTGCAAGAGACTCATTTTAGAACCAAAGACACCCCCAGATTGAAAGTGAGGGAGTGGAAAACCATTTACCATGCTAATGGACACCAAAAGAAAGCTGGGGTGGCAATCCTTATATCAGACAAATTAGATTTTAAACCAAAGACTGTAATAAGAGATGAGGAAGGACACTATACCATACTTAAAGGATCTATCCAACAAGAAGATTTAACAATTGTAAATATCTATGCCCCTAACATGGGAGCAGCCAATTATATAAGGCAATTAATAACAAAAGCAAAGAAACACATCGACAACAATACAATAATAGTGGGGGACTTTAACATCCCCCTCACTGAAATGGACAGATCGTCTAAGCAAAAGATCAACAAGGAAATAAAGACTTTAAATGACACACTGGACCAAATGAACTTCACAGACATATTCAGAACATTCCACCCCAAAGCAACGGAATACACATTCTTCTCTAGTGCCCATGGAACATTCTCCAGAATAGATCACATCCTAGGTCATAAATCAGGTCTCAAACAGTACCAAAAGATTGGGATCATTCCCTGCCTATTTTCAGACCACAATGCTTTGAAACTAGAACTCAATCACAAGAGGAAAGTCGGAAAGAACTCAAATACATGGAGGCTAAAGAGCATCCTACTGAAGAATGAATGGGTCAACCAGGAAATTAAAGAAGAATTTAAAAAATTCATGGAAACCAATGAAAAGGAAAACACAACTGTTCAAAATCTTTGGGATACAGCAAAGGCAGTCCTAAGAGGAAAGTATATAGCAATACAAGCCTTTCTTAAGAAACAAGAAAGGTCTCAAGTACACAACCTAACCCTACACCTAAAGGAGCTAGAGAAAGAACAGCAAATAAAGCCTAAACCCAGCAGGAGAAGAGAAATCATAAAGATCAGAGCAGAAATCAATGAAATAGAAACTAAAAGAACAGTAGAACAGATCAACGAAACTAGGAGCTGGTTCTTTGAAAGAATTAACAAGATTGATAAACCCCTGGCCAGACTTATCAAAAAGAGAAGAGAAATGACCCAAATCAACAAAATCATGAATGAAAGAGGAGAGATCACAACCAACACCAAAGAAATACAAACAATTATAAGAACATATTATGAGCAACTCTATGGCAGCAAATTAGATAACCTGGAAGAGATGGATGCATTCCTAGAGATGTATCAACTACCAAAACTGAACCAGGAAGAAATAGAAAACCTGAACAGACCTATAACCACTAAGGAAATTGAAGCAGTCATCAAAAATCTCCCAAAAAACAAAAGCCCAGGGCCAGATGGCTTCCCAGGGGAATTCTACCAAACATTTAAAGAAGAATTAATACCTATTCTTCTGAAACTGTTCAAAAAAATAGAAACGGAAGGAAAACTTCCAAACTCATTTTATGAGGCCAGCATTACCTTGATCCCCAAACCAGACAAAGACCCCATCAAAAAGGAGAATTACAGACCAATATCCCTGATGAACATGGATGCAAAAATTCTCACCAAAATACTAGCCAATAGGATTCAACAGTACATAAAAGGATTATTCACCATGACCAAGTGGGATTTATCCCTGGGCTGCAAGGTTGGTTCAACATCCGCAAATCAATCAATGTGATACAATACATTAACAAAAGAAAGAACAAGAATCATATGATCCTCTCAATAGATGCAGAAAAAGCTTTTGACAAAGTACAGCATCCTTTCTTGATCAAAACTCTTCAGAGTATAGGGATAGAGGGTACATACCTCAATATCATAAAAGCCATCTATGAAAAACCTACAGCGAATATTATTCTCAATGGGGAAAAACTGAGAGCTTTCCCCCTAAGGTCAGGAATGCGGCAGGGATGTCCACTATCACCACTGCTATTCAACATAGTATTGGAAGTCCTAGCCAAAGCAATCAGACAACAAAAAGAAATCAAAGGCATCCAAATCGGCAAAGAAGAAGTCAAACTCTCACTCTTTGCAGATGATATGATACTTTATGTGGAAAACCCAAAAGACTCCCCCCCAAAACTGCTAGAACTCATACAGGAAGTCAGTAAAGTGGCAGGATATAAAATCAATGCACAGAAGTCAGTGGCATTCCTATACACCAACAACAAGACAGAAGAAAGAGAAATTAAGGAGTCGATCCCATTTACAATTGCACCCAAAACCATAAGATACCTAGGAATAAATCTAACCAAAGAGACAAAGGATCTATACTCAGAAAACTATAAAATACTCATGAAAGAAATTGAGGAAGACACAAAGAAATGGAAAAACGTTCCATGCTCATGGATTGGAAGAACAAATATTGTGAAGATGTCAATGCTACCTAGAGCAATCTACACATTCAATGCAATCCCCATCAAAATACCATCCACTTTTTTCAAAGAAATGGAACAAATCATCCTAAAATTTGTATGGAACCAGAAAAGACCCCACATAGCCAGAGGAATATTGAAAAAGAAAAGCAAAGCCGGCGGCATCACAATTCCAGACTTCAAGCTCTATTACAAAGCTGTCATCATCAAGACAGCAGGGTACTGGCACAAAAACAGACACATAGATCAATGGAACAGAATAGAGAGCCCAGAAATGGACCCTCAACTCTATGGTCAACTCATCTTTGACAAAGCAGGAAAGAATGTCCAATGGAACAAAGACAGTCTCTTCAACAAATGGTGTTGGGAAAATTGGATAGCCACATGCAGAAGAATGAAACTGGACCATTTCCTTACACCACACACAAAAATAGACTCCAAATGGTTGAAAGACCTCAATGTGAGACAGGAGTCCATCAAAATCCTAAAGGAGAACACAGGCAGCAACCTCTTTGACCTCAGCCGAAGCAACTTCTTCCTAGAAACATCGCCAAAGGCAAGGGAAGCAAGGGCAAAAATGAACTATTGGGACTTCATCAAGATAAAAAGCTTTTGCAAAGCAAAGGAAACAGTCAACAAAACCAAAAGACAACCGACAGAATGGGAGAAGATGTTTGCAAATGACATATCAGATAAAGGGCTAGTATCCAAAATCTAAAAAGAACTCATCAAACTCAACACCCAAAGAACAAAGAATCCAATCAAGAAATGGGCAGAAGACATGAACAGACATTTTTCCAAAGAAGACATCCAAATGGCCAACAGACACATGAAAAAGTGCTCAATATCGCTCAGCATCAGGGAAATCCAAATCAAAACCTCAATGAGATACCACCTCACACCAGTCAGAATGGCTAAAATTAACAAGTAAGGAAACGACAGATGTTGGCGGGGATGCGGAGAAAGGGGAACCCTCCTACACTGTTGGTGGGAATGCAAGCTGGTGCAGCCACTCTGGAAAACTGTATGGAGGTTCCTCAAAAAGTTGAAAATAGAGCTACCATATGATCCAGCAATTGCACTACTGGGTATTTACCCCAAAGATACAAAAGTAGGGATCCGAAGGGCTACGTGCACCCCGATGTTTATAGCAGCAGTGTCCACAATAGCCAAACTGTGGAAAGAGCCAAGATGTCCATTGACAGATGAATGGATAAAGAAGATGTGGTATATATATACAATGGAATATTATGCAGCCATCTAAAGGAATGAGATCTTGCCATTTGCAACAACGTGGATGGAACTGGAGGGTATCATGTTGAGTGAAATAAGTCAAACAGAGAAAGACATGTATCATATGATCTCACTGATATGAGGAATTCTTAATCGTAGGAAACAAACTGAGTGTTGTTGGAGTGGGGGGTGGGGTGGGAGGGATGGGGTGACTGGGTGATGGACACTGGGGAGGGTGGGTGCTCTGGTAAGCGCTGTGAATTGTGCAGGACTGTTGAATCTCAGATCTGTACCTCTGAAACAAATAATGCAATATATGTTAAGAAAAAAAAAAAAGAAGAAGAAGGTAGCGGGAGGGGAAGAATGAAGCAGGGGAAATCGGAGGGATAGACGAACCATGAGAGACGATAGACTCTGAAAAACAAACTGAGGGTTCTAGAGGGGAGGGGGGTGGGAGGATGGGTTAGCCTGGTGGTGGGTATTGAGGAGGGCACATTCTGCATGGAGCACTGGGTGTTGTGCACAATGAATCATGGAACACTTCATCTAAAACTAATGATGTAATGTATGGGGATTAACATAAGAATAAAATAAAAAAAAAGATTCTTTTCCTGTTAAGTATGAGAAAAAGGAAAGAATTTTCCGAGAATGTTGACCAATGATAGATAGCACTTCTTGTAGAAACTATATTTCTTACTGGAACTCTAATCAGAAGTTTAGGAGTCACATTGCCTCTTGTCAGACAAAAGGAGACAATGTTATCAAGATTTGATGAGTATTATACCTACAAAGTTTAACTGCAGGCACTTTGTTCTAGTTATGATGAGATGGGTTTAGGAAAGGGAAGAGACAGCGGAAGTCCCCAGCAGCTGAACGGAAGGCACCAGAGCAGGACAGGGACAGGAGTGGACTGGAAGGAGGGCAGGGGCAATGTTTCCCAGTATCCTTGCTTGGTTCTTTCTTTGGGGAAGGGCCTTCTGGAATTGTCACTGGGATCCGGTTTACAAAAACAGCTTATGAGAGGGTGAGAAAGATTTAGCCCAAGTAGCTGGGCTAAAAAGGCTGTGTGTGAATTAGACAGTTGATAGAAAACAACATCCTTCATTGATATTGTTATTCAAGTAGTTTCATATTAAAGATCAGTGTTCTTGATAGTTTAATTTGCTAATTGAACAAAAAGGTATATCCTGCTACTTTACTAAAAATCTATTTTAAAATACTGATTATTTAAAACATCGGTTTTCATAGTGGGAAAGATGGCAGTTTGTAGGAAAGCATGAAAAACTCGTTTGTTTTTTTTTTTAAATTAAGTCTATTAATTAATTAATTTATTTTTTAAAAGGTTTTATTTATTTGACAGAGAGAAAGACAGCCAGAGAGGGAACACAAGCAGGGGGAGTGGGAGAGGGAGAAGCAGGCTTCCCGCCGAGCAGGGAGCCTGATGCGGGGCTCGATCCCAGGGCCCTGGGATCATGACCTGAGCCGAAGGCAGACGCTTAACGACTGAGCCACCCAGGCGCCCCAAGTCTATTAATTTAAAAAAATTGTGTTAATTTTTAAAAATATGTAACTTATATATGTGCTGTGAAATTAGAGGGTAGAAAACAGCATCTACTGAAAAGTCGCCTCCTGTCCCCTCCTGCCTGCCACCCCGCTAACACTTCCATGGCACCCAGCTCCCTTCTATATGCTTCGGAGAAAGTCTGGACCTGTGTAAGTGAATATATTTTCTTCTATCCCCTCCCTGTTTGTTACACAAGTGATGACACTGTCTACATGCTACCTGGATCTTTCATTTTCATTTCATAATACACTTTGGAGATTATTCCTTATCAGCATATAAAGCAATTCTTCATTGTTTTTTATTGTGGTAAAATATATATAACATGAAATTTACTATTTTAAAGTGTACAATTCAGTGGCATTAAGTACTTTCACATTGTTGTGCAATAGTTACTTTCATCCATCTCCAGAACTTTTTTATCATCCCAAACTGAAACTCTGTCCCCATTAAACAACAATTTCCCACACCCTGTAGCCCCTGGTGACCACTGTTCTACTTTCTGTGTCTATGAATTTGACTTTTCTAGTTTGGCTGTTCTAGCTACCTCCTACAGGTTGAATCATACAATATTTGTTCTTTTGTTTCCAGCTTATTTCACTTAGCATAATGTCCTAAACGTTCATCCCTGTTATAGCCTGTATCAGAATTTCATTTCCTTTTAGTGGCTGAATAATATTCCATTGTATGTATATATCACATTTTTTTATCTGTTTATCTGTCAATGGACATTTGGGTTGTTTCCCCTTTCTTCCATCCTTTTTGATGGCTGTATAGTATTCTATTCTGTGGTGGTAACGTATTACACAAACCAGTTTCCTACTGATGGTCAGGTTATTTCCATGTTTCAGTGAATAATTGTGAAATTAAACCATTTCATACATTTTATCTATTAAAACTCATTTCTTGAAATGGATGTGCTGAAAAAAAATGTTATACATATATTAAATTTGGGGCCATTACTAAATTGCCCTCCATAGACATTATACCAATTTACCCACCAGAGACTGTCTGTTTCCCTACCTCCTTACCAATGCAGAGCGTTACCAAACTCCTTCATTTTTGTTCATCTTATGGTGGAAAACAGTGTCTCAGTATAGTTGCAATTTGCATTTCTCTTATCTTGAGTGAACTCTGGGAGTTTTAGGGCCATTGTTTTTGTTTGTTTCTTATTTTTTTATTTTTTAAAGATTTTATTTATTTATTTGACAGAGAGAGACACAGCAAGATAGGGAACACAAGCAGGGGGAGTTGGAGAGGGAGAAGCAGGCTCCCCGCAGAGCAGGGAGCCCGGTGCAGGACTCGATCCGAGGACCCTGGGATCATGACCTGAGCCGAAGGCAGACACCTAATGACTGAGCCACCCAGGCGCCTATTTGTTTGTTTGTTTTACTGGGACTATCTTCATTTCCTTTGTTCATTTCTCAGTCTATTGAGTTTTTTTCCTCCCTCTGCTTTATATTGGCCGTTCTTGAAATACTTGCTTTTGTTTGGCATCTTTAATGTAGCTTGTGGGAGACTTTTGGAACTGTGCTGTGAAACAGGAGCTTTGTCTAAGAATAGTGGAACCTGCTTTTCAACACCGTTGACCAAATATTGCTTCCATGACAATACATTTGACTAAGGGGATAGATCATCTGATGCTGTAGGAGGCTTTATTGGAGAGGTTATATTCAGAAGAAAGTGTATCTCTGTGAGAACAATATAAAAACTTCTCACGATATGTTTTAATGTTGTTTAGGATTTACTCATCTTTCAAAAGGTGGATGTAAAAACCCAAGATAACTTGGTATATACTGAAGAAAAAAATAAAAACAACAGAAACAAAATAGCATAATGTCCAATTTCATTTTGTTAACCCATGTACCCCATACTGGATACCTCCAACTCAACATGCCCTGCTTTGGACTCATTCTTTTGACCCACAAAGCTACTCCTCAGTTCCTGTATTTCCCATCTGGGTTTTCTAAGGCAGTTGTCACTCTCCTCCATATCCAGCTAGCTTATCACCAATGTCTCTCAGGTGCATCCATCCACCATCCTGTGTTCCCGTGCCCACCACCTTGTCCAGACCCCCATTGGAGTTCTTCTGGGTTACTGTAGCACCTCCAACTGATCCTTTGCCTCCAGACTTGTCCCTGTTCAGTAGTTCTGTGATCTGTAGCCAAGAGTGAAGTTTATGAAATGCAAATCAGATTGGTACATCTCTGTTTAAAATCCTTTGATGGTCCCCTGTTGCCCTTAGGATAAAACTCAAACTCCTTAACATGGCCTCCAAGGCCAGCGCGCTCTGGCCTGTCCCACTTACCCTTCAGGTCCCTCCTTCACCACACCCCTTTTTCTACACTTCCCTCTTCTCTCGGTAATCTTTCAATTTCTCAAACTCAGGGTGCACACTTCCAGGAACTTTGACTTTTCTGAAATGTTCTCCCCTGTTCCATTCCCTTTACCTCCCTCACCTGGAAAACTCCTACTTACTCTTTATCAGCAAGTCTCACCCAACTCTCCCAGTCTGAGTCAGTGGCTTCTCCTGGGCCCCTGAATATCCGTTATCTTTCATGATCATGATTTCATGTACTGTAAGGGCCTGTTTTTCCCCACCAGGCCATAAGTGCCCAAGGAGCAAGACCGTGTCTCCCTTGTTTCCCACCTTTGCCCCAACAACTAAACACATTTATTGCTCATAAATAACTGTGGATAAATGGTTGTTGAAAGATGTCTGAAGAGCTGAAAGAGAGTGTCTTCCGGGAATGGGGCGTTGCTATGTGTGAGAGGGTTGTGATAATTTTACGTATTGAAACCGTGAATGCCTTCCCCACAAATTCTGAAATCTGTGTGGCAAGAAAAGAGGGTGAGGTTAGCTGTGCTCTTGTTTGCTTAATGGCCTGCTAGCCTCATGAGCATGACACTAAGTCTAAGAGTTGCTCAAGGTCGAGTCTGGGTAGCAGGGAAACAGAGCACTGGCGATATTCTGGCCAGAGTCCCAGACAGGGAAGGAGCTCACGGAGGGCAGTTGGGGCCTCTACGCTTGCGGCAGAGGTCCCAGTGGTGGTCAGTGAGGAGGGGATTGGTTTTGAGCACACCATAATGTCAATTGCCATTGAGTACAGCCTCTGAGAGAATCTCCTCTGTCCTTTCTTTTTTAACACAGTTACGACCTCACTTTGAGATGTAAGTGTGGTTTGGGGCTGATTCAAGACAAGAAATCTCGTGTTTGCAAAATAGTCATTGACTTGGGACTTAGGGTCTGATCAGCATGCAGTAGAGTAAAAATAATAAAGGTCATACTTTAGTGGACTCTGTCTAAAGTAAGCAAGCAAATCATGAGCTTAAGAGACTCGAATGACTTCCCTCCTGCTCACCTTTTCTCCTTGGAAATTTACTGTGAATGTCGTGGTCATAAGAAACTTCTCTGTGGAGCTTCACCTGCAAAGTAGGTGAGATCCAGCCTCCCAGTGACCAGCTGTCTCTGTGCCGTTACTTTATCCTCTTCCTATAGAGGCCGATAGGACTAGTTTTCATGGCGAGGCCAACAAGGAAAAACAGAGAGGGTTACAGCGACAGCACAGGTCATGTTGCCGGTGGGACCAAAGGTAGCATTCTTTGAGGACAGTTGTTTAAGAGGTAAACATTCTTCTCATTCCATAATACGAGGAGAATGAATATTCAAAATACCGTGACTTCTGTTTATAGAAGATCAGATCAGGGAGATTTTGTATTGGTTGGTGTGGGCGCCGGGGTGTTTTGGGGGGGGGCGGAGATGTGGTTTTTGTTTTGTTTTTGAGAAGAAAAATCTTACACGTAGAGAGTAAGTCCTCATTCGGAATGAAGATGTTAGTGCAGTGAAATATGTAAATATATAAAGTTACCCCAAACAGGAGGAGGAAATGATCGTGATGACCACAGGGTTATTGTAATGATAGCGTAAGTGTTTTACATGGATTATTTTAGATATCTTTCACAATGAGATACCAAGTCGGTAAAATACTTAGGCCCACTTGCAGTCAGATGACTGAGGCGCAGCACCCTCCCTGAGGCTCCCCAAGTCTGGGTTCTGAGTATTAAGCAGAGAGCTGGAGTTCACCTGTGTGCTCTTAAGCCCAGCCCATCCACGCCCCCTGCGGCGCCCAGGGCCACGCCCCCGGGCGTGAGTCAGCTCCGCCCCTCCCAGCTGTGTGACCTGCGCAGTTTACAGAAGGCTCCGCTTCAGAGCTGCGTGAGGCACACAGGCTGTTGCGAGGATTAATACAACAATGTCAGTGTCATGTCTGAGGCTAACACGAAGTCCCACAATAAATAAAGCCCAACATTTCAGTGGCTCCACACAGGAAAAACTTAACGCATCACTAATGGCCGAAGGCATTGTTCCTGGTCAGGGGCGGGCGACTCCTTTCTACAGAGTCTGCAGGGATCTCCGCTCCTGAAGCCTCCAGCACCTTCAACAGGTGATTTCCAGGGCCCCTGAGATGTTGATGCCCCACCCACAGCCCAGGGGAAGGGTATTGGCGGGAGTGATCGCTGGACTGGTGAGGCTTGGAGAGAATACGATGTGCGGGAAGCTCTTTAAGAAAAATAGAATGTGGCCTGTGACCAGATTGCTACAGGCCCGCACAAGACCCAGGTGGGGCCCTGCAGCCAAGATTCACTGGTGTCATGGCCCATGCACCTCTGTAGTTGTAGTTGACACCCCTTTGGCTAGACTGCTGGAAGTCTCTGCTACACCTATGAAAAGTGCTTCGAGCACACGGCAAAAGCTAAATAATAGTGTCAGCCACTCGTTTATAATGCTGCATGAGAATTTCCATCCAGACCAGCATGCCCTGATGGTCACTTGCCATTACCATTTCCACCAATACGTTCCAGGCGCTGTGTTCCTGCTGGCCCCGCAAAGAAGCTTAAGAGCTCGACAGTTAGCCTCGTTGGTGAGATACCATATCTCTTTAAAAATAGAGAAGGAACAGTACAGACCCCTGTCACCAGAGGGACAAATGTCGTGTCTATACCAGTAATCTCTGAATTGGTAGGGGTACTGCATTTGGGGTGGGCAGACTGATCAGAATGTGTATGTACACACACATACACATTCATAAACATACAAACACATGCATGTATATACATATATATGCATCTATGTGTGTATATCAGAATATATATGTATCTTTATCCAATAGAAGCAATATAATTTATGAATTAATAAAAAATGTATATGGGGATGTATAGAATTTTTAATATTTCTTTATGGGGATGTGTAATTGGAAAGGTGTGGAGACCGTTTATCTTGACAGCTGATGCCCTAGCAGTAGAAGTGGCAACATAACCTTTTAGGGTTTAATGTGCAGACACCTAACGGGTACAGTACAGACATTTCAAATGAACACTCTGAGCAAGGCTGGTGTGATGGTTAACTTTATGTGTCAGATTGCCTGGGTCACAGGCAATAACTTCATTCTGGGTGTTCTGTGAGGGTAGTTCTCAAAGAGATTAACATTTGAATGGGTGGGCAGAGTAAAGCGGATGGCTCTCCCCAGTGTGGGGGTCCTCATCCAATCCACCGAAGGCCTGGATAGACAAAAACGCTGAGTAAGGGGGAATTTGCTCTCTTGGCTTGTCTTTGAGCTGGGACATTGGTCTTCTGTCACCTTTGGACTTAGACTGGAAATGATGCCATCAGCTCTCCACCACATAGACTCACCTGACAGATCTTGGGACTTCTCAGCCTTCATGACCATGTGAGCCAATTCCTTATAATAAATCAGTTTTTCTTGCAATAGGTAGAGAGATATAGAGATTATCTATATCTATATCTATATCTATATCTATCATCTATCTATCTATCTATCTATCATCTATCTATCTAAAATCTCCTATTGGTTCTCTGTCTGTGGAAAACCCTGATGGATACACCTGGTTAGGCCCCCAATAGGCCCTGTGGCAAAGTAGTCTTAGGCAGGGTTGTTCTCAGTTTGGCTGCCTGTTGAACCACATGGGGAGCTTTAAAAAAAAATCCCAATGCTTGGGTCCCTCAATCAGAGATTATGATATAATTGGAATTTTTTTAAAAGCTCCCCAAGCATTTCTAATTTAAAAGGTCCCCAAGTGGTTGGGGCTGAGAATTGGGACAAATTCAAGCATTGTAGGTGTCAGAAACATGATTGGTCAGCACTAAGAAAGTGACCTCCTGTTTCAGGTGTGGGCCCAGATTAGCCAAGCACAGGACTGAGGAAGAGACCAGAGTGCTAAGAAGACTAATTGCCATCTGAGGGACAGTCACCTGGAGGACTAGACTTGAAGCCGTCCCACACCCCTCCTCCCTGATGGCTGACTGAAGTGGGGAGTGGAACCTGCTTCTGTCCTTGGAAGATAGCTTTGTGAGCATATAGACCGGAGAAAAGGGCCAAGAGGCTGGATGGCATAGTCGGTCGGAGCCCTGGCATCCCAACTTTGTCACCTGCTGTATGCTTCCTCTACTTCATCCGTGCCTGAGTTTACTCCTCTGAAGAACTGACATGGTTAATGAAAGAACTTACCTTCTAGAATTGAGAAAATGGAGTTAACACATAAAAAGTGTTCTGAGCAATAATTAGTTGTCACTTGCTTAGTGCTCAGTAATGTCAGTTACTGTGACTCAGATGTTTTGTCGCCTCTCACCGATAGCAGACGGCTGGGATGTGGACCTCCTCACATACAGATATACTCTGTCTTCCAGTTCGCATTCTTTCCATGCCCCCATTGCTGACCAATACCCCCTTTTTGGGTTCTATATTGACTCTAATAAGTAATGTCTTTGTTTGGGTGTACTCAAGTTCTGTTGGTCTGGAAGTTTGCCCTATAAGGCTGAGAACAACCCTGCCTAACTTTGGATTTTTCTGTTCTGATCTGTCTGTGTTAATTCTTAAAGTGCAATTCTCAAAGGGACTCTGTCTAGTTGTATTTCTAGGTAGGATGTCTCACTTTTACCCGCATCATCCACTGACAGCATGTGGTGATGTCACCTGTGCTTTCAGAAAAGAGTGGAAAGCACTAGAAAAGATGTGGTTTTAAAAAGTCAGTGAGTTGCCACACAGAGGATGAAATGAGCCAGATCTATGGAAGGTCATGAACATAAGCATGGCCTGCCACAGCAGCTCAGAATCCTAAGCCTGACGCTTTGCACCTGCAGAATCACACGCAATTTATTGCCTCCTGGAGGAGGACAGAGCATCTCAGGGTCAGTGACATTTGTAGTCCAAGGCAGCAGTTTTATATGGACTACTACATTTTTATTAATGGTTTTAGTTAATCTGCTACTAACTAATCTGGGGCTGGTGTAAATGGTATTAAAATGCTGTTATTTCTAACAATGTAATATGCATAGAATCAGACATATTTCCCTTGCAGGCAATTTAGAGCTGTAAGGCCAGTCTGCAAATAGGAGTTAGCACCACCTCTCAAGAAGGCTGACATTGTTTCATGGATGCCAAGTGCTTGATGCCAGATTCTGCCAATGACATTCTCAGCCCGGGAACTGATAGGATGTGCATTCATCATCCCCCCATCCATCCCCATAGACCACCTGTATTACATTCTTGAACTATAGATTCAAACGCACAAGGCTAAGATAAAGAAAGAGTTTACCTAGAAAAACCCATCCTGTGGCAAGATGGAGAGAAACCAGCTGGAATTACTTTCTGGTAGGGTCTCTGGGTGCTTTCCCAGAGAACCCCTCCATCCCAGTACAGAACCAACCCTACTCACAGCAGTCAGTATTTATGCAGCGTGAGGGTGAAATTGTTGAATGTTTGAACAACAGATTTCATTAGGAAATTAAATTCACTTACTGTGTTCAAGGCACTAGCCTTTTGGAAGGTGAGGGATGCTTCTCTGGAGTCTGGGAAGTAGGAAGTGGGTCACATGCTTCTTAAATATATATATATATATATTTTTGACAAGTAACAAGCAGTTACAATGAAACATCGTTCTTCTCAGTTGTGAAGTGATTGCCAAGCTTTGGAGTCAGAGCCCATTCTTGCAGATTTGGGGCAGGCTGCTGCAGTTTGGGGTAAAGGAGATGTATACCTGGCACTCTAAATTCCAACTTGGAAAAATTCTCTAATGGAAACATTCTCTAATTTCACTACTATGAAAGGTATTAGGGGCTTAATACCATAACACTGGCTCACAAAATCACCTTTAACCAAACTTTTGGCAAAACTGGGGCTTAAGGGGTGCCTGGGTGTCTCAGTCGTTAAGCGTCTGCCTTCAGCTCAGGTCATGATCCCAGGGTCTTGGGATCTCATCCCGCAACGGACTCCCTGCTCAGCGGGAAGCCTGCTTCTCCCTCTCCCACTCCCCCTGCTTGTGTTCCCTCACTTGCTGTGTCTCTCTGTCAAATAAATAAATAAAATCTTAAAAAACAAAACCAAACACACACACACACACACACACAAACACAAGGAACCCTGGGGTTTAAAAGGTCCTATGTGGCCTTATGTCATAAAGTTGTTAAGAATTTGAAACGTATCTTTTTTTTTTTTAAAGATTTTATTTATTTATTTGACAGAGAGAGAAATAGCGAGAGCAGGAACACAAGCAGGGGGAATGGGAGAGGGAGAAGCAGGCTTCTTGCCGAGCAGGGAGCCCAATGTGGGACTCGATCCCAGGACCCTGGGATCATGACCTGAGCCGGAGGCAGACGCTTAACGACTGAGCCACCCAGGCGCCCGAAACGTATCTTAATGTAGCATGAATGGAACATTAACTTCTCTAAGAGCTACCTACAGAGGACGACTTGGGCGGATCCTGCCATGGCTCCAGAGAGCAGACTTAGAGTGAAAGCTAGAGGATGATGGAGTCTTTCTTAACAAAGGCAGCATTTTCTATCCAAATAAAAACAGATGTGGTTGAGGAGATTCTCATCTAGGGTTGGCCAGCATTATTCTTTTTTTTTTTTTTTTAAAGATTTTATTTATTTATTTGACAGAGAGAGACACAGTGAGAGCAGGAACACAAGCGGGGGAGTGCGAGAGGGAGAAGCAGGCTCCCCGCGGAGCAGGGAGCCCGATATGGGGCTCGATCCCAGGACCCTGGGGTCATGACCCGAGCCGAAGGCAGACGACTGAGCCACCCAGGCGCCCCTGGCCAGCATTATTCTGAAGACATCTTTCATAGGTGATTACTCTGATTCTCTAAGTGGTGGGAAGGTCCCACCCACATATAACTGGGAGCCTGTCTTTATTGGCTGCAGGTGGGAAATGTTGAAGTTTCCTTTTCTTCAATGAGTAATGACAAAGAGGGAAAAATGAATATAGAGTGACTTTTAAAAATTTTAAGTAGTTGTTTGTTATTGATTGGTTGATTGATTGGCTTTGCAAAACCGGTGTCTCTGAGTACAAATTTTTGGTTACAGAATTGTAATAGGCAGTAGGCAATAGATTTTCTCCTATAGCTCCTTGGAATTATGGAGAAAATAGCTTGTAATCAAGCCCTACATTTTAGGCTTATAAGGCAGATTAAAAGTTAAATTTACATGGGGAGATGGTTACAAAGTATCTGCTTTAATCTACAAAGTATTTGCTTTAATTGTTGCTAACCAGGTGAGTTAGTTTAAGCTGTGTTCTCAATGTGGGGGAGGGGTGATTTTGCTTCCAGGAGACATTTGGCAAGGTCTGGGGATGTTTTTGATTGTCATGAGGTGTGTGATAAGATGCTTCTAGCATCTAGTGGGTAGAGACCAGGGATGCTCCTAAACATCCCTCAATGCACAGGGTGGCTCCCAAACAAAGAATGATGTCCAAAATGTCAATAGTGCCAATGTTGAGAAACCTTGGTCGTCTTAGGATATATATAGCAATCTTTGGTTTGTTTTTGGAAAACTACAAAAAATCACATGTCAAAATGATTTATCATGCATGGCTGATCTTCTCATCCCTAGAAAGACAAAGAAAGATGTGATCTTTGAACACATATAAGTCAAAGATTATTTTGTTTTTCCAGTTTGCTTTGATCAGATCCCAGTAGAGTTCAGTGTTGTCCTTGGATGAATTCTATTTAACTTGGTTTGACATTAACATCAACACTACTGGGTCTTAGTTTTTAGACTTGTTATTAATTCTAACTTATTTTTAGAACATTGATTATACTGATAATTTGAAATGAATCATGCCCAGATGCAGAGCCATAGAAAGCAGTCCGCTTTGGCAGGTGGCCTTAAAAGAAGATGACAATTTCAACCCAAAACAAATGCAATCCTGTGGCCCACTGAGATTTTCTTTTTGTAATAAATATGTGGTGTTATGTCCATCTTTATCTGATGTGCATTTTCATATTATAATAACCACATTCTGTGATCTGGATAGTTCTGATTCTTCTTACCAAAATCCACTGAAAAAACAACGTAGATGGTGAAAGACCAGGAAATGAAGAAGGTGGTATTAAGTAGCATATGAATTTGCAACCGAGCGCAAAGGATCTAAGTCTGAAAAGAGTAGAGGACAGTGTAAAGGGCACAGAAATTCAAATTGGCAGCCTTCCCAAGATGGAAAAAATGAAAGTGTTCATTCCTCTGACCATGGGAATTCCTGAAGAGTGAGGCTGCCTTGAATTGGATGGGAATTGGTGATCCCTTACTCCAAGTAGTGATCAGACCCCTAATAGCATGTGTTCTGTCCATATCTGAGCATTTTTAAAAAGATTTATTTATTTGAGAGAGAGAGCATGCACATGTGGAATGCAAGTTGGGGGAGGGGCAGAGAGAGCAGAGAGAGAGAGGGAGAGAGAATCCTCAAACAGACTCTATGCTGGGTGTGGAGCCTGATGTGGGACTTGATCCCAGGACCCTGAGATCATGACCTGAGCCCAAATCAGGAGTTGGACACTTAACTGTATGAGTCACACAGGCATCCCTGAACTTCATTTTTGAAGAGGGGCATGCAGAATGACCTGCTAGGTTGTTCTGCAACAGGTAGGCAGAGTGAACTTGCCTGCTGGTTCTCTCTCTCTCCTCCAGCTCCCCATGGATCCAAGCTTGCGGCTCCCCCTGCCCCCATGGGAGCTGACTCCCCAATACTTTCAGGTTACATCTGGTGCATCCAGCAGCTGGAAAGGCAGAGTCCATGGCCAGCATCATGGTGCTTCACCTGAGTCCGAAGCAGGGAGGAAGTTAGGAGCTAGCAGTGGGGGCAGAAACTGCATCAGGTTGTCTCTGCCAGTGGCAGCTAAGCGAAACTTGCCAAGTTGATTGCTACAGGGTCAGGTAGGGCAGAATGTGTAGTCAAGTGTCCTAGAGATGGCTGAGAAGATCTGAAGTGTCACAAAACTGATGGCTGGGGCACCAACACAGGGAACATGTGCCTAACACAGGCCCTAGCAATTGTGCTCCTACGTACCTATTCCTACGTACCTACAAACACACATACCAGGAGATAAGTATAAGGATGTTCATGACAATGCTGGGATTGTTCATAATGGTCACAAATTGGAAACACCCTCAAAGTTTACGAACAGTCAAAAAATGAGAGAAATTATGGCATATTCATAAAATGGGACAACTGTCCAGCAGTGAAGATGACCTCCAAGTACACACATTAATATGAAGGAATCTCAAAAACATAATGTTAAACAATAACAAAAAGCATGCACAGAAGAATATATACATGCTCTGTTAAATGGTATATTACTTAGAGATATATCCTTATAACAAGAGCAAGAGCACAGTTAATAACATTTTGGATGGCAGTTACCTCTGGGAATAGTAAGGTGATGCTACTGGGGAGAGCATACAAGAAGCTTCTAAGGTAACAAAGGTGTTTTGTTGTTGAACCTGAGCAGCTGTGAGTATTCTTTTTTCTTTAAATTGTGCATATGTATTTTACACATTTTGAATGTATGGTGTATTTTGCATACATACACGTGCAAGACAGTGAGTTAGGAAATGTGTGGTCTAGTCCCAGGTTGGCCTCTAATAAGCTATTTAACTTTGGGCAAATTGCTTCATTTCTTCATCAAACAAATATATTTTAAAGCAGTGATGTGCCAGTGTGCTGGGCACTAGAATACAATCTTGATCAAAACTGGTTATGATTCTTGCTCTGATGGGCATGTGGTCTTATGGGAGAGTCAGACATTGATCTATGGAAAATTTCAGCTCCGGTAGTGCTGTTAAAGGAGGAGGACGTTGTGGCAGCAGCTACAACAGGGAGTCTGACCTTGTCTGGGAGTTGAGAAGCCTTCACTGAGGAAGTGGCGGGTGTTAGGGCATCTGTGGTATGAGTAAGAGTTCAACCAGACAAATATGGATGGAAAAGAGGAGTCCTGCACTGGAGGAGAACATGCTGGGTATGTGGAACTGAATGAGAGATAGTGTGGTGGGAGATGAGGCTGCAAAGCCAGGCAGGCTTTGAGGGTGAAGGACCACTCCCAGACACTGCATGTGATGATGGACAAGGCAGCCCTGGCCTCCTCAAAACAAATTCTTGTGGGGGGACAGACCACAAGCAGAGTACACAGTGACCACAGAACGTTCACTAATGGGATTTGATCTGTGAAGGAAATAAATAAGGCTGAGCTAGACAACTGCTCAAGGAGAAGCAGCTCTGGATAGCATGGGCCAGGAGGGCCTTCCTGGAATGTGACATTGAAGCTGAGAACTAAATCACACAGAGGACCTAGCCATGTGAGACCAGGGGACAGCAGTGGGGGAGAGCCCCAGAAGAGGAGTCTAGGTGAGTACATGAAACATCCCTGTGTGGGAAAAGGATTTTGTTGTTTAAGGAAATGAAAGACCAGTGAACAGTCGTGCCAAGGGAAAGTGAAGCCAGATGAGGTAGCAGGCTCCGAGCAGGTGGCACTGCTCCAGTTGTCCTGAGTGATCTCGAGCTCTCTCTTTCAGCCAGGAAATGGTGACATCTTTTGCCATGGAGTTGTCAGGACAGATAGGATATAGTGGATGATTCGAGAGGAATTTCCAAGCACTCGGATTTGGTTGGATGTGGGCGGTGGGGATGGAGTTGGAGGTTTTAAGAGTTATGACCATGTTTCATGGGAATATGACTTACTGAGATAGGAAACCTTGTATTTCTTTCTTTTTAAATTTTGTCAAGTTTGGTAGCAGAGGGTGTGAAAGAATGGAGTTATTTTTGGAGATGTTAGATTTGTAGTGTCTTTTTGACATCCCACAAAAGGGGTCAGGTAGCCAGTAAGATAGTAGACCTACTGTGGTTTGTGAAAAAGGTCTAGATCAGAGATAGAATTGTGGGACTAGTTATATATATACACATATATATATACATATGTGTATATATGTGTGTATATATATATACTTCCCATGGGTGCTGTAATAAAGTATCACAGACCGGGGCGCCTGGGTGGCTCAGTTGGTGAAGCGTCTGCCTTCGGCTCAGGTCATGATCCCCAGGTCCTGGGATCTAGTCCCACATCAACAGGGAGTCTGCTTCTCCCTCTCCCTTTGTCTGCACCGCCCCCCCCCCCCCCCGCTTGTACTCTCTCTCTCAAGCAAATAAATAAAATCTAAAAAATAAAATAAAACAAACAAAAGTATCACGGACTGAGTGGCTTAAATAACAGAAACTTACTGTCTCACAGTTCTGGAGGCTGGGAGTCTGAGGTCAGGGGGTCTGTAGGGCTGGTTCCTTCTCAGGGATGTGAGGGAGAATCTGTTCCAGGCCTGTCTCCTTGGCTTATGAGTGGCTGTCTTCTGCCTGTGTCTTCATATCATCTTCCTTATGTGTATGTCTGTCTCTCTGTCTAAATTTCCCTTTTTTGTAAGGACATAGTCATACAGGATTAGGGCCCAGCCTAATGACCTCATCTTACCTTCATCATCTGAAAGACTCTTTCCAAATAAGGTCACAGTCACAGGTGCTGGGGGTTAGGACTCCACATTTTTGTGGGGGACACAATTCAACCTGTAGCAGATGGTAAGGCAGCTGTGAGCATGGATGAACTTACCTAGGGAGAGAATGTGGAGTAAAACAGAAGAGGGTCAAGGACCAAGCCTTGAAGAACCATATCAATTAATGGTCAGGTAGGGAAGAGGAACCTGGGAAGGAGAGGCAGAGCCCTTGTTAGAGAGGAAAATAAATAGAGCATGGCATTGTAGAATTCAAAGGAAGGAGGTTTTATGAAAGAGAGGTGATCAATAGTTTCAAAGGCTGCAGAAAGGTCAAGTATTTTAATGTACTTTGAGGACTAAAATCTCTGCATTGAATTTGGCAGCACAGGCATCATTGGTGTCCTCTGTATGAGCTGTTTTGGGAATGACAGAGGAGCCCAGCTGAAGAAGGAGTCTGAAGGGAAGAAATGAGGCACGCTTTGACTGTTCAGGGGAGAAATGGAGTAGGTGGTAGCCAGAGGGTCCAGAGAGGGAGAGCCCTCTGCTCTAAGTGTGAGATAAGAGAGAGGGCATCCAGGTAGATATACACAGGTTTATAGAAATGGCAAGGGAATTTAATGGACTTTCTGTCTGCTGACATCTATTTTCTCTGAGAAGTAGGAAGTAAGGCCCTCTACCGAGTGGGGAGAGGAGGTTGGGGTAGTTGGGTGGTGGTTGGAAGTTTGAGGAAAGTGGATAAAGTGTGAAGTAGTCACCATAGAAAGTGGGAGAATGAGTTAACTGGAGAGATGTCCTCATTGAGGTTGGTGATCATGAATTGTCTCTTCTTACTTGATTGCTCTCCTAGTTGATTGCTCTCACTAGGAGAGCCCAAGAGCAGATAAAGCTGGGAGTTGAATCCATCCAGATGAGCATGATGGGAAGATGGAGGGGTGAGGGGGCTAGGATATTGGCTTGGCTGTTACTTAAATGATGGTCCTTAGATAAGGAGGGCCATGAAGAAAGGAGGGCACCGATGGTTGGAGAAAGTAGAGGACTGAGTAACAGAGTACTTCCAGGGAGGTGATAACTGAGCAGGCAAGCTTTGGGGAGAGGCTATGAGAAGCTTACTGCAGAGAATTAGATTCTGGGAGAGGACCAGGCCCAGGGTTTGACTGTGGGAAAGTTGGCGGAATAAAGGAAAAGATCATGGGAGGTGAGGAGATGAGGGGATTGAGAGGCCAGCAGTCATTCATGTAGACATTGAACTCACTTGAGGTGATGGTGGAGATGGAGAGGTTGACTGAGCCCCATACCAAGACTGCAAAGACCAGGTCAGGTGCATGCTTGAGGCATGAGCTTCTAAAAAGCAGTATTAGGGTTTTCTTCCCCTGTAACATGAGGTGGTTATGTCAGAAGATGTCTGATCATTGCCATTTATTTATTCATCTGTCCATTCAATAGTTCACCCTAGCACCGGGCCTATGATCTAAAAGCATTTCCAAAACTGTGTTGCATGAGAATATATTGAATGACAAGAATATAGCAAACTCTGAGTTAGGCTTGCAGTCCCAGGTGTAAATGAAAAAGTCTTTTCTCAGGATATTTGCAGTCATAAGCAAGACTGGTGTGTTGAGAAATGGATTTCAATAATAAGTAAATGTCACTCTGGGTCTATATTTCATAGAGGAGAGAGTTAACATATTTGGGGGAGCGAGTGGGGGTGCTGGTGATGGCTTTCCTAAGACAGAACTCTGGGTTTGGAAAAAAACACGATTGGCCTAAGTGGCTTGAGGTGTGGACAGAAGTGGTAGTTGTATTGGTCTTTGGGATTCCTCAATCCCTGCCTGTTGGACTGACCTGACTATAAGGATTAGAAGCCAGAGAAGAGTTTTCCCAGTTCCCTCAGAGTCTCCATGAAAGACTGCCTCAAGTCTCGTCTGGCTCCTCGAGGGAGGGAATCAGGATCTCAGCACACCTCGAACCCATCCCATAGGTGAGGGACCAGCTGTGTTCTCTGAAGGAGTTTCCTACATGCTGCCGCTCTGCTTCCCTTATTTTTCAGCCGTGTCCTTAGGAACCCATGCCTCCCTGTCCTCCTCATAAGTAATTATAGATGGGATTGCTGCAGCTTTATAACATCTCTAGCTGTCCCCTTTAGGAACTGGGCCCCTGTCATAACCTTTGCTTCTGATGTTCCCCGATGTGGTACAACTAAATATTTTTCTTCTTCTGCACATGCGGTGAACAGAGAATATCTCTGTCATGGCTTCTGTTGATTTTCCCTGTGAACTCGGGCCTGGGGTGTGTGGCTGGCTCCCTGGCTCCCTGAGGCCATCACACAGTTTTAAGAAGTGCAGTATTTGCAGTAACTCAAAATCCTGTTTGTCTGGTTCTACATCATTCTGTTTATAGCATTCCCCCCTACCCCCCACACTGGTCTATAAATGCAGTGTGTGTGTGTGTGTGTGTGTGATGTGTACATATATAGATAAGGATGGGGAGTACCTGTATCAAATAACCCAGGGAAAGGGTTGAATTAACTTCATTTCCATGTTTCAATAACAGGCATCTCAAGTTAAGTAAACATCGCTTCTCACACCCCACTGGTAATTTCATTACTGGCCTTGAGATAACAGCAAGTTTACAGGAGAAGGTTTGGTAAATTAGACTTTAAAAAAGATTGACAGCTCACATAATGAATGGGACACACAGAAAAGAGAGTGTTGTGTGTGTGTGAAGAACGTGAATTAATAGGCTGTTGTGCTAAATATCGAGTCATGTCCTCTTGGGAGGCGTGAAGGGACTTTGATGATAATAAGTAGCTTTTGAGAAAACTTAAAATTAAAAAACTAATAGAGTTAAGATTAGAATCATTATGTAATTAGCTCTTTATATACTATAATGGTAGTACCCTAACACAGATTGAATTGCTGTAATGCATTTCAAAAAACTTTGGATTAAAGCAAAAAATAAATTAATAATATGAATGTAGAAAGTCTGTGGTTCTTTTGCAAATACAAAATACTTGCAAAACAATTTATTTACATTATACATCAGCCATTATTCACTGTTAATGATATCTTAAAATAGCTTATTTTTTGTTTTATATTTAATTTAATTTATAAATATAATACAATGTTAGAAACCTTTTTAAACATATGAATAAGAACACAGTACACATCTGTGTATACAGTACCCATGAAAAGAACCAGTACAGTTGAAGCCCCTTCCAGTTACCTTCTCTTCCCTGGCCACTCTCTCCACAAATTGTTTTGTATATTTACTGCATATATACATACATAAACAATCTGTATTACTATTGTTTTTTATATATAGAAATTTACTTTTGTCCCCTTTCATAGTTCCTGGTGAGCAGTCTGGAGTTCTGGTCTACCTCTCAAGGCTATTCAGGGACCTAGATTCCTTCCGGGCATGCTAACCCCTCCAGGGCAGAGCCTCTCTGTCTTTGGTAAAGGATTGCTGCTTTTTCCTTTTTTTCTTTTCTTAAGTAGGCTCTGTGCCCAACGTGGGACTTGAACCCATGACCCTGAGATCAAGAGTTACATGCTGTACTGACTGAGCCAGTTAGGTGCCCTGGTAAAGGATTGCTTTTTTAAATCTCCAAAGTATCATGAACCAATATTTGTAAATTACAGTAAGAAGGAACAATTATTATAAAAATGAAATAAAAAAACATAAAATATTGCTGTGCTGTCACCTACATAGTTAGGAGAAAAATAGTGACTCCTTATACTGACAGGCTATAAGTGCATTTTGAATGGATACCATTTATATCAATGTTCAAAGTTTTTAACATGGCCAATTGCTTACTTCTTCTCTACTTATCAAATTGATTTAATCTAGGTTGGATTGACATTTATATATTTGAGATTCATGAAATAGGGAAGCCTGTGCTATGGATCATTTATTTTCAAGCTATCTAGTTCTCCAGGTTTTTGTTTTCCTAACTCATTGGCCATCCAGGAGTGTGGTGCTCCCCTTAGGGGAGAAGATGAACAACCAGTGAAGAAGGGACTTCCCCCATCATGACTATGTTCCTTCAGGTATTTTCCTGGAACTGGTAGTAGGCAATATAGATATTCCCAGGGAAGACTCTGGAAGCGATCAGAACACTGATTCAATTAATTCAGTTCCAAGAGTATTCTGTTACATAGGGCTGAAAATTTACTTTCCATGCTATTTATTATCCCACATTATTCAATGTCAGTTCCCAGATATTCTACAGTGAGCTAAAGCCAAAAAGTAAAATGAAAAGGGTTACTCAGATAATAAAATGGCCCTACCCAGAGATCCCCAAATCAGACTATAAACCCCTTCACACCATCAGAATCCCAGTGAAAACTTACCTCCTGATTTTGTTTCACTAATATTATTATCATCTACTCTAGGTGAGAATAAATCAGAGGAAGTGATTGACAGGCATTTGAAAATGCACTACATTCCCTTTTATATTACCACCTTTTACTAACATATAAGTGATCTTTGCCAGCTTGCTTTCAATTTTAAAAACTCTAAAATTTTCTCAAAGTAAATAATATTTTGAAGGTCCTTATTTTATTTTTTTATTTTTATTTTTTAAAGATTTTATTTTATTTTATTTTTTTGATAGAGAGCACAAGTAGGCAAAGAGGCAGGCAGACGGAGAGAGAGAGAGAGAAGCAGGCTCCCCACTGAGCAGGGAGCCCGACGTGGGGCTCGATCCCAGGACTCCAGGATCACGACCTGAGCCGAAGGCAGTCGCTTAACCAACTGAGCCACTCAGGCGCCCCATACCTGATTTTTCTTAATTTTTTCAATATTTCTAGGCTGAGCCGAAGGCAGCCACTCAACTGACTGAGCCACCCAGGCGCCCCTGAAGGTCCTTATTTTAAAATAAGACCACTTTTTCTCCCTCTCTAGGGGAGGAGTTAAGGGCTGGATGACATTAGCATTTAATTGTAAAGAAAATCTGTTCTTCCACCTGTATATAGTGCTCACATTTTCATATTGTTCTAAATTCTTACATTTTGATAATGTTGAATAAATCTGGATGGATGTTTGAAACTGTGTTCTAAAAGATATGCTTGTGTTTAGTAGCAAGAATCAGGGACCAGTTTAGATGAAATGGAGAATTGCCTAGTCTCTTAGACCATGAAATTAGCTCACAAATAGGGTGCTAGTTCAGGGCTTAGCAGGGGAGGTCCAGGGGCAGGAATTCAGATTTAAGTATGAAAGATAGAGTACAGTTGACCCTTGAACAATGTGGGGGTTAGGGGTACCAACCCCACACACAGTCTAAAATCTGTGTATAAATTTTGACTCCCCCAAAACTTAACTACTAATAGTAGTCACACTTTTTACTGTGATATATAATTTACTGGAGAGGTGAACTGCTCATGCTAAAAGATGATTAGCATTACAGGCGTTTTAAGCAGCTACTTTGGAGCTCACTGCAATGGTAAAAGGTGGCTACAGTATGTCCTTACAGTTAATTTTATGCAGTTATGACTTAATATTGCATCTTTACATTTGGTTATATTTTTCTTGACAGAGAGTGGTGCCATGTATGGTCTGTGTGTACATAAGTTTTGATAAATTTTCACTTTTTGTAATAGATCTGTGTATATTTAATGGTAGTAAATGATAAAATAGACTACTGTCTACATAAATTTTATGCGTTCATGACATACCTGATTTTTCTTTTTTTTTTTAAGAGTTTATCCTTTTTTTTTTTTTTTTAAGATTTTATCTATTTATTTGAGAGAGAGAGAGAGCACAAGAGGGGGGAGCGGGAGAAGGAGAAGCAGACTCCCTGCTGAGCAGGGAGCCCAATGCGGGACTCGATCCCAGGACTCCAGGATCATGACCTGAGCCGAAGGCAGTCGCTTAACCAACTGAGCCACTCAGGCGCCCCATACCTGATTTTTCTTAATTTTTTCAATATTTCTAGGCTAAACAGTTGTGGGTGAGTTTTTTCAAACTGTCATAAATCTTCAAAAAATTTTCCAATCTATTTATTTTTAAAAATTTGCATATAAGCAGACCCATGCCATTCAAACCCCCGTTGATCGAGGGTCAACTGTTTCTGCAGATATCAAATGAAAAGTGTTTTTATGGATGCTCGGGGAATATGGAATCGTGGGTGAAAAGGTGCAACTAGATAGCTTTCTTGTCTGGCGAAGGAATAAAATCATGTGTTTTGACCACTCTTGGTGTGGGGACAAAGGTAAGATGGGAAAGACTGTAGTTTATGAGACTGTCTTCCAAAGAATCACTACAAAGAAGAACCGCTGATAAATGTCATGTCAAAGGGTCTGAGGACATGCAAAATTTAAAAGGGCATTTTCCAAGGAATGCACATTCCTTTCGATTTGTCAACAAACCCGAAAGGTTGCCTCTGAGGCACAAGAAGCAGCCTCGGCATTTTTGTCAATGGAGGAGTAGATTCCTTTCTACGCACACAGCAACATAACTGACATTTTTTTCTCTTCTTAATAAAGACTTCCACTCCCTTGACCTTTAGAGTTGACCTTCTAAAACACAGTGCACCATTTCTTGTGTAGTTATCACCTGTTTGGCTACACAATTGCCCCGCTCGGACTCACACTGCCAGTTCAACTGGAAGCGACCGTAGGTGCCTGTTATGGTCCTTTGGTTTTCAGTGTGAAGCGCAGAGAAAATATAGCCATTTTGTGAGTAACCATCCATAATTCTATTATTGAGAGGTTAAGAATGGACGGAGTCAAGTCTATCTGAGAGGATATAGGGGGTAAGTTTATACAGTAGCTTCCATTAGCAGTTACTAACTTCTATAAAAATTTTCTCACCCTGAGTGTATCTATGGGCTGTCACCCTGAGTCTAAAAGACCCACTAATTCATTAGCAGGTGGTCCTTGCGTATTGCACAAAACAGGCTTCCAGGCATTGGGAATGTGATAGAAAAAAAAAAAAAGTCTGTAAATGGTATCGGTAAGCAACGGTTTCAGACAAATACATGACAAAGTTGTTTCCAGGGTGTTCTCATTCCATGTACTGTGATCTGCGAAGGGATGGAAAGAAAGCCAGAGTAGAGCGCAGCCAACGGAGGGGCACTGGGGCGCAGCGTGAGGCCAAAGAGCTGGCCGAGCTGCCCGCAGGCCCCTGTAGTAACCACGGCTACCCCTAAGGCTAGTGCTAAGCGGCTAAGGCCAAGAGCAACTGCGCTTTTGAGCACTCCCCGTGTGCGGCGCGCATCGGAGCTCTTGCCGTGCACCGTGCACCGTGCTGAATCCTCAGGATAATGCCCAGGCGGACGGACAGTTACCATCCCAGGTGCCGGCGGCGGGGCTGAGCCTCAGTGAGGCCGGCCCCCTCAGACACCGCGCTGGTGACAGGCGGCGGCCGAGAGCACCCAGCCGCGTGACCCAAGCCCCTCCCACCTATTCATCGCACCTATCAGCTCCCAGCCCGGGCTGTGGGGTTTGTTCAAGTGCGGAGCGAAGCCACGTGGAGGGTGGCGGGGAAAGGATGCTCTTGCTGGGCCACAAACATAAAGCTGCCTCTCAAAAGGACGATGTACAGGGTCACTGCGGCTCTCACTGGTTCATCATCTTGGACCAGCCTCCCCTTGTGTCCACCGCCCCATCCTTACATATCCTTACTGGTCCTCGGAGGTCCGGTGGAAACGCCAGCTCCTTGGCAGAGACTTCCCCGCGCCCCCCCCCCCCCGCCCCCGCCCCTTAGCTCACAGAACGTGTCCTGCCTTGGCCTCCAGCTGTCCTTAACAGAATCACTTCCTATCTGTAGTCACTGTGGTCATTCTGGTGACATCTTGCCCAACTAGAAAGCACTTCAGGGCTAGTGCCTGGTCACGTAGGTGTCCCCTGAAGCTCTGGGTACAGTAGCTGGGCAGAGTCCAGCTGAATTTTGTTGCGTGGCCTCTGGGAAAAGGGAAGGACCGGCTGGGCGACCTCCTCACGTCTTCCTAGGGGGCAGGTGGGGCTAGAGCTTGTCTGTCGGGAGGGAGCCGCTCTGTGTGTGGCATCATAGCTGTGTTTAGTAGCTGTGCCCTGGGGCTCAAAATCCTGCACCTCCCATGGCTAGCTGTGCAATCTGGGGAAGTTACTAAGGCCCAGATTTGTCTCCATTTTAAATTTAGGAGTACGGTTTATCTCAAGTGTCATTGTGAGGATTAAATGAGATTTTATATGTGCTTGATACATAGTAAGACGTAATAAGCAGCATTTATGATCATTATGGTGGGTTGGCACGTGCCATCCCAGAAAGTGCATTTTACTTCTCCTTTAAGCCATGAAGTATAACTGGGAAGTTCGGTGGGAAAACGGTGGTAGCTGCAGCTAAAATGCTGCTGTGTGGGTCTGTGCTGCAAAGTAGAGTGGGCGATTAGAGGTGGGGTCACACTTGGGCGAGCTCAAGTGTAGGCTGTGTGTCCCCTGACTCTCTTAAATCAAGGTTAAGATGGGTAGGTTCAAGGAGAGATCAGTACTCCAGATGCCTTTCCTTTTCAGTTTCCTAGTTTGCTGAATGAGAGAGAGTGTGGCCCCACACTCTCTCCCCACCCCTTCCCCATGCCCCGTCCTCCTCTCTTTCCCTGGGTGCTCCCTCCCCTCTCCTTCCCTGGGTCCGCCCTCCCTTCTCCTTCCCTGGGCGCTCCCTCCTCCTCTCCTTCCCTGGGTGCTCCCTCCCCTCTCCTTCCCTGGGTGCTCCCTTCCCTCTCCTCACACATCCCAGAGAGCTCTTAGTTTTATTGTTCTGCACCCTCTAAGAAAACCACTTCCTGCCCCCGGTTGATAGAGTGACTTAAAGTGTCCAGGAACCCATTTGGCTGAGGAGGAGGGAAGAGGTGGCAAAAATACAATGATGGGACCAAGGGGGTGGAGGCTCCTCATAAAACAGAATGCAGTAGTCACATGGCCTCTGAGAACACACGGGAGCATAAAGGGCAACGAGAGCATGAACCCAAGGGAGCACTTTGCTGCCAAGGGCAGTACAAGAATGTGCCCGGAGTTTTCTCTTTGCTGCAGGTCTCTGAACTCTGCCCAGCCCTGCCAGAGGCAGGGAGGGGTCACCGTGCAGGTCTGAGCCAGCTTGCTCTCCACCCCCCACCCTCCACCCCCCAGACATTGCTTCTGGTTCTGACAGGAGCTGACAAATGCAGTTCTGTGTACCACAGCCATGACCAACATGGAGGCAAGAGTAGTCCTGTTGGTCTTTCTTCTCTGAGCCCTCGCTGGTCCAGCAGGGCTGCCTTCTCCCCCAGTGTCCCTGCCCCCCTGTTCTGCTTCAGGCCTGGGTCAGGTCTACTCTTCCTCCTAAGAAGCCACTTCCCTTCACTTCCACAAGTATTTATTCCCATCCATCATCTCCTTTTCTTTCCTGCACTGGCTCCTTACCCATGGCCTACATAACATCTCCCATGCCACGTGTGTGGATGCTGTGCCCTGCCCTTGCCTGAGTTCTCCAGGGACAGCACACTGGCTTTGCCTTTGGAAATTCCCCTGAGCCTGGGAGGGAATCTCTCCACCTTGAACTCTTTTTGTCTTTTTCTCTGTTTCCGTCCTGCTATGATGTGTCTGGACTCTCCAGTTGGCTGACCCTCGGGAGATCTTGATTTTGGTTTCTTTCCTGGACCTGGTCCATCAGCCATGCTCCCTCCCCGCACTGCCCTGCTTTGCAGGTGGCTCAGGCCAGCTTCAGCCCTCAGCTGGACCCACATTTTGGAGTTTCTGCCCCCGGCGTCACTCAGAACTCACAGATCCCACCTGCCCCCGAGGGAGAAGTGGGCATAAGTCCTGGTTCTGGGAGTGTTTCCTTTCCCCATTCCCGATGCAATGCCGGCATGGCTGTCCTGCTCAGTCATCACATTCCACAGTTGGTCTGGGCCCTGAGATAGTCCTGGCATGGGACTTGGCCTTGCTGTCCCTCCCCTGGGGACCATGGTGACCCAGCCCTGGGAGCCTGAGAGGCTAGCTGCTGGTGACGAAGCCCCGAGCCACGGAAGTTCTGGAACCCTGCCACTGCTCTCTGTGCTCAGGCTGGGCAGTGTCTTTGAGTCATGGGGCTGTCGTACAGCTGGGGGAGGATGACAGCACACCGGTGGCACCAGGACCCTTCGATTGGCCAAGAAGGGACTGAACCTGCCTTGCTCTCTTCTTCAAGTAGTATGGCTGAAAACACTGGGCTCTAACTTTCTGGGGGGAGCAGAGCTCGTCTCTAACATCCTGCCTGGCAGAGAGCACACTGGGTCGGTGGCCTCCTCCTCTGGCCAAGGCCTGTCCATCCCAGCATGCGGGTGTCGCAGTCTGGGTGGCAAGAGGCGGCCAGTGATGCCAACTGCAGGCCCTGGCCTGGGGCCCCAGGGCTGGCCCTCCCGGCAAAAGCTGGTCTGGGAAGGCCCCCGGACGTCACGAAGAAGGGATGGGCCAGATGAAGCCCCAGAGTTGTTCTGAACTAACAGACCCAGAACTCTCAGACCAGGTGGCACCCCCAGGCTTCTCTGCCCTTCTTTATACACCTGTAGTGGTGGCTTTCCTGTCCCCCTCCTCCCACCCCCCAGACTGGGAGCCTCGGGGACAGGACCTAGTCCTGCCTACCATTGTATCTGTAAGGCACTGAGAGGATAGAGGCACTGGGGGGCCTGCAGTGCTTGTGGTCACTGCCTCTGATCATGGGGCCCAGCAGGAATGCGAGGGGCCCGGGCACTGGCAAGCCACTGCCAAGAAGCCAGGCATATAATTGGCCAATGATGCAAGGTCGGGGCAGGTTTCAGACCTGCCTGGGGAATCTCGCTGCCTGCACTCTGCATCTCAGCCAGACCCTCCGTCACGGGCATGGGGTCTGAGGACCGCTCCAGAGCAGGGAACTTTTCTCTGCTTTCAGACCAAAATACTTTTAGACTGTGGGAAACAAAGGCAGAAGGAAATGCAGATAAAATGGAAATGTCCTTATAACCTGCAGCCCATTGACAAGTACCTGAGGCATGTCGAGTATCCTGTTCCTCCAAGAAGCTCCCAGCTGTCTGAATGTGAATGCCTTGCTAGAGAGAAAAACAACCTTGGTTTGACAATAGCAAGGCCTCCTGTATCCTGTGAGTCTTCTTTAGCATATGACAGTCCTTCTGAAACTTCCCTTATCTTTACTAACCCCCAGCCCGGAAGTATATAATCAGTTGCTCCTCACAATCCCAGGGCGGCAGCTCTTCCTGCCCATTGGGTCTTGTCCCCGTGCTTTAATAAAACCACCATTTTGCACCGAAGACATCTCAAGAATTCTTTCTTGGTTCTCTGCTCTGGACCCCACCAACCTCACCAAAACATTCCAAAACTGCATCATGGGGGGCAGGCCAGCTTGTGAATAAAACTCTCATCTGTCTTGTCCAAGCTTGCTCCATTGGCCGCAGATGCTCCCTGCTGGTCAGTATCTGGAGGAGCACAAGCCACCTAGAAACACCTTTAGGGTATCTTTTAGGTGTAACTAGGTTGGGTACAAAGATTATACCTACTGGGTCTAAGGGGTGAGAGAGACACCTCCATGTGGGAAATTCTGACAGGCTTCCCACTTGGATGTCAAGTTAGGACCCCTCAAGTTGGCCAAGATGATCATGGTCATGGCCTTCCAATTTCAGTGGCTCCCGTGGTTGCTCTCTCTGCTTCTAGTGTCTGTGGCCCACCCGTCTCTCATTACCAGCCCCACAACCTGAGTGTGTGCTGGGGGCTCTAGGCTTTCAGAGGAGGAGTTGCCCGAGCTGTTGAGCAGCCACAGGCACTGTCAGTCATCTATTCCTGTAATTCTGCCACATGATGAGCCACTGCAAAGCTTAGTGGCCCAAGACACTCAGCATCTGTTTGGCTCATGAGTCTACAGGTTGCGCTTGGCCGGGCTCCCTCACCTTGCTGGCACCCAGCTGGCTATCAGCTAAGCCAATGGCCTCTCCTCATCCAGCGGGCTAGCCTGGACACGTTCTTAGTGTGGTGGCCGAGGGGAAAGGCGAGCAAGTCCAAATTGTGCAAGAGCTTCCCAAGCCTTTGCTGTGTCCCATTTGTTAAAGCCCCACCAGGCACAGCCTGCATGTCTGAGCCCAAAGCCAGTGTGGAAGGATGGCCCAAGGTCACGTGGGAAATGTCAGCAGACCTGGAGGAACTTCAACCCACCTGATGCACCTACCGAAAAGGGGTGTGAGCAGCGTTTTCTGAGCAGCACTCAGAGTACTTCGTAGTCCCTCCCCACGCATGTGTCACCTATCCCCTGCCCTCCCCTCAAGGAATTTCTCCAGTCCCACTTCCCACTCCTTGAGGGGGACTCTCACTTTTATTTGAGTTCCCTGGTTTTCAGAGCATCCCATTCCTTCTATCTGGCCTTTCCCCCTCTGCCTGACCCCCTCAGACTGATCATTGCCCAGGTTGTGACCCCTGTTGCCTCTTGACCTCTCAGTTCCAGGCTCTGGAGCACCCAGGGGGTGGTCACACCTCACCCTATGCTGTCCCCAGTACCTGGGGACATAGTTTGGGAATGGTGCCCTGGGATCCACCCATTCTCAGAATGAGGACAAGATATCTACAATCAAGCTTAAGTCCCACTCACCCTAAAAAGTATCTTTTCCTTGACCTTGTGAGTCCTTCAAAGTCCCATTTCTCTTTAACTTTCCTTTTAACAACAAAAGCTTTGAAAGAATAGTCCACACCCACTGCTTCCATTCCCTTACTACCCACTTGCTCCCTGGTTCCCGACAAGTTTTTCTGAGTTTTTCTCCATTTTTTTGGCCCTAAAAAGTACTCTCTTGAAAGTCAACAGAGTTAGGAACATCACGTGTGTTTTTTATTGAATTCTTGCAAAACCCTTATAAGACAGGTCTGCATGTTACCATGGCCATTTCACAGGTGACGAAATCCAGGCTCGGCCTGAGTCATTTACGAAGTGACTCAGGACAGGTAATGGAACACAGGCCTGACTGCAGAGGCTACGCTCTTAACCATTATCCTAAGCCTGAATACAGTGCTGGAGTGTGTTCCAGTAGGATCCCTCCGAACCCTTCCTGTGCAGAGGGTGGTGTATGAGTTTGTTAGGGCTGCTATAAAAAAGGACCACAAACGGAGGGCCTTAACAACAGACATTGAGCGTCTCACGGTTCTGGAGGCTGGAAGTCTGAGATCGAGGTGTCCGTAGGGCTGTGCTCCCCCTGAAGGCTCTAGGGGAGGGTCTGTTCCAGGCCTCTCTCTGAGCTTCCAGTGGCTTGACTGCAGTCTTCACATGGCATTTTCCGTGTGTGAAGGGCTGTGTCCAGATTCCCCTTTTTATAAGGACATTAGTCATAGGAGATTAAGGCCCATCCTGATGACTTCATCTAAACTAATTATATCTGTATCAACCCTCTTTCCAAATAAGGTCACATTCTGAGCTACTGGGGTTTAGGACTTCAACATATGAACATGGGGTGGGGGGCATAGTTCACCCCATAGCGGGTGATCCGTGGACAGACCGTAAGCAGACAGTGTAGCTGGCACCTGGGAGCCCCTCCCCAGATGTACTGAAGGAGCATTTGCATTTTAACAAGATGCCCAGGCAATTCCAATGCACATTAAGATGTGAGAAGCTCTTGTCTATAGCACCTTCTAGAAAGAAGAATGGCAGCACGAAGCAAGAGTCTTAGGACGAGCCTAATTCTCGAATTTCACGTAGAATAGAGATAATTTTAAACATGGACAAAAACAGTGTATACAAAGAGGTTTATTCCAGATTATTCCATAGAAATAAAACATTTTTGTGCTTAAGCATTACTTTCTACCATTTTTAGCTGAAAAATAATTTTTTTAATTGTTCTATTTCAGGTGATATATGAGTTAAAGATGCTTTTGTGGGAAACATTTCCTGAAATCTAAACTGACATATAACCAAATTTCTGGAACAATACCTCCTCGTAAACTTGAGGATTATAGAAAATCAACCATTGAACTTAAGAGCTAACTTAACTAAGGAATACGATTTTTGTTTAGTGTGATAATGGCAATTTGTTTATGTAGGAAAATGTCCCCTTTTTGAGAGGATATTGAATGATTCAGGGGTGAAGTGGCATGAAGACTGGGATTTGCTTTTTAAAAATCTAGCAAAATGAAAATTAATAGAATGAGTGTAGCAAAATGATGGCTGTCGAATGTAGGGGATGGGTTCATAGAGGGAATTATTTCTTTTCTTTCTTCCATTATTTCATTCTTTCTTTCTTCCTTTCTCTCTTTCTCTTTCTTTTCCTCCTTTCTTTTCTTTCCTTCTTTCCTTAAAAATGCAGGGCTTGAACTCACAACCCTGAGATCAAGACCTGAGCTGAGATCAGAAGTCGGACGCTTTACCTGACTGAGCCACCCAGGGGCCCCAGTGGTAGGAGTTTCAACTCTTTTTTTGAGGGTAACTGACAATTTTTACTATAAAAATGGTTAAAAATACAATCATGTAAAGTATTAAAAAATTAATTTTCTTTCAGGTGTTCTCTTGACTGCCATGTCTTCTCAGTTATTTTATTTTTTATTTTTGTTTTTCAAGATTTTATTTATTTGAGAGCAAGTGCGTGCACACAAGTAGGGGGAGCAGCAGAAGGAGAGGGAGAAGCAGGCTCCCCGCTGAGCAGGGAACCTGATGTGGGACTTGATCCCAGGACCCTGGTATCATGACTTGAGCCGAAGGCAGGTGCTTAACAGACTGAGCCACCCAGGCTACCCATCTTCTCAGTTATTTTAGTCAATGTTTAACCGTCTATTCACCTGTTTCCTCAGTTTCTTAGTTTGTAACTCATGCACGTCTTCCTCCCCATGTTGATCATTGTTCCTTACTGGCCTCCTTTAAAAGGAAAGATTGCTTGGTTTAGTGTGAGACAGATAAAAGGAAATAATTGCCCTAATTGCTAAAGTTGTAATCCACACACTCTGTGTTAGCCTCATGCCATCCTCCCTTTCTGGTTGCTTTTGTGACACTTTCTGGATTTTAATGGTAATAGCAATGATTTCTGAACAGAGCAAGGTCTGTTATTTCTAAACAATGACATATACAAGTTTTAACCAGACAGGCCTTGAAAGAAGAAAATCTGCTACGATGAGTGCTTACTTCAAAACTGATGCAGGAGTTATTAAATGTTTCTTTTCTTTTCTTCTTTCCTTCCTTTCTTTTTTAAGTAGGCTTCACACCCAGAATGGAGCCCAACACGGGGCTTGCTTGAACTCATGACTCTGAGAGCAAGACCTGAGCTGATAGCAAGAGTCGGATGCTTAACCGACTGAGCCACCCAGGCGCCCATTAAATGTTTCTTTTAAAAAAGTATTCAGAGAACATCAGTTAACGCCTTATCAATTGACCCTTCCTTGCCAGGTACCAGATGGACTGGACACATAAAGAAAACTCTTTCTTCAAAGTGCGCATCAATAAACACGAAATTTCAGGGATAACCCTGTGTCCAAGCTCATTTGTTTCCCTGAAGTCCTTTCTCTCCTAGGGGGAGATTTATCAATAGCACAAATCTGACCATGTCCCAGGGGGCTGTCATCCTTCAGGAGGGGTTCTAAACCCGCCAGCGAGCCATCCAAATCTGTCTCCCTCTTCAGCTTTGCTTCGTGCCGCTGCCTGCTGCTTAGGCTGCTGCTCGGTCATGCTTAATCGCTTGTGGTTCTCCACAGCCACCTCCCCACACAGCAACCCACAAACCTCCTCCCCCGCACCCCGTGCCCTCTAAGTCCTTCCTCCCAGCCCTACCCCCTCAGGCTGTCCTCTTGGTCCACGAGGTCCCCGGGTCCTTCAGCCGCCTTCACAGGCGCCCCCTCCTCCAGGATGGCTTTTTTGAGCACCCCTTGGATCGTGAATTTTGGCTAGCAAACCTTCTAGAGTCCCCCTCGGGACAAAATCTACACAACTGAAACAAAGTTAATTTTACTTAGAGATCATTTACCGTCCAGGAGGGATACTTTCTTCATTTAGAGAGACTTTGTGTGGAGCCAGAGCACAGTGTTGTTTTCCCGCGACCCCCGGAGTGCTGGCTTCACTCTTCCCGCGTGCAGACAGTGTCAATGTCGCTCTGATCTCTGACGTCACCTGTACCCCCAGCCCTACGGAGATGGGGAAGGTGCAGGAGGGGATGCTGGCCATGGTGACAAGTGTCTGGGTTCTGACCCCACAGTAAAATGGCAGGAACCCAACCCAAGCACCTCCGTCCCCCCGGCAGGACTGGGGACACTTTGTGCATTTTCCTCTGATGTTCTTACAGTCAGTCAGTTCTTGGTCTTGGTTTGTGGCTTTATCCTCCGCTGCTCCTGGGGGGTTTCTCCTGATGGGGCAGGCAAGATCGGTAGGATGTGGGTTTGCTCTGTTGCATGGACAGCACTCCTCCTCTGCCATGGCTCTAGTCACGCTGAGGGACAGTAGTGCCCTTCCTGAAGCCGGGATAGCTGTGTCCCAGCAGAGCTGCCGTTCTCAGCAGCGTCCAAATGCGAATTCTTCCCATCTCCGACAGCACCCTGGGTGTTGCACTAATTTTACTTAACTGACTTCCAACTTCCTTGAGTTCTTGCTGAAAGAACTTGGAACGTCCATCCTTCAACAGCTGAGTGGGAAAGTGATCCAAACGACACACCCATACCATTGGGCCTAAAATGACCTTTCTGTGCCCACAACCGAGGTGTCATTAGGCTGACCTTGACACCACTGACTACCCAAGCCAGCTCCATTTCCCAGGGACCCGTGCATAGCCCAAGAGCCTGAGCACCCTCCACCCTCCACTCACTCCCCTCCTCCCTTGCTCTTATCTTCATGAGCTATTGTGTCTCTAGTATTCTCTCTTCCAGAAGTTTTATTGTGTCCTTGTTCAGAGAGAAGCCCTATAGGATACTTGAGGATATGGAGTGTGCAATATGCCACACAGTTCCAGCAATAGGGTGGCAGATCTGTCCCCACTCTGCCTGGCCCCCAGAATGGAAATAAAGACATGAGGAGACACATGGGTGCAGAGACTGCCGGCCTCATTCATGCCTGAGTTACTCACACCGAGGCCCACGGCCAGCTTTCACTAACTATGTGTTAGCTTGGCGAACGGAAGAGCAAATAGGTAGCTGCTCATCCAGATGGTATGATGAACATAAATTAGCACAATCCTTACTAAGAAGTGGCAGGCAGCTTCCAGGAAAGTGTGCTTTCTGAAGGTAAGAGATGGTGATGAGCTCCGGAAGGATGGAATGAGGCCGTAGGGACTTGGGAGCTGAAATTCTTTCTGAATGGTGAGCCAAGGGAGAGAGCTCAATAAATATCCTGTAAAGGAGTAAGGATTCCTGAGAAACTGTCCAGTTTGTAGCCATGGAGAGCAAATCCCCAAAATAACAACATAACATTTGCATATGCTTACAACGTGTCAGGCGCAGCTCTAAATCCTTTATATACATTAATTCATTTAGTTCTTACTCAATTCTTTGCTGCTAGCCAGGCAGAGAGATTCCATAACTGCCCTGGGTCCTGCAGCAAGAAATGGTGGTCTGGGATTTGACCCTCTGTGCTCTGGCTTTGGATCCCTTGCACTTACCCAGAGATCAACGGATTTGAAAACCAAGGCTGACTGTTAGAAAATAACACAGTCAGAGCCATAGGGCTGCAGCGCGATCCAAGTATGTTGGGTAGAATGCGTCATTTTCTCAGTGTTATTAAAATCTGCTATTAAGGCCATGTGAGCTGTGTGTGTGTGTGTGTGTGCAAATGTATACACATATATGTATATATATTTTTTCTTTATATATTTTTTTCAGGTCCAATAGAGAACTACCATTTGAATTTAACTTCAAATAATCTTTCACACATCTGTGTACTAACAGCACGTCTTTCCCTTCCTTTCCAGGACTTGTCCTTATGTGTCTCCAGTGCTCCAAACCTGGTAAGAAGGGCTCCCAGTCCTCCCTCCCTTTCCCCACCCCACTGTGCCTCCTGGAGTCTCAGACCCACAGCTTCCTGCTTTTCTTGACTTTCAACGTATACCTTCTGTCAGGACCCTTGGGTGAGTGACATCTTCCTTCTTGAAGTTAAGCCTCCTCTTACTATAATTTTAGGCCATAAATGAACTTTATTAATCTGCAGTATCACCACCAAATATTCTGCTGTTGTGGCCAATCCGGCAAATTTGGGGATGATTTTATTTTATAAGCAAATGCAAATTAGTCATCTCATACCAATGGAAAACCAAACATGAAATTTCTTCCATTTTAAAGATATTTGATTGTGATAAAAACCTGGGAGTGTTTTCGGGCTTTCTGTTTTTTATTGGATGGAAATTCGCTTAGGGTTTAACACATTCTAGTATACATATGTATGTATATAACATGTTTATGTCCTGTTATAAATTAAGTTGTATTAACAACCTCTTCATGGTTGTAAGGCCAAAATGTCTTTTCTGATGGACAGTAGAAATGTTAACAAAAGATCATGTTTTTCATCTCAGCATGATTTAAAGCCATGATTTACCCATTGGGGCCAACTAAAAACTAACAGGTAAAGAATCTAAGGAAGGCCATTTAGGTCTTGAATGAATTATCTTTCTGTATTCCTTATTCTCCAACTAAAGTGGATGACAGCTTATGGGAAGCTTTAACTGAGCTAGACAATGCAAAATTTAGGAAATACGATTTGAGATTACCTTTACAGGTCAGAAACCCAGTGATGTCTATCCATCAATAGCCACTGATGACAAGTAAGGTGCAGCTTATTAGCGAGGTGATCGGCTGGTTTGGTTGAAGTTCATTGATTTCGTGCACCATCAGCCTTACCTGACGTTTTGCCATTTACCATTGACCTGAAATAAAGGCTATTTTAAAAATATTTTGTTTACTTGATGCATTATTTGAATTTTTAACTATTTGTATTTGTTTGCGGAAAAATTACATAATGGCATTTGGGTTCCAAAGTTTGTGCATATTATGTGAATAGATTATCACATACTTTTATATCTTACTTCAAAATCATTTGGTGTACACTCAGATGAAAAGAAATTATGATAAGCTCTTAAAAATTTACCCAGCCTGGTTTTTTTTTTTTTTCAGCCTGTTTTATAATGTTTTTAATATATAGGATGAAGGAGAATATTGAAGCCTCCCTGACTGGGTGGATTTCAGTGGGCGTATTATTATAATTTGGGTGATACTCAGGGAAAGTGAATGTGTTTCTAAAGAAGGAGGAGCCCCAAAGTTATATGATTTTTATTAACCGAAGAGAAAAACAGTATGCATTTTTATAACATACTATAGAATAACAAATTCAAAAGCAATAGAACTAGTTACAGTTTCAACATGTTTTTATTTTGTTTTGCTTTTGGTAAACTCATGATTAATTAAAAAATCTCTTCTCTAGTAATACTTTATGTGTATTTTAAAACATTTTTTAATGTCACATGCTAAATGATTATCTAACTTACAATGTGTATGTGTGTTCTCCTTTTTTCTCTTGTGCATCCTTCCTAATTAGAGTAAGTGTCATTAACGAAAATGCTTCTCTGAAGTTATATTTTATATAAAAATACAACTACAGAAGGGAAACCATCAAACTGTTCACAAAACTTAGGGTGCTTGGAAATAATTGTTGGAATCCTAGGCAACGATGGGAATCCAGAGGTTTCAAGAAAAGCTTCTATTAAATAGAGGTTTTATTTTCTCAAATGAGGTCATGCTAGCAATGACAGATAAAGATTTCAGTGTTGTCCCTCTCTTTCTTCTCCTCCTCTCTGGAGTCAGGAAGGACTAGGGGAGGTTAGGATCCCCACCTTTTTCTCCCTGGGGTCCTTCTGGAGAGCCTTCTGGCCAGCTGGAGCTCTTTGTGCCAGGCCAGAATTCAGAAACTTTCTCTTTCCTGAAGCTTAGCCTCTCACTGTGTGATGCGCTGACTTGGGCTGCTCCTTAGGAAGCCCACCACAGAGCGTGGGGACCCACCCACAGCCAGACCCTGACCTCCTTCAGTCAGCTTTTCCCTTTATGGCAGAAACCCCTGGGTCATAGGCATGGTGACTTGAGGGATTTAGACCTCGTTAAGAGCTATACTTTGGGGTTTAACGTTTTGCATTTTACTTGGTTCCTCATTTTAAATTGTTCCATTTCAAACTTGAGCATTTGATTGTATAGTTAGAATGCTTGAGCTTTTAAACTTATTTGTAATTGATATTGTTCCAAATTTTGGAAAAAACAAAAATAGAGCGTTCTATATATTTTCACTGAGTTCCAAGATACATTCATTATCAGGAATGAGTCTCGCAGATTTATAGTCATTTGAGATGGAAACCATTGACCGATAATTGCTTCTATTTATTCTTCACATAAAAAAATGACACCTTTATGCCAAATAAAATGTCCCATTCAATGGTAATTAACTTTTTTTTTAAGATTTTATTTATTTATTTATTTTGAGAGAGAGAATGAGAGACAGAGCAAGAGGGGGAGGAGGGTCAGAGGGAGAAGCAGACTCCCTGCTGAGCAGGGAGCCTGATGCGGGACTCTATCCCGGGACTCCAGGATCATGACCTGAGCCGAAGGCAGTCGCTTAACCAACTGAGGCACCCAGGCGCCCAATGGTAATTAACTTTTAACATCAAAACTGAAATTGATTGAGAATCTTCAAATTTAATTTCCAAAAATAAAATGAAATTCTGTTTTAACTCTGGAGGCTAGCAAGCTCAATTGCCCACAGAGGCCACGAGAGGGAGCTGTTGAATCTTAAACTAAATATATTTGAATTTCAACAAACCTTTGGGTAAACTATCCATATAATCTGGTCTATACAATGTAATGCAATGTAATAAGCGGTAGCATGGTTTTCATCCCTATTAGAACAAAACTTATGGAAATATTTAAAAGGTACTGCAGTTAAAATCAATGGATACTGTAGAGCACATATTATTTATAAGGCATTCTCTTCTAAAAGGGGCTATAAAGATAAATAATTCAAATGGTTCATAAGCATGTGTGTATGTCCGTATGTACACTTGCATTACGAAGTAGAACATAATATACAAGAACCAGAAGAAAGAAACAAAGTACCGTGGAGTTTCAAAAAAGAGAGCCCCCATCATGCAAGGTAGGATGGAGGAGGTGACATTTCAGGATGCACATGGGGGTACTCTGGGGGTGTGACAATTGGAGATGGGAAAAGATGCTAAGTGCAGAGCACAGCGTACGTAAAGGAATTTTGCAGAACCTGGAAAATTCCCGTTTGCTTGAAGCATTGGTTGCGTAAAGGTAATTAAAGGAATCTCAAGCAGGAAAGGCTGGTCAGGATGCATTGTGATCCCACATAAATGCTGGAGGGCTTATTTGTACCTAATTGCTCTGAATGTCAAAGTGTGGCCAAAGGAACTCTTAACCTGCACATGCAGAAATATGACTGAGAAGCACATCCTTTCCCATATTACCTCTGGTGGTTTGGGGCCTCAAAACCATAGAATATTCTAGCAACGTTTAGGTCAGGGGGGCTAGATTTAATAAAATGCTGTAGTGTTCACTGTTTATTAGGCATTATTCACCAAATATCTGTTGAGCACACACTAGAGAAAAGTTCTTAGAAAAAGTTTTTTTAAAAGATTTATTTCTTTGAGAGGAGGGGGAGGGGCAGAGAGAGAGAATCTCAAGCAGACTCCCTGCTGAGGGGGAGCCTGATTCGGACTTGATCTCCCATACTGAGATCATGACCTGAGCCGAAATTAAGAGCCAGCTGAGCCATCCAGGCACCCCAAGTTCTTAGAAAACCTTAGTATTTCTTAATTACAGCATTCTGAACCTGCTAAAGCATTTGTAAATTTTTCAAAAGTCATTGAAAGTTATTTTCTTTTAAAAAATGGTTAATAAGATGCTTTTACTATATTTATTAAGACAGAAATGACTACTTCTTAGAGTACTTGTGGTAACTTTAAAAATCCAAAATAAGAATTTTTTTTTAGAGTTAAAACGGAACAAACTGTCTACAGGAAGTGGGATGAATTTCCTTCTGAAGTTTTCTGACCTCCAGTGCAAGGGCGGCAACACTGTGATCCACGTTGTTTGCATTTGATGAATCCATCTGCCGAATCAGAAGTTTTCCTGGAATTAAACTCCAGCAAAAATTTATAGTGTAGGCTCTTATATTAAAAGAACATTGAGTAATGTGCCAGACAATAACTTCAATTGTTTCTAAAAAACACATAGAGGTTGTTCAATCACACTTGGATCCTCTATAAAGATAAACATTAAGGCATAGCTCAAGTAATTCATTTCTCTGGAAGGTAGAGATAACACGATCCTGATAGCTTAGTTTTTTATTGTAAGATGTAGAGAGAAAATTAGGGAATAATGAGTGGTGGCTCATAGTGTGATAGGTGGAATAATTACACCCCCCCACCCCCAAAGATGTCCATGCCCTAATCCCTGAAACATAAACGTACTACTTTATATGGCAAAGAGGAAGTAAGGGTGCTCACCAACTGATGCTAGAACAACCAACTGATGCTTGTCACCTGGATTATCCGGTGGACCCAATGAAATCCCAAGCGTCCTTAAAAGTGGGGAGAGGGAAGCAGAAGAGTTGGTTAGGGGAATTCTGTGTGAGGACTTGATCTGACATTGCTGGTTTTGCAGGTGGAGGAGGGGCCAGGAGCCCAGGAGTGTGGGTGGCTTCTAGAAGCTGGAGAAGGCAAGCAAGGATATGGATTCTTCCCTTGAGCCTCCAGGAAAGAATGCAGCCCTGCTGACACCTTAATTTTAGCCCTGTAAGACCCCTGTTGGGCTTTTAACCAACAGAGCTGTAGGTGGCAAATCTGTGTTCAAGCCACCAAGTTTGTGATAATTTATTACAGCAGCAATAGGAAACTAATCTACATAGACCCTCTCTAATATCACAGTCAGTTCATGATAAAAGCCCCTGATTCCCTGTCATGAGGATATTTCATGTTAGTGTATGGGAGCTGTGAGCTTCCATTACCAGGACGGAGGGGATGAAAATGGCCAACATGTGGGAAAGGTTTGTGAATCATATGCTGTGCAAGTTTATGAATCTGAACAATCTACACTGGTAGAAGGGGTGGCCAAGGGAGAGTGATCAGATGCACCTTGGACTAGACTCCATCCGTGTATCAATAATTTGCCAACCCATTTGTTGCCTTGAGATTCTTCAAACTATAAGCTGAAGTTTGGAGATTCCCAGACCTTGGGAGGTACTTAAATATTTATTGAATGGAGAGATGGATGGACGGATGGACGGATGGACGGATGAATGGATGGATGGATGGATGGATGGATGGATGGATGGATGGATGGATAGGGAGGATGAAGGGGTAAAGATGAACCAGGCTGCTGGCTAAAGAAGAAACACTACTTCACTCTCCTAGCTTGTGGTCGTGACAAGACCAGCCACATACATGACTGGGGGGTCCTATCTGGAAAGTTAGTGACCCAGAGCCCCTGAGTCCCATGCCACTAGAGAGCTGGTGGCTGCACAGCACCATCTTATGGAACAGCAGACACAGCAGCTCCTGTGTTATCATTAGGTATTGAATGCTGACCATGTGCTACACAGTAAGTTCTTCTTAAACATTTTTCATGTTTTGATAAATATTTGATAATGCAAAAGAATATGCGTTGTGTGTCATGATGCATAATAATAAAGTGAACATCTGGACCCTCCCATATCTTAAGAAATATCAGGACTTCCCTGCACATTAGTCTATGATTGTGCACCCTGTCTTCTCTCAAAAGGGAGTCAATATTCTGAAAATTGGTTTTTTAAAAATTTTATTTATTTATTTATTTTAATTCTAGGGTAATTAATGTACAGTGTTATATTAGTTTCAGGTGTATAATACAGCAACAATTCTGTACATTACCGGGTGCTCATCAAGATAAATGTACTCTTAATCCCCATCACCTATTTCACCCACCTCCCCTCTGGTGACTACGAGTTTGTTCTCTATAGTTAAGAGTCTGTTTTTATGTTTGTCTCTTTCTGTGTTTTGTTTCTTAAATTCCATGTATGAGTGAAATCATATGGTATTTGTCTTTCTCTGACTTATTTCACTTAGCATTATACCCTCTAGATCCATCCATGTTGTTGTAAATGGCAAGATTTCATTTTTATGGCTGAGTAATATTCCATTGTATATATAAATCACATCCCCTTTATCAATTCATCTATTGATGGACACTTGGGCTGCTTCCATATCTTGGCTATTATAAATAATACTGCTATAAACATAGGGGTGCATATATCTTTTCAAATTAGTGTTTTCGTATTCTTTGGGTAAATACCTTGTAGTGGAATTATTGAATCATAGGGTAATTCTATTTTTAATTTTTTGAGGAACCTCCATATTGTTTGTGGCTGCAGCAGTTTGCACTCCCACCAACAGTGCAAGAGGGTTCCTTTTTCTCCACTTGCTCTCCAACACCTGTTGTTTAGCCATTCTGACAGGTGTGAAGTGGTTTTGATGAGCATTTCCCTGATGATGAGTGATGTTGATCATCTTTTCAGGTGTCTGTTGCCCATCTGGATGTCTTCTTTGGAGAAATGTCTTCCGCCCCCTTTTTTTAAAAGATTTTATTTACTTATTTGACAGAGAGAGAGACAGCGAGAGAGGGAACACAAGCAAGGGGAGTGGGAGAGGGAGAAGCAGGCTTCCTGCTGAGCAGGGAGCCCGATGCGGGGCTTGGTCCCAGGACCCTGGGATCATGACCTGAGCCGAAGGCAGATGCTTAACGACTGAGCCACCCATGCGCCCCTCTTCTGCCCATTTTTAATTGGATTATTTGTTTTTTTGGTGTTGAGTTGTGTAAGTTCTTTATATATTTTGGATACTAACTCCTTATTGGATATGTCATTTGCAAATATCTTCTCCCACTTCTGAATATTGTTTTTAATTCTCTTTTCTTTATTGTTTTACCATAAATATATATGTCCCTAAGCAATATATATCTTAATTTTTGCTTTTTTTTTTTTTTTGAGAGAAAGAGAGCGTGCGTGCAAGTGGGGGGATTGTTGCAGAGGGAGAAGGAGAGAGAATCTTTTAATATATATTTTTTAAAGATTTTATTTATTTATTTGAGACAGAATGAGAGAGAGAGAGAGAGCTCATGAGAGGGGGGAGGGTCAGAGGGAGAAGCAGACTCCCTGCCGAGCAGGGAGCCCGATGCGGGACTCGATCCTGGGACTCCAGAATCATGACCTGAGCCGAAGGCAGTCGCTTAACCGACTGAGCCACCCAGGCGCCCCAAGGAGAGAGAATCTTAAGCAGGCTTCATGCCCAATGCAGAGCCCAATGCAGGGTTTGATCTCATGACCCTAAGATCGTCCCCTGAACCAAAATCAAGAGTCAGATGCTTAACCAACTGAGCCGCCCAGGCACCCCAATTTTTGCTTATTTTAAAAAATTTTATTAAAACGTATCATAGTATATGTATTCTCCTCATTGCTTTTTCATTCATCATACTGATGCTTGAGGTAATAGTGCATCCATTTTCTCTACTCTAAAGTATTTCACTGTACTTATGTCCCAAAATATATGTATATGTATCTATATTATCCTATGAATAAACATTTGAGTTGTTTCCGGTCTTAACTGTTGCAGACATGCTTTTATGAATATTTCATACAGGTCTCCCAGAATCCATGTACAAATTTCTTCAGGGCATACGTTTAGAAGTTGCTGGATCTGGGGCTCCTGAGTGGCTCGGTCATTAAGCGTCTGCCTTTGGCTCAGGTCGTGATCCCAGGGTCCTGGGATCGAGCCCCGCGTCGGGCTCCCTGCTCCGTGGGAAGCCTGCTTCTCCCTCTCCCACTCCCCCTGCTTGTGTTCCCTCTCTCACTGTGTCTCTCTCTGTCAAATAAATAAAATCTTTAAAAAAAAAAAATTTGCTGGATCATAGTGGAGTTGTATGTTCAACTTTTTTTTTTTTAAGATCTTATTTATTTGACACAGAGAGAGCAACAGCAAGAGAGAGAACACAAGCAGGGGGAGTGGGAGAGGGAGAAGCAGGCTTCCTGCAGAGCTGGGAGCCTGATGCGGGGCTCGATCCCAGGGTCCTGGGATCATGACCTGAGCCGAAGGCAGATGCTTAACGACTGAGCCACCCAGGCACCCCATGTATGTTCAACTTTTAAAAAGAATTCTAAACTCTTTCCCAAAGCGGTCGTACCAATTTATACATAAAACCAGTGGTAGGTGCAACTTCTTTTTGCTCTAAATCCGTATTAAAAGTCAACATTTGGGGCGCCTGGGTGGCTCAGACAGTTAAGCGTCTGCCTTCGGCTCAGGTCATGATCCCAGAGTCCTGGGATCGAGCCCCGCATCGGGCTCCTTGCTCAGCAGGAAGCCTGCTTCTCCCTCTCCTTCTGCTGCTCCCCTTGCTTGTGCTCTCTCGTTCTCTCTGTCAAATGAATAAATAAAATCTTTAAAAATAAATAAATAAAATAAAAGTCAATATTTTCAGTTTTCAAATTTCTGTAATTTGGTGGGATATAAAATTGTATCTCATTATGATTTGAATTTTCCTTTTTGTGACTTCTAATGAAGTTGAGCATCTTTTTTTTCTCTTTTTTAAAGATTTTGTTTTTATGTAATCTCAACAACCCTACATGAGGCTTAAACTCACAACCCTGAGATGAAGAGTTGCACGCTCCCCTGACTGAGCCAGCCAGGCACCCCACGCATCTTCTCATATACTTATTAGCCATTTACACATTCCTTTCCAATAAAATGTCTGATCATTTATTTTGCCCTTTTTAAAAAAAAACTGGCTTGCTTATTCTTTATATATTTTGGATACTAATTCATTGTTGGTTATATAGGTTCCAAATATCTTCTCTCTAATGTATGACTTATTATTTCACCTATTTTTATGGTGAAACAGAAGTTTAAGAACAGAAGTTTTTAATGTATTCATTCTTTTTCCTTTTATGATTAATGCTTTTTGTGAGTTAAGAAGTTCTTTCCTATCCCAACGTCATATAGTCTCCTCCAAATAACCTTCCTTCTAAAAGTTTGAAGTTTTATGTCTTTAACATTAAGGGCACATAAATTATTATTTGTTTGGTATGTGCAGGGGAAGGAGTATGAGGTGAAGTAGAGATCCTCTTCTATCTTCCAGATCTGTTTCAGTATTATTTACTCTTTTTCTGTTCTCTGGTTGAGTTTGGGTAAGATACAATTATTTGATCCTTTAATGTTTAGTAAAATGATTTATAATAGTGTGTGTAGAAATTGGTTCTTTTATAGGAAGGTTTTAAATGGCTGACTCATTTTCTCTAATGGTTGTGAGTATTGTTTCTTAAGTCAATTTTCTATTTTTTTTCCTAGGAATATGTGCATTTTGTTTGCATTTTCAGATGCATAGGCAAAAAATTGATTATGGTATAGTCTTACCTTTTAGATCTGCCTATATTGTTGTCATATCACTGCTGATATTCTTTGTTTTGCCTTTTTTCTTTTCTTTGTTTTATTTTTAAAAGTATTTTTTTTTTTTTTAGTTTAAGTTCTAGTTAGTTCAATATTGGTTTCAGGAGAAGAGTTCAGTGGTTCATCACTTACATATAACACCCAATGCTCATCATAACGAGTGCTCTCCTTAATGCCCATCACCCATCTAGCCCATTCCCCACCCACCTCCCTCCAGCAACCCTCAGTTTGTTCTCTATCCTTAAGATTATCTCATGATTTGCCTTTTTTCTTGATTAATCTTGCTAGAGATTTATTAATCTTATTAATATTTTCAAAGAGTCAACCTTTGACTTATTATTCCTCTAATGTATCTTTGTCTTCTGTTTCATGAATTTCAGCTTTTATCTTTAGAATAATACCTGGGGCAGAGTAAACAATAGAGAAGTGCTTTCCCCCTACCCCCCACCCCTGCCTTCTTCTCTCTCTTCCTCTTAAACATCATGTAGCTATTAAACACCATAAACTTTGATAAAAAGTATTTTTGTTATAATTCAGTTTTAGTTGTTTCTAACTTCCATTATACTGTTTCTTTGATACATGAATTATTTATATTTTGTAATTTCTATACATATAGGAGAGGTTTTTTTTAGTATTTTAAAAATTGATTTATCACAATTATATTGTGATCAGGAAATGTGGTCTATTTGATATCAATTTTTCAGAATTTGCAAGACTGGGTTTATGGTCTAATATGTGTTTTTATAGATATTGTTTTGTTTTGTTTTTATCCCCACAGGTTAGACTATTAATACTATCTTATACTATTGATAATTGTTTAGATTTACTTACCTAGTTACCTCTTTCTTGGCTTATCATTCCTTTTTGTATCTGGTCTCATTTTCTTCTTCATGTAGTAAATTCTTCTGAAAGTCTTTTAGGGACGGTCTCTTGTTGGTATACAGTTCAGAATGGATCTGTTTATCTGAAAATGTTTCTATTTTACCATACCTCTTGAAAGATAGTTTTGCTGAGTGCATAATTCTAGATTGATAGTTGTGTTTCTCCTAGTACCTCATAGGTGATATTCTTCAGGGGTCTATGGTTGCAGCTATGAAGTCAGTTGAGTGTCTAATTAGATACAAGGTAATATCTTTTTCATTGGCTGCTTTTGAATCTCTTCTTTGGCTTTGGCGTTCTTCAGTTCTTTTGTAATGTTTGTTTATTGTTTTAAAGTTATCTTGCTTGGTATTCTTTATGATTCTTAAGTCTGAGGATTTATCAATCCTCAAAACTACTCTGAGTTTTGGAAAATTCTGATCTCTTCTCCTTTTGGAATTTTCAATCGAATATTTGTTAGTTTGTCTTACTCAAGCTTTGGTATTCTTTACTTACCCTTCATATTTTTCTTTCTCTTTCTCTGTGCTGGATTCTGGATTCTAGATCATTGATTCTTTATTCAATCATGTCTAATCTGCTATTTAATAGTTTCTCTGAGTTTTTTTGTTTCAATAATTCTATTTATTTTAGAAGCTTGTTTTTTAATGTTTCTGGTCATTTTTAAAATTCTTCTTGCTCATGGTTTCTTCTTGTATTTCTTTTTTTTAAAAAAAGATTTTATTTATTTATTTGAGAGGGAGACGGAGATAGCAACGGAGATAGTGACAGAGAGAACAAGTGGGGAGGAGAGGGAGAAGCAGGCTTCCCACTGAGCAGGGAGCCCAATGCGGGGCTTAATTCCAGGACCCTGGGATCATGACCTGAGCTGAAGGCAGATGCTTAACTGAATGACCCACCCAGGTGCCCCCTCTTTTATTTCTTTAAACACTTTATTTTCTATAGCTGATCATTCCTATATCTAAAGTCCTGGTGAGTCTATTCCATTATTTATTTTTTTCCTGTGGTTCTTCTGTTTCCTTGTATGTTTTTTGTTTTTTTATTGTAATGTTATATTTATTTGAAATCTATTTGTGGGAATGTTTTCAGGCCTGGGGTAAAGAAAGATACATTTTACAGGATGAAGTTTTTTGCTTTTACCAGGTACCTAGGGATAACACAAATTTTGACCTATTTAATATAAATATTTTAGCTTATAGATTTTAGACAGATAATGTGAATTCAGGACCCAAATCCATATTAGGTCTAGCTAATAGCCATGGATCTCAAGGGTAATATTGCCATAAAAAATACAGGATGCCTTGTTACATTTGAATATCAAATAAACGATGAATACATTTTTAGTATAAGTATGTTGTGTATATAAAATAAATAGACTTATTTTTTAGAGTAGCTTTGAGTTCACAGCAAAATTGAACATTAACTATAGGGTTCTCACATACCCCTCCTCCCCATACCCACACAGTCTCCCTCCCCAACAACATCCCCTACCAGAATGGTGTATTTGTTACAATCAATGAACCAGCATTGACACATGATATCACCCGAAGTCCATAGTCTACATTAGGGTTTGTTGGTGGTGTACATTCTATTGATTTTGATAACTGTATAATGACATGTATCTACCATTATAGTATCATAAAGAATAGTTTCACTGCCCTAAAAATCCCTGGCACTCTGTATTTTTATATCTGAATCTGACAACCTGACTCAGGGGAGATTTTTACTTCTTCCAGTAAAAGTCAAGACCAAGACAGATAACTTTTCTTGTCTATTTCTTGGGGAGTGTGTTTATGTTTTCCCCTTAGTTTACATTTCTCTGAAGGCATAGCCTGTTATGTGCCTTGTCTTTCTGTAGTGGTCTCTGCTTCTCCTCCCACCGAATCCCTTGCCCACCGATGTGTCCATTAAGATGAAAGCTTGCACCACCTGGGACTGGAACATGCCTCCAGGCTGGCTAAATGGCCAATAACTTCTCATTTCCTTGGATTTATCCTACAGCTTCATTCCTTATTTCAGAGGAATCTTTTACTCTCTTATGACCCAGTCCATATATTTTTAAAGATTAAAAAAATAATAATATTGAATATAATTTTTACAATCTGTAGTCCACTATATTGCCAGCAATGGAAAATTTTATATCTTTTTTTTTAAGATTTTATTTATTTATTTGACAGAGAGAGGGAGAGAGCACAAGCAGGGGGAGTGGCAGGCAGAAGGAGAGGAAGAAGCAGACTCCCTGCTGAGCAAGGAGCCTGATGTGGGGCTCTATCCCAGGACCCTGGGATAATGACCTGAGCCAAAGGCAGATGCTTAACCTACTGAACCACCCAAGTACCCCGGAAACTTTAAATCTTTGCATAGATTCTCTCTTTTGATCCTCACAACCTAATGACATGGATATTATTATTATCTCAATTTCATGAAGAAAATTGAGATTCAGAAAGGTTAAATAATTTGCTTAAATTCACAAAGTAATCACCAAATGCAATCCTAGCTTTTCTAACCTCCAAAACCTATATTTTCACCTAGTTTGCTACATTCACTTCCATTTCTCAATACCTTTTACCATTCAAAGAAGTAAAAGTGTTAAAGCTTATTTTTATTTATTTATATAGTTGTGTCTTATTTATTTAGGCCACCACTAGAATTGCTGCCGGTGGTGGGTAGTGTTGATGCTGGTATCAGGACTGGCCTGCAGTGTAGGCAGGACCTCCTATCTACTGACATCTCTTGAGGGTTTGGCACAGACCAAGGTTTTGTCCTGAGCTTTACTGATTTGGGAACTTGATTATTATCAGTTTACTTAGAACTAATCAGACTCTAGTGTACTGACTCATGTTAACAAATCATGGGCCAGAATTCCAATGTATCAACTTATAGTGGGATTAGTCCTTTTCAGTGACTAGAATACTTGTAGCCACTCTCCAGGGACTTTCCAGATATCAAGACAGTGGGGAAAACATATCTGTGGCCAGTGGTATGCTTGGCCAACTTTGAATTAGGAAAAGGAAAATTAAGTGACCTAAGAATATTAAATGGCCTTCAGGCTTATTCGGGATATCTGATAAAATCAATATTTCTAATAACCAAGGTTTCTACCATAAAATATGTCAATTATGAACATGTACTGTGCATCTACTTCATATTGGTCACCATGGCAGATACTATAGATGCAAAGATCAATAAGAGTGACCTGCCCTTGACGAGTTTGTAATCTCATATGTTCCCTCTCCCTTAAACAATGCCCAATCAACACTTGAAAATTCGCTTTTTGGGGGCACCTGGGTGGCTCAGTCGTTGAGCATCTGCCTTTGGCTCAGGTCATGATCCCAGGGTCCTGGGATCAAGCCCCACATCGGGCTCCCTGCTCAGCAGGAGGCCTGCTTCTCCCTCTCCCACTCCCCCTGCTTGTGTCCCCTCTCTCGCTGTGTCTCTCTCTGTCAAATAAATAAATAAAATCTTAACAAAAAAAATTCTCTTTTTTATATCTACATGCAGTGTTCTTCAGTTAAATCCAGACTTGAGGAAATGGACTTCAGACACCCAGTTAGACTTGGGTCTCCAAGATGTTCTCAGTACTGAATTTACAAGCTATCTCTTTATGCAAGTGGCTTCTTTGGGTCACTCTTCTCCATTTTTGGGTAATTCTTCACCCACAGTTGTCCTCTGTGTGCTGAGTACTTGGGCCACTGTTCCTGCTTAACAATTACTCATGTGGCAGTAGCAGGAAGTGAATGCTATTGGAATCAATCCACCTATGCATCTGCCAGAGATTTCACAGGCAGTGATTACAAATATCTTGAGTTTCCTTTTGTGTTTGTTCCTAGGGGCGGTTGACTGTGAGGAAAATCTGTTTACTTATTTCTTTTCTGTAGTAATGGAGAGTATGGAGGCTTTGGGTTGCAAATAAGACATTACAGATTTGGGCAAATGGGAAAATCTAGTTCCTGAGCAGAATAACTTCAAATTAACTTTACATTTGAGAGTTAAACGTGCTCTAAAATGTAACCAAACTTTTAAATAGGAGCAAACCTAAATGCCCTTGCTATATCAGAGTGGCCTTCCCTAGAGGGTTGCCATAGTTCAGGGTCTGGTTTTCATCCTTATAATTCAGTTTAGTTGAGTCAGTAGGTCTGAGACTTAATCTTTGTTTTCTGAGTCACTAAAACTGGAAATACTGGGGCATTTGATATAGTCCTGGCTGGGGAGCGTTTGACACATTTATTTGTTTGATTCAATTTGCGGTAGATTGGAAAGGTTAGCTTAATACAACCCTCCTGATGGGGAGAAAGAAGAAATTCACATTTTATCTAGATAAATAAAGACAACAGTTTAACTTTTTAAAGATATCTGACTGTTAGGGACTTGTAGCAAGGCCTCCGGTATTAGGTGATTGATGAAAATACCCTGGACCCGCAGGGTTGATGGTACCATTTAGGAGCAAGACCACTCACCTAACATCCATACTGTGTGTGAAGCCACCAAATTTTACAAAACTGCTCAGAAAATAGAACTTCAAAAATCTAATAAAAATGAAAGCCAAAAACAGTCAAGTTGAGAGGCATATAATAGCAGCTTTGTGTTATGACGGGTCCAGAAGGGTCCATGGGGTTTCCCTCTCATTATTGATGGCCAGATCCTCACAGTATCAGATATAAACTCATTTCCATTAGTCAGTATGCTAATTTGATCTGTGTGTAAAAGTCTTTCTGGCATCTTTCCCGACCCAAAGTGTTCTGCTAACTTGCTGGTTTCAACTCAGCATGGTAAATTGACTATTGTAATATTGTAATTAACTCTGACATGGAGGAAGGGACTAAGGAGCCACTGGCCACAAATCAGCTGTTTCCAGCTTCAGTTTCACAGGGCTCATTAACGCCCTGATTCCTGTCCCAGCCTGCAGTGGGACCCAGTGCGATACTGAGTTGCTGCGGGTCCTCTGTGTATCCTCTGGTCTCATCCCAAGTGAAGCGATGCTGTGTTTAGGTTATTGCTTAGTGTGTCACAGGAGAAAATCACCTTTGCCCTGGCTGCGTTTCCATCCATTCCACGTCAGGTGAGTCCTACAGTTCAACAAGTGTGATAGCCTTAGGTAGTCAGTGCCAGGAGAAGTGTGGTAAAGTGAATGCAATTATGGAAGCCACTATTTGCTTTTGCCATATATCAAGAATAGTCTTTTCACAAAACAGAAAGGAAGAAGGCAATAGGGAGTTTTCTGTTGCAAGTCCTTATTTATGGAAGACGGGACAGTTTATCTACATTGAGATTCTGAGGATTCCACGCTGTTCCTTTCATTGTTGCAGGCCAGCTTCCAACATTTAATTAAGAGTCATAAGGCGGTGGCTTCCCCCACCCACAGAAAAATTCCTTTAAGGAATCATGAGACCATCAACATTCTGCAGCTGTTTAAAAGACTGTTTAGACTCCCGGAATGATACTGGGAAATTCTTGGATTTACGGTCTTGGGCAAGAAGAGAACTCAAGAATGGGAAAATCAAGTAGTATAACAACCTAAATCCAAACCCAGGGGAACCTTCCTTACATAACCTGCTAATCTGCTCCTCTAGAATTCAATGAAGAAAAAAAAAAGGTTAATATCCTTTCTGCCCTGGATCAAATATAACACAGGAGACCAAATTCTCCCTGAAATTGGTTGGATTCAATCATTTCACGCAGATTGCTTACTTTGGAGCTGTAGCACTGATTGCTGCTTCATGTCCAATGAACCCTCACAGGTCTCGAAAGACAAGGTGACTTGGAAGGCTGGCCCACTTACCATCAGTTCAGGGACTGTCTCCCTCAACGACATTCTGAAGCCACCTGGGTTAGCTTTGGCCATGGAGACTTGGAACAGAGTGGTAGGAACCGTAAAAGCCAGGAGTTCCTGGGCACACAGCCTCATTTAGAAGAAATAAGAAGCAGACATGAGGAAAAACATGCCAGAGAAGTAAGACTAATTGGTTGCATGTCAGCGAGTTGTATTTTGGGGGCGCCTGGCTGGCTCAGCTGGTTGAGCACGCGACTCTTGATCTCAGGGTCATGAGTTCAAGCCCAGCATTGGGAGCCTAGTTAAAAAACAATTGAAAAGCCTCAAGAGCTTTTGTTTACAATGGACTAAATTACTAATATTTACTATATTCAAAAAATTGAGGGCGCCCCTGGGTGGCTCAGTCGTTAAGCGTCTGCCTTCAGCTCAGGTCATGATCCCAGGGTCCTGGGACCAAGCCCCGCATCGGGCTCCCTGCTCGGCGGGAAGCCTGCTTCTCCCTCTCCCACTCCCCCTGCTTGTGTTCCCTCTCTCGCTGTGTTTTTCTCTCTCTGTCAAATAAATAAAATCTTCTAAAAAATAAAATAAAATAAATTGAGAAATTTAAAAAGTACTGATTTATTTTAAAAGCACAGCAATAACCCTATTACATAAATAACATATTTTATGAAAATAAGTATATTAAAAAAATTGAGTAAGAAGAGTGGCACTGTTGGGGCATCTGGGTGGCTCAGTCGTTAAGCGTCTGCCTTCGGCTCAGGTCATGATCCCAGGGTCCTGGGATCGAGCCCCGCATCGGGCTCCCTGCTCCACAGGAAGCCTGCTTCTCCCTCTCCCACTCCCCCTGCTTGTGTTCCCTCTCTCGCTGTGTCTTTCTCTCTCTGTCAAATAAATAAAATCTTTTAAAAAATAAAATAAAAAAAATTGAGAAAGTTAAAAAGTACTGATTTATTTTAAAAGCACAGCAATAACCCTATTACATAAATAACATATTTTATGAAAATAAGTATATTTTAAAAAATTGAGTAAGAAGAGTGGCACTGTTGGGGCACCTGTGTGGCTCAGTCTGTTAAGTATCTGCCTTCTGCTCAGGTCATGATCCCAGAGTCCTGGGAATGAGCCCCGACTCAAGCTCCCTGCTTAGTGAGGAACCTGATTTTTCCTCTCCTGTGCCCTTTCTTCCCGTACCACCCCCAATCGTGCTCTCTGTCTCGCTCACTCTCTGTCTCTCTCAAATAAATAAATAAAATCTTTTTTAAAAATTCGGCTCAGATCATGATCTTGGAGTCCTGGGATGGAGCCCTGCATTGGGCTTCCTGCTCAATGGGGAGTGTGCTTCTCCCTCTCCCTTTGCCTCCTCCCCCCGCCCCCCCCCCCCGGCTTGTACTCTCTCTCTCTCAAATAAATAAATAAAATCTTTAAAAAAAATAAGAGTGGCACTGTTTGGGAGTTTTGCAAATCTCTTTAATGTCTGGCTTAATAGAAGACAGGAGTCTCTGCTTTTGCATTTAATTTGAATCTGTCGCAATATGTTGTCTTGGTTGAAGTGTCTGAGGAAATCTGGCCTCACACAGATATATAAGTGGAAAAAGAAGGAGTATTTAAACAACCCTTTCAAATAATGGTGGGTTTGAGTTTCTCGACAAGCGTAGTTTCTTAAAGGTGAGTCACAGTGTAGAATCGGAAGTCCTATCAGTTTCAGATCCATGCAGTTCCATTAAAATCTCTTGTTCTATTTTGTACGTTCAGTGGCTGCTTTACCCATGCATGACTTGGTAATATCATGCATTGATCACTTGAAAAATATTGGTTCACTGATTTATGCAGATCTTCCAAATGTTGACATACATATCAAGAAAGCACATCTGTTAATATCAACACCAATCTTATCAGAAAAGTCTTGAGATACCGGAAAGCTGTCAAGCTCATGGTGATGGACAGATTTTCAATAACCTCATTTTTGCTTGAAACTTGAATTTTACTATTGGCAACAAATACCTTCTGTTGTTTTCCTTTCAGGGACTGGATTTTTCAGAAAATAACCAACAAACCCGAGTTTGAATAACCAGAGTCTATCTGTCAGTCATTCTTTCAAGTAAAAATAGTGCACCATGGAAACCAAAGGCTCGCAACTCAAATTGTTTCTTCTACACAAGGGTTTCTTCTACAATTATTACACTTATGGGTGCAGCAGAAGTGCTTTAGGAGTACTTTCCATTTTGTCACACAAAATATTAAAAAAGTTGAGATTTAAAATTTTCCTACATCATCATGGATATTCTTTTTTTTTTTTTTTTAAGATTTTGTTTTTATTTATTTGAGAGAGAGGGAGGGAGGGAGAGTGAGAGGGAGAAGCAGATTCCCTGCTGAGCAGAGAGCCTGATGTGGGACTCGATCCCAATGTGGGACTCGATTCCAGGACCCTGAGACCATGACCTGAGCTGAAGGCAGATGCTTAACTGACTGAGCCACCCAGGTGCTGCCCCCATCATGGATATTCTTAAGTGAAAATGTTTTGTTTTGTTTTTTGTAACTACAAGTACAGTGTAGTGACAAATTTACTGGGACTCCTAGTACAGTTGGGGGCCTTGACTCAGACCAAAGACCCCATAGTTTACCCACCACTGCTTTAGTAGCATTGGTACAAATGTCAACAAAGTAAACATCAAATGACATCTTCACGTTTTATTACAGAAATAATTTTGATCTCTAGGACTCCTTGAAAGTGTCTTGGGACCCTTGGGACCTTTAGACCCCACTTGAATACCACTCACTTAAGGCATCTCCACTCTTGATCTTTTAGAACTACACAAACTTCTCCATTTTGTCTAGTTACAAAAGACTTGACTTAAATTACATGGCTGGTCATTCCCATCAAAGCAAATTGAATTTGACTCTGGAACTTCCCACCCATATTTAGCTTAGCCAAGCTCTAGTTTCTTAACTGTCAGATTCAAATATTATACTTTTTATAGAAAATGGTTGGCTCCCCTGAATGAAGTACCATTAAAGCATGTGGTCCATTAACATCATTTTCCTTCTGCTCATTTGTTTTACATTTTGCATTTATGCCCCGAGGAAGAGTTCAAATTTATTTTTATAGTAACGGAATCACTGTGGTAGCCTGTTGGATAAATACTAGGTTCTCTACATTCCTTTTTTTCTTTTTTGAAGATTTTATTTATTTATTTAGAGAGAGAGTGCACAAATAAGCAGGGAGAAGCAGAGGGAGAAGGAGAGAGAATCCCAAGCAGGCTCCATGCTCAGCGAGGAGCCCGACACGGGGCTGGGTTTCACAACCCTAAGATCATGACCTGAGCCAAAACCAAGAGTTGGGTGCTCAACTGACTGAGCCACCCAGGCACCCCTCTTTTTTTTTAAGTAAACTTTACACCCAACATGGGGCTCGAACTCAGGACCCCAAGATCAAGAGTCACATGCTCTACCGACTGAGCCAGCCAGGCACCCTATACTGAGTTCTCTAAACCAAATTCGAACCTTGACAGTTCCAGCAGTAGCAATTTTTTTTTCACTCTATTCAAACTGAGAGTTCTTCATTCTCGGAAGAAAAGCAAAATCTCCAATAACAACGAAGTCCTGAAGGAAATTGCTTTGAATTAACTGCACAAGGAACATCATGAGGCTTAAAGAGGGGGGAAGGCTGGTCCCTCATGCAGATCAAAGAATTGGAGCCTCTTGAACTAAAGACTCTGGGTAGGTGAAAGGGACCAACCTAAATTGTTACAGCAACTTGGAGAAATAAAAATACAGAGTAAGCTTTAAAAAAAAAGACATAAATAATGAAATTGAAAATAAATCTTAAAATCTTTTCTCCCCTCATTTAGTCATAGCACTTATGGATTGGTTTTCTTTTTTAAAAATGTGATAGAAATCCTAAAATTTAGGAAAGCACGTTTTAATCGCATAAGTTAAAGATTAGACAGCCCTTGCTATGAGAGAAGTTTGAAGATTATAATTAGCTTCATATTAATCATTCAAAGGAGTTTAAATTTATTCATAAGACCTGGTGACAAGTCCTCAGTATGGTATCTACGAATTGGAGCTCTCTCACCCTGTAGACTGGTGTCCCAGCTTGGGGGTGGGGCAGTGGTACATTTTCCTATCTTTTTATCCATGCTTGATCATATCACTATTGGATCCATTCTTCCCCCAGAATCAGGACTGGCTACAAAATTTGCAGGGCCCAGTTCAAAATGAAAATGCTGTCTATTTATTTAAAAAATTATGACAGATTTTAAGGAGGCAACAGTAGAGCATTAGGCAAGTACCCACTCTAGGTGGGATCCACTGTTACCCTGAATGCAAGTCACAACAGTACCAACAGACAAGGTGTAGAGATTTCTTCTGAGACCTCAAAATCTGGAGATTTGTAGGGTGACTGTCTTTTAGGGATGTCTTAGATGCTCCTCTGCCTGGGGCCCCTAGGTAAGAAACCTAAGACTGAGAACTGTAAGAGTCTGGAAGACATTTGTGAACCATCCCTCCCTGCTCCTTTCTGCGCATCTAACACTTAGCTATTCTTTCTGAGCTTAGAGAAATCCCATTTCTTCTGTGAAGGCTTCTCTCACCTTACTAAACAACCAATAATCTCTCAATTTCGGTAATGTTATTGTATGTACCACTTATTTGGCACTTAGTAGATGCTGCTAATTTTAAATTAATTGCCAAGTATGTATTGCTAATTGTTAATTAAGTTAATTGAAAACAGGTTCTTTGGCTTGTGCTTTTTAAAATTTGTTTTCCCACAACTAGCAAAAAAAAAAAAAAAATCCAGTTTCTTAATCTGGTTCTTGGGAGTCCAAGAACCCTTGGAAATTATAAATGAAATTGTGCATGTCTGGGTATATGTCATTTTTCGTAAGTATTAACCACCACCCCCCAAAAGGGTTAATAACAACTAAGCTAGAGTCTCAACAGATATACTCTGATTGGTTCTTAAGGGATTTTATTTACTAATTTATTATTTATTTTTAAAGTAGACTCTACCCTCAATGTGAACCTCAAACTCACAACTCTGAAATCGAGAGTTTCATGCTCTACCTAGTGAGCCAGCCAGGCACCCTGGTTTTTAGGGGATTTTAAACCCAAGATCTGCTATAATATGGTCAGGAAAGGTCTCACAGACCGTCTCATCCTTCAGACCTTCAACTGTAGAAGCACATCCTTCCTGAATTATGCCAGTGGGCTTTTAGTTCTCTCCATTGTGTGTTTATATTGGAATCCCAATCATCTGGTCACCTTTGGAATTCCAAGGGGGTCTATGTTTGGAAGAGAACCCTTTGTTCGCCCCCTCGATTCTTTTTTTTTTTTTTTTTGAAGATTTTATTTACTTATTTGACAGAGAGAAACAGCGAGAGAGGGAACACAAGCAGGGGGAGTGGGAGAGGGAGAAGCAGGCTTCCCGCGGAGCAGGGAGCCCGATACGGGGCTCGATCCCAGGACCCCGGGATCATGACCTGAGCCGAAGGCAGACGCTTAACGACTGAGCCACCCAGGCACCCCCTCGGTTCTGTCTTGTCCCATGCAAACATGTGGTTAGTCCTGGGGAAAGGGTTCATACGACTACAAGGTGTCTGTAGTGCTAAGAAGCAAGACAAGCATCTAACTCAGGTCAGGAAACTTTTTCAGTAAAGGGCAAATAGTAAATATTTTAGGCTCTGCCAGTCGGATGGTCTCTGTTGTAACTTCTCAGCTCTACTGTCGTAGCACGAAGATAGCCATAGGTAAACCGTAGGTGTGGCTGTGGCAAGTACCACTCTATCTACAAAATCAGGCAGTGGCTACATTTGGCCCGTGGGCCAGAGTTTGCCAACCTCTGATCTAATTCGTGGCTCACTGGGACCTAGGAAATCCCAGTTATAACTAAAAGGCACAACACTGAATAATTAGGCACGCCTTTCAAAACTCTGCATTTCACTAATAGCATGTAATTCTAATCTTGGCTGAAAAAGGAGCATACAAATCCAAAAGAACCAGCTCATCCCAGGTAATGGCCAAGACTGGCAGCCCAGCAACAACAGGCAAGGAAATAGGGGTGATTTTGTTGTCACTATTCCAGTTCTCACTCAGCCTTTATCGGAGACAATAAAAAAGGTTATTGTTTACACCATCACTGACAAGGAGAGGGCAGGCTCCTGCTATAAAATCCAGATTGCTCCCTGATCAGCTTCTCTGTAATTAGTGACCCTTTCTTTCTCTGTTCCATGCAGATGATGAATAAAAGGCTCACGGTGTATGATGTCACCAGAGTTCTAAAAACAATCTCTTGATTGTTCCATGTTAAATTCTGCATTTGCACCCGGCTGTGGGTGCAGCTGCTAGTCATTTCTCTACCAGCTACTACTCATTTACCAAACTGGCTTTGTCAGCTTCCCCGTCTGGCCTGGCAGGAGGAAAGCCTGGTGGGAGCAGAAATCGTAGGTGGCAACTTGGTTAGTGTCATTCCTGAGAGAGTGCAAATAGTGGAAGCTGATTCACAACTTCTTACAAGTTGAATGATCTGAAAACAGAGGTTTAAGCGGTTCAACTTGCAAATCAGAATTTAAAAACATGGCAAATGCTCAGACTTATTTAGATTCCTTTCTATCAAGTTTCATAAAAGGGAACTTTTTTTATTCTCAGTAGGGAGCCTTGGATCTCAAAAGATCCTGGTTTGAATTCGGTCCTTCTTTCTTTGTCTTTTGCTGCTCTATCAACTAGAGGGATTGATGAGTTATGTACATTTATTTCTTTGTCTTTAGTTAAGTTGTCATGTGTTCTCCCAGTCATGTGTGTGATTGAGAGTGGGGACTTCTGTGGTTGGCTCTGGTCCTGGGTCTTCTCTACCAGAACTTGGTTTTCTGGCAACTATTAATGCTGTCATCGGTGATGCCACGTTTGCCCCAAGAAAGCACCCTCCTGGTCATCTCTCATGCTGTCCTCACCCAGGAGAGGCTGAACCCTGACCTATCTCTCTTGGGTTGCTATTGTGTGTCCAAGTATGATGAGGGTCTTTCTGATCGTGGAGCCCAGGCTGCATGCCACTGCCCTAGAAGCCGGGAAGACTGAAGGCCAGACTATGGCCAATCACAAGCAACTTGCCATTAGATTAGCTCCTTTAGTAGCAGTTCCCTTGAATCGCCACTAAAACCCATTCAGCAGACATTCCTGAAACATAGACAGGGTTGAGATGCTGGGTGGCCAAACCAAATGGCAAGGGCCTGCTACTCCAGCTAAACTGGATAGACAGTGTGAGCTGGGACTCTGGTTCTGTAGAGGGAGAAGAGAGGAAGGACCCAATCCTTACTGAGGGCTCACCCTGTGTCAAGCTCAGGAGAAGGCACGTGTCTTATTTAAAGCTCTACAAACCTTTGAGCAGTGAAGTACCAAGGCCTTGTAGGTGGTAAGTGACTGAGCCAAGATTTGAAACAAGTCTCTCTGAGGTTGTCTGTCCATATTCTTTTAAACAAATAGTTTTTTTTTTTTTTAAACCAAATAGTAATTGGAGTATGGGGTGGAAACTGATAATACTACAGTGAAGAGAAGCTAGGCAGAACTCCACTTTTGTGTTCTAAGGCAAAATGGATTGGAGAGAGAGACAAAGCCATGGGTTGGAGAGAGAGAAACAAGGCCATGGGTTGGAGAGAGAGAGAAGGCCAAAATGGGTTGGAGAGAGAGACAAGGCCATTCACACTGACGTTGAAAGACCAGAGTAGTTGTAGCCATAGGGTTCAAGGGAATGCAAAACATAAAACCAGCAAGACCAATTTTGTAAAGGCCAGTTTCAATGAGGAAAAATTCCCTGAAGAAGATCCAAGTAGGATTTCTCTGCTATGGATACAATTTTTTCCACTTGGAAGGGGAGCGGAAAGGGCTTCAAGGTGCTTCAGCTTAAAACCCTTTAATATTTTGAATCTCTCCTCTCTGGCTCTTGCTAATTTTTATTATCATTCCTTTTATAAAGCTCTTCCTTGTTTTTTGAGATTAGAGATGGCGGCTGCCCAATACAAGAAACTGCCGCTCAGATCAGATCACCATGTGAACTGAAATACTGGAGTTGTGGTCCGCCAGGAGACCGCAGACTTGTGGTGGGAGCAAGCAGGGAGAAGGCGGCTGGGGGTAGGTGCTAGGACATCCTGCAGTTAAAGCCGCATTCAGACCCGAGCAGCAAAAGCAGTTTTATTTCGGAACAACAAATAGAACAAAACATAGATACTGACCTGTGCTCTCTTATCTATGGGAACACTGTAGAGTGGGGCTAGGATGGAGCGGAAATAGTTCAAGTCTGTCCACTTAGCTTGGCTCAACCCACAGTATGCTCCAAACGCACCGGAAATTTTGGAAAGCTTGTTTCTTGTAATAAAAGTGACATGTTCTCTTTGTAGAATCCCGTGGCAGTGTCAATGTTATATGCATGACTTGGATTTTCAAAATAATGGGTTTTCAACCTGAATTTTGGATATAACTTTTTTTTGTTTTGTTTTGTTTTTTGATGCTCTCTCTCTCTTCCTCTGATAAAAATATCCTTTTAAAGCCCATTTTCCTGATCGAAAATTTTTGGCCAGGTTCAGATTAGCATAGTCTGATGCTTATGTCAAAGTTAAACGCCTCAGAATCAGAATCTCACATGTAAATAGCCCTGGTATAAAAGATGTTACATAAAACCAAACAAAAAATCAGTATCAGTTTCGTCAAATAGTAGCTTATAGATCGAAGCTCTAAAGATAACAAAAACACAGACAAGCTTGGAGTTGGGTTGGGGAATCATGGTGGTGTTAAGAAAATGCTATCTTTTTAGTTTTTAGCACCACCCTCCCCCCAGCTCCTATTTTCATGCCTCCAAACTTGGGGGAAAATGCCCATCAGAAAGTAGAAAAATGAGAGGAACGGGCTGGGCCTGGGGAGAGGCAGGCATTAGCATAGATGGTGGATCCGGGCTGCTGGCTTAGTCTCATTCACTCTAGGAGATGGTCACATGCGCGCTGTGCCTAAAACGAAAGAGGGAAAGAGCAGGATAGGTAAAGGGAGGCTGCTGTCACTTGAGAACAGGGCAGAGGGGACTTGGCAACCAATCACAGCTCGGCAAAGACCAGCTGGAATCAGAGTAAGTCATCAAGGTCAACATTAACGCACTGACACACAGCCTTCCTTTCCATCATCTTATTAGGAAATGTACTGGGAATTCCTGGCTCTGGGGTCGTGTGTGGGACATGGTGAAGGCTGTGTGTGTCTCTTGAGGTATGTGGACCAACCCTGGCAACGGGGTAAGCCTTCCCTCCAGCACCTTGGCCACCAGAGCCGAGGCTGTGGGCAGTTTGTGTAGAAGGTGAGAGGGACTGCAGGGGTCGGAAGGAAGTTTGTGACTTTGCTTGTTACTCCTTAGTTTTAGGGACACAGTACTTGCCCTGACGGCTCCTGGAGAAGCAACACTGGTCTCAGTGGGAATTTTAAGTTCTAACTGAATGGAAGAAGAAGGGAAAAGTAACATAAAAACTAAAAAAAGCCCAGGGGCGCCTGGGTGGCTCAGTCCGTTAAGCGTCTGCCTTCGGCTCAGGTCATGATCCCGGGGTCCTGGAATCGAGCCCCGCATCGGGCTCCTTGCTACGTGGGGAGCCTGCTTCTCCCTCTGCCTGCCGCTCCCCCTGCTTTTGCTTGCTCTCAGTCTCTCTCTCCCTCTCTCTCTCTGACAAATAAATAAAATCTTAAAAAAAAAACCTAAAAAAGCACAAATGGGTAGGGGGAGGCAGTGATGAAGTGCTGGGCCACATTCTTAAATGTCGTGTGTTTATCACACTGCAGTTTTCAAAGCACACGAGGTTGCCAGAGGAAACCATTGACCACTCTCCTCACAAGTCACATGGGTATGAGGCGCGAGGGCACATCCACACACGTGGTCTAACTCATCATTTCACAAAACCGGCTCACGGGTAGTCATTTGTGTGCTGACCATAGGGGCGGCCTACCTGAATTAACTCTAGGACAAAACTTCCCAAGATGTATTGGGCGCAGATATAATCCAAGCAGCTTGACCAAAATGGGAAATCCCAAGCATCAACCCCAGAGGGGCTGCCCTACTTGGCCAGTGGCAGAGCCCGGGAATCTGCATTTTATCAAGCCCTCCCTGACGATTCTGACACAAGTGCTCTGAGAACCCACTTAGAGAAGTACCGCTGGGAATGTACAGTAAAAAAAAAAAAAAGGTTCTTCAGAGGTCCACTGTTTATTTTTTTTTTTAATTTTTAATTTTTTAAAAAACTTTTTGTTTAAGTAATCTCTCCACCCAATGTGGGCTCGAAGTCATGACCCCAAGATCAAGAGTCGCATGCTCTTCCAACTGAGCCAGCCAGGCACCCCATCTACTGTTTGTTTAGATCACATGTTCAAAGCATTAACAACAGTCTGGCACTCGACAGGAAGATGCAAATGTGGTATGAAAAGATATACGTAAATATATCTTCAACTTGTCTGAGTTAATAATGAAGACTTTTGCGGTGTGTCTTGGTTAATAATGCCAATCATGGCTCAGTTGAATGGGGCATACAAACGCATTAAATCTTGGGGTGCCTGGGTGGCTCAGTCAGTTAAGTGTCTGTCTTTGGCTCAGGTCATGATCCCGGGGTCCTGGGATCGAGCCCCACATCGGGCTCCCTGCTCAGCGGGGTGTCTGCTTCTCCCTCTGCCTGCCCTTCCCCCTGCTTGTGCTCACTCTCTCTTTCTCTCTGACAAATGAATAAATAAAATCTTAAAAAAAAAATGCACTAAATCACAAGTACTTATTTTTGGTTTTGGCAAGGGCCTTTCTCTTCTTCAGCTTTACTTTCATAGATAGATGTCATCAGCCTTGCGGAACTTTCTCCACATCCACCTTCTTTTGCTCAGCGGCACGTTCCTCCTCTGCTCTACCTTAGCTGCCTTACCATGGAGGTCTGCTTTGGCAGTGACACACGTGCGGCACGAGAGGATAGGATGCTTACGTGATGATACGTTACGCTTTCTTCCCCTTCCAGTTTTACCGAGCTATAATTGATGTACAGCATTGTGTGTGTTGAAGGTGCACAGCATAACAACTTGATAACTTATGAAATAATAACTACAAATTTAGTTAACTTATTGTTAACACCTAATTACAATTTTTTTTCTTGTGATGAGAACTTTTAAGATCTACTATCTTAGCAGCTGTCAAATAATGTTTTCTTTAAAAAAAAAATCAAACACTGGGGCCCCTCCATGGCTCTGCCTTTGGCTTGGGTCATGATCTCCAGGTCCTGGGATCAAGCCCCACATTGAGCTCTCTGCTCAGCGGGGAGTCTGCTTCTCCCTCTTACTCTCCCTCTGTGTTTTCCTTCTTTCTCTCTCTCTCTCTCTCTCTCTCTCAAATAAATCAATAAAAATCTTTAAAAAAATAAGTAAAAATAAAAAATAAATAAAAAGTCAAACTCTGTGCCAACTTTTCCCATCTCAGGGGCAGTGGCCCTTGAAGTTTGAGAGATTCAGGCAATCACTTGTCTACTCGGAGAAAAGAGAAGGCTCCATCTGCCAGATTCTGGGCCTTCATCATGTGATAGTTACAAAAACACATGTACCTGAACACATGTTTACATGAGTACACATCACGCGTGCACACACACCCGGAGTGTTGGGCCCACTGGTAATTTCCAGATTGGAATCCATGGTCGTTAGCTCAGAGGAAAAGAACATGCCTCTCTGGAGGATAAAGCCCTCAGTGAATTGTCTCTCGTAACCTTAAGTGAGGGAGTTTTTCTGTTTGTAAACTTATGCCAGAGGGGAAGGACGGAACACTGGGCAAAAACAGCTCATAGGGAAAGGTCACATTCTTGTCACTCTGTGCTGACTCATCACACATTGAAATCTTCTCATAAATGCCCTTCCTGACAGAAATGGAAAGGACACTAAGTGGAACAAATGAAATCACCTTCGAGACAAAGGTTGTAAGAAGGACAGATTTCTCAACCTTGAAAACGTGGTTGTTTTTTGCCCATGTGGATGGCACTGCTAGAGATGAGAGGATGGATTGACACTGTGGAGCATGTCGCATTGCCCAGAGTGCTTGAATGTGAGGTAGGCAGGCTAAGCATTGCTATTTCTGTATTTTGCCTGGTGGGAAAACAGAGGCCTGGAAGGTAGAGGGCGAGCTGGCCTCGTGGCCCCTCAGGGCTCACCTGCTGTCCCAGAGCCACCGCCTGGCCAGCCCGGTGGGTCTCTGCTGCGTTGTAAAGACCAGAACCTCTCTTCATTCCTGTTTTCTTTCTTTCTTTTTTTTTTCTTGGAACTTGTTCTCGAAAAATAAAATCCAGGGTTGTTTCATTTGTAACACTTCCCTCCTAAAGTGACACCTTTTTTTTTTTTTAAGATTTTCTTTTTAAGTAATCCTTGTACCCAATGCGGGGCTCAAACTCACAACCCTGAGATCAAGAGCTCCACCTACTGAGCCAGCCAGGCACCCCTAAAATGAAACTTCTTACTGTCACTTGATATCTACATATGATTTGTATCATTCATGATTGAACCTTTTGCATAAGTTTCTTTGGCATGCCTCTTGGAAATTTCTATCTGGAAAATTGTCTTCTTTGTAAAACTGATTTATTTCTTTCTATCAGATTAGGAGATTTATGTACTTGTTTTCCAGAAAGCTTAGATTTGATTTTAATGTTCAGCGATGGCTTTTGTATTATCCTAAATTAGTTTCTTCCCCTTTCATGAGGTTTCAAATTGTGTATTTCAGCTTTATTTTATATGCACTTTTTATTATGAGCCAAAGCTGCTTGGAAATAGGCAGGGTGTGTGTATACATTTTGAATAAACACTTTCTGATCTGAGTTTAATTTGCTATAAAATAAAAACATCGAATGCCCTAAATAAAGCTGCAATATTATTAAATGAAATTGGGTGGATCACATAATACATGTTGTTTTGTTTTGTTTTGTTTATCATTACAAATACTGTAAGAGCAAATCTTGTAGCGGAAGAAAACTAGTGTATAAAACAACACTATAAACACGACCAGGCTTTATGAGAAAGGGTGCTAAAAGAAAACCAATCTGCAAGGGAAGCTGAGACGTTAGAAGGAGGAACACTAAAGTTTAATTTCAGTTTGAATTATCTCTAAGCAATCCATATGAAATATCCTGAAGGAAGAAAAAAAAAATCTGCACGCAGGTTTGCGGCGATTTGTGCTTTTGCTCCAGGCTGTCAGCTTCAGCAGGCTCCCCTCCAAGGTAGAGGGATTGGCCACCTAGCAGATGTATGGTCTTGAACAAACGGATTCCACTCAGAGCCTCCCTTTGCTAATCTGCAAAATGGGGTCATAATACCCATCTCACTGGGTGGGCTGACGGTTTCACAAAGTGACTTAGGAGAAGAAATTCGCACAGTGCCTGACCCACTTTTCCTTGAAATTTGAATTCTACCTTGTAAAAAAGGGAAAGTGTGGCATTTTCTGTTTCATCATAAATCCCGGGTAGAGCCCTGTATTCGATTCTTACCAAACGTGTTTGCTGGAGTATATCACACACACAGAAAGGTGCACAAGTCTTAAGTACACAGGCAGCTGCTGGGATTTTCACAAAGTGGACACACTCATGTACTAGCATTGAGATTAAGAAACAGCCCCGAGATTCCTCCCATCTCCTGTTGTCACTGCTCTTCCCTAAGAAGGTATCCACCCCCTATCTAGACTTCTGACACTATAGATTTGTGTTGCCTATTTCGGAGTTTTATATAAATGGCATTCTCGAGCATGTACTCTTTTGTGTCTGGCTTCTTTCATTCAGCATAACATTGGCAAGATTCCGCAATGTGTGTAGAGCTATAGTTTGTTGATTTTTGTGGCTGTATAGAAGTCCATGATATGATACCAAAATTTATTCATTAATTTTGTTGTTGATGGAACTTGGGGCTTCCAGTGTGAGAGCATTATGAGTAACGTTGCTATGAGCATTCTTTTTTTTTTTTTTTAAGATTTTATTTATTTGAGAGAGACAGAGTGAGAGAGAGAACACGAGCAAGGAGAGGGGCAGAAGAAGAAGCAGACTCCCCCACTGACTCGGGGGCTGATCCCAGGACCCAGAGATCATGACCTGAGCCAGCTAGGTGCCCCTGCTATGAGCATACTTGTACGTGTCTTATAGTCAATATATAAATACATCTCGATTAGATGTGTACTTGGGGATGTAGCTGCTGATGTGAGGCTGTGCCTACTGACCAGCTTCAAAAAAATCCCATCAGTTTTCCCAAGGGTCTGTGCCAATTTATCCCCAGTACAGGGTGGGAGCTCTTCTTCATCCTCCTCAACACTTGGCATTGTCTGTCTTTTTCATTTTGGTGTTCCCACTACTTGGCAGCATAGCGATATCTCATTATGCTCCTCATTTGTATTTCCCGAGTGACTAACGCTTCTGTTGCATTGTTAACATTGCCTTATATTGTTGAGATAAAATAAGATACTGACATAAAAAACAACGTGGATCTAAACAGAAAACAAAAACTATTAGAACTATAAACAGAGCTTGATAAGCACAAATATAATGAATCCTTTTAAATATTTTTATTTCACAATTCAACCAATCTAGTACACTTTAAGTAATCAGGGAGAAATAGGATCCTCACACATTTGTAATCTCCTGTAATAATACATAATGAAATTTGTATCCTACAAGTAGAGAATATATAGTTTTTCCTTAATTTTTTGTCCTTTAACATTTATAAAATTTGGTTTGGTACTTGATGATGAAGGACGTTTCAAATGGTTCAAGAAAGTAGAGATTTTAGTTAGCACCATCAGCCTCTGATCAAAAGCCAATCAAATTAGATAAATTACATAAAGACCCAGTCTTAAATACTTACAAATTAGTGAGCATTCTTATCGAGTATCCACAGAGCAAAGAGGAGATTGAGGGTGAACTTTCAAGTTATCTAGCAAGCTTTAAAACTAGGAGACCTTAGGGGCACCTGGCTGGCTCACTAGGAAGAGCGTGCAGCTCTTGATCTCGGGGTTGTGAGTTCTAGCCCCATGTTGGATGTAGAGATTACTTAAATACACTTAAAAAACAAAACAAAACAAAACTAGGAGACCTCATACCAAGCCTATGGGCTCTAGGAAAAGTTGTATTTAGAGGAAATAGCCTTTATTTTTTATTTTTATTTTTTAAAGATTTTTATTTATTTATTTATTTATTTATTTATTTATTTATTTATTTATTTATTTATTTGACACAGAGAGAGAGAAAGAGAGAGAGAGAGCGCACAAGCAGGGGGAATGGCAGGCAGAGGGAGGAGCAGGCTTCCCTCTGTGCAGAGAGCCTGATGTGGGGCTCGATCCCAGCACCCTGGGATCATGACCTGAGCCGAAGGCAGACGTTTAACCAACTGAGCCACCCAGGCGCCCCAGGAAATAGCCTTTAATACCGCTTCACTAGAGAAGGAATTTTTAAAATGCAAGTTAGAATTCATCCTAAGAAACTGGAAGAAAACTAAAAAACCCCAAAGGACCTATGAAAGGAAATTAATTAAGATAATAATAGTAAGTTGACAGTAATGAAGTAGACACAAGGACTATTAAATCTGTGGCTCCTTGATTTCAGTATTAGGTAGGGTTCAGAAATGTCTGAATTCTAGCCCGGACCAGATGAGGGGCTAAAAACCAACATATCACTTCTCTGGTTATTTAGTTTCCTTCACTGTAAAATTAATAATAGCAGTACTAGTAGTAATAATAATAATGCCTAAGACAGTGGTCATAGTAGGTTTTAAAAATGTAATATTGTCGTCTTGCAATTTAGGCAGTATAGATTTCCTCCCTATATCTGCTATTGTGCTAACTTCTATAAACTGAAGACTCAAAATTGATGTTAAAGGGAGAGCAGAAGTGCTATTTTTTCAAGGAGAGTTTTGTGCCACATGTGAATCCTCTGAAGAAAGCACCTGAAGGACCTTTATTGTGGGGCCACCACAGTCATCTGCAAGCCAAGAAGACATTGTCTGATGATTTACATTTGTGGATGCTTTCAGACTCTTTCTGAACCATCTGCGTACGTCAGAGATGGATATTAACCATGAATTTGTGAGAAATTGTTATAATGTTCCTTGTGTAAAGACGATATTAGAAAACAGGTAGAAAGTTGATCTTAGCTCATAGGAGAAGACTAAAATCTTCCCTGTGCTTCTAGCTGCGTGAAATCTGATAACACTGACTGGTCAGTTTCCCAGAGCCAAATTAACCTGCTCGACTGGTCGTCCCAGGAAACCAAACATCCTTGTTATAAGAAAAGAATGTCGAAACAAACAAACAAACACACACACACACACACACACACACACGCACAAAACAAAGCAGACACAGAATAGTTGAGGTGCCTTGTGTTTTACAGGATCCGAGGCTGGCTCAGACCTTCTGCCATCACTCCGGGGCCACTTCCCCTGAGTCTGGCAACAGCAGGCAGGAGGAAGGGGGGCCCAGGATGGCGTCCAGCCAGAGCAGCTCCCGGGCCACAGGGGGGCAGTGGGCTGGGTCCCAGCCGTGGGCCACAGTCTGCAAGAGGTGAAATGGTATTTTATGCCGTGTCTCAGCCGGAAGTTAAAATGCCTGGATAGTCATGTACTTTTCTAATGTTATGTAAAGCTTGCCTTGGTCCAGCTCCAAACTGAGGACTCGGCACGATGCTGACCGCCACCATCTGTAGGGTAGTGTATGGTACAGGCAGGGCTCTCTGGACAAGGCCGTGTCTTGCCCAAATCTGGTAACTGTGTTAGTTTGTACAACACTCAGAAACAAAATCAAGGGGGATGCCTGAATTGGTGTTGCCATAATGTCCTGGGAGGTTTACCCACTTCTCAGAAATGTGCCGTTTGTACTTTTGTACTAAAACAGCTAAGCTGGGGCACCTGGGTAGCTGTCGATTAAGCATCTGCCTTCGGCTCAGGTCACAATCCCAGGGTCTTGGGATCGAGTCCCGCATCGGGCTCCCTGCTCAGTGGGGAGTCTGTTTCTCCCTCTGCCTCTGCCTCTGCCCATCTGCCTGCTTGTGCTATCTCTCTCAAATAAATAAATAAAATCTTTAAAACAAAACAAAACCCAAACAGCTAAGTTGTGTTACTTGAGGGTTTCTTCCCATCATGTTCTAACAGGCGCGTGTACTGGGAGGTAAGCTATGTTCTAGACCCAGATCTGCTATTATCAGGTGGGAAGCTGTGGGAAGCCTCTTCTCTTCTCTGGATTTTCCTGAACATATATGAAAGGGATAGAGTACGTGACCTCTAAGTGAACACTTCCGGTGCCAACCTCCTTAGATTCACAGAGCCCTCGGCTCCCTGTCCTGTCTCTCCACACAGCACCTACCTTGTTGCGGGGTCCTTGTGATCTGCCACGACGATGTGAACAGCAGAGAGTGATTTCCAGTCCTGGTGGACAGGTTGTGCCCGCAGAGATCTGAGTTGCCTTTGTCCTGACATTTTAAGTGAAAAGCCTTATGCCTGGGGCTGGAGGTAAAGCTTCCTCAGAAGCCAGATATTTCCTGTCCTCGCTGTTCCTGCTCGGACCCCCACTGCTGCCCTAGCTCTGTCCAGTGGCCCCACTGACACCCGTCATGCCCCCCGCCCCCACCCCCATGAACTCCAGTTTGCAGCCTGTCTTGCTACAGGAGACACCCCTTATGGACTCCCTCCGGGCTTCCCGGCCTTTCACATTCCAGCCACACCCTGGCGACTTACCTGTGCCGGTTCCATCCAGCTTCGACAGGTACAGCTGACAGGGTCGTGTCTCATGCTTGCACGCCCCTCGCCTTCTGCTCAGGGGCTCTTGGAGGATGCCTAGCCGTGGGATTCTGGGGGAGGCATTGGAGACACACATGTGCAACCTGGAAGGTGGGGGGAGGTTAACCCCAGGGGATGGTCAGTAGAAGGAAGTGGACGAATAAATGCTGTGTGTCCATTGGTTGAGTTCAGTGGAGCCCAAGGGAGAGAATGATCCCTTTGGGGCTGCTTCAGGGACAAGGGAGGTTAGGAAGAGACTCCATAGAGGAAACATCTGAGGCAAATCTAAGAGAAGTGGGCAGTGTCGGGGGAGGTGGATGTGAGGTGGGTGGGGGCTGGAAGCATAGGTGGCAGAGCATCAAGATCATAGGGCAAGAGCATGCTGTTAGTTGGGTGGCCAGGACCAGGGGGAAGGCGGGGGGCAGGGGGAGCATTGCTGTGGTGGACAGACAAGGCTGTAGAGGCATGGGGCCCCAGGAGTTCCCGTGACCTTCTGTGCACAGTCAGTCCACCCTGCAGCAGCAGTCACTTGCCTGGGTCCCCTCCCTGCTCACCCCTGCAGCAGTCACCTGCCTGGGTCCCCTGCCGTGTTGAGATCTCCTGTCTCCGGCTTTTCCATGCCACCTGTGCTTGTCATCAGTTGTCTCCTTTCTCATGGGGGAGCTAAAACCTTCCTAGTTCCTGGGGAGTGAGTATGGCTGTAGGTACGGCTTGACTTGTTCACATGACTCACTCATACCGGGCCCGCATTCTTAATGCATTTCCAGATGGAAGAATGGGAGGACGAGAATGGCTCTAAAGGATCTTGGGGTCTTGGTTGCATAGTTTGATTGTAATGTGTTTGTTTCTTGATTGTCATTAAGAACTGATCTTATATTTTTTTTGGCTGTCTTTAGTTCTTTTTAAAAAATTTTTATTTGAATTCAATTAACATATAATGTATTATTGGTTTCAGAGGTAGAGGTCAGTGATTCATCAGTTGTATATATACAACACCCAGAGCTCATCATATCACATGCCCTCCTTAATGCCCATCACCCAGTTACCCCATCCCCTCACTCCTCTCTCCTCCAGCAACCCTGTTTGTTTCCTATGATTAGTGGTCTCTTATGGTTTGTCTCCCTCTCTGATTTCATCTTATTTTTTCCTTTCTTCCCCTATGATCCTGTTTTGTTTCTTAAAGTCCATGTTATCAGCAAGATCATATAATTGTCTTTCTCTGATTGACTTATTTCACTTAGCATAATACCGTCTAGTTCCATCCACGTCTTGCAAATGGCAAGATTTCATTTTTTTTTTTTGATGGTTGAGTAATATCTGATCTTATATTTAAATTCAGAACGGACCAGGTTCATTCATGTATATTTACGTTCAGGTATACAGATTTGATATATTATATATATATATATAATATATACAGTTGTTATCTTGGTTTTGTTTTTACTTTTATTTTTAATCTATTATAGGAGAAATACATGTTCCAGGCAGATTGCTAGGAGCCTCCACCAGAGCATCTCTGCCTGACTCCCCCATTTCCAAATGAAGACCAGTTTCCACATCTGCTGGCTTGATGACAAGGGGAGATGGAAAGTATAAAAGGATCTCGCTTTAAGGAACTCTTTGGACACAGTAGAATATGATGAAATTTCTCTATGAAAGACACATTTTACAAGCAGAATATAAATATTCAGTGTCTTGGCCTTAGAGCCCACAGCTTTCCTTTGGGAGGGCAAGTCAGCACCAGCACGCCCGCTCTATCAGCTTTTCCCTCCTTCCTCCACAGGTTCCTTGTCTTGCTCACAGCCCTGCCTGGCTTGTTATTTATGAGACATGTCTCCTGTTTGCCATGGAAAATTGTTCCACTGAGCTTCCTGTAGGGATATTTTGGGACTAAGAACCTTGGCTTCATCTTTTTTCCCTCCTCTACCTTGCATAACAGCTCTGATTCCTCAGTCTTTGGAATTTTCTCTCTCCCCTGCCTTTCATTAATCTATAAAATAAGAAGTCTCATTCAGCACCCTGTTTTAAGCTTATGAGACCAATCTGTACCTACAGCCAAAGTTATTTACCTCTGTGATTTCTTTTCTTTTAGACTTATTACAGACTTTTATTTTAGATCTAAACCATCCAGCATTTGGGGAGCAAGAATATTTTGTTTGCTAGCATTTTATTATCACGAAATGCAGAAAAGGCCTTGGATGAGTTCAGTTTGCATAGAGTTTCAGAGCTAGAGCACTGCCTCAGATGCCTCCTCGAAGCTTGTTTTGACCTGTTTTTCATTTAGACGGGGATGTGAATTTTGACTTTTTTTTTCTTTTTGTAAATCAGTGCCATGATCGAAAAAGGATGAAACTGCATTTAGATGCAAAAACCCTGTGAACCATAAACCACTCCCTCTCACCCACTAACCACTGTTGCATGGGCGATTTGCCCTGAGTTCCTGCATATTAATATTCAGGCAGCAGTAACCTGTGGGAAATAAGTACTAACACCACCCATTAGAAGTGTGAAATTCGGTGAGCTGTTCTAACCCTGGGCTTCAACTTTCTTACCTGGAAATGAGGAGGGTGAACTAGCTCAATGCCTAAGCACCTTCTAGACCTTTCTTGAGAGCGGGGGTGGCGACTTCAGAATGGTCTTCTCTCCACGACCACTAGATGTCGATGTTTCTGGGAGACCTGGGGCTCCTTCCGGCGCTCCCGCTGTCTTTGTCCTCTCTGGGAGCACCTGAATCCTGCTGATGTGAGGACTCGATGCTTTGGTTTCATGTTTGTAATATTTGAGGGCTGGTGACTCAGGCATTGACACTCAGACTAGAATTTTCAGAGACACCCAAACAATCCCTTAGTTTTCCTGATGTCTGTTTGAAACTGGACTGGGAATCTTTACACTACTAGGAATGGATTACTGTGTGTGCCATAGAGTTGGAATTTACAAGGATATCTCCAACATATATGAATCAACAGAGGAAGAGTTGTTAGATGATTTATATGCTTAAGGTGTAGACATCTTTAAAAATAAAAGTCACAGGCTTACCCTCTGCTCAGCATCTGCCTGAGGCTCCTGCATAGCTTTGCCTGTGCTGGGTCACTCTGAATAATGGGCGCCCTGTGCTTAGGGGCAGCCTGGCGAAGGGGAGAGGGGGAGGGGAGACGTGGAGGAGGATGTGAAGAAGCCCACAAAGAGTAATCACTTCAAGGAGAACACGACGGATCCCTCCTACGCTACTTCCATCGTGGGAAAGTCCTTGGCTCCTATCACACCCTATCCCAGAAGCCCTGGTGTGGTAGACTACTGGTTCCTTCAGCCAGGAAAGGACAAACGTCATTCAGGGGAATTTAAAGGGAACTTCAAATCCATTTGTAATAATCTTGGAGAGGTAAATGTCCTCTGGGAAGGATCTGGGAGAAGAGGGAATGCTGAGTCTGGAAGTTTGGCAAAATTAGCTCCATTCAAGTTTTTAAGTTGTTGAGTAGGAGGGGCTTCTAAGAAATAACTGCCAAGTGGAAGAGTCAATGGTAAGGGTATCAGGAATGTCAGCACGCCCAGACATAATGTTCCAGTTTAGTGTTAGGGGAAATTGTATGATAGCACAAGAATCTTAGTACTGATAAATCACACAATGATGGCGTTAACTTCTTGTAGTAGTATGTTCTCTGGCATTTAAAAAAAAGAAAGTAGATTTAGCCAGGTATCTTTCAAAAGGTGGTTATTATGACTACCATTTTACATCTGTAATTCAAAATTTTTATGAACAACCTAATATCAGTTGCTATAATTCAAAATTTATATGGCAAGAAAGCAAAATATTGTGCCCTGTCTTACTTTATATAGCATTTGAAGTTCGGATCAGCAACCCTACGGTGTCCAGTGGTCTGAAAGGGTATCACACTGCAGTTTATGTGTATATAGTATGAACATATATATTTGGATAATTCTGTACATTTGTATGACACTCAATTTCTATTTTGTTGTTCTTAAACTCTTCCCCCAGCCCTCTCCTGCTCCTTCAGGGTTATATATATGTTATGATGTATCCATCCCTTCATTTTTGGTACAGCACAGTCTTCAAGATCACAGACTCAGTCAGGAGCCCTGAGTTCAAATCCTAGTTCTGACCTTATCTATTTGTGTTCTCTTAGGCAAACTTCTTAACTTCTGCACTCCTTGGTATATTAAGGGCATTAACAGTACCTACGTCATTGGGTTGTTGTGAGGCATAAATGAGTTGACGAATACAAAGGTTGTAATCACGTCTTCAGCAATCACCATTCATCCATTTAAAATGTATGTATTGCATGGTATTTCATGGTGCCACATACCAGGAACTGTGCTGAGCTGTGGGGAGCCAGCGGTGGTGGTGAGAAGAGCACCAGAGACCAGGGGCCCCACCCCAGTCCTCAGGTGCTACTAACTCTTACTAGCCAGGTGGTTCTGGCTAAGTCACACAACCTCCTGGGGCCTCAGTTTTCCCTTTAGCCAAATAATAAAGATGGTGTCAATAATCTCAAAAATTACTTTCCAACTCTATGTATTCTTGGATGTTCTAACACTAAGTCAAGTAGGCTTGGTGGAAATTCATTTCAGCGGACTAAGGAGGTTAGTCTATCCACTCCCACGGACCCAGAATAAAACGACTGTGCTGTATTAGATGAATGACCTTGGCAATGTCATATCTTATTATGGAAAGTGGTTTTTGGATGTTTGGGATGAAAGGAGCGATAAAGAGATCACGTATTAACATTAGTGGTTTGAACAATTTAGGGAGCATATTAACAACAGGTTTTACTAATGTGAGGGGCCAGCAAAGCTCTCAATGAAAAGCTCTCTCTCGGACACTGTAGCTAGTGTTTGCAGGGGGAAGATGGGATAGAGGGAGCTCCTCCACATTTCACGGATGCTAAAACATCGAAGAGAGGAAATGAGTCACTTTTTACCAAATGAGTAAATACAGCAAGTTAAACCTAGCAGCAAAGAAGGAATAGAAGACGGGCCTGAACAGCTTCACTGCAGCATCTGTTGTATCCCCACCCAAAGTATTTTGGGACCCATTTAGAGATGCTTTGGGAGTTCCAGAAAGGGGAAGGCAGGCAAAGCTTAAGCATCTGATTAACCCAGTAGTTTGGTGTTTGGACTTTTAAAGTAGTAACAGAATAAACATAACCTTAGATCTGTTATTCTTTTTCCATACAAGAGGTATGTCGAATTAAATCCTCCTCTTAGAGACTCCCATAGTGCTCCGCTCTTGGGCTGAGAGGGCACTCTTCATTTTTGCTTAGCGCTGTGTCTCCCCCTCCAGAATTTCAGCTCTGTGGGTGTGGAGGTGTTGTGTTATCTGATGGTTCGTTGTTGTGCCCTAAGTGCCTAGCACAGTATCCAGCACAAAGGAGCAGAATGGTGCATACACGTTTGTATGTTCATTGAATGGAAAGGATAGTTTGTTTTAGCAGACTCGTCTTCTGAACTGTGCATTCCCGGTACTCTAAAGACCATTCCCTATTTCCGTGTGCTCTGATGGCTTTGTTTTGGGAGAGGACTGAAGACAAGAATAAGCATGTTGCCCTGTGCTTCTGACAAGAAGTCCGACTTGCTCAGGTCACAGGCCCGAATGTGCTCCTCAGATTGTCCCGAGATAAAAGGGGAGTGGCCTTCCTTATCCACCAGGCTTCCGAGCCGAAGGGGAAACTTAGACTCACCCCCTTTCCGGCCTTTGGTGCCTGCCATCCCCCTGCAGCTGCTGGTCTTCTTGAGGACGTCCTCAACTTTCCCTCTCAGCCTGCGACGGGGTGTCTTCACTTCAGTTCTGGTGAGTGGTTTTCTCATTCTCCAGAGGAGAGGCCCTCAGCAAAGCCAGTGTTCTCCCAAGTCCTAGGACAGCATCCATGTCAGACCAGGTTGCTGTGGGGCATTCTACAGGAATGTCTTAAATATCGAAGGCACTGAAAAGTCTGGTTCAGGGCAGGGAATTGGACGTATTGGGACATAAACTCCATTTCTTTGTTTTCCTGGTCTACCCCATCCCTACCACCTTCTCCCCAACCTTCAACCATCATGGCACCAGAGATGTAGAGTCCCAGAGATGGACAGTCGTAGCCTTTTGGATTCTCCACACCACACGTGTCCCTGCTTTCCTTTCTCTTCTCTGCATGCAATGACCCTACACCAAGGCTGCAGTTGGGGTGGGAGAGAAGGTTCACAGCCCACCCCCCACCCCCCCGCCCCCAACCTCGGGGGTCCAGGAGGCCCGAGAGGAAGTCACACTGAGGTTTATTATACCAGATCCCCTTCCTCCGTTTTCCTGTGATCTCAGCGCCTGGGGTGCCTGCCAAACCCCATGTTGCTGTATCTTCATTCTGTGGACACTGTGGCAAAGGGCTGTAGAATGCAGAAAGGAATGTTCATGGTCAGATTCAAACTTGGCGAGCTGCTGCCAACATAGTAACATGAGTGCCTCTAGGCTCCATCCTGGATGAACTCCCATTTCCCCACACTCATGGCCTCCACGCCTCATGCCACATCAGAGGGTTGGACCTTTGTATTTGTTTCTCTTTGCATACTCATGATGCCACATAAATTGAGTTTTTGCTGACCATGAAATAAAACCCAGAAAGCTGACTTTGGATGACATCTTTTAATCATAAGGGGAATGCAGAATTCCAATGTAGAAAGCTGTTGATAACCCACTACCTGGTATTATTGTTTGGGTATCAGGTTAGAATAACAATGGTAACAGCAAACTCACTGTGCTCCTGGCACTGCTTAAACCTTTTAAATCCTATGGGCTCATTTAAACCTCACCACAGTATTTTGAGTAGGTAATTCTAATATCTCCATTTCACAATTAAGGAAATCAAGGCAAAATAGAAGGGCGTTAAACTTCCTAGCTAGGGTGGCTTTTGTTGCATACAGGATGAAAAAACAGTGCATAAGTCGAAGCTTTGTCTTTGTGTTATGAAGGCCGCTTATTGTTTAAAGTAATAATTAATAACCTGATTAGAGATTATTTTTTTAAAAAAAAAGATTTTATTTATTTACTTGAGAGACAGAGCAAGTGAGAGAGGAGCAATGGGGAGCGGCAGAGGGAGAGGGAGAAGAAGACTCCCCGCTGAGCAGGGAGCCCGATGTGGGACTCGATCCCAGGACCCCGGGATCATGACCTCAGCCAAAGGCATACGCTTAACCGACTGAGCCACCCAGGTGCCCCCTGATTAGAGATTCTAACAAAGAAAATTATCAATAACTTTCTTGGTTTGAAACCCCAGGTTTAATTTATTAATTGCTTATCTTTGTTTGATAAAACCATGCCAGATTAGTAAAGAATAGCTAATTATTTGGGGAATTATCTAATTGTTTTTTCTAATGATTTATGTAGAGGCTTTATAGGTTTATTGGTTAAGATATGAGGCAGCAAACTTTATTTTTAAACAAAGTTTCTAGAATATCTTCAACGCCATATATTCTCGAAAACTCCACTAGCAATGCCACTGTAGCTCATACAGACCGTGAGCTCCTCAGGACAAGGACTATGGTCTCTTTATTGTTGTAGTCACACTACCCAGCACAGTGCTTAGAACATGGTGAACATCGAGAAAAATTTGTCTTTGATCCATACAGAAAACTGTTCTCATTATAAACACGATGGCTGCACCTTGCATTGTCCATTTGATTGCTGTTCTTATTTATCACCCTTGAATCCTAATAGCTTTTGGCCATCTTCAAAGGTATTATTCACCTTCAGAATAATAGGTAACAATTTGGCACCACTAAGTTACTTATAATGCTTCACTTTCTGAGGGTAATTCCCAAAGGAGAAAGAAAGAAAATATTTCTGGGAATCTACTATATACCAAGCACAGGTACTTTCATTTCTGTCATCTTATTTAATCTTCTCATCAGTTTTGTAAAGTAAGCATAATTATGGCTCTTTTATAAGTGAAGAAGTTATGGTTCAGAAAGGTTAAGTAACTCACCCAAAGTCACACAGCTAGCTAGTATGTTTTAGAACTACGATTTAACTTAGGTACCTTTGACTCAAAAGGCTACTTTGCGCTGCTACTGCTGTCTTGAAGAGGAGGTCCAGGGATGTTATGAGCAACAGAGACATCACTGGGGAGAGACATAACCTACCAATGGGAATACTGGGAAGGAGAGCACACTCATTTCCATGTGTAAATGCTAACAGGTTTGGTTACATCTCAGACTGTGTTAACTGTGGCTCTTGGCAAGTTATTGCTTAATGCTGGTGCTATTCTAAGAAGAGCTGTCAGAACTTTTAGCCACATGCCCATTTCTTGTGGTCCCAGAGTTCTTTTTACTGAGCACCACCCAAACGGTAGTGGGTCTCGGTGAGGTCGCCATCTTTTGAGAGAAGGCTGGAGGGCAGAGGTGGGGTTGATCAGGACGGGGACAACTTAGGGCAGGTGATCATGATGGAATTCTCACTCTGATGGGCTGGCCTTCACCTGGACAGGGAGGATAGGGGCGCCCATCTGCAGCGCGCATAGGGGCCCTGCCTTCCCGCCGGCTTCGCTTCCCAGAGACCCGCGTTCCTGGTCAGGCTACCTCACCTTTCTGGAGGCCTCCTTTCTTATTTGCAAAACAGACGGCATTGGATCAGGTGACTGAAGAGCTTCTGTCCAGTTCTAAGTTTCCACGGCTTTACAAATCTGAGGCTTGTGCGGGTGGAGCGCAGTAACGGGATCCAGTGCAGAACCGGTATGGTACCTGTAGGGGACGGGCGGGCACGCGTGCGCACGTGCACACGTCTGCGTGTGTCATTTGCTGTCCTGTCCATCTCCGAGTCCCTCAGTAGGATTAAGTGAGGGAAGAATCATAATTTCTACACGTTGATTTTGGCTCGATCTTACTCCGGAAGCTGCTGCAGACGGTGCTCCAGTCGTCGCTGCTGTTCGGACTACGCTTCCGGCCCTGCCACGTGACGGTGCCCCGCCCTCCTGGTTAGCCCCGCCTCCGCCCCTTCCATCCGGGAGCTCAGGCCCCGCAGGCGCCGAGGACCCTCCTCCCACCCCTGCGGCAAGCTTCCCGTGGGCAGCCTGGAACCAATGGGCCGCGTGTGCCTCTTCCGGAGAGGCCACACCTGTCTCGACGAGGCTGACTGTTTTTAGAGACCACAGTCCCCTCACCGGAAGTTGCTTCTGTTTCCTGTATTTGGTAAGTCTTGGAAGCCAAACCACCTTTGGCTTCTGCCAACTCACCTTTCGGGCAGGAAGAAAGCAGCATGCGGCTGCTCCTGAGAGGCCTGGGCCACGCTTGTCTTCCTGCGTGCTGATGGGACTAGCGCTCCAGACAGACAGCCTGAGGCCAGCCGAACCCCTCACACCGCGGGTCTGTGTTGTAACAGCAGATCATGACACTTAAACTCACTCAAGGTGCCACTGGCCTGGTCCACTGGGAATAAAGTTCAGAGACCAGGCCAGGACCTCTCAGAGCCTGCCTGCTCTGGCCCTTCACTCCTGCTTCCCCTTTCTCTCTCCTCCCGCTGTGTTTCCGCCCCTCTGTTCTGGAAGCCTCCCTCCGCACATCATATGGCTGCCATGGCCTCTGCCGGTAACCTCCTCGGCTTGGCCCTCCCTGCTCCCTTCAGCTCGCTGCTCAATGCCATCCTTCAGACAGGCCTTTCCCGACCACCTTACCTAAGAAAGCAGCCCCTGTCGCTGTCAGTTCCCTGACCTGCCTGATGCTTCCTCACAGCACTTCCCCAAAGCCCAATGTCTGGCGCACTAGAAGATGCACTCCACATGGCGGGGACTTTGTGTTATTCACGTCTGTATTCTCATTGCCAAACCACCATCTGGCACGGAGAGCACACTCAATAAATATTCATAGGATGGATGCGTGAATTATTGTAATTCTTGATCCATGCCCAAGTTATAAGGCCCTCCAGCCAACCACCATCCACTTCTCTTGACCCCAAGCTGATCTGGGCTCCCTCTCCCCTGGCCCAAAGGCCCCAGCTGACAATGGCTCAAACATTTCTGCCCTACCCTCTGGAATTCTCATTACAGGAAAACACACTCCCCTACATCATCACTAAATTTTCCTCCACCTCCTTGCCTGAACTGAACCCTCAAGAACTGTCACTCAAGAACATAGCTTCCCTGAAGCCCACTCAAGTAGGGCGGCTCCTTCTCCCATATCCAGTGTACCTTAGGGTCAGGAAGAAGTGTTGTACCCGATCTTTGCTGAAGCCAGATTCAGAAACTCAGGCTAGAAACTCAGGCTAGACCTGGCCAGCAGTCATGGTACCTCGGCCTGGGAAGGGACAGACCAAACCAAGAAGAGGCCTAGGGTTGCCATTTGCAAGATTCTAGCTAAAGCAACCTCCATTCACCTTGTAAACCTAGTGCTCAGTGGATTTCTTCCATGCCATCCTGAAGATAAGAGTTCAGGGCTCCACTGGAAGCAGATGGAATTGGTTGTACATCTTTCTGTCCCCTCCCAATCGGTTATACAGACTCCCCAGTCCAAACCTCTAAGTCTTACACTTTTCTCATCCCTGGGCAGAATTTAATTCTGTTATGACTTTCATGAGTAAATACCAGAATCCAGGCAGCAAACACCTGGAAATCCTACCAATCCTAGATCTCTGACTTTTGCTTCATGCTTTTTTTTTCTTTTTGAGTTATAAATACTGTCTGTAAATTGAGCAGTATTATGATTAGGTCGAATAAGAATTTATTCATTAAACTTCAGAGCATCAAAATTAAGTGGCTCAATAAAAAACAAGTTATAAAGAAATACCTACCCAATATTAAGCCTAAATCTTCATGTAGGTCAAAAACGTAAGTAGATGGAGGAAGGTTACGTAAGTAAATTCACAGGTGACATATCTGTAATAAATATGAAATTGGAAAGTCATTAGTATGGGAAGTTAAGGCTAATATTTCTTTTGAAATTAGCAGCATGGGAGGCAACCTCTTCTTTCACCAACTACCTCCTATTTCTTTTCTCAGGGAAAGAATTTGGGGATAGAAAAAGCTGCTGATTTGATTGAATATGGTTTTTGCTTCAACAGTTATACTTGGCAGCAATAATTGTTCTGTCTTTGATCATTTATTTTGTTTTTCCTGTCATATTACTGATGCAATAATTCTTTCTACCATTTGGTCATAATCCATGACCAGATGGCACTGGCTATTGCAAAAGTGAGAATGTTGGGAATGGGCAGGGTGGAGGGGCTGCTCCCCAAAAGGTGACTCACAGTTCAAATCTCGGGGGCCAAAGGAATGTTCCAAATGGGGGCTCACTCTGGGACAGCATTCCTGTCTGCTTGAGATTTGGTGGGGCAGGGTAGAGAGGTCATTCTGGTAAGACTAGGCAGAGGTGAAATTTGAGGGAGACTTTCCAGGCCCAGTACATAATTTAGCTCGGACATTGTCCCAGATACTGACTGCTTATACAGAGACAGAGCTCAGGAGCAGGGCCCAGATTGCTGACAAAAATGGTCCTAGTGTTGGAGTAAATGACCAGTTAGACTTCATGTTGCACGTTCCAGAAAACCCAACCAAATTGGGTCTCACAGTAGAGGATGGCTCTGCTTGCAAATGTCCCAAGGTAATCAGGCTTTACATATAGCTTGATCAGGGCCACAGCATTCCTCTGAGACTCTCCTGGCCCACTCTGGGCTTCTTATGCTGACTTCCCTCAGGCTGGTGAATAACTACAGCAGCTCTAGGCATCCCATTGAAAGGAAAGGAGAAAAGGATGTCTTTTCCCAGAAGTCCACAGTATATGACTTATCTGGTCTGCTTCATTAGTGGTTTGTCATGTGTTTGCCTTTAACCAGTGGAATCTTACTGATTAGCCTAGGCCTGAGTCTTGGGATTATATGCTTATTGTGATGGTAAATTTATTTGTCAACCTGACTGGGCCACAGGGTGTTCAGATGTTTGCTCAAACATTATTCTGGGTGTGTGTGTGAGAGAGTTTTTCTAAATGGGAGTAATATTTCAGTTGGTAGACAGAGCAAAGCAGATTGTCCTTCCTAAGGTGGGTGGGCCTCAACCAATCAGTTGAAGGCTTAGCAGAACAAAAAGACAGACCTTCCCTAGTGTAAGAGAGAATTCCTCCTGCCTAACAGCCTTTGAATTGGGACATCAACTTTTTTTCTGTCTTTGAACTCAAACTGAAACACTGGCTCATCCTGGGGCTCAAACTTGCCAACCTTTGAACTAGAACTACATCCTTACCTCTCCTGGCTCTCAGGCCTTTGGACTCGGACTGCAACTAGTCCATCAGCTCTCCTGGGTCTCCAGCTTACCAAATCAGGGGCCAAAGGAATGACCCTGCAGATTTTGGAATTCGTCAGCCTCTGTAGTCGCATAAGCCCATTCCTTTATATATTTTCTTTATATTTATATCTCTGTATACATCCTATTGGTCTATTTCTCTGAGAACTGTGACCAATACACTTATGGTTCAGGGAAGGGCTTTCATATAATCAGGGGAACTAGAGGTGCTCAGAAAACTGATGCCTTGGGCACCTGGGTGGCTCAGTCGGTTAGGTGTCTGCCTTTGGCTCAGGTTGTGATCCCAGGGTCCTGGGACTGAGCCCCACATCGGGCGTCCTGCTTGGCAGGGAGTCTGTTTCTCTCTCTCTCTCCCTCTGCCCTCCACTGTTCTCTCTTTCTCTCAAATAAATAAAAAATCTTTTAAAAAAAGATGAAAATTTAAAAATTATTAAAAAAAAAACAACTGATGCCTTAGCTCTGTCATAAGCTGATTGAACATGACAGTATCATTCCTTTATAGAAGGGAAGTCTGTGTCCCAGGAGACTCAGAGGAGCCTAGAACTCATTCTAGACACATTGGAATGGAGAGCGGCAAGGCCAAAGAGCAGGAAGCCACACACTGTTGGGCCTGGCACAGAAGCTAGCTGGAGCTCAGCTTGCTGTGGTGAACTATAGTGGATGTAACTAAAGTGGAATAATAATGATGCCACCACCATCATCGGTGCGCAGCATGGAAGTGAGACTCCCTCTGCGCTGACATGTTCAGTCGTCCTGAGATCCCTGTGAAGTGGGTCTGATTATCCATAATATACAGATGAGGAGGCAAAGGCTTAGGAATTAAGTACCTTGCCCTTGCTTCTCTGAGGCAGAACTGGGGAAAACAGGCCCTCACAGATGTGAACCTTGGTCGGATTCAGCCCTCTGTGATCTGGAACTTGTTCTTGTCATCTCTGCACTGCGAATTTAGACAAACCTACCCGGCATGGGTCAGGTCAGATTTCCTATTCATCACTGGCATTTTTGCTGCTAAAACTTTTTGTGCTTCCATATGTCATAGCATTTAGTGAGGAGGAGGCTCTTGGCATTGTCACCCACTTTGCTATCTTTCTGGAAGCCCATAAGCTCTGTTTGTATGTTGGCAAAAGTTCTAACACTGCAAGACTTTAAAGAATTTTGGAGTAAGGGAATTCTCCCCACGTGCACTTTGTGACAGCTGTCCCTGGGTGCTCCAGTAGCTGGAGGACGTAAAGAAATCAGGATGACAGCATGCTATTGCTGGCTTTGTTGGCATAAATATGGAACATGTGCTTGCTATATTAATAATTCAATTCATCTGCCCTTTTCCTAATTTGTATAGAAAAATAGAAGAAGTGCACATATCCAGTCAAGGATATTAAGTAAGAATGAACTGGAGAAACTACAAAATTGAACACACAAGTATGTAAGTTATTCTCTGTCACAGAGTAAATGTTTTCTTAGAAATGGCTTGTAACTCACCCTAGAAAAACAAAACAAAAATATCTCGAGTTACTGGTGCAAATTTATTTTTTAAAGCCCCCAAATCACTGCCAAAACCATTGTCTCTATTTAAGTACCCATTTGCCAAACTATTCTAAATTGAAATGGTCTCTAGAATCTTTGTGCCTGAATAAACTCAATGGAGCCTTTGCAGAAAGATAAATGAGAAACCAAGCGTATGTCTGAACTGGGCACATGGATGATTAATGTTCACATTGAACCCTAGATGGGTTGATCTCCACAGTGTGTACTCATGTGGGGGCTGAACATCAGCCACTCTGTTATATAAGGGCTTCTGCCACATCCCTCCCCTTCCCTTTAGAGACAAACTTCATAACAGGGTTGTGTAGACTTGGCTCACTCCCCTCTGTGCCTCCTACTCATGCACCACTCAGTCCACTGAGTTCTGGCTTGCACCCATGGTTTGGTTGAAACTGTGTTCTGGAACATCATCAGAGACTCGAGACTCTTCTCCTTCCCAGGCTCTGCACCCTTCCATACCTGTGATGCTCTTGGCTGCTCCACTGGCCTCACTTCCCTCATTCTTCCCCCAGTCTCCTCCTCAGCATCCCCTATTGGCTCCTTTTCTTTTACCTCTTCCACGAAGTGTTGCCCAAGATTTCACCCTCGGCAATTGTGTCCGACAGCAAACCTAATGTACAAATGACCCCTCCATTCACATTTCCAAACCAGACCATCTCCTGGATTCTAGATTTGACTTCCCCTTTAGCATTTCAAGCTGAACCTGCCAAACATTGGCCCCATTAGCTCTTCTCTCCTTAAGTTTAGAGGTTGATTTAAGGATCATTGATATTTTGATGACATCAGGTTTTCCACCCAAGACAATGATGGGAACTTTTTAGTCATTTTTCTAAATCATGTATGGTTGTTAAGTTTCATGGAGGAAGAGTGTATGTTGATGCTAGAAGGCTAGGGAGTGAACTACAGTGAACGTTTGTTAAGATTCTGGCTGCCCTGTACTTTTCACCTTTGCTATTCTGTAAAATTTCCAGATTTATGAATCCTATGACCCTAAGAGAAACTCAAAAACTCGCTTTGCCATATCAAGAAAGGCACAGGCAGGTGACTTTCACCCATCAGTCCTATTCGATGTACAAGTAAGAAATCTGGAACAGGAAGTTCCGCATGGAATTTATCCTTGCTGGTGAGTGACAGCTGAGGCATGTTCTTGGGGGGAGGGTAGAGGCTGTCTCACCTACAAGTGACATTGGTGCTGACGGCAGTGGCAGTTATGGCTACAACAGTGTAAATGGTAGAATTTAGGGCTCAGTGACATCAGTGGCCCTGTTTTCCAAGCAGCCCTGCATAGCAGCATGATTTGGGGTCTCTTCCTGGAAGTTTAGCCTTGAGCCTATTTCTCAAGCCTATTTCTCGAGCCCACCCATATAATATCCTTTAAATAAACTCTTCTCCTGCCAGTTTCTGTTGCTTGCAACAAGAACCTTGACTAACACATCAGGGAAGTGTGGGAAGGGAAATAGTCTTGAACAAAAATTCCATCCATGGTCGCCATGAATATCCAGGTGGGCTGTGAACTGAACACATCTGGGTGCCAGCCATGTAGACTGAGGTGTCAGTGGAAACTCTTGGAGATGTACAACTTCTCATGTCCCAGTAACCTTTGCTATTGCATAGCTGCTACTCCGTCTCTACCCTGATGTGATTGTACATTGTACTTTATATTTAGCACTTTTTAAAAAAGTGGTATAATACACATAACATTGAATTTACTATCATAGCCATTTTTAAACGTCTAGTTCAGTAATGTTAGGTATATCCATCCACATTGTCATACAACATCGCTACTGTCCATCTCGAGAACTTTCTCATCTTCCCAAGCTGAAACTCTGCCCCCAGTAAACACTAAGTCCTCATTCCCCCCTCCCCCAGCCCCTGGCAACCACCATTCTACCCTCTGTCTCTGTGAATTTGCCCACTCTAGACACCCCATATTAGGTGAAATCATACAATATTTGTGACTGGATTGTTTCATACAGCATAACGTCCTCCGTGTGGTGGCACGTGTTAGAATGTCCTTCCTTTTTAAGGCTGGATAACATTCCACTGTGTGGATAGGCCACATTTTGTCTATCCATTTATCCATCTGTAAACATCTGGGTTCCTTACACTTTTTAGCTATTGTGAATAATGCAGGTACGAACATGATTGTATATACTTGGCACTTTTGATACTAATAATAGTGACCATCCCTTACATCACACTTAGTATGTATTGGGCATTACTGTATCATATATGAATCCCTTTAAACCTTGCAACAACTCTGTGAGTGGGAAGCTATCATTATCCGTATTTTACCAACAAGGAAACAAAGGCACTGACAAAACCCTCATAGGAGTTAGGGAACGTACTCCGGGGTACTTGAATCCTGGTGGTAGGACCGGGATTCAAATGCCCGAGCGTGGCTCTGGAGTATAGATGCTCCTCTGTGCTGCCTCTGAATACGCTGCCTTTGGACCTCGGTCCCTTCCCCGGAGCATTACAGTGACTTTGTTCAGTGTGCTCTTCGTGCTGCCACGAGTGGTGTCCTGACCCTTGATGGCTGCTTCCTTCTTGCCATTTGCATCCTAATTTAAATGCCTTTCCTCAGAAAGACCTTTAAAAAAAAGATTTTATGTTTTTATTTGAGAGAGAGAATGAGAACAAGTGGGGGGAGGGCAGAGGGAGAAGCAGGCTCCCCGCTGAGCAGGGAGCCTGACCCGACTCGGGACTCGATCCCAGGACTCTGGGATCATGACCTGAGCTGAAGGCAGGCGCTTAACCGACGGAGCCACCCAGGCGCCCAGAAAGACCTTTTTTGACTCCCCAATTTAGTTTGTCTTTACCACGGTACCTGTTTCAAATCCATACAAAGCCCCTATTACTCTCTATCATCTTAGTATTCATTTACTTTTTGTCCACCACCAGTCTCCTACTAAAATATAAGCTCTGGGAAAGCAAAGGCCTGTGCTAACTTTACACTGTTATATCCCCAGTGCCTAGCACTCTGGTTAGCAAATTGTAGGTGTGCGATAGAGTTGTTGGCTGTAACAGTGAATGCATAAAGGAATAAGCCCGCCAACTTAGAATTTTACATTAAAAAAATTAAAATAAAGCAGATGTTAATATAGGGAAATTCTTTCCATTGAGCCAAGGGTTTACATAAACCCAAGAGCTAAACAGAATGGCTAAAATATTCTCTTATTTCTAATGACCATACACTATTCTGCTACTTTCTAGCTGCATTTGCTGATTAGATTAGCTATAATGCTGGCATTGTTTCCAGTTTATGGAATTGGAAAGGTTATGACAAAGTTGCTTATCCAGCTTTGTGAAAGTTAAGTATTTAGTTCCAAGAAACTCAAAGATTGTCTGTAATTTCAGCTGAAGTTAAAATGAGTGAAAGTTTTTCATCTTGCCCTCCAGATCAGGAGTGCAAAAGATACCTGCACAGGAAGCTGTGGTCACGCTGCTGCTAGTCACAGGGTCATCTGTGTCTCAGAGACACTCCTGGATGGAAGGGAAAGAGAAGTCTTCAGAAGCATCTGCCTCTTTTCTCTAGATCTTTATTGAGAAATTCCTGTGGAAGAGAAATCCGTATAAAAGAAAAAATTTCTGGAGCACCTGAGTGGCTCATGTGGTTAAGCAGCCAACTCATGGTTTCAGCTCAGGGCATGATCTCATGGGTCATGGGATCGAGCCCCACGTCAGGCTCTGTGCTTAGCGGGGAGTCAGCTTGAAGATTCTTTCCTTCTGCTCCTCCCCCCTCGTGCTCTCTCTCTGTCTCTCTTTTTCAAATAAATAAATCTTTAAGAAAAAAATTCTGTAGCAGAATTAGGAACAAAAATGGTCTAGAAAAAAAAAAAATCTAAAATAAGGAAGTCATGTGGCAGAAAACATTTGATTTTCTGTAAGGTCTACTGTTCCTATCAGTATCTTTAGAATATACTGCCCAAACTAAGCTGCCCATTTTTTTTTTCTTTCTCATATAAGATGTCTTGACACCTGTAAAATAAAGAAAGTGATTACTTTGGATTTCATTAAGATAATAAGCACCATTGATGTACATTTTTGACTGGGAGGTTCTCAGAGATCCTCAAGTAAAAACAAACAGCATTTTATGTATTTTAGTCATTTAAGAACAGCTGTAAATCCACATGTAACTAAAGTGTGGCATGCCAGCTAATGCAGGGAGGTTGAAAGTTAGGGTTCCCAGTGTATTAGGAATTAGGATTTTACTTTGGTAATTCAGGGCCAGGAACCCAGTTTGGAGATAGTCAACTGAAATCTGTTTTATATCACTTCTAGAATCGAAATATTCCACTCAGTGTCCTTAAGGAACTAGCAAAGAACACAGCTGCTATCCACTTGCCTACTTCATGTAAGTTCTACTGGGAAATAATCTATTCAATTTTCCTCATTAAAGTTGAATGAAATCCAACGTCCATACTGATTATAAGCTTTGCAGACTGAACTCCTTCTGGGATAAGAGTGATTCATCTTTGTGTGCCGGGTTATAGCCTTGTGTCAGATGAGGGCTCCATCACTGAGTGACAGATGCAGAACTGAGCAGATCAGTGGTAAAGCACGTCTGCCACTGGGCAAGGACTCAGGAACGTAGATCTTTCCAAGGGATAGCACAATTTACAGATTTTTGTTATTGTTTTGTTTCCTCAGTCTTGTTTTGATATCATTTGTGCAAAAAAGTGAAACAAAGCTCTTTGTTAATGGGGGAAAATGACTATACACAATCCAGCAGAATGTGAGATGTTAAAACTCAAGGCCATCTGGGTTCTTGTGGCCCTGGTTATCCATGGTTTGGTGTGGTGCTGCGTGGATATAAAGTGCTGGGACCAAGGCCAGAGGTAATACCGTAAGATGGAAGGCGAGAGGGAGAGGGAGAGAGAGGGAAGGATCTTGTTCACAAGCAACAAAAAATCTAGAATGTCCGGCTTAATCAAAAGGCAGTTGCCTTCCCCCCCAGAAAAGAAGGCAGAAGCCAAGCAGAAGGCAGCTGAGAGAGCAGAGTTCAAGTGAGGTCCTCCCAAAGTGCAGGCGAGATGCCTCCAGTCCTCATGCATTAGCCGGCCTGGTGGGCTGGCACATGTAAGGATATGTCCCCACGCAGGATGTATCCCCAAGCAGGATGACCCCCATTAACCTTGCTATGTTCTCAAGAACCACGAGCTTTCAGTCAGAAAATGGCAAGTTCTCTTCCTTTAATTCATATGTTGTTGAAGGGACCCTGGGTTCCTTGTCAAGCCACAGTTTTCAGTATTTCTGGTTTTTGTTAAAATACCATCTCTTGTGGCTGAAGGGAATGTGGAATAATGTCAAGGAGGAGCACGATATCATTATCGTTGAACTTAATAATCAGCAAATGGATTTTTCCACTGGGTAGGCAGTGCCCGACCTACAAGTGGGTTCAATTCCAAAAGTTCTTTGGAACTTGGGATGAATTTTCCCACAGGAAATAGAAATAGGAATTAGACTCCCAGTTCCAGTCCACAAGAGCTCGTTTAATTCATAATCGAGCTGAACTATAGTTATAGGGGCCAAATTTTCTGAACCCCAAATTGAGGTCCATGATTTGGCAAGTACGTAGGTTCTTACCACAACAAAAGAACAAAGCGGAATATTGAAATTGGATTTATACTGGGAGATCCAGGAAGTCCTATATTGTAGGACTTCAAATGCTGCACTGTAGACCCAATGCCATGCATAACTATGCTTCTGCAGGAAAATGCATGTCCAGCTCCAATGTGGTGCATTAGGATCACACTCCTCCTGCCACTGTCTGACCCCCCACAACCCCCACACCTGGCTTTATGCCTCAGGAGGGGGCCCAACACTGTTGTGGCACCTGGCAGGCCCCACAACTCTGTTCCCATGGCTGGCTCCCTCATTCCTCCCTCCTGCAAGCCTAGTGCCATCCCAAGCTTTGGGAATAATCCCAGTCTCGATCCACAGATCTCCGAGGCCTGGACTAGTACCACCAGCCATCTTGTTCATCCCATACTAACTTTGCCAACTAGTCCCAGCCACTGTGAATTTTGATGGAGCTTCCTGGTCTCATCACTTGGTCCCTGCTCTACTCCTGTCCCAGAAACTTAGACTTTATCTGGGCAACTGTGGCCAGAACTCTGCAGCTGGCTGCCTGCCCACCTGTACCTCTGCTTGGGCTGGCTCTCACCCCACAGCTGACCCACTCTGGCTTATTTGCTGACACCAAAGACCTTCAGCCTAGGGGCTCAGTGCTCCCAGCCCCTAACCAAACAGCGTCAAGAGAGGAAAGACTTTGGAGACAGACTCATACTGGTTGAATTCTAACTTAGCCATTTGCTCACTGTGAGTCTTTCAACAAAGTCATCAAATCTTTCTGAATGCGTTTCCTTATGCTTGAAACAAGGATGTTAATAACAGCTATGATACTTGTAATGTTTACCACGTGCCAAATGCCATTGTAAGGGCTTTATGTGTGTTAGTTCATCGAAACCTCACAATAACAGTCTGAAGTTAATGCTGTCATTTTCCCATTTTACAAATGAGCAACGGGAGGCCTCTGGCACTTGAGTACTTTGCTTAAGGAAACAGTTTAGTAAGTGATGGAGCCAAGACTCTAAGCCAGCGCGACTGCAGACCTGCACCGTCAGCCTCCAGAGACACGGCGTGAAACCCAGTGCAGTGTCCAGCATGCAGGGGGCCTCAGTAACCAGCCCTTGCTACTTGATGTGACTGCCCATCCATGTCTCCATTTCCCGATCGATGTGCTTGGGAAATAGTCGTTGTCTGACTGAAGGTCATGTTACTAAATCCATAATCCTGCAGTCTTCTGTCCACACAGCCTTCCCACCTCTGCCCCACGTTTGCAGTCCCAATTGTGTAAATGGGTTTCGGCCCTGGTTGGTTCATCCATTCCTTTACCCATTTAGGCAATTATTAAAGAAATGACTATTCTGGAGACTGTGGGCACAACAGTTTGCAAAATGGACACAGTCTCTGTCCTCTCAGTGTTTACGATTCAGTGGGAAAACCCATCAGATCATCACTCAGTGAATGTAAAATTATAGTTGGCAAGTGCTCTGAGGTGGGTGGAGAGGGCTATAAGGCTGTCATGGCATCTGATCTAACTGGAGAATCAGGGAGGGTTTCTTGGAGGAAGTGATATTTATTTGAGAACTGAAGAATGAGTAGGAAGCAGTGGAAGATGAGAGAGAACATTTTGTCAGTTAGAACATGTGCAAAGGCCCTGTGGTGAAAGCTAGCAGGATGTGTAGAAGGCCAGTGTGGCTACAGCAGAAATTGTATGGCATGGAATGAGTCTGGAGATATAAATAGGGGCCAGACCATCCAAGGCCTTGGAAGGCACAGTGGGGTTTTATCTTTATACCAAGAACCCTAGGGAAAAATTGAAGGGTTTTAAACAGAGGTAAGGTTGGGGAGGGGACGGCATGATCCAGGATACTCTTGGAAAAGATCACTCTGGCTTCATGATGCAGAATGAATTGGAGAAGTCAGAGAAGGAGAGAAGAAGAGGGTTCTGGTCTGGACTTTTCCACTTGAAAGACTCTGGTTGAACTTTCTTTGCTGATGTGGTTGCCCATTGCTCTCAGGGAGTCTTTCTAGAAGGTTTGACTGAGAATCCTGACTTGAGACTTAAAATGTGCAGATGTCTCATGATTCTGATTTGGGGGGCAGTTCTGAGAGTTTGAGGGAGAGGCCCTTCCTACCAGGTATGATGTCCAGCACTTTCCTGGTACCTGCTTCTGTCCGTCAGGTGATGATGGTGATTCTTGGGCATAGCCACATGCCTTTTTCACTAAGTCACAAAATCAGGCTGTATCCCCAGGCAGCATCTCTCTAAAGATGCTATGACTCTCAGATTAACGTCTGACAGTGTTTCTTGCTTTGGGATCGATTTGTAAACACCAATGTCTCAGAAAAGAAATGACATCAGAAATGAGAAGTAATTCTATGTTAAAATATGCAAGAACACCAAACTGCAGGAGAACATTGAGAATTCTGAAAAATCTTGCTTCTTAGGTTCCTTACCTACAAGAGGCCAATCTAAATCCCAAACCCTTTTAACCCCAAAGTTCATCTTTGCCTTATGACCATCTGTTTCCTTTTGCTCTGTATGTCAGAATAGAAATACCTAAAATAAGATTCTTAAAACATACCCCAAAAGTTTTACTGCTATAAGCAGACCGCTAGGGACAACACAGCAAATAGGAAAGTCTCTTGCTATGGGATGAATGGGCTGTGAAGAGATAAATTAGGTACCAAGGACTTATCAGAAATTAAAACAAAGAGTTGGACATGCTACTTGATCCCGATCACTTGCCACCATCACATGCCTCATTAACTTCAAAATGAATAAAATGTTCAAAAGGCACATTCTCACCCAATAAATACAGAATGGGGTAGGAAGGGAAAATTGGAGTCATTGTGCACATTTGCAGTTGGGAATTTGAGCCCAGCCAGACCCTGGAATCCATTAGCCTTGACATGCCATATATCATAGCAGAAGGTAATTTTCGCCTTAAATTTGCAATTAGGCCTGGGATTTGGCCCTCGACCCTGATGTCACAGAGTATCAATTATACTGCTTGGCATACTGTGTACTTTACCCTGTAACAAGCAGAGTCATCTTCTTCCGGGTTTTGTAGAGTTCAGAGTGCAACACACTGGCTAATTTTGTGCTTTTCCATCTCCCATGGGTTGTTCCTATTATTTCCCCTGCTTAAGGCTTATCTCCCTCCAAAGATGAAACCAACTTCCTTAAGGTTTGGAAAACGAGCTCCAATGTGCCTCTTTTCCTCCATCCTCATCTCCTAGAGGTACCCGTGCCTCCTAGTAAGTACTCAGAAATTCCTTCTGTCATTCCAAGGGTTCTGTCAGCCTCCAGGACATAAAGGAGGAAAAGTTCTGTGTGAACACAAGTATGTTTTGTTTTATACATTCATTCAAGCATTTGTTTTCTGCCTATCATATTCTAGGTGCTGTGGATATAAAGGGAGTCTCCAAGAACTCCATTTTGTCCTTATCATTTCCTTTCAAGTAAATTTATCCAAGACACACCATAGATATCCAAGACACACAATAGCTTTTTTTCTAACATGAAGTGAAGGGATGTGTTCTTCATTTGAGTTCACCAATAGTCTGGAAAGGCCTTCTTTTGTTTTATTTTATTCCTTTTTTTCCCACTTCTTCCTCACTCCCCACTCTCATTAACCCTTCTCCCCCCTGGCCCTTAAGCTTCCACTCCGGTACGTTTGGCACATGTCCTTGGATCTATATGGATCTTCGTAGAGTAAAGAGCATGGTTATGTGAATGTAAGTGTTTGAAATTTACAGCGATAGCAATAGTAATAGTGCGCTGTAGGATTCATCCTATTTCTTAATTTTTAACAAATGGCAGACTGTGTTTTAAAGACCAGTGGATGGGGGTGCCTGGCTGGTTCAGTTGGTAGAGCATGCAACTCTTGATCTTGGGGTTGTGAGTTTGAGCCCCACATTGGGTGTAGAGATTACTTTAAAAAAATAGAAATCTTTAAGAAATAAAGAAGTTTCTGATGGTACCTCTGGCTTATTCCTCCATCCACTTCAGTCTTCTCTCGGGGCAGCTCCTGTTTTTCTCATCCGTTCCCCTAGTTAAGCCGCAGGCTGCCTTCCACTCTTCCCACCCATGGAGAATGCTGTGCTCAGTCACCTGAGCCTTGTTCCTTCTGCTGTGCTCTCTGGGAGTCTCCTCTAAAAGCAGGCTTTATGGGTCATAGGTCATATGCTCACCTAATTTCACTGAGTTCTGCTGCCACATTGCCATCAGATGGCTGCACTATTTCCACTTATAGCGACCCTTCACTCTCTTCATAGTATCAGCTTGGTACCCAGAATCATAGCAATATAATGCCCACTGCTGTTTATTGAACATCTGCTACCTGCCAAGCTTGGTGCTAGTTGCTACATGTGCAGAATCCAAAATACTTACATCTTTGAGAGGTGTGTATCAACATCTTGTTGACAGGTGAGGATAGCAGGATTCAGAAAGGGTAAATTCCTTGTCTAGGGGCACACAGCTCTCCTGTGACAGGGGCAGGATTTGAGCTGACATCAGTCACTGGTGCTGAGCTCAGTGTGACTTGAAAAATATGTACTACCGAATGTGCTAGGCTCATTTTATTAAAATCATATAACTAATTGTGATGGGGGAGGGTGACATGGTGGAGAACTCTGCTTCAGATGAGTGAGTAGCACTCTGCAGTTTTGCCTATCATAGTGGGGTGCTCAGAGAGCCACAGAAATCCTTATATGCAACTAGACCTGAACTAAAAATGAAATCTCTGTATCACTCCCACATAAATACAATGACAATGAAAACCAAAAACTCCTAAGTAGTCTCAGTAGGGAAAGGGCTGTCTTTTCTAGAGACCTCTTTAATCTATTGGAATAGTATTTTTGTATAATTTTTTCCTCAGGGCTCTAGAGTATAAATCTAAATGGTTAGTGGTTGGAATAGTCCAGGCTTTCTAAGCGGACTAGAAATTATAGCTTCCACTCGAGGGTGAAAAATTATTTGTTTAATAAAAAACTTGTATAGATGCAAAGATGAATGAGGCACTCTCCAGCCTCGAGGGGCTTACAACCTAGGGAGAAAAGGGCATCAGTAAATAATTTGGGGACCGAGTAGGTCCTGTACCAGCAAATGGAGAGCTTCCGGGAAAACGGAATAGAAGACAGATGTTCAGTGGCAAATGCAAGGAGCATGAGCTCCTGGCATCAAAAAGGTGCCTTGTCCCTGTGTCAGCCTCAGCTCTGCCTCCTTGTGCAGTGTGAGAAAGTGGGGACCCACAAACAAGCTGGTGGGGTCAAAGGAGGTTGGGTCTGGCTTGGGCCAGCGGGCACCAGGTCATTCCCGGAGTGACGGGGGACCCCAACCTCAGAGAGAGAATGGTGACCTCTCTCTGCTTGCAGGTGATTGGAGTTTTGTTGGATTTCCCTAAATTTTGGACCTGTCCTTCTCCATCATTTGTGTAGAGAATGATATTTCAGGTGTCACGGGAGCTCATTTTGTAACATTAATCAGAGTGGATTAAAACTCTGCTTTCTTCTGATCTGTCCTGCAAGGGTTGCTTGGGAAATCAAAGGGAGTCACTTTTCAGACACAAAGGCTGCACTTACTGGTTTGAAACGCCGTGTTCAGCCAAATGGTGATTAGACTGATTCCACCTGCTACTTTAGAATTAAAGTTTTAACTGCTCATTTCCTGGCTGCTCCATCCCTTGTCACTGGGCACAAACAATTCCCATCTAGAGACCAGGTACTTTTCTGACATTTTCCTCAAAGCGGGCAGGGGTCCAATTAAGTGTTCCATGGATTTCCGCAACATCTATTCATCTGTGCAGTTTGCAAGAGCCCACTGCGCCATGCCCGGCACCTGTGTTACCTGCTCTAAAAATGAGGGTTTGGCTTAATGAGCATTTTCCTCCTGAGTCTCCTGCTCCCTAGAAAGAGAGAGCACTGTGACTGGAATTGTAATGAGCTCCCAAACCTGTTCCTAATTATCTTCCGTAACTTAGCAACCTACTGGATGAGAGGAGAAAGGAGCAGAACGATTTAAATTCATCGGTAAGATGTGGGTGGAAGTAGGGGACTCAGGCACCCTGGCGCTATGGGTACAATGTGAGGAGGCATTTGCTAGGTGGGGAGAGGGTATGTGCCTGCAGCTCAGCTTCTGTAGAGGAGCAAGGGAGGGAGGAGGAGCCGAGCCCACGAGAGGCGGAGAAGTTGCTTGCATTGCTACTTTAAGATTGGTAGAATGAATGCCCAGGAAGGGAATCTGGGTCTCTCGCTATTCCCTTCTAACTATGTACAGTCGTGGGCTGGCCAACAATTGATTCCAGTGCACTAAACAATTTCTGCAGCCTGCCTCCCAGCCCTCTCAGCACTGCATGGTCACCCTTTCAAAATGTCAGGGTATCTGTTCTGTCTTGTGTCTCTTCTGGGAAGAAATATGCTCTACATTTTTTTTTTTTAGTAAGATTTTATTTATTTGAGAGAGAGAGAGAGCATGAGAGAAGGGAGGGTCAGAGGGAGAAGCAGACTCCCCACTAAGCAGGGAGCCTGATGCGGAACTTGATCCTGGGACTCCAGGATCATGACCTGAGAGGGAGGCAGTCGTTTAACCAACTAAGCCACCCAGGCGGCCCCCCCCCTCTTTTTTAAGACTTTGAGAGAGAGTGAGAGAGAGCACAAGAGAGGGGAGGGTCAGAGGGAGAAGCAGACTCCCCATATGCTCTACATTTCTTTAGCTGCAGGTGAATTTCAGTGGGCTACCCAGTGCCCATCGGTGGGAGCTCCAGTGGTGACGTGAGGCTGAAGATCGTGCTCATCAGATTTGCAGAGCACAAGATGGGAATGATGGCCAGTGTGATAGTTACCAGAGCCAGGTTCCGAATGGTCTTGAATACAGACCTGGAATCAAGGAGATGTGTAACAGCCACTTACTTCCATTTGAAAATTCAAGGATAGGTCAGAGGAAGTTTAGCTTGATAACAATTTATGAGAAAAAGATTTGGGCATTTTGCTGAATCACAAACTAAATATAAAACCTGAAAATGATAAGGGTGATAAACACCTAGCTCAATCTCATGTGTCCCCTTAGAAGCGTGCGATTCAGGTCAAGGGGAGACAGTTGTTTTGTTTTTAGCATTAACCCCGGAGACCCTAATGCCAAGTGTGTGATCTGGCTCTGCTTTTTAATAAGCAACACTGATTGACTTGAGAATGTCCAAGGGAAGAGAGCTCAGTCTGGAAGCCCTGTTACGTGGGGACAGCTGCAGAAATTGGGGGTGTTTGGCCCAAAGCAGGAAGCCCGAGTGACCCTAGCTTCAAGAGGGAGACTCCATCACTGGCAGGAATGTGCCTTTGATAGATGCTGAATTTGCCCCTACCTGACTTTTCCTTCACTTCCGTTTGGCTCAGCTCCCTTCGAGGGGAGGGCTTTCCTCCTACACCCCGTAGGATTATGCCAGGCAGTCCCAGTGAGCTGCTTACTCAGTGTTAGCACTGCTGCCGTTGGCCTTTCTGTGGGGTTGGAGCCTTCTTGCTCCTGCCCAGGTGAGGAGCAGAGTGCCATTTAGGGCCCAACGCGTCCCTAGCTCTTGGGGTTACTGAGTCCCAGGGTGCTGTTAATATTTCAAAGTGTCTTAACCAGATCAAATCCATGTAGTAAATAAACTCCACAGGCTCAGAGTGCTAGCTCTCAGAGAGCCCAGGGAGGGATTCATGAAAGAAAGGGAGTTTAAGGGGCGCCTGCGTGGCTCAGTCGGTTAAGCGTCTGCCTTCGGCTCAGGTCATGATCCCAGGGTCCTGGGATCGAATCCCATGTCGGGCTCCCTGCTCAGCTGGGAGTCTGCTTCTCCTTCTGCCTCTGCCCCTCCCCCTGCTTGTTGCACTCTCCTGCTCTCTCTGTCAAATAAGTAAATAAAATCTTTAAAAAAAAAAAAAAAGAGAGAGGGAGTTAAAAGAGGGCCGGATTTAATCAGGCAAAGAGAGGGAGGGGAAGCCCTCTGCTGGAGGACTATTATTGCCAAGGTAGGGAGTAGACAAGTCTGTAAGGATAGTGGGAGAAGGCTGTGGGAAAAGGTCAAATGGTAGAGAACCTTAAATGCCACATGAGTGGTTTGACTTCTGTCAGGTAGGCAAGGGGTGGGGCTGTCAGATTTGGCAAATAAAATACGACGCCCAGTTAAATTTGAATTTCAGTCAATAACAAATAACTTTTAGTAGAATTATGTCCTAAATATCACATGGGACATAGTCATACTAAAAAAGCATATGTGTTGTTTATTTGAAATTCAAACTTAACAGGGCATCCTATACTTTAATCTGGTAAATCATGCAAGGGGAAGTCACTGGAGTTTTATAACAACTCAATTCTGACTTTATCTACTTGGACAGCGTTGGCTCCCACAGGTTGAGAGCTCCGATCCCACAGACTACCCCTCCCCCTAGATGTCGATCTCAAGTCCAGGTTATCACACCAGCTATAAATCAGAGGTTCCCACAACTCCCTCCCCAGTCCAGTAATTTGCTAAAACAGTTTATAGAATTCAGGAAACCAGTTTACTTAGAAGAGTACCAGTTTAGGATAAAAAGGTACAACTTAAAAACAGCCAGATGAAGAGACACACAGAGCAAGGTAGTGGGAAAGGGGTGTGGAGCTTCCTTGTCCTCTCTGAACCTGCCAGCCTCCTAACACCTTCAGTTAGGGTTTTTTATGGAAGCTTCCTTATGTAGGCATGATTGAAGCCTTGGCCATTGGTGATTAACTCCATCTCCAGCCTGGCTCCCCTTCTCAGAAGTCAGGAGGTGGGGCTGAAAGTTCCAACTCTCCAATCACGTGGTCGTTTCCCTGGCAACCAGGTTATCTAGAGGCTTTCTAAAAACTGCCTCATTAACTTAAAGTTCAGATTGAAAGGGCTTGTTATAACTAACAAGACACTCCTTTCATCTTACTGTTTAGGAGTTCTTTCAGGAGCCGTGGACAAAAGACCAAATATTGCAACAAAGGATGCTCCCATTGCTCTTATCACTTAGGAGATTAGGAGCTCTGTGCCATATGTGTCCATGTGGAACCATGGCCATGGATGCAGAAGAGAAGATATACAACATTATATATTGTAAATCACAATATCATAGGTATTCTTTGGAAAGTGATTGAAATTGTCCCAGCTTGACTCCATAAAAGAACCTCAGTCTGTGTGATAGTGAAAACACGAACAAAGGGATGGTTTCAAGAGAAGAGCTCAGTGGCTCGATCCGCAGGCCATGGTGACTGGCCAGAAGTAGCTCAGGGAGGAGGCAGAGGAGCATGGCAGTAGCGAGGGTGAGTTCAAGGTTTAGGCCCAGTGGCTGGGCTGAATCATGAAGAAATAGTTCAGAGGAAGAATGATGTAGAAGAATGAAGGCAGAGTTTTGAGTTCTCTGGAAGACCTTCTCATGGCAGATACCAAATGGGAGTTTCTGCAGGCAGGAGAGGCAGAACTAAATTCCAGAACAGAGAGTGGGTAGGAGCTGTTGGCTTGGTAGTCTCTGGATAGTGGCAGCTGCTGAAGCAGGTTGAAGAGTGGATGAGCCCTCCAAGAGGGGGAGAAAATTGAGGTTCAATACAATAGTGGCCCAAGGAGGGGAAGGAAGCAAAGGCCACTGCACGATAAATAGATTCCAGTCTCTACTCCAGACTATCAGGTGAGTCTCATTTACCAGTGGCTTCAACCTTTTCTTTTCATTTTCAATAAAGGTGAAAAGCAAATATGGAGAAATAGTTGTAGTTGCTGTAACGGGCTCCCTCCTATGAACACAGTTGGGGAATATAGTCTTAATAATGTCTGGAAAGACTGGCCCTCTGAGCATCACACTGATGCTCCAGGGATCACAAATAAAACCTGACAGTGCTGCTGGCTCCCATGCCTGTCAGCCCAGATCTGGAGTGAAGGAGTGGGGGCGGGGGGTGGTTAGGAGGCCCAACATTAAGGGGTCTGGGATCCTCCCAGTCCTGGCATGCTAGGCGGCTTGCTCAGTGGCCCACTGCCTGCCCCTGCACTTCTGCAGAGTGTCTCAGTCATGGCCAAGTGCTGATTGGCCCATTGCACCCCCACCCCCACCCCAAGGGACAGTATTTGGACACACACTTGACCAGTCATGCACTCTGGTTTTCACTCAGTCAAGGACACAGGGAGAAAAGCGACTGTGACCCTTAGCCACGGACAGCATCTAGGGACTTCAAGTAGTTTAATTTATTGGAATCTTAATGAGATTCTAAAGATTCCTGGCTCCTGTTCAGGTGAAAATCTTTGGGTTTTAGACATTCTGACAGCATGTAAAAGATTTTAAGTGAATGACTCAGTTTCAAAGTCAGTGAACGGCAGGACACACTGAGGCATTCTCAAGTGAGGCGGAAGCTGATTGAAGTACCCCCGCCTGTCACCTTCCCTTCCCACCCGCACACGTCCCTGGGTCACCCTGGGAAGTGCTTTGATCGCCCCCTTGCTGGATCTCACTGAGCCTGGCACTCTGGGAAGTCACCAGGGCCCCTGCCTCTCCCCCTGGAGCCACTGCTGGTGACAAAGCTGAGGTGGAAGCCGACAGACAAGGACCCACTGGGGCCAGCTACTCCCATCCTCCGTGATGCCAGTTGCTGGCTGGTTGGTAGACCCTCGGATGAGCCACTCACCCAGATCCAGCCCTTCAAGGCTCAGGCCTTCCTTCAGCTTCTCCCCCGCCACCCTTTTTCCAGCTGCATTTAGCAATAACTTTTTTTTTTTAAGATTTTATTTGATATAGAGAGAGAGAGAGCACAAGAGGGGGGAGGGGCAGAGGGAGAAGCAGGCTCCCTCCCTCCCAGCAGGGAGCCTGGTGCAGAGCTGGATCCCCGAACTCCAGGATCATGACCTAAGCCGAAGGCAGATGCTTAACCAAGTGAGCCACCCAGACGCTCCTAGTAATAACTTCCTAATGTCCTAAGAGCTATGCTTGACCCCCTAATTTGTGAATTTGTGAGCTGTCTAACTGGGATTAAGCAACCTGGGATCACACATTTCTGGCTTTGTGATCTTAATTCCTTAGGTGCGGACAGATTGTCACATGAAGGCTTAGGCTAAGCTGCGATACCAGGAGACTGGGAATTACCATGTGCTAACTGCTACCCTTGTGGCACTGGATCCCCAAACAATTTTTGAAGTCGGTCTTGTTTTCACTTTACAGACCTGAGGCTCAGAGCCTGCAGAATGTACCCAAAGCCTCCCAAGTATCTAAATTGGGATGAGAACCTAAACCCAACTGACTTCAGAGTCTGAACTCTGTTTATACTCTGTGCTCAAGTGTGGAGCTCCAGCTTTGTTTTTCTTCCCCTGGAGATAAAAATGTATATGAAACTGAGTGTGTAGCTCTGGATCTTCTAACTGATACATTTGGTAACAAACACTGATTGATGGATCGACAACCTGGAAGACAAAATTTTGGTGCTGTCCTAGCAAACAGCAACTGCTCTTACTTATTTTTTTTTTTAAGATTTTTATTTATTTGACAGAGAGAGATACAGCGAGAGAGGGAACACAAGCAGGGGGAGTGGAGAGGGAGAAGCAGGCCTCCTGCCGAGCAGGGAGCCCGATGCGGGACTCGATCCCAGGACCCTGAGATCATGACCTGAGCCAAAGGCAGACGCTTAACGACTGAGGCACCCAGGCGCCCCATTCTTACTTATTTTTTAAAAAGATTATTTATTTGAGAGAGAGAGAGAGTGCAAGAGTGCAGGGAGGGGGAGAGGGAGAGGGAAAGAAAATCTCAAGCAGACTCCCCACTGAGCATGGAGCCTGACGCAGGGCTTGATCTCAGGACCCGAGATCATGACATGAGCCAAAATCAAGAGTCAGATACTCAACCTACTGAGCCACCCAGGCGCTCCTTACTTATTTTTTTTTAGCAGACTTCAATTTTTGGAGCAGTTCTTGGTCCACAGAAAAAATGAGTGGAAAGTGAAGAGATTTCCCACATACTCCCTGCCCCCACACATGCATAACTTCCTCCATTACAACATCCCCTGTCAGACTGGTACATTTGTGCACATCATTATCATCCAAAGTCCATGGCTTACATTAGGGCTCACTCTTAGTGTTGTATATTCGATGGGTTTGAGAAAATGTATGACATGTATCCATCATTATTGTGTCATAAGAGTACAGTTGATACTTGAACAACATGGAGGTTAGGGTTGCCAACCCCCTCATGCAGTTGAAAATCAGCATAGAACTTTTAACTCCACAAAAACTTAACTACTAATAGCCTACTAGTGACTGGAAGTCTTACCAATAACATAGACAGTCGGGCGCCTGGGTGGCTCAGTTGGTTGGGCGACTGCCTTCGGCTCAGGTCATGATCCTGGAATCCCGGGATCGAGTCCCGCATCGGGCTCCCTGCTCGGCAGGGAGTCTGCTTCTCCCTCTGACCCTCCTCCCTCTCATGCTCTCTGTCTCTCATTCTCTCTGTCTCAAATAAATAAATAAAAAATCTTTAAAAAAAAAAAAAAAAAAAAAAAAAAAAAAAAAAATAACATAGACAGTCAATTAACACATGTTTTGTATATTACCTATATTATTTACTGTATTCTTACAGTAAAGTAAGCTAGAGAAAAGAAAATATTATTAAGAAAATCGTAAGAAAGAAGAAATGCATTTACCGTACTGTACTATATTTATTGGAAAAAATCCACATATAAAAAAATGGACCTGCACAGTTGAAACTCGTGTTGCTCAGGGGTCATCTGTAGTTTCACTGCCCTAAAATTCCTCTGTAACCTGCCTATTCATCCCTCTTTCCCCCTAACCCCTGGCAATCACAGATCATTTTACCGTCTCCTTAGTTTTGCCTTTTCCAGAATATCATATAGTTTGAATTATACAGTATGCAGCCTTTTCAGATTGCCTTCTTCCACTTAGTAATATGCACTTAAGGTGCCTCCATGTCTTTTCATGACCTGATAGCTCATTCCTTTTTAGCACTGCATAATATTCCATTGTCTGGATGTACCAGACAATGGTACCTACATTCACCTACTGAAGGACATCTTGGTTGCTTCCAAGTTTTGGCAATTATGAAGACAGCTGCTATAAACATCTGTGTGCTGGTTTTTGTATGAACATGTTTTCAATTCCTTTGGGTAATTACCAAGGATTGTGATTGCTAGAGTGTATGGGAGGGTATGTTTAGTTTTGTAAAAAACTGCCAAACTGTCTTCCAAAGTGGCTGCACCATTTTTCATTCCCAACAGTGATGAGTGAGAGTTCCTGTTACTCCCCATCCTTACTACCGTTTAGTGTTGTCAATGTTTTGGATTTTGGCCATTCTAATCGGTATATAGGTATCTTGTTATTTTAATTTGGATTTCCCTAATGACATGTGATGTTGAGCATCTTTTCATATGCTTATTTGCCATCTGTATATTGTCTTTGCTAAGGTGTTTGTTCAAATATTTTCCCCGTTTTTTAACCAAGTTGTTCATTTTTGTATTGTTGAGTTTTTTAAAGTTTATTTTTAATTGTGGTAAAATACACATGACAAAAATTGTACCATCTTAATCATTGAAGTGTTCAGTGTGTTAAGTACATTCACATTGTCGTGCAGTCGATCTCCAGAACTCTTTGCATCTTAGAAAACTGAAACCCTGTCCCTGTTAAACAACTCCCCTCTCCCTCTCCCCCCACCCCAGCCCCTGGAAACTGCCATTCTACATTGTATCTCTATGAATTTGTCTGCTCTAAGTTGTATTTCTAAAATACTATAAGAAATCCCTTTTTTAACACGAAATTTTTCATTTCCAAAATGGAATGAAAAATCAAAGCTCCAAATCTCTTACTTCCAAATGACCTACTCTAGAGATGTAACGGCCTTTGTGGTCTGCTCCTCACCGAGTGCTATGTTTCCAGCTCTGCCTGTCTCTGTGTGGTTCTCCCCAGGCTTCTTGCCTTGCTGGTCAAGGAACATATGAGGAAAAGGCAACAGGCAAAATACTACCAGTTGCTCCTGAATTCCTCGATGCCTACAAAGAAGAGCAAAAAAGGATGAAGAGTACATATCTTAAGACAAGCATAGTTAGGGTCTACTTGCTAGGTTTTTGACAAACACAAACCTAAATAAATACTGATGAGGGTGAATATTCACAGATAATGTTGGAAGCTGTCTCAAGACATGAGTCAATGGGACACAGTCTTTTAACTAACTTGTAAACACTTTACAAGGAAAGATAACTAAAGTACACATCTAAGGGGGGTTCTATCACCTACCTTGTTTTCTCACATTATATTTCATGTTACTTTTTTTCTCTTTTTTTAAAGATTTATTTATTTATTTTAGAGAGAGAGAACATGAGTGGGAGGGGCAGAGGAAGAGGGAGAGAGAATCTCAAGCAGACTCCCCACTGAGCGCAGAGCCCACTGCAGGGCTCAGTCTCAGGATCATGAAATCATGACCTGAACTGAAACCAAGAGTTGGACACTTAATTGATTGCACCACCCACGCACCCTTATTTCATGTTACGTTTTGATATCCAGGTTTAATATCTATTGAATGACACTGACTTCCTGGAAACTGTGCTGTTTTTATAGTAACAGCTCATTAAATGGGTAGTAACAATCATTCTTTTTTTTTTTTTTAAGATTTTATTTATTTATTTATTTAATTTAGAGAGAGAGCACAAGCCAGGGGAGGGGGAAGTAGGGGGAAAGAACCTCAAGCAGACTCCACACCGAGCGCACAGCCCGATGTGGAGCTCCATCTCATGATCCTGAGATTGTGACCTGAGCTGAAACGGAGAGCCAGTGGCTCAACCAACTGAGGCACCCAGGTGCCCCAGTAACAATCATTCTTATTTGCATAGATGGTTTTCACATTTGCATAGGATGTCCACATACATTACTTAGACTTGGTTCCCACAACAGCTTGGTGTGATAAGAAAAGCAGGTGGAGGTATATTCCATGTTCATTGTTATGGACACTACAGGCTAGAGCGGCAAAGGATTTGCTTATTTTCATATATTTAGTAAGTAGAAGAATCCAGATTCAAAGATAGTTCTCTAGGTTCTAAATCTGGTGGGTTTTCCACAAAATAAACATCACTATAAAACCCCTTAGGGCTAGGGCAATAATTTTAGTGTTATGGTCTAATTTGTATAATATGAATATGCCTTTTATGAAATAACCACAAATCATCAGAGATCCAAGTAATTTTTAATATGTCATGCAATATTTGGGACATACTTAATACTTTTAAAAGTATTTATTTTTTTATCTGAAATTCAAATTTAACTAGGCATCCCAAAATTTTTTTCCTAAACCTGGCCACTCTAATTCTTATGACATCAGTCGGATTCCCACCCTGTTTTATGTATTTCTACATCCCTGTATGGACTTGCATCTGTTTTTTTTTTTTTTTTTTCCACATTAAAATTCACATATGGTGGCTGCCTTGCTCTCCTCTTGCTGGGGTCCCATGTATGAGACCCATTTTTGAACAGTATTTGATGTAGATGGAACTTCTACTTTTATAACTCTGTCCCAACCATCAGATCTGTGCATCTAATTGCTTATTGACATCTCCACCTGGATGTGCAATGAACACCTCGAACTCAACCATCTAGCATAAGCTTAGCTTTCCCACAAAAACAAGCTCCTGCTGTCTCCCCTCTCAGTGAATGGTATCACCACCTAACCCTCAATCTTGTCATCTCCTTCTTGCTCACCTGCCCTCCACATACCACCAAGTACTACTGACACTCCAGTGAACAGAGTTCCAATCCATCCCACTTCTCCCCATTCTCACCATTGCTATCATACTTAGTCACCATCGCCCCTTGCCTGGACCACTCCAGCAACCTCCCCACTGATGCCCCTGTCTCCTCACCTTTCCTTCTCTTCCTCACCCCCGCCTCGGGCAGATGGGGAGATCATTTCAAAGTACAAGTTTGACCATGTGTCTGCTGGGCCATGAATTTTACTTCCCTCAGGACAACGTCCAAAAATCCTTAGCATGGTCTGCAAAGCCCTGAATAGCATGGCTCTGTGCTAGTCTTTCCAGATGCAACAGTGAACCAAATACAAGAGCTCTGTCCTCATGCTCCTTCCAACCTAGAGATGGGGACAGAAAATAAACAAGTAAACAAATATGAGTAATTGGATTGTGATTTGTGTTATGAAGGAAATGGACGAGGTGTCTTGACTGGGAAGGACAGGAGTAGTGACTATAGATAGGGTGGTGAGGGGAGGCCCCTCTGAGGAGGGAACAGGTGAGCCAAGACCTAAAGTATGAGACAAGAGCTAGTTCTATGCAGAGGGAAAGCATTGTGAAAGCCTGGAGGTGGGAAACAGGTTGGAGTTTCAGGAATGGAAAAGCCAGTGTCGCTGGAACAGAGAAAGCAAGGGGAAGGTGGTGCAAGATGAGCTGGGAAAGGTAGGCGGAGCCATGGGGAGTATGCTGGGTTTCATCCGGGTAACGTGTAATGCTCTGCGGAAGAGCTTTAGATGCAGTGGAGGGGCCTTGTCGGAGGCTGAGTGTGTGGGGAGCCCCCTGGGGAACCTGCAGTACTCCAGCAGAGATCCCCTGTGACACAGACATGGCAGTGAAGCTGGAGGGAGCAGGTGCATTTGAGGAGTGAAGTGACCGGCACAAAGCTAGAGGAGACCTACATCTCTAGACTCTCAGCTTGGGTCTTCAGTTTGTTTGACCAACAATTAAATCAAGGTGGTGATTTTAAGAGTCTTGAAGTTTTCCTTGCTTTTGACCACAATAGCTGTTAGAAGTGACCAAAAACCTGCACACGAGTCTGCCTATTTCACTCCTGGTAAGAGGCAGCAGGCTCTTGAAGAAGTCCTTGTTGTTGTACAGATGTGGCTGGTTTATGGCTGGAAACTGGAGACTAGGTCACTGGCATTCAGGGAGGCTGTGTGCATAGTGGTCCCTGCTCTCAGAGATGATGCTCTCTCTAGCTCTCCCATCAGACTACGAACAGGACTGTGTCAATTTTTCTTTCTTCTGTCTATTGAGATGACTGTATAGTTTCTGTGCTTTAGTGTCCTTTTTAAAAAATATTACATCAGTTGGGGCGCCTGGGTGGCTCAGTCATTTGAGCATCTGACTCTTGATCTCAGCTCAGGTCTTGATCTCAGGGTCTTGAGTTCAGGCCCCGAGTTGGGCTCCTTGCTGGATGTGGAGCCTATTTAAAAAGAAAAACAGAACAAAACCAAAAAACTTAAAAAAAAAAAAGATTACATCAATTGATTTTGGCATACTAAAATAACCTTGCATTCCCAGAATAAATCCCACCTGGTCATGATGTATAATCCTTTGTATATGTTACTGGATTTGGTTTGCTAGTCTTCTGTTTATATTTCTGCATTTTTATTCCTGAGAGATACTGATCTGTAGTTTTTCATTCTTGTAATATCTTTGTCCATTTTTGATATCTGTGTAATAATATGCCTTTTAAAATGAGATAGAAAATATTCTCTGCTCTTCTGTTTTTTGGAAAAGTTTGTGATGGAATGGTGTTAATTCTTTAAACATCTGGTAGGAATCACCAGTGAAGCCATCTTGGTCTGGGCTTTCCTTTGTGGGAAGTTTCTGGTTACTAACTCCATTTTATTATTTGTTATATGTCTAACAAGACTTTTTATCTCTTCTCGACTCAATTTTGGTAGTTGATGTCTTTCTGGGCATTTGTTTAGGTTACCTAATTTGTTGGCATAAAATTGTTCACAGTATTCCCCATGGTCCTTTTTACTTCTGTAAGATTGGTAAGGATTTCTCCTCTTCCCTTCCCCAATTTAGTAATTTAAGTCTTTTCTAACTTTTTCTTGGCCATTCTGGCTAAATTTATCAATTTGGTTGATCTTTCAAAGAACTAACTGGAGTTTGTTGATTTTTTTTTCCTATTGTTCTTCAATTTTGTATTTCAATTCTAATCTTTTTCATTGTTTTCATTCGTCTTGCTTAGGGTTTAGTTTGATCTTTTTTCTATTTTCTTAAAGTGGTATGTTATTGATTTGAGATCTTTCTTTTTTAAATTTTTTTAAAAAATTTATTTATTTGTTGAGAGAGAGCAAGTGAGCACAAGCAGGGGGAGCAGCAGGCAGAGGGAGAGGGAGAAGCAGGCTTCCCACTGAGCAAGGAGCCCGATGCGGGGCTTGATCCCAGGACCCTGGGATCATGGCCTGAGCTGAAGGCAGACGCCTAACCAACTGAGCCACCAGGCATCCCAAGAGCTTTCTTTTTTAAATAGGCAATTACGGCTACAAATTTTTCTCTGAGCACTGCCTTATCTGAATCCCATAAGTTTTGGCATCTTTTGTCTTCATTTTTGTTTATCTCAAAGTGCTTTCTAATTTTTCTTGTGATTTCTTCATTGGTTATTCATGAATATGTTTTTAAAATTTCCAGGTATTTGTGAATTTCCCTAATTTTTTTCTGTTCCTCATTTCTAACTTCATTTCATTGTAGTCAGTCATTTTATATGATTTTACTCCTTTTTAATGTTTTGATAGTTTTATGGCCTGGAACATGGTCTATCCTGAAGACCATTTCATTGACACTGAGAAAAATGCATATTCTGCTGTTGTTGAGGGAAGTGTTCTATGGATTGCTGTTAGGTCTAATTGCTTTATAATATTGTTTAAATTGTCCATTTCCTTGTTGATCTTCTGCCTAGTTATTTTATCCATTATTGATAGCAGGATATTGACATTTCCAACTGTTATAGTTTCATTGTCTATTTCTCCCTGCAGTTTGAGTTTTCCCTTCATGTATTTTTGGTGTTTGTTATTAGGTGCGTATGTTTATAATTATTATGTCCTCTAATGGTTTGACCCTTTAAAATTTTTTAAATGCCCCTTTTAAATCCTTTTAAATAACTTTTTTGTCTTCAAGATCATTTTGTCTAATATTATTATATCTCCTCCAGCTCTCTTTTGGGTACTCTTTGCACAGGATATCTCTTTCCATCCTTCAATTTCCAATTTATTTGTATATTTGAATCTGAAATGTGTCTCTTGTAGATCATGTTTTTTCTTTTTTCTATCTTTTTTGTTTTGTTTTGTTTTACTCCATATTGCCAGTCTGCCTTTTGATTGAAGGGCATTCACAGTTAATGTAATCACCAATTAGGTAAGATTTACATCTGCCATTTTGATATTTCTATGTGTCTTATATCTTATTTGTTCTTCTGTTTCTCTATTACTATCTTTTTTGTGTTAGATATTCTCTGGTACCATTCTCCAATACCATTTTAATTCCCTTGTTATTTATTTTACTCTACTTTCTTTTTTTTTAGATTTTATTTATTTATTTATTTGAGAGGAAGAGAGAGAGAGAAGGCGGGGGCGGAGGAAGAGCAGGGGGAGAGGGACAAGCAGACTCTGCACTGAGCACAGATCCTGATGCAGGCCTCAATCCCAGGACCCTGAGATCATGATCTGAGCCAAAACCAAGAGTTAGACGCTTAACTGACTGAGCCACCCAGGCACCTCTATTTTACTCTACTTTTTAAAAAGTTATTTTCTTAGTATTTTTCCTCATGATTATAATTATCATCGTAACACAGTCTAACTTGGATTAATACCAACTTAATTTTAATAGTATACAAAAACTTTGCTCCATTTTAGCTCTGTTCATCCCCCTCCTATTATTGTCATGCAACTTACATCTTTATACATTCTAAACCCATCAACATAGTTTTATAATTATTGCCTTATGCTGTTGTCTTTTGTTTTAGTTTTTTTGTTTCAAGTTTTTATTTAAATTCTAGTTAGTTAACATACAGGGTAATATTGGTTTCAGTTGTAGAATTTATTGATTCATCACTTACACATGACACCCAGTGCTCATCACAAGTGCCCTCCTTAATACCCATCACCCATTTAGCCCATCCCCCACCCACCTCTCTCCATCAACCCTCAGTTTGTTCTCTATAGTTAAGAGTCTTTTATGGTTTGCATCCCTCTCTTTTTTCCCCCTTCCCCTATGTTCATCTGTTTTATTTCTTAAATTCCACAAAAGAGTGAAATCATACAGTGTTTGTCTTTCTCTGACTGACTTACTCCACCGAGCTAAGTGAAATATTATGCATTTGTCTTTTTTTTCCTTTGAGAGAGAGAGAGCACACATATGCACATGGGAGTTGGGGAGGAGGGGCAGAGGGAGAGGGAGAGAGAAAATCTTAAGCAAGCTCCTTGCCCAGTGCAGAGCCCAACACAGGGCTTGATCTCAGGACCCTGAGATCATGACCTGAGCTGAAATCAAGAGTCAGACGCTTAATTGACTGAGCCACCCAGGCACCCCTCTGCAGTAATCTTTTTAAACCAGATAGCAAAATAAAATAGTTATAAGCAAAAATATATTTATGGGGCGCCTGGGTGGCTCAGATGGTTGGGCGTCTGCCTTCGGCTCATGTCGTAATCCCGGGGTCCTGGGATTGGGTCCCGCATCGGGCTCCCTGCTAGGCGGGGAGCCTGCTTCTCCCTCTGCCTCTGCCTCTCTCTCTCTCTCTGACTCTCATGAATAAATAAATAAAACATGAAAAAAAAAATATATATATTTATACTATCTTTCATATTTCCCTGCGTAGTTATCTTTACCAGTGCTTCTTATTTCTCTGTGTGGAACCAAGTCACTGTCTAGTGTCCTCTTATTTTAGTCTGAATGATTCCTTTTAGTTTTTCTGGTAGAGCAGGTCTGCTAGTGACGAGTTCTCTCATTTTTTGTTTATCTGTGATTATCTTAAGTTTTTCTTTTTTTTTAAGGATAGTGTCAGTGGCTATAAAATTCTTGGTTAGTAGTCTTTCTTTCAGCAGTTTGAATATGTCACCCACTGATTTCTGGCTTCCAGATGTCTGATGAGAAGTCAGCTGCTGTTCTTATTTAGGATCCATCGTGTGTAATGAGTTGCTTTTCTCTCGATGCTTTCAAAGTTCTCCTTCTCTTTGTCTTTCACCAGTTTTACTATGATGTGTCTAGATATAGCCATCTTTGAGTTTATCCTACTGGGTGTTCATTGAGCATGTATATGTAAAATAATGTTTTCAAAAGTTTGGAAAGTTTTTGGTCATTATTTCTTCACATATTCCTTCTTCCTCTCTCTCATTCTGCCCTCCTTCTGGGACTACCGTGATGTGTATGTTGCTACATCTGATGGTGTCACACAGGTTTCTGAGGCTTTATTTCTCCTCATACTTTTCTCTTTCTGTTCACCAGACTGGATAATCTCAATTGATTGATTGATGTACAAATTCTTTCTTCTGCCACTTCAGATATGCTATTGAGCCCCTCTAATGAATTTCTCATTTCAGTATACACTTTTCAACCCAGGATTTCTATTTGGTTCTTTTTAATAATTTCTGTCTCATTATTGATATTCTCTATTTGGTGAGACATTATTTTCTTACTTTAAGTCTTTAGACATGGTTTCCTTTAGTGATGTGAACATACTTATAATAGATGACTTAAAGTCCTTGTTTAGTAAATCCAGCATCTGGGCTTCCTTCAGTATAGTTTGTATTGATTGCTTTTCTCCTGTGCATGGACTATACTTTTTTTTTTTTGTATGTCTCACGAATTTTTTACAGAAACTAGATGTTTTAAATATTGAGTACCCAGATTTCCTTCTCCCTGGGATTTTTTGTTATTGTTGCTGTTCTTGCCACTTGCTTGTCTGGTGACTTTCCTGAATTAATTTACAAACCGTACATTCTTTGTCATTTGCGGCTACTGAAGTCTCTGCTCAGTTAGTTAGTGGTTGCATAATAATTGGAGAGATTTCCTCAAATGCACTGAAATAATAACTCTCCCAGCCTTTTATAAGGACCTCTGCCTATGTGTTGAGGCATGCCTTCCATACTCTAGCAGACCATTTACATCTCTGCCTTAGCTTTCACCCCCTGCTTGTACAAAGTCTCAGTGTCAGCCAGAGGTGAGAGATTAAGCCTTCTAAGCTCTTGCCTGGGCATATCCACAGCCCTGCACATGCGTGTGGCCTTCTAAATTCTCAGTCATATGTTACAGCTTTACAAAGCCCTCTGAAGACGTCTCATTCCCCAGCATTTCCTTTTAAGTTTTTTGTTCAGCATCTTGTTAGTCTTAACTGGTATCACTACCCCAAGCAGCTGCAATGTCAAACAATTGCCCCTGACTGTGTTTACAGATGCCCTAGGGATACAGCTGTTTGCACAGAATTTGCTCTGAATAAGGTCGAATAAAGACAAATTCTGAGAATGGAGCTTTGCTGAGAGCTTCCAGACAGGCTTCAAAATAAGAGTTTTCTAGGGGTGGGATTGGGGGAGTTCCAAACTCATTCTGCTCCTTCCTGAGGCTGCTAGGTTGCTGGTTTTCATGGTTACCAAGGTATAAACCTGTCATTTTCCAAGGCTACTATGGGGAGAGCAGTGAGTAGGAACAGAGCAAGTTGAAATGCCACAAACTCACTGTTCTTTACTGAGACTCAGTCATATTCCTTGAATAAATACTCCATGAATTGTTGCAAATCTTTGAGTAGTTTATGGAGTTCTGAAAAAGTTGTTTTTGACAAATTTTGCCAGTTTCTCATTGTCTTGATGGAGACTTTTTGGAAGGCCTTACTCTTGGACTACATTGGAGGTGCTTCTCCAATGCTGACCTTTTCAAAGGGCTTTTTAGAGATTGTACCTTAACTCACAGAGGAAATTGTAGTCATATGATGTTTCTTAGGCATCCTGGCAGTCCTCTGTGGGCAGCAGTTTTAGGAAGGGGATGCTTAGTGCCTCTGGGATCAGTTAAAAGTGTTAGATACTGGCTCAGTCAGTAGAGCGTGAGACTCTTGATCTCAGGGTCATGAGTTCAAGCCCCACATTTGGTGTAGAGCTTATTTAAATAAATAAGTAAGTAAATAAATAAATAAACAATAGCATTTTTTAACAACGAAAACAAAACAATAGCATTTTAAACAGCATTAGATAGTTATTGCACTTATTTTTCACACCCCCAGTAGGCTTTTATTACTTCCTTGCCGTTGCATATAGTCACTGAATGATTACAATTGATATTACCTGAATAATAAAAGATAATGGTTTACATATCCAAAGTAGATGAGTCAGTAAGAGGCAGAGTTTTAAAAACTGGTGGTAATGAAGTACAATGGGAAACGATTAAGAGTGAGTTTATGAGAGGAATCGTTTAAATATAAGATTATTCGAAGGTAATTAATCAGGGAGCCCAAACTTAGGGTCTGTTGGAAATGGGCTAATAGAGCATTATTTAGAAAAACACACCAGGGAATATTCTCTATTGACCTCTGGCTCTTGGAAACATATTGTTCTATTGATATACTAGTTATTCCCTTTCAAACTACCCCATGTTTGGCAACCTAACATCTCTACATGTTGTAAGCTGTAATTTATAAAGAAGGCAGCCATTTTGAGTAATCATATTGAGGTGTTTTTATGTGGAGCTTTTATACTCCATAGACTATTATGTGGACTTAGTGAAAAAGCTAGTAAGAATGAAAAGATTGCTTGGGTAAGATTGAAGCACTAACATTAAGTTGAATTTTTAAATGTTTGGTATCTGCTCATTAACAGTAAAGATGACCATTTCCTTTCAAATAGAATCTGAGAGCACAGTAGCAGACCGGGATAATTAATCTTATTTTTCTAGAGCATCCTGGTAAAAACAGTAAGAGTGATCACATTTTTTAGCAAGGTCCCATTTTACTTGAATTATTTTCCAAAGCAATAAAAAATCCACCCATCTTCCCACCAGACCCTAACAACAACAAAAAAAACAACAACCTATATTTCATAGGGTTAAAAGGTCAGCCTCACTGAGAAACATCAGTGGAATCTGCTGTCTCTCACTGTGACTGAGTCTGGTTTCAAATATATTATATAAAGGGTGAAAATAATGGTCTTTGGGTTCACTCAAGCTGGTCATTCTTCCTGAATTGAATAAAAGTCAGCAAATGCGGAAATTCATTTTCCATTCACCAGTGTCTCACTGTTCTATGCCGTTAGGAATGCAAATACTCTACAGCAATTTGCCAGTTTTAGAAGAGACCTTATAGTTAGTGATCCAGGTTTTCTTAAGGTATTTACCTGAAATTTGAGATGGACCTTCAGAAGAAACAGTCTACCAAGTGGCTCCAACAAAAATGCAAATTTCAGGCACATTTCAGATATATCACAAAGAACAGCCAAAAGGTCTGGCCCAAATGCTCCTTTGAAATCAGATTGACTTGTCTCTTTTCTGCTAAATGGAGCAATTGTGGGAAAAGGCAGTATCACATAGAAGAAGTAGAAGCTTTAGCTTGGTGGCTATGAGGAAACTGCTAAATAGGTTTGTTTTAAATCTTTTGAATTTTTTGTAATGTTACAATTTTAAGAAAAACCTGGCTGCTTTAAGAACTAAGAGTCAAGATTCTAACATTACATAAAGGGCAAGTGTATAAGGAAAGAGCCAGGCTGTGCTAATAATACTTTGAACACTGTTTCTCAAGGTGCACGGGTCACAGAACTGTATGAATCAGCCAGGATGCTTGTGAAAGTGCAGCTTCCTGGGGTCTTTCCCTGCCCTAATAAATTGAAATTTAGGACTTGGGATTTGAATTTTAAGTCAGAATTTTGTACACTGTAAAGTTTGAGAACCACCAAGAACTCCTATTTTCCACTTATAAGCAACTTAATATCCCAGTTAGCACAAGAGTTTAAAAACTAGCTTCTAGCAAAATATTAAACGTTTCTCTCCTTTCTTAACTATTATAACCTCTACTTGCCAGGATGTTTTTCTTTATGCAACTCTCACTTGGGGTCCTTTAAACTGTATTCCTAACTCTTGGCTGGTCTTCTCTATAAAAATGTTCATTCTTGGGGCACCTGGGTGGCTCAGTTGGTTGAGACTCCAACTCTTGGTTTCAGCTCAGATCTTGATCTCAGGGTTGTGGGATGGAGCCCTGCACTGAGCTCCCCGCTTAGCAGGGAGTCTGGTTGGGATTCTCTCTCCCCCTCCCCTTATACCCTGCCCCCTCAAATAAATAATCTTTTTTTAAAAAAAAAAAAAAAGGAAAAAATGTTCATTTCTCTGTGATTTTTTAGAACTTTTTTATTGTTCATTTGTCTTCTCAGACTAGAAGAAAAAGCAAACTTCATTTCTTGCTGTGCTTGATGCATGACAAAAGATAAGGGCAGTTCTAGAATCCCCTACAACTAGAGCTGGGAACATTTCTGTCTATGCTAATATTAAAAGGACAAGTAGCTAAGTACAGGTCCCTGGATCTCTCAATTACCCACATATAAACTGAGCTAAGTCACTACATCTAAACCAGTTCATCATCACACGTCATCTTTCACCTCATGGCAACCACCTTAAGTGTAGAGCTAAGGCACAGATCACTGCATCTGGGTGCCTGGGTGGCTCAGTCATTAAGCGTCTGCCTTCGGCTCAGGTCATGATCCCAGGGTTCTGGGATCGAGCCCCATATCGGGCTCCCTGCTCCGTGGGAAGCCTGCTTCTCCCTCTCCCACTCCCCCTGCTTGTGTTCCTTCTCTCGCTGTGTCCCTCTCTTGCAATGTCAAATAAATAAAATCTTAAAAAAAAAAAAAAAAGATCACTGGATCTTAAACATCCATAGGTATAGGAATAACCTGGGTTCATTCAAAATAGATATTCCTGGGCTCCAACCACCCAGCTTCTGATCAGTGACTATGGAGTAGGAGCCAGGAATCTGCCTTTATCAGGCACATCTCCCACCCCAGGTGATTCTAGAATCTGGACCCAACCTTTGGGCAAACTTTCATAGAGGAATTTAACTCCCACATTCAAGGGTAGCTTTGCAGCTCTTACCAAATTTAGCATTGAAAAATTGCAGTGGAGTAAAGAGAATCTACTTCACACACCCAATAGCCATCTGAGAACAGGTCTATGAGGAGAAATCAGGCACCCCTGCATCACAACACATGAAACTCACAGGACAAATGTGACCTGAGAGTCACAATTCCAGTGAGTTTAAATGAGATTTAGTGAAGCTTGTATCTCGCTGGTGATTGATATGTGTGATGAAGAAAGATGTACTTGACAAGTTGGATTTATTAGGACATTAATAAAAATCTGTGCTTAAATTTTTGGTGGGGTTTTTGACACAAGTAACTCTGCTCCTCCCCTTTGCCCCATACAACCTTCCAGGCCCCATTCCCAGACATGCTCACATCCACTATATTCACATGTGTACTTTCATATTTTGATAGTTCTAGATGCAAAATGAAAGATATTATTAAGAACTCTGAATTTAAGCAAGTGGAGATGGCTCTTCAGTAAATGTTTCTACTGCTCGTAAGAAACAGACCAGAACCCATAATCATTTATATTGCAAAAGTATATTTTGTCATTCAGTGAAGTCTAAAGAAACATTTGCTTTTTTTTTTTTTTTAGATTTTATCCATTTATTTGACACAGAGAGAGAGAGAGCACAAGCAGGGGGAGCAGCAGGTAGAGGGAGAGGGAGATGCAGGCTCCCCGAAGAGCAAGAAGCCCGATGCGGAGCTCGATCCCAGGACCTTGGGCTGAGCCAAAGGCAGTCGCTTAACCAACTGAGCCACCCAGGTACCCCGAAACATTGGCTTTTAAGTAAAATGCCAAAAAATTGGAAGATTTCTTGTCTGCTTGAGATTTTAATAGAGATGTAAAAAACAAGTAGTTGTATTTTCTTGAGGGGTTTTAATAAGAAGAGCTGGGTTATTTTCTTATCTTAGCCAGTCACTCAGTACCCATACACCAGGGGTCCTCGAGAGAGTCTGACATCCTCTGGAGGTATTAAACCATTTCCACACCATGCTCTCCTAGGCCCTGTCATGTGTGTTTTTGTCTGGTGCTCCCAGCATTTGGGTCTCACTCTTGATGAGGTATACATGCAAGCCTTAGGGGAGGCAGGGGGACCTGATATGGCCCCAACTGCGCTCAGATGGCCTCTTCCCATCCCAGATGTTGCCCTATGGTGCGGGTCCACTCTTTGGGGTGCAGATGTAAATAGTGGATGACAGCAGAGGCCAGACTCCCCAGCTCCAGGAAAATTCTGGAACAGACCTAGGACGTAAGGTTTTGGAGAAGAACACAAACAGGGTTGACACGGACACCTTTTGGCTGACAAGCTATTATTCCAACCTGTCCCAAAGCACTATTGTGTTGCAGTTTTTCAGTCACAGAGATGTCTGTGAACCTCTAGGTAGCATGATCATGAGGACTTTGGAAGTGCATGGTGTCTAGTAGTGGGAACTTGAAGTTAGCCCAGAAAATTCAGGTTTTGTTACATTTAATGATTCTGCATAAATAGTTCTTCTTGCTCAAATAGTTGTGAAAAAACACATGAACATTTTTGGAGAGAACTGGATAACTTGAAAACTCTCCCAGTACAAGATATCTTAAAATCATGAGTATGGAGTAGGATACAGCAAAGTAATGCGATCTGACAAAGTTAAGAGGTGGGTGCACAGATGTTTGCTGCTATAGTCCCTATTCTTTTAGTATGCGTAAAATATCCAGAATAAATAAATAAAACTCACATTTGTGAGAGCCTTTTCAAACTCATTGTGTAATCCACCTTATTGCCCCATATACGTTAGGGTTATCAAAAAACAGAAAATAACAAGTGTTGGTAAGGATGTGGAGGAATTGGAACCCCAGTGCACTGCGGTGGGAAAGTGAAATGGTGCAGTTGCTATGGAAAAGAGTATAGCAGTTCCTCAAAAAATTAAAAATAGGGGCGCCTGGGTGGCTCAGTCATTAAGCGTCTGCCTTTGGCTCGGGTCATGATCCCAGGGTCCTGGGATCGAGCCCCGCATTGGGCTCCCTGCTGGGCGGGAGGCCTGCTTCTCCCTCTCCCACTCCCCCTGCTTGTGTTCCCTCTCTCGCTGTGTCTCTCTCTGTCAAATAAATAAATAAAATCTTAAAAAAAAAAATTAAAAATAGAACTACTGTTTGATCCAGCAATTCTACTTCTGGGGATCTACCCAAAAGAATTTGAAAAAGGGTCTTAAAGAAATATCTGCACACTCATGTTCACAGCAGCATTATTCACGATAGCTAAAAGGTGGAAGCAAGCTAAATGTCCATCAGTGGGTGAATGGACAAAACAAAATGTGGTCTATGCCTACAATGAAATATTATTTAGCCCTAAAAAAGAAAGAAATCCTGTCACATGCTAAAAGATGGAGAAATAAGAGAAATAAGCCAGTCACAGAGGGACAAATACTGCATAATTCCACTTATATGAAGTACCTACAGTATTTCAACTCATAGAGACAGAAGGTGGAATGATGGTTGCCAAGGGCTGGGTCAAAGGGGGATGGGGATTATTGTTTAATGAGCACAGAATTTCATTTTTGCAAGATGGAAAGAGTTCTGGAGATTGCTCACACAACAATGTGAATGTACATAACACTACTGAGAACTGTATGCCTAAAAATGGGTAAGATGGTAAATTTTATGTGTATTTCATCACAACTTAAAATTATAATAAAATTTAAACCCACCTTAGATAGTCAATAAAATTATACTGGCTATTGGATGAATCCAAACTCTTCTCATCTGGGGATACAGAGCTCAAAACGGCAGACTTGAAACATGCCCTCCTTTCCCTACATAAAAATTTGGCTCCCGAGGTTAACTTTCCCAGCTATACTTTCCCAAATGAGTTTTCCCTTCCTAGAGAATTGCTTTTGATCAGTTCACTTGTGGAAGTTAACATTCCTGTCTTTGAAATGGGTCTTGTCTGGTGGTACCAGACCCACAACACTGCTTTGTCAACCATGTTCTCAGGACAAGAGCCTAGATGTCAGGGCTCAATCCAGAGCTCTTTATTCCAGAAGAAATATATCGTGATAACTACGCCTGCCTCTGAGAAGCTGCATGGGTGATTTTCCATCCTATCCTTTTTTAAGTGTACAATTCAGTAGTTTTAGTAGATTCACAAAATTGTACAACTATCACCACAGTCTGACTCCACAACATTTTCATCACCCCCAATGGAAACCCAAACCTATTACCAGTCACTCCACACTTCTTCTCACCCCAGGCCCTAGCAATCACTAATATATGTTCTGTCTCTATGGATTTACCTATTCTGGACGTTTTATATAATTGGACTCATACAACATGTGACCTTTTGTGACCTGTGTCTTTCACATATTTTCAGGTTTCATCCATATTATAGCATCTATCAGCACTTCATTCCTTTTTATGGCCAAATAATATTATTGCATGGATATATCACATCTCATTTATCTATGCATTTGTTAATGGGTATTGGGTTGTTTCTACTTTGGGGCAATTATTAGTAATGCTACTATAAACATCTGTTTACAAGTCTTAAAGTAGGCACATATTTTCAGTTCTATTGGGTCTGTATCTAGGAGTGGAATCAATGGGTGATATGTTAACTCTATGTGTAACCTTTTGAGGAACTGTCAAACTGTTTTACAAAGCAGTTGTACATTTTTCCATTCCTACCAGCAATGTGTGAGGATTCCAACTTCCTATCATCCTTATAGACACTTGTTACTGTTCATCATTTTGATTATAGTCATCCTAGCAGGTGTTGAAGTGGTATCTAGCAGTGGCCTTGATTTACAATTCCCTAATGAGTAATGCCATTGAGCATCTTTTCATGTGCTTATTGGCCATTTGTATACCTTCTTTGGAGAAATATCAAAAACTTTGCCTATTTTTTAATTAGGTTATTTGTCTTTTTATTATTGAGTCATAAATCTTCTTTATGTGTTCTGGTCACTAGTCTCTTATCAGATATATAATTTACAGGTGCCTCGGTGGCTCAGTTGGTAAAGCGTCTGCCTTCGGCTCAGGTCATGATCCCAGGGTCCTGGGATCGAGTCCCATACTGGGCTCCCTGCTCAGCAGGGAACCTGCTTCTCCCTCTCCCTCTGCTGCTCCCCCTGCTTGTGCTCTCTCTCTCCCTGACAAATAAATAAATAAGATCTTTTTAAGAAAATTTTTAAAAAAGAAAAATCCAGATTTGGGGGAATTCTATGGGTCAAATGACCCAAGTTTCTAAACAAATAAATTAGAAGAAAAAGAATGGGATCAGGAGTAACCTGCAGATTCAAAGAATTTTTAAATTGTCAAGATGAAATTACTGTGTCTGTGAATGGACACTTGGAAGAAAAAGTGACAAAGAAATGCAAATAAATGATTACTGTGAAAATCAGGAAAACCGTTACAATGGTGGAAGGGCTGTGATTGGCACAGGGCCCAGTGAGGGGCTTCTGGTGTGGCCGGCAAAATTCCATTTGTTGAGCTGGGTGCTGATTATAAGCATTCACCTTATCATAATTCACTAAGTCATATTTTGTAATGGCTTTCTCTATCAGTGTTTTATTTTATAATTTAAAAAGTTTTTTTTTTTAAAGGAACCTACGAGTACCTCATCAGAGCACGATGCCTCTGACAAGATAATTTCTTATGATCTATGATCTTTAAATTTCCTTACCAAACCTCTTTACTAAGTGACATCTGTATTCCCCACTGCATTAACATTTAAGAAGATTACACTCTGTTCGCTCTGAGGTACTGAGGAGCTCTATAAAGGAGAAAAAAGTTACTTTCCATCTTATCCTGCTGTCAGCCTGTGCATTTCGCTTTCAGGTGAATTTACTTTTGTATAGCTCACCCGTCTTGAAATGTGCTCGAGGAGACCTTGTTCTCAACCCTTTCTCTCCACTATTTCCAATGGAGCATGTCACTTTTTACATTTCTCTGTCTTGTAATGATAGAATGTTCTGCTGAAGACTCATGAAGATCACTGATTCCAGTCAACCCTCCTTAATATTCACTTCTGAGAACTGGGGGCCCTGAGAAGGACGGGACTGTTTGCCAAAAGTCATAGAAGTCAATTTGGAACAAGGCTGGGGCCAGAACTTTGATTTTCTAGTCCCACAGCTCTGTTTCTCTTCAAAAAACCTACATCCAGACCAGGGCAGATTTCAGGTAAACTGAGCTTCTCCCTTCTGGGTTGCCCATAATTTTCACCTTTGTTGTTAAGATTCATCTTTACTGTGCACCTTCATCCCCGTCTCCCATCCCCTTCAAGGAACTCCTGCCTTTGAGAAACTGTTTTTTTTTTTTTTTTTTTAAAGATTTTACTTATTTATTTGAGAGAGAGAGAGAAAGCACGAGCAAGGGGAGGAGGAGAGGCAGAGGGAGAGGGAGAAGCAGACTCCCTGCTGAGGAGGGAGCCCAACGAGGAGCTCAATCCCAGGACCCCAGGATCAAGACCTGAGCCAAAGGCAGATGCTTAATTGGCTGAGCCACCCAGGTGCCCCAAGCAAGTGTTTTGATAGTAATTTCAGTGATGCATTCATGCATTCTTTTGATTTCAATGGGTTTTATAGCATTGAGAAGGAGAAAACATCTATTTATGTGACCGACAGTATCACAGCATTATTAGTGGGAAATATGACTACCATAAGAATGCATGAGTAATATGCAATAAATACCTGCTGGATGCTCTTAAAGGGAAATTCACATACATTTGGGGATCCACGTGAAATTGTGCAACTAAAGTTTAAGTGTGATTTTTGGTGCCTCCACTCCTTTCGGTGGCCTTGGCCCCTTTTCCCCCTCCCCCCCCCCACCATATAGGCGGTCCTGAGCTCCTGTGCCCACACTGTGCAGTTGCTGTTCCCATGGGCCAGTCCCCACCGATGACAGGTACTTCCCATCCCGGTGCATCCTTCTTTTCCCTGAAGATTTAATCTGATATAATTCTTAATTTAAAAAGCCTTTTTTGGGGGCACCGGGGTGGCTCAGTCAGTTAAGCATCTGCCTTCAGCTCAGGTCATGATCCCAGGGTCCTGGGATGAGCCCAGCATAGGGCTCCCTGTTCAGCAGGGAGCCTGCCTCTCCCTCTCCCTCTGCTCCTCCCCCTGCTTGTGCTCTCTGTTCTCTCTCTGTCAAATAAATAAATAAAATATTTTTAAAAAGCCTTTTTTTCTGGCTGTTGAAATACATACCTATTATAAAATCTTGAAAAATACAAAGACCCACTATTAACACCCAACATGATTTTTTTGTTTATCAATGCCTGCCATTGCTTTCCTTCTGTTCTTTACTCCACTTTGCTCTGCTCTTTCCTTTTCCCACCTGTTCCCTTCTTTCCCCCACCTCTCTCCCTCTCTCTTTCTCTCTCTCTCTCCACACACACACATGCACATACTCAAATATAATTTTCAAAAATACTCTTAAGTTTAATACTATGACATGATGATAAATATATGTTTAGTCTACCCGCCTTCCTTTCCTGGTACACAGCTCCTAAAGCCCTTGAAATCTCCAAAATGTTAAGTGTCTTTTGTATGCTAATGAGATATGACTGGTGGCTGGTCTCCTGGATAGCCTCAGGATGGAGGCTGATAACAGGGGAATCAGCCTGGTGCTGAGAGCCTGGGAACTTTCAGCCCTACCCCTGGGAGGGGAGAGGGATTGGAGACCGGGCTAATCATCAATGGCTGTTGATTTTATCAGCCAGGCCTACATAATAGAGCCTCTGAAGTATGGGGTTTGGAGAGTTTCCAGGTTGGTGGAGGTGTGAGCTGGAGGGTGGCCCACCCAGAGAGGAGCGTGGAAACTCCATACTTGGTCCCATGTGTCTCTTCCATTTGGCTATTTCTGAGTTTTGTTTTTTAATTTAAATAAACTGGGAATCTAGTAAATAAACCTTTCCTGAATTCTGTGAATCTTTCTAGCAAATTATCAAAAGGAGTTGTAGGCACCTCCATTTTACACAATCGGTCAGAAGCACAGGCGACAAGCTGGACTGGCCATGGCCTTTGAAGTTGGGGTGGGGGCCAGTCTTGTGGGACAGAGCCCTTAATCTGCAGGGTCTGTGCTAACTCCAGGTAGATAGTGTCAAAATAGAATTGAGTTGTTAGACACCCAGCTGGTCTTGGAGAATTGGTCAGTGTGGGGAAAAACCTTTATTTCTTCATACAGATGTGCCTTGAGCATTTTCTACATTTGGTTAAGTAGTTTATTCTCAATTTGAGAGTACTGTGACCATTGCTATGCTTGATTTTTTCATGTTTTATTGCTACTTGTGGTTCGCTTATGTTTTGCTTTCAAACTACATTTTTGTTTATTTGTTTAACCTTGTTTAATACTGCTATGTGTTCAGGTCATCTATTTGTGTATGTATGTGTGTGTGGTAAAAGACATATGAAATTTAACCATCTTAACCGTTTTAAGTGCACAGTACAGCAGTGTTAGCTATATTACATTGTTATGTAATGGATCTCCAGAACTTCTTTATCTTTTAAAGTTGAAACTCTATACCCATTGATTGACCAACCCTCATTTCCCTCCCTTTTACCCCAGCCCCTGGTAACCACATTGCATTTTCTGTTCCTATAAGTGACCACTTTAGATAACTCAGTAAAGTGGAATCATGCCATATTTGTCTTTTTGCAATTAGCTTATTCCATTTAGTATAATGTCCTCAAGATAATATCCATGTTGTAGGATAACCGGGATTTCCTGCTTTTGTAAGGCTGAATCATGTTCATTATATGTGTATACCACATTTTATTGATCCAGTCATCTGTCAAGATGGACATTCAGGTTGCTTCCACCTCTTGGCTACTGTGAATAATGTAGTTCTATGTACATGGGAGTGGACATATCTCTGAGATCCTGGTTTTGATTCTTGTGGATATAGCCCCAGGAATGGGAATTTGACATCATATGGTCATCCTATTTTTAATTTTTTGAGGAATTCCCACTGTTTTTCATAGTGGCTGCACCATTTTACATTCCCACCAAGAGTGCACGAGGGTTCCAAGTTCTTCACAACTTCCTAGCACTTATTATTTTCAGGGTTTTTTTGGTAGTGGCCATACTCACAGGTATAAGGTGATACCTCATTGTGGTTTTGATTTGCATTTCTCTGATGATCAGTGATGTTGAGTGTCTTTTCATATGCTTTTTGGCCATTCATTTATCTTCTTGAGAGAAAGATCTATTCAAGTACTTTGTCCATATTTTAATTGGGCTATTGGATATTCAATGTTGAGTTGTAGGAGTTCTTTTTATATTCTGGACATTAACTTCTTTTCACTCTATTTATTGTTTCCTTTGTTGCACAGAAGTTTCCCCCCTCAGCTTTATCGAGATATAACTGACATATAATTTTGTGTAAGTTTAAGGTGTACAATGTGGTGATTTGACATATGTATGTATTGCAAAATGATTACCACAATAAGGTTAGTTGACATATTCATCATCATACAGTTACCATTTTTGTGCGTGATGAGAACTTTTAAAATCTGCTGTCATAGTAACTTTCAAGTATACAGTACAGTATTGTTAACTGTGGTCACCATGCTGTACATTAGATCTTCAAAACTTACTCAGCTTACAGCTGGAAGTACTCCTTGACCAACCATTTTTACCCATTTTCCCCACCCCCCCTGCCACTGGCAACCACCAATCTATTCTGTTTCTATGAGTTGTTCTGTTTTGTTTCTAAGATTCCACATATAAGTGAGATCATACAGTATTTGTCTTTCTCTGTCTGACTTATCTCACATAGCATAATGTCCTCAAGGTCCATTTATGTTGTCACAAATGGCAGGTTTTTCTTCTTTCTGTGGCTGATATATGTATGTATGTATGTATGTGTGTGTGTATATATATGTATATATATAATCTCACAGTTTCTTATCCATTCATATGTTGATCTGTTGATGGACACAGGTTATTTCTGTGCCTTGGCAATTATAAATAATGCTGTGATGAACATGGGGCTGCAGATATCTCTCTGAAATAGAGATTTCATTTCCTTCAGATATATACCCAAGTGGTATCACTAGGCCATATAGTACTTCTATTTCTAATTTTTTGAGGAACCTCCATACTGTTTTCCAAGGTGGCTGCACCAATTTACATTCTTACCGACAGTGCATGAGGGTTCCCTTTTCTCTACATCCTCACCAGCGTTTGCTATCTTTCATATTTTTTATAATAACCATCCTAATAGGTATGAGATGATATCCTGTTGTGATTTTAATTTGCACTTCCCTTAGGATTAGTGCTGTTGAGCGCCTTTTCATGAAATGTTGGCCATTCATATATCTTTAGAAAAATGTCTGTTTTTGTCTTTTGCTCATTTTGTAATCAGATTATTTGTGTTTTTTCTATTATATTATTTGTATATTAACCCCTTATCAGATTTTTGGTTTGCAAATATTCTCCCCATTACATAGGTTGCCTTTTCATTTTGTTGATTATTTCTTTTGCTGTGCAGAGACTTTTTAGTTTGATATAGTACCACTTGTTTGTTTTTACTTTTGTTGCTCGCACTTCAGGTGTCATATCTGGAAAATCATCATTAAGACCAATATCAAGGAGCTTTTCCTCTATGTTTTCTTCTAGGAATTTTATGGTTCAGATCTTACATTTAAGTCTTTAACCCATTTCAATTTAATTTTTGTGAGTTGCTTAGGATGGGGGTCCAGTTTCATTCTTTTGCCTATTAAAGATTACCTCTTCCCCATTGAGGATTCTTGGCTCCCTTGTCAAATACTTGTTGACTGCATATGCATGGGTTTGTTCCTGGGATCTTGATTCTGTTCCACTGGTCTGTGTGTCTGTTTTTATGATTTGTAATACAGTTTGAAATTAGGATGCACTTTGTGTGGCTCCATACTAACTTTAGGATTATATTTTCTATTTCTGTAAAATATGTCAAATTGGATAGGGATTGCATTGAATTGGCTTTGGTAGCATGGACATTTTTTTAAGATTTTATTTATTTATTTGCCAGAGAGAGAGAGAGAGCACAAGCAGGGGGAGCAGTAGGCAGAGGGAGAAGCAGACTCCCCGTTGAGCAGGGAGCCCAACACTGGACTCGATCCCAGGACCTCAGGATCACAATCTGATCCGAAGGCAGATGCTTAACCAAATGAGCCACCCAGGCATCCCTAGCGTAGACATTTTAACAATATTAATTCCAATGATCCATGAGCATGGGATATCTTTCCATTTATTTGTATCTTTTTCAATTTCTTTAATCAATGTCTTACATTTTTCAGGGTACAGGTCTTTCACTTCTTTGGTTAAATTGATTCCTAAGTCTCCCACTCCCCCTGCTTGTGTTCTGTCTCTTGCTGTGTCTCTCTCTCTGTCAAATAGATAAAATCTTTAAAAAAAAAAAAATTGATTCCTAAGTATTTTATTGTTTTTGATGCTGTCAAGAATGGGGATTATCTTCTTTGTTTCTTTTCAGGTAGTTTGTTGTTAGTATATGAAGGCACAACTGATTTGGGTATGTTGATTTTGTATCCTGCTGCTTTACTGAATTTGTTTATTAGTTCGTTCTTACAGTCTTTTGGTGAAGTCTTTAGGGTTCTCTGTATATGAGATCATCTATTCTGCAGAGACACTCTGTGATGAACATCTCAGAGAAATGGGTTCATTTATTCTCCAGATGAGATTCAAATGTTGTGTGTGGGGGGAAGAGAGGAAGGATTAGAGGAGGAATGAGATAAGATTTTCCTGTAGGAAAACCCACATGTATCTGTATGTGTATATATCTGTAATGGAGAAATTTCATCCCTTTTCATGGTTGTAGCATCCAGAACTGCCACTTCATTATTCTTGTAGGGGAAAAATAACAAAGGTGTTCCCCTTCTTCTGCATTTCCATTTTGTCACTTCTGGTTATTAACCGAGTAGGAGTTACTCTAAGTAGGGCTGATTTCAAGCACTTTTCAGTGATTACTTAGTCTGTTTCCTGCAGCCTTTCTAATCTCAGTGGCCTTAAATAATCCTGCTATATTAAAAAAGAACACACTGGAAATGAAACTCCCTCTCAGCTAAATTCTGCGTCAGCATGTCCACTACCTACCTGCTAATGATATTTTATTTTGCAGCATCAACTTACCACCTTCCTTACCCAAGTACCAGCCAATCACTTAAGGAATCTTTAGATTCTAGACTTCTAGAGTATAACCGGATTTGATAGAATCAAATTTGATTAACTAGTGGATAGAATCTAAATTTCAGTTTTCCAAAAAAAAGGGCATCCATATAGTTTTAAGCATATCTGCTGTTCTACTTAGCACTTACAGAAGTTTTAGGGCATTAAAAAAATTGCAGCAGTTTTTGGGTACAACTTTATACTGTAGTTATAGCACAAAAGCACACCACTAACAGTAGTGACCATGTGACAGTCATCCTCCATGTGACCTCCCCAGGTCACCTCTATACACAGCCTTAAGCAGGGACTGGAGTAAGGGCTCCTTTCTTGTATCACGGATCTCATCAAAGCACAGAATAAGTACAGCTCACTGACAACTTGCTTTATGAACACATATTCTCCTATGAAGGATTTCGTGCAAATCACTTCTGGCAAATTGAATTTAAATTTAAATTAGCTGCTGAAGTCCAAATTAAATATGACCTGGCTGGGTCAACAACTTTTCTGATTTCCATTGCATCTCTGCCACAGAAAGCTTTTCTGATAAAATCTAATGCTCCAGAAGAATCTTTACCCCCCAGAAGGTCTTGCTTTGATGTGAATTTTCTCCAAGACTTTAATGGCATTTCCATTAGGTAGTAAATGTTGACACAAAGAGCTGGACTCCTTCAGGTGCTAGAAATGCCCCCATCTAGATCTGGGCACAAAGCTGTTCTATAAAAATGTGTCCCATTTTGTTTGTTTTTCTTTTATCTGTACTCTCATTTTATTTTATTTTTTTAAAGATTTATTTATTTATTTTAGAGAGATAGTGCAAGGGGAGAGGGAGAGAGAGACTCCCCACTGAGCATGGAACCTGATGCGGGGCTCAATCCTAGGACCCCAAGATCATGACCTGAGCTGAAATCAAGAGTCAGATGCTTAACCGACTGAGCCACCCAGGAACCCTGTTCTCTCATTTCAAATTATTTATTTATTTATTTTGGCTAGAGTATTTTAGGGTTGGCATCTTATTATTTCACTGTAAACACTTTATTGTACATCTCTAAGAAATAAAGATTTTTTTAAAGATTTTATTTGTTTATTTGACAGAGAGAGACACAGCGAGAGAGGGAACACAAGCAGCGGGAGTGGGAGAGGGAGAAGCAGGCTCCTGGCAGAGCAGGGAGCTCGATGCGGGACTCGATCCCAGGACCCTGGGATCATGACCTGAGCCGAAGGCAGACACTTAATGACTGAGCCACACAGGCATCCCTCTAAGAAAAAAAGATTTAAAAGAAAATGCATAACCACAATGCCATTTTATTCCAGAAAAAAATTAACAGTGAAAAAAAAATTTTTTTACTATGTGTCGTGGATACTTCCATCTATAAGGGAAGAGAGAAAAACAGATAAACCGGGGCTAAAGTGGGAGAATGAGAGAGGAGGGGCCAGAAGGGGAATGCGGGGGAGAGAGGAGGTAGAGGAGGAAGAGGAGGGCTCTTCTGTGTACAGCTGCTTGACGTTAGCCTCTGAGCCTCACTTTTCTAAGTGGGAGATGAGTTCCTACTGCTTAGGGTTGCCCAGAAGATTAAATGAGACCATGCAGTATAGCACTTGGCCTAGTGCCTGCTGTAGGGTTCAATAGACGGTAACTATTATTATGAATTATATCTATCCTTCACAGTTTTAGAAAAAAAATTAAAAATTATAACCACCATTCTCAATTTATATTCTCTTTGAGCCATGTTTATAAAAACAAAAGCCTCTTGGCGATGTATCTGCTGGCACATAGGGAGAAGAAAGCAGGACATTGTCTCTTCCCTTGCCACCCCGAGCCACACACACAGGTCTTTTGACCTTGTACAGCTGTGCTGGGAGGCAGAGCTGTGGGGCCCGGGGCGGTGGAATGCATTGCCAGGCACTGTCCCATGAGATGAGCACTTTGCTGCCTTCTTATCCAGCAGCTGCATGAGTTCAGTGAGGAATCCGACCTGTCAATAATCTGGGGGCTCAGATGATGGACTGATTAATAAACTAATATTTATGAAACCTTCTTGACTAACATAACAAGGATCAAGACGTCAGACTCTACAACCAGACTCGGCTCAAATCCCACCTGCCACTTACATGTCATGGCTCTTGGGACCAGTTGTTTGACCTCTTTGGGCCTCCGTTTTTACATCTTTAAAATAAGGATAATAATGGCACATACCTCATGGATTATTATAAGAATTAAAGGAGTCAATTATACATAAAGTATCTGGCACTATATACCATGTTTGTCATTATTATTTTCTGTACTCCAGGCCCTGTGGTGATAGGGGGATACAAATGTACTTTTAATTATTTTTTTTTTAAGATTTTATTTATTTGAGAGAGAGAGAGAGAGTATGAGTGGGGGGGTGGGGCAGAGGAAGAAGCAGACTCCCTGCTGAGCAGGGAGCCCAATGTGGAGCTCAATCCCAGGACCCCGGAATTATCACCTGAGCCAAAGGCAGATGCCCAAGCAACTGAGCCACTTTTAATGATTTTATAAGAGAAATTATTCACATGAAACTGTTAGAGAGCAATATATAACAAGTTTGAGAATGTCCACTATATATGTAAATGCTAAGAAAATTCCAGTAGGGAAAGTCCACCTTAAGGTGAATAGTTTTGTTTTGTTGAATGGTATAATGATCAAATGGAACCTCTTTAGGGAAAGAGTTTGGTGTTTGACAAAAAGGATCAGTTGATTTCACTTCATGTTAAATTAAAGAGATCCTTCCTTGTTCCATCGGTCTGTAAAATCAAGAAGTGATTTGGTCTACCCAATTTTTAAATAGGTTTTGAGGAAAATACTTAAAGCAGGCATAAATCTACCCATCCTTACAAAACTTTCCCTTAAATATACATATAAGGGAAAGTGTTTTATATGTGCCTACATATGCGAGGATCTTGATCTTCATGGATAGACATTAGGCATAGAGACAATAGTTTCTGAGAAAGAAAAAACTATTCCTTTTTTTCTTTGTAAAGATTTGATTTATTCATTTGAGACACAGAGATACAGAGAGAGAGAGAGGGCATGAGCAGGGGGAGAGGCAGAGGGAGAGGGAGAAGCAGGCTCCCTGCTGAGCCAGGAGCCCGATGTGGGGTTTGATCCCGAAGGCAGATGCCTAACCATTTGAGCCACCCAGGTGCCCCAGGATTCCTTTTTTTTTCTTCAATCATTTATTCACTCATAGTGATGATGATAGGGACATATGGAATGCAAATAAAGTATGAGATAAAGGTCCTATCATTGATGAGCTAAGAGTCCAGTTGTCAAGGCAGAATTAATTGAGCCTCTGTCTAGATAACATAAAAACAGTACTTTGCACATAGGTGCTCAGAAACCTGTATTTTAATATTAATTTATTAGTTAATTAATGTGTTAAAATATTGATTGGCTTCCTCTGCCTACAGTCCTAATTTCTTCACCTGGCTCCAACCTACCTCTCCAGCTTCATTTCTATTTGCTCCCTGTCGTGAGCCCCCCAGCTTATAACCAAAGACTATGCCATACTCTGTACTTTGTGTTTTCTAGTCCTGTCTTCTAGAATGATCTTATCTCTGTTTTCTCTTCCTAATGAACTCATATTCATTATTTTTTTTTAAGATTTTGTTTATTTATTTGACACAGAGAGATACACAGCGAGAGAGAGAACACAAGCAGGGGGAGTGGGAGAGGGAGAAGCAGGCTTCCTGCAGAGCAGGGAGCCCGATGTGGGGCTCGATCCCAGCACCCTGGGATCATGACCTGAGCCGAAGGCAGATGCTTAACGACTGAGCCACCCAGGCGCCACCTCATATTCATTATTTTAAGAGCTTCTTCATTGTCATCTTCTCAGCTCAAACTTGCTTGCTCCCAGGTGGAAGCCACTGGTCTTTTGAGCTCCCACAAAATGTCATTCAAACCCCCATGACAGTATTATTGGCCTGTTTACAGTTTTTTTGCATGTTAACTTCTGCTCAGAGGCAGGAGCCACCCTGGGATCTCCAGCACCAAGCCCAGTGTAAGGGAGCATTATGGAAACTCAATAAATACATGTTGAGGAATGGAAAAAGCAATGGGTGGTATATGAAATCAGAGCTAAAAATAAGCCCACAGAGTATGTGTTGTAGGAGAATAGAAATGAAAAGGATAGAAGTGTAAAGAACATGCAAGCTCTCTGTTACAGGCTGGATTAGGTCTCCTCTCCCCCTCAAATTCATATGTTGAAGTCCAAATGCCCAGTATCTCAGAATGTGACTATATCTGGAGATAGGGTCTTTGAAGAGGTCATTAAGTTAAGGTGAGGTCATTAGGATGGGCCCTAATCCAATATGACTGGTGTCCTTATAAGAAAAGGGGATTAGGACATAGGCACACACAGAAGGAATGCACATAGTCTTTAGGCATAAAGAGAAGGTGGCCCATCTACGCCCCAAGGAAAGAGGCCTCAGAAGCAACCAACCCTGCTGACCCCTTAATTTTGAACTTGTAGCCTCTGGAACTGTGAGAAAATAGATTTCTGTTGTTTAAGCCCCCCAGTCTGTGGTTAACACCAATTAATAGAAATCTCCCATCTTTCATCTTTCATCTGCTAGACACCGGGAGTTATTTTTTCTCTAAACTCAACTTTTCTTTGTATATGAAAATGTGAGCCATTCCGCCATTGAAGTTGGTGGGAATCATGATGGATTTTTTGTTTCCTGTACTTCCTCTCACTTGGCTTGAGCAGTTGTGCAGCAGAGACCAGCCCTGTTGGTGGATAAGTTAGCAGTCAGTCAGCTAGTGGCATTCACAGAACAACACCCGCATTGTGTTTCACTGGGTCTAAGTACCAACAATTCAATAATTGTTCATTTCCAACATGGACTCTGCTGGTGCTGGGGCCCATAGAGTTGGCTCTCACTCTGGAGCAAATTTCACAAACAAGTTCAAGGTGAGGGCCATGTCCACTTTACAGAGATTCCACATTGCAGGTATAAAACCAAGGAGCTGCTAAAAGAAATGGGGATAGTAGGTAATCTTGTACAGAAAGAGACAACAAAAGAAAAATCTTGTTCCTAAATTCATTACAGATTCCAGATAAAGCAGATCAGGTGCATTTGAACAAATGTGGGAACCTGAATTCAAAAGGTAACCATGTGCTAAATGTCTGTGGGCCATTCTGAACATTTGAGGAATTGACTGATAGGATTTTAGTTGCATTTCCTCTCTGAAAACTATATTTCTGGGAACCTTCAGATTAGAAACAAACATGAAAGGAAGATAAAGGCAGAAAAAAAGGGGGAAGGGAGGGACTTTACGCTTGCCAGAGTAGTGGAGGGAATAAATAAAGCTTTCACAACTGTATCAGGGGAAGGAAATACTAGAAATTAAAGCAGATATATTAAGTAAAGGAGGAGAATGAAATATGAGATCACAAAATGGCTGGGTGCTCAGATGCTCCTTTGAAGTGTCCCTTTCACAACAAAATATTCTAAGGCCCTGGGTCTCTGTTCAGCCCCAGTTCCCTGGGTAATGACAGTGAAAATGTCCTATGTGCATAGCGACAATGAAAGCAGGATCCAGAGAGAGGAGCATTCATAATCAAAACCGCTACTGTGTAGTCCCAAGAAGCCAGGAAAATGGTTTGCCAAACTGAAAAAACCAACCTAAGGCCCCAGTAAGGAATAAAAGCAAAACTAAATGCGCTAGCTTTTGATTTAAGTAAGCTGGCTCTCTTGGAAAAAAACTAAAAACAAGTGATGTCAGTTCTGTGTTTCTGGAAATTCATAGAGAAAAATCATCCTCTCACCAAAGGTACTTCAATGCGGACTCCAGCATTTTTATATTAACATGTCTCTGAATTCCACATGAGAAATAGAAAAGCCCAATGATAATCTCTGTATGCACTTCCTTCCCTTTACTTTCAAAATTTTACTGAAGCTGTATATATATGTGGTAAAAAAAAAAAAAAAAAAAAAAAAAAAAAAGCAGTGAGTAGGGAAGAGGAAACATGTAGTCATTTCTGATTTAGACCTTTCGGCGGTAACTCTCATAACTCTATAAACAAGATGCATAAGTTGTTCATTGACTGATAACATTAATATATCAGTTCAGGTGGTATCTTTTCAATGTCTAGTATGAAAGAGGTTCATTTGCATTCTCCTTAGTTCTTCTCTCCTTTTTAACGACTGCTATGTTCAGTCCTTCTGTCGGGTTACCTTTGCACCTTTGTTTGTACCTAGAAAACCTCAATTTCTTGTTCCTTCAACATTGAACTTGACCACTCAGTGAGATGTCGCCTGTTGATATGTCAGAATAAAGGCCTCAGTTAATCATTCTGGATGCTTGGAGCTGAGGCGCTGCCTCTCTTGTTAGGCAAACCGTCTATGGGGAGTTTGCCTTTGGGGCAGGGACTTGCTTCCTGATGAGTTTGTGCAGACACTCACCCTTGGAGAGGGAAGTCTCCCTCCATGGTTCATTTAATTTCTCTTTAGAAGAGCCCTCCTGTTGGAGGTGGGGAGTAATGTCGGCTCCTCTCCAGTAACACACAGGACTAGGGGAGACGTGGGCTGTGGCTCTGTAGGCAGACTTCCAATTTGTTCCTGCTTTTCAGCACCTTCCCTTGTTCTTACTCTGTAAGCCCACTGGCCCCAAGCCCAGAGCTTCCCTGGGGCTTTGCCAGAAAGACTGGCTCCCACTTCCCACTCCCTCACTCCCTCACTCCCTCACTCCCTCACTCCCTCACTCCCTCACTCCCTCCTGTGAGTATTCTGGGCTGCAGTTTACTCCACTCAGAGTTTTTTGTCTTGTTTTGTTTTGTTTTTAGGATTTTATTTATTTGAGAGAGAGAGAGCACGAGCAGGGGAGGGGGAGGGGCAGAGAGAGAGGGAGAAGCAGACTCCTTGTTGAGCAGGGAGTCCGACTGGGGACTCTATCCCAGGACCCTGGGATCATGACCTGAGCCTAAGGCAGACGCTTAGCTGGCTGAGCCACCCGAGCACCCTTTCTCCACTCAATTTTAAGCAACAACATGCTAGCATTTGCTTTGCCTTCCAGAAATGTTTAAAATCTCTCTCCTGCCAATGACAATCCCCTCTCCAGTACATCTACATGATGTACTTGTCCTGAGTCAGCCGTCTTGAATTGGAGCTATAACCTATGGAGCCCTGAAAAAGAGAGCTCACATTATACACACCCTTTCGGAGCCTCTTTCCCCCCATTTAGCCATATGTTTTGAAGTATTTCCTACATCATTATTATCTTTTTAAATGTGCATAGTATTCCATTATATGGATAGACTGTAATTTACTTAATCAGCACCCCAAAACTGGGCATTTAGGTTGCTTGTAAATTTTACTCTAGTAAATTAATCTGCATTGAATATCTTTGTTAGTATCATTTGCAAACGTCGCTGACCATTTCCCAGGAATACATGTCTAGAAGTGAAATCACTACATCAAAGGGTTGCACATTTGTAAGACTTTTGATACACATTGCCAAATTCCTTTACAGAAAATTTATATCAAATTTCACTCCCATTCAATCCTAGTACTAATTTTCTTCCAACCGTAGATGTTATTATACTTTTAAACTCACAAATTTGATGGGCAAAAATGCCTTATTTTAATTGTTTGCTGACTTTGTTGTTAACTATGTAATTCTAGCTATAGGAGAATAATGGCACTCAGTTTCTTTCTTGTACTGGGGGCCCACAGAGGAAGTGGGGAGGAGTCAAAATTGGAGCATATAGAATCAGTGCAGCCATGTTCTGCTGGCTAAGCCTGCCTCTCCTAGAGCCCCCTCAGTTCTTCCAGGCTTGCGAGCAGTGGTCAAGGAGAGGGAACGAAGGGAGGAAGATGGGTCTAGATCAGACTTCATTCCCCTTTATCCGGTAGTATCTACAGGAATAAGGGAAAAGTGAGAACGAACCTGAGGAGTGGACTGCATCTTAGGGCCAGGACTGATGGAACTAGATCCCAACTCACTTAAGATTGAAGTAAGTCTGTGGGTCAACTGCACACTCTTGGACCTTCCTGAGCTTTTGTAGAGACTAAGTACTTCCCTTGAAATGCATTAGCCCTAAGATTTGTTACCCCTGATCTAGGCTTAAACTTTGCTAAGACAGAGAAAACGGTGGGAGAGAAACAAGGTTTGAGAATAAATTCCTATTTTTTGTTCGTCAAGCCTTTACTGAGCTCCTACCATGTGCCAAGCATTGTGCTAGATCCTGGGGACACAGAAATGAAATAAACACATTCTTGCTGGTGAGGTGCTTAAAAGCTATTTAAGGAATAAATATTTAATGTCTGATAATACAATGATAATTTGATAGCCCATAAAGCTAATTACACATAGGAAGGGCAAATCTTTCTGATCAATAACCAACTTGAGGTAAGGATGTGAAGAATTGAGTCAGCGAACACCGAGGCTTTTGGACCTCTGCTAAAGAATGAATACATTTGTATTATCTGTGATTATAACATAATTCTTGACTCTTTTATTAATAAGAATAAGAAAAGAGACTAGGGAAAAAAACATTTCTAATTCTGACAAAACAAACTATAATATCTTGCATCCCTTCCACCTTTATTGCTGTTATTTTAATTCAGGCACCCATTATTTTATCTCTCTAACATGGATCTTGCCCCCTTGGAAGCCATCCTTACATGGGGGCTGTATCAAATCTATCATTTTTTTCCTCTATCATTTGTGCTTTCTTTGTCTTATTCAGAACCCTCTTTCCTCAACCCCACTGTTATGCACATTCCATTTGCTTTAAAAGTTTTATTAAAGTTTCAGTTTTAAACATTTAATTATGTCTCCATTTGGCTAGAATTATTTTTATTTATGGTATAATTATTTCTACTAAGTTCTAATGCCATCTTGCCATGCACTAACTTATCAAATAAACATGGGTCCATTTTGGATTCTCCATTTATTTCGTTGGTCTAATCGTCTCTTTCTATCACCATACTGTTTTATTACTACAGCTTTATTGTAAATCTTAATTTCAAATAAGACAAGTCATACTCACTGCTTTTTCAAAGTTGTCTTTGGTCCTTTACTTTCTACATCCATTTTAAGAGCCTGTAAACTTCTTCAAAATATCCTGTTAGCCTTTTGATTGAAGTTGCACTGAATTTTATACTATTTGGGAGAAAATTGCCCTCTGTGTGATATTACGTCTTTCCATCCAGGAACATTGTAAATCTTACTGGGGTTTTTTTTTTTTTGGTCTTTTTAAATTAGGCTATCATTTTCTGTGAGTAATGACACCTGTCTCTTCCTATTCAATTTTTGTCTTTTTTTCCCTCTTCTCATCTTATTCTGCTGGCGAGATCACTTTTATAATTTTGAAAAGAAGTGGCGATAAGGTATCTTTGCTATTTTCTTTAAAGGGAAAACTCCTAATATTTTACCTTTAAATACAGTGTTTGCACTAGGCTTTTGATGGATGCCCTATATAAAATTCATCAACATTGCTCGTGTTCCTAGTTTGCTAACAGTTTTTATGGTGAAATCAGTGTTCAAATACTTTTGCTGCATTTAGTGAACCATGCTTTTTCTCCCCCTTTATCTCTTAATGAGGTGAATTGCATACAAATTTTCTAATATGAAGCTATTATTACAACTCCTACTTGGTCGTATCTTTTTTTTTACTGAACTATCGTTGGCACACGATGTTATGTTAATTTCACGTACACAGCCTAGTGATTCTGTGAGCTCTGCTCACAAGTGTAGTTCCCGTCTGTCACCATACACCACTATCACAATAATGATAGCTTTTTAAAATACATTTTTGAAATTTATTTGCTAATATCTTATTTCTGCTATTTTGCCTGCATGTTCCTAATCCAGAGCGACTCATGATTTTATCATTTATATTATCCTTGTTTGAAATTGTTATTCAGGTTTTATAAGATTTATCCAATTAATGGAAGAGCATTCTCACTTTTTCCATTCTCTAGATCATTTTTATATAAAGATTTTATTGATGTTTCTTAGAGAGAGAGAGAGAGAGCGTGTGTGCCCATGAGTGGGGGGAGGGGCACAGGCAAGGGAGAAGCTCAGTGGAGAGCCCATTGCAGAGCTCAATCCAAGGACCCTGAGATCAGGACCTGAGCCAAAGACAGAGGTTTAACCGACTGAGCTGCCCAGGCCCCCCTCTCTCGATCATTCTGAATTACTTAAGGATTACTGTCCTTGAAGACTTGCTAAGTGATAGTTCTTGGGTCTCATCTTCTATCACTTAGCCGCAACAGTGTAGATGGTTGGTTACACTTTTCTCCTTGGCCTCCAGGACGCTCTTATTTAAAGTAGCAGCGTTTCTACCTTTCTGTGTTCCTTTCCACTGTGCCTTCTTGCAGACCCGTGACCACCTTCATGGCAGGACACCAGTGAAGACAGGTTGGCTTCTCCTCTGGCACTGCAGACAAAGCCATATGGTTTGGCCAAAACATCTTCTACTCCCAAAGAAAACCTCCCCAGAACTTGTCAGGTCAGTGGGCTACTCTGTTCTTGTTGCTCCCACAGCACTTCATACCTCTGCAGCACTTACCATGCTGTGTTATAATTAACCGTACACATGTCTTATCTCCAAGCAGTATGTCAGTGCTAGCACACTGTGTCTTATCCATCTTCGCGATTTCCATGCCTGGCATTGCACCAGGCACCAAAAAAGGCAGGCGATGTTTGTTGAATAAATGAACTAAACGTTCTGATCCGTTAAACATGAATAGCTCATTACAGATCTAACATATGGTTTGCTGTCCTCCCAGTTTCTAACCAGGATGTTCCACTGCACCCTGCCATAGACGAATTTGTCCCATAAACAGGGGTCAGTTTTGGAGTCCTTATTTATTCCCTTGGTCTGATCGTCTCTGTTGTTGTTACCATACTGTTTTAATTACTGCAGCTTTATAGTAAGTGTCGATCCTACACACTGTTTTCTCACTTGTGATCTGCAGTCTCTCTCTGTTCCCTGTCTCCTTGGGCTGGGGGCTCAGACTCTCTCTGCAAGTTCTTCAGTGTCTAGTTGTGGTATCTGATCTTGGCGGCTCTTGCTCCCAATCCTCCCCCATGCATTTCCTCTCTTATGCTATTTCTGCTGCTCTGTCGCTAAGGTCTCCTCTTTATGGTTCAGATATCCTGAGTGCTTTCTAGAATTCTCCTCTTTTATAGTGAGTTCATTCTCACAGATGCCGCCTAACAGGATGGGCTACTAACTGTGATGACATACAGACAAGGAAGTCTGACTTCTTGGAGGCCTGGGTGCCTGGGGACGGCATCTCCCAGGAAGCAGGACAGATGCTGTCTCTGAGGTCCTTCCTGGTTCTCGTCCCTAATGTGTTCCTGGAACGCTCCTGCAGAGGTCATCTGGACCACATCCATTTTGAGTTTTAGTTTTGTAAGCCAATTTGTGCATATACCAAAACATTTTTACCTCAATTATTGCATATTTTAGGCAAAAGTTATTTTGGTTCAAACCATTGTTAATGGTGACATCAACTCTTTTTTTTTTTAAGTGAGTGTTTAATAAATTACTTCTGTAAAGTAACTCTGTCATCTTTTTAAGTAAAACAAGAAAATAAAGCAAATTATATAAACACCAGCTCAAGGATGGAGGATGTGTTCTAAGTTTGCAAAGCATTCTCTGCGGTTATGGGTTTGATCTTTCATGCAGATGGCTTGAGTCATGAAAACGTTTTCTACGTGCCTGAATGTGGAAGAATAATTTAACTTCTCACAGGGCTCACTTGAGAAGCGCACAGTTCATATGGGGCAAATGTAGACTTAGGTTAGGTTTTCTGATTCAGATGTGCTACAAGACTAGCATGGTCTCCAGAAATAGCTTTTGGACTGGAATAGCTTTTGAACCGCTAGTCAGTTCCTTGAAAGTCTACAAAAGGATGATTGTTGTTCCTCTTTCTGGTGGTCTGTCGAATCTGATCGTGAATTTTCCTCATTGCTCCCTCAGTGCTGGAACTGACTGGAAAGTAATATGCGAGGATATGGAAGGTAATTCAGTGTGTGTGTGTGTGTGTGTGTGTGTTTATGTAGCAAGTCAGTGCTTTACCTCAACACAGGAATATAGTACTTTTACGTCAGGAGACCATTTAGTGAACAGAAAAGAAGGAACAGCACACACTGGGGCCGGGGCCTCCCTCCAGTCCCCCCTCCTGGTGCATCAGGCTGCTACACTGCTTGAAGAACACTGCTACATCAGTCGCATTTTTATGTTTTAGATTCACACGATTTCTTTCATTTTTGATTTCTCCTTTTGGGGAAGCCACTCAAGATTAGTTATACTTTTCTTGGTTTGCTTTTGAGCCCAGCCCAGGTTGGGTCCTGGAGACTGACCAAGAAGTTTCTAGAGACATTCTCTCAGGGGCGAAGGTAGACATTTTGCCATGTAGGACATGGAAAAGGAAATGATCATGAAGGTCCTCTTGGTCTGCACTTTGGGTATGGTAAAAATCAATAAGTACATTTTTTAAAAGACACTTGAGAATTTTTCTCATCGAAAATACCGCAGAGCAACAAACTTAATTTCAAATATGAGATAGGTCGATCCGGTACCTCTCCTAGTAGTGATCATGGCACTGGTGACAGGAAACTAAATTCCCTGAGTGTAGAATCATTACCAAATACACATCATATGTGTCCCATTCATTCTGTCTTGGCCCTCAGGCTTCAGTGGGCACCTGGGGGCTTGTAAATGGCAGAATGCCGGCCCCGGCCCCCACGGGTTCCAAGTCAGTGGGTCTGGGGTGGGGCCTGGGCATTTGCATTTTCAAGTTCATATTGTTGCTGGTGATGCTGCCTTGGGGACCAGACCTTGGGAAGCACTGTGTTCATCTGTTTCTTGAGAGGAGGGGCCACACTGTGGTCTTACCCATCTCTAGCCCTTGGCCTAGTGCCCGGCACATAATTACCTCTCGATAACTGACAATATAGCAACATTACCGAGAACTTTTATTTGGAATTCACCATGCACTAGTCCCACATTAAGAACGTTACAAGGATTCTCATCTAATTCTCACGGTTCCATCGGGGATATTCCAACCTATATTCCCATTTTACAGAGAGAGCCATGGAGACTTGGAGAGAGAACGGTTAAGTCACTAGCCTACAGTCACATGGCCAGTGTGTGGTGGGGCTAGGAAAGATGTTGGGGTGGGGGTTGAGTTGAAACACTAAGAGCCTTAAGTAGTGTTCTCTTTTTTTGTGATCATTTTCAAGTTCTTTTTTTTTTCTTTTTTTTTAAATACCTTATTTATTTATTTGAGAGAGCGAGAGAGAGCACATGAGATGGGGGGAGGGTCAGAGGGAGAAGCAGACTCCCTGCTGAGCAGGGAGCCCGACGCGGGACTCGATCCCGGGACTCCAGGATCATGACCTGAGCCAAAGGCAGTCGCTTAACCAACTGAGCCACCCAGGTGCCCCATTTTCAAGTTCTTATCAAATCCCTGACAAAGATAAACCCAGAACTATTTTAAAAGAAGATAATTCTATTCAAATTCAACAGAAAAGCTCTCAAATTGATATCAAAAGAGAAAAAAATATTGACCAAATTTGCCTTTGCAAATACTCATTTTTTTTCTCAGCAGCTGCTAGACATTTTCTCATGGACCCAGACGTCTAGGAAATCACCTTTGTGGGCCATTTATCAGAACCTCTTCTAAAGACTCCTTTTGCTCCAACTGCGGTGAAGGTCATGATAACCTTTGCTTGGTGTGAGCAGCTGTCACTAGAAAAAGGTCCTTCAAAAGCAACCGATGAGTCACTCAGAAAAACAGAACCTCTTTGCAAGGTTTTCCCAGTCTGTGCCTTCTCATTCAGCCAAGAATCTGAATTTGTCCCTATTGTGGAGTCTTATCTCCTGTCTTCACTATAAATAGTTCTCCTGAGATCTGAACCACCACCAACTGGTCAGAGCTGGGGAAGGCGACCTCAAAAGCCCAAGACAACTTGGGCTTGCAGGGCAGATAAACTACCTCTCTGTGTCACTAGAAGAACGCTCTGAGAAACTGTCCTGCTGGGAAATACCAGGGTGTTTAGACAGAATTCCCTTTAGCATGATGAGTATGGATCAAATGCCCAAGTTCTCTTTCAACAGCTTGTTAGTCTCTTACTTATTTCCCCCTCCAACATAGCAACTAGAAACAATCACCAAATGGCCCCTTGTTCTGTTGATTTGTTTATTCCAGCTGTCTTTAGTGGGAAACTGATCAGATCCAACCCTGCTGTAATCTGTAGCTGGCCCTAAGGCAGTTGGGAACGCTAGCCTCCGTCTGTTCCTCCCTCCCCACAAACTCCTGGGATTCTGTCTGTTCCTCCTTTGTAAAAGTCAGGCTTCTACTTTTCCACTGTTTAATTTCCTAGTTAATGATTGTCAAGAAATTGGTGTGTGATGGCAAGGAAACTTTGCAGAATGCAAAGAGCTTCTTGCCTTTGCAGATGAGACCTCCAGGTGAGTCGCCTAGGTTACTCACTTTGGTCCTGTTTTTATTTAGACTCTGGGAAGATTTATGGTATAAGTGGTTTTTCCTTGCCTTTGTCCCTACTATGCAGAGCCGCAGTAGGAGCCTCAAGGAAAGTAAATGAAGTTTATGTACATTTTCTACATGTAGAACATGGTCTTTGGGGTCAGACTGGATTCAGACTCTGGCTCTGCTGCTAATTACTATATTGTTCTCTGCCTCAGTTTGCCCACCTGTAAAATGGGGATCATAGTAGTACTCAGTTCCTAGGGTTCCACGAGGAGTGTTAATGCTTATGAAGTGCTTAGACAGATTCTGACCTAAATACTCCATAAATGCTTGTTATTATTACTACAAATGCTTGAAATCAGAATCAAAGTATCAGCTAGAAAAACTGCGTATTTAGGAGCTGAAGGGACTACCCAGCTCCCGTGTCCTGGAATCCTTGCCCACCGGGCATTTAGAGTTTAATAGGAGAGACAGGACCAAACGTGTAATGAGAGAAAGTTCACTGAGTTCTTCCTAGCGATGGGAATTAGGTGCTGCCCCGTCCTGAAAATGAGTGACACTGACTGTGGGAACCTTCCTGGGGCCGAAAATTGCAAGATAACAAATGATAAAGAGGAAGTAGGAGTCGTTCTCCCGCACCTGGTTTTTTTGCTTTTTTAATTTATTTTATTTTATTTTTAAAAAATTACAAAAGCAATGAAGGCCCCCTGGGGAAAGTTTAAAACAGAAAATAAGTCACTTAAAACTCCTCCACCCAGAGATAACCATTGTTAATTCCTTAACAAATTTCCTGTTCGGGCTTTTGAGATAACTGGGGCAAATTAGTTATGGGAAAGGAAGGCTCCAGTGCCAGTGCCCCTGAGATACATCCCCCAGCCGCCGGCCACCGCCCTGGGTGCGGTGGGATGCGCTTGTGGCTCGGGATCCTGGGCGGACGGGCGGGGCCGCACCAGCGCGCCTGCGCGGAGGGGTGGGATGTGTCAGAATTGTCACCAATTACAACCAATCTCCTTTGCCGAGCACAACCTGCTGAGGCGGAGTCATCTTAGCATCAGATCACCTGTACCTTCACCAAAGAAAGCAGTTATCTGAGTTCTTAGAAAATAGCCAATGATAAACAGGGCTTTGGTTTTTAAGAAATTGGCGGGGGGGAGTTAAATTTGGGGGTATTTTATCTATGCTGCGGCAGAATCTCTTTCTCATTCCCCATCTATAGGCTTAGGAGGACCACGACCACTCTTTTCTCTAAGTTACAGACTACCAGGAGGGGCGGGCTGTGGAAAGCCCTCTCGGAATCCGGTCTAGACCAACAGCCCCTATTTAGGTCTGAAATAACAGAAAGACGAGGGGCGTAGGAAATGCTGGGCCCTGCCTTTCCAGTGCAGCAGCTGGATATCTGATCTTCTCCCCTCTTAGGCTGTGCTTTTTCATAGACTCTGCTGAAAATGGCAGTCCTGGGAGTGGATTGTTCAAAGTCTAACAATATTGGGCACTCAACCTCCTCAAAAGCTAAATAAACTATTTGACTAAACTTCCCCAGTTTTGTTTGGTTGTTTTGTATTGTATACATCGTACTTTGTCCCCTGAAACAAACAAGAGGGTGTTTACTCCAATTTTTGCCTTTTTTATTTGCATCTTTATATAATCACTGGTTGGCCCATTTTGTTAGTTTCTAACATTTTATACAGACTTGTCCAAATGTTTGCAGTGGGACCAGATGTTACTAGAATGTTATCACTTTTTTTTTTTTCTTTCTCATCCCAGCCTGTCTGCCCAGGTTTGTAAGAGTGAGTCCCTCATTGGGGCCAAGGATCTGAAAGGAATTGAAACTCATAGTGCAAGAAAGGGTGGGGGCAAAGGGAGGTCTTAGAGGATCTCTCCACCCTATGCCCCATATGACTCCACTGTCTCCTTCTTCCTCCTCCCTTCCTGCGTCCACTGTAAGGCTCCTCCCGGTTTTTGCTCGTAGCTTGAGCTTGCACAGTGTGTAGAGGTGGCCACAAAGGTATTGGCTCTGGGGCTGGTGTTTGATGGCTCAGAACCTACCTCTTCTGGAATCTTCAAGAGAAGTCTGTAGGCTCCAGATGAGGGAGCTGCTTCCTCTAACAGAAGTGGGGAGACAGGACCCTTGATGCAGAGTAGGGAAACATCCTCTCATTCCTAATGAGAGTCTCCTCATTGCTCTGGGAAAAGAAAATTGGAAGGGATATTTGGAGCCTCAGGATCCAGGGAAGGGGCAGAAGGAGACAGGGGTGAGAGGAAGAGTGGTTTCCCTGTTTAACAGAAGCTGGTGAGTGATCAGGTTAGGAAAGGGGGGAGGAGTGTCTCCTTTTCATTTCTCCTTCAGCACAGATAAAGAATGTAAATGATCCCTGGAGGGCGGCACATGGAGCAACCAACTTTCTCCCATACTTTGTAATGGTTACCAGTTAGACATCCAGTAGGTTTAAGGTCCTCCCAGATGAATTAATTATCAGGGAATTTCTTCCTCATATGTGGCCAGGATCTTCAAGAGTCAAGGGATGGGAGTTTTTCCTGCTGGGAGGAGGAAGGGAGAGAGAGGTCATTTTGGAGATGAGGAACAAGGAAGAAGGCAGAAGTGCTTTGGGCTACCTAAGGGAAAGGTGCCAGAAGGCAGGAGAAGGACACGGGAAGCCCAGCACTGTTCTTGAAAATAACAGATGCTCAATAAACATCTGGTCAATTAATTGGCAGAGTCAATAAAGGATGAGTAAGAGGTGAAAGGGAGCCCACTCTGGAATGTGGATTTCACATGCTCGCTTTTCCCAGAGAGGAATGTCCCCGCAGCTGGGAGCAACCATCTAGTTCTGCTTGAGGCCCACCCTGTGGTTCCTGGAGAGGCAGGGATAGAGCAGGTGCCCTGTCTCGGGCAGATGACAGTCTTGCACCTTCCCCTCTGACCCAGCCTAGAAATGACAGGAGGGCATCCTTCCCTCCACCCCGGGTCTATTGTAAGATCCTGCTGCAATTCTGCCCCCTTCTCTGCCCTCTTGTGCTGCAGGGGCTGCCTTGAGGGGTGAGGCAGTGGGGGGCAGGTCAGGAGGGCCGTGAGGAGGTCAGGAGCTTTTGCTGCTGTGAGTGGGTCTGGGAGAGGCATCTAGAGGTGGATGCAGCCTAGAGCCTCTGAAACACTTTGTCACAGCATTAAATTAACTAGAAACAGAGGGGCTTGAGGTCAGATCTTGGTCTCATGACTGCCATGCTCTAAGCAGCTGGGGACACTGACAGATTACTCCTCCATAAATGTTGGACTTGAGTCATTGTCTAAAGCTGGTGACAGTGTTCATTCTGGAGTTTCCCTGGACAGGAACAGGGGACGGGGGGCAAAAAATAGACTTATTATTTTTATTATTAATTTGGCAGCTCTTCACTAATCTGTACCACGAAGCTTCTCTCTCTCTCGAGATTCTAATAGGAAGACCAGAGGTTATGAAGCCAAACAGAAATGGGTTGGAATGCCGGCACTTCCATTATCTCTTACCCGTGGCCTTGGGAAAATCCCCAACTCACCTGAGACTCAGTTCCAGGATCTGTAAAGTTAGTAATGCTTACTTCATTGTGTTGTTTGACGATTTAATTAAATAATACTCAAGTCGCAGTAGAAATGCTAGTCATGTCATGGCAGGAAAGAAGGACACTTGAGAATGTTTCATAATGGAGTTATTTACAAAGGTGGAGGGAAGCCTACCCAGGCCAGTAACAGCGGGGACACCATCTCCAGGCCAGAGGAGGGACCTGAGAGGTCATTGCCAGAAGCTGCAGGCAGAGAGGGATGCCTTGTAGGTGCTGTGACCTTTAGTCAAGGGCAGCCAGCCCACAGCGCCTCCAACCTGACCTCATCCCTTCCCTCCCTCCCTCCTTCCAGTCTGGGCTGTGCTCCCATCATGCAAACCCAACCAGAAGCCCGAGGGCTTAGAGTCCCTGAATGTCGTCCATATAGGCCAGCCATTAGAGACACAGCAGGCTGGAGAAGGGGAAACTGTAGGTGAACCCAGGAAGGAAACAGAAGATATCCAGCACAAGAAGGGTTCAAGAAATGAAAGCCACTGTGACAAGTCCCTTCAAGTTCAGTTTAGACCCCTTTACACCCGTTTTCCAAAAAAGCCTTAGTCAATCCCCGCACATACAGGATGTGCCTGCCAATCAGTGTTTGCTGAACAGTAGTTAGGTTCCGGAAAGGACATAAAATATTGACTTGTGAGCAAACATAACGTTTGCATTGAATGTAATGTTAAAGCATGATGATTTAAATTGCACATCACAGATGGAGATAAAACAGAAAAGCATCAAGTCTGTCATGGCTTTATTCATTCCTTCCTTTTCATTCTGAGTTGAGTTTGCATCCAAGTACTTCTTCCTCTCTTGGTAATATGACAGTGTAATTAACTGACAGCACTTAAATAAATGGCTGTAAATTGCTTTGTAGTCAGAGGGCTAACCCCTGCTGCACATGGTCTCTGGTGTCTGGGATTCTCTTTGAAGTTGTAGGGGGAGGTTCTGGATGGACGGAACCTCTAACAGATCAGTTGCAAACTCTAGGGTCCTGGGGTGTCAGAAGAATAAAATGCCCCTCAACAGGCAACACTGTAGGGGTCCATTCCAGACAGGTAGCCTTGACTATAGAATTGGCAACTCCTCAATGGTCAATTGGGCATTTTTCCCATGCTCTGGGAAGTGATCTACATATGTGCACTTGTCGAGCCCTTAGATCTACATATGTGCCCTTGTTGAGCCCTGGAGAGGAAATGACATCCGGGGCCTGTTCTGACCTCTGCCTCTGCCTGTTCTGTTCCCTGGGAACTTACCTAACCTGCTCTGTAAAGATTTCAAAATATTTTAAAGCATCGACTTAAATTGATTCTAACCTCAATGCTTGGTCAGATTTTCCTGGTTTCTGGGTAGCTGTTTGAAGGGAGGAATAAAGCCGAGTGGTAACTCAATAGTGGGGCAGAGCAATCAGGAGGGTCCCTTGGGTGCTGCTCAGGCCTCAGGTAGCTTATGACCAATGAGCCTGTTCTTCCCTGTCCCAAACTAAGGTTTTACAAACTAGCTGGTCCCTGGTCCAGGAATCTGCACTCTTAAAGCTCCCCGTTGATGTGGACCTACAGCTTGTTTTGGAAACAGGATCTCTGGGAGTGAAAGAAGCGCAAAAAATTAAAAAAAAAAAAAAAAGTATTCAAGGAGGATTTAAGCATCAAAATGTCCTACCTTCTAAGAACCTGCTTACTTCCCACTAAAAACATAAACTAAAGGCTAGCCTTTAGTTTACCTTATTTCTGGAATGATTAATTTTGTGCTTACCTTTCCAATACAATGACATTTTTACTTTATGCATTGATCTTTAAAACCTGGTAGGAAAACAAGTGATCTAAACACTTTTTTTACCTTTTCTGCCAGCCAAAATCAAATCATATTCTTTTTTTTTTTTTTAAGATTTTATTTATATATTTGAGACAGAGAGAGCACAAGTGGGAAGGAGGGCCAGAGGGAGAGGGAGAAGCAGACTCCCCACTAAGCAGGGAGCCCAACATGGGGCTCGATCCCAGGACCCTGAGATCACGACCTGAGCCAAGGCAGACTCTTAAACGATGGAGCCACCCAGGTGCCCCCAAATCATATTCTTTATTTAGGATAATGAATAAATGGTTACAGTAAAGTTTCAGTAGCGCAACCATCTAATGTGACTGCTGCAGATTCTGTGCTAACTCAATACCAGGGTGGCAGCAACCCCCTTTCGTGTCACCCCGAGGCCTCCAGCCATCCATCTACTGAAACCCTCTAACAACCATTTATGTTATTTTTTTTTTAAGATTTTTTATTTATTTATTTGAGAGAGAGAGAATGAGAGAGAGCACATGAGAGGGGGGAGGGTCAGAGGGAGAAGCAGACTCCCCGCCGAGCAGGGAGCCCGATGCGGGACTCGATCCAGGGACTCCAGGATCATGACCTGAGCCGAAGGCAGTCGCTTAACCAACTGAGCCACCCAGGTGCCCCATTTATGTTACTTTAAAAGGTGACTTCTGCATAGCAGGCCTGACATCAAAGTCTGGGCGGGGCCAGCTGAAAAGAGAGACTGTCTGGGCTTTGGTGCCCGGGTCCACGTGGCAGAGCCCACGCTAAAACGCGGAGGGTCAGACGACTATCCAGTGATCAAAAAATTTAGTGAGAAATCTGTCCTATTTGGGAGGGCGGGAACAAGAATCCAGCCTGGCTGTAATCCTTAAATTCGCACTGTCTATCCTTTTAACCTTCTGTGTTTTAGGATTTAAAAAAAAAAAAAAAAAATCCCTGCTAAATACACAAATTAGGGCTGGTATGGAGAGATGTTGGGGATGTGACAGAAGAGCCCTCAACCTCCAGGGCTGGGAATGGCAGGGGCTCTAAAGACCTGCCATTCGATGGAACCCTAAGGAAATGAGAAGCTTCATTAGAAAGTGCTGGTTTGTTTTGCTAAACTGCCACCTGTTTGATTCCCCTGCTATTTGCTGATGTTCCAACACATGAACAGTGCTCTGTGGCTGGGACAGAGGGAAGAGCTAGTGGCTTCTGATCCCTGCAAGGATTTCTGGCTGTTTCTGCTCTATATACTCAAGTGTGCCCAAAGGCTGTGTGCTGGATATATATTTAGCATTCAGGACTTAGGACAAATTTTTGTCAGGCAGAACTCCCAGGAATTGAGCCCAGTCCCACCCAACTCCTGGTTGGGAATGACACTGTCTGTGTCCCACTCCTTGGGACTGAAGACCATCAGTAGCTCTGGAACCAAAGTGGTGGGTTAATAGTCCCATGACCCAGGGCACCTGGGTGGCTCAGTGGGTTAAGCGTCTGCCTTTGGCTCAGGTCATGATCCCAGGGTCCTGGGATTGAGTCCCGCTTTGAGCTCCCTGCTCAGCGGAGAGCCTGCTTCTCCCTCTCCTTTAACTGCTCCCCCTGCTTGGGCTCTCTCTGTGTCTGTCTCGCTCTCTGTCAAATAAATAAATAAAATCTTTAAAAAACCCCAAAAGTCCCATGACCCTGGGCCAAAAGGTCAGGACCCTAGAGTCCTAGCCTCTGGTTCCCTGTGCTGCTTCCTGATGATTTATTGTCTTTTCCTGATGCAGAAAGTCACCTCCGGCTCCCCAGCATTTTAGGAAAGTGCTAAGAGGTGGGTAAGGTGGCCTGGAGGCTACTGCACCCCACCCTTTCCTTCAGGATGTTTTCTTTCTGCCCAGTGCTGGCAGTGAACCCTCAGGCTGACCTCATCCCCTGTTTTAGGGCCTGTCATTGCTGGAGGCGTGTTTGCACCAAGTTCCGTGTGTGCCCAGCGCCTTGTGTGAGAGAATCATGCCACGGAAATAAGTCCCTGTAAGTTCCCAGGAGTCTACACTGGAGAGCCACTGGCTGATGCAACAGAGGGTGGCTTTGCACAAACAGGCTAATGGTTCTGGTGACTAAGTGAACAGAGCCCAGACCTTAGGTAGTCAAACGGAAAAATCCTGCCCATAGCCAGTATGAGCCAATATGGACACCTACCTATAACTGCATTAAAAAGGAGACTGCTTAGCAAACATGAACTGACACACTGTCCCAGGGTCCAGCTGGGAGGAGGGAAAGCACATACAGAGAAGAGACAATATGAGAAAAGGTCAGGCATACAGGCAAAAATAAAGCTGAGAATTCTAGAAGCACATGGAAGGAACAGTAACTTTTCTGATTCCCTGGCTACATTTCAACTCATCATTGAGTGTCAAGAGAACAAGAGGTTTATCAGACAAGATGAAAAGCTTGTTGGATTAATCATTCCAAATCCACGTTCCCTAAACAAATAAGTGGATAGTTCCCTGTGTTGACAGCATGCTGAAGGTTTCACCATTTTTTCAGGATTCTTACCACATTTGAAGAAGTAACCACTTCTCGTGTGATTGAGGAGACAGAAATCAACAGGACTTGTAAACGCACTGATGTCCTGGACCTAAATAAAGGCCTCTTCAAATTTGGACTGCTTTTTACATTCTTTACTTTTTTCTCTATAGGTTTTACATACGTAATTAAGGAGTTGGGACTCTGAGCAGGTGAACTGGCTGGAAAGAAAGCTGGGGTAAGCTTTGGAGCAATGTGCTGTCTTGCTTCATCCCGATTCACATGTTTGTCTCCATATGAGTCACCGTATGTTCAGAAATAAAACCCGTCCTAAAGGACAAGGATTTTTCAGTGAGCAAATTCAACAAATTTTTAAATACACTTGAAACTAATCCAGAAAAGGAACTGCATTTGAACGTACTGCATTTGAGAAGAATGCTTTGAATAAAGGCTGCATTATTAAAGTCCACTGAGGGGGGCGCCTGGGTGGCTCAGTCGCTAAGCGTCTACCTTAGGCTCAGGTCATGATCCCAGGGTCCTGGGATAGAGCCCCGCATCGGGCTTGCTGCTCTGTGAGAAGCCTGCTTCTACCTCTCCCATTCCCCCTGCTTGTGTTCCCTCTCTTCGCTGTGTCTCTGTCAAATAAGTAAAATCTTTAAAAAATAAAAAATAAAAAAAAATAAAGTCCACTGAGGGGCTGCTTTGAAAAGACCAACGTCTATGTGGGTTTTTAAGTTCTCATGCACTTACTTACAACAAAAAAGAGTAGAAGTCATACCACGTTCTGAAAGAGTAGAAGTCATACCACATTCTGGACTACCTTGTCCATGTCAGATCAAAAGGTCCTCTTGCCTGTTCCCACAATGCTTCCTGGATTCCTGCAGACGCCCCTCCTCTCCCTGGGCCCGTGAAGCATGGACTAACTCACAGAACCATCTCTGCTTACCTGACTGGGATGCTGGACCATCTTCCCGCCCAGCACCTGGAATGCAGGGGTCTTGTCTCATTCATCTCAGCATCCCTGGGGTCTGGAAAGAGCTCAATATCAAGACATGTCAGAGAGAGGGAGTTTGTGCTACTTCCAGAGATCCAGGAGGTAAAGTTTGGATGCAGAAATGTTGGGATTTACAAGCCATTCCAACGGTTTATGAGAACGTGTATTTTGGTTTATGGAAGACCACATATTTGAAATGGGAAATATAACAAAATCCAGGGTGAACCCAGCTTTCATAGAGTCATATTAGTTACTTTAATAGAGTGTTGGCTTTTTAACACTTCTCTGAGGAATTAGAAGTTTTGTTGAAAAACAGGGGCAACAGTTACGGAGCCTGGCTCTCTTGGGATAGTGTAACACATTTAGGGGTGGGGAACTGGGGTGGGAGAGGACAAGGAAATGAGGAGGCTGGACTACCATGTGGCCACCTAAAATAAGGGAAGGCAGAGTAGAGACGAAGGCTGTCACAGCAAACACAGTGGACCATCTGTTCCTTAGAGTAGCTCTGATTTGGGTCAAGGTGGCAACGTGCCCAGCTTAATACCCCACGCCCCCAGACTCCTTTGCTGCTAGGGTTGACCAGGTGACACCGTTCAACCAATGAGGTGCAGGAGGGGTCACTGGGCGGACTTCCAGGGAAGCTTCTTTAGGGGAAGAGTAACTGAGAGCTATCATTTTGACTTTTGCTCTTTGCCCTTCGTGGAGCACAGAGCTTAGAGGTGGGAATCATTTTGCCACTGCAAGGATGAAAACCACATGCCAGGTAGGACGGAAAAGAAATACAGAAAGAGCCTGGAACCTGATGACATCGTGGGGTTGCCATGTCAGCCTTGGGTGGCTTATCTCCAAATTTCCAGTGATGGGAGAGAAATAGACCACTCTTTGGTTAAGCCACCATTCCCCGTCTCCAGTTCCGCATGGCTGGCCAGATGCAATCCTGATTTATGCTGGGCTGTACCGAAAGGACAGAGGGCCCGAGTTCCACTCCTGCCTCTGGCCCTTATTGACAGGTGTGTGACCTCAGGCCGTCATTTCCCTGAATGTGAAACTGGGGATAAAATCGCTGGCTTACCAGCTCTCAGGCCATGTTAAAGACCAGAAATTATTTGAAAACATTTCAAAAGCATAGAGAGTTTTATATAAAGTGTTATTAATACCTTTACTAATAAGGTACAAAAAGGGATTAATGTGAGGAGGCCAGGCTTGGAAGATATTAAGAAAACGTGGTATTTGGAATTCAAGGTCTAGGAAAGGAAACTTAAGGGGCTTCAAGGGATTTCCATAAAGGGAAACTTCTTAGAAGTCAGGGCCAGAATTCTTTTATTTTTATTCCCTCTCTCATGACTATGTGCCAATCATAAAGTAGGCACTAATAATTTTCAGAGGCAGAAATGGGTACTTGCCACTGTTGGAAGGCAGGACAAACCTAGGACTTGCCTGAAGGACAGGAGACACCCTGGCAGGAAGTCCTGGGAAAGGAGGTGGGTGGGAGGCAGAGGAAGAAGTTGCTAAAAGGCTAAGGACTGACAACAGAACCTCTGCAGGTTCTTGAGCAGGAAAGGGAGGGCATAAAGGAAATGATGTTCTAGAACTGCAATCTGACAAAGGGTAACCAGTTCCTAGAAGAGAGCAGAGAAAGGGGGGAAAGTCAGAAGGTAAACTAGGCCATTAGCATTTGCATGTGGATTCACAGCTTACAAAACTGTGTTAGATAAAAGGTAACCTGTTCCAGGGAAGAAAAGCTTATAGTTGGACATACGGTAGCTAGGTTTTGATGCTGAGATCTAGGGAAAGTCACTGATGGACCCAAATCATGCTCTGTGTTCTTCTGGCCCTATTCTTGGGCCTCAGTTCTAGGAGCAGGCCTCTGTCTTTATCTTGAGGTCTAGGATTCACACTAGACCCTAGTTTTATCAAACAGTCCCTATACCTCGGTCCCTTTTTTGATAATTAGCCAAGCACTGGAGTCAGAAACCTTGCCTCTGATCCCCAGTCCCATGGCAGGTGCCCGGCAGCCCTGCCAACTTTCCTGATGCTCACTGCCTGCCTGCCTGTCTGAATCGAAGAGCACTTCCAGCTCTGGGAGGCCCCATCATGGGGTCCGTCTGCCTTGTCTGTCTGCCCAAGAGCTATGAAAGGGGACTGAAACACCCTCAGTGTGAGGAGCAGATATTTAGAAGCTCCAAGGAGGTCAGAGAGGGATCTAAAAAGCAGAGAGGGCTCTGGTCCCAATTCTCATTTGTATGGCTGTCTGAGGGTAGAGATGGGGGGTCATGGCTTCCCTCATGTCACATGTAGGTTCCCATGGCTTGTAATTGAGGCTGGGGGAGGGAGGATCCAGAAGTTGCTACATCAAAGCATGTAGAGAAATAAAGAGAGCTAGTGGGACCATGAAAGATTAAATGTTGGGACAAGGAGGGGATGTTACCACTGAGGCGAAGGAGGGAAGCCAACATCATCGATGGACTCCCGCACATCCCAGTGGACAGGTGGATCCAGCAGCAAATGTAACCGAGAGAAATCCCAGGGTGCCACAAGCTAGCAGGTGACTTGGGTGATATCAATTTACATTTTCCACAGAACATTACCTTTTACCAAGAGTTTCACTGTCATCTGTGTCATCTCAATGAAACCTGAAAAGGACCCAATAAATGAGAGAGTAGCTTCATCTTTCAGGTGAGGAAGTTAAGACCCAGAGAGGTCAAGTGACCAGCCAAGGTCTTAGCGTCAACAAGTACCAGGGCCAAGACTATGACCCACAGCTTCTACCGCCCAACTCCACATCCAGGGTTTACTTCTCCAACTCGAAGACAAAGGTTTCCTGCAGATTGCAAAAGTCACTTTCAGCTCAAAATGTAATGTCACATCTAACTTCTCATGAACGTGGGTGAAAATTTGAGCCTCTTTCCTGACCCTACTTATTCTATCTGTAATGACTATGTGCCAATCACAAAGTAGGCACTAATAATTTTCAGAGGCAGAAATGGGTACTTGCCACTATTGGAAGGGGATAAGACTTAGTGAGGCCTGTGTGGACCAGATGGTAGCACAAAGATCAACCACCCCTCTGAAACTTGCCCTGTACCCAGATGCTGCACAGGGAATGGGAAAGAGAAACTTAAAAGACTGAGGATTTGCCCCAAGGAGACTGAGTTAACCTGGTAGGCCCAATTAAAACCACAATAACTATGCTACACTCTTTTTTCCCTCTAAGTGGAGATAACAGCTCTTAGGACATTTGAGATCAATTCTAGGAAATAAAGTTCTATTTCTATATGTCGGCAACATTGCATGTAAATTTCAACACTAGCACCCACAGCTTCAGAAGGGTTCATTTCAGTGGGCACAGGGAAGATGGAGTTAGAAATGGAACCAGATACTCCTACTGAGGTGGGGCAGGTGCTAGATATACCTGAAGGTCGGGGAAGAAAAGCAGGTCATGTGGGTACAGTACAATAGCCAGGGATAAGCAACAGGTGGTAGGTAGACCAAAAGGTGTCCTAGGATTCCATAACAGGTGGGGAGGTGGAGAGGCTGAGCAGAGAGCTCCAGCAACTTTAGCAGATGGCTGGGGCTGGGGGGCTGGCCCCACCCACAGAACTGGGGCACAGGGCAAATAATAGCTCCAGGGCCACACAAAGAAAAATGGGAAAAGGAAGCAGAGGTTTGGTCTGAAGGGGCAAGGGAACAAGATAAGTTATCAAGCCAGGGACATAAGAACTACATCTTGTATGAATGTGGCTTGCAGGAGAGGCTACAGCCCAGTGTTGGACTAGACAGCACATCCACTGGGTGTTTCATTAGAGCTGCTTAGTTTTTCTGGTCTAGGAGGCAGCTGGTTCCAGAACCTGGTGTAAGACTGATTCCACATACTTTCCAGGGGCATGTGGAATTTGTGGTGGCCTGCAGGAAGTCGAGAGTGGGTAAGGAGAGGTATCAAATGGTTCACAAATGGTCCAAAGGGAAGAGAGAGGTAGAACAGTGCTGGGTGGGACCCTGCCTGGCAAAATAAGCAAAGAGAACTTCAAAAGCCGTGTGACTGGGGCGCCTGGGTGGCTCAGTTGGTTAAGCGACTGCCTTCAGCTCAGGTCATGATCTCAGGGTCCTGGGATCGAGCCCCACATTGGGCTCTCTGCTCGGTGGGAAGTCTGCTTCTCCCTTTCCCACTCCCCCTGCTGTGTTCCCTCTCTCGCTGTCTCTCTCTCTGTCAAATAAATAAATAAAATCTTAAAAAAAAAAAAAGCCGTGTGATTGGTTGTGGCTTCAGGCCCAATGAATTTCCCTCCTGTCCATGAGGATGTCTGGGCCTTTCTCCGAGCAGTGAGTAGGCAGACAATGCCTGCTGGAGTTGTTATGTTGGTCTCAGGTATCCAAGCCATGAATACCCAAGTGCCCAGCCACCTTCCCAGTGAGGAGTTCTGCTGTGGCATCCCAGGGATCTGGAATGCAGCTCAGCGGACAGATGAACGCTGGGGCTAACTTCCGGCTGGGATTTATCACCGAAGCAGATGGGGTAACACCTGCTGCATGGAGGTTGAAATGATACCCAGAATGGCAGGTCTCTTTTTGGCAGGCCTAGATCAGCACAGGGATCCCACTGGGAAATGCTTCCAGGAGAGAGGAGACGAGATAGTTTTTAGGGGGAGAAGAGTAAAAGGGACTGACGGACATGCCGTTCTGAGAGACCAGAGGTTCTCACTGGCTTAAGGACCACTGACCTCTACGAGAAGCTGATGAAACACTAAAGACCTTTTCCCAGAAAAGCAAGCACGTTCACTCGCTCACTCACTCACAAATTTCAGTGGGGTCGGAAACATTCTGTGGAGGATCTTCACTCACCAAGAGACAGTGTACTTGAGCAAGGCAGTTAGCCATCCAAACTTTTCTGCCTCATGTTGCCATTACAGATAGAATAAGTAGGGTCAGGAAAGAGGCTCAAATTTTCACCCACGTTCATGAGAAGTTAGATGTGACATTACATTTTGAGCTGAAAGTGACTTTTGCAATCTGCAGGAAACCTTTGTCTTCGAGTTGGAGAAGTAAACCCTGGATGTGGAGTTGGGCGGTAGAAGCTGTGGGTCATAGTCTTGGCCCTGGTACTTGTTGACGCTAAGACCTTGGCTGGTCACTTGACCTCTCTGGGTCTTAACTTCCTCACCTGAAAGATGAAGCTACTCTCTCATTTATTGGGTCCTTTTCAGGTTTCATTGAGATGACACAGATGACAGTGAAACTCTTGGTAAAAGGTAATGTTCTGTGGAAAATGTAAATTGATATCACCCAAGTCACCTGCTAGCTTGTGGCACCCTGGGACAGAGCTTGGTCCTTCTGAGCCCAGCAGTGTTTCCTGCCTCCCACCTTGTTCCTCAGGCAGCCAGAGGAGAAACCCTGCATTTCCTAATTGAAAGTCACTGTCCTAGCCATTTGTAGCCAACATTGCCTCCTGAGCCTATAAAATACAAAGCTTCGGTTCAGTGGTTTTATGAGCCTCAGGATAGCTTTACTCATTGTTATGTGTTGAATTGTGTCCCCTAAAACCTCACATATGGAAGCCCTAACCTCCAGGACTTCAGAATGTGACCTTATTTGGAAATAGAGTCGTTGCAGGTGTAACTAGTTAAGATGAAGTCCTTAGGGTGGGCCCCATCCAATATGACTGATGTCCTTATAAAAGGGGAAGATTTGGACAAAGAGATAGACATGTAGAGAGGGAAGAGGATATAAACAGACACAGGGAGATGGTCATCTATAATCCAAGGAGAGAGGCCAGGAACAGATGCTTCACTCATGGCCCTCAGAAGGGACCAACACTGCCAACACCTTGATCTGATCTTAGACATCTGGCCTCCAGACTGGGAGAAAACAAATTTCTGTTCAAAACTTTAGCCATTCAGTTTGTGGTACTTTATTACGGCAGCCTTAGCAAACTACTACACTCATTATCAGCATCATAAAAAAGGGGGGGGGGGTTGCGCAAGCTACTTTCCCTTTTTGCCTTTCTTTCCCTCAGATTTACAATAATTGGCTAGGAAACAGCACATCCACCTTAAATGAGTATGTATTTTCAATGGAGGTTTAAAGTCCGTGTATCCTATAAAATCCTGTTGGTTCAAGGTTAAAATAATCTAAATTAGGAGTTCAGCTCCTTTTACAAAAGACCATCACTCAAAATTGCAGATTACATCCTGTGCTTCACTTTCCCACTTTCTCAGTAATGTCAGATAGAACTCCTTTTCCCCAACCAGGAGCTTTTTGCTTAATTCTGAGAATTACTGCGGGGTAAAGGGAACATAATGAAATGCTAATGGTATTTACTGAGGGTAAATACTCGCGAGTTTAGGAGCCTCTGGCTTGATTCCTTCCCTGACTGAGACAAGCTCATTTTTCTCACTAAAGTTTGCAAACCTAGCACAATCTGAAAGACAATGGGGACAGGGATACTTCTTTTTAGATAAATCTTTTGATCTGCAAACAATGTGTTCACTTTCCTGAGCCAAATTAAGAAGTTCTGGGTTGCCTTTAAACAGCAGTCGGCCTCAGAAGCTGTGCAGGGAGCGTTAAACTCAGCTGGGCTGGTGTGTGGGAGAGAAGTTTTCCTAAGCAGATTATTAACAGGAAATTATTTGCCTGAGGTTCCAAATGGTCTTTCATTGCCAGGCCACAAAAATGCCTTATTTTTAAATAAATGATCCTGGGCAGAAATAACTAGAATACTCAGAAAATTCATTAGATAAATTCTAATTCTAGACCTCCCAAAGCTAAGTTGACAGGCTCGGCTTTGGGGACCACAGCGTCCACCAATGTTGTTGACCTCTGAGTCCACTGGGCTTGGACGGAGAGCCCTCAGTGCAAGGCTGGTGCCCAGTAGGTCCAGATAGATTGGTTTAAGGAACGCTGGATGGATTTAGGTGCAACAAATCCGTGTGAGCTGATGGAAATTGGGTGGAATATGTTTCACTACCTATGAGAGATGCAGTCATGCGGCACAGAGACAAGATTGCACACTTTGTCATTGCCACGTGAACCTGGCAACATTATCTAGTCTCCTTGGGCTTCAGTTCCTCGTCTGTAACTTTGCTTCTAAGTCTTTTTTAACCTTGAAAAAGTCAGGGCAGAGATTTTCCCTGTGTCGTGGGGGAGTGCAAGACGGCTATGAACTGAAATGACAAGATGTGGGTTCTAGTCCTGGCTTTGCCACTAGTGAGCCCAGAGGCCTCCTTCAAGCTGCAAAATGTTTCTGTGCCTCAGTTTCCTCTTTGGTAAAATTGGGAGGATTTCTGTGAGAAATTAATTCTATAACAGAGGAAATAGCTTTTACTATAAAGGCTGGTAGAGGGGCATCTGGGTGGCTCAGTCAGTTAAGTGTCTGCTTTCAGCTCAGGTCATGATCCCAGGGTCCTGAGATCGAGCCCTGAACAGGGCTCTCTGCTCAGTGGGTTTTCCTGCTGCTCCCCCTGCTTGTGCGCTCTCTCTCTGTCAAATAAATAAATAAATCTTAAAAAAAAAAAAAAAAAGGCTTGTAGAATGTAATGTGTATTATGAGTTTTAAGACCAGATTGGGAATTTTGGAACAAGGCCTCTTTAAAATTCAGCTTAAGTATTATCAGGAAGGGATATTAAATAATAATAATATTCTCAAGAAGTAATGTTAAGTATTATCAAGAAGTGCTGTGCTCTTGGACTTTGTTTGAGAATTTTCCATGCCTCATCAGAGAGTGGGTCCTCGGATCCAGACGGGTCACATGTTATATTTTATAAAGTCTGACACAGATGTGTCCCCCTGTCTGTTGCTACTGTGTGTTCTTGAAATTGTTTCTCACGAGGGTTTTACTGATTCTACACTTCCTCTAGGACCGGTGTAGCCTGTCATTTTTCCCACGACTGGGCCTGCATTGACTGTTGACATTAGGCTGAATTTTGCTGCTTGAATAAAAGAATTACCACACTGGTCTTTTAAGGGGCATTTCTTTAATAAATAGCAAGGTTGAATATATTTTTTTCTTTTTTTTTAAGATTTTATTTATTTGACAGAGAGAGATAGCGAGAGAAACCACAAGCAGGGGGGGCAGCAGGCAGAGGAAGAGGGAGAAGCAGGCTCCCCGCTGAGCAGGGAGCCCGACATGAGACTCAATCCCAGGACCCTGGGATTGTGACCTGAGCTGAAGGTAGACGCTTAACCAACTAAGCCCCCCAGGCGCCCTGAATATATTTTTTTCAATGGTTGTTTTAATAGTTGTTTTCTTGTTTTGGTCATAAAATACCTTTTTATTTCCTTTACCCATTGGGGTATTAATGGATTTTAGCATCTTATTTAATAACATGCTTGTATTAATTTCCAAGGGGTGTCAAAACAAGTTGCCATAAACCGGGGGCCTTAAATAAGCAACATACATGTATTCTCTCACGGTTCCAGAGGCTGGAAGTCTGCATTAAAGTATCAGCAGAGCCACACTGTCTCAGAAGGCTCAAGGCACTTTCCTTCCTTGCCTCTTCCAGCTTCTGCTCGTTGCCAGCAATCTCTGGTGCTCCTTGACTTGTAGACACATCACTGCAATCCCTGCTTCCATCTCCACACAGCCTTCTCCTTGTGTGTCTCTGTGTACAAATTCCCCCCTCTTCTTTGCAGGACACCAGACAGATTAGGACCCACCCTAACCCAGTACGACCTCATCTTAATCTTACTGCATTTGTAAGGACCCTATTTCCAAATAAGGTCTAAGACATTAGGACTTAAATCTATTTTTTTAGAAGGGGGGGAGTACACGCGAGCGGGGGATGGGGCAGAGAGAGAGGAAGAGAGAATCTTAAGCAAGCTCCATCCTCAGCATGGAGTCCAACACATGGCTCGATCCCACGACCCTGAAATCATGACCTGAGCCAAAATCAAGAGTCAGATGCTTAACGGACTGAGCCACCGGGGCACCCCTAAACCTATTTTTTAAAAATTTTCTATTGTTATGTTAATCACCATACATTACATCATTAGTCCTTGATGCAGTGTTCCATGATTCATTGTTTGTGCATAACACCCAGTGCTCCATGCACTACGTGCCCTCTTTAATACCCATCACCAGGCCAACCCATCCTCCCACCCCTCTCCCCTCCAGAACCCTCAGTTTGTTTTTCAGAGTCCGTCGTCTCTCATGGTTTGTCTCCCCCTCCAATTTCCCCCCTTCATTCTTCCCTTCCTGCTATCTTCTTTTTTTTTTTTTCTTAACATATATTGCATTATTTGTTTCAGAGGTACAGATCTGTGATTCCACAGTCTTGCACAATTCACAGCGCTCACCATAGCACATACCCTCCCCAATGTCTATCACCCAGCCACCCCATCCCTCCCACCACCACCCCCACTCCAGCGACCCTATTTGTTTCCTGAGATTAAGAATTCCTCATATCAGTGAGGTCATATGATACATGTCTTTCTCTGATTGACTTATTTCGCTCAGCATAACACCCTCCAGTTCCCTCCACGTCATTGCAAATGGCAAGATCTCATTCCTTTTGATGGCTGCATAATATTCCATTCTATATATATACCACATCATCTTTATCCATTCATCTGTCGATGGACATCTTGGCTCTTTCCACAGTTTGGCTATTGTGGACATTGCTGCTATAAACATTGGGGTGCACGTACCCCTTCGGATCCCTACATTTGTATCTTTGGGGTAAATACCCAGTAGTGCAATTGCTGGATCATATGGTAGCTCTATTTTCAACTTTTTGAGGAACCTCCATACTGTTTTCCAGAGTGGTTGCACCAGCTTGCATTCCCACCAACAGTGTAGGAGGGTTCCCCTTTCTCCGCATCCCCGCCAACATCTGTCGTTTCCTGACTTGTTAATTTTACCCATTCTGACTGGTGTGAGGTGGTATCTCATTGAGGTTTTGATTTGGATTTCCCTGATGCCAAGCAATGTTGAGCACTTTTTCATGGGTCTGTTGGCCATTTGGATGTCTTCTTTGGAAAAATGTCTGTTCATGTCTTCTGCCCATTTCTTGATTCGATCATTTGTTCTTTGGGTGTTGAGTTTGATAAGTTCTTTATAGATTTTGGATACTAGCCCTTTATCTGATATGTCATTTGCAAATATCTTCTCCCCCTAAACCTCTTTTTTTGAGGGGGGGCAACTTCCAGCCCACAACAAGACTTAAAAAGAAAATATGGGCAGAAGTTTCTTCTGATGGGGAAGGAGCAAAAAACTGGCAGGTGGGTGATAACTCAGAGGAAAATCTGTGTAGGTTTATTACCATCTGTTACCTCAAGGTACTGGAGAAAGTCATGCTTTCCAAATTGTAAATGATTTGAATTTGAAAAACATAGAAATTAGGTCTTAAGATTTCAGAATACTGGTTGCTACCACTGGAACTATAAAAATCAACTCTGGCGGGGTGCCTGGGGGGCTCAGTCGTTAAGCATCTGCCTTCGGCTTGGGTCATGGTCCCAGGGTCCTGGGATCGAGCCCCACATCGGGCTCCCTGCTCGGCGGGAAGCCTGCTTCTCCCTCTCCCCCACTCCCCCTGCTTGTGTCCCCTCTCTTGCTGTGTCTCTCTCTTCAAATAAATAAATAAAATCTTAAAAAAAAAAATCAACTCTGGCAATCCAGTAAAGTAGAAAGCACAGGCTACATAGAGTCAAGCACTTGGGGGTTTTTCCTGGTTCTGGACTGCTCTGCTGTGTGACTTCAAATCATTTACTTGACATATCTATTCTTGTTCCAAAATCTGTAACATGCTGGATAGAGACCACCCTTAAGACTTTTAATTCTAACCCCAGTCTAATAACCTATGGCTGCAAAGTCCATAAGTTAAATCCATTTACTTCAGTTTCCACATTATATTTGTAGTGGTAAATGGCTCTTCAGTTTTATGTTTAGTAAACAAGCCTAGTAGTTTAGGTTAAAATTAGTTTATATTTAAGCCATTGGTATCCTTGAATACTGTGTTGGATTTGGGGAAGGTCAAGAGCTCTGTCAGATGCTGAGATGCTCAGATAATCCACACTTTGTTCTTTCTACAGGAAGAAAGGATATTTTCCAAATATAAAAGGCTCATTGATGTTGGAAGTGTAACTAGTGATTCAACTATAGAGTTTTCATCTTCAAAGCCCTTTATAAATCAGAGATTTGGTGGGACCTGGGGTAAGAGATTCCGGAACCCAACACAAATAGGGTCAGATGTAGAAGGATCTAGAGCCAGCCTCTCTCTGCTGAGGTCAAATGTGCTTGTTCAAAAGTTTGGTTTTATGTGTATTTCTGTTTGTGTGTAGGTCCTTCTGCAACAACTATCTGTGGTTAATTAAACATTCAGGACTAAAATTAAGCTAGATGTTGTTTGTAGATCTCTGCAGTTCACTCATGTGAAAAAGCCAAGAATGATAATATAAAATGAGGGGGGTGGGCCCACAAAATCTGGGTTAATTTTCTTTTTTTTTTTTTAAAGATTTTATTTATTTGACAGAGAGAGACACAGCAAGAGAGGGAACACAAGCAGGGGGAGTGGGAGAGGGAGAAGCAGGCTCCCAGTGAAGCAGGGAGCCGGATGCGGGGCTCGATCCCAGAACCCTGGGATCATGACCTGAGCCGAAGGCAGATGCTTAACGACTGAGCTACCCAGGTGCCCCTGGATTAATTTTCTAAGTGTTTTACTGGTAAGGACCAGGATTCACTTCTCTGATGAATTTCTGCCACATTTTTAACTCTACGATCACAAAAGCTTCTCTGTTTCATGGAATCTTGAAGAGAAGTGGTGATAATATTTTTAAAATGAATTAATTTGGTGCATGTGGGTGGCTCAGTCGTTAAGCGTCTGCCTTCAGCTCAGGTCATAATCCCAGGGTCCTAGGATCAAGCCCTGCATTGGGCTCCCTGCTCAGCTGGGAGCCTGCTTCTCCTTCTCCCTCTGCCTGCCACTCCCCCTGCTTGTGCTCTCTCTCTCAAATAAATAAATAAAGTCTTTTAAAAGAATAAACAAAATGAATTCATTTATTGTTCCAAGGAAATCTAATGAAGGTCACTTTGTTATGTTGGGCCATGGTAATGCTGTTTTTTTTTTTAAGATTTTATTTTTTTGAGAGAGAGATTGCATGCAAGCGGGGGGGTAGGGGGGTGGGGCAGAGAAGCAAACTCTGCACTGAGCACAGAGCCTGAGGCGCGTGGGACACACTCCCAGGACCCTGAGATCACGACCTAAGCCCGAACTAAGAGTCTGATTCTTAACCGACTGAGCCACTAGGCACCCCCATGGTAATGCTTTTGAATCTTCCACCATTCCCTGCTTGCCTGAACATTCTAGTCACCCTCGACTTTTGAACATGTCACAAGTCCACACTCCCTTCTGTACCCGACAAACTCCTCCTTATCCCTCAAAGCCCTACTTGACCCCTCTAACTGAACTAATTCTCTCTCCTAAGTACCAAAAATACTTTACATGTTCGTCTCTTAAAGAGATTATCTAAAGACATGTATCCTATGATCTCACTGATATGAGGAATTCTTAATTGCAGGAAACAAACTGAGGGTTGCTGGAGTGGGGGGGTGGGGTGGGAGGGATGGGGTGACTGGGTGATAGACACTGGGGAGGGTATGTGCTCTGGTAAGCGCTGTGAATTGTGCAAGACTGTTGAATCTCAGATCTGTACCTCTGAAACAAATAATGCAATATATGTTAAGAAAAAAAAAAAGAAGAAGAAGGTAGCAGGAGGGGAAGAATGAAGGGGGGGAAATCGGAGGGGTAGACGAACCATGAGAGACGATGGACTCTGAAAAACAAACTGAGGGTTCTAGAGGGGAGGGGGGTGGGAGGATGGGTTAGCCTGGTGGTGGATATTGAGGAGGGCACATTCTGCATGGAGCACTGGGTGTTATGCACAAACAATGAATCATGGAACACTACATCTAAAATTGATGATGTAATGTACGGGGATTAACATAAGAAAAAAAAAAAAGAAATAAAAAAGACCAAATATTAAGTCCCTAAAAAAAAAAAAAAAATCATATCCTTACACCTATTTTTTTTCAGATATCCTTTTGCTGCTCAATTATTTTTGATCATTTGCTGGCTAGGTATTATAATTTATAAGGGCAGAAAAAAATGTTTTTTCCTTTATTAATTCTTCCTGATTTGGGGATCAATCCTAGCTCAAAATGTCATAACAGAGATCTAAGTCAAAACTCTTTTCAAAGCCACATGATTTTTAAATGTCAAATAAACATACAACCAAATTATAATTTTTAATCTCTGATAGTCAAGGGCTGAAGGAAATGTTAGGATAAATGAAAGGGGTTTTGCAAGATATTCCTGAAGGTGGTATTTTTAAATGTACTAACCCTGTAATATCATATGTCAAATGTATCATAAGCATTGCTGCAATCTTCTCTGAACACTACTTGTTAAATTTACCTCCATTAAAGCATAATCTGCTGGAGGATTGGCTAATTATAAATAAAGGCAGAAAGTAAAAAAAAAAAAAAAAAAAAGAAACTTAAAAGAGATTATCTATATAACATAATTAAGGTAGTCTCTGTTAGAACCTGAATACTTCAGAGGTGCCTGGCTGGCTCAATTGGGGTCATGAGTTTGAGCCCCGTGTTGGGTACAGAACTTACTTAAAAAAAATAAAAACCCCTTAATACTTCATGAGTGAGTAGTCTGAGGTTTTATTTTTGCAGCCTAAATGCCTTATATACAGGTGGTATTTAATGGATGTTTGTTAAGCAGGTAAGAAATAGGGCAACCTATTAAAGTTGTTGCTTTTTTTTTTTAAGATTTTATTTATTTATTTGACAGAGAGAGAGGGAACACAAGTAGGGGGAGTGGGAGAGGGAGAAGCAGGCTTCCCGCTGAGCAGGGAGCCCGATGGGGGGCTCGATCCCAGGATCCTGGGATCGTGACCCGAGCCGAAGACAGACGCTTAACGACTGAGCCACCCAGGCACCCCAAAAGTTGTTGCCTGTTGTCTCACTAACTGTGGAGCCTCAGTTGGATAAGAAAAAGAGATCCAGATATATCATTAAGTGAACATTGTCAATTATTTTTTTCTAATTCCTGTATCACTTCAAGGGCAATAATGTGCTGTTTCAGAGCAGACTAACCACCACTTTGGGAAAGTCTTGTATTTTCCTTTTCTTCAAAACTGCCATTTAACTTGGGGGAGCTAATGGGGTATTAGGTCTTCATGTAGCTAATTACCCACCTGGCTCAAGTATCTCAGGTGAACCTTGTAGAAACAACCCCTTAAAAACACTGTTTCCCAGAATGAGCTAAATATGACTTAGAAATACTACTATGGATGTTCCAGCTTATGTGGTTATAAAAGATAGACCAGGCAGTGTTTTTCCCCCTTTTTTTTTTTTCACTTTTTACCAGAAATAATCCAGCAAGTTTTTCCCATTATGATTCACAGCTCTGACATTAGAGCAATTTTGGACAGTGTTAATCATTTGTAGGGAAAGATTTTTTAGCCTTTATGTTAAAATAATTTTATACTTACAGAAATGTGGTAAAAATAGAACAGTTCCTGCATGTCCTTCACCCAGCTTCCCCTAATGTTAACATGTAGCATAACCACAGTGCAATGACCCAAATCGGGATATTAACATTGATTCATCTACAGGCTTTATTCAGAATTCACCATTTTTCTCACTCATGTTTTTCTGGTTCAGGATCCAATCCAGTACTGCTCATTACATTTTGTTGTCAAACTAAACTGTTTTCTCCAAACTGTTACAGTTCTTCAGTCTTTCTTTGTCTTTCATGACCTTGACACTTTCAAAGAGCAGCAGCCACTTATTCCCTCAATTTGGATTTCTCTGATGTTTTCTTTTTTTTTTTTTAAGATTTTATTTATTTATTTGACAGAGAGAGACACAGCGAGAGAGGAACACAAGCAGGGGGAGTGGGAGAGGGAGAAGCAGGCTTCCCACCGAGCAGGGAGCCTGATGTGGGACTCAATCCCAGGACCCTGGGATCATGACCTGAGCCGAAGGCAGATGCTTAACAACTGAGCCACCCAGGCGCCCCGTCTCTCTCTGATGTTTTCTCATATTAGGCTGAGGTTATGCATTTTGGGCAGAAATACCCATGATACCATGCCCTTCTCTGTATATGTAAAAAATTTTCACATTCACATTTTGTGTGAATGTTGAAATTTGCTCCTTAAAAGATAATGACTTCATTTTTTTTTTAAGATTTTTTTAAATTTTTTTTATTTATTTCAGAGAGAGAGAATGAGAGACAGAGAGCATAAGAGGGAAGAAGGCAGAGGGAGAAGCAGACCCCCTGCTGAGCAGGGCACCCAATGTGGGACTCGATCCCGGGACTCCAGGATCATGACCTGAGCGGAAGGCAGTCGCTTAATCAACTGAGCCACCCGGCGCCCCAATGACTTCATTTTTTTTAAGATTTTATTTCATTTATTTGTCAGAGAGAGAGCACAAGCAGGGGGAGCGGCAGAGGGAGAGGGAGAAGCAGGCTTCCCGCTGAGCAGGGAGCCCGATGCGGGACTCGATCCCGGGACTCTGGGATCATGACCTGAGCCAAAGGCAGATGTTTAACCGACCGAGCCACTCAGGCATCCCAGTTACTTCATTTTTAAAAAAGATTTTATTTATCTAATTTGAGAGAAAGAGAGTACACATGCACACGTGTTGGAGAGGGGCAAAAGGAGAGAATCTCAAGCAGACTCCAAACTGAGTGTGGAGCCCCACTCAGGGCCAGGTCCTATCACCCCGAGACCACCACCTGAGCCAAAACCAAGGGTTGGACGTGACTGAGCCACCCAGGTGCCCTGAGAATTACTTAAAAAAAAAACCTATATGGGGTGTCTGGGTAGTTCAGTCAGTTAAGCATCTGACTCCTGATTTCAGCTGGGGTCATGATCTCAAGGTCATGAGATTAAGCCCCATGTCAGGCTCCATGCTCAGCAGGGAGTCTGCTTGAGATTCTCTCCCTCTCCCTTTCCCTCTGCCCCTCCCCACTCTGGTACTCTCCCCTCTCCCTCAAATAAATAAATAAATCTTTAAAAAAAAAAAACCATATAGTCTCTGTATTTCTCAGGAATTTGACAGCCCCTTCAATGACTTCGAGTTTGGAATCATGATTTATGGAAAGATTCCCTTAGAAGACTATTTGTTTCCCTACCTCTGGGGAATTTGAGAAAAGATGGGGCTGGCAGTTCTTCTCTTTATCACAATAGCAGAGACTCATGGTCAAGCAGGGACCTTCTGCTGCTGAAACGCTGGCGGTCCATTTCCAGGCTTTGGCTGATTATAAACTGCTTTTTAGTTTGGGCTCGTCCAGAAGCCAACCCTGAGATGATGATTTGAGTGTAGGTCACTTATCTGGTGGGAGAGCAGGCAAGAGAAGGGAGAAGCCTGGGGCGTTTAATCTGTAGCCCCCAATAGTCATTCAACGAGAGCTGCTCCAGGGCACTTTTTTTCTGGCATTCTGACCCATTCCAAACCAGAGATTACCTCCTGGTAGAGAAGAGCCTGCAGTAGAATGTCTAGAAAGTCCTTAGGGTTAAAGGCAATTGCAAGAGTCTAGAGATCTGGGAGGGACACCCCAATGCCCTTTCTGCTTTCCCCTTCTTTCTCTTTTTTCCCTCCCCCCATTCTCCAATATTAAAAAAAAAAAAAATCCCAAGTGGTGGATGGAGTGGGGATGGCATCAGAATAGAAGTGTTGTGTAAGTAAAAATCCTCAGCAACTGGCAGGGCTACTATCATTAATATACTCTTACATTTTTGGATTAGTCGATGCTGAGTTCTATTTTTAAAAGATGAATGACCCAAGGCAGAAAAAAAATGCATGTCTTCTAAACTTAAAAAAAAAAGCCATTGTTTTCCAAGTTGTGGTTTTTCTTCCCAGGCTTTAAAACAGTAAGATCAGGGGCGCCTGGGTGGCTCAGTTGTTAAGCATCTGCCTTCGGCTCAGGTCATGATCCCAGGGTCCTGGGATCAAGCCCTGCATCGGGCTCCCTGCTCCGCAGGAAGCCTGCTTCTCCCACTCGCCCTGCTTGAGTTCCCTCTCTCGCTGTCTCCCTGTCTGTCAAAAAAATAAATAAAATCTTTAAAAAAAATGTTCAAAAAACTGTGAGATCAGTTATAAAGAGAGATGCATTACCTGAGCTTGGGGATGTCATGGTACCACCCACACTTCATTTAAAACACCCTACAAATGAAAGCATAGAACACCCAACACTGGGGGTTTACTGTTTTCAGAAGTTTTCTGGCAACTTGATGTCACATCTTGTAGTGGGATAGTCCCAGAAGTTCTGAAATGGCCCCCCAAACTAGAGGAAGGGCCTAAAATGGGGGTCGGAAACATGGAACTTCAATATTTTTCTCTCTGGTCAGATGTCTTTATGTGAGTTGTTTATCCGATCCCTCACCCGTAAGATGGCAATAATCATACCTATTTCATGTGGTGGCGCTGAAATTAGATACGGTCACGTCAGTGAGAAGTGCCTGGTCTGGGCTTGGCCAGAGTAGGCTCTCTGCATGTGCGAGTCGGGGTGGGGTGGAGAGGCCACTCCTCCCTGAATCTCAGATATGTCATCCATGTGCTGCGCGTGTTCTATCCCAGTGACCCTCATACTACCCTTATGAGGCCATTAGTATTATCCTCAACTTTGCAGTGTAGAAATTCAGTTCCCAGAGAGGTTGAGCCCCCTGACTCTGGTCACACAACTTTCAGGGGGTAAGTTAGGATCTGAACCCAGATCTGTCTGATTCCAAGATCTATTTTACCACACATTTCCCATACGTTAGGTACATCATACCAACATGAAGAGAGCAGGTATTCACCTTCCTCCAACCTCGTCCTCCCACATCAAAATGGAAGAATAAAGAATGCCTGTAAGCTCTACATCCTAAGCCCAAAGGATAAGAGGATAGGAAGTGAATAGCATCACTCAGCACCGAGGCCCAGGTATGATGCTGGTGCTCCACACAAGGTATCTTGTTTAAGAAGCATGGGAGCCCAGTGAGCAAGCTCTCCATTCTGCCTCCTGCATGGCTCCAGCCGTGCCAGGCTGGCCCAGGAAGGCTTTGTTGAGCACAGTTGAGTAGCTCGTGGAGGTCCTTTGGTCCTTGCAGGTTGTTGCAGTCCAGCCCCTCATTGCCCGGCTCGGGCAGCAGCCGCTGAAGTTCTAATCCCCATTCCCAGGCTAGCCCAGGGCAGGGAGGCACAGAGCCTGCAGGTCCAGCTTCCGGTGGTGGCAGTGTTTAGAACATGGATGACAAGCCAACTTCTGGCTCTTGACCTCTGTGCCCTTGTCTTCCAGTTCCTGCCCAGAGCTTGCTTTCAGATTTAAGGTGCTGACCCCTTCCTGAAATCCTTTATTCCTTCCCAAATTTGGACTAAGATTTTAGTAGACCTGTGACCTCACGGAAGATGAGGAAATGGATGTCCTCTGGGTAAGAAGGAGGTGACAGAAAGCAGAGAGGAAAGGGGCATTGGAAGAGAGACAGCATGGAAGGTACAGCAACTCACCACGGAGAGCCACTATTCAGAACCAGGCAAGTCAAAGGAAACCTATGCCAACCACTTTCTTCTCGACTCCTGGCAATGCTGACATCACTTAGAATTTGGGTGTTGGTGATACGCACGAACAGACCGTGTGGAAAGGCATGGACACGTTACTTGATTAAAGTGTATAAATCTCGGACACCTGGGTGGCTCAGTCGGTTAAACGTCTGCCTTCAGCTCAGGTCATGATCCCAGGGTCCTGGGATCCAGTGCTGTTGGGCTCCTTGCTCAGCGGGGAGTCTGCTTCTCCCTCTCCCACTCCCCCTGCTTGTGCTCGCCCTCTCTCTCTCTCTCTGACAAATAAATAAATAAAATCTTAAAAAAACAATAAAGTATGTCCCTTCAGAAGAAAAGACTTACGTCCGAAGAAGCTGACTGCCGCATTCCTTGGTGTGTTCCTGGAGGGTTCTAGGTTAATTTGAGGACAAGGAGGACATAAACCCAGTGAACTGTTAGCAGCCGTAGGGAAAATAATCACAGACTCCCAGAAGAAGAGTCAGAGGGCAGAGGTTGGCATCTGGACAATTTGTGTAGCTAGATTTTGTGCTCGGGGCAGAGAAAGACTAGGAAGTACTTCCTATAATCCTTAATTTATGGGGTCAGAGAAGAAAGGCATTAAGAGCCAAGATGGGATTTGTTAGAATGGGGAGGAGCTGCCTGGAAAGTGGAAAGAAAGTCAGTGCTTGCTGAGGAAAACGGTTAGAGTACCATGTGCTCTTAAAGACTAATAGAATGTGGCTTTGCCTTTTATGTGACACACACAAGAATAAAAAAAGAAAAAGAGAAAAGTTAATGCAGTGAGAAGAGATACAGATGACTTAATCCATATTTCCGGAAGGTCCTTGTCCAGTGCGGGAAGGCTCCCCTCATAATCTAGGTGGAGAAAAACGTTCATGAACAAAAAAAATAAGGAACCACTAAATGCCAAATTGGTGGTGCTAGCCAGGAGGGCATGAGGAAGACTAAGAAGGGAAAATCCTTGTAGATGGCATTGGCCAAGACCTCGCGGAAGACAGAACATTACCTGGTCTTGGAGGAGAGAAGGTTTTATGTTGGCGGAGCGGAGGAAGAGGCTATTCCAGATGCAAGGAAGAAGACTGAACAGGTGGTGTGGGGTCACTTTCTGGAGAGCTTTGGAAGCTAGGAAGAAGAAAATAGATTTGGGAACCTTGGCAGACTAGGCAGGAGGGTGGCGGGTGGGTTAATGGTATTTTAGGCAGTACCTATCCACAGTTGGTTTAGAGTAGAGGGAGCCTCAGGCAAAGATTAGGTTCCCTGATCTCAGTGACAAAGCCTTCCCAGCCTCTCCTAATTCAAAAATGATTGCTAGGGATTCCAGCCAATCAAGTGTAAGCATTCTGGCCCCAGCACTGAGGCCGTTCCTATTGTGGACAGGAGCATCCGATTCTTTAAACTCCATACAGTGAATCATCTAATTCCGCCAACTCCCCTTATCTCCATGCTGACCAAGCCCCCCTGTGATTGTTAGTGTGGGCGACACAGGAAATGTGTCTCGGTTTTAATTCAAGGATAGGAACTGATAACTATAATTGCCAAGGAGACATATAACTAAGTAGTTTATAGTTTTATCTACATAGCCTTAATAAGATAAATAACCTATAAACCGGCATGACAGTTAACATACAGGAATGTAGGCTATAAAATGTTCTTTTATAGATGTCATTATATAAAGTGTATAGAAATTTTTTTAAATTGTCAGTAATTGGGGCACCTGGGTGGCTCAGTCTGTTAAGCGTTTGCCTTCGGCTCAAGGTCATGATCCCCGGGTCCTGGGATCGAGTCCCACATCGGGCTCCCTGCTCGGCAGGAGGCCTGCTTCTCCCTCTCCCGCTCCCCTGCTTGTGTTCCCTCTCTCGCTGTCTCTCTCTCTGTCAAAAAATAAATAAAATCTTAAAAAAAAAAAAAAAGATTGTATTTATTTATTTGTCAGAGAGAGAGCACGAGAGGGAACACAAGCAGGGGGAGTGGGAGAGGGAGAAGCAGGCTTCCCGCTGAGCAGGGAGCCTGATGTGGGGCTTGATCCCAGAACCCTGGGGTCACAACGTGAGCCAAAGGCAGACACTTAACCGACTGAGCCACCCAGGCACCCCTGCTCCGTTCTTTCAATCTGTGTGCATTTTGCCCCTGTTCCCATAACTCATCAGTGTCGAACCCTTACACCCCTTCTGTGAAGCTACCCATTTCTTATTTTTTAATCGTAGTAAAATACCCAGAAGATAAAAACTTACCATCTTAATCATTTTCAAGTGAACAGTTCAGTGGCATCAAGTACATTCACATTGTTGTGCAACCATCACCACCACCCACCTCCAGAAGCCTTTCATCTTGCAAAACTGAAACCCTGTATTCATTAAACAATAACTCCCTTCCCGGCGCTCCTCCCTCTAGGCCCTGGCAAACCCTGTGCTACTTTGTGCCTCTATGATTTTGACTCCTGTAGCTCGTATGAGTGGAATCATACAGTATTTGTCCTTCTGTGACGGGTGTATTTCATTTAGCTTCATTTCCTCAATGTTCACCCATGTCGTGGGCTGTCAGGATGTTCTTAAAGGCTGAATGATATTCCATTGTATGGATAGATCACAGTTGGTTTATCCCGTGATCTGTCAGTGGGCACTTGGGTTGCATCCACCTCTTGGCTACTGTGAATAATGCTGCTATGAACATGGGGGTACGGATGTCTGTTTGAGTTCCCACCCTTCATTCTCCCCCATTTTTAAAGATGAAGTCCTATATTTTCTGTTGTATTTCTTTTTTTTTTTAAGATTTTATTTATTTATTTATTAGAGAGCGAGCGAGCGAGAAACAGCATGAGAGAGGAGAGGGTCAGAGGGAGAAGCAGGCTCCCCGCTGAGCCGGGAGCCCGATGTGAGACTCGATCCCAGGACCCTGGGATCATGACCTGAGCCGAAGGCAGTCGCTTAACCAACTGAGCCACCCAGGCGCCCCTGTTGTATTTCTTTACTTGGAATCTACCTTGCCTTTCATTGTGTAAGTCTCTTGTTTAGGGTTATTACTATTTCGTTCGGGCTCTGGTAATAAAGCTGTGAGGGTTTGAGTGGTCTGCCTCAGCCCTGCCTCTCCTGTGAACCCTGCTATCTTTTGTGCACAACTGAAGACAACAAGGAGGGGGGTGTTTGTTTAGAAATGTGCGCGTGTGTCACCTCCTGGTAGAAATGCCCATCGAGTTGAGAGAGAATAAGCTGGGGTGCACTGGGTACCGCGCTACCCAACTACCTGGCAACCTCAGAAATGTAACCAAGCCCAGCTTTCTCCCAGTAGCGCCGCCTGCCAGGGCTGCCGGAGGAGCACCTGACGTGAGGCAGCAAATCCAAGCACCTGGTCCCCACATCATAGGAGGTCAAAGTGCCATCATCTGTCACAGGATCGAGCAGAGGCTGACAGCCAGAGAGAGAACCTGGGTGCAGAGTTGAGCTCTGTAGGCAACTGGCTCGGCCCTTCTCTTGTGCCTACACCTGTTTCCGTCGGACACAGGCTTGATTGACCAAACAGATTAGATAAGCAAAAAAGCATGACATTCTGTTCTAACACGAGTGTGCTGCAGAGACTTGGAAAGCTTGAGGAGGCCAGGGAGGGGCGGATGGAGGGAAGGAGGGTCACGGGAGTTGCTGTCAATTCGGGTAGAGTTGCTTGTTTATTATTCATGGTTTCCATGAGTGTTTCAATCATAACGAAAGGCTCTTCTCAGTGTGCTGCAGAAAGGAGCCCTGCGATTCACTGGTGCTGGCTAGTCGTGCTGGAATGTAAACTCAGTCTGCAAAGGAGTAGAATGAGGATTCGAATGTTATATTTGACCACTCGGTGAAATTATTTGTGACTGAGGTAGTAAGGGGCCCAGAGACCCACACGCGAGTCCAGGAGTTAGGTTAACCCTTACAATCCTGAGGGCCTAGTAAAGATGTCAGTCTCATCCTCACGTAGTTAGGCCCGAACAGTCACCAAAATTGAGTTCTTGGGCTTTCTGTTTTATGGAAATATTAAGACAAAATTGAAAAAGAGCCCCCTTTTTTGGGTTTTTCAATGATACAACATAGAACCTATAATGTCAGGGTTATTGTATAAATGACATTTCCAGTAGCTTCAAGTTACAAGTAGAACTTGCCAGAGAAAAGGAAACAATACCTATTTGTTAGGAAGGCAAGACGTAAGAGGATCGCTGGCTGAAACCAACTGTGTTTGCACCAGAGGAGGGAGAGAGTGGGCTGAAAAGGGAGAAGGAAGAAAAGGAGCAGAGGGAGGGGATGTCAGGTCTGTGCCCTGTTTACCGGCACACTGTGTGAGTTTTACATTCCCGAGCACTAGAGTTTATCCAGCTATGGGAGTCACCCCTTAGAGAGTCTATCAGAACCGAAAAAAACAGTAACAGATGGGATAGAGTATCAGAACGTATTGCATGTGCTAAGGGTCAGCATTGTTTGTGAATATTTCCTCCGCGTGTCTATATTCATGAAGGTGTTTACTGGATTATAATGTAAAATACTTTTCTCACTGTGGGCTGTGGTAGAAGTTTGAGGAACATTCTGACATTTTGCCTGTCTTCTGCTCCTGGACCTTCCTTCTCAGTCAGTGAAAACTTTGTGTCTAGATTTGGCTACTGTTAGACTTGAAATAGATGGCCCGTTTGCCTCGGGTGCTTGTTACGGGTCCACCATCATCACCTCCTCAGGAATCGGGGGATTGCCCCGAGAGCGCCCCACAGTGCTGGCATGTCCATCAGCTGTGCTATGGTGGAAAGCCCCCTGAAATTAAAGCTGAAAACTTGGATTTGAAACTCAGTTCAGCCATTTATCAGTCATATGATCATCAATATTGTTGCTTCAAAGTCTCCCCAATCCAAGTCAGTCTTTTCCAGCCCAATTTCATTCAATGAACGCTTATTGAATGCCTACTAAATGCGGGGTATGATACTAGGCACAAGGAACTGAAGAAGCTGCAGGCCGATGATGACAATAAACACATAATTCTAAGAGAAGTACGGGAAGAGAGATGAGGGGATACTTAATTCTACATGTAGGAAAGGTGGCGTGTGGTGTGTGAACTGAGCTGTGAATAAAGAATAGTGTTGAATTGCCAAGTGGAGAACTGCAGAGCTGGCTTTCCAGGCGGAGGGACCCCCAGAAGTAGGTCACAGGCATGGGGGAAGCTCCTGAAGGGAAGTATGGCCCCAGGTAATGCTGAGATTTCAGGCAGATGAATGGACAGATGGTCATGTCAGAAAATGGCAGTGAGTAGAAGCATAGGCTGTGAGAAGGCCTAGGCCCTGCCTTCACTGAGTGCCTCTGCTCTAAAATGTCTTCTGTCTCTTCCTCCCTCCCCTACCACAGCTTCGGCCTCTCCAAAAACAACCCGCATTCCCTCCCCTCCCCAGCCCCTGCTCCAGGTACACCCCCTGGCTCCCACAAATCCCTTGGTTGGCACGCTACCGAACTTACTTCCTGCCTGTCAGCTGGAGAGCCGATGATATCCTTAGTTCCATTTTAGCTATCTTTAGTATCCGGAGTGTTCAAATCCTATCAGGTGTCTCTGACTGGTATGTGTATACTCTTCCAGGGGACTTGGTTCAAGCAGGATTTCCTTTTTGAAGACTTTCCAGACTTGCATTCCACTCCTGTATAGTTGGGATTCTCTAGAGAGACGGCATAGAATATACACATAGAAAAAGAGATCCAGACAGACAGAGAGATAAAGAACGGCTCACGTAATCGTGGGTACCGGCAAGTCCGAAATCCATAGGGCAGGCTGCAGGCTGGACACTTAGGCAGAGTTTCTGTGTTGCAGTCTTGAGACCAAAGCCCTTCTTCCTTGGGAACTTTTAATCTTTGCTTTTAATACTTTTTTTTTTTTAAGATTTTATTTATTTATTTGACAGAGAGAGACACAGCGAGAGAGGGGACACAAGCAGGGGGAGTGGGAGAGGGAGAAGCAGGCCTCCCACTGAGCAGGGAGCCTGATGCGGGGCTTGATCCCAGGACCCTGGGATCGTGACCTGAGCTGAAGGCAAACGCTTAACTGACTGAGCCACCCAGACGCCCCTGCTTTTAATACTTTTGATTGGATAGGGCCCACCCACGTTATGGAGAATAATCTGCTTTACTCAAAATCTACTGATTTAAATGTTAATCATATCTAAGAAAGACCTTCAAGGCAACATCTAGACAGGTGTTTAACCAAACAGTTGGACACCGTGGCCCAGCCAAATTGGCACGTAAAATTAACCATCTCGACCTCACCCCCTGCCCCCACATACAAAATAAAGAATTGACAAGTTCTTGTCTGGTACTTCACATATTTTAATCCATCCTGTCAGTAATCCTGGGAAGAGGGATAATTCCCACCATTTTAGAGATGGTGACATTACAATTCACACAGGTTAAGCCCCAAGTCAAACAGTTCTGGAACTGGAAGCCAGGTCATGGCCTCCAGAATCTGGATGCCTCCCACTGTGGCACTGTAGAAGCTGTGCTGTGAATGTGATGGTTGGTCCTCCAGCAGAGGGGAGCTGCAAGACATCCATACTGGGGATGCTGGCACTTTGAAAGTCAAATGCAGCTTGACGAATCCTCGCTCTGCTAAACACATGCAGCTGAGGACCTGGGGCCATTTATTTAACCTCTCTGAGCCTTAGTTTCCCCACTTATAAAATGAAGATAACAATAAGCTTTCCCTAGTGTGGTTTTAATGATGAAATATGCAACGCAGTGCCTGGCAGGGAGTAATCATGCAGAGGCAATGATAAAGGCAGGAATAACAAGAACATTTAATCATTCACAATCAGTTTATTTGGAAAGAATGCAAATATCCATTTGTATACCTGAACGTTCTGTCTCTGCCAGGGTTTCATAAAAAACATTTCAAGTTGTGGGAAGCTGGTGGAATAGGAGGACCCTAAGCTCACCTCATCCCATGGGTACAACTAGATAGCACTCACATCAGTGTAAAATAACCCAGAAGATGATCTGAAGGCTAGCAGAACAGACTCCACAACTAAAAGCAGAGAAGAGGCCACATCAAAGAGGGTAGGAAGAACTGAGACACAGTAGGGAGCAAAACAGAATAGCGGGACCATTATAGAAGGAGCAGAGCAGCGGGCACAGAGAGGGGAAAGAAACAGACCCTCACATTGGGGAGCCTGCATAGGGAATACGAATCCCCATAGCATTTGGCTTTGAAAACCAGAGGGGCCAAATTTTGTGACTTCTTAGAATCAATGGGACTTAAAACCCGGAATTTAAAAAAATCAGTGGGCTAGGCTCTGGGAGACCTGGGAGAACAAGGGGAAACTGAGTCCCCATCCTTAGAGATAGCACCAAACAACCCCCAGAGATACAGTGTCAAAGCAGCAGTTTGAAAAATGCCTGGGGTATGGGGGAGGCAGGGTTATTTACTAATCTCAGAGTTGCTGAGGGATTTCTCCAGGAGCTAAATTGCTGGCAGGCGCAATTTCCTTCCGCTGCCCCCAGGGTAAACACACTATGGCCACCTGCTGAAACCAACAAGGCTTCGCTTACACCCTGCCCCCACCCCCACCACACTTCCTGGATTTGTCCCCTCCAGCCAAACCAGCCTCAGCCACTGTGCTGCTAACACTCCATGCCCTTTCCGCTGAACGTGTTCGGAATCTGCTGCCTCCAGTACGCTGCTGGCCAGAGCCTATCCAAACCAGGGCCACAGCCCGGCGGTGTGCAAGCAGCCCTGACAGGGGCCAGGACCACTCCAAAGTGACTCCTGCCCCAGGGAGAGGGGAAGATAACCACACACACACACACACACACACACACACACACACACACACACGAGTCAGTCAGATGGAGGCCCAGCAGTAGGCTGGGGGTGGGTAGACAGCTGGTCTGATTCTAGGCCCTGCCCACCAATGAAAGCGTCTCAAGGGACAACATAGGGAAAGTGCCCTGCAGTTTGGTGCTCCTACATCTCTGGCAAATGCCTGGTCTGACTCAACTGAAGCCCAAGGTGGCCCCAGACTGGTCCACTACACCACAGGAACCAAACCCTGCCCACAACAGGCAAAGAGAGCCACTGCAGATGACTGGACTAAAGGAAAGAGTGGCTCAGCCACAATACCAGCATGCACACAACACGCCCAGGGGACACCCCTGAAGTTGCAGATTCTGGTAAATAGGGGACACTGCAGGGCACTGTAGGACCTCTTCCTCATAAGGCCACTGCTGTCAAGAGCAGGACATGTAGCTGACTTTTCTTTTTTTTTTTTTTTAAAGATTTTATTTATTTATTTGAGACAGAGAGAATGAGAGAGAGCACATGAGAGGGGGGAGGGTCAGAGGGAGAAGCAGACTCCCTGCTGAGCAGGGAGCCTGATGCAGGACTCGATCCCAGGACTCCAGGATCATGACCTGAGCCGAAGGCAGTCGCTTAACCAACTGAGCCACCCAGGCACCCTGTAGCTGACTTTTCTAACATACAGAAACAGACACAGAGAGCTAGAAAAACTGAGGAGACAGAGGAATATGTCCCAAATGAAAGAACAGGGCAAAACCACAGCAAGAGACCTAAGCATGACAGAGATAAATAATATGCCTGATAGAAAAGTTAAAATAATGATCATAAAGATACTCACTGGACTTGAGAAAAGAGTGGAGGACATCAGTGAGACCCTTAACAAGGAGATAAAAAAGAACCAAGCAGAGATGAAAAACACATGAAATGAAATTAAAAATACACTGGATGGACTAAATAGGCGACTAGAGGAAGCAGAAGAATGAATCAGTGACCTGGAGGACAGAGTAATGGAAAGTAATCAAGCTGAGCATGTGAGAGAGAAAAAAAATTATGCAAAATGGGAGTAGACTTCGGGAACTCAGCGACACCACCAAGCATAATAACATTCCCATTATAGGGATCCCAGAAAGAGAAGAGAGATTAGGGGGTAGAAATTTATTGTTTCTTAACATAGCTTTGGCTATTCAGGGTCTTTTGTAGTTCCAAATAAATTTTAGGATTGCTTGTTCTAATTCTGTGACAAATGCTATTGGTAGTTTTATAGGGATTGCATTAAATCTGTAGATTGCTTTGGGTAATATGGACATTTTTACAATATTTGTTCTTTAAGTCCATGAGCATGGGATCTTTCCATTTGTTTGTGTTGTCTTGAATTTCTTTCACCAGTGCTTTATAGTTTTCAGAGTAGAGGTCTTTCACCTCCTTGGTTAAGTTTATTCCTAGGTATTTTATTATTTTGGGTGCAATTGTAAATGGGATTTTTTTTTTTTAAAGATTTTATTTATTTATTTGAGAGAGAGAGAGAGAGCACATGAGAGGGGGGAGGGTCAGAGGCAGAAGCAGGCTCCCTGCTGAGCAGGGAGCCCGATGCGGAACTCGATCCAGGGACTCCAGGATCATGACCTGAGCTGAAGGCAGTCACTCAACCAACTGAGCCACCCAGGCGCCCTAAATGGGATTGTTTTAATTTCTCTTTCTGTTGCTTCATTATTAGTGTATAGAAATACAACGGATTTCTATACATTGACTTTTGTATCCTGCAACCTCACTGAATTCATTTATCTGTTCCAATAGTTTCTTGGTAGAGTCTTTAGGGTTTTCTATTTACAGTATTGTTTGCAGATAGTAAAAGTTTTACTTCGTCCTTACCAATTTCAATGCCTTTTATTCATTTTTCTTTTCTGACTGCCGTAGCTAGGACTTCCAGTACTATATTAAATAAAAGTCATGAAAGTGGACATCCTTGTCTTGTTCCTGACCTTAAGGGAAAACCTCTCCATTTTTCACCATTGAGTATGATGTTAGCTGCAGGTTTCTCATATATGGCCTTTATTATGTTGAGGTATGTTCCCTCTAAACCTACTTTGTTGAGGGTTTTTATCATGAATGGATGCTGTACTTTGTCAAATACTTTTTTCTGACTCAGTTGAAAAGATCTTATGGTTTTTTATCCTTTCTCTTATTAATGTAATGTATCATGTTGATTGACTTGCAAATATTGAAACAGCCTTGCATCCCAGGAATAGATCCCACTTGATCGTGGTGAATGATTTTTTTTTTAATGTATTGTTGGATTTGGTTTGCTAATATTTTGTTGATGATTTATACCTCTATGTTCATTGAAGATATTGGCCTGTAGTTTTCTTTTTTTGTAGTGTCTTTATCTGGTTTTGGTATCAGGGTAATACTGGCTTTGTAGAATGAATTTGGAAACTTTCCATCCTCTTCTTTTTTGGGGGGAATAGTTTGAGAAAAATAGGTATTAACTCTTCTTTAAATATTTGGCAGAGGCACCTGGGTGGCTCAATCGGTTAAGCATCTGCCTTTGGCTCAGATCATGATCCCAGGGTTCTGGGATCGAGTCCCATATCGGGCTCCCTGCTCAGCAGGAAGTCTGCTTCTCCCTCTCCTTCTGCCCCTGCTCTCTCTCTCTCATGCACTCTCTAATAAATAAATAAAAATCTTAAAAAAAAATAAATGTTTGGCAGAATTCAGCCATCCTGGAGGAATTTACAGGTCTTGAAAGAGTCTTGTTTCTCTTACCCCAGTGTTCAGGCCTGAATATTGATTCTGTGTTCTTTCTCACATTTACATTTTAAATTGTAATACTCTTTTCATCACTAACTTTTCTGAATTTCCATACACAGGGTAGTTGAATATGATAAAGGCAATGTGCAAAACAAAAAGCAATCCTTAATATGTGTCTGAGAAAAAAAAATCTGTATTACATCTGTTCTCACATCTAATTATATTCTCTGAGTTGAGACTGGGGCATCCTTCTTAGACAGTGTCCTCAATCTGATTTTTTTTTCATCTGTGTTTTTTCCTCCACAAACATTAAATCAACATTATAACATTCCAGTGCATTACAAACACATTAGCCCTTTGGCAAATGAGCCTTGATGCTAGATGAGCCCAAGTGTCTTTGGGATTTTTTTCAAGTAGATCCTTGTGTGGTCTCAGACCTCTGATGTGGGAACCACGTTGTCCATCTGCTGTCCTGTCTTTGGGCTACATGGCCTACCTCGCCAGCTTCTCTCTTGCTGCCACCAACACAATCCTTATGGTCCATTTCACTGACTTTATTTGTGAATAGAACGTGTTCTTGTCATGTAGATGAGGAAGAAGTAATAGAGCAAGTGGTCTATTAGCATATGGCAGGAAAGTGAAGAAGTTGACAATTTAGGGACTAACTATAAAGTAAGCTCTTTAGATGAAGAAATCAGCAAAGGCAACTGAGGCCACTTTCAACAGAAGATATTTGGTAGAGGGAATGCGCCACAGTAAATGGCAATAAAGTGTTTGAGAATTTTCTGTAAAAGAAATTGCAAATACCCTTACACTGTGGGGCTGCAAGTCTATTTATCTTTTATGTCATATAGAAAGAACACATACTTCCTGGGGATCTATGTAGGAGAATGGAGTCTAAAAAAAGAGACAATTTTGAAACATTTGTAGAGATTGATGCCCATTAAAAAACGTCTGGGAAGTGACCTAATGAAAGTATGGTGGAGGGGCGCCTGGGTGGCTCAGTCGTTAAGTGTCTGCCTTCGGCTCAGGTCATGATCCCAGGGTCCTGGGATCGAGCCCCACATCGGGCTCCCTGCTCAGCGGGAGGCCTGCTTCTCCCTCTCCCACTCCCCTGCTTGTGTTCCCTCTCTCGCTGTGTCTCTCTGTTAAATAAATAAAATCTTAAAAAAAAAAAAAAAAGAAAGTATGGTGGAAAGAGGATGAGGTTTGGAATTTTTCCCTTGGGGTTTGAATTCCAGCCCAGCCACTTCTACCTGTGTGATCTGAGAAGCAAACTGGAAATAACTATCTACTATTTATCAAACAAGTTCTATTTTATGAGGACATTTGTATATGTTCTCACCTGATGTTCACAACAGCTCTAGGGGATGTATACTGTTGTTATCCCTGTTTTTTTGAGGCTAAGACAATTCCAAATGTTAATGAGGGTGGTGGAGCACCCAGAAGTCTATTATATCATTTGTGGGAATGTAATGATACAACTGTTTTGAAAAAAATGTTTGGCGGTACCAAATAAAGGTAAACATATGCAAACTCTATGACCCAGTAATACCACTCCTGGCTATTTACCCAAAAAAGTATAATTTTTTTCTAGTACAAGCTCAAGAATGTTCACAGAAGCATAGTAACCAACAGTAGAAACAGCCTAATTGTCCATCACCAGTAGAATGGGACATGGTATATTCAAACAGTGGAATACTACCCAGCAATGGAAAAGAATGAACCACTGTTCGTGGAACATGGACAAATCTCACAGACACAATGTTAAATAAAAGAAATCAGAAACAAAAGAATACCTACTGCCTGATTCCATTTATATGAAGTTCAAAAACAAACAGAACTAATTTATGGTGATGGCAGTTACAATAATCTTTATCCTTGGGGTATGGGCATTGCTAACTGGGAGGGCCCATGAGGTGCTAGAGATGTTCTATCTTTTGATCAGCCTTGTGGTTACGTTGATATTGCATTAATTTTCTGTGATGTGAAAACAAATTACCACAAACTTTATGTGGTTAAAACAACACATGGGTATTTTCTTTCAGTTTCCATGGATCAAAAGTTTGGGCACAGCTTAGCTGGTCCTTGGCTCTGAGTTGCAATCAAGATGTGGGCTGGGTTGTGTTCTGATCTAGAAGCTTGGGTGCTCCCAAGCTCATTCAGGTTGCTGGCAGAACTTACTTCCTTGCAGAAGTAGGAAGCTTATGATCAACTTTTTTATGGCTGTTGGCTGAAGGGCAACCCCCCCCCCCCCCCCACTGCCCAGGTCCTAGAGGCTGCTCACAGTTCCTTGCCACTTGGGCCTCTCCAATGGAACCATTTACTTCACCAAGCCAGCAATGAGTATTTCCTTCCAGTCCACTAGGAGAGTGTCTTTATATTACATAACATCCTATTCCTTTTGTCATTTTCTATTGGTTGGGTGAAAATTGCAGATTCTGTCTACAGTGGGAGAGTGGCTTACATAAAGACACTAACATCAAGAGGCAGGCATCATAGTGGGTCATCTTAGGATCTGGCCAACACACACACACACACACATACACACACACAACATTCATCCAACTACACATGTAAGATTTATGTACTGCAAATTTATGTACTGTATCTAAGTTATACCTCAATTTTTTAAAATATTTGAGGCAAGAGATATGAAGTAACTCACTCTATGTCACTTAGGTACTAAGTGGCAGGGGTGGGATTGAAATTCAGTTGTGTCTTATACCAAACCTGTGCTCTCACTCTAAAGATTGAATGAAAAGATGTAGGGGCTGGCTCAGTTGGAAGAGCATGTGATTCTTGATCTCAGGGTTGTGAGTTTGAGCCCCATGTTGGATGCAGAGATTACTAAAAATAAATAAATAAACTTAAAAAAAAAAAAAAAGAAAAGATGAAATTAAGCCTGAAGTATACTTTGGCTCAGAGAATGACAGCTATCATAATGGTGGTGAGACATTTCAGTCTTATTACTTGTAAATATTACAAATTTAGTTCTAAAAAATGTTCAGGGGGCATTTTGTACGTTTCGAGCAATGCAGTAAGTCCAAGAAGGTGCCAGAATGCTTGAGTCTAACTGACTTTGATCAGTATATGGCTTTACCACTATTTTCTTAAACCTCTATGAATATGATTCTATTATTATAGTTCCTTTTCCTGGCACATCCATTTATTTATATTCCCTTGCTACCCTGGTCTAGAGATTTACTGTGAATATTCCTTAGTTAATATTCTGATCTGTGAAGTAACCCTCTGTTTTAAGATTTACTTTAGCTGCCTCCTTAACTTGTTCCTCGTTATTCAAAGGCTACTTGTAGGTGAACAATGAATCATCTTATTCTCTCCCATTTGTTCTCCTTTACTTTTGAAGTCGGTGGGGGCAGGGGGGAAGAAAGAATTAACTTGGGTTTTAAAATGGAAGAGTTTGGTCAGAGCTGAAATTCAAAACTGGTCACGTGATTCATCTCAAATTATAGTTGTGGGCTCTGGTGCTTATTAAGAGTTTGCTTAGAATTTTGGAGTTGAAAAGAATTATTGTTTTAATGGGACTTATAAAAATCAGCCAAAAAGAGCTGGCAGCTTGCCTAGACCGTCAGAACCCTGTTAGGAACTGGTTTTTTCAAAAAAAAAAGTTTCATTCTTCAAGTTTGTAATACACCTTAAAGGATATAATAACATCTAATACTATATTATTATTATTATTTTATTGAAGACCTAGTACCTACTATATTCCTAGTGTTGTGGGAGATCCCAAAGTCAATAAATAAAGTAAAAGAAAAAAATTTCTGCCCTTAAGGAGGTTATCTCTTTGATCAGTGGAAAAAAAATTTGTGTCTGAAGTCTTAGGGTGCCATGATAAAAGAAGCAATTAGGGGGGTCTGGGTGGGACAGACGGTTAAGTGTCTGACTCTTGGTTTCAGCTCAGGTGGTGATCTCAGGCCCCTGAGATCGAGTTCTGTGCTCAGTGTAGAGTCTGCTTGAGATTCTCTATCCCTCTCCTTCTGCCCCTACCTCTTGTGCTCTCTTCTCTTTCTCAAGTAAATAAATAAATCTTTTTTTTAAAAGATTTTATTTATTTATTTGAGAGAGAGGGACAGATCATGAGTAGGGGGAGGGGCAGAAGGAAAGGGAGAGGCAGACTCTCCACTGAGCAGGGAGCCTGACTTGGGACTCGATCCCAGGATCCTGGGACCATGACCTGAGCCGAAGGCAGACGCTTAACTGACTGAGCCACCCAGGCGCCCCAAATAATTTTTTTAAAGATTTTATTTATTTATTTGACAGAGAGAGACACAGTGAGAGCAGGAACACAAGCAGGGGGAATGGGAGAGGGAGAAGCAGGCTTCCCGCAGAGCAAGGAGCCTGATGCGGGGCTCAATCCCAGGACCCTGGGATCATGACCTGAGCAGAAGGCAGACGCTTAACGACTGAGCCACCCAGGCACCGCTTTAAAGAACTAATTAATGCTAGCTAAAGTTACATACTGTATGATTCCAAGTATATGACATTCTGAAAAAGGTGGAACTATGGGATGGTAGAGAGATTGGTGGTTGCTAGGGTTAGTGGGGAGGGAGGGATGAGCAGGTGGAGCACAAGAGATTTCTACGGCAGTGAAACTATCTGTGTGATCCTGTGATGGTGGATACATGACATCCTGCCTTTGTCAAAACCCAGAGAACTGTATAATAGGAAGAGTGAACCCTGCTGTAAGGACTTTAGTTATTAATAATGTATCAATATGGGCTCATCAGTTGTAACACATGTACCACACAGATGCCGTATGTTAATAAGGAGGGAAACTGTTGAGGGTGAGAATAAGGAGTTATGTGGGGATTCTCTGAACTTCCTGATTAATTCTTCTGTAAACTAAAACCTGCTCTAAAAAAATAAAGTCTATTGATTAAAAAAATATACATATAGAGATGCCTGGGTGGCTCAGTCAGTTGAGCGTCTGCCTTTAGCTCAGGTCATGATCCCTGGGAGTCCTGGGGTTGAATCCTGAATCCGGCTTCTTGCTCAACGGGGAGCCTGCTTCTCCCTCTGTCTGCTGCTCCCCCTACTTGTGCTCTCTCTCTCTGACAAATAAATAAAATCTCAAAACAAACAAATATATGTATATAATTTTTACTGCCTCAGGGGGCTCATAATCTCCTTGGTTAGGCCTAAAATAACAGTGTATCTGAGGTCTAGGGTCTCACAGAATACAAATAGTAAACCCTACCTAGGGAAGTTAGGGAAGGCTTCTAAGAAGTGAACTTGAGGTGAGCCTTGAGAAAGACTCTGGCATTCACTAGGCAGGTCTGGGTTTGCCTGTGTGTGTACTCTTAGCAGCCATTCATATTACATACTCTATGTAGGTCTGGCAATTCTAAAGTCTTCACAGAGATTATCTCATTTAATTCCCCACCTCAGGGGCGCCTGGGTGGCTCAATCGGTTAAGTATCTGCCTTCGGCTCAGGTTATGATCCCAGGGTCCTGGGATTGAGCCCTGCATCGGGCTCCCTGCTTAGCGGGGAGTCTGCTTCTCCTTCTCCCTCTGCCTCTCTCCCTGCTCCTGCTCTCTCTCTCTCAAAAAAAAATTCCCCACCACAACAGGGTACATGTTATTATTTCTATATTACAGATGAAACTAAGGTTCAAAAGCGCTTATCCAAGGCCACCCAGCTAGTGAAAGGAGGACCTACGGCAGCTCTGCCTGCTTCTGAAGCCAGTGTGCCATCACTAACATGAGATTAACATCCTGTACAGCATACTGTGGCTCAGTGAAGGGGTTAGAGAGATAAAGCAAAGATTGATAGATGAAGGTATCATTCATGGCAATTTAATAAAGAAGACAGGATTTCAGGAGCTGCTTGGTTGAGGCAAAGAGAAAGACTATGTTTGTGGAGAATTGCTCTCGAAAAGTCTCCTCCTCAGTCTACCCACTGTACACCCTTGAAACCTAGAGTCACAGTTCAGAGAGGGGCAGAGGGCTCTTGCAGAGCTTTCAGAACCACTTGGGAACCAGGCTGCTGCAAAAGCTACTTCCCCCTCACACTCATGGCTTTGTGCAGATTCTGGTTGGCCAGTAAGAAAGCTGGGGCCATGGTTTTACTGCTCACTCTCCTCTCTTCCTTATGGCTGCCTTGCCCATCATATTCCCTCCAGATTCATCAGATTCCCTCCAGCATCTTTGTGGCTGAGCACACAGGGAGGGCACTACAGACAGATGCTGGAGCTGGCTCCTGGGCAAAGAACAAGGACAATGCTTTTCTCTCTCTGCCCAGATTAATTGGACACTCCTTACCCTCCCTCAAACAGATACTTAGGTGCCCAAATAATTTGACAAGTGCCAAACATTATTCTTTCATCCTAGGAAGCTTAGAGAGATGTCTGCTCTGATAAACTGTGGAGTAAAAGACCGCAAATCCTTCTTAACCATTCTGATCAATAATGACATTCACCGTTCATTGAGCATTTTACCATGTGCCAGAGAGTGAGCTAGGATTTTACATACACTATCACACTTAATGTTCACCACAGCATGTCACAGAGAAGGAGAAAGTCACAGAGGGGTTAAACAATTTTCCTGGAACCACAGGGCTTGCTTTTATACTCTTTCAGGTTTTACCTTCCCCCCTCAGGGGCAACTGTGGGCCAGCCAAGCTGCCTTTTCTCCCCTTCCTACCTTCACAACCAATTAAGAAACAAGACACTGGAGACTGACAGATGAAGATAAAAATGTCAGTGATAGTCCTGATAAAGTCAATGAGAGACTGTGACTTTGGGTCTGTGTGAAAAGTTCTTGCTAATATTCTCTGCATGGCCCTCCTGCTCCTCCAGCTAGATGTAGACCATCAGGTACCCCATCCAGGTGACAGTCTGGCTCTTGAGGCAGAGACAGTGACCTCAGATTGCTCCCTGGAGTAGTCTGGGTTTAGAGGTTCGAAAAGAGTGAAAAGCTTTAATAAATTATTGATAAGTTAGGTGGACCAATGGATTTCTCCCACCAGTCAGGTAACTCTTTAGGCAGTAGAGGGTGGGGCCCGAGGCCAAAAGGGTTACATTTTGGAAGCTCCTCAAAGAAAAACAATCTAAAACAAGGAGAAAGGAGTTTGCTTTCTGTATTAGTCAGCTTGGCTGCCATGACAAAAGACCACCCTGGGTGGCTTAAACAACAGGAATTTCTTTTTCACATTTCTGGAAGCTGGGAGGTTTAAGACCACCAAGTCACCAGATTTGGTGGTTTGGTGAGGACCCACTTACTGGCTTGCAGCTGGCCACCTTCTTGCCGGGTCCTCCCAAGGGAGAGGAAGAAGGAGAAGGAGAGAACCAAAGTTCTCTTCTTGGTAGGGCACTAATCCCATCATGGCGTCCCACCATCATGACTTCATCTAAACCTGCTTACCTTCCAAGGTCCTACCTCCTACAACCATCTCACTGGGGGGTGGGGCTTCAACATAAGGGACTGAGGGGCGGGGGACAAGCATTCAGTACAGAGCACTTTCTCCCCTTGTTCCTCCTCCTGAAAAACCCCTGAGAGAGAGGACTTTCAGCAGAGGGAACACCATAATGTGTCCTCAGAACCCTGAGGGAAGTCCCAGTACAGCCTTCTTCATAGTGTTTAAAAGCAGGAGCATGAAATTAAATCCTGGCTCCATCATTTACCAGCCGGGTGACCTTAGGCAATTCATTCACCTTCTCTGAACTTTTGTTTTCCCCATCTATAAAACAAGAAGGATAATAGTACCTTGGGGGCTGCTTTGAGGCTTTAAGGAGATAAGGAATGTCAATGACACAGCATATTAAGTGCTCAATAAATACTAAAGAAATACACATTAAAATTTTGGAGACGTAATTATGAGAAAAAAAAAGTGCACCTTACACTTGGGTGAGAAATGGTAGCTTCTATCCCTGGACACTCTCCTGCAGAAAGTGCCAGAAATCTTTGGGGAACGCTGTGGATTGGCTACTGTTAAAATAAAAACCTAGTCGGGTGTCTGGTAGCAGCAGATCACGGAGAGGAAAAAAGTTCAAAGAAACCTTGGGAAGTTCTCTTTTGTAGGGAGGGTAGAATGCACATGTCAGCTTTGTTTGCAGGGCAGTGAGTGATGGCTGGTCCTGTGGGCAAAGAGAGAGGTCACTACAGGAGACTTAGGCCTTTTTACTCAGAAGCCACACTGACATTCCCCTTGCAGTGATGGAAGCTGAAGGAAACTTAGAGATCGCTGGTCCAAATCTTTCACTTAATTGATTAGAAAAATGATACATGGAGAAGTTTGGTGATTTATCCACTTCATGCTTATAGCTAGTGATGGTGCTGAGTGTTAAGCGCCCAATCCTTCCATGTCACCTCAGTGAGTTTTTTCTTTTCTTTTCTCCTCTTTTTTTAATTAACATATAATGTATTATCTGTTTCAGGGGCACAGGTCTGTGATTCAACAGTCTTGCACAATTCACAGCGCTCACCATAGCACATACCCTCCGCAGGGTCCATCACCCAGCCACCCCATCCCTCCCCCCACCCCACCCCCACGTCAGCAATCCTCAGTTTGTTTCCTGAGATTAAGTCTCTTATGGTTTGTCTCCCTCTCTGGCTTCATCTTTTCTTGAACCATCCCGCCTTGCTCCAACAAGTTGGTATCTTCTGTCTTAGGAGCTCAAGATTCTCACTAAAACACTAAAAAAGTTTTTTTTTTTTTTTTTTTTTAAGGACAGAAACTAATAATTATTAAACACCTGTGTGTGCTAAGATGCCAGGATTCTTATATGGGCTAAAGTTTGGCATTTTCTGACCAATGCAGAGAGGGAGGTTTCCCTTTTCCCTGAGGAGAACACTGAAACTCAGGCCAAAGGCTTGCCTAGGATCACAGCTATCAGGGAAGCTGATACCTCTAACTCTACAGAGATCCATGCACCTGAGGGCCAGGACTCTTTAATCCCCCAAGGACTTGGTTTCTAGTATAGTGTTTTTCTTCACTAGAAAAAGTGTTTCATGTAAATATTAATAATGATTTCCAAGAAGGCAGAAATGATCCGTTGATCATTTCTGAAAAATGATTCTTTTAAAAAGAAAAAATCAAAATTTTCTCCCCAGATGTGTGCTAAAGAGATCATTAAAAAACTCAATGTAGCCCTTAAGATTCTTTTTTTAAACAATACTAAAATAGATTTAATTTAAACATTGATAAGAGTTTCAGGCAGATGTTTTAAAAGTTATATAAAATTGAAATAAAATGGAATATTTGATATTAGCCTCTCATGCTATGCCTCTAAAATTTTCCATAGTTTGTTTGTATAATATTTTTTTCTGCTTTAAAAATATATATGCTCCTTTCCAAAAATTTGGGGATTTCAATAAAAATTCAAGGAACAAAAAAAATTTGTTCAAATTTCCACCACTAAGAGTTAATTACCATTAATATTTTGGTGTGTATGCTTCAATTAATAGACTTTTTTAGAGCAGTTTTAGGTTTACAGAAAAAAAAAACTTTTTTTTTTTTTCTGTAAAGGAGAGTTCCCATATACTCCCCACCAAGTTTCTCCTATCATTGACATCTTACATCAGTGTGGTACATTTGTTACAACTGATGAGCCAATATTGATGCACTATGATGAAGGAGTTTACATTCCAGTTCACTCTTTGTGTGGATTTTGACAAATGCGTAAGGACTTGTATCCACCATTTGATATTATACGGGATAGTTTTTTCACTATTTAAAAAAGCATATATAAAGTTAATTTTGACTCTTCATTGGGTAATTTAATCATTTTATGTTCTTTAGTTTAAAAATAGTTGTTATGGTTCTTTGATTATAAAAATAATCCATGTTTACAGTAGTGTTGATGCATAATAACCATTATAACCATTCAAATGAATCACCTAAAAACTGGCACTTTTTAAAAGAATGTTTACTTTGAAAGTGTCATTAGTTGCATGTAAACAATCACGAGTATTTGGGGTCCACATCGTCGTGGCACAGAAAGGCCTGCTTCGCCTCTGTGGTTTTCATGTGAAATTACTGATTACCCCTTGGGCCACATCGAAAAGGTGGTAGTGCTTTGAGTGGGTTCACTGAACAGTACACATAAGACTCGCCCTAGTTCCTGGGGAGAAGGGTAGTTTTAAAAATCCACACCTAGTGTTTCCTTTGCTGGGAAATGCGCACAGCCTCGGCTCCTTCGCCTAAAGCGAACTCCAAGCCCAGGCAGAGGTGGGGCGAGTGGACTGGGGCGGGGGGGATTTGCTTGGGCGACGAGGCGGCGCCTCCCGCCCTGGGCTCGTGAGGCTGGGGGTTGATGGGGGTAAGGGGAGAGCCTGGCTTAGGGGGGCCGGGCCGAGGGTGGTGGTATGGGGTAGTCGCTGGGGGTGGTTGGAAGGGAGCCGGGCTCGGGGTGTAGCTGAGGGCAAGAAGAGCTGGAGTTGGGGGAAAGCGTAGCAGGACCAGGGGCGTGGCTGGGGGATAACCTGATCGGAGATGGGGGATGCCGTGGGGGCTTGGGAATGGCTGGGAAGATGGTGGCAGCCGGGCTGTGGCAGGGATGGTCTTGGCACGAGGGGCGTGGAAGGGCTGGGGGTGTGGATGGAGAGTCTGGTCGGGGGCGTGGCCTAAGTGGACTGAGAACGGGGCTAGAGGCGTGGCCGATGCGGGTTGGGGGCGTGGCCTGGGAGCCAGGCGGCAGCGGCGCGGGCGGGATTCAGCGCCGCGCTTTCTCTAGGGCCGCCCCTCTCGCCGCCTGCCCAGAGGCAGCGCACCCGAGCAGAGGCTCCGGCGAGAGCCCAGCGTGCTCCGAGCTCCGCGGGATCGGGACCGGCCCTGTATCGCAGAGACGTCTTGGATCCACAGGCTTTGGAGGCTCCGCCGAGTGGGAGCCGCGCGAGGTGAGGCTGCACCCCGGCGTGCAGCTGTACGGAGCGCGCGCGGGGCGTGGGGCAGGCGCCCGGGGCTGTTAGCTGGGAGCCGGGGGAGAGGAATTAGTCCCAAGCGACGACTTTCAGAGCCCGAGGACGCCCTGCTCCGTCCTCCTGGCCGCTTCTCGGGGCCGCCCGGGCTGCCCACCTGTTGGTGCCCTGAAGTGGTTGCTCGGCGACAGCCCACTCACCCCCCAGGTTCGGCCAGCGGCGTTGCCCCCGGGGAGCGCGTGCAGCCGGTGCTCCTGGAAGAGGCCCTCTCCGGCACGACTCGTTCGGGGATTACCCTGAAACTTTACCCCGAGCTCCCGACTCGCTGGGCCTGGCCCTCGAGGTTGCGCGGGGAGGGAGGACAAAGGTTCGGGGAGCCTGGTGCGGCGGGTATTCCCTTCACGGCTCCTCTCCCTCCGGTGGCGCGACCGGTGCAGCCGGCCCCGGCCCAGGTCTGCTGCAGCTGGCGGCCCTACTGCGGATGCGGTCGGAGAACTTAGTTTTTGAAAGCAAGTTTCTCCTCAGGTCCCAGCTGGGTCTCATTTCACGAGAAAGACCGGTGGGACCCGGAGTCTGTCGCCTCTGAATTGGAGGGAGTTGCTGGAGTTGGTTTGATTCCAGTTGTGGTTGACGTGGTGCGGGAATTTGCATACTAGCCCCAGTAAGGTAAGAAGCCCGCGGTGCTGCCCACTTCAGGGGGAACTCAGGTGACTGTGCTGGCGGGCCACCTATCGGACTGCGCAAAGTTACAGAGCCTGAGCAAATTTCCCTTCCCTCCAAGTGCGAAAAAACAAACCAAACCAAAGCAAACAAAACTCTCTGGGTTAGTTGCTTCCCAGCATTGGATGATAATGTTAATAATAGAACAATAATTTGAATTTAGTGAGCACTTATTACCAAGGCTATCCAAAATCAAACCCCAGTCCCCCCTCCCCCCCAGGTTTTCTCTGCACCTCATCTCATTTTCTGTGTTGCCTGGTGTTTTCTTCCCCATAACCCCCCTTTAGATCTCCCAGTTCTTTGCTTTCCTTTGCTAACAGGCACAGAAGCCTCACTCCATTTTATTTTTCAGCCTTTCATAACAAATGCACCTTTTCTCTTCATGTCCCCCAACTTGCAAACCTCCTCACTCCATTGTTCTCCTTCCTGGTGCCTGTTAATTATGCACTCCTCCTTGTGCTGCCGAACCTCGTTCTCTGCCCCCACATCCTCCAGAGGTTTATGTGACTATTTCTTAGCCCATATTGTAATTTTCGGTTACCTCCTTTGGCCCCCAAATTTGCCATCTTCCTTCCACCCAGGATGATTATCTGCTTTTTTATTTGTGCTACGCATGTGCGGGCATCTTGATTCTCTCCCCAGTTTCTCCCACATGGTGCTTTCTTGCCTTTTACTTACTTCTCAGCAAGTGCTTTCCTTGCTGCTGCCTTCACAGCACACCTTGTTTCAGTTCCTTTGGTTGTAATTTTTCTATGCCACCACCAACCCTCGGTTCCTTCCCCTCTTTTCCAATCAGTCCTCCATTACCTTGTGGACATCTTAATTTCAGACCATCTGAAAGGGTTAGGAGGTGGAGGCAGGGAGCCACTTCCCCTTCCCCAGGAGTGCCCTGGGTTTCAGGACCTTCCTTTCTGCTCTAGTATCATATACATAGTTATTGAATTATGTTACTATTGATATCAATACAAATGTACTTATTAAACACTTAGTCTGGGCCAGGCACTCTTCTGAGGGATTTACATGTAATAATACCTCATTAACCCTCCTCAGATCCCTGAAATGTAGATACTATTACTCTCTCCATCTTACAGATGAGACAAGAGAGGCTGAGAGACATAACGGGCCCGATTTCTCATGGCTCTGTAGTGGTGGAGCCCTCAGCCAGGTGCTGAGCTTATGTGCCGTAGGAACTTCTGAACTCAGACGGGGGCTGGGATCTGGCTTTGGAAATGAGGTCATTAATTGCACGTTTTATTTAGTCTACAGTTTCCACCAGTTGAGGGCATATTATCCATACCTGTAAAATAGTGCAGGGGGAAAACCTAATGCCTAATGTCCTTTGGAAAGACTGGGGACACTGCCCGGGCTGTCAATTCAAGCTTGCTTTCAATTGGCTTCCTGAAGAGAATACACTGGTCCCCTTAGCTACAGGGGTACTAGAAGAAAGATTGTTGCCAACTGTCTCCTGTGCATTGAGAGTTGAGATCCACTTTAGCTAGCTGGCCAGACCTCTAGGGTCCCCCTGTGATAGCCCCATGATTTTATGAATCTTGTTTATTTCTATTTCATTATATAATCTTAAAGCTTTGTTCAAATACTTCCTTATTGGTATTCACCTTCCTGAAAGTTGGAGGCAGATATTTCCCCTTTTGCAGATACTGAAGCAGAGTGTAGGTAAAGGTTTATGTTTTGTTAGCTGGAAGGGATCTTACACTCCACAGATGAGGAAACTGTGACCCAGAGAAGTAAAATGATGTGTCCAAGGGGCAGCAGTCTCCAAAGGATAGGAAACCTGGCTTTAGATCCTAGATCTGTTGATCTCTGGTCCAGGGCTCTTCATGCCTGCCCCCACAGCTTGGTGGGTTGACCTCTCTGCTTGCTGCTGAAAACAATGAACCTTCTTTCCTCTTCCTTTCCTGAGCTAAGAGGCTTTGGGAGGATTCATTTAAAATAGAAATTGTCAGTGGTTTTTCTGGGTGTTTTTTGTTTTGTTTTGTTGGTTTGTTTTTTTTGGGTTTTTTTTGTCTGAAAGCTGAACACTTAAAAATGTTTGCTCTTGAGATATGTAATGGCATAAATGGGATCATAAAATCACGGAAGTATAAATTCAGAAGTTTTAGAAAGAAGTAATTTTGTTATTTCCAAAGCATCAGGAAGGAACACCAAATGTACATTTCTTTCTAGAGGCAAATTATATCATACATGGCAGTTTGAAGATCTGTAACTGTAATGTTTAATTGTATTTTCCATTTGCAGACAGAAATGCATTAGGTACAAAGTGCTCACATGATTCCCTTCATCCTTGCATCTCAAATGAAACAGAAGTGAAGGGGGAGAGCATGTCAGGTTAGTTTTTGTTTCTGTGTTGGCCCTGCCATGCTCTCCCCCTTCTCTTGGGCTGGGACTTCCAGCCATGCCCTCCTGATTCCCAGCTCCTGCCTGTCTATTTAATGCCTTCCCCCTAGGAACCCTCAGGGAACCTGGAGGGTAGTATTTACCCATGCTGCTCAACTCATTCTGTATCAGTCTTTCTTGACAGAATTAAACCCTGATGCCCTAAGGTATACGTTGTATGTAATTAACTTCTCTCTGATGCTTCTAGAATGAGAAGGGGGGTTAGGTTCCATCCTTGGGAGAACTGAGGGAATAGTCGCTCAAATAGTTATCTGTGTTCTATGGTTGAGATGAGGATCATTAGAACTGAAGAGCAAGTTAGGTTTCCCTGCTCCCCTTTCGCAGTTGAGAAAATGGGACGTGAGGAACGTTGTCATGGCCAAAGCCCCACAGAAAGTGACAAGATTGAGATTGGAGCACCGGGCTGCCTGGCTCAGGAGATCTGGGTGTATGCTTCCATGTGTCTGTCTCCTCTGTGCCTTGTAACTCCCTCAGGCAGAGGCTTTTACGAACTCCATGGTTCCTGCTTGCTGAGTTGCTGATGCAACATGAGAGGTGGGGGCAGGGCTCATAGGAGTGCCAGGGCCCATCCCTGTCTGTCTCACTTGGGGTGTACATGGTGCTTTATCACTGCCTGAGAGGACACCGGGAGCTGCGGCAATGCCAGGAATGGAGAGAGAATGTTATAGGTTTCTAATACATGGCAGTGACTGTGGTCAGAATGTCCACATTTGTGGATACAGGTAATGCCCCAACCTGTGGTCCTAATGTTCAAATGTCCTAGACATAGAACTGTTACCTCATCTTAACTAGGACCTTAAAGGACCCAATTTCTCAGTCAGATACAGCCTCCGCCCGTTTCCCTGCAGTAGGACCACTCTGTGTCATTGTGGAAGAAATGAGAATGCAACATTGTAATTTCAGGGACCATGTGCCTGACTCAAAATATCTTTGAGCACACTTGCCTGCCAGATCTGGACTGGAACCTTCCCCTGCCTCCCAGCCTCACTCTCTGGATTCAGCCAGACTGGGGAGCTCTGAGAGGACTCTGCATGGCTAACTTGGAAGAAGGGGGCAGCCAGTCTTTCCCTCAGTCCCCATTAACACCATGACAGAGTTTGTTCTCTAAGATTGGCAAGCTGTCCTTGGAGAAAAATAGAACACAGGTCTGAAATGACTAGACAGACTGGAAAGTCTTGGTGGAGGGAGGCAGCATGCAGGAAAGTGGGAAACTGGGATCTTTGCTCATGGTCTAGGGCAGGTGCAAGGGGAGGGCGAGTCCAAGATTTTATTGTCTTAAAACAGAGGGGCAGGAGGCCAGGAATGAGATGCGTTCCTGCTACTGGAACTTTGATCACAGTCTTCCGTAGAAATTATCGTTCTATATAATCTAAACAGTGAGCAGTCTTGTACTTGAGTGTTAAAATTATAACAGTCACATTAAACACATTTCTGAGGTCAGGCCCTAGTACTTACCCACCACGTATGATACACAGAGAGATGAATGAGTCCTGTGTCCTAAAATAACTTACACATGTACATTGAAACACATCCAGTTTATACATTGGAATCATCTATAGCTGTGAGAAAACCAGCTCCTACTTCAGAAATCTCCATTTCCACCCTTCCTGGTGGAATGGCGTGCTCACATATGCACACTTATTGTGTACCTTTTATGTGCCAGGCCTGTGCTGGATGCTGAAGATGGATGGAGTCATCAGAAACAGCCATGGTCCTCGAGGAGGCTCACATTCCTGTCCGGTGGGAGAGGTAGATGTGTGAAAGGAAAGTCCTGAAACGTGTAGCAGGTGTAGTGATCAGTTTATGGGGAGGGGGTTTAGGGAGCACATGAGAGATCTTGGATCCAGGAAGACTTCCTGGAGGAGGAGTTAACTACAGCCTGGGCTGAATGGGATGAGCAGGTTGGGGAAGGAGCTGATAGAAGGAGGCATAAGACAGATGGATTCAGCCAGATTGAATAAGCAGAGGTGGGGAGACAGACTTCAGCTTGGTGACCCTAGGGACTCTGAACCCTTCTGCATGGCTGTAGCTCCCAGCTTATCATTTATGACTATTACAGTATGTTTAGAGCAGTGGTTTTGCCTCAGTATCACTTGGGGATTTGGCAGAAGAGCAAATTCTAGGGCTTTCCCCCAGACCTATTGAGAGCTTCAGAAGGCCAAAGTTTGAGAACCACTGTTCTAGAACATGTGCTTTCCAGAGGTCCCAAACAGTTAATCTTCATGGCTACATGATAAGCTTTTCAGAAAGTGGAAACTCCGTTCCGACCTGGTTAGATTGGGTAGGATTTTCTTCAGGTCCACAGCCATCCTCACGTCCTGCATTTCTTTGCCCAGTATATGTGCATTCTCACAATTTCTTCTGCTCTCCCTACTTCATTTCATCGCACACTACTGATTTATATTATCTCTCTAATACCTCTACCTGACATCATTTCTTAGTGTTTGGCACTAGGCCAACTGAGTTCAGATCCCAGCTCTGCTGTGTGATCTTGGGAAGGCACTAACTTGTCTGTGCCTCGGTTGCCTTATCTGAAAAATGTACGTAGTAACAGAACCCAGCCCATAGGTAAGCATTTCAAACTTTGCTGCACATTGGAATTACCCAGGGTTTTTTTTTTAAAGTTGATACCTATTCCCACCCCAAATACTGTGATTGGTTTTGGGTGTGACCTAGGCATTGGAATTTTTAGCAGCTTTCCATGTGCAGCGAAGTTTGGGAATCACTGTGGTTGGCTGTTGGGAGGATGAAATGAGTCCATTCTTGCTTAGCAGAGTGCCTGGTGCGTAGTAGTAAGTGCTTCGTATACATCTGTTGGCAGAGGCGCTGATGATTTTCTGGCAGCAGGAGAGATGAACCATTTCAATTGTTTGATGCATACTTGTTGATCGTCAAATGCTTGTTGGTTTAGAGATCTCCTGGTGGTCCCGTCTTTTGTTCTGAGAGTTTAGAGGTGAAATAGCCAATGCCGTGAATCTCCACATCTAATTCTCCAAGCCCTCTCTTTGCAAGGATACAAGGGTCATGCTGTAAACAGAGCGTGTCCTCCCTCACAGCCTCACCAGCACTGGGCACCATTTTCCCACCTCTGTATGGAAAAACTTGAATTTTTGGAATATAACCAGATTCTAAAATCATGAAGTAGCAATGCTTAACAACATGGAGGGGGATTACTTAATAGTTGGGTACCATTACTATCTACATTTTTCAGATAAGGCAGCTGAAACACAGAAAGGTAAATGCCTTCCCAAGGTCACACAGTTAGCAAGCAGTAGAGTTGGCATCTGAACCCAGTTTATTTTGTACCCACTCTAATCTGTCATTTGTACCTAAATGCCAGTTTTCAAACCTGGAATAAATCTTTAGACTTGGTCTCTCTTTGGCACGAATCTCTTTTCTAGGATTTAAGTGTCACTATATCCTAAATTATGTATTTGTAACCATTACGTGAAAGGATGTATAATCTTTTTGCTTGCCCTGTCTTGTCACATACATTAGATCAACCTTCATTCATTGTTTTATTAATTCGACAACTATTGATGAGCAGCTGCTTTGCACCAAACAGCCAAGCTAGCAAGTTTATTCCTTCTTTTCCTCCTGTGGAGGGACAAACCTGTCTCTCTGTCAGCATGTGTAAGTATTTTGGTTTTGATTTGTAACTACAGCCTTTTCTATACTTGTCTTCTTTGGTGACATAATCCCTCAACTTTTAATAATGGAACATCTGAAGGGCATTTTTCCTGTTGATTTCATGGGCCTTCCTTGAACCCTGCTGAGATTAATTACGCCAAACCCCATGCAACAATTATTCTAATATATCCTGGCGGGTTATTAAAATGTAGGTTGCCCGGGACCAGGAGGCTTGAGTAAGTGAGCCACAGTTGGTACCCTCAGAATGAAATCGGTGATGCAGTTTAAGTTCTGTGGGTTTGTCATATCTTTTAGCCCAGAATCAGTCCCAGTAGTGTGGCCAAACTAAATAAAGCAATGAGAAATAGGTGAATTCATATGTCAGACTGCTGATTTGGTCTCTTTCTTGAAAAAGTTAGACTATGGGCTTGGTTTCGCTTTCTGTGTAGGGCGTGCAAGTAATCGGTGTTTACTGTGAGATTGGCCCTGGGACGTTTAAGTGTGTGCTGCAAATGGAAATAACCGATTCACTGTATTTGTTCTGCTGCCCGATCACTAAGTGAAAATCTACCACTGGGGAAACTTTTGTATGGCCAGCACACAGGTGGCTCAGTATTAGGGTAAAGACTAGCCTCCATTGTCTGGTCTTACCATTATCACTCCAGTTACTCACAGACTGAATAGGCTTTAGAAATACAGGCCTTCAGAGGACTTGTCCTTGCTTAAATGTTCCGTGGATCCTTCTGAAATAACATCCCCCGAACCTTCACTGAAAACAGTAAAGAAGGCGGGGATATATTAATATCTCCAGTTTTAGTTATATTCAAAAGGATTACATATTTAAAATGAGAACAGTTCAAAGTACATTTAGGTTTTAAACATTTGAGGTTAACAATCCAAAATAAGCTAGGAAAAATAAGTAAAATATTCTCTAAAATGGTATGTTTTAAAATCTGCTAGACCCTGTTTTCCCTACCTTTGACTTTTCTGAAACAAATCTAAACTCCCCAGCGATTGCTTGGCTCATCTTACCGATGAGCCTACTTGTTTTACCAAATCCAGTTCAGCTCTAGCATTAGAGCGTCTCTCTCTGTGTCCTTAGGCCACTTTTCCAGAACTATTGTGTCCTATACTTCCTAGAAAAGGATTGGGTACTTTATGTGCCAGCTTTGGTTCCTGGCCATGATCTGTGGTGTGCCTGTGCGCATGTCCGTCCGTGTGTGTGTGTGTGAGTGTGTGTGTGAGTGTGTGTGAAGGGGGGCTGTATATGCTGGAGCCAAAGTGACGTACTCTGTTGTACAGTGTGACATGGAGTGAGCTCCTAATTACATAAAAGTTCCCTTCTAAGTTGAGTCTTAGACTCGGCCTCACTAAGTAAATGAATCTGGAATTCTGAATAAGGAAAGTGGCAGCTTCTCTTGAACACTTAGTTTTTTAATGACAAGTCATGGCAAGGTGTGGGTAAGAAGAGTGATTTATAAACTTGCGGCTTGTGGGGTCAGGCTGACTGGGTTATATTCATACCTTCAACTGCTGTCCTTGCCACCCGGCATCGGTATAATCATTTCTGTTCCGTGTTGAGCCATCTGGAAGCAGACACTTGTCTCCAGGCTCAGCTCTTGAAATGCCATGCACCTGGCAGAGTGTCCTGTGCTTCTGCACTGTCAGGATGGCTTCTGGATAATGATGATGCTCTGCTCCTTGAGACGTAGGGACCATTCGTTCATAAACGCAGCTGCAGTTCGGGCCAGGGTGAGGCACTGTGCTGAGCGCAGACTTACAAGGTCGAGTCTGTTGTAACTCTGGCCGAGCTTAGCCCTCCTGCCCCCTGCCAGTCTCACCCTTTCTCATTAGATCTCACTCTTGGAGGGGAGGAGAGTGATGAAGGTTAACTTCCTCTAGGCTTTTCTTTCTGGGCTAGAATCTTCCTCCAGGGCAGTGGGGCTCAGGAGAAGTGACAGAGTATATGTATGCTTTCTTCTGCCTGTCAGTGGTTCTGCTGGAAGATCATCTGTGCTTCTCCTAACTCCACTCAAAATTAGGAAGAATACCCAGGGCTCTGAGAATGGTCTGCTTTCCTTCTAACAGAAGAAACTTGGAGGAGGAAGCAAGAACTGTTTCTGCTTTTCCTAATCTTTATTTCTAATCTGACCCCTCATCCGAGGGGCTCACCCTGAAAGGGTGCTGACCCAGAAGCCTTCAAGTGGTTCATAGAGGCGAGAATGATCTAGCATTACAAGGTCAGTGCTTACAGGTGGATAGGTCAGAGCATATAAAATTGCCACCACTGCCTAAATATGTCTTGATTTGGTAGCATGGTTAACTTACATTTTCATTCTAGCACATCTGAAGGGAGTTTATCGCATTGACTTCCTGGGGGCTGTTTTCAAGCCTGCTGAGATTAATTAAATCAAACCCCATGTGACAATTATTCTAAAGCAAAGTGGTTTATTAAATTTTGGAGCATGCTGGACTACTGAATTGAAATTATTCAAGAAGATGATTACAGTTTTGTTGATTTCATGCTATAGGAGTTTAATACCCTTTTTTTCTATTTTTATGGGCAGATACTGCCAGTCTCTTAGTTTTTCTTTCCTGCTGGGATGAAGAATCTCTAAAGGATGAAGGAAATGGCCTATTGTCTGTAGGACAGTGCTGTTTTCTTGGCTTTCCTGGAAAGGGATCTCTGTAGAGGCCAGGTCTTACTCTCTACACAGTGCAGGTTGGGGATTTTTAAGAACCCTTTGTGTCACTTGGAACACTTTTCTTCTGAGATGAAGATAGTGGGTATCTGTGCAGATCAGTCTGGGATAAAGAACGTTGTGAAAGGAGACCTGTCTCAGCAGGAGGGTTCCCAGTCCCTCGTAATACTGAGCTGGGACAGCCACCTTCTCTGTGTATGTCCAGGTCACCTGGAAAGACCTGGGAAGCACTTTAGTCGTTAGTGAGAGAAGATTTAAAAAACCCACAGAACTCTTGAAATCATGTGTTTTTGTCACTGTTTCTTCCAAACGGAAGAGTATTCTTTTATATGATTGTTTAAAGAGAACTGGATGCCCCAGCGACCAGTTATGACACATGCCTGGTTACAAATCTTCCTCTGCCATTGTCTAAACTCATCACTGCAGGACTCAGAAAGAATAAGCTTGGAATGCACTTCTCATGGATTATTAGTTGGATAGAGAGGCCCCCACTGGGAGAATCCTATAGCTGTCTCCTCAGATGAGTGAGAAATTCAGAATTGTGGCAGGACCACCCACTCACTAACTGCTCGCTTGGAGACCTGGATGGTTTCAGATTCCCAGGAAAGCGACTGTTGTGTCACCTGAGGGCAAAGGGACTTGGGAAGCATTGCCCATTGGCTGCCTTATGTTTTCAGGGTTGCCGTTTGGCAAGGGGGGAAGGAAGATGATGAAGTAGTGATCCTCATCTCAGAACCCACAGGGCAGATCTGATGGCATCGGCTGCTTTCATGTGGAGGACAGAGCAAGGAGAATCGGTGCTGGGAAGACTGTCTCTCACTGATGTGTCTCATGTATGGCATTATGACTACAATGCCCCTTGCTTCTCGCACAGTGTGATGCAGGTAATAGTGGACATGTCTCAAGGGTTAGGTGAATGGTTTCAAAGGAAGTGGGAGAGAGAGAGCTGATAATTACCGATGGCCTAACAGGCAGGTGGCCACACCTGCTTGCGGGTGCATGACTGGGTAATCTATGCTGGAATTCATACAGACTTCTGGTATTGGTCCGAGGCTCTCCTGCTGAACCTGTCTGCATCCATTGTGGTGATACTCAGCAAAAAGGCATACCCAAATCCCAGTGATTGGTTATGTGGATGATAATGGCACATAAGTTGTTTTCATTAACTAGAGTGAGGTTGGTAAAAGTGGACATCTGACAGAGAAGAGGCAGGAGTTTGCTGAAGAAGGGAGTGGGGATCTGAGAGTTAAGGCAATATATATTGTATTTGTGAAGAGTTTTAAATTCTTGTTTATTAATTTTTTAATTGAACTTTTCATTTTGAGATAATTGTAGATATACATGTATAATTGTATGTAGATATACATGTAGATATACATATACATATATAAATGTACTACAATGATATTTACATGATACAGTACAACATCACAACTGACTGTATCTGATACAGTCAAGATACAGACATTTCCCATCACCCTTAGGATCCCTCATGTTATCCTTTTATGGCCACACCCACTTCCCTCCTGTCCCCACTCCTTTCTTTCCCTCTAGCAACCACTAATTTGTTCTCCATATAATTTTGTCATTTAAAAAATGTTATAAAATTGGAACATAGTATATTTGGGATTGCTTTTCTCACTCAGCATAATTTTCTGAAGATACTAGTCCTTTAGACATGTGGTTTACAAATATGCTCTCTCACCAGTTTTCCCTTTTAGCTCTTAACCAGGTTCTTTGCAGAATAGAAGTTTTTAAATTTGACGAGGTCCAATTTATTGATTTGTTTTCTTTTTTATGTATTCATTTCATGCTATAAATTTCCCTCAGAGCACTGCTTTAGGTGTATCCTACAATGATGTGTTTCATTTTCATTTTCATTCAGTATTTTTTAGAATTTTGCTTTGACTTCTTTTTTGACCTGTGGATTATTTACATGCATATTGCTTACTTTCCAAATATTTGGAGATTTTCCTGTTATCTTTCTCTTACTGATTTCTACTTTATTCCATTTTGGTTGGAGAATATATTCTATATGATTTCAGTTTTTAAAATCTTTTTGTGGATTGTTTTATAGCCCTGGATATTGTCTGTCTTCATATATGTTCCATACACTCTTGAACAGAATATATATTCTGCTGTTGTAGGATGGAGTGTGCTATACATGTCTCATCCTGTTGGTTGATGCTGATACTCCTGAAATGGAGTGTTGTAGTGATGTTGGTAGTAGCTGTTTTTTGTTCTTGTTTTCCTTTTCTTTTTTCTGGTAATGGAAGGGGAATGAGGATTAGATAGCAGAGAATTTGAAGTCATATTGTCCAGCAAAAATAAGGACATCAAAAGTCTATATTGCCAGTTTAAGGTAACTTTGACAACCATCCAAGGAGAGAGTAGAGTTTATATTCTCCACTGAAAATATAAGTGCTAGAGGGCCATTTCATCAAACCATTGTTTTAGAATTAGAAAGTCTGAAGAAAACCAAGTTTGATCTGAAAATCAGAGGTCAGACAGCTAAAGTTGCCAACCAGGACTGGAAGAAAAGGATATGTTTTAAGTTTGTTTGGATTACTTCTTGTTGAATAGTATTTATGAGTTAACTAACTTATTGTTTACTAAGTACTTACTTAATCATTAATTAGATCCAGAGCAGAGAAGTTGCTTATTAATGTAAAAGCTAGACTAATTTATTCTAAAACATTTGTTGTGTAACTCCTCTATTCCTGACGGAGTACTAGTTCTGAGGATATAAAAATAAACTAGAGCAACATGGACTTAAGTATCCTTTTTTCTCCCACAGAAGGAAAACCTAGAAATCCAATGGCTAAGACTGACTTCTAGGAAATATAAGAATAAGTTCAACCTTGAGGAGTATTTTAGTTTCACATGCTACAACTTAAATTTGAAAAATAATACTAAAAATGCTTTGCAGAAGTATGTTTTATTACATGGTTACCTAGTGGCTTTCAATTAAAGCCTGGTATTTCTTGCATGTCTCCTGTGTGCCAGGCACTGAAATGGGTGCAGAGGGTTTGGGTTTGCTTCAGCCCCTTATCTTAAGCCTGGTATAAAGATAGAGGCCAGATATAAATTTCTTGAACTTATATATGTGTTTTATTTCTTAAGAAAGAGAAGCTTCCCGGTATAATGGAAAATTTTATTTACATTTTTTTTTTAAGAACACAACTTTATAAAGAACGTCTATGTAAGTGTTGAACTTAAATGTAAACAGATCTAGTATCGGTATCAATACTGAAGTGACTTCTCCTCGTTTTGTAAACACATCTGTTAGTTTAACCTGTTCAACCAGGTACAATAACAGAAGGGCAACAAAGACCTTGGTCTATTACTTTTCATGTAACACCACAGAAAGTGAGAAAATACAGCTAAATTTATCGTAGTCTTTCCTTTCTTTTTCCCCATGACATCATAGTTTCCCTTTAATATCTGTTTTTCAGATCATGAAAACATGTTATTTTCCCAGACAACCAGTTGCTTTGATTAATGGGGCCAGGTCAGTCCAAGGACAGATTAAACACACAGGAACCTGGCATGATTCCTAGAAATGATCCTCAATCTTCCTTCTCTCACCTTGGGGCTCTTTAATTACTGTGTTTTCTGTGAAAAGAGAGTCTGGTAATTTTCTAAAGAAGCTCCATATATCAGAATACATGATATATGTTTGGTTGATAAGCTATTGTTAACAAATAACAAGCTCATGCTTCATTTTGTATCATGTTATTAACGAGTCTCCTCCTTTCTTCCTTATATAAAAAGAAGGTGAAAGTGGTACTGTCTATTCAACTTTATTATTCCTTAGTTAATCAAAGCATGGTGGTCATAAACCTTACTTCCCTGATTCACCATTTAACTGTTACATTAAGTTCTTAGATATTTAGAAGAAAGTGGTCAGATACTTTCATAATAATTTAGGCATGTATCAGTTAGTGTGGCTGATATGGTTTGCCTTCTGTAAATCATGTAACTTCTTTGAGCCTTATTGTTTCCCTTTCTATAAAACGGGTCTGGCTAATAATAAGTGATCCCAGCTATTTATTATACCTATTTTCATTATAACATGCTCGTCTGTGAGCTCCAGAAGACTGATAGCTGTGGCTGACTTATCTCTGTATCTCTAGTCTGTGACAGCCCAGATACTGCAAATGTTTATGCCATTTGGGGCCGGGCAGGTAACAGAGGAGCTATGTAGTCTCACATGGAGACTCCGTAGGTTCCACTGATAGGGGCCACAGGGAACGTGGCCCAGTGTTAGCAAACCCTCCTATTTTCCAAGAGAATCCAGAAATCTGCATTTTAAGTGAAACCTCTCTATTCTTAAATATTGCAAATTAATCTGGGTTTTAAAAAATCCCTTGTGTAGGCCAAACAAGGCATGGGCAATAGAAAATTCAACCCAAAGCCAATGCTTTGCCACCTGAGCATGCTCTTAAAAATGTTCATTGAATTAATCGCAATGAACCATAATGTTCATTGAATTATTGAGCTCCTTTATGTTATGGCTGCCATGAATAGAGATTGTTTTGATACTTCTGAGGAACATACATCTTTCTTCTTACGGTAAGAGCTTTTTTTACTAGACAATTATGATGTTACTTATACAGAATTATTAAAAGTGCTACTAACAACAAGTACCATAAATGAGCTTACTATGTGCCATGCATTGCTAAGAAGGTATTATCCATATAAAAATATGCACAAATTAAAGATCAGAAAATTTAAATAATGACCCAAGCAGATACATTCTGCCTGATGGCTGAACTGAGATTATAACCCGGCAGTTCATACTGTACCATTCCTGTGTGTTAGCACCTTTTGTCCAGATTAAGAATGAGTTGACACAGCAAAGCAACTAGCCTTATTTTTTTTTTAAATAGCTTTATGGAAATAGACATACCATATAGTTCATTCATTTAAAGTGTAGAATTGAGTTGTTTTTGGTATAGTCATAGAGTCATGCCAATCATCACCACTGTCAATTTTAGAATATTTTCATCACCCCAGAAGGGAACCCTGTACCTATTTAGTAGTCACTCCCCATTCCCCCCCCAAGCCCCCAGGCACAGGCAATGATTCATCTACGTTCTGTCACTATAGATTTGCCTTTTTGAGACATTTCGTATACAAGGAATCATGCACTATGTGGCCTTTTGTGTTGGCTTTTTTCACTCAGCATGGCATTTCAAGGTTTGAGCATGTATCAGTCCTTCATTTCTCTTGAGTAGTAAATAACATCCCATTGCATGTGTATATCACATTGCATTTGTTCACCAGTTTATGGCCATTTGGGTTGTTTATACTTCCTGGCTCTTATGGATAGTGCTGCTATGAACATTTGTGTCCGTGTGTTCCTGTAGACATGTTTTTTTTTTTTTTTTCCCCCCTGGGTGAAACTGACATTGCTTGGATACATGGTAACTCTATGTTTGACCTTCTGAGGAACTGTCAGACTGTTTCACAAGAGACTGCGCCATTTTAAGTTCCCACCAGCGGTGTGTGAGGATTCCAACTTCTCCACTTCCTCACCAACACTTGTGTGTATTTTTAAAAATTGTGATAAAATTCATGTATCAAAATTTTCCATCTTAGGGGCGCCTGGGTGGCTCAGCTTGGGTCATGATCCTGGGGTTCTGGGTTTGAGCCCCGCATCGGGCTCCCTGCTTGGTGGGGAGTCTGCCTCTCCCTCTGCCTGCAACTCCCCCTGCTTGTGCTCTCTCTCTCTGTCAAATAAATAAATAAAATCTTAAAAAAAAAAGAATCAAAATTTTCCATCTTAGCCATTTTAAAGTGTACAGTTCAGTAGTGGTAAGTACATTCACATTGTTGTACAACCATCACCACCATCCATCCCCATACCGTTTTCATCTTGTAGAGCTGAAACTGTGTACCCATTAAATAGTAACTCCCCATTATCCCCTGCTCCCAGCCCCTGGCAGCCACTAGTACATAATACCAAAATTTCTTTATGATTTTGATTACTATAAATACCTTGTGTCTGTTGAATCATACAGTATTCGTATTTTTGTGACTGACTTATTTCACTTAGTAGAATGTTCTCAAGGTTCATCCATGCTGTAACTTATGTCAAAATTTCCTTCCTTTTTAAGACTGAATAATATGCTATTGTATGTATATGCCATATTTTCTTTATCCATTCTATTGATGGACATTTGGGTTACTTCCACCTTTTGGCTATTGCTATGAGCATGGGTGTATGAATGTCTCTTTGAAATCTTGCTTTCAGTTCTTTTGGGTTTGTATAAGTGGAATTGCTCAATAATTGCTAACTTCATCTGGCTGTGTTCAGAGAAGATATTTTGTATGATAGCTATCTTTTTAAGTCTTAATTTATGACCTAACATTTGGTTTATCCTAGAAAATATCCTGCGTGTCCTTGAGAAGAAAGTGTGTGCTGTTGTTGGAGGAAGTGTTTTGTGTCTGTCAGATCTAGTGGTTTATCATGTTTAATTCTCTTGTTTCCTTACTTCTGCTTGTTCTGTGCATTACTGTGAGTGGGCTATCGAAGTCTCCAAGTATCATTGTGGAACTGTATTTCTCCCTTCAATTCCGTCAGTTTTTCCTTCATATATATGTTTTTGTGATCTGAAATTACCAATGTTATTTTTTTTAAGTCCAGTATAGTTAACATACAGTGTTTCATTAATTTAGTTTCAGGTGTACAATATAGTGATTCAGCAATTCTGTACATTACTCTGTGCTCATCATGATGAGTGTACTCTTAATCCCATTCACCTATTTCACCCATCCCCCCACCCACCTCCCCTCTGATAACCATCTGTTTGTTCTGTATATTTAAGAGTCTATTTTTTTGTCTCTTTTTTTCTTTGTTTTGTTTCTTAAATTCCGCATGAGTGTAATCATACGGGATTTGTCTTTCTGTGACTTACTTCTCTTAGCATTATACTCTCTAGATCAATCTATATTGTTGCTAATGGCAAGATTTCATTCTTTTCTATGGCTGAGTAATATTCCATTGTGTATATATATCACTTTTTCTTTATCCATTCATCTATCTATCTATGGACACTTGGGCTGCTTCCATAATTTAGCTATTGTAAATAATGCTGTCGTGAACATAGAGATGCACATACTTTTTGAATTAATGTTTTCATATTCTTTGGGTAAATATCCAGTAGTGAGATTACTGGATCATATGGTAATTCTATTTTTAATTTTTGAGGAAGCTCCATGCTGTTTTCCATAGTGGCTGCACCAGCTTGCATTCCCATCAACAGTGCAGAAGGGTTCATTTTACTCCACATCCTGTCAATACTTATTCTATCTTGTGTTTTTGATTTTAGTCATTCTGACAGATGTCATTGTGTTTTTGATGTTCATTTCTCTGATGATGAGTGATGTTGAGCATCTTTTCATGTGTCTGCTGGCCATCTGTATGTCTTTGAAGAAATGTCTGTTCATGTCTTTTGACCATTTTTTAATTGGATTGTTTGTGAGGGTTTTTTGGTGTTGGGTTGTATAAGTTCTTTATATATTTTAGATACTAACCCTTTATCAGATTGTCATTTGCAAATATTTCTCTCATTCAGTAGGTTATCTTTTAGTTTTGTTGATAGTTTCCTTTGCTGTGCAGAAGCTTTTTATATTGATGTAATCTCAATAGTTTATTTTTGCTTCCTTCATATATTTTGATGGTCTGTCATTAAGTATATAAATGTTTATAATGGTTACATTTTCTTGCCATATTGAATGTTTTATTAATATATAATGTCCTTCTTTGTCTCTTGTAAACTTTATATACTTAAAGTCTATTACGTCTGATATTAGTATAGCCAACCCTGTTCTCTTTTGGTTACTATTTGCATGGAGTATCTTTTTGCATTCTTTCACTTTTAGGCTTTTGTGTCATTGGGTATAAAGTGAGTCTCTTGTCGGTAACATATAGTTGATTATGTGTTTTTATTCATTCTGGCAATCTCTGTCTTTTGGGGGAATTTAACACATTTACATTTAAAATAATTACTAAAGAGGGACTTCTGTCATTGAGCTATTTGTTTCCTATATGCCCGACAGCTTTTTTTGTTTTCTTCCTTCACTTCCTGGATTACTGTCTTCTTTTGTTTATAGTTGATTTTTTGTAGTGAAATGTTTAAATTCTTTTCTCATTTTCTTTTGTGTATTCTATAGCTATTTCCTATTTTTTTAAGATTTATTTATTTGAGAGAGAGAGCAAGTGCACGCACGAGCAAGAGAGGGGCAGAAGAAGAGAATCTCAAGCAGACTCCCCACTGAGCCTGGATCCTGAGGCAGGGCTCGATCTCACAACCCTGAGATCAAGACCTGAGCTGAAACCAAGAGTTGGATACTCAACCGACTGAGCCACCCAGGTGCCCCTCTATAGCTATTTTCTTTGTGGTTACCGTGGGGATTACATTTAACGTCCTGAAGTTGTAACACTCTAATCTGAATTTATGCCATCTTAACTTAATAACATAAAATCTCTGCTCCTTTATAGGTCCGTCCCTACCCCTTTTGGTTGTCGGTACCACAAAATTACAACATTATATGCTCTGAACCCCAAAACATAAACCAATAATTCTTTTAAACGCATTAGCCTCTTAAGTTATATAGACACAAGATTTGGAGTTATAAACCAAAGTTACAGTAATACTAGCTTTTATAATTTCCCATGTATTTACCTTTATTGAGATCTTCATTTCTCCATATGGTTTTGAATTACTGCCTAGTGCCCTTCTGTTTCACCTTGCAGGAATTCCTTGAGCATTTCTTGCAGGGTAGGTGTAGTGGTCACAGACTCCCTTAGTTTATGTTCATCTGGGATGTCTTAATATCTCCTTTACATTTGAAGGACAGGTTTGCTCGATATGGGATATTTGGTTGACAGTTTTCTTTTAGCCCACTGTCTTCTGGCCTCCAGAGTTTCTGAGGAGAAATCTAATGATTTTGTTAAGGATCCATTTTATATGAGGATTTCCTTCTCTCTTGCTGTTTTATTATAATGTGCCTCAGTGTAAGTCTTTGAGTTCATCTTACTTGGAGTTTGCTGTGTTTTGTGAATGTTTATATTCATCACATTTGAGAAATTTTGAGCCATTTTTTCTTCAAATATTTTCTCTGCTCCGTTTTCTCTCTTCTGTGATTCCCATGATGTGTATGTTGGTCCATTTGATGGTGTCCCACAGGTCTCTTAGGTTCTGTTTGCTTTTCCTCAGTCTTTTTCCTTTCTGTTCCTCAGACTATAATTTCCATTGTCCTATCTTCAAGTTTGCTGTTATTTCTTTTCCTTGCTCACATCTGACTTAAAACCCTCTCATGAACTTTTCATTTTAGTTATTTTAATTTTCAGCTGGTGAATTTTTTTTTGGTTTCTTTTTAGGTTTTTCAGATCTCCTTACTGATATTTCCATTTCATTCATGTTATTTTCTTTACTTTTTCCACATGTTCCTTTAGTTCTTTGAGCATCTTTAAGACTATTATTTTAAAGTCTTTGCCTAGTAGATCTGCCATCAGTGTTTTTAAGGGACATTTTCTTTTCTTTTCTTTTTTCTTTTTTCCCTTTGAATGGGCCATGCTTTACTGTTTCTTTTGGGATTTTTTTTTTTTCTTTTTAATAAACACTGGACATTTGAATGGAATAATGTGCTAACTCTGGAAATCAGATCCTCCCCCTTAGGGTTTTCTGCTTTTTGGTATTGTTTTTGTGGTTTTGATTTTTATAGGCTATCTCTGTGCTGGGGACTGGCCTGAGGTATAAACTTAATGACTTCTCATTATCTGAGCCTTTCTGTGGGCATGCTTGGTCACTTTCTAATTTTCCCTGTGTATGCAGTTGTATATGCAGTTGTATTGAGCATCCTAGTCTTTAATGTCTGGCTCCCTAAAAGGAAAAACAAAATATGGAGCTAGGGGAGAAAGGAATACAGGTTCCTTTAAATCTCCTGGAAGACACTTCAGCCAGAGGGGGAGGGGCTTCAACAATGTGGGGGAGGTGGAACAGTAATGGCTGTCTGCCTCCTTGTCTGCACTTCCGTGATCGGATGCAGCAATCAGCCATCAGAGCACAGATCCCTGATATTTAGAGGGATCCCTTTTTGCCCACCCTGGCTCCTATAAACTATGTGCAGGCTGTTGCAGGAACACAGGTGCAGCTGCCTGCCACATAGCTGGGAGTGGGGATGGGTCACTGCTGCGCACGGAACTGAAATTGACCAACATTAATGGCAGTTTACTGTCTAAGTCTTCCCCTGGAAGTTGCAAGCTTTCAGTGGTATCCAGAATTCCAAAATGGTTATATTAGATTGTACCAGTGCAGTTGTTGTCTATGTGGGAAGATGGATTTCTGCTGCTTCCTATTCCACCATATTCCCAGAATTCTCTTTCTCACTTGGTTTTAATTTGCATTTTCTGATATATAATGATGTTGAACATCTTTTTGTATGGTTTTGGGCTATTGTATAACTTTGGGGAAATATCTATTCGAGCTCTTTACCCATTTTTTTTTTAAAGATTTATTTATTTATTTGAGAGAGAGTACATGTGTGTGGGAGAGTGGGGGTGGGGCAGAGGGAGAGAATCTTCAAGCAGATTCCCTGCTGAGCTTGGAGCCCAACCCCAGGCTGGATCTCACAACCAACAAGATCACAACCTGAGCTGGAACCAAGAGGTGGTCACTTACCTGACTGAGCCACCCAGGTGCCCCTCTTTCCCCATTTTTTTTTTTTAAGATTTTATTTATTTATTAGAGAGAGAGAGCGCGCACGAGCACAAGCAGGGGGAGAGGCAGGCCGAGGGAAAGGGAGAAGCAGGCTTCATGCTGAGCAAGGAGCCGGATGTGGGGCTCAATCCCAGGACCCCAGGATCATGACCTGAGCTGAAGGCAGATGCTCAACCTCCTGAGCCACCCAGGCGCCCCCTCCTCATTTTTAAATTTGGGTTATTTGCCATTTTGTTGTTGAGTTATAAGAGTTTTAAAATTTATTCTGGATACTAGACCTTTATCAGATATATGATTTGCAAATACTTCTCTCATAGGTTGTCTTTTCACATATTTAGTAGCGTCCTTTGCATCAAAGTTTTTCATTTTGATGAAATCCAATTTACCTTTTTTTTCCTTGTTTGTGCTTTAAGTGTTCTACCTCAGAAACCATTGCCTAATCCAAGGTCATGAGAATTTACTCATATATCCTCATCTTAGAGTTTTATAGCTTTAGCTCTTAAATTTAGATCGTATGATGGTTAGTTTGTGGGTTTTATGTTGATACACTTTATCAGGTTGGGGAAGTTCTCTTCTACTCATTTGCTGAGTGCTGTTATCATGAAGGGAAGTTTAATTTTTTTAAAGATTTATTTATTTATTTAGAGAGCATGAGTAGGGGGAGGGGCAGAAGGAGAGGGAGAGAGAATGTCAAGCAGACTCTGCACTGAGCGCAGAGCTCGATGTGGGGCTTGATCCCACGACCCTGAGATCACGACCTGAGTTGAAATCAAGAGTTGGGCGCTTAACTGACTGAGCCACCCAGGTGCCCCAAGTTTAATTTTTCAAATGCTTTTTCTGTTGAGATAATCATGTGATTCTTTTTGTCCTTTATTGATATGGTGTAGTATATTAACTGATATTTGAATGTTAAGCCAACCTTGGTCGTGATATATAATCATTTTTATATGTTGTTGGATTCGGTTTGCTGGTATTTTGTTCAGGATTTTTTGCATCTGTATTCGTAAGAGATATTAGTTTGTGTTTTTCTACTCTCGTGATGTCTTTTCCCATTTTTGTTATGAGGGTAATGAGTTCTCCTTTTCTGTTTTTTTTGGGGGGGGAGGGAGGAAGATTTTGTAAAGAAGTAATTCTCCTTACCTTAACATTTTTTTTAATTCCTAAAAGAAGTTACCCCCTTCATATTGTCCTTCCCCCCCGTCACTCTTTTTCATCTTTCATGGCCTGTGTAGTTGGATCCAAAGTGCTCTGTGATGCATTCTCTGATTATTTTTGCCTGTGAAGCTGGTTTCATTGCTGGACTTCAGTCTCAGTCATTAATGCTTAAGTCCCATTAGCACACTTAACTACGTACTAGGTTGTTACAGTCTCCTGTGTTTCATGCCTGTTCCTTTTGTCTGCCGTACTGATTGTGAGCTTCACAGCCTCTTGAGAGCTGTGACTGGGTTCTCAGCTTCACACATTGTCCTGACATACCCAGCATCTTGCAACAAGTAAAAGTGGAACATTCTATCCAATTACTTAGATTTAAAGGCTCTGAAAAATAATCTTTTTCAAGATTTCTTAGTATTTATAAGTGTGTGTGTGTGTATGTATGTATTATGTATTTGTATACACGTTTTCACATGACTGTGTGCATTATTTCAAACATAGACCTAAGTGTAGTTAAAAGAGAATTTGGGAGGTAACACTCCTGAGTCCTGATTCTGACTGTTCTAGATAGATACTGGACTCTGAGGCTCGCTGTTTGTCTGTTCTTTCATACATTATATGGAAATTGGTGTGAAGATCAGAATAAAATTAATTATTAATTCAGTACTTTGTGCTAGTAGGCACTCGGTATGTAATGACTATTTAATTAATAGCTTAAGCTCCTTTTAAAGAATGAATCTGATATGAATCATACTTTAATATTTGTATTTAATATTTATCTGATATTAATCATGTTCTGATACTTGAAATGCTAGATGATTTGGTTAAAAGTCTTAAATTTTGTTTAATAGCTGATTAGCTGAGATTTTTCCTTAATACTTTGACATAAGAGTAGTCTTTTTTCCATTATTATTATTATTATTATTACTTTTTAAAGATTTTATTTAATTATTTGATAGAGAGAGTACAAGCAGGCGGAGCGGCAGGCAGAAAGCGAGGGAGAAGCAGGCTCTCCACTGAGTAGGGAGACTGATGCTGGGCTCGATCCCAGGACCCCCGGGATCATGACCTGAGCCAAAGGCAGACGCTTAATCGACTGAGCCACCCAGGCGCCCCTCTTTTTTCTATTATTTCTTTGGAATGTCTCTAGAAGCTGTTGTTATAACTTTTCCTTGATCTGTGTGCTTGAGGAAGTGCCTAAAAGCGTGGGCTCCAGAGCCAGAGAGCCTGGATTCAATTTCAGAAACTCACTAGCCAGGTTAGTCTCCCTACTTCCTCCTCTGTCTCACAGGAACAAGTACCTGCTTCTTAGGGCCCTTTGGGGATTCAGAGAGATACTCAATGAGAAACCCTTAGCACAGGACCTGGCAGTTGGTCAGTGCTGAATGTTAAGTAATTGTGTTCTTCATATTTATTGTGTCATCAGCACCTTGCGTAGTGTCTAGCATTCGATAAATGTTTGAGTGGACAGTTTTGTTGAAATTATTAACCTACCCTGTGGAAAACTCTTTGGGGTTTTTGTTTCTCTGCAGGAAGAATCCTACACTGGGAAGGAGGCCTGGCTAGGTGAGCTGCAAAGCTATTTCTAGATAGGCTGAGAGTCTGCATTGGGAAGGGTCCTTTCCATCACCGTGAGTTTAAAGATGAGATTAACAAGGCTGGGATGCTGTGACTTTATGGTTATGTGTTTATCCTGCCTTAGCTGTATCTCTTAATTTTTTTTTAAAGCGTCCTGTCTGGTAAATTTGTGTGTTTCTAATAGGGTTAAATAGTTAGCTGTGCAGATTTGAGCAGCATTAGAAAACTCACTGTGTCGTTCTACTTCATTAATCAGGCCTGTTAAACAGAGCCTAGTCCATTAAAGCAAACCCAGGGAAGCCCAGAGGAACTGCTGCGGTGACCATCATGATCTTGGTCCCTGTGGCGGCATTGGTATGTACAGAGGGTTAGCGGCACGCAGCATGCACCATTATTTTTGTTGCCACGTTTGGGATCAGAGTATGTGAAGCTTCTGAAGAAAGACATCTACTCACAAATATTCCTTATTTATGATAACTCGCCGGAAAGGTAGAGAAGATTGCTACGTACACACATGACTTCAAAGTTGTAAGGGTAAAGCCTTTTTTTCAAGTTATTATTATTATTTCTAGTATTCTCTCAGGTGCTCTGCCTGAGTCTAAATGTTTTCATCTAGTTTTCTTTCGTTTGCATGTGGAGGTTGTTTGAGCAGAGAGCTAAATGTTTCAGAATCACGTAAACTGAACATAGATTTGTCAAATATAATGAATACAAATTTCCTTCAGGATAGACCTAATTCTTCACTATTTCCCTGTGGAAAACTGCCCTCAAACCAAACCAAGATTAATGGTAGAACTAGAAACACTTGACCAGGTTGTCATCACTTCTTAAACTTAGTACGCAAAAAAAACATGATGTTCAAAAGTTGAAACGCTTTCTATGTGGAAAATTGTCAAAAAGCTCCGAGGAGAGGCTTTTGTTACTTTATAATGTTCTCCACTGGCTAATAACAGTGGCTTTACCTGTGAGCCCACCTGGACTGAGAGAGGAAGTGAGGTGACTGCATTCCTCTCTACACTGGGGTTACAGTTTTGCAGAGTTCATTCTAATCCTGATTTTGCTCTGTGTGATTTTTTTTTTTTTTAAGTCATGTAAGCTTTCTATGAAGCAGGCATTTTTCCTCCCAGTGTACAAATGAGACTAAAGCTCAGTGAGATAAGATAACTTGCTAAAAGTCACCTAATTAGAAAACCTAATTTTTTTTTTTTTTTTGAGGGGCAGAGAAAGGGTGAGAATGAGCAGTGGGGAGGGGCCGAGGAAGAGAGAGCGAGAATCTTAAGCAGGCTCCACGCGGAGCCTGATATGGGGCTCAATCTCATGACCCTGACATGACCTGAGCTGAAATCAAGAGTTGGGTGCTTAACCCGGGTATCCACCCAAGTGTCCTTGGAAAAGCTAATTTTTTCACAGGATTGTTGTGAAAAGTAACATAGAATTGAGTGCTAAATGGAGAGTGGCTAGAGCTCTTTGGATTTCATTATTTGTGGTATGTGTTGACTGCCATGTTTGAATGGCAGATTTTGAGTAGCTGTCTGGTATCAGTGCTTACTGAGAATGACTTATTTTGAGAAATCAATGTTAAATTCATCTGGATGTTGAAATTCATACAGTATTCTCTGGGAAGAATTTTTGGTTCTATCTGAACCCAAGTGGTCAGATTACTTATCTCTTGAAACCAAAACCATTCAGCTCCCAGCCTCTGTGCCTGTTGAGTGGATCAGGGATGAGCCCAGCAATCATCAGTCGGAACCTCTTAGTGACGAGCAAATGTCTTCACATTTATGGGAAAGTGTGGGAAAAAGCATACACATAGGGCCAACCAAATTGCACAGATTATCACTTTCTTGTTATTGCCAGTTTTGGTTTTCCTAGAGTGTATATTTAACTTGTTGAGTTTTTTTCTCTCTGGTGTGTAATTGTTGTTATATATTAACTTAATGCCAGGCAACAGCACGAACTTACAAATCACACTGGTGGGTTTTTGTATTCTGTGTAGGACAGAGTTCAAAGCTCTGATAATTTCATGGTCTGAGCCCTCTTACGGAGCAACTGGGCCTAAAATAAAATCATACCTACTGTGGCATGACCTGTTTCGTGGCCTTTCGAAGAATTGGAAAGGTAGAATGGGTCCAGTCTGTTGTTTTTAAATGAAATAGTTCTTTCTTTAGTTATCTTAATAAAGATCAGAGTTAAAGGAAAATCCATTGTTTGGTTATTGTTTGAGTTTAAGGTCAAGTGGTGGTGTCTACAGAAAGTGACCAGTCCTTTACTATTATAGGATTTGAGAATGCGTTAGTTAGTTGTTAGCTTAGGAAATAGCTAACGCCTTTCAGGTCAGGCCCTGGGAATCAGTCTTTTGAAAAGTGCATTCATGTAGCATTATGTTTTCCTTCTCCAGGGTACCTACTCTATAATTGTATTTATTACCAATGTGGGCATTTACCCCCTTTATGAAACTTAATATAGGCCTTTCCTAATAACAGAGACCAGTGTACCTCACTGTGACTTGTGTTTGTGGCACTGAGTGGATGCTAGTTTGTATTACAAAAGACTGTACAATAAATGCTTTTGTTTGTAATAGTTCTCAACACATGTGATAGGCACTCAGTAAAATTCTATTACTTTATCAAAGATTTTTTTTTCCATAGGGATTTTATTTATGGGCAATGTTCTGCCATGAGCATGACTTTTAGGGGCCTGTAATTTAGGTTTTCCTGATTCAAGGCTATAATTTCTTCTGAAGCTACCTGGAGATCCATTCAGTAAGAAATAAACCAATGTAGAGAATTAGCGACTGAGATTTGAAAGGGCCAAATTAAGTTGACTTTCTTGTTACCTCTGGAAATAATTGCTCCTTTAATTTAAAATCCATTAGCAGCTTTCTATAATTTTTGGCTTCATGATTATCGGTAGTTCTGTATATTTAGTCTTTTAATATGGTCTCATTTTAGAAACCTTAAGCAGATCCTTGGTTATAACATAATAGGCATGGTATTTAAAAGATCGCGTGATGAATTTTATTGAAGGTATCTAATAACCTAGATTTATCAAACCTTGCCAGAGAAATAGAACCAATTGTATGTATGTATTTGTGTGTGTATAAGTGTATGTATATATAGAGAGAAAATGAGTGAATGAATGATTGGTTTTAAGGATTTAGTTCATATAGTTGTGGGGGTTGGCGGGTCCCAAATCTGTAGGGCAGCTCATCAGGCAGGGAATTCCAGCAGGAATTGATGTTGCAGTCTTGAATCAGAATGCAATCTTAAGGCCAAATTCTGTCCTTTGCCTGGACCTCAGTGTTTTAAGGCCATCTACTGATTGGATGAGGCCCACCCACATTATGGAGGATAATCTGCTTTATTCAAAGTCTGCTGATTTCACTGTTAATTACATCTAAAAAATACCTCACAGCAACATCTAGACTAATGTTTGATCAAAAAACTGGGCACCATGACCCAGCCAAGTTGACACATACAATTAACTATCACACTACCACATGGGGAAATGTTCATGTTACAATTTACCTGTGGGCATGGGGAAGTCATCTTCCTTTACCTGCCTGCTTCCATGATGTAAAATTAACTGCAAGGTAAGTGTGGAAAGTTAGAAAGTTGGAGAGTAACCCCAGGAAAATTAGATGCCACAGCAGCAGTTAGAGATTAGTTGTGTGATTAAGGATAGAATTTCAAGGTATGACCAGAATATGCTGAGCCCCATGTCATATGGTTGCAGGGGCTGAGAATAGTCTTCAAACAGAAATAGGTGTGGGAGAGGGAACAGTGACAACAGTTCAGCAAAACCGATGACAGACTACCCCAAAGTCCCAGAACTGAACACAAATAGAACTTCCACGGTGCCCTCTGATTTAAGATTCCAGCAGAAATGATGTTAGGTTGTCATCAAGTTCTAAATCATGCCACCGTGCCAGGCCCAATAGCCAGAGAGAGGTCGCCTTCCAGAATTTCTCAGCCTTAAATTTCAGAAAGCAAAAGGAAAGTACAGTCATGTAGCAGGCACATTAATTTTCTGCATGGAAAATCCAGGTTTTGGAGAGAAGTCCTCTGCAAAGCAGCTTGTTTGACATGGGCACCAGAGCCATTGGAAAAAAAAAAAAAAAATCAAACAAATTGAGAGAAAAAGAAAGCAATATACCAAGAACTAGGATAGCAAATAGCCATGCATTTGGTTTTTGTATATCCTCAGGAAATTCTAATTGGCGAATTTATCAAGAAAGTGATTTCATTTCTGCAAAGCCACACTTAATATGCCCTTGAGTTGAGAGAGCCTTGTATGGGTCAGATGCGTAGGTGTGGGTTTACGCAAACGAAGCAGAATCAACAAGGAGCCTTTTATGAATCCCTTTCCTTTAGGAGGCTGGTCCAGCACACACTGAGTTCTGTGTTCTGACACATTGGCAGGAAACTCCTCTTTTCAAAGCAGGGGTACCTGTACTGTCACTGGTCATGCACCTCCAGGCTTTCAGAGCCCACCAAGTCCTTTACTGTCCACAGGAAGGGGCAAGTAATAGGCAAAACCAGACCTCTTTTTCTGTTGTAGAATCATTCCTGCTTCAGTTGTGCATGAGTCATTCTTAAGCTTGGGTGAAGTCGTTACAGCTCTCAGGACAGGTGACTGCTTTTCCGAGTAGCCCTAGCTCCCTCTGGCCCCCAGCTGGCTTTGTGAACCCACAGACCTTGCCCCGTATCTCTCCACCCACCTCTTCCAGAAGCTTGGCGGGAGCATGGGACACACCTGCCCCTCTTCTTCACTGAGTTTATTTCTAAAGCCCTTGCACATGATGTACTTCAAGTAATGAAAGTACTTTCCCTGCTAAACAGTGATTTCATGATTTTCAAATCCATGGCCTTTTCGTGGTACCTCTTGATTTCTCTGCAGCCCTGACCCTTGTGAATCTCTGCCTCCTTCTTGAAACCTTGCTTGGTGCCTGTGCCTCCTGCTTTCTCTCATTCTGCTTCTTCCCTGTAGGTCTCTGTACCAGCTCTTCCCCTCCTTGGAGGTGTTTCTCAGGATGCTTGTTTCCAGCACCCTCCTCCTTCTCAGCTCCAGCCATTCCCATGGCCCTCCTCTGACCTTGTCCCCCCTTACTCCATGTGTCTCGTTAACACTTGGGTGTTTTGAGTCAAGACCCAGAGTTCCGGCAGGAGTATGTGTTTAATGTGGTGGACCCTGGGTGTGAGTGACAGCACAGCTACCTTTCTGTCCTAGGACCGAGTCGCCTAGCAATGGCATACGTATTACATACAGGCTCTGAGGGACAGAGCTGGTCTGAGTTTGTCTCCCAGGGTGTGATTGTGTGATTGGGGTTAGGGTGGTGGCGCAGCAAAGGCAAGATTTGGTTGTAGGAGGAGGTGTCGTGGGAGGAAAATCTTGAAGATCTCGTAGGATTTTGAGAGGCTAACACAGCGAAGAAAGCCTTCTGCGTGGGTAAAACAGTGTCAATAGGCAGGGGAGCAGAAGACACTTGTGGAGACCCACAGGTAGTCCAGGGTGACTGAGGCCAAGAGCATCTTCATATGGGAATAGCATGAAAGGAAACAAGTTTTTATTTTTCCTGCTGTTCTCAAAACACCACACACTGTGCCTTGCACCTCATAGGAGCTCCGTGAAGTTTTTGAAAATAGTTGAAAGTAAGAGTGGGTATGAATGATGAGAGCCCTGAAGGCTAGACCAAGGAGATTACATTTTAATCCAGGGAGCTGTTCAGAGTTGTTGAGCAGGATGTTGAGTGTGACTGGGGATGCCCTTCAGGAAACTTCATCTGGCATTTGGGCACTGAATGGACTGGAGAGTAGAAAGATGGAAAACTGATAACAGATCTTGGTGAGAGGTAAGAAAGCTCTGAGGTGGGAGACCAGCAGAGAAAGTGGATGTGAGGGAATGAATCCAAAGATGTGGGGAATGGGGGTGGGGACAGGGAGATGGAGAAGTGCAGGATTCTCAAGGCTGTGGGTATGGGCACCTGGGAGAAGGGAGATTTTGTTGACACTGGGGGACTGCTGAGAAGAGCACTTGAACTTGGTTGCATCTGAGCACGAGAGGGGAATCCTGGTGAAGAGGCTCCCCGAGTGTTAGAGCAGGAGTGGTTCCAAGAGTGTCGGGAGGCAGCTGCTAGATGAAAAACCTAGCTGTTTACCCACACAGAAGTTGTGCTGGGTGATGAAGAAGATCGAGGAGGTCTCATCCTTCATAGGGTTTCCGGGTCGGACACTGTCGGATAAGCAATCAGAGAATTGTAATATGTTGAGACGAGTCTAGAAGGGAGGAAGTACTGAGGATTATAGAAGCATGAGAAGCAGAAATTTGAGAATAGTTTGTAGAGGAGACCTACACTGTCAGTGTTCAAGTTCCGGGCCCATCCCATCCCATCTGTGCATCCATGTTTCAACAGCAGAGTCTTGATGATGCCTTATTAATCTTTGCCACCTTCCAATTACACGAGCTCCAGCGGCTTCACCACACACACTAAGGGTCTTCGCAGGACAAGGATTCTAAGATGGTGACACTGCAGCTGTACATGGTGGGGTCTGGGACGCCATTGATGTCAGATGAGTGCCAATCCAGGAAATGATTTAAACATGCTGACAGGTGCCCTGAACTTAGCGTCATTCAAAACATAGGTTTTTTTAACATAAAGAAGGAAAAGTCCATGCAGCTAAGATCACCTTGGGACTTCTCTTTCTCTGATGGCCTGCAAGAGCAGGCTCTCTGCAGGAGAAGATGCACATTGTTGGAGTATTAGAGAACCAGCCAATGAAATATGACGGGTGTAGATGGGGAGGTAGATGGGTGCTGTAGATACTGGCTGTAGCTGGTTCCTATGGGCTTTCAAGTCGTTCATAGACCATGGAAATGGATAACTGACTTCATCCAACCTCTACTTCTCAAGTGACCTTTTTAAGGATGCTTATTTTATTTTATTTTAAATATTTATTTATTTAGAGAGAATGAGTGGTGGAGAGGGGCAGAGGGAGAGAGAGAGAGAAGCAGGAAGCCCAACTCAGGGCTTGATCCCAGGTCTGGGAGATGATGACCTGAGCCGAAGGCCGAGAGACTTAACCGACTGAGCCACCGAGGTGCCCCAAAGGATGATTATTTTACATCTCAAACTTATAAAAGTGTTAGAACTATGGTCCTTTAGCAACCACATATTCAACATTTCACCACCAACTGATTTGGTCTACTCTATTAGGTTGGAAAGACAATAATTTCCTCTCCTAACACTGCTGTTTATTCTGTGGCTGAGTCACTTGTACACTATCTGCCTAAAGGTATGTGGCATCTTGCCTTCACCTGCAGGACATAGATCAGAGATTTCATTTGTACCTATGCAAGGAGCTCACAATGGTTTTCTTATCTGAAGAACAGTTGCAAAATGTTTGTTTATTGGAACAGGAGGTAAAAACAATACATCTGTAAGGGTGAATTATGTCTGAATTCATAGGAAGTGGACAATACAGACATTTATTTATTTATTTATTTATTTTTTAAGATTTCATTTATTTATTTGACAGAGAGAGACACAGCTAGGGAGGGAACACAAGCAGGGGGAGTGGGAGAGGGAGAAGCAGGCTTCCTGCTGAGCAGGGAGCCCGATGTGGGACTCGATCCCAGGACCCTGAGATCATGACCTGAGCCGAAGGCAGACACTTAACGACTGAGCCACCCAGGTGCCCCGTCATTTATTTATTTTTAAAAATTTTATTTATTTGTTTGAGAGAGAGAGCACATGAGCAGGGGCAGAAGGAGATGGAGAAGCAGACTCCCTTGCTGAGCAGGGAGCCTGATGCAGGGCTTGATCCCAGGACCCTGGGATTGTGACCTGAGCCAAAGGCAGACGTTTACCTGACTGAGCCACCCAGGCGCCCCACAATACAGCTTTTTAAAACAGTTTTCCCATTTCTTCCCCTCTTAGCCTTTGCCAGTCACTGGTCTGCTAGTCTCTATGGATTGACCTGTTCTTGACATTTCATGTAAATGGGAATCATGTAACATGTGTCCTGTGTTGTGACTGGCTTATTTCACTTAAGATAATATTTTCAGGGCTCATCCACATGTAGCATGCATTAGTACTTCCTTTATATGGCCCAATAATATTCAAATCTGTGGGTATGTCCTATTTGGCTGCTCCCTGCATCAGTTGATGGATACTTGGTTTATTTCCACATTTTAACTATTATGTCTAATGTTGTAAACATTCATGTACAAGTTTTTGTGTGGGCATGCGTTTTCAAGTCTCTTGGGAATATACCTCGGTGTGGAACCGCTCGCTGGGTTATATGATAACTATATTTAATATTTTGCAGAACTGCCAAACTGTTTTCTAAAGTAACTGCACCAGGGCACCTGGGTGGCTCAGTCCATTAAGCATCTGCCTTCGGCTCAGGTCATGATTCCAGGGTCCTGGGATCAAGTCCCACGTCGGGCTCCCTGCTCAGTGGGGAATCTGCTTCTCCCTCTGCCCCTCTTCCCATCTCATGCTCGCTCTCTCTCTCTTTTTCCCTAGTGCGTGCTTGTGCCAAAATAAATAAATAAAAATCTTTAAGGTCGCTGCACCATTTACATCCTCACCAGCCACGTAAAGGGGTTCTGATTTCTTCACATCCTCATCAACACTTACTGTCTGGAACAATACAGTATTATAGCAAACTTGTAATCATTTAGGCACTGATTATCTATAAGGTGGGTTTTCTAGGATTTTGGTTTCTCTGTGTCCCAAGTAACTGATTTGTCAGTTTTGGTCTAATCATCTCCAGTTTCACTTTCCTGGGGATAGGCAGGTGAAGAGAACATGGGAGAAGTTTCGCTGGTTAATGTAGGTACATATTAACCCCTGTTGACAAGTTGTTGGCTAGAAAGGTTTAAGGGGGTGAAAGGCTGAATGTATCAACTTCAGTGAAGTTTTGGGTTAGTGACAAGCGCTCCCCGTAGGACTGGGGATATATTCTTGGGTACTATGCTAATTTGTAAATTTGGGGTTTTCCTTTATGAAAACAGTGAAAACTAAGCATGTTCCATATTATCTGGATGACTGCCATATAGGGAAAACTGAAACTTAATTTTAGTGCCTTTGTGTTTGAGTTTGTTTGGTGCCAAGAAATTCAACAGAAGTGACGGGGCACTTAAAGGCAGAGTTTTAAAACCCTCTCCAGGGGCCTGGGGTAAATTCTAAGAGTTTCCTATATTACTCGAATGTGGCGAGGAGTGGTCATGGTGAGTACTTCTCTGGTGTTTTCAAAGAAGCCCTTGTAATGACAGTGAGATTGAAGGCATACTCCCAAAGGATCGAAGGCTTCACACAAAGAAGCCTGTTGCAAGCGAACATTACTTTGAAGTGTTCTGAGACAATCTTTAACCTTTACGTGAATTTATATTCTGTTTCATAATATTTACATAATCGATAACTAATACTCATTGAAATATAAAATAAAGTCTTAAATTACATAACATCAAATGAAAATAGCTGCCCCTTTCCCCAGCATACTAAAACAACTTCCAATTTATGTAGAACAAATTTTTTAATTGTCCTTTTCATGTCATCCATTCATTTCATAAATGTTGATTCGTCCCTGCTCTGGGGCCGTAAAAAATATAAAAGATGTTACCCATTCGCTTTAAGATCCTGGAAAGTCCTTGAGGAAACAGTACCAAGATGTGATCCAAGAAATCAAGTGCAAGTCAACATAAAACGAAAAAGGCAACATAAAATGAAAAAAGAGGTGAGGATGCTATGGAAAGAGATTTTGGGGCAGGGTGCTTAAATATGTGTGAATCAATTGCTGAAGATGACAGTTTACAGCTGGAAGGACCTGAGCTTACATCCCTGTGCTTAAACTTGCCTTATGACTTTGGTCAAATGACTTACCCTTTCCAGGCATCACTTTGTTTCCCCCAAGGGATCATGCATTTTTAAGTTCTTGTTGGAAATTTCTAGAACTAGGTCAGTTTTGAGAGGCAAGGGAGTGTGGTAGAGAAGAGGTCAGATTTTGTTATTTCATCAGGGTTCATCACCTCAGTCCTTCTACTGTGTGGCTTTGGGCCTCTCTGTAAGTCTCTAGGACTCACCATACTCACATATGAAATGAAGGTAACTGGAATTGCAGGTAGAGCAGAGACAAGAGTAATGAGACTGTTCGAGATCTTTTTACTGGTTTGGGCATTTGATATAGAATCTGGAGAATGAGTAGAGCAAAGAGAACATGATTAAGAACCATGGAAGCTAAGTAGGTCTATGTAATATATCGTAATATAGTATCTATACTAATAGCCTACAGAAAAAGAAGAGAGGTAGAAAAGATAGAAAGCACTCAGATGATAGAAAAATAGAGGAGACTTTAAGAATCATCACTATGGGTTATGATGTTCTTAGTCAAGTAAAGATTGCAGTTCATTTTAGAAATAATTCTGGTTTCTTCTTTGCCTGTTTGTTCATATACATGAACAGTCTATTACAATGTCTGGTACCTAATGTTCATTAAATATCATTTACTTTCTGAAGAAATTGTCAGGTTAGTAGGGAGTAGTATATTTCAAGAGACAATAATAGGCATGCTTTCTAAATTAGACTAGAATGTTGGATTGAACAGAAGAAGGAGTTGAGTGTGAAATGAGCAACCAGCTGCCAGGTGTGGGTGAGTAGTGATCAGATATATTGGAAAAGTAGGACTAAGTTATTTGGAAATCTTAACTTTGTGATAAAACTTTATTTGTTTTAATTTTTGTTAATTTTTCAGTCTTTAGAAAAGACTCCTGTTTCAAGGAAAGTCTTTCATTCTACTCTCTGAAACCCCCATATCAGCTACATTAATTAACATTCATATGATAAAGTAGTTAAATGTATGATAATAGTGACAAAAATTGTGACTTATACAAAACAGAAATGATAAAGATGGAAAGAGTAAGTGGCAAAATGGTGATTAAATATAGATTAAGTATATCAAACAGTTTTCAAGAGGAGCAGAGATTTATATAGTCTGTCAGGAAAGGGCTGCTGAAATGTTTGCTAAGTTAGAGACAAAGCTAGTTAAAGTCCTACAGGGCAGTAACCTTTGCAGTATGTTCTCTGCAAGGCAGAAATTATTTGCATCGCTGCTGGACAAAAATAATCTACAAATTAACCTGTAACTTACCTAATCAGTGCTAAACAGCAAGTCAGAATAAGGTCCATTCTTCTAGAGAATGGAAGAATCTTGGGTGGACCTGTTAGACCTGCTATGGTGGGATCCTAAAAGGTGGCTATCCTTTACCTTATTTTCATTTCTGGGTAATTAGAGATTAGAGAGGGCCATTAATACCACCCAAATTACTAGGATGTATGGGACTGTCCATTGAGTTCCCTATGTCTCTCAATGTGCATGGAGTCTTCTGGAAGCAGATTTTTGTCCTGGGCTGAAATCCTGCACTAACATGTTTGGTTTCTTTTTCTTTTTGAAGATTTTATTTATTTATTTGAGAGAGAGCAAGTGAGCATGAGCAGGGGGAGGGGCAGAGGGAGAGGGAGAGAAAGTCTCAAGCCAATTCCCTGCTGAGTGTGGAGCCTGACACGGGGCTCAGTCTCATAACCCTGAGATCATGACCTGAGCCAAAACCGAGAGTTGGACTCTCAACCCACTGAACCACCTAGGAGCCCCTATATGTTTGGTTTCTCTAAAACAGAACCATTGCTCTTCCAACAACTAACCTTCCCATTTTTCCTCTCTTGTTTTCTCATTTTGTTTCTAAACTGACTGTACTTAAATGTCAGGTCTTCACAGCCTCTCCCCCGCCCCTTCAACTCCCATATAGACTTATGGAAAGTCACTTTGTAATAAAGCAGCAAGCCTATTTCAGATACAAATTGCTTTGCTGTATGTTCCAGGAACAAGAGAAAAAAGTCTAGAGGTCTCTGAAATGCTTTGCCACTAAATCCTTTAGACTCTGGTTACAAAACCCACAGTATTCTCTCACTGAGTTATTAAGTTTGGTTTGGGATTAATGTAGGAGTACCCCTCTCTCTCATTCTTGTGGCAGTCTACATCAGTTTCCTAAATAACTGTTGTTTGGAACTTAAAACTGGACAGAGCCTTATTCAGGTAAGTAGGTGGGCTTTGTTTTATAGTCTCTTCTCTTTGTCCTTGTTTTACAAAGCCCAGGTACTGTGTGAGCCTGTCTCACATGTGATCTTTAGGACCTGGAAACTAACTAGCTCGGCAAAGTTAGAAGGTTCCCAGGTGAGAACCAGAAGGCATCCAAGATGGGTGGTGTCCCTTCCTACAGGATTTGTCTGCTGTTTATGTAAGGATTGGATTTTTAGGATCTGTATTATATATTGCAGGATCAGAAAACCATAAAGGTGGAGGACACCTCAGAGGTCATGAATCCAGCCCCACACTGTTTGTGGTCTGTGGTCCCAGCTACTAAGCCCACCTTTGGTGGAAAGCATGAACCTCCCTAAATGGCATGTTCTGTTTCCTTGATTGTTCATGAATTCTCTGTCCCAGAATGAAAGCAACCTCATTCTGTGCACTGATTCTACCCAAGGGTACATATCCAAATAAATCTCTATTCCCTCTTACATAGGAAAACCATTGTGATATCTTCCCTAATAGTTGTCTTTTTAAAGCTCAGAATCCCAGAATCCCTCTACTGTTTGTGGAAGGTAATGGGTGGCAGACAGCTGTCCAAACAGATTTGAAGTTTCTCTGTTTCTTTTAAGATGTGGTACTTGGAACTGGATATATTACTCCAAATTAACAGGCCAGTGTATGGGTTTAGGGGAGGGATGAAAAGACTGCTCCGATCAAAAGATCTATCATTTGTGTGGACCAGGAATGTATTGGAATTTCTGATAGCTGGGTGACATTGTCCAGTCACATCAGCTCTCTGGTTCATTATATCTTTGGGTTCTTTTTGAACTAAATTGCTTTTGTGTCAAGTAGTCCCATCTTAGCCATGTGGAAATAATTTTTAACTTTAACCTAATTTTTAAAACCTCATAATAAACAGCACCATTAATGACATATAACTTTCATCAGAGTTATTGGTGGTTAAGAACCTAGCTCTGGAATCAGAGACCCTATAGGTTCAAATCCTATCTCCGTTGCTTATTGACCTTGAGATGGTTCATTGTGATTGTGCCTGTAAGATACTTCCCGTGGCTCTTGGCACGTGGTCAATGATCAACAAATGGGAGCTGTTTTTACCCTCTTTGCCAGACTCCTGCTGAGCTCAACAGGCATTATCCTATTTAACCCAACTACAACTTGAATAATACTCTTACTCCTTTTTTCAGATGGAGGAACTGAAACTCAAAAGAATTATGTAAGGGGCGCCTGGGTGGCTCAATGGGTTAAGCGTCTGCCTTCTGCTGAGGTCATGATCCCAGAGTCCTGGGATCAAGCCCCCCGTCCGGCTCCTTGCTCAATGAGGAGCCTGCTTCTCCCTCTCCTCCCTGCTTGTGCTCTCTCTCTCTCAAATAAATTAAAAAAAAAAAAAAAAAAAACCTTTAAAAAATAACAAAATAGTTATGTAACTTGTTCAAGGTTATATGGCTGCTGAGTGGTGTGTTAGAAATTTTAGCATAGGGCGCCTGGGTGGCTCAGTTGTTAAGTGTCTGCCTTCAGCTCAGGTCATGGTCCCAGGGTCCTGGGATCGAGTCCCACATCGGGCTCCCCGCTCAGCGGGAAGCCTGCTTCTTCTCCCACTCCCCCTGCTTGTGTTTCCTCTCTCACTGTGTCTCTCTCTGTCAAATAAAATCTTTAAAAAAAAACAAAAAAAAAACGGAATTTCAGTATAGGTCTATCCAATGCCAAATGATTGGCACACCTACTTAGCTTTATTATGTGGTATGTTATTTGTATTAGTATTTTCTGACCCATTCTTTTAACCCTTGTCTGTCTTTTTTTTTTTAATTTTTTATTGTTATGTTAATCACCATACATTACATCATTAGTTTTAGATCTTGTCTGTCTTTTTAAAAACCTATTTATTAAATATTTAACTTCTACAAGGAATATTTGTAACATATGTGTGAATTCAAAGATTAACAACACGTATGCATTACCCAACCTGAAATATAAAATGCCATCAACATCTGTAAATATTTTCTCCTTGTCCTCGCCCTGTAACCCCTACCAAGCAGTAACCATTATTCTGAATTTTGGGATTATCACTTGTTAACTTTGTCTTATTGGTTTTCCACATATAAATATATTCCTAAACAACATATTTTCATATAACTGTCTGGTTGAATAAGTATAACATATGAGATGTGGCCGTGAAACAACTTTATTTTTTTGTTCCCTGTTGTCCCTTTAAGTTAGCTCTGTGATTAGTTCTTGCCACGCCCTCCATGGAGACTCAAGCAGTACCCATGACTTTTCTGGTCATTTTTGGGTCATAAGAATCTCATTTCAAGTTGGAAAAAAAAGCCAAACACAGTACTCTACTCATTCCTTCAATTGAAATGCTCAACTTCATGTAATAATCGAACTTTAATCTTGCTTTAAAATTGAGGCTCCTGACGTTGGCAGGGCATGTCTCACCTCCTTGTCCCCTGCCCCCAGCCCCCCAGGAGTATTGTAGGCCATCCCAAGCCCTTGTTCTGTCACGTGGATTTTAAAGTCAGCTGGTCAACCGTTATGCACATATAGAGCCTGGATTTTGATTGGAGGTATTTTTGAATCTTGATGTTGTTATGGTCGTGGTTCTCCCTTTACCTTAGTCAGGTTAGCATAATTGTTAACCTAAGAGGTGGTTTCTGGGCACTTCTCTAGGTGGGCAAGGACCCTCTGTGCTGTGTTCAAAGCTCTCAAGTAGTAGAAGGTGTGCGTCACTGGCCTGACCGTCCCATTCCCATCAGCGGCTCTTTATTTATGTTTTGAATTAATATACTTTATTTTTTAGATCTTTAAGTTTACAGAAATATTGATTGGGAAGTACAGCGTTTCCAAATACCCCTATCCCCTGCACACAGTTTCCCATTATTAACATTTTACATCAGTGTGGCACAATGAGCCAAGGTTATTAAATCTGTTATTACTAACTAAAGTCCATAGTTTATGTTAGGGTTCACCTTGGTGTTGTGCAGTCTGTGGGTTTTGACTAATGTATAATGATGCGTATCCACCATTATAATATCATACAGAGTAGTTTCACTGCCGGAAACATTCTCTGTGCTCCTCCTATTCATGCGTCCTTCCCCCTTAACCCCCGGCACCCACTGATCTTTTTACTGTCTCCATAGTTCTGCTTTTTTCCAGAGTGTCATATAATTGTAATCATACAGAATGTGGCCTCTTCAGATTGGCTGCTTTTAAGGTTTCTCTGTTTTTCATGGCTGAATAGCTCACTCCTTTTTATGGCAGTAAAAACCACTGACTGCAGTGATATCCCATTGTCCGTGTGGTACAGTTATTTATCCCCTCGCCTCTTGAAGGACGTCGTGGTTGTTTCCCAGTTTGGGCAATCATGAATAAAGCTCCTCAGGTCCTCATTTGTAAAATGAGACCTTGAACAAAAGTCTCGATCATTTCCAACAGTCAAAAATCCCATCTGTGAAGAAACCTGACTACCAGGAACAGGAAAATTAATTTGGGCGGCATTTTAAAGTCGGACCTAAGCGGTCCCCTGAGGGGAGGACGCGCACGAGGAGGAAAGAGAAGGGTGGCCGTGAGGTGAGAAAGCAGCTTTGAATGAGAAAGACTGGATAGAGCCGCGAGCCTATGTATTACTTTAATTAATTAATTAAAAAGTGTAAAACAGAACCAAGAGCAGCAAAAAGCGTAGCTGGAGGTGGAGGAGCCGCGCCAGGCTGAGAGAATGGAGGAATTTTCCGGAGGGGCTGGTGGTGGGAGCCAGGGCCCCTGCTGCTCAGTTTATGGGACTCGTTTGACAGGGAATAACCAGTTTGCCTGTGGAGCTATTAAGGAAGGACAGACAGCCGCAAACATGCACGAATGTATCTGCTCAGCTGGCCGGACGGCATCATCTACTCGAAACGGTAGAACAGCAGCGATCACGTTTATGGGGCCGCACTCACTACACAGAGCCTGTCATGGCGCCTGGAGCCCGGTTGGTAGCTGCCACCCGCCTGTTCCTCACGCTGAGGTAACTCGCACTCTGTTCTGAATCTGACCCAAGGGGTTGGGCGTGGAGAACTCGCCAGGCCCGGGGGCGCGGCTTCTCCGTGGGAAACGTCTCCACCCACTTCCGGCGTAGCGCTGGCGGCTGCGCTGCCGCTGACCTGTCCGCGCTGCTGCCTCTGGAGCTTGTGCGCAGGTGTGTAGGACCAAGACTTCGCATCGTGATGAAGGGGGATCAAGAAATTGTTGGAACACTTCTGGGATTTGATGACTTTGTCAGTGTGGTACTGGAGGATGTCACTGAATTTGAAATCACGCCAGAAAGAAGGAGGATCCCTGAATTAGATCAAATTTTGCTCAGTGGAAATAATGTAACAGTGCTGGTTCCTGGAGGAGAAGGTCCTGAAGTATGAATGGATTTCCTTGACTTCCTCTGTTTTGTCTTATAATGACAACAAGATAGAAATTTTTTTTTTTAACCTTTTAATGTTTGGATTCCGTAAAGCTAAGTTTCCCATTAAAGGGAAATGTTTTGAAGATGCATTTTTAGTAAATGCCCATTTTTGTAAGTTAATCATTATTATCTTGGAAAAAGAAGAACACTTTGTTCTTTGAAGACTAAAATTAAAGTGTTTTTGGTTAAAAAAAAAAAAGAGAGAGAAACCTCTCTACCTTTTGGATTGCAGCCGGGGTATATCCCAGAAGATAATTTTTTTTAGAGAGCTCCTGATTGTTCTGTTGTGGGAAGCCTTCTCTCTGGGGCTCTAATGGAACCAGGTTTCCTCTCCTGTGTAATTGAGGGCTGAGCCCTGGAGAAAAGCTCAAGTCCAAACGGGCAAATACTAAGAAGTCAAGATGTTTGTTTTAAAGTCCCTTAAAAAGAGTGACAGAAAAACCATCAAGAAGGAAGACCTTTTCTGAGGTTGTGGGTGAGGAGGATGGAAAAATGGGGAGGCATGTTACCGACTTCTCTCAGGTGGGGATTTGGGAAATATATTGTGGCTCTTGACTGAAATTCATGACCTGGATGCTTGCAGTAAATACATGCTTTACCATGAATTTTGTGACCTGTTGTCTAAATCCTCCTCAAATGTTTATTAGGTTAATCGTAAGGCAATTATGATTCCTGTTTTTTATTTTGTATGTTTAACAGCTTTATTGGTATTTTTAGTTAACTCATTTTAATTTTACAATTCAGTAATTTTTAGTAGATTTACAGAGCTGTGAACAGCCATCGCAACAATCTAATTTTGAAATGTTTCCACCATCCCCAAAAGAAACCACATGGCCATTTGTAGGCGACACTTGTTTCCTCCCCTGGCCCCTGGCAACCACTAATCAGCTTTCTGTCTCTATAGATTTGCTCTCTGGGCATCTCAGTATGTTGCTAGAACCAAACAGTATGTGGGCCTTGTGTCTGTCTTCTTCTTAGCCCTGTAAGGTTTTACTTAGCTTTTGAGGTTTATCCACGTTGTAGCAATATTTATTTTTATACAAGTAAGTGACTTTGCAATACATGACTCATGTCTTCCGTACATCTGAATTTATTCTTGCTTTTAAAAGATAATGGGTACAGATATTATTTTGTTGTGTGGTGGTGAGCTTGTTTTTTAATTCTTCTAGGATTAAATCAGAAGGACATTAATGATCTCATTGTGCAGAAGAGTCTGATCTTCCTGTGACTGGGCCCCCAAGCCCTCTTTTGATTGTAAAGCTGTACAGCTACACTAAATGGGCGGCTGTAAATATTTTGCCCGTGACCATAAAGGGCATTTGGTCCCACAGCGAACAGCACATTCTTGAAACTAGCCTGGGGACAAATGTCTGCTTGAGCACTTTCTCATCTGCACCATAGCTGGGCAGGGCATCCTGCCAGCACAATCCCTGGAACCCAGTACTGGCCCTGGTCAAAGACCTAAGTTCCTATTTTTTAACTTTACCTTTCTTTGGGGTACAGTATTGGAATGCTCCTGTGACTTTTTTTGTGTGTGTGCAGATTGGAGAAGAAAATTAAAATTGAGATTTAATACCTGAAGGGAGTAGGAGGAAGAATCTTGGAAAATAATAGATAATAGGTCCAATATTCCTATTGAGAAGATGTAGGTAGAAGACAGTGACAACTCTCTCATTAGGCAGGTTTTTTTTTTTTCTTTTGTTCTTCTCTTTTTACATTTCCTATTTTTTAGGATAAGAAAACTTCAGCAAAGGTAGCAAAGCACTCACGAGAGACCAGAATAATGTTACGAACAACCACTTACTTTGTGAACTAAAGAAGAGCATAATGCTGAAGCATTTCACGTGTTTGTCCAGTGTGGTGGTGTTGATAAGGAAATAGTAAGCCCTAACTCAGGATGTAATAAATAGCTCTAAGAATTATGCAGTGATTTTTATTATGTCAAGGTTTCTCAGGAACAGATATTTGGAGTTGCCACTTTCCCAAGTGCCATGCCCTTCCCACCCCCCCACCCCCCCAAAAAAGGGCAAAGGACCATTCCATGGAGGATAAAAATGGGTGCCTGGATAATCATCACTTAATAGAAAAGGTAAAAATACTGATAATATAGCCCTTCAACTTTTTCTATGTCTCTTCTCTAAATTCCACACAAAGAAGCCTTCATTTCATAAAGTCTGTTTTGGTACCTGTCTAGTGAGTCAGGTGTCAACTCAAGAAAAGGGACGGAACTCCTCTGGCCCGTCACTTGTTTCCTGAAACATCACTACTGAGGATTCGATGTGGTACGCGGGTCTCTGGATGTTACGTATAGATGGACAGTCACACATGCATGTTGGGAGGGCAGGACTCCAGTAATGTAGGGCTTTCCCTTCATTTCATGGCTGATTCCTGAAGGCAAGAATTGGGATAGGGTGATTTCTGTGGCTTCAGTTCAGTGGGCCCTCCAATTCTCAGACTTATTTCTCTTTCCCGGGGTATATCTATAGGAAAAGCAGCTGGAAAGCCTCTCTTTGTCTCTTTTTTTTGATATTACAATGTACAGGTAATTCATGGGAAGAATTTGGTAGTCTCTCTCACAGATGGAGACGTTTCCCTTGTAGGCATCCAGACCTAATGTTTACAAAGAGACTCTGAATGTTTCATCAAATATTTATTGAGCTGCTATTAGGTGCCAAGTACTGTCCTATGTACGTGCTGTGGCTAGGGATGACTATGACAGGCCCTGTCCTTAAGGGGCTTGTGTCCGCTGGGGGGTATGTCAGTCATGCACAAACCTAACTTAAAAATGGTGTGTGTTAGGTGCGGTCTGCCATGGCATTGTGGTTTAGCACAGGACCTGTTACTTTCAAGACGCCATCAGGGAAATTTCACTTCTGAGCTGAATCTCATGGGTGACAGTGGCAGGAGGAAGGTCACAGAGGGATAACAGCCAGGGGCTGACCGGAGCACTTGTTATGTCTCAGACACTGTTGCACGAATAATATTATTTAATCCTTGCCACGGTCCTTTAAGGTCTCTGGTCCTGTTATTCCCACTGTGCAGGTGAAAAGTCTGAGGAAGCTTTGTGCGCAGGGATATTTGAAACTGTATAGGATAGTCATGAATTTTTCTGAATCAAGTATATCTTGGAAAATTTTAATTCATTTAATGGGTAAATTTGAAACTGGTTTTTTTGTTTTGTTTTGTTTTTTGCCTTTTTTTTTAAGCCAGAGCATTTTTTAAATGTAGAAAAATGCATGTATTATAAAACTTCGCATTTTAACCATTTTTAGCTGTACAGTTCAGTGGCACTAAGTGCACAATATTGACATTGTTGTGCAATCATCACCACCATCCATCTCCAGAACCTTTCCATCTTCCCAAATTCAGGCTCTCTACCCTGTAAACACCAACTCCCCATTCCTTCTCTATCCCCCAAGTCCCTGGCAACCACCATTCTATTCTCTGTCTCTATCAGTTTGGCTACTCTAAGTACCTCAGTGTGATTGGAATCAAAGTATTTGACCTTTCCTGCCTGGCCCTTTTCACTTCGCATAATGCCCTCAAGGTTCATCCATGTTGAAGCATAGTGCAGAATCTCCTTTTTTAAGGCTGAATGATAGTCTATTATACAGATAATACTACATGTTGTGTATCCATTCATCTGCAGATGGTCTTTGGGCTGCTTCCACCTTTTGGCTACTGTGATAATGATGCTGTGTACATGGGTGTACAAATACCTCTTCAAGACCCTGCTTTCAGTTCTTTTGGGTGTATCCCCAGGAGTGGAATTCCTGGATCCTGTGGTAATGCTATGTTTAACTTCTTGAGGAACCTCCAGACTGTTTTCCATAGCAGCTGTACCATTTTCCATTCCCACAACAGGCAACAGTGGTTCTAATGTCTCCACATCCTCACTAACACTTGCTATTTTTCTGTATTTTGGATGAAATTCATCCTTAATGGTTATAAGGTGGAAAGCATTGTTTTTTATAAAAATAAACTTTCTGAAGGGAATGAAAAATTTGCATGACTTGTAAAGATAAATCATGGAACTTGAATTTTCTGCATTCAGTAACCTGCTTCCCTCAGCCTTCCCCAAGGTGTGAACTGGCTCTCCTTGGTCCCCAGGGAGAGGCAATTGCAGTGAGTTCAGGGCTCCATCCCTTTCTCCTCTGTGATCTTAGGGCCCAGCCTCAGATTTGCATCTGTGAAATGGGTGAGGTAGTAGAGGGTGGTTATGAGCATTGAGAATATCTGGCATACAGACTTTCTCTCTCACTGATTGATATTATCAGGAGTAATTTAGAGGAAAAGTTTGAGCAGCACTGCCTGAGGGGAGTTGTTGAAAAGCTTTCAGCTGGGAAGTGGCAAGCCTCCTCCTTATTGTCTGCCAATAATTTTGAGACTGGAATTCCTTTGTCAGCAAGCTGGAGGAAGGCGGTTAATGTCAAGAGAGGCCCAGAGTTGCTGATTGTGTTTAGAATCAAGGACCTGGTGGCCTCTCAGAATGGGGAGGAAGCAACTGTATTTCAGTGATTGCTTGTAATAGGTTCAGCTGCCAGTCAGGATGAATGACCCATGCTCCATATTCCTGTTGGCTAGATGCATGTTGGGTCCAATTCCAGATTGTTCTACTATGGAATAAAAGAGAATGTGCCTGAGGAAGACTGGAGTTAGAGCATAATTTCATAATCGCCCTAGAATTCCAGATGGGGAGTATCAGTAGAGCCTGAGTTCTTAGAGAGCCATTTCACCTTCCCATCAGGATGGCATTCACACTGGCTTCTGAATGAGCTGCTCCCAGTGATTCAGTCATGAAACGCCTGGTGTGGGTGTGGAGCACTTTCCAGATTGATCTTTAGCTGCAAATAGGTTTCACTCTCTGGGTCAGAGGGTTCCCAGACTTTCTCAGTCCATGAGCCCTGGTGTCTTAAGTCTGTTACAGAACCCATAGGCCAAAAGAAATACCTAATAATTCCATTTACCTAAATAGTTTTAATTAGCTGTCTGAAAAAGGGTGTTTCCAACTGTAGAGAGAAAGAAGAAAGCTAAGAAAAACTTCAATTTCTTCAGAAATTAGTGTGCTTGGTGCAATTTGAAGTCACATGGAAGTCTTGAGATGAATCATCTCAACTCCATTGTTGAAGGTTAGATATAGGTTTTTTTTTTTTTTTTTAACTAAGTTTCATAAAATTCGTAGAAAATAGGGCTCTCTAATTATATTTGTGTTATTTCCTGGACAAGATTGTAATTCTGCAGAGCAGGCCCATGTTGAATGTGGCTTCCTGGGCCTTGCCCAGTATTGGTGAGCTGCCAGTTCCCGCATGTGGACCCATTATCACAGTGATACAGGGAGACATGTTGCTAATCCCCAGCTTAGGGGAACAAGAACTATGCTTAGGATCAAGCAAATTTTAGGAATTCAGCTTGAAAATGCACAGTGATCGCAGTAGTATCACCAGTATTTTAAAGGACCCACTCCTCTTTTTCTCTTAAGCCCTAGTGATGCTTTCAGTTGGACGGGTAGACAGCTGGACAGTCTCAGGTGGAGAGAGATCTGAGACCTTAACTTCACTCAATTTTTATTTTCAAAAGATCATTGTTTTTATTGAAGAGCGAATTGAAGGCGAAAAGACAGTTCTTGCCAAAGGGCTAGTCGATAAAATGAAGTGATGATCTTCATCCTGCGGTGACAATATCGACATCCATGTTCTTGGAGCTCTAGATTCTGACCTAGACTTTATACTAAATCCACCCTGTTTGCTATTTCCTTTTCAGTTCCCTCTTCTAGGCCACTCATCTCTAGCTGTCACTTAGGGGTGCTTCTCCTGCGCCTTTCATGTTATTCCTCCAAAGTGACAGGATAACCTTGGATCTGCGACTCGAGCCCAGCCCTGCTGCCCACTCCAGGCCCAGGGTGACCCGCAGCTGCTGCCCGGGCACGTCCACTTGCATGATGCAAAGGCAGCATATTTTGATCGGAAGTCCTTATCTTCCCTCCCGTTCTGCTCCCCTCTAGGTCTGGGTAGTTCAGTAAACGGCACCACTGTTTGTCCCAGCCTGTCACCTGGAGTCACACTGACTCCCTCTCCCTCAAGGCACACACCCAGCTGGTCCCCAGGCCATGGCATTCCGTCTCCATCACCGTCCCCATCTCACAGCGCCCGTGTGAGTCCAGGCCACCGCTGCCTCACCCTGGTGGCTCTGGTGGCCATGTAATTGCCTCCTCGGTCTCTAGTCTTGATGCCTCCGGATCTGTGTAGGTCATCTGCTGATCCTCAGAATAAACCCTGAATCCTTAACATGGCTTACAAGGCCCTAGCCTCTCCCTGCCCACCATCCTCCAGCCATCTTGGTACCCTCCACCTTCGATATCTGTCAGGTCCTAGTGCCATGTCACTTCCAGAAGGAGGCCAGTTCAGGTGTTATAGCAATGCAGAGTTCATCACAATTGCTTATTATACAGTTGACCCTTGAACAACATGGGGTTTAGGGGCAACCGATTCCCAACATAGTCAGAAATCTGCATATAACCTTGGATCCCCTACAAACTTAACTACTAATAGCCTACTCTTGACCAGAAGCCTTACTTACTGAGAACATAAACAGTTGACTCACACATATGTGGTATGTTAGATGTATTATATACTGTATTCTTACAATAAAGTAAGCTAGAGAAAAGAACATATTATTAAGCAAATCATAAGAAGAAAATACATTTACGTATCGTACTGTATTTACTGAAAAAAGTCCATGTGTCAGTGGACCCTTGCTGTTCAGCCACGTGCTGTTTAAGGGTCAACTATGTGTCTTTCCTCAGCCGGAGAAAGGTCTGCGGTGGCCGAGACAATGTGTGCTGTTCACCACTCTCCTCCTGGTGTCTCTTCCAACACCAGCCAGACAGGAGGAACCAAGGGAGCATTTGCCGAATGGACGGATGAATGGATGAATGAATGTATGAATGAATAGATGAGTGAATGGATGAATGAACGAAGCCTCATAGGCAGTTCTTTCTTTTTTTAAAGATTTTTTTTATTTTTATTTATTTGAGAGAGAGAATGAGAGAGAGAGAGAGCGAGCACATGAGAGGGGGGAGGGTCAGAGGGAGAAGCAGACTCCCTGCCGAGCAGGGAGCCCGATGCGGGACTCGATCCCGGGACTCCAGGATCATGACCTGAGCCGAAGGCGGTCGCTTAACCGACTGAGCCACCCAAGCGCCCAAGGCAGTTCTTTCTTGTTAAAAGACAAAGTTTCAAAACAAGCCACAGGAACTTCATTTACATTGAGGCCATCAGTGTTTCTTCCTAATTTATATTCACTCCAGTGATGACAGACTTAGTTGACTTTGCAGGTGTTCTTACCTGCACGTGGCCCTGTGCTGCGTATGTGACCACCGCAGAGGCAACTGAGGCACCGACTATTGCCCAACCGCCAGACTCTTGCATCAGAGCAGCCGGTCTAGGTAAGACTGTTGGGCTCTATAGAGTTGACTGCTGTATCATTATAGTTCTGAAATCATAATTAGAAAAGAAACGAACCAGCAGACTTCGGCAGGTTGTTTTTTGGCGGAGGAGTTGTGAAGCAGGGTTGTTTTGAAATGAAATTCAAATGTAGTTAAATTGGTCACATTGAAGCACACACTTGCAGAGCTACCTTGCCAGATCTTGAAAAAGTGAAAGGCGGGCTTTGTTTTGCGGACAGGCAGGCTTCGACTCACAAACCTTCTCCCTAAGAAGTAACTGCTTGGCGGTCCCACTCCTTGTCCCTGAGCCTGAAATCGCTGCCCGCCGGGGAAGCAACAGTCAAACAAGACAAGCTCAGGATGTCAAGATGCCATGAATACAAGCAGTGTGACCGGCAGGCTGGTGTAGGGCTGCTGACTCCATAGTGGGCCTGACCTTAGTGCGGTAGCGAGTTACAGCCCAGGACACGACAGCGGGTTTTCTTCCGTGTGCTGGGCTGTGTGGCTTTGCTCATGACTCCACGGCATCGAGGACATTCCTGGCCCGAGAAATCAGAGGAAGGTGGCCAAGAGGCAGAAGTAACCTCTTATGTAATGGAACATGCCCCGGGGTGGGGAGTGGGGGTGGGAGTAGCTCACAGAGGATGATGAGTGTAAAGAGAGGAAGGTCAGAGGATGCCAAAGACAAACATTCCTATTTCCAAATATCACAAGGGCCTTTCTCGTATAGGGGGCAAAACTCTTCTTCCTCTCCTTTTTCCACTTCTACCATCTGAACCACTAAGCCAAAAAAATCAGGTTCCTCTTTTTATTAATTGCTATTATTAATTTAGTTTAATATACTTATAATTCAGTTATTAATATAGCAGTCATATTACTATTGGAAACACTGTTTACATTATGAATTAAGGGAGATTGGGTAGATAATAGGCGAATCTTACAGGAAAATGTGTTTTAAATTCTTTTTTTTTATTCTTATGTTAATCCCCATACATTACATCATTAGTTTTAGATGAAGTGTTCCATGATTCATTGTTTGTGCATTCTGCTCCATGCAGAATGTGCCCTCCTCAATACCCACCACCAGGTCAACCCGTCCTCCCACCCCCCTCCCCTCTAGAACCCTCAGTTTGTTTTTCAGAGTCCATCATCTCTCATGGTTCGTCTACCCCTCCGATTTCCCCCGCTTCATTCTTCCCCTCCCGCAATGTGTTTTAAATTCTTAACACTTGACTCCTAAATTGACATTTAGAATACTACTTGTCAAAATTTTGAGACATTTTGTTATTTATATCTCACTGTCAGGGTAAGGGAGAGTCCTAAGGCATATATTATGTGTGTGTATGGAGAAAAGTTAGAGCTGATTTTAAAATGGAATAATGGAATTTAATATATATTTTGGTTCCAGATCCATCCTTTGGGAAATACCCACATTTAGGTATTCCTTGGCTGGTGCTTACATGCGCATCTGGCAGTGACCTTTTGAATTGGCAGCATGGCTATGGGGAGCAAAATGGGTTTCCATCTGTGGGTCACGAAGCAGTGACTTGCACACGTGTGTACCTTTTCTGCACCCCCATGAACTGCATGGGATCCCTTACTTTTGCCTAAGTCTAGATACCTATATAGTAGGCATAAATCCATTGAATTCCTAACAGAGTATTTCATTTTCTGATCTAGAAATTTTGAGCTGGAATTTCATTTCCTATTAGCCATTTTTATACTAACCTCTAACTATAAAATGTATGCTTTACAAAGAAAGGTGTCATGCTACGAGCATAGTTAAATTTCAGTGGGAATATTCTGCTTATAATGCATTTGCTTCTCATAACAACCTTATGAAATACTCTCAAAGAAATGTGAAGATCACACTGGGAAATCTGAGGTCGGGACGGGATGTGACTGGCCCAGGTTCCCAAAGGTAGTAAAAGGCAAAGAACCCAAACCCAGGAATTCCAAGCCTTAGACTGATGCCCTTTCTCACCTAACCTGCATTCCGCTGTAACTCTTTGAGGTGTGGACTTACTGAGATGGCCGCTCCCTGGGTCTCGGCTGGTCAGCCCTGGTTCTTTGCGACGGCTCTCAGAAGGCACATCTGTTCCTTTCCTACTTGCCTGGACTCAGAGGGTAACCTGTGTCTCATCTTGCACACTACTTCACTTCCCTTGTTTTAGGTTCCAGATACTTAAGTCTTTCTTATCCTTTAGTTTTTTGTTTGTTTGTTTTTTAGCACCTAAACTAAACTGGTTTTAAACTTTCCACAAAAGACAGACTATAGTATTCATTTCATTTCAGGCCCTGCGGAGCATCTGGCATATCTTAGGACATTATGACCTAGACTTAGACAAGTCTAGCACGGCTTGTCTCTTACACTCACTGCTTTTCCAAGCCATGGGAGAGTGTGAGAATATGGTTCCACCATTAGCAGCAGGAGGTTTTCTTTATGTTTCAGCACAATCCTGAAGTCCTCAGTGTTACTTCTGTTGGAGGAGCCATGTCTGTGGGATGTGATGCCAGGGTATTCCTGAGTCTGATACCTGCTCCTTTTACATTCTTTCGGGCATCCAGAAGCGTCTGGCTTGTGAGAGCCGGAACATCATGTCAGGTGAATGAAGCTGAGGAAAGAGTGGTGTGGCCATAGTGATGGCCGCGTCTCCTCATAGGCTCAATGTCGGAGGCGTAGGTCAAGTTGATGGGCTATGAGGCCCTGCAGGCTGACAGGACGGACCTGACTGGGAAGACAGAACTGCTGCAAATGGAAGGAAAGGAAAATCCCTGGGGTAGGGGTAGGGTGTTTTGAAGGGTCGAGATTCTGAGAGACAGGGCCGTCTAGCACGGCTTGTCTCTTACACTCACTGCCCCCTCAGGACACAGTGGATCAGTGCAGAGAATCGATGGGAAGCACAGTCGTCACTAGAGACTGTATGCAGAGGATTGCTTTCAGTGAGCACCCAGAGCTGTGCCCTTCCCACAGCAGGTGCCCTAAACAGATAGATCAAGTGATGAGGGAGCAGGTCATGTGATCCCATGGAAGCTTCTGGCCACAAATCTTTATGTGGAGAAAGAATGGCAAACTCTAAAGAAGCCACTAGGAGCCCTCTGAGTTGCCAGTGAGTCCCTCTTTGGAGGACAAATATGTGCAGAGAAATTGGCAGCAACAGTGAAAGCCTTTGAAACACACGCCTTTTTTCTCCACCATGAATCTTCCTTGCCAGGGTTCTGCTCCTCTGTCCTCTGTCAGGTTTTCCTTGCAGTTGAGGCCAGTTTGCTTTTCCAAGCCATGGGAGAGTGTGAGAATATGGTTCCACCATTAGCAACAGGAAGTTTTCTTTATGTTCCAGCACAATCCTGAAGTCCTCAGTGTTACTTCTTCATCCCCCAGAGGTATGAATGATGTCTCGCGAGGATGGGCTCACCAGAATAGCCTCCTCCTCGAACAGAGTGGCCACAGATCAGCTCCTGCCGGGCTGGGCCGTGCTGTCCCCCGGGCAGGGGGCCTCTGCTCAGGAGTAGTTGCCCGGTCACCACTGGCTTTGTTCATCGGTGGTGTCATCCCACATTGCTACCCAGCATGGAGCAAGGAGGATGTCTGCCAAGAGGTGGGAAGGGCTGACAGGGAAACAATATCCAAGTGTCAGTTCAGTTAGAAGACAATTTAAATTGGGCAGTGTAAGGCATTTTGGCAACTGCTTTAATGTGGGAAACAAATGTGAGAATATGAGTTACCTGGTTGAACAGAGCAAGGAAAAAGTGATGGCAGAATGGACTGCTATGGCAACTCCCAATTTAAAACCTGTTTGGCTGCTGGATAGAACAGAGTTGAAAGTTTGATCTCGTTTCCCCAATATGCAGTGTTATAAATTGTGGTTCTATGCCTAGAAACACATTTCATGCAAAACACAAAAACAAAAAACTTGAGCAGAAAAAAAAATGCAGGGAAAATACAATGCAAAGATACACTCTTGTAAGCAGTTAGTATGTTTTCCCAAACACTGTATTTACAAGCTTCATTGAGCCGTAGAGGGGGTTTTCTCTGCAGCCTGCACCAAGTGTTTTAGACTGAGTCTGATGACGCTCCAGATTCTGCTACCCCTGCCTCTAGCAAGCAGAAACATTGTTTTTGCTCCAGTGACCTTCAAAGTGCCTTCAAGATAAGGGCCATCCATCTGGAAAACTTTCTTGCTCTGAATAGTAAGTGCAAGGGAAGTCCAGTTTCTGCAGTGACCTCAGTTTTGGCGTTGGTTGCAGGCATTAGGTAGTCCTAACCATGAACTTTGGTGGTTGCTGCTGCAATCTTACTCACAAGGAGAAAGACTGTGGACAGGGGACGAGGTGTAGGAAATCAAGGCAAGCTATCTTCAGACCTTTAATTTGGCAGTAATTCTCCCGAAGTGTTCCAAAGCTCTTTCAGCTCTGTGGTTTAAAGTGGGTGTGGAGGAAGGGGAGGTTCAGAGGCTGGGACTCTGCTGAGTGTTGGGGCGATGGCAGGACAGTATAGTACAGAGGATCACGTCAGCTGTTCCACAGATCCAGACCTACCCCGAGCATGTCTCGCTAGACCTGCCTGACCCCCAATTCAGAGATCAAAGGAAGGTTTTCCTGTCTTTGGTCTAAGACCTGCCTTGTCAAATCCTCATTTTCTCCACGCCTTCCGCCCTACTGAACTGACAGAGCAAACACCTATCCCCATTGGGAAGCCCCATCTCACCCACAGGAATGTGGTTTAGCCTAGTAACCCAGATAAGGCAAGCCAAGACAATCGTATGCTTGTATGAAATTGACACCTTTCCCAAAGATACAGTGATTCAATCTCATCCACAGTTACCTTTTTATATACACTTCCCATTTTTAACTTAAGTGATTGGATTTTTAAATGAAGCCAGAGCTCTGGCTTTTTTGAGGCATCCTCCCCCAGTTCTTCAACAGAAGAGACCCAGGGATACCAGATCCATGGGCAAGGGACATTTGTCCTTTGACAGACAGGTACACATGGGGTTTGGGCAGGAGAGGGAGAGGGAGGGAGAGTGTCTTATATTAAGGACTGTGGGAGTTTGGGGGTGGGAAGCAGCTTCCTCCCTGGATCTAGAACCCACAGTTGAATCTTAGATACATTTGTCAATGGAAATGTTATAAATTATGGTTAAATTCAGTGGTAGCCATATTGTTAGTTAAATATAGTTTCATGGGCAGAGTCTGGTGGGGGGGAACCAGATTGTCTGTTGTACCTTTAGAGTACAACCTGTGCATAAAATGTAGGGTGCTAGAATTTCCAGCTTTTGCTCAGAGTCTTGATTTCAGTAAGGCTCTGGGAAAGATTTTGGAACGGTTAATAGAAGGAAAAGGCCTGGCAGGAAGAGAAAGAGGGAGAATCAAATGGGCAAGTTCAGCATATGAGAAAGACTTATTACTTTCTTTTTATCAATCCCTAAACTGTAACTTACTGAAAATAAAATTCTGTATAATTGCAATGAAGTAAAGCATTTATTATTGTCAGATATTTTGAGATTAATATTTACCGGAGTGTCTTAGTTACACATCTGTGATTTTTTTTTTTTTTCACAGCCATCTTGGTTTAAATTATAGAAGTTAATAATTTGGGTACTCAGATTACACAAAATATATATATCTGACTTAGGTTAATATGGTAATATGTGGCACGAAATAGAGAATCTTACTCTCTACCCAAGTATGAATTCATTTAACTTTAATTTCCTGGATAAAGAGATTTATAAAAAGCTGTACCAGCTTAATATTTATGCCAACTCACTTTTGTTTTACATTTAATAAGTTAAAATAATTTCTTTGAACTAAGAGTAGGGAAAATATTAAAGTATGGGTTGCACTGAGGCGCCTGGGTGGCTCCGTCGTTAAGTATCTGCCTTCGGCTTGGGTCATGATCCCAGGGTCCTGGGATCAAGCACCGCATCAGGCTCCTTGCTCAGTGGGGAGTCTGTTTCTCCCTCTCCCACTCCCCCTGTTTGTGTTCCCTCTCTCACTGTCTCTCTCTGTGAAATAAATAAATAAAATCTTTAAAAAAAAAAGTATGGGTTGCATTACATATTTCCAAGTCATATCTTATAGAAGAAACATTTTATATTTTAAACAGAAAATGTAATTTTACAGAAGAAAATCACTTTTCTAATAATCACAGTTACTTTAGGACCCCCTTTGGACATTTTTATTCAAATTTTGCTGATTAACATTGAGACAGATTGAAGTATATGCTATCAATCTATACATTTCAACATTAATATTAGAAAATATTTTGTTATGAAATATTTATAAAATTCTTCATTGTCATATTAACTCAGATATATAATTTATGTAATGTGAGCATTCAAATTAGTAAACTTCGGATAAATTTGATTACCTATTAAAATTAAATATCTGTATTGATGGTTAAAAAGTGAATGTAACAATTAACATGTCAATATTTACATTCCTAGGGTATTAAATTTTCTTTTTCACTGAATGTATACAAAACATCTACAAAATTAGATACAACTGTTAAAGTAATAGAACATTACTTTCTATCACAGGAAACTGTAGCTGCTAACAATATTACCATTTTAAAGATTGTTTTTATCAGTACCATCAAAGAGTACATAGAACACTGTTTTATGATTGGAAATGATAAATTTCAATAGTTTCCGAGAAACCATTCTGAAGCTAATTGATAGCACTTCCATGGTTTTCAGAGCTTTCTCTCACATTCTATTTCTTCTTCCTAATAGCATCATTTGAAGGCAGTGGCTGGGAATGCTGCTGGCTTTCTACAATGCATAGGACAGCCCTCAGGGCTAAGAATGATCCAGCCCCACAAGTTTTGTTGACACACTATGCAAAAGAAGTGGTCTTCATTCATTCAGTAACTGACTGAATGCTGAGAATACGGAGTTAAATAAGACCTGGTTTGGGACTTAAAAGAACTTTTCCAACCTTTTCAGAGTTTAGCAGAGAAAGGAGACCATGAAACCAGCATTACAGAGCAGTATGGTAAATGCTAAAATGGAGCGATGTGTAAGAGAGCCCACAGAGAAAGGGCATCTGAATTGGATAGGAAGCAAAGGGTTCCTCTTGGGGAAAAGCTGACGTGAATTGATGAAAGTTAATTAGGCAAAGCACATAATTATCAGTCGGGAAAAGAGAAACATCTCTAGGTATTTCAAACAGAGTATCTAAAATAGGGATTGTGTTTACACAGCCGCGAAACAGAAGAGGAGAGGGTGAGGAACTCAGATGAACAATAATAGCGGGAAGATGCTCCCACCAGAGGCTGGAGGGAGAGGGGAGGATGCCCCTGCAGTGGTGCACACAGAGAGAGAGACCCTGGAGTCTGCCGTCTCCCACACGCATCATCTCCCACCAGTGCTTCCCACTGACCAACTTGGCCAGAAGCCCTTTGTCAGAGGAACCTCGGAATGTGCTTCTCTGCAATACAGAGAGACAAAAATGGCTGGAGGAAGTCTCTGAGAACAAACAAGGAAATAACCCAAAGCATAGCGGTATGAGAAAGCCTCTCTCTGAATAATTCTGCATGGCCAGAGTGAGAGGTATCGTATGCTCGGCTGAGATCTGACATCTCGAGGTTCCGAGGCGGCAGCCAGTGACACTAGATGAAGTGGCACGACTCCACTGGCAATTTCTGGGAAGGAACTGGCTGGCTTGGGGGTGACAGGATTTTTCAGGAGGTTAATGCAGGTGTCCAGGTGGAAGGCACTAAAGACTGGAAATAAGGCTGTGGCAGCCACACTGAGCACGGATTGTCGAGATCTGAAGGAGAATCTCTTCGGCTTGGTGACCAGTGAGATCTGGAAGGAAAGGAAGAGGTCTAGGATGACCAGCAGGTTTGGGCCAGTATGTGGCAGTGTTGGGGCCCAAAGCTGGTGCCTCTGATTCCCAGCCTCACTGTGCTTTCACCTTTGGTGGCTTGACAATGAGCATGTCTCTCAGACCCACTGGGTTCCAGTGCCCTAATCTTTGCAAACGGGTTCGATGTTCCTGAAGGCGGTATTCTACAGCACTGTGATTCAAAGATTTATACTTTCAGATTTCAATATATTTTGCAATATGTTCCAATATGTTTTTCTCCAATGTCACATTTTCTGTAATTTACATGAACAGATTACAAAAACCCCCTTGTGTGTACATTTAACCTGATATATATTTCTGAATTTCAAATTCAAGTATTATAAATTCTTATTTAAAAATTACTGGTCATAGTTGTTTTCAAAGAATTCTCATTATGAGTGAAAAAAAATGTTCTAAAGTTCATATACTCCAGAATCCAGCTTGTAGACAATGGATTTCACAATATTCCCATCTAAAATTGTTCCTTGTAGTTCTGTTCATAAATCTCTCTGGCAGAGCTCCCACTATTTACAAGACTTGCTACAAAACCACTGATTGAATCGCAACCCTTGTTAGTTAATAGAGGTCAAAGTATTAGTTCTAAATAATGCTACTTGGTATGTTTCTCGGAAATTCCAGGAAAAGCCTTTTTCCGTGATTTTCAGTTTCATTCCAAGCAGCACACAACAATCACATCGTTCAGCTGCATGAACCAAATATTAAGTCACTGGACTTTTAAAAAAGCATGTTGCCCCAATCAGAAATCAGATATGTGTGTATTTTATTAGATCTGTATCTTAAAACTTAAGTTTTAATAAATACTTAGACTTTTTAGTGTTGTAAAAATTTAAACATCTTCACATTGGACAAATACCGTGGTATTGTTGATGAATTGTTAATGTTGGTACAGACTTGACAAGGCAGGATAACTGATACAGTTTTACATCAAGATAAGTAATGTAAGTGTTGCACACCGTTCTTACTCTCAAAGAGTTCACAGTCTTGTTCTGAGGGCAGCCATATAAACCTATCATTATAAATATGTCTTGGTAAAGCAATTTGGTGAGATGCCTGTAATACACAGAGTAAGGGATCTTAATTATTCCCAAAGAGGATGACACCTGTGGACAGTCTCAAAGTGTAGACTAAAGGGATGTGCTCTTTTTCTAAACCTGTTTTCATCTTAATTTTTACTACCACATGACACTGTGCCATCCTTCCAACTATATTATAGTTCTACTTAATGTAGGGTGGCCAGTCATCCCAGTCTGCCGAGAACTTCTCCGGTTTCAGTTCTGAGAGTCCCATGTCCTGTAAAATACCTCACCCCTGGGCCAACTGGGACAGTTGGTCACCCAAGTTTACTGCCTCTCAATCAGATTTAGGTTCCTGGATCTTTCTTTGCTCATGCCAAGTTCCCATCAAGAACAGTTTATCACCTTGTCACTCTTTTGAGTTTATCATGGGGCCTACACAGATTCTTGTACCTAACAGAGGCTCATGAATTAATTGGTTGGTTGATATACCATATACATAAATGTTGGCACCTATTCTTTTTTTTTTTTTTTTTTTAAGATTTTATTTATTTATTTGACAGAGAGAGACACAGCGAGAGAGGGAACACAAGCAGGGGGAGTGGGAGAGGGAGAAGCAGGCCTCCCGCCGAGCAGGGAGCCCGATGCGGGGCTAGATCCCAGGACCCTGGGATCATGACCCGAGCCGAAGGCAGACGCTCAATGACTGAGCCACCCAGGCCCCCGGCACCTATTCTTTTATAGATGGCACTGGAGCACAGATTACTGTTCTCCAACTACCCAACATTAAAATCGAGCACTGCCAGCACCCCTTGAGACCTCAGGGGCCGCCTAACACACTGTCATCCTTGGTTATAAAAGGTCTCATAGCGCCCTCTAGTTGTGGTGTCTGTAAGTGTCTCCATCCAGCCGGATGACTAGAGAAGGGTCGTGTCTGCTCCTCTGTATCCAGTGGAAGTCATAACACGGCCATTACAATTATGTAATATGCCATCAGTCAGTGTCTGTGACTGGACTTGATGTTTGCATAAACTGTATGCTTCGTTTCAAGATTGTGAGAAGTTGAAACAACCACAGTCCCCTGTCCCTCCCAGAGTAGCTGACGGTGGACAGGTGGTACTTAGTGTTAGACTCATTTTGCAAACTGGTTATAGATTTACTTCCAGCCTCAGTGCCGGGATGATTCAAGTTTCTGCTTCTATGGCTCATTCAAATGCAACCCACAGCTCTTAAGGCTCCCTAATTTCTCCATGAGAACATTAAACTGCAGACGGCATGTGGTAGCCCCATTAGGCTTCTGAGTAATGGAATTGGGTAAATGGACATCAGAAAGGCTCCAGGGGTCTAAATCTATGCAGCTTCCCTGGTCCCAGATGGAATCAACCCCTTCACTGTGACTCCCTGGGAATTCCTCAAGGGGCACGACGTAGGGGCAAATAAAAATGAACCCAGCAGAGAATTTGGAGAGTAGAATCAGATGAGACCTCTTTGCACGAGGTCCCATTTTCTTCTGCACTTGAGAGGACTAAGCTAAATTGGGACCTAACCTTAATTTTATACACCTTTCTCCTTCTTTTCCTCTTCTGCTTTTAATATTGCCTTTGGAATAGTGGCCTTGACTGGCATAAGGATATCTGGGATTTGACTTGAGTTGGGGTCATATCATAAGGCACTGAACTTGGTGTCACACCCCTGGGGTTCATATCCCAGCTCTGCCTCTCTTCTTTGTTCATTAGTTTGAAGTAGTGGAGAGGAGCATAAGCTTTGGAAGGGAGAGCTGCAGGAACCCCCAGCACCCCTGCCCAAGTGTCCATTTGATTATCTATAAAATGAAAGTTATTGATCTTGCAGGTTTGTATGAGTACTCAGTGGCATGTTGTTTTTAAAACACTTAGCACAGGGGCCTGACATGTCGTAATAAACACTTAGTGAGTGGTAGTCCTTTTATGAGTTATTTCACACTCCTTCCTATCTTCCTTCATTGACTAATCATTCATTGAGAACAGGGTGACTGACATTTAAGCTGGCGTTCCCAGGCTGAGCAGGTCTTGGCCTGAAGGGCAAAGGGTAAGGAGAGCAATATCTTCACTGGGGGAGAGAGCATGGACTGCAGGTGTGTGGTGGGCTTCCAGGCATGGAGGAAGAAAGAAGAAGGTGCAACATTTGTTTAATTTGAGTTTTTGTGTCTGAATTTCTAATATTTAAGTATTATTCTGATCTTTCTCCATTCCCCAGCCAGTAAGAATCCTGTTGACAGAGGCCCCTCACTAATGCGGTTTCATTCACAAAGCCAGACCTCATACAACTTCAGTTTGTCCCTTCCACTCATGTGTCCCTGTAGCACTTTGTCTCTCAGTAGAGTTTCAGGTATTTTGTAGACAGGCAACGGAGAGCATCTTGGTCTCTACTGCAGCTCCTTGTACTCGTGCTTGCATATACTAAGCACTCAATCTGCCTATTAGCTGTGTTAAATTTAATATAGTTTGATATTTCACTGTGACACATTTTGAAATAGTTGTTGCTATCTTTTTAAATTTGATAATTAAAAATTTCTTCTATTTCAAATAAAGAGAAGACCCAGTGTTGAATGATGCCTTGGCCTTTGCATTCCAGCAATTTTTCAAAAGTTTTACTTAACTTTCACTGGATTTGAGAATTTACATTGAATGCACAACCCATAATTATCTTTTTTTTTTTTTTTTAAGGAATGTGTATTTGCATTCTTCCCTTTAATTCATTGTGAAATGAATTAGGAAAGGTAAATTTTTAATTTAAAATAGTTTTGAACTGATCAGCCCTGTCACAAGGCATGCTTCTTTTGTATTCAGAATTCTTAAACAAAATAACAAGCCACTGTTCATAGAGGTTATTCTGTGGGGGAACATAACTAAATCCCTGCTTTGTTTTCTGTTGTAGGCAGTGGCCACAACTGAGGAGCCTGATGTGCACCGTAGGTGTGAAAGCCAGGCTGGCAGCAGCCTCGGAGATGAAGATACGCGTCTGGGGCCTGTGGACACGGATGTGCATGTGGGTTTGAACCCAGCTGCCTTGTGGCCACGGGCTCCCAGCCCCGAGAATATGACAACAGCCCAGAACGGCCATGGGCGACTTGCCGCCATCCCATGTTCGGTCTCTGATCCCAAAGACCCCAAAATGGTGACTTACCCAGCATGTCAGAATGGAGGCTGCAGCAGCAGCTACTGCGGGGAGGTGGAAGCCCAGGAGGCCAGACTCAGCCCTGCCAAGCTCATGCGCCTCTTCTCCGTGAGTAGGAAGAGGACCGGCACCAACCCGGAGAGGCCCCGCTCCATGGTCCTGATGGGAAATTCCTCCACCTGGAATGCCCTTGCCTCCTTCCGGAAAATGGGATCTTTCAAAAAACTGAAGTCCTCCGTCCTTCAAGGAATTCAGAACCGAGAGGGGTCAGATGCGGCAAAGGAAGACCCCCCGGAACGTGATCCAGGGAAACCCATCCCAAACGGTGCTGCAGTCGGAATGCAAACCAGCAGGTGCCCCTCCTCGGGACCAGCAAGGGACGCCCCGAAGGCAGGGCCAGGGGGCGCGTCGGACTGCTCCGACCCCGAGGAGGCCGACGACGCCTTCCAGAGGAGCACCCATCGGTCCCGCAGCATCCGCCGCGCCTACGGCCTGGGCCGCATCAGCCTCCTGGATTACGAGAAGCATCAGGGGTCCCAGAACCACGTCCGGCCGCTGGCCCCTGTCACCCAGGAGCCCACCGTGTGTGAGATCCTAGTGAAGGACTCCGAGAACAATAGCATCATCTACAGGAAAAGCAAGAGCACGGATAACTTGAACTTTCTGAAGAAGAGCTCCTTCAAACGGAAGTCCACTTCAAATCTCACGGACCTCAAGGGGGCGCCTGAAAAGCCAGCGCCCCGACGGACGCTAAGCAGTTCGTCTGCCGACTCGGAAAAGTCCGGTGGGTCCGAGAGGAGGACGAAACGCTGGAAGAGCCCACTGCGGGCCAAGGACTTTGACAGAGTCCTGAGGTTTGTGAGCGGCGCCACCGACGCGGCCTGGAGGAGAGAGAGCCCCAGGAGCGGGGCGCCCTCGCCCGGCGAGGCGAGCCAGAGGCTGCAGGTGCACAGCCGGCTGCACGACGCCTACTCCCGCCGCGTGTCCACCAGCGCCGAGCGCGAGTGGAGGAGGTGCGCAGGTGCGCACGGCGGCCCGGGGTGCGGCCCGGCCGGGGCTCCGAGCGCGCAGGTGGACGTGGACACGGCCGCCTCTCCAATGGAAGCCGCAGGCTGCGGGGCGGCCGGAAGCGCCTGTCCTTGCGCTGGCAGCGCCTCAGCGAGTCCGGTCGCCCAGGACTCCGACGAACGCCAAGCGGGCAGCCAGTTTACTTTCGAACCCGAGCAGCCGCTCACCCCCGCAAGGCCTACCACACCCAAGCCCCCTAGCCCTCGGAGCCCAGGCGCGGGAAAGGCCACGTGTCCCAGCAGCCTCAGTGCGCTGTCCCTCAGTTCAGTGGACAGTGAAGAAAGGGCAGCGGGGCCTGTGACCGCCCAGGAGTCTGCGCAAGCCGCGTGTGACAAAGGCAGTGAGGACGGCGCCAGCAGCCAGCCTCAGCTGAGCCCCCACCTGGCGTCGGGTCCAGAGGAAAGGAGGGAGGAGGTAAGGGCAGAGCAGGGACCTCTGGTGGGGAACCTGCTGCGGAAGGCGTGCCTGTCCCAGCACTGACCTTTCATCTCTCCTGGAGGTTGCCCGTAGGCTGGGGTGTTTGCCCTGGCATTTACCCTTTTTGCTTCACCTGCCAGAGAGGCAGGCGGCCCTGTGCTGATTGGACTGCCATCGTGATTATTCCTGTCAAGCTGCTGTCATCTTTATCTCCTTTGAAAGGAACTGCTACTCTACCAAATTCCTTGAGATGGCACTTGCCCCACCATTCATTCAAAAGATACTTAACTGAGGACCAACCACATGCTAGATTCTGGGGGGAAAATGTTGCTAGAGACCTCTCTTCCACTGTATGCAGCTATTTAATAGGGGCTCTCAAAATTTTGTTTTTTGAAACATTTTTTTATTACCCATAGTTCTCTTAATATTTTAAATTGTTGCTGTGTCCTTTCCAACAGACTACATATAAATGAGATTCTTTGTGTTAAGACACCATTATGCGTTCTAAATCTTTTATTTTCTAGGAATGAATTAGAAACCTGCAGTTTAATACCTGTCAACCCCTGAGTGATGATGGTTCAAAGAAATTTTTATGACTGTTATTGCAGTTATTTTTAGAGTAGAACATAAGCATCTCATGAATCAGATCAACTAATAACTGTCAAGTCTACAGGAGCAATGTTCTTTTCATATTCTGTCAAGCATCCAGACAACTTTCCCTTACTGTATAATTTTCACTTATTTCTAAATGCATTCAGTACATTACAGAGCTGAAAGATGAGGAAATGCATTCATGTGTATATATTGCCAACTATTCTTCACGTACATTTCTAGACTGTTTTACAGGTATAAATTGGTGCTTGCCATGGAAGATAATCCCCTAGCAGCTGTTCCTTCCCACTGATCCCTGGAGAGGACCTTGGTTTTGTTCTAATGCCTGTAGATGAATGATTACACAGCAGCTTTTGCAAACTTGGAAGCCAGGATAGCCTGTGGATGATAAGATGAAGCATAATTCCTTCTACCCAACACCCAACCTGCCCCACTGATGGTTTAGAACCACCCCCACCCCCCACCCCCCTGCTCCATAATAAAAGATTTGCATAGGTCTAGAGGTTCTTTATACGAAACATGGAGATTTTATTTTCTGCTTAATAAAATTAGTAAAGAATCATTAAAATATTTTCTTCCTGAGTGCATATTAAGTGAACATATGCAAGAGATAGTTTCTAACTTACTTTTCAGAATTATTTTGATCATTATATAGCTTTACCCATATGTTTGCCAAGTGTAATTTAATTATATGTAGTTATATATAAATTAATCATATATAATTTAATTTCTACCCACAAGGGATCACCAAAGATAGAAAGCAGGGCACAAGTCATCAGGAGTGCACACATGTGTACAGATAATTCCACAAATTTGCCTCAAGATGTTTATCACATTTTGAAGTTGCATTTATTTCCTCAAAATTCTTATCAAGCATATCAAGCTTCCTCTTGTGCTTTTAAAGTAAATGTCGTGAAGAAAAATATAATGATGATTTTGCCCAACTTGCATTTTACATATTGGTCATCTTCAGTGTTACTTGCAGAGAAGTAAAATATATATATGATATTTGTCATATATATATACATATATATATATGGTAAAATACACCCTGAAACCTTCTCTTTTATTTTGACATTTAGAAACAAAATGCAAGCATAATGAAACAAATAAACAGAAAAACACCTTACAAAAGGCAGGAACTCCAACCTTTATGATTTATAAAGCAGTTTTTGTCTATCTTATATAGCATTACACAAAATTATATTTCAGTCTCTATATTCTAGCGTACAGTGTATTATTCTGTACTTAATTCATTGACAGTATGGTTCTACTTCTATCTTTAAAGCTAGTTGACGTTATGATTAGTGTTGAGTATAAAAAAAGTTGAAATCTATATATATTATGATATTTAAAATAAGTATTATAATGCAGTTTTCAGTAAGGAGGAATAATTTTTAAATTTAGAACCATTTATTTATAACATGACACTCTCAAAGTGACAAAATAATCTTTGAAGATCTATTAACAGTTTAACAGGATTTTGTATTGCTGTGGAAAAAGGGTGGGAGATATTCCCCTACTCTTCCTTTACGAAGCATTGTAGAAAAATCACCTTGTTAACTTTATACTTCTGCCACCTAGTGGTCAGTTTTTTTGTAAGAGTGATGATCAGTTGAAGGACCTAAAATTGTTTTAGTTTAAAAATGCAACTGAGTATTTATACTGGGGACAGTGCCCCCTATCCCCTGATAAAGGTATAAGCACACGAATTTAGAGTGTTCTTGCTGGTTTTCCTACCAAGTCCTAGAATAGCTCCATTGGGTGAATTAGGTCACTAGGAAAGGGACCCCGTCCTTAGTCATGCAGTATAGATTCAGAAATTTGTGGTAATGTTGAAATATGCTGTAGGTGAAGCTCTTTTACTTATTTTTATTTTTAAAGATTTTATTTATTTATCTGAGAGAGTGAGCACAAGCAGGGGGAGCTGCAGAGGCAGAGGGAGAAGCAGGCTCCCCGCTGAGCCCGACACGGGGCTCGATCCCAGGACCCTGACAGATGCTTAACTGACTGAGCCACCCAGGCGCCCCTATGTATTTAGTTTTAAAGATTGTATTTATTTTTTTCGAGAGCAAGAGCAGGAGGGTGTGCACACTCACATACCAGTTGGTGGAGGAGCAGAGGGAGGGCGAGAGAACCTCAAGCAGACTCCGAGCTGAGCACGGAGCCCCACTCGGGGCTCAATCCCATGACCCCGAGATCATGACCTGAGCTGAAATCCAGAGTCGGGACACTTAACTGAGACACTCAGGTGCCCTGGAACTCTTTTAAATGATGAAAATCCATTGTAACTCCTTGAGAGGGAGCTTTAGTCTTTCAGTAGATTTTTTATTTTATTTTATTTTATTATTATTATTATTTTTTAGTTTGGTTGGAATCCTGGCTCTGCTGTTCTAAAGATGCCTTCCATTGAGTGAACTGCTGAGCTTCTCCTGGCCCCAGTCTTCTCAAGGGCAGAATGTGGGATAGCTTCATCTTGCCTTGGATATTTGTTGTAGGAACCAGGGGATTTATGCCTGTTAAATTTATGCCTGTTAAAATGCTTAACACTGGCTCTCAGTGTGCAATGATTACTATCCACTTAGATGATTTTTCAATCCTAGATTGACCTGACTTCTTGAAACAGGGGTGAATTAAGATCAGACTTTTCCAAAAGTGTTTTTTGACTGCGTTATAGTCTTAGGGAGGACTGTGAAGATCTTCAAACAGTTAGTTTGACTTCACATTTTTTTTTTTTAAAGCATGAGAGTTAGGTTCTAGCATGACCTAAAATTTATATGTTCATTCAGTATTGCACCAAAGCAAATTTGTTGAGCACCTACCAGGTATAAGACACTCAAATTAGATGTAGCTCTAGAAGGATGTCAAGGACATTATAAATGAGCTAAGATGTATCTAAATCTTATTAGAACTGTGCAGAATAGATTAAATCTCACAAAAGAGGTAAAACCATATGCTGTGGGATTTCAAAAGAGTTGTAGTTTTTACCCATGTATCAAATCAAGGAAGGAATCTGATTTGAAGAAGGCGAGATGTCTACATATAATTTCAGTGGTCACATATGCAGAGATTTTATGTGATTTGAGAGAATAGGAAGTAACATAATTTGGTTTGGTGTAGGGGAATGATCCAAGTTAAGATGAAATCATTAAGCCCAGATCATGCACACTCTTGAATTTAGAGTAAACAATCTCTATCTATACGTTACTTGGTAAGCACCATGGAGTCAAGGATGTTTTTGAATAGCAAAGAGCCAAGCACAGAACTGCGTTTTGGGGAAGTTAATTCACCATTGGTATAGAAGAGAATTGGAGAGAAAGGTGACCGGGGGAAAGCTATCAGGAATTTATTGCCAGAGAGAGCTCAGAGGTAATAAGGCTCTGAAATGTGGGGATGGAAACAGAATATATAAGGAAGGAAGGAAAAGGAGTGAATGAAACAACACATTATAAAGACTAATGTACCTTGTCATTCGGTATTTACCTACCTGATATATATGCCAGATATAAGGAAAAGAAAGAGTTGAAGAAAAAAGGCTATTCTTGTTCTTATAGATCCACATTCTAATTGGTAGATTGGAATGTATATAAATAATTATGATGTAGTGTGGTGTTTCTGCTGAGGGATGTACAAAGTACCATGAAAGCACCAAAGACCAAATTATTAACCCTGGGTAAAGAGTTGCATAACTGGGGAAAGAGAAGTGTGTGGGGTCTTGAAGAAGATCAGGATGGGGGATGCAGGGGGCAGCAGTTGAGGAGGAGCGGCAGGGTCTTCCAGGCCAACTGGAAGAGCATGGGGGAGGGAGGAGGTACTGTCGACATAGGGAGTCAGCCAGAAGAGTTATCTAAGCCTTATTTTCCTCCTCTGTAAACTGGGAGTAGCTAGAGTACCTGCCTATCACATGGAGTTGTTGTGAAGATAAAATGAGATGATGCAGGTAGAGAGCTCAGCACTGAGCTTTGCATATAGTGTCCACAAAGATGCTGATTTGTGGTGCTAAGGGAACTGCACGTTGCTCACCATAACTTTTGTACAAGGTGGTTGGGTGGAGAAGTGGGAGATAAGATTGGAAAGTTAGATCTGTACAGAGTTAAAAAGGGCCTTGCTTGGAGCTTGGACTTTACCCTGCAGGCAGGAGAAAGCCAGAGAGGTGTTTACCAGGGACCGCAGAAGGGGACCAGCTACATAGAGAGGATTGGGATGGGGGCGGTCCTGAGAGAGAGCATTCCTCAATAGTCTAGTTCAGAGGAAATGAGATCTGTATTAAAACCATGAAAACAGAGAGGAGAGGTTACACTTCAAAATGATTTCACAGTTTATTTTTAATTAACATTTGAATGTTCTGGGGGAGAGAGAAGTCAAAGATGATGGGGCGATCAGGAGGATACTCTTGTGTTGGAATCAGTAATCAAACAAGCCATGAAAACAATGGACTGGAGCTGAATTCAGGTTATTATCCTAGCCCTTCCACTAACATGCTGGCTCCTAGTGCGAAATCCCTTGCCTTTTCTGAGCCTCTGTTTACTTGAACACTCCAGTGTTTTAGGATTTTATCATTTTACTGTAGCTTCAAAATTGTTGGAAGCCATTGTACAACCCAATCTTATAAAGTTAAAGCAACTGGAGTGCTTGACTGGGAGATTTTGTAGAATACAAATTGTTTTTACCACGCAGGGTTTCAACTTGGCCTGGCCCACCACTCATGGTGTCCTCCAGTCTCTGCAAGTGCTGATTTTAGCTTGCCCACCACCCACTGGGGTGGCCCCCACCTGAGAACCTCTACTTGCGTTGTTGTTCCCGAATCATAAAAAAGAGGGTATTTTGTGGCACCACAAGGTACAGTGTCATGAAAGTAAAACTTCCCTCCAACTTCAGTACTGGAGTAATGCAGTAGGTGAGCAGGGACTAAATTCAGGCCCAATTTCAACATGAATTACAAATTTTGGAGTTTGATGAGGATGATGGGTACTTAATACATAACGATAGCTCCAAGGCGCTGTTTTTGGTGTGATTTAATCAGAGATATAGATACATTACCTAGTTTTGACTCTGCAGATTACGTAGGTATGACTCTTTGTGTTCCTCAAATAGCTATTTGGAGACATCAACAATTCTTCTGGAGGTTAGAAATGATCCACAGCTATTTCACAGGACCATCCCTAGAACCAGAAATAGGAGGTTGTATTTATAGAGGAAAATGTAGTGACCGTAGAGAGTCCGCCCAAGGCTTTTTAGGAGTTTTATTGAGATATAGTTTGCATAACATGCAACTCACCAGTTGTGAATATACAGTTTGGTAATTTTTAGGAAATTTATAGAGTTGTGCAGCCCCCACAACAGTCAAGTTATAGAACACTTCCATTACGCCAGAAAGTTCCCCTGTGCCCTGTGCAGGCAATTCCTGCTCCTGTAAAAACCCAGGCCACTACTGATTTGCATTCTGTCTCAATATTTTTTTTTTAAGTGAGCAATTCAGTGATTTGTAGTAAATTTTTTAGAGTTGTGTGGCCATCACCACTGTCTAGTTTTAGAACATTTCCATCATTCCTGAGGGAGACCTCACATCCATTTGCAGTCACTCCCTGTTCCATCCCTGGTGCCTGATCTACTTTTTGTGTCTATAGATTATACTTTTCTGGATATGTCATTGAAATAGAATCATATAATATGGTCTTTTGTGTTTGACTTCTTTCACCTGGTATATTGTTTTCAACACTGATTCATGTTGTAGTGTATATCAGCACTGAATTTCTTTTTTTAAAGATTTTATTTATTTATTTAAGAGAGAGAGGAGAGAGAGAGCACACCAGCAGGGGAAGGGGCAGAGGGAGAGGGAGGAGCAGGCTCCCCGCTGAGCAGGGAGCCTGATTTGGGGCTTGACCCCAGGAACCTGGGATCGTGAACTGAGCAGAAGGCACATGCTTAACCAGCTGAGCCACCCAGGCACCCCTCACTTAATTTCTTTTCTAAGGCTGAATAATAATCAGTTGTATGGATATCTCACATTTTGTTTATCCATTCATCAGTTGTTAGACATTAGAGTTGTTCCCCCTCTGGGGCTGTTATGAATAATGCTGCTGTCAATATTTATGTACAAGTCTTGTGTGGACATATGTTTCCATTCTCTTGGGTAGATAAGTAGGAGGTGAGTTTCTGGGTCATTTGTGATTCTATGTTTAACCATTTGAGGAACTGCCACACTGTTTTCTAAAACAGTTGTCCCATTGTAAATTCCCACCAGCGATGTATTAGGGTGCCAGTTTCTCTGTGTCCTTGCCAGGACTTGGTATCATCACTATTCTGGATTCTAGCCCTTCAAGTGGGTATGTAGTGGTATCTCACTTTGATTTTAATTAGCATTTCCCTAATGACTAATGCTGTTGATCATCTTGTTTATTAGCCATTCTTTTATCTTATCTGGTGAAGTGTCTATTCAGATCTTCTGCTCATACTGTCACTGCATTTTTAGTTTTATTGAGCAGTAGGATTTCTTTATACATTCTAGATACAAGTTCTTTATCAGATATATGACTTGCAAATGTTTTCTCACAGTCTCTGGGTGGTCTTTTTATTTTCTTGATTGGGTCTTTTGAAAAGTAGAAATCTCTGTATTGACAAAAATCGCCAAGATTTTCTCCTGTCTTCTGGAAATGTTAGTTTTAGCTCTTACACTTAGATATATGCTCCTTTTTTTTTTAATTATATTTTTTATTTTAATTCCAGTATAGTTAACTTACAGTGTTATATTAGTTTCAGGTGTGCAATATAATGATTCAGCAATTCTATACATTACTCAGTGCTCATCATGATAAGTGTACTCTTAGTCCCCTTCACCTATTTCCCTCATCCCCCACCCACCTCCCCTCTGGTCACCATCGGTTTGTTCTCTATAGTTAAAAGTCTGTTTTTTGATTTGCCTCTATCTCTCTTTTTTCCTTTGCTCATTTGTTTTGTTTCTTAAATGGCATATGCTCCATTTTTGGTTAATTTTTGTGTACAATGTGAGATAAAGGTCTAGGTTATTATTTTTTTTCCTTTTTTTGCATATGGACATCCAGTTATCCCACCTTCATTTGTTAAATGGTCCACAGTTTTTACGTTACAGAGAATATAGGTTTCCATACCCCACTGAGTTCTCAATTTTTTCTGACAGAGAAGCCCTAGAACTTGAGTCACAGAAATTGCAATTACAGTTGGAAAGATAATTTGAAAATATGATATATCATTTGTGCTTTTATTTATTTATTTATTTATTTATTTATTTATTTATTTATTTATTAAAGATTTTATTTATTTATTTGACAGAGAGAGACACAGCGAGAGAGGGAACACAAGCAGGAGGAGTGGAAGCGGGAGAAACAGGCCTCCCGCCGAGCAGGGAGCCCGATGTGGGGCTCGATCCCAGGACCCTGGGATCATGACCTGAGCCGAAGGCAGACACTTAACGACTGAGCCACCCAGGCGCCCCTCATTTGTGCTTTTAAAAATATTTTTCTAATGAAGTTAACCTTTTGTTACAAGGACATTTGCTATACCATCAGTATATACCTTAAGTATTAGCAACGCTGGGGGGATATTTGTTCAGCAGCATCCCACACGGGATGTTGTAAAGAGAATTAATATGCTTTCTGTTAGTCATCCTTGTGCTAGCTTATGTTTAGTTCTTCTAAGGTGTTTTCTGTTTTAGTTTTCCTTTTGCAGGCAAAGAACTAAAGAGAAAAAGATTTCTTGCAGAAATACTAAGTCAGAGGTGCCTGGGTGGCTCAGTCGGTTAAGTGTCTGCTTTCCGCCCAGGTCATGATCTCAGGGTCCTGGCATTGAGCCCCGAGACAGGCTCCCTGCTCAGTGAGGGGTGTCTGCTTCTCCCTCTCTTCTACCCCCCACCCCCACTCATGAATGCAATGAATGTGCATGTGCTCTCAAATAATTAATTAATTAATTAAATCTTAAAAAAAAAAGAAATATTAAGTCATAAAATGCAGGTCATGAGCCAGAATGTGAAAGCTTTTTTTTTTTTTTTTTAAAGATTTTATTTATTTAGAGAGAGAGAGAGAACATGAGCCAGGGGAAGGGCAGAGGGAGAGAGAATCTCAAGCAGACTCTGCACTGAGCCCCGGACCTGAGGCTCTATCTCATGACCTTGAGATCATGACCTGAGTGGAAATCAGGAGTTGGGCCCTTGGGGCGCCCAGGTGGCTCAGATGGTTAAGTGTCTGCCTTCGGCTCAGGTCATGATCCCAGGGTCCTGTGATCGAGCCCCGCATCGAGCTCCCTGCTTGGCGGGGAGCCTGCTTCTCCCTCTCCCTCTACTGTTCCCCGCTACTTGTGCTCTCTTGCTCTCTCTGTCAAATAAATAAGTAAAATCTTAAAATAAAATAAAAAAAAAGAGTTGGGCACCTAACTGACTGAGCTACCCTGGCGCCCCTAAAGTAGCTTTTTATTTTAACAATCAAGTCAACATTTTTTGTCTTTTTGAAGTTGCCACTTGCCCTAAAAAAGATTCGTGTTTGTCATTATATAAACAGGTATATCTTTTGCAGCGATATGTTTCAAAGTATTTCTGAATGGGTGCTTAATATTTGACAGGCTGCTGAACTTTATAAATTTAAAAAGCCACTTCTAAAATTATTTTCTAAAAATGTAAAATCTAAAGAATAGTGTAATGTACATGTAATCATGTCATCCTTGAACTTTAAAGTGGCTCATTTCTAGAACAGTTTTTTCCTCTAGTAAAATATCATCAAGTAGGATTTTCCCATTAAAAACAGGATGGGGGGGTGGGCAGAGGGGTGCCTGGGTGGCTCAGTCGGTTAAGCGGCCAGCTCTTGATTTTGGCTCAGGTCATGATCTCAGGGTCCTGGGATAAAGCCCCATCATTCTCTGTGCTCAGTGGGGAATCTGCTTCTTCCTCTCCCTCTGCCTCTCCCTCTGCTCGTGCTCTCTTTCTCTCAAATACATAAATAAAAATCTTAAAAAAAAAATTCAAAAAAATAAGGGGGAAGAGGGAGACAGAATTGCATACCTATATATCTGAGCAGGAGCCTAGTTTTTATAGTTACCATAATAACAATATGTAATCAGGTATAAATGATATTAATGTATCATAATTATAATATAATCAATTATAATCAATAATTAATCATATTAATAATATGAAATATATCAATGCTATGCATATTAAGCTTTCTAAAGTACATGAAATACTTAAATGATACAAACCAATATTATTATATATCTGTCAGGGTTTTAATATTTACTCTTATTTGGTGCTTTGTTTTAATTTGTGGATGACAAAGGCATAATAAGACCTTACAGCAGTCACAAAATGCAGAAAAGTAGTGTTTGTATTTTTAGGGGGAAATTTTAGTTTGATGATTAAGATGCCAGTGTATTTGTTTTTCTCTTGGTTCGTTTTTCTCATCTTAAGCTACCCTATAATAATTAAGATCAAAGAGCATCCAAGGTTGGAAATCACTTTCCAGTTGGCTTGGTGACACGTTCATGTGATACATCATTGCTATGGCAATCAGAAGGAATACTGTAGGTTTAATTGGCAAAAGGGCATAACTACAAATTGCCACATGTTGCTATATAAACTGAATGTTATCTATGTTTCTCCTACAGCTGCCAGTCGGGGGACAAAATGACAATTTGGGATGTTGCCTTCATTTAGAATGTTAGTAGTAAAGCTGAGGTGGGGTGGGGGGCTCAGGTGGGTTGGAGAGGAAAGAACACTCACAGACGGTAAATTCCTAGGAAACTAGCACTGATGTGGTTGCTGGCCATCAATGCCAGCATTTCTGAGTGGTGGAGAAGCTTTGTGGTATAAAATAGGTGCGCTTTGTTAGTAGGGCTGTCTGAGTTCAAATCCTAGTTTCCCTACTAACCAGCTGTATGTCCTTGACCTACTTAAGCCTCAGTTTCTTTAAAAATGGAGATAATAGTATGTACCAGGATTAAATGAAATGCTCAGTAAATTCAATAAATGTTGGCTTTATCATAATCATAATTTTTGTTATTAAAATTGCTGCCTTTGGTCAGATACTTCAGTACACACCAGTTAAACTTTGCAAGTGACTTCTGATCTTCTAGCCAGAATTTCTCAAAGTTTGGGATGAAGATCATACCCAGGATGCAAGCTAATGGTGTAGATTCTTGAGTCTCACCAGGAGCTACTGAACTGGAATCACAAGAGTCCAGGTCCAGTAATCTGGACTTTGACATGCTACCCAGGGAATTATTTTTGCCACACTGAAGTTTGAGATCCGCTCTCCAGGCTGAGGCTCTAGGTATTAAGTATCTAGGCTCTTGTAGGTGTTAAGTGTCCTGTTTTTTAGGTTTGGACATTTCTCTTCCAGATCTACCCCAGTTAACTCTTGATTTAGGAAAGAGAGTTATTCCTGAAAAAGTTAAAGGTAGCCTGTAATCCTGTTTTTCTCATTGAACTCTATTATCATTTGGGTATGAATTTTTACAGAATACAAACAAAAATCCCTTTTGGCAAAATAGTGAAATTAAAACTTTTCTTCAGGAAATGGTGGAATGAAGAACTTGGTCCAAAATATGTTGAGAAAGGGGCACCTCGCCGGCTCAGTCAGTGAAGCATGTGACTCTTCATCTCAGGGTCGTGAGTTTAAGTCCCATGTTGGGTATAGAGATTACTTAAAATTTTTTAAAAAAATCTAAAAAAAAAAATAGGTTGAGTGTCAGTATAGCAATTGCTCCAACCACTGCTGGAAACTGGAATTTTACCAGCTCTCTTGGAACTCTAAAAATGTAAATGTCTCTTAAAAATAAATGTATCAGAAAAATAAAATAGGGGTGCCTGGGTGGCTCAGTCGTTAAGCGTCTGCCTTCGGCTCAGGTCATGATCCCAGGGTCCTGGGATCGAGCCCCACATCGGGCTCCCTGCTCGGCGGGAAGCCTGCTTCTCCCTCCCCCACTCCCACTGCTTGTGTTTCCTCTCTCGCTGTGTCTCTCTCTGTCAAATAAATAAAATCTTTAAAAAAAAAAAAAAAAGAAAAGAAAAAACAAAAATACAAGTACCAGTAGTAACCTCTTGCATTTTTATATGACGCTTTTGCAGCTAATTAAAGTCCTTCACATAACATTGTTGCATTTGATTCTCACAGCCTCCCTGCAGAGTAGGCCAGCATTGTTGTATTTGTTTTAAAAGATGGGTAAACTGAGGCTTGGGAAGGTCACAGGACCCTCCTGTCAGAATCACACAGCTGCTGAGTAGCAGCTCCCCAGAGCTAGGTCTCAGAATGGGGAGGAAGGCCCAGAAACATGTAGACCTAAGTTCTAACCATTTGCTGTTTCCTGATGGTTGGTGGAACCTCACAGTTTTTCTGATCTGTAAAACAGAAGTGTAAGTATCTACTGCAGAGGGTGTTTTATTTTATTTATTTTTAAAGATTTTATTTATTAGAGAGCACAGGCAAAGGGAGAGGGAGAAGCAGACTCCCTGCCGAGCAGAGAGCCTGATGTGGGGCTCAATCCCAGGACCCTGGAACCATGACGCGAGCTGAAGGCAGACTCTTAATTGACTGAGCCACCCAGGCGCCCTGCAGAGGGTGTTTTAATTAAATGAGATGGGATCGGTAAGTGCTGGTATCACAGGCCTTTGATGAATTTCCATTGTTTTCTCTTTTGACTCCACGACTAGCCTTCTTTCCACTGAGCTTGGGCCACTTCCTGCCACAGCTGGTCTTGCCCAAATCAGAGTCTTTCCTCTAGATTTTTTTAGGTGGGTTTTTTGGAGACTACTTAGGATGGGCTTGGCAGCTCAACAAAGGGGTTTCAGTCCCTTTTCTGACAACTTCTTTTGTAGTTTACTTTCTGACACAGGATTGAAGAAAGCCACCTCGGACAGTAGGGCTGGTGTGAACCCAGGTCCATAGTATGGCATTTCTTGTAGATCAGCGCCACAGGTGGGGAGATAGGAGGCGTGGAGCCTTAAATACGGTTTATGACTAAGGTCCATTATTACAGCCCCATTCTCTCGTGTATGGTATAAATTTTTACATATTTACTTATAGCAAGGTTCTGTTGTACACTTTGCTTTATGTTTTTACTCTGTGTGGTATAAATTATTCATCTGTAATTCTTTCACTGCCAAGTTTCGAATTAAACATTTTCAAGGTATTTTGCACTAGGACACATTCTCATATCCCTCAATAGAAATAAAAAAGAAACACCACTGGTGCTGTCTGTAAGTCTTGCCTTATGTGACAGTCCCTATACAGAGAGGCTGAGCTGCTCTTCTTTTTTTTTTAAGATTTATTTATTTATTTTAGAGAAAGTGTGCAGGTGCGGGGGAGAAAGAGCGAGAAAGCAGACTCGGTGCATAGCACGGAGCCCAACCCCAGCTCAGTTCTATGATCTCATGATCTCATTGTCTCAGGATTGTTGGGATCACACCTGAGCTGAAACCAAGAGTTGGACGCTCAACCTACTGCGCCGTCCAGGTGCCCCAGGCTGAGCCACTCTTCACAGAAGCATTCTTGGTGAACAGCAGCTCTAATTTGGGGTCACTGTTTTCTTGATTAGGTTCATATGCTGGACCCTTGCAAGTTTAAAGGAGAGTGACACAATCTGTCATCAGTGAGTGTTGCTGGTAGAAAAACAGAATCCTCATGAAGTCATTACTTTCTCTGACTCTTCTGGGTTCTTTTTTCCAACTTCCCATCACTGTGCCCTCTTTGTTCCCTGCCTCCTCTTCATCTTACCCTTTCAATCCTGCCAATACAGTAATGCTTCAAGCTTAAACTAAAATATAGAGGGCCACCTGGGTGGCTCAGTCGTTAAGCATCTGCCTTCGGCTCAGGTCATGATCCCCGGGTCCTGGGATCGAGCCCCGCATCGGGCTCCCTGCTCGGTGGGAAGCCTGCTTCTCCCTCTCCACTCGCCCTGCTTGTGTTCCCTCACTCTCTGTGTCTCTCTCTGTCAAATAAATAAAATCTTTAAAAAAATAAGCTATAGAAAAGAGATGTTTTAGAAGTCCTAAATCTTTCTTTTTACACTTTGTGCCAGCAGCGGACACTTCTTTGTTGGAAAAGACCCCATTCCCATGTACTTCATGTCTCTGAAACGAAATAGGAGGCCTTCAAAACAGGGTTGTCGATAGTAAGGGAAGGAAAATTGTAGTCCGTTTGTTTTCAGGTTATGAAAGAGACAGGAATGGATGGTTGTGTCCTGACCTAAAACATGGTTATTGATTTTGAAACACATAGTTTTAATAACTAAGCAATAACTTAAATCAAGCTCATTTTTATAAAATCATACATGAATGTGGGGAGGAAACAGCTTCCTTGCCATCCAGAACTGTCCATTTATTTGCTCATTTATCCACCAACTCAGCATTCATCCCTTTCCACATGCATGAAGCATCTTTAATTACCTCTCAGGCTCTCAGACTGTGAGGACATTGCCATAGTATTGGGGAGTTTGGAAAGAATAGGAACAGCTGCTTTTGCGTGATGTTGAGACAAATAAATAAATGCTATGTAAACATTGCAGTGGTTTTAAACAGAGGCCCAGAAAGGAGCAAAGAGCTCTGAGCCCAGGGGAGTTTATGAAGTTTTCCTACAGCAAGTAATATTTCAACTGAGTTTTGAAAGGTAAATTTTACAGTTTCACAAAGGCAAATGATAATCTGAGAGCAGAGCAACTTTTATCTCATTTACAATTGCATAAAGTAAGTATGTGTTAAATGGTGAATCATTTGATATGGGCTGGAGAATAATTGTATGTGAAGATAGAGCTGGAGAGACCTTGGATGAGATTTTGAATGGCCTCGGGTTTGTTCCAGGTAATGGCTAGCTAGAATCCAACGTGTGTTTCAGTAGCGTAGAGTAGATTGGTGACAGGGAAACCAGTTGGGCTACTATTGGAATAGTTCTATGAGAAACGATGAAGCAGAGTAATTGAATTGAATCTAGTAAACTAGATTGAGTAATTGACAGAACATGGTGACTGGGGCTGGGGCTTGTGAAGATCAGGGAAGAATCAAGAATGCCTAGTATGGGGTATATTGGATGGCCTTCACTAATACAAGAAAGCAGTTTGGGGAGAGAGATGATTCATGAAGGTGCCATCCTGCATTCTAATCCAGAAACACTTAGTTTTCTTGATTCTAAAGGCACTTGGGGCCATTGATTTGAATGTTTGTATGCTGTCATGCATGACTTGAAATGCAAGTAATGCTGTGAACAGATACCTCTTTCCATTTTTGTCCACTAGAGAATCAGCCGGGACCTTCTTCTATGCTGCCCGTTCTTTTTTCCCTTCTCCTCCTGCTTCCTTCTAGCCTCTCTGTACAACAGAAGTCAAAACAGCATTAAGAAAAAACCTCTGATGTTCAGAAGAGTTTAGAAAAACAATGGATTTCTGATATATTCAACTCTAAAACATTTTTTGATTTTGGAATATTTTGTTGTCCTCAATAAGCAATTGGAAAAGAGGAAAGTAAGCCCATTTATATAAAATCATGCTTTTTATAAGTTAAAGTTTAAGTAGACCTTTGTATTCCTCAGCATGTGTTTCAGAGATAAAATACATTTTTTAAAGAATTTATTTATTTATTTATTTATTTATTTATTTATTTATTTATTTATTTTATTGAGAGAGCATCTGTGAGCAGGTGAGAGAGCACAAGAGAGAGGGAGAAGCAGACTCCCCACTAAGCAGGGAGCCCAACTCAGGGCTTGATCTCAGGACCCTGAGATCATGACCTGAACCAAAGACAGACACTTAACCGACTGAGCCACTCAGAGATAAAATACATTTTAAGATGTTAAGATGGAATTGTTATATACATTTATTTTATAATATGATGGTTTTAAAATGTGTCTTTACTCTTAGTGAGTCCAGGCATAAATTGCAGCCTACAGTTCTATTATTTTCTCTGCTTGGGTGTTAAACCCAGCATTGTGGTGTTGTTGATTTGAAGATGGTAGGATGATCTAGGTTTTTGGATAAACCCAGAAAATGGAATTCCCTTAAGTGATTATTACGAAGGCTGGGGGAAGAAAGCTTATTACTGGTCCTGTGTTTGGGCAGGGTCAGTGGTAACCACCCTCCCACGATGTAAGGGAGACGGGAGTTAGGGGCTCAGGGTGTGGTCAGAGGGTCCAGGATGGGGTTTATCACAGTCAGACAGACTTCATTTCTTTATTTTCAATAAAGAGAGGATGAGCTCAGCTACACTACTTTCTCCTCAGTATAGTATTCTAAGTCTTCAACGGTGTTTAAAATGTTCATGGTTATTTAAGTACCTTCTTGTGCTTATAGAACTAGGCTAAGAATATTAAATTGTGTTCTCCATGAACTTCACATATTTGCATTTTTAATAAATTACCTTTTCTGCCTATAAAACAAGTTGTAGATTTATTAACTATGTTTTAAGTATATTTTATCATCAGTTTTACACATGCAAGGGCAATTGAAGTCCACTATACCCCCCTCTTACTTCAAGGGCCTTAAGAAGCATTAATGTATTTTAAAATATTTTTAATACTGTGTCATATATTTTTTTAGCAAATGGCCTATCTATTCCCTGAACCCAAAGGACAAGGCCACAGCATTCCAGATTACAATAGTTCCTCTTCTTCTCTCTTTTTCTTTATTTTTGAAGAGTTACATCAAGATTACTGATGTGTGTGTGATCTCATTTGATAATAATCAGAACAGTTTTTGGTTAGTCATTCGCATTTCATTTGCTCTCAGAATTCCAACAGCCACTAAGGTTCTTACAGCTCGAAACCTTGTATCTTAAGCATTCAGCCTGTTGGTAGGAATGTTACCCAGCATTAATATATACTTCTGCCTCTAAGCCAGGGAAGGAAAATCTCAGTAAATGAATGGGTTTCTACTTTCTCTTCTGTTTCTGGCCCAGGCCCTGTCCAGACCTGGGCTAAGTCCAAATCTGGTGTCTGAGAAGGGGGAACAAACAAGTTGTTGTTGTTGTTTTAAGATTTTATTTATTTATTTGACAGAGAGAGACACACAAGCAGGGGAAGTGGGAGAAGAAGCAGGCTTCCCGTTGAGCAATGAGCCCAATGCGGGGCTCGATCTCAGGACCCTGGGATCATGACCTGAGCCGAAGGCAGACTGAGCCACCCAGGCACCCCAACAAACAAGTTTATGATGGTGTCTCTCCCTTCCCAGGATGGTCCCTGAACTAGAGGAAACCTTGGAAGGTGGAAAGGAGCCAGGCTGAACATGCATGATTTTTTTTTTAAAGATTTTATTTATTTATTTGAGAGAGAGAGAGAGAAAGCAGGAGAGGGGGGAGGGTCAGAGGGAGAAACAGACTCCCTGCTGAGCAGGGAGCCCGATGCGGGACTTGATCCCAGGACCCTGGGATCATGACCTGAGCCGAAGGCAGTTGGTTAACCAACTGAGCCACCCAGGCTCCCTGAACATGCATGATTTTTAAGGTGGTCTTTGGTTAAATGATGGGTGTTTGGCTATTTACTTATTTCAGACCAAGTCTGAGGTTGCCGCTCTCCTCTCCTCGCTTGGGCAATTTCAGAAGTACCCCTACCTGGCTGTTTATTCCTTAACTAGCCTAAGTGTGGTAGGAGAAGATGTGTGAATCCCTGGAAAGTTAGGAGGAGGGAGAATTAGCACACCCAGATGATAGGTGGTCCATTTCTGGTGGGCCTCCCTTTACGCTAGTACAATTCCTACCGCGCGCACATGCACACACACACACACCATCAAGGTCTATGAAAGAAAAGGCAGCTTTGGAGAAAGAAAGATTATTCCACCCATTTGTTCTAAAATTTAAAGATAAGAAACCAAACATGATTCAGTAAGTTCAACAAAACCAACTGTATTTGCATTGCACGTGTGATCAGTTGAAGGGAGAAGTTCTGCTCCAGGAGGAGAGAGAAGGGAGTGGAGCCTAGAGCAGGAGTGAAGGTGCGGTATGCTGCTGGAGGAGGGAGTAGAGAGGAAGAGTCAGGGAAAATGCAGGAATGCATGCACTGATGAGTGAGGACCCACAGACAGCCCAGAGAATTCATCAAAGAGGAAGTATAAACCGGAAGTGGAGAGATGTAAAAGGGATAAGCACACGGAGGCTTTTTGTGGAGCAACATTTCAAGGTCTAGTATTTGTGGAAGTTGCTGCTCTGGGATTTTGCAATAAACCATGTTGCAGTTTTCTTATGTACACCTACAAATGGGGGGGTCATATCTAGTGCCTTGCAAAGATGAGATTAAATGAAACGCCTGATCTCTCTCATGCACTCTATCTTTCATTAAATCCATTGCCTTCTCCGTGCCTGAGTTCTCTCATCTCCAAAATAAGTATAATAATGCCTTCTTTACTTGCCTGAAAATATGACTTTATGTAGATTATAAATGTAAGTTGATGACAATTTAAGATTTCTAAGTAACTGAGAGTATCTTTTGGTGTTAAAGTAACAAAGACAAAGATGTCATTAGCACACAAGCTTTCATCTTTCTAAATATATAAAGATTTTCTTGTTCTTACCTTAAAATATAGTAGTTGATCTGGGATCTTATGAGTTCCCTCCCTCTCTTAAAATCCTAGGGCATGTATTTACAACCCATCCCATTCCAAGCACTCGATAATCCAGATAACAAATCTGCACTAAAAAAAAAAAAGAGAGAAGAAAAAAAGGCCTATGCATAGTCTTATGACACATTAATTTTCACTTAAGGGAAATTAGTGACGTATAGCTTTAAATAGTGAGATGCCACTTTTTAAGTTTTACAATATATAAGTCTAAAATTTCATTTTTCTGGAGTTGGAGCACAGAGCTGGGACCATAGACTAGTCTTAAGCGAAACTGTGTCAACTGGGAGTTTTGAACCTTAGTTCATCCGAGGGTTCTGTCAACAGAAATTGAGGCGTGGGGCTTTTATTTTCACTACCTTGTAGGTAAAATGTAGCATTTCCTTCAATTATGATTATAGGCAGCAAGCCAGAGCACTTTTATCTTACCAATACCTGTGATTTTGTCACTCATAGAAATCACAGATCTTCTTCACATCATACAGCAGTTTTTGCTGATATCTTAAAATCTGTTGTATTCATCAGTACTTCCAAAGTATGGCAGTTTTCAGACCAATTGCTAGTCTTCTTAATTTATGTGTTTTATATATATTATTGTATCAATTCTTTTAATATTTTGATAATTGTATTTCAAAATAATCTGATTATGATTTTAGCTTAATTTTTGTTTTATGCATTTAAAATGTTAATTTTATAAATTTTTATAAACTATAAATTTTTATTTTATTTAATTTTTATTTTATGCATTTAAAACGGTGATTTGGGGGGCACCTGGGTGGCTCAGTCGTTAAGCGTCTGCCTTCGGCTCAGGTCATGTTCTCAGGGTCCTGGGATCGAGGCCCGCATCGGGCTCCCTGCTCAGCGGGAAGCCTGCTTCTCCCTCTCCCACTCCCCCTGCTTGTGTTCCCTCTCTCACTGTGTCTCTCTCTGTCAAATAAATAAATAAAATCTTTAAAAAAACAAAACGGTGATTTGGGGAAGGTGTCTCTAGCTTTCCCTAGCTTGTAGGGGTACCTACAGAGCCTTTCTTCCTGTCATTGCCCTCCCGGCACCCCCACCCCCTTCCAAGCAGCTCTATAGCTAAAGGCAGGAAGACTACCAAGTTTTGTCTTGCTTCTGTAAAAGTGTATGCCAAGGATGTGGGGCTGCAGAGCGGAAAGGACAGAGATTTTGAAGTCAGACAGACTGAGTTGTAAATGGGCCTGTCTCCTTTGGCTCTGTTAACTCGAGCGAGTCATTGCCCCAGTGTCTAAATGGTAAAATGTCATGAATAGTTACCTGCCTCGCGGGGTGGTGGTGAGGATTAGGTAAGGTAGCCCAAGCCTCCACAGCTGTCATTGCTAGCATTATGGCCGGCCTCCTGCAACGTGAGCTGTCTGGGTGTGTTCTTGTCCCACCTCCAGTTCTGGGACTGCACCTGAATTCCCTGTGGTGTTCAGGATGCTGAGGCAATGTGGGAGGCTTGCTTATTGTGTTAATGCACATCTTGAGAATACCTTTCTTTTTTTTTCTTTCCGTTGGAAAAGCTCTGCTTTGGTTAATTTTTTTTTCAGTCTTCCCAAAGCATCTTAATTTCCCTGCTTGTAGTAGTTTCTTCTGAATTGCTTTGCTGTATGAGTTTCCTAGGGCTACTGTAACAAATTTCTAGCAACCAGGTGGCTCAAAACAAAAGGACTTTTTCCCATTGTTGTAGAGGCCAGAAGTCTGGGGATCTGTTCTGGCCTCTGCCTGGGATTTCCTGGCTTATAGATGCATCACTCTGTCCCCATATGACTGTCTTTACTTTCGTCTTTGTGTCTAAATTTCCCTCTTTTTCTAAGGACAGCAGCCATTGGATTAGGGCTCCCCGAATCCAGCATGACTTCATCTGAACTCGATCGCATCTACAAAGACGGTATTTCCAAATAAGATCATATTCACAGGCCCCGAGGGTTAGGGCTTCAATGTACCTTTTGCAGGGGACATAATTCAACCCACAACTCTTGCTGTTTGACCCATTAAACTTCCCTCAGATGAAGCTTCTGAATGGATAGACGTGACACCAGGGCTTTTCGTCAAGTCTTTTTTCCCTCAGTTAATAACTTAACTTGCACTGTGGTTTCAAAGTGTGTTTTGAGGTGTCTCACTGGAGGTAATAAGATCTATCTTGGCTTCTTACTTTTGTGAAGCAAAGAAAGGAATCTTGTATAGGAAGAAGAAATGCAGGACTCCTGACTAGCGAAAGTACTTTAAAACAGTAATACAGAGAAGCAAGAGTTAAAAGGGCAGCCACTCAGCGGCAAAGTTTGTTTAGAAGAGTTTATGACTTGGGTGTGAATCGGCCAATCAAGCTTAGCGCCCTGGATTGATCTGAAGCCCAGGCTGCTGGGTTGTGAGGAGAAGCGTCAGTAGACACAGCTCTGGCATGACCACTTACGCCTTCACTGTCCTGGTGTAAAGGCAAGAAAGAATCTCAGAGAGCATGGATGTGGTCAACTGCTTGTTCCTTCAGTGTGTCTCTGGGCCGCCCCTGCCGGTAGCAGAATCCGGGGTAGGTTATAACTTGTGGAGGGTGGTGGTGGTGGGTGTTTGTAGTTGCGGGTATAATCACAGTCAAACTATGTTCCCTGGAATGAACCTCCGTTGTATTCTGGAAGTACGCAGACTCTGCTGAAAGGAGATTCAGTTTTAGAATACGCATCGAAGCTCAGATTTGTTTTACAAGGAATGTAAGTCTCTTCTGGCCAAGGATCATTGTCTCTCCCTCTTTTGTAGGAGTAAAGCGGAACTTTCAGTTGTATGTATTATTCTGTTAACTAATTTTTGCACTTCCTAGGACATTCAGTACCACTGGGAAAGGCTATTTTCTCCTTTTGTATCTTCAGTGGGACTGTATAAATAGTTCTAGGAGAATGACAGTCGGTTCTTAATGCGTACCCCCCGATGGGAACCGTCGTTGGAACTTGAGGCATGACGTGTTAAAGAAATCATCCTGTGCACGTCTCCTGCCCTCTCATTTCCTGCTCTGAGCATACCTGCCTTTATCCAGCCTCCTCACTTCCTGGAGTATGTTTTGGTCTCAGAAGGGTCTCTTACCTGAACAACTAAGACAGCCTCCTGTCTTCCTACACCCATTTCCTTATTTTCCTGTCTGCATCAGTAAGACTTCAGTGAGGCATGCTGCATGTTGCGTAAGTGCAAAAAAAAAACAAAAAAAACAAAAAAACCCAAAGAACAAAAACAACCTCAAAAAAACTGCACGTAGTTAACTGTTACCAGTTAGACTATTCCTTGCCTGTAATTTTGTCTTGCTTCTGTGTTTCTAACACCTTGTCTGAACCTTTTTATCACAGGGTGATAATATAAATGGCTTATTCTGTGTGCTTAAATTGTGCCACTTAGTTTAAATAATGTAGTTAAACTCTCCACAATATCCTGTTTTTTATATGTAATGCAAAAAATATTAACTTTTTCATGATTTCTCATATTTTCCCATGATGGTGTCAGAGAGGAAAACCTTTTTCTCCGCTGTCTTAGGCTTACTATGTGGGGGTGTGTGGAATTGAACTGACAAAAGACAGATTAGAAAAGACAGGTTTTTATTCATGTGAGTAAGTGGGAGTTGACAGGAAAAAGTGACTCCAGGAAGTGGTTAGAATTGGGGGCATTTATACTTTCTCACTAGGGGAGGGGAGGTGGAGAAGGGCGCTTATGGGAAACCCAGTGATTTAGGGAAGAAAAATGGGAGGTCTGATAGTTTTGTGGCCACTGTCTGCTGAGGCCAGGGCTTCTCTTCTCAACTGATAAGAGTCAAATCTTCCCTGGTTGGAAGAAGAAAATCCTATCCCAGGATAGGATTGAACCTGCACAATTATGGATTTATGACAACGGAGTTCTTTGGGGAGGCTCTGCTTTAAGGCAGATAAGGGAGTTCAGTGGGGAAAAAAAGTCTCTTCTAGAATACCTTAGCTCAGGTAGAGGGTAGAATACCTTGAGCTCCGGTAGAATATACAGGGGTGTATTCTAGATCCCTCACTGGTGACTTGATTTAAATATGAAGTTCCTTGCTGTCAGAAGCTGCAGACAGCATGGTAAGTGGTGACTGCTAGAACTTACTAGCTTTGGAGCAGAGGTGACTTGGTACAGTGGGAACAGAAATTACAAGGCCCACATTTCAGTGTCTCTCTTACTGTGCGTGGGCTGTGTGGCCCTGGGCAAGTCCCCTCACTTCCCTGGGTTTCCGTTTTCCTAATTTGAAAAATGATGGCAATGCAGTGGAGTGTCTGTAAATCCCTTTCTGCTTTCTTTGCTCTTCATCAGATTTTTCATAGTACAGTGGGTCCTTGAACAACACAGGTTTGAATTGTGTGGGTCCACCTCCACGTGGATTTTTTTTTTATAAATACAGTTCAGTACTGTAAGTGTATTTTCTCTTCCTTATGATTTTCTTGATAACATCTTTTTTTTTCTTTAGCTTATATTATTATAAAAACACAGTATATACTATGTATAGTATACCAAACATGTGTTAATTGACTTCCATCCAACAGTAGGCTATTAGTAGTTAAGTTTGGGGGAAGCCAAAAGTTAACATGCAGATTTTTGACGTACGAGGGGTCGGTACCTCAAACCGCTATGTTGCTCATAAATCAGCTGTGTATGATCTTAGGAGCATTGAGGCACACGGGATTGGAAATTACAGGAACTGTATTTGAGCTCTTTGTTGCCACTGATTGGCAAGCAGCATGCCCTGTTGAGCCAGTCCTGGGGGCAGGGCCAGGCTGCCTGGGGCCGTTCCACTGGTGGCCTCCAGGCCTGGGTGGCCTGCTCTGCTTGCCCTGCCCTCCAGTACAACTCTGCTTGTTCTTGTCCTCTTCCCTGGGCCCTGGACTATTTTTATTTTTTATTTTGTTTTTAAATAATAACCGGGGGGGTGGTTCAGTCGGTTAAGCGTCTGCCTTCAGCTCAGGTCATGATCCCGGGATCCTAGAATCGAGTCCCACATGAGGCTCCCTGCTCAGCAGAGAGTCTGCTTATTCCTCTCTCTCTTCCTCTGCCTCTCCCCATGCTTGTGCTTGCTCTCTCTCTCTCAAATAAGTAAATATAATCTTTAAAAAATAATAAAATAAAAATGTGTTTAAAAAAAATAATAACCAGGGATGGGAGAAACCTCCTGTAGAATTAGGCAGCAGCCCTCCTCTGAACCCAGACTTTGAGGGGTGTGCTGACATAAAGGTTATCTGCAGGCAGGGCTGAACCTGGGCATGGTTAGTCTACACAGGGCTTTTTAAGAGCAATAATTAACTGTGGCTGATAAAGGCTATCTCACTTATCATTGGTATAGCATTTCATCCACACAAGGACCCATTCTTCCCCAGTGAACAGCGGCAGAACCAAATCCACAGACCTTAAGTAACTGGATTTCCTGCATTTCCCCATGTTATTGTTATGTATATTTTGTATTTTGGGTGATACCATAGAAGTTCTTTCTAGCATCTCACAGTGGTATTGATTTTCTTAGTATCTTTTATCATAGCTCATCCTCGGTCACCGTATATCACTATTTAAATTATGGTTTTAATTCAGCCTCCAGTTAAAGCTGAATTGCTTATTTTAGTGCACATTTCAGTTATGTCTTCCTGTTACAGAAATAACTTTTAAAAAAAACAAACAAGTATACCAAGAAGGCCTCAAGGCAGGGCTGAAGAGGATGGATGGGAGGGAGTGTATGGCTTGTTCTTTTTCAATACCTTCCTGGATTTTGGTGCTCACCTAACTTGTTCGCATTTGAAAAGGTTGTGACAGAGGAATCCTGGAGGCGGGACTCATCCCGGGATGAAGAAAGGACGGAGTCTCAGAGGATCAGCAGGAGGAAATGGGGTTCTGGGAGGAGATCAAGGCCCCGACCGCTCTCTGACTATGGCCAGCTGGCCACCCGGAGTCTGTCTATTCCCGAAGACTCAGTTGCTGTGGACCCCCAGAAAGAGGACACCGTGGAGGGAGATCGCCAGCCAAACACGGCCTCTGCAGACGCTGCAGACCAGAACCCTGCCATGGGCTCCCCCAAAGGAAGCTGGAGAAGACGCCCCATCTCCGTGATAGGCGGGCTCAGCTTCTATGGGAACAGCCCGACAGAGGAAATAGAGAGTCTTCTAACCCGAGTAAGACCTGGCGTGCTTCTACCAAAGCTAACAGAGCCCTCCAGTTTCCTGGCCTTTGTTCTCCCCTATGAACTAAACAGGCTGCTGCTTTTCTTTCTTCTGTCTGCCTCAAGGACAACAGACTCCCAACCTTTCTTCCTGACTCTGAAAACACTCATGAATTAATCTACCATCTGACATGTGGATGCCTTTTACTAATCTCTGTCTTTCCTGGAGTCTCAAACACTCAAACAATACAGGAAACTAGTGTGCTGTTTGTCCTAAACCACCTGAGATCTGAATAAGGAGAAGGTAGCAGTGCATATTTAGTGAGCTTGCTGAAAGAAGTTCTTGAAAGAGAAAGTATCCTCTGATGTTAAAAAATAAAGATAAGAAAATAAGAAACCAGTTTTTTAGGGGCTAAGGAAATCGGTTTCCTACCATTTTTTAACTCTTTACATTCAAGTTGCTGCTTTACCAATAAAATTTTTATATTTTCCCCTTAGTATTTCAACAAGTATTTATCAGTTACCCAACGAGCACTCTGGGGCCACAAAACATTTAAATAAAGGCCCTGTTCAGGAGGAGTGTTTGTTATTTGGTGAGACCTAGCCATGGTCAGGGGTTCCCAGAGCAGTACCTGAGTAAGCATCCAGTTTTACTTTTTGAGCTTGCTAGCTGACATCAATAACTCCTAAAATTCTCTTAAAAGGGGAGAAAAATCTATGTTAGTATTGGATTTTATGTTTACATTCTCCCTAAGCCCAGCCCAATGCCTTGTTTATAGCAAGCACTCAGATTCCTCTTGAGTTAAATTGAATTGCATTCTAAAGTTAAAAAAATGAAGTGGAAGAATCCCTCGAACTTTTTGCCACAGTAGGATGCGCTGTATGCTAGGAAATGATTCTGAACCAAAGCAAACCGTGTATCTGTTTTAACTTGAAACTCAGTATGGGGACAATCAAAAGCACTGAGAAATTATTTCACTTCAGAGCATTAAGAAGGAATGTGGTAAGATCACTTTATGCACTGTAGGCTCATTTAGGGAACTGGGTGGGGAAATACGAAGAAAACCTAAGGAAAGCATAAGCCAGCTTGGCCTTTGATTTATAGAGATGGTTCACGGGGAAAAATCAACAGGGTACATAGGTGATTCTAAAGAGACCTGGGTAAATTCGTGGAAAGTGGAAAACCAACTCTTCTTTTAAACGAAGCTCAGTTGTCATGATAGTTGAGGAAAGGAGCATTTGTATCCCACAAAAAGCGTACCTAGTGGCTGCACTTGGATGTGCCTGGCAGGTATGCCAGTCCCAGTCTGTTCTCCAGGACCGTCTGCTCGCCCTGGAGGCTGCTGCTGGGAACACATCTTCTTACCTTTCCGCCCCTGACTCCGTGTGAGAAAGCCACCACTTCCTAAATCTGCTTCTATTCTTGGACGCTTTGCTTTTACTGAGCGTTACCCCTGGTATATTGCTGACAAATAACATGAAATGTGTTGCTGTGAGGTAAGAGCCCTTGAGTCAGTAGTGGTTGTTTAAAATCTTAGAATAAGTCATTGCCACCGTGCCTGGGTGCAGTCTGAAGCTCTTGCCACGGTCTGGAGAAAGCGTCTCGAGTGTGTGAGTGGCTTGGAGGTGACAGTGCCGAGCTGCTCAGGGCTGTGTGTGTGAAGAGCTTTGCAGGAGGTGCCACTTCCTGGCATCCCCTCACAGTGTTTTGCTTTCCTTTTGTAGCCGGCAGCCAGGCCTCCTGTGCCCGCTCACCAGGTGCTGCCCTACAAGGCGGTTTCGGCCCGGTTCCGGCCCTTCACCTTCTCCCAGAGCACCCCCATTGGGCTGGACCGAGTGGGACGCCGGCGGCAGATGCGAGCATCCAATGGTGAGTCTCCCAGGCCCACCCTGGTTGGGGCTCCCTTTTCAGAAACTGGTGTGGACTCCTCAGTTGGACTGTTCCCAGTGAAACCAAGGTGGCCATTCGATTGTGCACCTCTCTGCTGCCTCTGGGCCAGGGCGTTGTTCCCCTGGGAGTGAGGAGAGCTCATCTCAGGGGCTGCAGACGTGAGGGTGTCATCAGCCCTCTGGAGTGAGTGCTGTGTCATCACAGTGACCCCGTTTGAGAAGTTTGCTCCCCTTATGTCTGTGTACCTAAGTTCCTGTAGGTGGAGAGCTAAGAATGGAGTCCCAGGCATTTGTCTGAACCTTTCTGAAGCTCTTTCTGGGTGTCTGAGATTCACTGATGCCAAAGAAAAGTTGGTCTGTTACAGTAGTAGCTAATATGCTCTCACAGTACTTACCCAGTAAACACTTGTTGATTTGAATTAAAACCACATGTTTTTGGAAGGATGTTTACGTTCTTTTTTTTTTTAATAAATAGAATCATTTCATTTTTAATTTTTTTTAAAGATTTTATTTATTTATTTGAGAGAGAGAGAGAGAGAGAGAATGAGAGAGAGCACATGAGAGCGGGGAGGGTCAGAGGGAGAAGCAGACTCCCTGCCGAGCAGGGAGCCCAATGCAGGACTCGATCCAGGGACTCCAGGATCATGACCTGAGCCGAAGGCAGTTGCTTAACCAACTGAGCCACCCAGGCGCCCCTCATTTTTTAATTTTTTAAAAAGATTTTTATTTATTTAAAAGAGAGAGTGAGCACAAGTAGGGGGGAGGGAAGGAGCGAGGGAGAGGGAGAAGCAGACTCCCCACTGGGCAGGGAGCCCAACGTGGAGGGAGCCCGATGTGGGGCTCCATCCCAGGACCCTGGGATCATGACCTGAGCTGAAGGCAGAAGCTTAACCGACTGAGCCACCCAGGCACCCCTGATGTTGACATTCTTAAAAAAGAAAATCTTCCCTTATACTAATTCACGTCGGTGCCAGTCAGCTGGTCAGATAAGAATGGCGTGGCCTGTTGTACACTGGGCAAGAGTAACGAGTTAATATTTATTGAGGACTTACCATGTGGCAGACTGTTCCTTGTGCTCTGATGTATTAGCTCATTTGATCTTTGTAGCTACCTGTCATGTTAGATGCTATTATTATCCTCATTTTTACAGATGAAAAAGCTCAGGTATACAGGGGTAGACTGCCCTAAGTCACTCACCCAGGAGGGGGCAGAAATGGGATTTGAATCTACAAATAGAACTTTTAATACCAAGTGGTTCATTTTTAACCACTGAACTATATTGACTCTTTAAAGAAGTGCTATGATTATAGCTCCAACGGCAGGGTTTCCTGTCTTACTTTTAGAAATGAATATCATGCGGTGAGCACAAGAGTAGGAGCTGGGCATTAGGAAACCCAACTACTGCCTCAGCCGGGCCACCACCTCACTGTGTGGGCAAGTCCTGCACGTGAGCGTGGCGACTGAAGCTGTAAGAAGGGGTGAGGTTTCAACAGCCTTGAAGAAGGTGGAGGGTGTCATCTGAAGGACTGAAATTCTAGGGAGAGGAGGAGAGGGAACAGGATGGGTTGAGGAAGGGAAAGAACAAGGAGGTATGGACTCCCTGGTCAAGGGAGGCATTTCTAAGGACAGGTAGAAGAGGATGATGGCTAGTGACCAAAAATGGTAACAAGAAGGTCACTGATGGATTCTGACAGAAATCGTTGAGGACCATGGCCCAGGAGGTCACACTGGGTGGTGAGAAGTCAGAGAGTTGGTGAATGGTGAGAAAATGCTGTCACCCCCAATTGTGTTGCCATGGTTTCTAACTCATGTCACATACACTGAGAGGACTTAAGGTGGGACTTGCAGGTGGAGGTTGAGGGAATTTGTGAACATCTCATGCCTTTGTCAACCCCTCAACCAAGGAGGCTAGATACCTGGGAGTCCTTGCCCCCCTCCTCGGGGAGTCACTAAATCCCATCCTTTGGCTCTCAGGGTCACCTTGCTTCTCAGGCTCCTTAACCCTTCCCCTCACAGCCACCCCCTCACCTCCTCAGGCCAAGTTTTCATACACACTGTAGTCAGAGTCACTGTTTATGTTCAACTCTTTCCAAGCATTAGAATCAAGTCCCAGGTCCTTAAATGAGTTTATAGGCTTTTGTGCAACCCGAGTCTCACTTTCCATCTGTTTCTCTCCTTTCTCCCTCCAGAGCTTGCCATCCAGTGTTCTGCATCTTTTCTAGGCTTTCACACTCCCTCTGTGCTTCTCAATTGCCCCTTTGCCTAGAGCTCCCTTCTTTCCCATTACCTTATGTCAACATTCTCATTCCCTTGTATGCCCTTGGAGACAACGGTGCATTCATTGTCTTCCTCCTGCAAAGCCGCTCAGTGCCAGGCCCCATGTTCATCCGCTCTGATCCAGTCATCCACCTCTGGTGATGTGTTTTCAGAAAGTCATCCAAAAGGAGAAAAAAAGCTGTATGCCCAAGATACTCTTCACAGTGTTGTGATGGCACGAAAGTCAAAGCACAGTAAATGTTCATTCACAGTGGAATAGTGAGTTGGAGTCCTGCGTGGGCCACTACCTCAAAACAGTTTACAACACAGATAGGAAAACCCTGCAACAACATGAAAAGGGACGGCTACAGTTTTAATGTGAGAAGAAAAATAGGAAATAAAACCATGTTTAACAAAGTACCACAAACCCAGTGGCTTAAACAGCAGAAGTTTGTGTTTCAGCACTGGAGGCTGGAAGTCAGAGGAAGGCGTTGGTGGGGTGGTTCCTTTCGAGGGCAGGGTCGCGGAGTCTCTGCTGGCTCCCATCCCAGCTTCCGGTTGTCTAGGGTGGCTTGCGTCTTGGCAGGTAGATGTACTGCCTTTATCCCTGCCTTCATCTTCATGTGGCTTTCTCCCTGTCCTTGAGGTAGGGCCCACCCTAATAATCTCCTCTTAACTTGATCATCTACTAAGACTTTATTTCCAAATAAGGTTACTTTGATGGTACTAGAGGTTAGGATTTCAGCATCTGTATGGGGGACATAATTCAACCTATAACGTATACCACGATCATAACAATATATGACATGAGTACATATGTTCAAAGATTTAACAGGAATAATGCAAAAATGAAATTCATGTGGTTAGGATGGAATGTAGGTGATTTCTCCTCCAATCCTGTATACATACATACAAACAGCTATTTCTGTGCTTTCTGTAATAGTGTTTTGTTTTGACTTCAATGTTCTTTTGTTGAGAAGCAACAAAAACGAACTCTGACCAGCTGAAGCAAAAAGAGAATTTATTGGAAGGGTGTCCGATGTCCCCAGAGTTGAAAGAATGGCTAGAGAACCAGTCTAGGAAATGGATGGCCTTTAGGGTTGTTCCTGGGAATCAAGGAACCACTTGGAAGAAGCTGAGGGAAGCACGTAGCAGGAGGGCATAGGAATGAGTGAAGGCCAACATTCCTTCTGTCACTTAAAAGTCAAAATCCCAGGATAGGGAAATCAACCCTTGAAGCTCAGGTGAGGTGTCTACTGCCTGGTGGCCCTGGAACAGGGAGAAGGGCTGGGGGCCTCCAGAGACCCTTTGCCTTCCATATTGGGACGCAGGTACATGGCACCCTGTCACCGAGGCTGAACACAATGGAAAGGAGGTCATTCCCCTAGAGGAAATCCAAGTAGTGTTAGAAATAGAAGTAGATTCTGGACAGATTCTCCATTTGTTCGTTCGTTCATTCATTCATTCATTCATTCATTCATTCATTCATTCATTCATTCATATATCCAGTAACTACTGAGTGCTCACCATGTGCCAGGTGAAAGCAGGGAACAGAACAAAGCTCTTAAATCACTTATTCCAGTGAGGGGATAATGAATTAACAAGTGACTATGTAACCGGGCAGGTGGTACTATAAAGAAAAATGAAGCAGGGTGGAGGGTGTTCCTTTTTTTAAAAATGTCAATCTGACGTGATGTACCTACTCCATGTATAATTAAAAACCCTCTCGCTCCTTCCCTTGAGGGAGACAACCCAGAGGCTCATCAGTTACTGCAAACAGCTCCGAGTCTAGGCCCTCCGGAGCAGTAGCCGTTTCTTCCTTGGTTCTGTTGCAGTGCCTTTTCCACTGTGTATGCCCAGAGGGAAATTTATGCAACACACCCTTACCGTGGTAGTGGAAGGAGGTGGGGGAGGAAAGGAAATAGAAAATAAATAAATATTATGTATATATATGTGATACCACACAAGGAAATCTCTTTCTTCTGTTTCTGGTTGCAAGGCCATATGTGCTATTGTTGACTTTGCTCCTCTCGTGCTGGCCGCACATTCCCCCCCCTCCCCGCCCCTGGCGCCTGCCCAGTACCTTACCTGGTAGTGTCCTTTGCCAGGTGAGGTGGCCCAGACCTTCACCCCATGGTGTGGAGCTGTGAGTGGTCCTGCTTGCTTAGAGTTGCCATCGTCTTTTTTCTTCCCCTCCCTCAGTCAAAAGCAGTCCATCTATAAAAATGTGTGGGGCACCAACTGGAGCCTGCCAGGCACTGGTTTTACCATGTGGAGTGGAGTGGAGGGTAAAGCATCACCAAGTTCACATTCTAGCATTGAATCCAATCCAGTAAGTCAGTAAATACCCTTCTCTCGGGCAGTAATGATTGCTCTGGGGAACATGAATGTGGGTGACGTGGTAGGGAGTGTCAGGAAGGGCACAGCAGAGGGTGACCCAGTGTCCCTAAGGAGGTGACGCCTGAGTGGAGGCTTGAAAGATGAGCAGGAGCCGAAGATCTGAGGGAGGAGAGGTCCCCGTGGCAGGCACTTCAGGTGCCCAGAGGTAGGCTGGCACTTGATGTGTCGGAGGTTCAACGAGAGGGCCCTTGACCAGAGTTCAGGAAACAAGGGCAGGAGAAGAGGGCGTTGCAGTCTGGCTGGAAGGCTGCGGCCAGATAGAAAGGGCATTGCAGGTCTCGGGTAGGACTTGGAGTGAAACGGAAAGCCACTGCCAGCTGGGGAGTGATAGGCACTGATTGAAGCTTTAGAGAGGAAGGATGGTTTGAGGGAGAAAAGAGGAAGGGAGACTGACTTGGAGGTTATTGCATAAGTCCAGTTGAGAAACCGTGGTGGCACTGACCACAAAAGAAGTCCATGTCTGTCTTGGGTGCTCATTTTCCCAGTGCACGGGGAGGCGAGAGTGGCCGGCCTTGGTTCTAATCCAGTGGGGCCGGGCCTGTGGATTCCCGTGGAGGTCCTTCTCTCTTGGGAGAATGACAGGGCAGAGTTACTGAATAGGAAGAAAATATTTTGCAGATGTATTATCAAGTCATCATAAGAAGCGGCCCCTGTGCTTGCCCTTTGTATTCTGGCTGTGGGTGCACATTGCCTTGTCACGCACGGTTCGGTGCACATACCCCATCCAGCACCACATTACAACGTCAAGATATGTCCCCAAGCCATCTCCGTAACTTCATTTCCCTTCGGCCACGATTGCGTGCTTCGGGACAATAACAGGCTAACACTTGTGACCCTCGTGGGCACGGCCTGTCATCACACTTCCCTCACTGGGGTCCTTTGGCAGAAGCATGGCCGTGCAAGGTGCCGTGACAGTGAATGAGGCCTTCAGTGAGATTCCAGCAGAGGTCTGACAGGTAAGGAAAACAAATCCAGGTCTAGAATAAATATCTTTCCCACTAAGGACAGATCATCTACCCCTCTATTATGAAAAGGGTCCATTGTAATCAACTCTCCACAAGGAGCTGTCTGGTTCCTTCAAGGAACCATATCATTAACTTGGTTGAGGGGGACACCCTGTGGTTTAGCCCAGGCTTGGCATCCATTTCTGCCACCATGGCCTTTTTTTTTTTTCCTCCCTGAACCTACTGAGTAAGCATCAAGATGACTAGGAACAAAGATTGGCGTTTACAGAGTGGAACACAGTGTTCACACAATTATTAAACGGCCTCTTTTGCAATCGGATTCATGTAGGATACAACTGGGCATTCATATGGCACAGATTATTTCTCATGCTTTGAGTGTATTCTGGCTTATCTAATCATACTCCTTCCCCAAACCAGTCCGTTACCTATTTTGTTCTTTCCACATTCCTCCAAGCCATTCAGCCAAGCCATTGTCCTAGCCATCTATCTACACAAGCTAAATCCCTGCTGAGGCCCTCTCTCCTCTCCGTCAGAAAGGAAGGATTAGGAAGAATTATCGCTTAGAGTTTACTACGGTGGGGGGAGGGGGGGCCCCTTGCCAGGGGGCACAGTTACCAGGTAAATGGTGGAAGATCCCTTTTGGGGAGGTTGGAAGGAAGAGTTGTAACTGTGGGATACCTACCCCAAGGTCACCTGGTTTCCGCTTCATGAAGAGGCTCTAAGTGTGGAAATCAGCTGAGATCTGGGAGCTGTGTGAGGGCCCTGAGTCTCTGTCATCAGATTTGGAGATTTCCTACTTACAAACCAAGTAATACGTTAGTGCAGTAACTCATCACTTTTGTTCCTGCAGACCCTATGATAAGTTGGGCATAGCCAGAGATCATGTGGGTCAACCATTCCCAGGACTGAGCTGGCCCTGCTGCCTAGTGTAAGAGCGATGCCCTCTTTTCTTGTAATACAGATGTCCCACCTCCATCGAGGTCCTGGACTTCACTGCAACAGAAGTATCTCTCACTGACTTCCCCACTGACTTCCCTTGCCTGGACAGATTAGCAGTACAGCACATATAAAAGTCACTGCCACTTCCATCATCTGAATTGGAAGACACAGCCCAGGGGATGATGAGTCCATGACAGACTAGCTCCAGCATTTCCATCTTCTGTTTTTTGTGCTGCTTCCTTCCTATGTGCCAGGAGCTGGCCTCACCACTGCTTTAAGAGTGGGCCAGTACTGGGTCCAAATCTACAGCCCATCAAAGTGCTGGGATGACAGTCAGCTCCATGAGTCCATGTGTTGAATGCGTGATCTCTGGTAGATGTTACCCAAATGGATAAATTTGGTTTAATCCAAACTGCATTTGGTAAGTGGAGTGTATGTACCGTGTTTGAATCTTGACACCAACAAATAAAAAGATGATTTTGAGACAATGGAGGAAATTTGCACATGGACTGAGAATTCAGTGAAGAAATTATTGTTCATTTTGTTAGTGGGGATAATGATAGTGTAGTTATTTTTAAGTCCTTATTTCTTACAGGTACATACTAAAATATTTTTTGCACGAATCAATACATGTAAGTTTTGCTTTAAAATACTCCAAAAAGCTGCTGAGGAAGGTTGGAAAATAATTGGTAAAGTATTGATAATCGTGGGTTCATCATTTAATTTCTCTACTTTTGTGTTTGTTTGAAATTTAGCACAAAAGTTTTAAAAAATAATGAAAGTATGTTTCCTCCTCCCTGGGCAGGTGCTCCCCAAATTTGCAAATCAAGAAATGCCCACAACTAAATTTTTCTCAAAATGTAGAAATTTGAATATTAGCAAATTGATTTTTGTTAAAAAATGAAGACCTCCTCCTTTCAGGTGGAGGTGAGCTGTCCCTTCTCAGAACTTGACAGCGCCATGCTGTGCTCCTTTCTAGCACTTCTTGCTTGCTTGCTTTAGTTAGAGTACTGTCATATCTCCTTACTAGCCTCTTACAGTCTGTGAAGAAAGGTCACAAGGAGCAGTCCTCCGTAATGTGTATTGATCAAATGGGTGTGGTATTGAAATAATTGAATCCGGATCAGGAATCACAATGGCACTTCTAAGAGCTTTTATAAAGCTCAGGAATGGGAGGCTGCCAGCCTATAACAACCTTATTGCTTTACTGGTGATGGTGGTTATGGCCCTTCTTTCTCCCTGGGTCTTAGCAAGCAAGCCTGTGCTGTGATAACTTGCTCTTAGGGAATTATCTTTGTTGCCTTTTGCTTTCTTTTGTAAGCTTTTTGTCTTACATAGGGGGCAACTTATTATATCACAGCCTACCCATGCTCCTGACTTGCCCATATTTACTTTGGGTTCCAGCCTTACATTCTCCCTTACTAGTCTGTATTGATCAGAAGTCAAATTTGATCGCTTTCCAAAATTCTTCTTCTCATGTCTACTCATCCTTGTCTTTCTACTCATCTCACCCATCGAGTTCAGATTAGCTTGCTCATGTGAGATAAACCCAATGATTATCTTAATCAGAAAGGAAACATTTCCCAGAAGGGAAAACATTCAGTTTCCTCAGCTATCACATTTCTGTGGAATCTTTATGGGTTACAAGCAAGGAGCTAAAGCATGACCCTGAAGATCAGTAGACTTGGGGGTGCCATTTTATGAGACCAGTGCTCTAACCCCTGAGCTACAGAGCCTGGGGGTGCCATTTTAAAAAAATATGTTTGTTGGGGGCTCCTGGGTGGCTAGGTTGGTTAAGCGACTGCCTTCGGCTCAGGTCATGATCCCAGGATCCTGGGATCGAGCCCCGCATCGGGCTCCCTGCTCAGCAGGAAGCCTGCTTCTCCCTCTCCCACTCCCCGTGCTTGTGTTCCCTCTCTTGCTGTCTCGCTCTCTCTCGGGCAAGTAAATAAATAAATAAAATATTTAAAATAAAATAAAATAAAAATATGTTTGTTATATATTTTTTAAAGATTTTATTTATTTGCGAGAGAGAGAATGAGAGACAGAGAGCATGAGAGGGAGGAGGGTCAGAGGGAGAGGCAGACTCCCTGCTGAGCAGGGAGCCTGATGTGGGACTCGATCCCGGGACTCCAGGATCATGACCTGAACCGAAGGCAGTCGCTTAACCAACTGGGCCACCCAGGCGCCTTGTTTGTTATATTTTTAAAAGCCTTCTCCTTAACCATTAAGTATTGTATTAGAGTGTTTTTTAATAATGCTACACAAAAGAGGAGAAAAACAGGATTAGGTACAGTAATGATTAAATGTGAAAAATAAGAATATGGTTTTCTAAGGAGATACAAAGTTGACAAGTTGACCATACTTTTTTTTTTTTTAAATAAACTCTACACTACACATGGGACTCGAACTCATGACCCTGATATCAAGAGTCACATGATCCTACTGAGCCAGCCAGGTGCCCTGAATTGATTAGACTTTTTATGGCTTTTAAAAATATTTCTAAATTACTCAAATTATTGCTTGATTTGATTTTTTAGTAGTTTTATATCTTAATTTCTTATGAATATAGTCACTTCTGGCAAGCTAGGAAAGAGAATCAAATTAAGCCAGTGTAGCGCTCTGATGACCTAGGCCAGAATTGCTCAGTCTTCAGCAGAATGATGTAATAATTGAAGTTGTTAACAATGGCATTGTGAAACTCTAAATCATAACCCCCCCCCGTCCACATTTTTCATTAGGAAAACAACCAAAAAATCCAGTCCTTAAAGGCATGATGTATACAAAGAACATGTTTCTTTTTTAAATTCCAGTTAGCTAACATAGTGTTATATTAGTTTCAGGTGTACAATACAGTGATTCAACAATTCCATACATTACTCTGTGCTCATCATGATAAATGTACTCTAATCTCCTTCACCTATTTCACCCATTCCCCCACCCACCATCTCTCTGGTAACCATCAGTTTGTTCTCTATAGTTAACAGTCTGTTTTTTGGTTTGTCTCTTTTTTCCTTTGTTCATTTTGTTTCTTAAATTCCACATATGAGTGACATCATATAGTATTTGTCTGTCTCTGACTGACTTATTTCACTTAGCATTTTACCATGTTGTTGCAAATGGCAAGATTTCATTCTTTTTCATGGCTGATATTCCATTGTGATATTCCACATCTTCTTTATCTGTTCATCTATCGACGGACACTTGGGCTGCTTCCATAATTTGGCTATTGTAAATAATGCTGCAATAAACATAGCGGTGCACATATCCTTTCAAATTACTGTTTTCATATTCTTTTTGTAAATACCCAATAGTGCAATTACTGGATCATATGGTAGTTCTTCTAACTTTTTGAGGAACTCCATACTGTTTCCCACAGTGGCTACACCAGTTTGCATTCCCACCAGCAGTGCATGAGGGTTCCTTTTTCTCCACATCCTTGCCAATACTTGTATATAAAAAACATCTTGATCTACAAAGGACATAATGACCCAAATTGTACACTGGCCAACCTGTCTGAGCACATTAGAGCCGGCTAATGATTGGTGGAAGGAGGAAGTACAGTTGACCCTTGAATAATGTGGGGGTTAGGGGCATGCCCCCACACCCACCCTGCACGATCCAAAATCTGCACAATCCAAAATCTGTGTGTAACTTTTGGCTCCCCCTGCTAATAGCCTACTGTTGACCAGAAGCCTTCTTGGTAACATAAAGCAGTTGATTAACACGTATTTGGTATGTTATATGTATTATATACTGCATTCTTACAATAAAGTAAGCTAGAGAAAAGAACGTGTTATTAAGAAAACCATAAAGAGAAAATACATTTACAATATTGCACTGTATTTATTGAAAAAAATCTGTGTATAAGTGGAGCCACCCAGTTCAAATGCATGTTGTTCAGGAGTCAGATGTGTCTTGAAAACCTGCTCTGAGGGATTAAAAAATTCCCGGTTCTGGTGTCAATAAGAAAGCAAGTAAAAAATAGTACAGACTGCACTCACATTGATCATGGGTCTTACTAGGGGCTACCCCCAGAAAACAAACATAAGTGAAGAATAAAGATAATGTAGAAATTTCCAAAATAAATTACTTAGTGATAAATCTGACATACTGCTTTTTTCGCTTTGGTACAGAATAAATTGAGGACTTTTTTAGAGAAACATTCAACCCTGAAAAGGTGATGGCAGTGGTGTTTACCACTGAATAAGCTCCTGCTTCCCAGTTAACGTTGCTGTTCTTGCACTGCGCATATCCCTGTGGAAACGTTTGTGGAAACCTTATGTCAGGCCAGGAGATGGAAAGGAGAGCTTATCCTAGTTAGCGCGTTACAAGCTCAGTTAGTATCTTTTGGGGTAGTCCCCACTGGCCAGCACAATGTGGTCGAACACCTGCTAACTGCCCATAGGCATTGGCTTCTGCCCAGGGCCTTAAAGCTGGTTCAGCCCCCTCTGTGACTTCTCCTCGCAGAGGTGGGCGCTGGTCCTCCGCGAGTAGCCCCAGGAGGCTCGGGGTGCCCAATAGGCGTTCTGCCGGGGTGAATCCCGCAGCAACACCGGGAGTTCTCCTTGCTGAATCGCTGATCATGTGAAAGGCTCAAGCAGAAACGATGGGGCGTGGCTGCCTCTTCGGGGAGCCTAATAGGGCCTCTTCTGAAGCTGAGGTCAGCGTGCGTGCAGCTGCGCCTGCACCAGGGCGGACCCATCCCGGAGCCCAGGGGGCTGGAGAGGCACCCCGGCCACGTGGCCTGGCGGTGCACGTGGCCGCTGTCCCCGCATCCTGCCCCCCACAACTTGCCTCGCAACGGCCACCCCCAGAACGGCCCCCAGGCCTTGCTTGCCTGCGTCTGCGGCATGTTTCCTACACAGATTTAAGGTTGGTTTGTCTAAAAGAAAAAGTGTACTAAGACATCGACGGCTGTCTTGAAAGCCCGGTGATTTTTAAATCCCCAGTGGGGATTATTACTCAGGGGTGATATTATTTCCATGTCTTCAACTTCTCTTTCTTCAATTTGATTTTGTACTGAATGTATTTGCTCAGAAACGGAAAAGATTTCCTTAGATGTATTTATCTACTTTTCCCCATTGAGGAACTGGTATTGGTCGTAAAAGCAAGTTTATTCAGCCTTATTGTGCAGTTGATACGACTGGTATTATTGGTGAGTGATATAGGGTGTGCCATTATGACATAATCAAACAGTGATATTTCAGGAAATGCCCAAGGTGCTCTGAAACTCTCAGAGTTGGGCTTTTAATATGCTCTTGGTTTAGGAGATACCTCATTTGCATTGACCCACTTAATAAATATATGTGATGTTGTATATCTGTTATCTCTGTAGCTCTGCCCTATTATGAGTGAGGCACTGCTAGAGGCTGGGTGGTCCCGAGGAAGCCAGAGACTGTTCTCGTAAACCTCCAGTGTGCTATAGGGACTTGTAAAGCCATTGCAAGGATAAAGGAGCTCCGGGTGTCGGGAGAGCATGCAAATCAGATCTGGGGAGTCCCAAGACCTCCTGGAGAAAATGACATCCACGTTGAGGATTTGTTACTGAACCAATGTGGGTCTGCTCCTTGGCGAGAAATAGACTGACTACAGCAAGTGGAGTGGCCTCACAAGGTTATCTTTATTTATAGTAAATAAGGAGGACACAGGATAATTTCCAAAGCCATGCCTCCCCACACGGGTAAGCAGGCTCCTTCTCTTGGAGTTTGGGATGAATATTCAAAGGGGAGACCTTATCCTTGCATGTAATGGATAGGCATAAAGTTACACATACGGACTCAGAAAACATGCCCATACCTATATTGTATGTTATGCTAATGAAGCTTATGCCCCTCCCAGAGCAGGGATTTTAACATAATGTCCTGAGGTAACTGGGGGGCACTTCCATCTTCACAGACTAGTCCTGCTTCAGGCCCGGGGAAGGTGGTCATCCTCCAAATGTTTCTTTTCCTATTCCAGCAATTAGTTAGCTAGTTTCTAAAAGATAAAATTGATAGGCACAGGCTTCTAGGAGTTTGCTGGGCCCAGGGAGTCTCGCAGGTGACAATGTGAAGGATGAATAGAAGTTAGATTAGGTTTGTTGTTAGGGGAAGGTATATTCCAGGAGAGGGAACAGCATATGCAAAGGGTGGAAGCCAGAGAAAGGAGAGCACATTTGGGAAACTGAGGTTAGGGATGCCCAACAGAAATTTTCTTACCCCATCCACAGGCCTCTCAGATTCAGGGTGTCCTGCACGTGCTGACTGATGCCTGCAGCATGATGAGTGCTTGCCTTAGTAGGCTACTCATTCGGTACTGCTTGAGTTGTATCCCTACCAGGAGTCAAGGGCATGCCTCCAAACCCATTTATGGCAGCTGTATTTATTATTATAATTATAGATCTTACTTAGATATTCAAACAAATGAAATGTAAGACTGAAGAGACAACTGTGAAAACTAAGCTGAATACTTTGTAGAGATTCAATAAAGGTGAATTGCCAAAAAATTATTTTCTGTCCAATTAGATGAGAATTGATAGCTGTAAAAAAAAAAAAAGAAAAAAGAAAAATCGAAGAATCTTTACTCAGAATGCTTCACAAGTGTTTCTGGTTATTATTGTACTTGAAAGAAACCAGAACTGGAAATCACAGTTGACACATTCTGGTGTGACCTAGGCAAGAAAGAATGCAGAGTTCCAGTCAGATGATCATACCCGAAGACCTCTGGTCCTTTGTGATAACAAAGATGAACCCATTGCACTTTTATATGTTTTAAGTTAAGATGTTTATAGCATAAATGCAGGTGTGATGTTTTTGAGTTAGGGCTTTCAGGCAGCCTGACTGCACCTATGGGAGAACCCCTTCAGTGGGTCTCCTCGCTGTAGCAGGAGGAGGTGAGGGAAGGCTTGGAGTGTTGAGAGATGAGTCTAGACCAGAGATCAGAGGTAAGGAGTCTGCCCACTCTGGGCTTCCAGGTGAGGGGATTAGACTAGCCCAGGGGGCAACTAGGAGCCATAGTAGGGTTTTAAGTGGAGTGAGGTGATCAGATTTGCATTTTAGAGACATGGCTGGCTAGATTGTGTCCTTCCTGGAGACAGGAAGAGTCTGTTGCTAAATTAAGCGGACAGAGCCCTGATCTAAGAACATGACCATAAGTCGAGGTGCCTGGGTGGTGCAGTCCATTAAGCCTCTGACTCTTGGTTTCGGCGCAGGTCATGATCTCAGGGTCCTGAGATCAAGCCCTGTGTTGGGCTCTGCACTTAAGGCTTAAGACTCTCTCTCCCTCTGTCCCTCCCCACCTGCATGCTCATGCTTGCACTCTCTCTCTCTCAAAATAAATAATCTTTAAAAAGAGAGAACACATGACCATAGTCCTGGAGAAATGAAAACTTGGAGGTCAAGCCAGTTGGATGTTTTGGGTGCTGAAACCCGGGTGCCTGGGTAATGGGGAGCATAGGAGAAAAGCACATGAATGGGAGACTTGTTTCCATTCCAGGCATGTTGAATTGGAGGCACAGGTGGGACAGCCAAGTGAAGATGTTCTCACCATGGCCTTCATCATAATAGTCTGATATTGGGGAGGAAGACCCAGGAGAGAAGACTTGAAAGTCCTCAGCAAATGAATGGTTGTTCTTAAGGCTATTGGAAGCAGTGTTATCATCCAGGGTGTGTATGAAAAATTACAAGAGGACCAGCAACATTTGGGGACCAGTAAAGGAAAACAAAATCCACAAAGAAGATAGGAAAGGAATGGCCAGACTGCCAAGTGGTTTCCCAGATGTCAGAGGAAGCCCGGCTTCAGGGACGGAGTGGTTAGCAAGGTCAGATACAGCCAGAGGGAAGTTGGGCATTCTGAAAGATACACGTTGGATTTGCGGCAAGGAGGAGTTCAGTGTTGACCTTGATTGGCAAAGGCAGCTTGAGTTCACTGGGAGGGCAGAGCCAGAATGCAGCAGGAGAATGGCTGCAAGGCCGCGGGGGAAGTCAGGACTTTAAGTTTTAGTACAGAGGTGTTTTATCAATTTTGTTTCTCATTTCCCTTAAATGTTAGGGCTAATTAAAAAACTTCTGTCTTGCTACCTTATTAAAAAATTATTTTGGCTTTACAGTATCTGAAAGCTCATTGATACAGATGGGTCTCTGTTTATTTTTACTAAATGTTTTTGGAAGAAATAGTAATATTAGGTATGCATCAGAAAGTTCCATTCCTTGATTTAGCATTATGAAATAACACCCCAACCTTAAGGAGGTGGAAGAAATTTAATCAGAAGAGTTTATGCCATTTTAACTCTTGATTTTTTAATTAAATAAGTTGTAAGAAATTACTGAAGCAATTTTTTTGAAAAGTCATGTGATGAAGTTAATAAATTTATTAAAACACTTCAGATTTATTCTTTTACCTGGTCAAAACAAAGAAAATACGTTTTTTCCCTTTGCCTTAATTTGCTGTTGTTGATCCTCTTTCTAATTTGTTATTCTAATTACTGTTATGAAAGTTAATTTTCTCATTGATAGATCTTTGGGTCAAAAACCAGAATTGAATCCTAATCCTGTTGACTAGCTATGTGACCTTAACCTCAGAGTCTTAATGTCCTCCTTTGTAAAAGGAAATATTAATGTTCTGTACCCCACGGATGTGTGAGAACAACGTGGTGCACAGTAAATATGTAGCAAATATTAGCTATCATTCCTGCAAAAAACCAGAGGGATGTATTCGTTACACAGGGGACAAGTAGTGAGGACCAGTGGGCCATGTTTATTGCCAGAGTTCTGAGTTACTTATTTGACTGCACTAACCAGCAGTTTAACCTTAGACAAGTCACTTAATCCAATGAGTAAAGCCCTAGAGCACTAGAAGTCTTTATGGAACAATATTCTGTTTAATTATTATCCAAATATAGGTTAAGCAAATTTAAAATGCATACACTCGGGTTATTAGCAAAAGAAAAAACTAGAAAGAATTTTTTCTGTTGATTCTCTTGACCCAAGATTTTAGGCATTATCTAAGGATGTTCCAAAGTATCACTTAGAGACTACACCAAGTTTTTTTGTTAAAGCAAAAGAGAAAAAGAAACACAAAGCAAGTGTTAAGGCGTATGTGATGCCTTGAAGTTATTATAACCACGCCATTAAACCTTTTTGCCTGATCTCTTATTGTTTGGATTATCTTTCTGCGCGTGCTTTTCAAAAGTTTTCTTTCAATAATGAATCAGAGAGAAAATACAAAATCAGATCTTGTTTGCTTAGCACCTACTGAGAGTGATAGTCACAGTTCTTGGGAAAGCAGGTTTGAAGAATTGGGGATAGCGAGTTTTGGTTGTCAGGTGTGGACGTCATGAGTCTGGTCTAGTTCTCTTCTCTCCATCCCGCTTTTGTACTCTATTTGCAAGGGACACTGGGCATTGCTTGTATTTATTTGTGAAACAGGATGACTCAGTTCACTTGTCTTTAGGCACGTACTTGCAGGAAAAATGTTTTCCTGCCTGCTAACACTGAGCACGTTAAAAATCTCTCTCTTCTGACCATGCTGTGAGACAGTGTGGATTCCACAGTCAGAGGAATTTAGAAATTATTCCGTATACAGGAACAAGTATTACAAACATGGACATCAATGCCTTGAACCACAGTGCCTGCAAGTCTTAGACATGCTGTTAGCTCCAATGGGAGTTTTATCTGTGCTGGTATTTCATGCCTTAATCACTGCCTATAATCAGGATTTTTTAAGAAGGAACTTAATGTTTTAGTCTGTCTCAGAAAAATAACAAAGCTTTTCACCTTTTCCCAGCAAATTCTTGAAATTGTTATCATCTTAACAGTTCAAACATTCTCAGTTCTAAAACTTGGATTTGTTCACATCTTTCTAGGATTAAAAAAAAGTAAAAAGTCTTTAAAATATCCTGTGTCCAATGCAAGTTTCAGAAATTGGATTTTAAAAGTAGAAGAAAGAATATTACAAGTCACAAAGGAGAGCCAAGATATCTAAACATGTAGCAAACAACCACACAGGGCCTGTACTCTGTGCATGCTGTCGTTCCCAAAGCTGAATCCAACAAGGCTTAACACTACGCGGACCTTCTTCCTCCCTCAGTTCAGCAAGAGTTCAGTTGTAAGTAGTGTAGCTGGCACTGAGACCGGATCGGGCTGACTTGGAAGCCCAGATTGCTTCCTTTCTACCCCCTGTCTTGCAGGTGCTATACAAAACACAAAATGATTTTTTTTATGTGTACAGAAGTATACCTGTGTGTCAGCTTTTAAGACCATGCCCTAATAATTGCCTTTAATTAAAACAAAAGAAGAAAGGGAAATTCATCCAGTACCTATTTTGCTCTTGTTGTTGAAACCTGCTCAGTCTTGAGGACGCAAAGACAAATACATAAATACAGAACAGACATGAAATATGTACTAGGTGCAGAAGGATAAAAAAAAAAAACCACAAAAACATGTTGTTTACAGAAGATGGGAAAAGCAGAGGTCTTAAAATGAAGACCTTACTTTTCTTTTAAAGGGCAATTTTTATTTGTTTCTGAATTAGTCTAAACATTGTGATAAATAGTGCCCAGGATCAATGTCTTTTTTGGAGAGGTTGGGGCATGGAGTAGGGGCACATGGGTGGGTTTTTAAGCCACTGAGAAAATTTTCCATCGTCTTGTGTGTTTGAGTCTGCGTTACCACAGATTGAAAAGCAGTAGCTTTGAAAACACAAAGAGAGGCACATTTACATCCTCTGTATCGTCAAGTGTGCACTGGGTGGTTCTCACCCAGCAGCTTCTTATAACTTGGGCTCCACTTCCTGTGTGCTCTATGTGACAGGGTCCTCCCCTTCTGTGGTGAGGAGCCCGGCTGCTGAAGGATGTTTCAGTAAGACCTCAATTGAGCCTGCCTTAGCCATACATGAGCAGGCAGCATATACAACTTTCAGAAATTGGTTATATTTTCTTATATTTCTCTGGAAGATAGCATAACTGGTCTGTAGATGAATAATACAGCTTGTTTATTGTGATTAAATCCATTCAGAATAAAGGGATCCCTCTGGATACTCAGTTATTTGTGCTAGTGGACAAGGGAGCATTGGTTTGAATAACTGATAGCAAATGTAGCAAATTAGTTCCTGTTAAGGAGTCCCCCATTCCAGCTTTAGGAACTGCGGCCCCATATCAGCAATGGAGAAGAGCAAGTGAGTGTACACAGAACACATGCTGCAGGGGCGCCTGGGTGGCTCAGTTGGTTAAGCGTCTGCCTTCGGCTCAGGTCATGATCCCAGCGTCCTGGGATTGAGCCCTGCATCAGCAGGGAGTCTGCTTCTCCTTCTCCTTCTGCCCCTCCCCCTGCTTGTGCTGTCTCTTTCAAATAAATAAATAAAATCTTAAAAAAAAAAAAAAAGGAATGCATTCTGCGTTACTCTTGATTCTGGGTAGTTGTTGCTCACATGGGAGTTTGTGCTGTAGCTCGGTCCAGCCAGATGTAGGGAGTTCCTCCGTTCGTGGTGACGTGGTACCTGATCTTGAGCCCATTTTCTAAAACTGACAGTATTGTCATGCCAAAGGATAGTGTTACTCTGTCTTCTGGGGCCGTCTCCTATCTTGTGCCTGTCCTGTAGCTCTTGGTGATGGGGCCATATCGAAACCTAGCGGGGACATAAAGTTGCCAGGATATTCCTAGGCTAAGGACGCCTCTGTCATGTGGGAAAGGTTGCTGCTTTCAGCAGCAGCAGGGAAACTTTGAGCAGAAAACCAGTGCTGGTAATCTTTCTGCACAAAGCAGAAGGTGGTCATGTAAGAAAATCTATACCATACTGTATTTAAAGGAAGAAGATCTCAGGGGCACCTGGGTGGCTCATTCATTAAGTGTCTGCCTTCGGCTCAGGTCATGATCCCAGGGTCGTGGGATCGAGTCCCACATCGGGCTCCCTGCTCCGCGGGAAGCCTGCTTCTCCCTCTCCCACTCCTCCTGCTTGTGTTCCCTCTCTTGCTGTGTCTCGCTCTGTCAAATACATAAATGGAATCTTTAAAAAAAAAAAAAAAAAAGAAGATCTCAGAAATTCAGAGCTAAATGGAACCTTAAACGACCACCTAGTCAATCTCAAGAAACAGTCCTGGAGAAGTAGAGATGACCACTGGTTTGAGTTTGAGGTATCACTACTAACTTACCCCAATTGTTTTGTGGCATTTCCTTTCCACATAGGTGTGTGTAAATATATATGGGTCTTAGGACCACTTTGCCGAAAATCACCTTAATTTCTGTATCTTTAATATAAGAAAAATCATCATAACATTCCATGTGTTTTCAACTTTTACTTTATTTTCACTGATTTCTAAATATTTGATAATAGGATATAATTTGAATTTCTCTCCTCCCCTGTGGGACGGATCACTTACTTAATTCTTTCAGGGTTGCCAGTAATCAATGTTTGTAATTCCCAGTCCTGACCGTGTAATGTAGTGGTGTCTTATCCAAGGAGAATAGATTAATGTGTGTGTTTGGGTGGGGGTGGAGTTTAAGACTTTTTTCAACTATGCTTAAGTTCTTTTTTTTTTTTTTTTTAGATTTTATTTATTTATTTGACAGAGAGAGACACAGCGAGAGAGGGAACACAAGCAGGGGGAGTGGGAGAGGGAGAAGCAGGGGGAGTGGGAGAGGGAGAAGCAGGCCTCCCGTGGAGCAGGGAGCCCGATGCGGGGCTCGATCCCAGGACCCTGGGACCACGACCTGAGCCGAAGGCAGACGCTTAACGGCTGAGCCACCCAGGCGCCCCTATGCTTAAGGTCTTTGCTGTAGTATTCTTATTCTATACTTACTGTAGTATTCTTGTAAATACAGGCTTTAATCACTAAAAAAAATTTTTAAGCTGAAAGTCAAACCTCTGTGTTACTTCTTCCAAAAATATCTTAAAAGGGTTGTTGGGTCAGTATCCTTCGATAAGATGCCTCATTTAAACACAGTTTTTGTTTACTTTTTTCCTTCTTTTTATCTTTGTTTTGTTTTGGGTGTGCAATAAAGTAAGTTTACTTAGTAGATGCCTTTGATTTAAGATCCTAAACTCCCAAGGATCTTAGTGTAGTGCCTTGACCCTATCTCTGGATTTGGAAGAAGTCCTTGGGATATAAGAGCTACCCTTGTACCAGCTGCCAGTGAAAGGCAAAAGTGAGCAAACAAACCCTTAGGACAATACCAAGGAAATGTGGCAAAGAGATCTTTTTCTTTTTGACACCTTGCAATTTTAACCAACCAAGCAAACAGACGAACCCCAAATTTAAGAAAATGAAAACACTCTAGATTTTATTTGCCTCCTGCTGGAATTTAAACTTAGAAGGGATACCCATCAGAATTAATTCCAACTTTTCACTGGTCAGTATCTCAGCATTTCACCTCTTTATTCTAACTAAAACCACATCTATCCATTCATTCCATCGTCTTCATTAGTTTCTGAATTGATTTTTTTTTTTAAAGATTTTATTTATTTATTTGAGAGAGAGAACATGAGAGGGGGGAGGGTCAGAGGGAGAAGCAGACTCCCCGCTGAGCAGGGAGCCCGATGCGGGACTCGATCCTGGGACTCCAGGATCATGACCTGAGCCGAAGGCAGTCGCTTAACCAACTGAGCCACCCAGGCGCCCTGAATTGATTTTTAAAAGGCACACTAGCATTCACGATATTGCCTCAGAGGAAGGAGTTTCTTGAATTGACTAGAACAATACTTCTCAAACCTGAATGTGTATTTGAATGCCCCAGACCTTGTTAAAATGCAGGTTCCAGTTCTACATACGTGGGTGGGGACCCAGAGTCTTCACTGCTAACCACCTGCCGGGTCATGCCAGTGCTGTGGGTCTGTGGACCACACCCCAAGTGGCAAGACCCTAGCACACTTTCTTTGGGAGTTTAGTAATATGTGTTACTATTAAAAGAGAGTTTTGTGACCCAATAAGGTTGGGAAATTCTGTTATAAACAATGTTACACAGCTGTCATTTGGATTTATGGGAGCCTGTGGCTACTAATGTATCCTTGTGCATTTCCTAGAGGTAGACTTTTTGCATGGACCTGCTATGCAACTAGTATTCCCTGTGACATATATATAGGAAACTTTACCTTATAGACTCTGTTCTGAAAAATAATTTCAAGGAGTCTTTTGAGTCCATAATTTAATTTAGTACCACCTTTTTAAAGAAGCGATAGGCCCCTTTTGAATGAGGCATTTTACTAATCATTTAAAAAATCTGACTCTTAAATCATTTTAAAAAATACTTGCAAAGGGAAAATTTGAAGCTGATCTGGTGTTGTGAGTGTGATTTTGTGTGTGTGTGTGTGTGTGTGTGTTTTCACTGCATTTCACCTTTGTTATGGATTATTAAAGCTGTGAGTTCTCGAGAAAACCTTCTTTAGCTGGATTTAAGGATGGGATGCATCAAGTCAGTAGAAACAGCCCCAATACTTAAGAACAGTCTACAGTATAGCACATAGTCAACATGGGTAGTGTATTAATCATGCAGTTTTGCCTAGTGAGTTCATGCTGTGTGGGAACTAGCACCTTTTTGTGGACCTTGGGTCTTTTGAAGTTGAGATAGCATTTTGGTGACATTTATTAATCTCTAATGAAGTGCTGGTATTGTTCTAAATACTTTTTAATATGTTCTCAATCACCCTCAGAGGATTATTGGTGCCCCAGTCATACCCATTCTACAGACCAGAAACTGAGATCCCTAGAGACTTAGAAACTTTTCCTAATGTAGTTTGGTAGAGCAGATTTTGAACCCAGGTGGTCTGGGTGCCATCAGTGTAAAACATGCATTTACTAATTGGTTCTGTTACTGTTTTAACCACCGTTTATTGACGGATGACCATGTGATCACTACTTTGCATACATTATATCTCGTTCATAAAGTTAAAAAGGCAACGTCTTCCTGTCATGAAGAAATTGAAGGAAGTGTAGTTTGTTAATGATTGTTGTTTCACAATATAAAAGAAAGACTTGCTCATCGCACATAACTTGGAAAATGGTGAAGGGTATGGGCGAAATAAATGACCTGTATGTCATCTAGAGAGATGCTGTAAGAAACAGCAATTCTCTTCATTATAGACGATATACACTTTATATAGTGTGAAAGATACACATATTACTTTCACATAGTAGACTGTACACATACATACATATATATTTTTTGAACAAAATCCTTCCTTTAAGGTGATTTCATAAATTTACAATTAACATAACTCAAATTTTTGTCATGAAATCCTAACTCCATTTTTGAACTTAGCGACCTCTCTGCTTTTTCCCCTGTGAAATAGATACCTTTTTAAAAGCTCTCTGAAAGTCTAACTCAGCCTTTGGGATTGTAATTAAAAGCAGCAAACGCATTTCTCCCACCTTCGGCGAAGGCTCTTGGCCACACCTGATACGCTGGCGAGTGTGTTTGGGTTTGGTACGCGGAGGCTTTGCTTGAGTTTAGAGTTTCCTCCCTGACGTCCCTGGGACGTCTGGAGCCACCAACCTTAGCGGCTCTGAGCAGTGAGCGAGCTGTCAGCCTCCGAGCAGGCTCTGGCCGGGAGTGCACCCAGCGTCAAAGCCGTGAATAAGCGATTTCTGCAGTTTCCGTAGCTGAGAGCCTGTGTGATTCTCCGTGATGCTCAGTCACACCCCAGTCCTGCTCTGAATGTGGCTGTTTTTCAAAGAGAAGGATGGTAGCTAGAGGGGAAATAGCAAGATTTTGGAGTCTGGAAAGCCTTCACATGGGTATGTGTGCACAGAATGAATTATTATATTGTGGCGATGTTGCTGATTCCACTGTTTCCTTCCAAGTTACGCTGCTTTCTCTTTGCTGCTTCTTGTCAGTTTAAGTGTGTCTGTGAAAGCTCATTCATCCTAGTGCAGCGTCCTGAGGGTACTTTTAGTTGTGGATACAGTAAATCAAGGAAATTGGCTTTGTTTATGGTATAGCTGTTAGTGTGAAATGGAAAATAAGAAGCAAGCATCCTGTATGAGTTATGGATCTGGTTTTTATTGTGCTGGTGTTTCTTCTGTTACATGAAATTCTTTTATACAAGAGTTTATTGTTGGGCTGTATATAAAAATGTTCCTTGCTAATTTGGGGTATGTAAGGCTCTCAGTTGATTTCTGAAAAAGACTGTTTACTGTTTTCAAAAGTGTATTGCCCTGTATTTGGTTACTGCACTGTTCTCCCTCTTACTTTTCAGTACTTTTGTGAGTGTTGTCAACTAAAGTAGTTCCTCTTTAAATGTGAAGGAAATGTGGTGCTCTCACCCTAAAAAGTTATAGATTGTGATCCATGTATTCTTTAAAAGGAGTAAGAAAAAAAAAAAACTACTTCACAGGAATAATTTTAGCCAACTGCTACAACGTGGATACAGTAGGATGCCTTTTTAAAAGTCTTGTCTCTGTTTTTGCCTTAAGTCAATGCCAGTAACTCAGACTGAAATGAATGAGAATTGCAGCTGACAGCTTGAAGGCTGCCTTGGGCCTCACTGGGGCAATACAGTTTAGAGTTTGTGCTTCTTCCTTGTTTTAATTGGTTTTCTGTGTTGGCCGAGAGCAGACAGGGATGTGGTTATGGCTTGTGTGTCTGGCAGACTGAAAAAACAAGACCAGCGTGTACGCCCGTTTCACTAAAAAGTTGCCCACTGATAACTGCATTCAGAGCACAGACCTGCCTACCAGGGGCTGTGCTTGTCCACTTCAGTAACTGGGTACCATGATCCTGTTGTCTGCTGCGGACCAGATGAGGCTGGAATGGAGAACAGGGGGTGCTGGCTGCCCCACTCATCCTGAGCACCAGTGGGTGGATCTGTGTGTTTATTACAGCCGAGCCAGCCACACCAGCGCGTGGGAGAGCAGAGGTGGCCAGGCGGGCAGTGAGGGGAGCCCCCGCTGTCCTGCTCCTCTCAGCATTCCTCCACTCCCTGGGCAAGATTCCCAGTCTTTCTTCCCACACTCTTGCAAAGGCCGAGGGAAGGCCTGACCTAGCCTCTGGCTGTGAGTGGAATGCTCTCGATGTAGCTAAAGAAAGAGGCGCAGCATGGCAGAATCCTCTGTGCAAGGCTCTGCGCTCGCGTGCCGCGCCCCCCCCCCCCCCCCCCCCCCCCCCGCCGTGTTGCATGAGGCTCCCCTGCTCCTGCCCTGCCGCCGCAGGTGGCTCTGTTCTTTCGATGAGCCTGGCTGGAAAGAAAAGGAAGGAACTCTCTTTAACTGGGAAGGCTGGTTCTGTAGGAATTTTCTCTTTTCCGGCTCTGAATGTTTACTGGCTCAGTGTGTTCCAAAGACTTTTTCATATACTTGCTATACTAAGCATATATATATATATATAATGGAAATGACAGCAAACGCAGTATTTAGTCAACTTTAAATGATATGCCAGCATAAGATAAAATACTGAGTTTGCTAAATTCTGGGTTCTGTTTTATTTGAGCACCCTGATTGGGCGGGGGGCAGGGGAGGGGTTGGGGGACCCTGAGGGACAGCCTGATGGCCCTTCTCTCAGGAGGAAGCTCCAGCCAGGGACAGGCAGGGAGAGGGTGGGCCCTGGGCCGTGGTCCCTGTGAGCCAAGTGAGGGCAGGACTGAGGCAGGTGCGTAGCAAGATTGCTTTGGAGCCAGACAGACCTGGGTTTGAATTCCAGCCCCACCACCTGGGAGCAGTTACTTAACCTCTTTGAGCCACAATTTCGTCCCCTAAAAACGGACAGTAATAATTCCAAGATGCTTACAAGGCTTGACCAAGATGATTTATATTAAGTGTTTAGCGCAGTGCCTGGTACACACTAAGAGTTCATTCCGGGGATGTGGTGAAACCAGATAGGTTCTTGCTCAGGATTTGCGCAGCCAGCCAAGAAGCAACCATCAGGAGCTGCGAGGGGGTGGTGAACCCCGCCCAGAGAGCCGTCGGGGGGTAGCCAAGTGGGGGAGAGGAGTCCAGGACAGATCCACGGGTGGCAGCATGGTGGACCGGGGAGCCATAGTCAGAACCAGAAACCCAAGGAAGAGCAGCAGCTTGCTAAGAGGATGCCAAGGGACAAGCCAAAGGTAAAACCTGAGGGTTCATGGCAAGACACTGAGAAACCGAGAGCCTAAATCCCATGTCTGAATCGGAGACGGGACAGAGGGCAAGCTTCCAGAGTGGGAGGAAGCTGAGGTCTCTCCATCTGCTCTGCTCCCAGGGGAGAGTGGAGCTCTGGGAGACCTCAGGGGTGTTGTCTTGGGGATACGAAACCCTGGTATCTGAGGGCTCTGGATACCCACTTGGCGTATGAGCACAAGCAGACTCTTTTCCAAATGATACAGAATATATGTATATGACCCAACTCTAGGGTAAGTTTTGGCCTTAAATTGAGAAGAGGGAAGATGATTCATAGGTAGTTTAAAACAAAACTCATTAAACCATTTGCAGAAACAAAATCCACTGTCGGGGGTTTGGTGTAAGTGAAGCCCAGTTGTGATGTAACTTATTCGCATCACCAACCACTCCAGGCAGCAGAAGTCAGCAGTGGCCCTAAGTTGAATCCAGATGAAAAGCTATATGCTGGGAGAATTATTTTCAAAAGACCCATAGACACTACTAAAGGTTATCAGTGAAGGCTAGCATGTCCATTTCTAGGACCCTTTTTGATCCTATTGTCAATACATTTAAAAGGCTCAAAAATACTATTTATGGGAAATGGTTTGCAGGTCTTGATTAGGCATAATAGTGACTTTCGTGACGGTAACATTTTAAATTCTAGATATGAAAGCTAATCATTCAAGCCTTTCACCCAGTCAAGTGACAGTGACTAGTAAGCATGTTTCTTTTCCCTAAAAAGTTCTTTTACCTGGGAGAGGGGTGGGGGCAGATATAAAGAGATAGGTACATGAACAACTAACCAGAATATTGTAGTTAAACAGTTAAAATATAATAACATAAGTGTGATGAATATTTTAAAGGTGGTAAGCCCTACCATGCTTCTGGAACATCAGAGACAGGGATTGTTGCTGCAGGGGATCAGGGAATAACAGGGAGGAGAGCCAAAAAGTCATGGAACCCATCACTAAGAAGTGGGAGCCAAGCTGCCTCAAAGTCGACGAGGCAGAATCTGATTGGCTCTTTGGATGAGAATGTTGCTCCATGTGGAGAGGGTGGCATGGACAAAGGGATTTTGTCCTTTTTGTTAATATAGGGAACATTCAGTGGTACAAAGTAGCTAAAGCAGAGGTTTTCACCAATGAGATCAGGGTACGTTGCTCTCCAGATTGTGACTTGCTGCACGGCCAAGCCACAGAACCCATCCATCCTAAACAAATCCATGTGGGTGGTTTACGTAAGTTTGGCCTTCAAGTCCCATGGTTCCCACAGTTAGCCAGGCATCAGAATCACTTGGCATGCTTTTGGAAATCAGTTCTCAGCAAACATCCCACTCTCCCTGAGCACTTGGTTCCGTGGTCCAGCGTAGGACAGGAATCTTTATTCTAAACATTCCCCAAGTGATTGGGAGCCATCCCCGTTGGATGCACGGGAGCCACTGAAGAGGAAGGAGTGTCTCGTGTTTTGACACTGAAGCGAGCCCCCTGGAACCGGGTTTGTCCCCTCTGTGTGCGTCTCCATGGCTCAAGAGTGGCTCTGGGTCGTTGGGGTTTCAGCCCCTGCAGTGGTGGCTCTGTGAGAGCTGCTCACACCCTGAGCCCAAGCTGCTGGCCTGCCTCCCTCCCCTGAGTTTGCTATTTCTGGTCTGAAGATGGGAAGCGAGGCGGGCTTATCTCGAACCTGAGGAAGTCTTGAGTGACCAGCAGGAGGTTTTCTAAAATATATGTTTTGAACAGATTATTCAAAGTGTAGGAATTCCCCTGCAATCAGCCAGGTTTGGTGAGGGGAAGTCCCCCCAGAGGAGCTGCCCCGCGGTGGGAGGAGGGCTGCTCGGTAGGTAGTCCGTGTTGGGGTGAGGTGCATCATGACAACGGCTGACATCCAGTGACCTTCACATCAAGTGGCTGATGGTGAAGCCCGCTGTGTTCGTTCTTACCTTCTTTTTATGTAACAAAACACTTCCACATGCACCCTGTCACTGGCCCTCCCCACGGACGCCTGAGACACATTAAGAGATGCGTCATTTTTCTCCATTGCAAATGAGAAAGTGAAGACTCAGGGAGCTCAGGGTCTTTTTCTGTGTGGCCTTGCTTGGACCCACACCAAGTTCTCTAGACTCCCAGACCGGTGCTTTTGAAATTCCATCCCTCTGCTCAAAAGCCCTTAAACATGCAGAAATAAGCCAAACGGGAAATAGACGGGTTGTGTGTCCTGAGAAAAGCTCCCACCAGGACATGTTTTCTGTGTGCGTAAATCAGACTCCTATAGGAAGTCCTTACCCTTTGGCACATGTTATAAAACAAAATTTTCCATTGTTGGTGATGTTTGATATTTCCTGTCATAAAAATTCACCTTTGGAGTCTGTAACGAGGTTTCATCCCTTCACCAATGCAAAATATAAGTCCAGACAGAAGAATGTCTGTTGCGTCCCTGAGGAATGTTTCCCTTAGGAATGTGGAAGCTGTTTATTGTTGGCCTTTAAAAAAAAAAAAAAACAAACAAAAGGAACCTTAGGTCATCTCTAGTTGTATTATCTCTGTATTTGCAGCGGTCCTGCTGACTTAAAAATATTCTGTGCTCTATGGATGTGTGGCTCTCTCCAGTTGTTCCTAAAGCCACATCTGGCCGGGCTGTGCATGTGGCCTGGGGAGGTGACCGGTTCACTCAGGAAGTAAGCAGGGAACCGGGGCGGGGGTGGGGGTGGGGGAGAGGAGAACTCAGAGCTGAATCTCAAGGTACGACTGCAGAAGGGACAGGGCTAGGTAGGGGATGCCACAGGAAGAAGGTGGCCCAAGTGCAGTGCCTGGGAGACCCCCAGGGAACAACAGCCTTTCCAGAAGGACGCTGACTGTGACAATTCAACAAGAATGTTAAGAATTCATTTTATACAGACTTAGAATATTTCTGTGGATTCACTCTATGGAAAAAGGTGTGTTTCAGAATTGATCCGAGCCAGAGCTATGTGCTAAAAATCAGTATGCAGAGCTTTTAGATAGGGAAGGATGTTCTCTTTGGGCTTGAGTGAAGCTTTTTTTTTTTTTTTTTTAAGATTTTTTATTTATTTATTTGACACAGAGAGCACGAGCAGGTGGAGTAGCAGCTAGAGGGAGAAGGAGAAGCAGGCTCCCTGCTGAGCAAGAAGCCCGATGTGGGGCTCGATCCCAGGACCCAGGATCATGATCTGAGCCGAAGGCAGTTGCTTAACCGACTGAGCCACCCAGGCGCCCCTTGAGTGCAGCTTTAAGAAGTGCTATGGAAAGAGAACACACCGTGTCTGCTTTCATATTACTGTATCTAGGGCTTTGGGGGATTTTAAAAGTGACTTCAATCCACAACAATCTTTGCTCCATGTTTCCAAGATTGTATTCAAAAGTGGCTTTTCCACACCTATGTATTCAACAGAAGAAATACATTTGGTGAGGATGTGGAGAAATTGGAGCCCTGTGCATTTTTGGTGAGCATATACAGTGGGGCAGCCACGGTGGAAAACAGTATGGAAGTTCCTCCAAAAGTTAAAATAGAGTTGCCATGTAATCCAGCAATCCCCGTTCTGGGTATACATCCCAAAGAATTCAAAGCAGGGTCTCAAAGAGATCTGTGCATAGCCATGTTCACTGCAGCATGACTCACCATGGCCAAGAGCGGGGAGCAACCCAGGGACATCCACAGATGAATGGATATAGAAAACACAGTGTGTACATACAATGGAATATTATTCTACCTTTAAAAGGAAGGAAGTTCCGAGAACATGCTACACACACGAACCCTGAGGACATGATGCTAAGTGAAATAAGCCAGTCACAAAAGGATGAATGCTGTATGGCCCCACTTAAAGTATCTAAAGTGGTCAAAATCATAGAAACAGAAAGTAAGAAGGTGGCTGCCAAGGAAGGGGGTAGGAAGAAGGGAGAATTAGTGTTTAATGGGTATAAGGTTTCCATCTTGCAAGATGAAAAAGTTCTGGTGATCAGTTCACAACCATGCGAATACACAACACTGTTGAACTGTACAGTTAAAAATGGCTAAGATGGTTAATTTAATGTTATTGTGGTTTTTTTTAAACACAATAGAAAGGAGGAAAGGAAGGAAGACATTAAATTTACTCTTTTTATTATTAGAATATATTCATTTCTCCTAATTTTGCTGAAGGTACATATTGAGAATTTATCGTAGCTCCACATCATGCAAAATTCTCCCAAAGAAAAAGTCACCATGACTGACCTTAATCTATAGTTGAAGATTTTGAGGCCATTAGGTTAAATGAGACTACACTCACTTAGTGAGGAAGTGATCAGGTGGAGTGAAGAAGCCTGCGATCCACGTGGCCCGTGGCGCAGACCTGCTGTTTGTGCAGAGGACTGCCCGGTGGAGGTGACCGTGGGCTTCGGCACACAGTGGGAGAGAAGATCTGCTAAGTAGAGTGGGGTCGGATTGCAGAGGGCCTTGAACTGCTGCAGGAGAATTTTGTCAGGATGCAATTGATAACTACGATGTAGTTTCTAGTGAAAATGATGAAACCGATGTTTTAAGAAGTTCACCTTGGATAAGTCTCGGGAATAAAAGGCACAGCATAAGTCAATGATATTGTGATAGCGTCCTGTGGGAACAGGCGGGAGCTCCACTTGTGAATATAGCACAGTGTTATCAAATTACTATGTGGTGCACCTCAAACTTAAGGAACATCGTGTGTCGGGCGCCTGGGTGGCTCAGTTGGTTAAGCGACTGCCTTCGGCTCAGGTCATGATCCTGGAGTCCCGGGATCGAGTCCCGCATCGAGCTCCCTGCTCGGCGGGGAGTCTGCTTCTCCCTCTGATCCTCCCCCATCTCATGCTCTCTCTCTCTCTGTCTCATTCTCTCTCTCAAATAAATAAATACAATCTTTAAAAAAAAAAAAGGAACATCATGTGTCAACTATACTTAAAAAAAGAAAGAAAAGGTACAGACAGAAAACCAGTTTACCTTGGAAGTGAGCTGTAGGATGGCTGGCAGGGAGCCAGGTGGGGACGGCAAGCAGGAAGACCACCGTGTGCATCTGGCCTTGCACCCAGCTCTGTGTAGCCCTGTTAAATAGTTAAAGATCTTGGAACTTTAGCTTTACTCATCAGCAATTTGCAATTCAGTTAAAAACCAATATTTTGAGCGCCTTTTCTCTGCCAGGTATTATGCGAGGTGCCAGGGATACAAAAACGGACTCTGTCCCTTCCCTAAAGGAAGTTACGGTCTCAGAAGGGCAACACACATGTCAAGACAATGTGTATGCACGGAGGCCACATCAAACTGTAGCACTAAAATCCCTCCCATCCAGACAGCAGACACTGAAAACCCCAACTCCATAAAATGTGTGTAAATTATAGGACAGAAACAAGGAGTCCTCAACTGAGAGGGACTTGAAAATTGTGAAGGGAAAAGGATAAAACAGAAAATCAGATCTTGGCAGACCCAGCTGGGACCCGGGATCAGGAGTAGGAAGAAAAGGGAGGCAAGAGGGACAGGAGATGGGTGAACATTGCTACGCTCCGGAATGCTGTGGAAGTACCAAGATTGGGATAGTAAGCCATTTTTATTCTGTCCAGTCGTCTTTGCCTTATCACTTAATAGCAAGGGTAGTCCTGGCAGAGGCAGCGCCAGCAAGGAGGAGCGAGGACATTGGCTTGACTGCTGCCACACACGCCGTGTCCTATCGCGGCGTCAGTTACTCATCTGGAAGTTGGGGAAACCAGCAGTACCCACCACATAGCATTGCCGTGAGGATTATATGGGCCGAGTCACGTGAAACAACACTCTGTGCCTGGCGCATTGTGATGCTGAGGGAAACCATCTTGCACTTGTGCAATGTTTTTCAGTTTATTCAGATAGTGCTTTTATGTATCATTTCACCTGAGGTTCACAGTAATGTAACAATAAGTTACTTGTTGAGGATTTACGAATGACCCCGGGCGATGCCTATTACTATCTGTATTGGACAATTTGGCAGATGAAACATTGAGAAAGAAACTTGACCAAGGACGCAAACTACTAACAAACAAAACACCAGAAATGATTTTTATGCAGCACTGTTATTTGAAGCCAAGTCTGCCTGCCCCAAAGCCCTGCTCTTGGACTATGTGTTGGTTGTATTTTCATCCATCCAGCCAGGAAATAGTGCCTGTGTGTGCCAGGCAGTGGCCGGGTACTAGAAATACAGTTAAGAACAAAGCTGACAGTGGGCACCTGGGTGGCTCAGTTGGTTAAGCGACTGCCTTCGTTCGGCTCAGGTCATGATCCTGGAGTCCCGGGATCGAGTCCCGTGTCGGGCTCCCTGCTCAGCAGGGAATCTGCTTCTCCCTCTGACTCTCCTCCCTCTCATGCTCTCTGTCTCTCATTCTCTCTCTCTCAAATAAATAAATAAAATCTTAAAAAAAAAAAAAAACAAAGCTGACAAAATCACTGCCTTTATGTAGTTTGCATTTTAGTTGGAGAGACAGACAACACACAAAGTATATTAGATGGTCAGAGATGCTGTGGACAGAAATGAATCCGGAAAGAAGAGCAGGGGTGGAGAGAGGGGTGGTTTTGAATGGGCTGGTCAGGGAGGGACTTGCCTGAGTCTCGTGTGCTTGGGGGAGGATATCAGGCCCAGGGAACAGCGACCCCGGATGGGGGAGAGCCGGGCCAGGAAGAGAGCAGCCAATAGAGCCAGAGCTGAGTGACAGGGCTGGGAAGTGCAGAGTGTGTTTGCAGTGGGGTTGGGGGGCCCATCTTCAGGGTCTTGGCCTTTCTCCCCTGGATGGTTTGGAGTGGTGGAGTGACAGGATGGCTCTAGCTACTTTGGGGAGAATCACAGCTAGCGGGGAGGGGCTGCTGGAGTGACCTGGTTGGAGAGATGGGAGAGCAGTGAGAACAAGCCAGATTCTGCACCTGTTCTCAGGGGGAGTCAGGATTTGCTGATGAGCTGGATGTGGGATGTGCGAGGCAGAAGAAAAAGAATGACCTCTGAGTAGATAAAATGTGTAAACTTACTCCCATTTTACAGACGGGAAAACTGAGGTTGGAAGAGGATAAGCACCTGGCGCCAAGGTCATTTAGCTAGAAAGTCAGTAAAGCTAGGGTATTTGCCCAGGTATTTTTACTCCACATTCCTTAGGCTTTCACCACAGGCCTCCTGCCCTACCTCACTTACCCACTGGAAGGCTAAGTCAGCTGACCCCACCTAGCCCCTAGAACCATCTTGTTTCTGTAATGATTAGTAAACATTAATCCACACTGTGGAAATCTTTCTCCTGGTGCAGCTCAACCAGAGATAGTTTTCTAAGTGTTTATGAAAGCAACTCAGATCATTCAGTAGATGAAAATTTCCAGACAGCTTTATGCCACTACCTCTTGTGGAGGTTTAGCATTTTTTCAATGGAATCCCTTTCTCATTAGACTCCTGTAAATTGTGAGTTTGTGCATTATCACCACTGGCTTATTCCCCCCCTTACTGATTTTTGTAGCAACAGCCAGATCAGATGGTAAAGACTTCTCCCTGGAAAATGGTGTTCAGTGGGTGTTTGAGGGAAAAAGTGTCATTTTCAGGGCTTTCTTGTGGACAGGAGGCCCAAGTACCTTTCTTTTCTTGGCGTTTCCCTCCTTTTGGCTCCGTAGCCACGGCTGAAAAATGATAGGACGAATGCCATCTGTCCAGGTTGTGCCAGATCAGTGTTGGCTAAGGCAAGAGCAGTAGAACAGTTCAGCCGTTGGAGGGTAGCTGCTGGGCCTGGTAGTCCAGCAGCCACTCCAAGGCTTCCGGTGGTTTAGTGGGGTTTTTTTGGTTTGGGTTTTTGGTTTTGGTTTTTGTAGTCTAATAAGAAAGACTCATGCGTGTACAAAGTTTATATTTGCTTCCTCAAGACTTTCTCCCTCCACCCCTCTCCCCCAAGTACACACACCAGGAAAGTGCCCTAGACTGGGTGACCTCATGTTCTCTGACCACAGCATAGGAGGCCGAAGTACCAGACGGTATCCCGGATCTTACACAGCTCACGCACATTTCTCAGACAAGGTGGCCTTTCTCCAGGGCCCCACTCAAACCGCCCCCCCACCCCCCAGCATTGGGCAACAGACACACCTCCAGCATCGCACTCCAGAGGAATGCCCTGCTGTGTGGCATCGCCTCCCACTGGGGACGGACACACACTCGGGTGCACACGCACACCTGCAGTTGGCTCCCTGCTGCCCACTTGCCTGCACTCCCCTCGTCTGGACCACCTGCATTGCCGTGGCCAGGTGCTGCCTCTCTTCCCTGATGAATCAGTCAACAAGCTAGGGGTCTGCCAGGCATTGCCAAGGGTCTAGAGAGCTTCCGTCTGCTTCTAGACTTTGTGGTCAGCCCCAGGGACATTCCTCCCCTGCATCCGTTCATCCTTGAGGCAGCTCACTTGTAGGTACCCCTCTCAGATACAGGCTCTGATCTTCCCTGAATGAGACTGAGGAGACGGAGGGTTGGTTGGAGAGACTGGTACCGAGGTGCCGCACCAGGGAATGGCGAGGAGAACTGAAATTCAAGGATGTTGTTTGTGCAGGTCGAGCTGACAGCAGAGCAATGGAGGATGAAATCAGTGATGACTTGGAAAATCCTGTTACTGGTAGAATTAACAAGAAAGCAAAGTCAAAGAAGATAGTGTGGGGACACCTGGGTGGCTCAGTCAGTTAAGCCTCTGCCTTCGGCTTGGGTCATGATCACAGGGTCCTGGGATCAAATCCCGCCATCAGGCTCCTTGCTCAGTGGGGAGTGTGCTTCTCCCTCTGCCTGCCACTCCCCCTGCTTGTGCTCTCTCTCTCTCTGACAAATAAATAAATAAATAAAATCCTAATAAAAAAATATTTGTAAAACAAACAAAAAAAGAGGCCAGTGTGCTGGGAAGGAGGAAGGCTGGTTTGAGATCGCAGTGGGAGAGTGCTCTCTGCTCTTGCCTTTTGCAAGGACTTGCAAATCTGGATTTCTAGTAACTACCCTCAGGGGACAGGTCTTGTTTCTCAACTAAACAACTTTTTTTTTAAATGAGATATTCCTATTCCTAATTTTGTACTAAGTCTTCAAAATCTGACATGCCTTTTACATTTGCAGCCCATCCCATCTGGACGAGCTGCATTGCAGGTAGTCCACAGACCCGTCCAGCCCCAGACCATGGCCCCAAGCTCTGCATACCAGGCCCCATGGCTTCCCTCCTGTCACTTCGGCCAGGCTGCCATCGTGAACAACTTTTTAAAAGAAACATAGTCTGGGGGCACCTGGGTGGCTCAGTTGGTTAAGTGTCCGACTCTGGATTTTGGCTCAGGTCACAATCTCAGGGTCATGAGATAGAGCCCCACCTCGGGCTCTGTGCTGGGCATGGAGCCTGCTTAAGATTCTCTGCCTCCCTCACCCTCTGCCCCTCCCCCCACTCCATTTGCACACACACACTCTCTCAAAAAAATTAAAAATAAATAAATAAAAGCAACACAATCTGTAAACTGAGCCTAAAATTCTTACACTAAAACAATGATAACTATTGAGAAAGATTTGCAACAATGGGTGGTGATCAACACCATGAAAATTAGTTCTAGGGTCATATTACCTGTGTCAGATTCTTAAGTTTTCCTCACCGTGCACGGACAGGACTACAGTTATGATGATGAATTCAGGCCAAGAAAAGGAAACTAGGGAGATACAGGGAGTACCTCCAGCCCCTCCCTCACCCGACTGTGGCAGGGTCCTTCTCTAGCCCGGCTCCCACCACATGCGCTGCCATCATCACAGAACCCTCTTTTAGGGAGTCCCAACCATGAATCAAAGATGCTAGGAACTTGACACACACCACCACCTCATTCTCCAAAGAGAAAGAAAATAGTTTGTACAATAGAAGGAGGAAGCTCAGAGAGAGGAAGTTGCTGGGTGTCCCATGCCTGTAGGGGGGCAGGGCTAGAATTCAGACCAGGCTCTGGGACTCTCAGACCCGTTCTATAGTGTTAGGGGGCCTGTCTTCAAAACCTGTTGCTTCCTACTCAGAATCCTGAAGGAGCTGCCCCACTGCTCACTGTAGATCCTTGAGGCACCCCTACCCCCCACTTTACTTTTCAAGTCTCATCTTCTATTAGATGGACGGGTGGCCATATACCGTGTGCTTCAGATCGAGCCACATTTTGTTCTCAAGAGTCATCTCAAGTATCTTAACAAGCCAGCTACTACCACGAAGCCTTCCTCTGTCTTCTTCATAAGGAATGTTCTTTCTCTTTATAATTCCCTCTGCTGGATGACAGATTAGCCATGGTGAGAGTAGCCCACTGTCCCAGGAAGAAGAGAAATCTGAATGCCAAGGTGGGCAGTCCAGAATGCTGTACCTATCCTTAAAAGATCTTCTCTCCTTTTTGGCAAAGGTGCTATCTCATTCCTAACCCTGGTATCGTACGTTTCAACCTTTTCATATTATGGACACCTGGAAAGAATGACTACGTGTTTCCACTTAGGACACTATCAACACCTTTTTTTTTTTTTTAAAGATTTTATTTATTTATTTGAGAGAGAGAGAATGAGAGAAAGCACATGAGAGGGGGGAGGGTCAGAGGGAGAAGCAGGCTCCTCGCCGAGCAGGAAGCCCGTTGCGGGACTCGATCCCGGGACTCCAGGATCATGACCTGAGCCGAAGGCAGTCACTCAACCAACTGAGCCACCCAGGCGCCCTATCAACACCTTTTGATTTTAGTAGCACCACTGCCTTGAAGGTGAAGGATGGAAGCCACACGCTTTTTAAAAATGATTATATTTTCATTTCTTTATCTCCTCAAGCTTACCAACACAGGACTTAGAAATATGATCTGTGTTTTATGTATTTTATGTCCACTGTGTAGCACAAATTGCCAGGCAGATCACACATAGTTTACTCAGTATCCTAAGTGACAAAATAATGCTCTGTGTTAACATCGGCAGTCTTCTCTGAAACGCTCTCCTTCCCGCTCACTGTAACACTCGACCCCGGCTCTGCGCGTGACTGCTACCTTTGGATCGATAGATCTGTAGGAGTTTTCTAAAGAGGCCTTATTCTGGGTACGACACAAATGATTGCTTCCCCTTGGGGGCATGTTCTCAAAGGTCATTTATTTTGTCATTAAAATTTTTTTTTGTTAGCTGTGTCCTTTTAACCATAAACCATGCCATTTCTTTTCTAGTTTCTTCAGATGGAGGTGCAGAGTCTGCGGCCTTAGTGGATGACAACGGCAGTGAGGAGGACTATAGCTATGAAGACCTGTGCCAGGCCAACCCCAGATACCTACAGCCGGGTGGGGAGCAGCTGGCCATCAACGAGGTACTGGGGTCACGCTCAACAGTGGCGAGCCTTGGATGCTCCATTTTCAGGGGGCAGAATCACTTCAGACTTTGCCCTCTTGGTTCTTCTTTTCCTCTCTCTCTCTTTTTAAAAAGATTTATTTATTACAGAGCGAGCGAGCATGAGTTGGGGGAGGAGCAGAGGGAGAGAATCTCAAGCAGACTCCCCGCTGAGCATAGAGCCCAACGTGGGGCTCGATTCCTTATCCCTGGGATCATGACCTGAGTCGAAATCAGGAGCCGGACGCCTGGCTGACTGAGCCATCCAGTGGTGCCCCCCTTGATTATTTCTTACCAAACATATTCTAAAACCTAGAACTCTGACATTCTAGCATTTTCGAGGATCGTTTAAGTTTTCCAGATAACTAAAGCTCGCTCACCGCTCTACTTAATAAAGGCAGCGACTGCTGCTTGGTGTTTGGGGAGTGCTTTTCAGTTTACAAAATGCTGTTCCTAACATTATCTCAGAAAGATCTCACAGCCAATCTAAGAGGCAGATGTTAAAATTGCAGTTATTATCCGTATTTTAATATTCTGAAACTAAGAGGCTGTGTCATTTGCTAGTAAAAGGCAGAGCTGAAATTAACCACGTATTTCTCACTACAAATCGGGTGTTCTTTCCACCACTGTGCATCTTCAGCCCTTTTTATGGAAATCTTTCCAGAAGGCACTTACTAGCTTTTGGAGTTCTTGAATTGAGCATGTGGAGTGTCAGTTCTCAGTGAGTTAGCATCTCCGTTAGTAATACCAGTTGTTGCTGTAGAATATGATGATGTCCCGGGGTGCTGAGGGGACCTGCAGCCATCCACCCCTGTGGCTGACTAACAGGTGAGTTGTGTCTATCCTTTCCTTTTTAAAGTAGCTGTTAAATATTTGTAGATCAGGCTGTGTTTTCTTGAATGGTTGTAGATGATAAAGTTAGATTAAAATTTTATTCAGACTGTGAATGAAGTCTGAAGAGTAAGTTCTAGGGGAAGTCATGAGGGTCTGGCAATAAAGCATGTGCATAATCATTAGAGGCCTGGCTGCGTGTTGTCTGCTCAGAAACCATTTTGGGGGTGAATATTCCAGATATTCACATTCATTAGGTAACTGACATATAGATCAGTGAGCCATTTTTATACTGTCTTACAAAAAAAAAAAAAGTAGATTTGGGGTTTCCTTTAAGAGCGTATGAGAGACGCCCACCTCGTTTTGTTTTCCATAATACGGAAACTCATTTTGTGTAACAGTCAAATGTGAAGTATTGACCACAAGCCAACAGTGTGTGCACGTATGAGGTAGAAAGTGGCCATGCCCCTCCTGGGAGAGCACGTCCCTTGCCCTTCTGCCTGCCTGGTTTTGCACTAAGCACGTGTCCCCATTACAGCTGATCGGTGATGGCAGTGTGGTCTGTGCAGAAGCCCTGTGGGACCACGTGACCATGGATGACCAGGAACTGGGCTTCAAGGCAGGAGATGTCATCCAGGTTCTGGAAGCCTCTAACAAGGACTGGTGGTGGGGCCGGAATGAGGACAAGGAAGCCTGGTTCCCCGCAAGCTTTGTCAGAGTAAGTGTGCGGCGCTTACAAGCCCTTCTCACGACGGTCTGTGGGGGAGCGGCAGAACCGTGCTGTCAGGCTCAAGTCCACTCAATCAGTGCAGGTTCAGTTCTCTGTAATCATTTAAGTGAAAGCTTTCAGAAATTAGACTGGATTGAAGGAAACATGTCAACCATGGTCATCTGGTTGTTTGGCATTGCTGCCGTGCTTGGAGCCCCGGGCCCAGCCGTGGCTCTGCCGAGGACTGGAAGACTTAGCCTCGGGCCAGGCTGTCTTCCTCACGGCCTGGAGAAGTGGAAGTCTGGGGGGCCTTCCCCCAAGTCACTTGTCACCTGTGTGTGGCCCGCAGTTGCGTGTCAATCAGGAAGAACTGTCGGAGAATTCCAGCAGCACCCAGGGCGAGGAGCAGGAGGAGGATGCCGGCAAGAACCGCCACAAACACTCGGAGAGCAAGCACCAGATGAGGACCAATGTCATCCAGGAGATCATGAACACTGAGCGGGTGTACATCAAGCACCTCAAGGACATCTGTGAGGTGAGACCCCAGGCCCGGTGGCCCGGCCACGGTGGTCCTCAGTCAGACCCTCATTTTATATACGTACTTTTTTGTAGTCTTCCCTTCTCCTTGCCCCTTTCTGCCCCTGTGGTCCCTGCACAGACTCCGCCCTCATTAAGTACTTATCTGCCCTGGTGAGCATCGGTGGCTCTCTGTTGTAGTCCGTTTTCTTTTCTGGGCACTATGCAACTATCTCTCTGAGGACTGACTTCCCGAGGTTATTCAGAGTGAACGACTTTCAGAGGAGGCAACACCCTTTCAGTGAAACCCACGTAATTTTACAAAGGTCTGTCACTGTTTACAATCCCACTACATCTAATCACTGACTCACAGATTAGGTTCTGAGTCATGTAGATGCAGACCAAAAAGAAAAGAAAAATCGGTTTTACTTAGTGACATCCTAGGCCATGTTCTGCAGTGTCATGGTATTCTACTGTGCGGTAAATTCTATTTCTCCCGTGATATTCTTTGTCTCTGTGGGTTCTGTATGAGCCTGATGCTACACTGGTGTTGGCCCTGTCTCCTCATTCCGCTGTCCTGGCTGTGAATGCTGAGTTCTGCACTCTCAGCTCAGCTGCAAACATTCAGCGCTGAAGACAAGCTGAAGCGAGACAAGTGCCCATTTTGGAATCAGGTTAACTGGCCCCATAAAGATTGAGCAATGTTTATCTTATTGATGCTAACAATCTTGTTCCATGTAAGTGTCTAGTTAAGGGAGTTTCTTTAAACTGCCATTTTAAGAAAATAAGTCATGGCTAATGATTGTTGAGCTTTGACTTTGTGCCATCCCTCAACCTGGATTAACTTCTACAAACGCTCTCATCAGCTGGTCCTATTATCACCACCCCCCCCCCCCATTACAGATGAGGGAACTGAGGTACATAGCAAGTAAAGTGGTGGGGTTGGGATTTAAACCAGTCTGCCTTAGAGCCTGTATTTTGAACCTTTACATTGTCTTTCTGTTAAAGTTCATACCAAATAGTCAGCGGTATGTATTTTATCAGCCAGGCCACTTAGGCTGTGTAATTACAAGATGCTGATGTGGGGATAAGTATTACACATATTTATGGCCTTTCCTTCCCACCACACTAACTCCTACCCCAGCCATAGTACAACTAGGGGGAGAATGAATAGTACACTAATCCATGCAGGCCTTGGATTAAAGATCTGCAGCTTTATGCTCTATATAGAAAGTAGGTGATGGTGGAATCCTTGGGTAAGATCTTCTTGGCTCTTTGCCGTGACACTGAGCCGGCTGCATGAGCTGTTCAGCAAGCTGTGGCTTTCTGTATTTGACAGGTCTTCTCAGCTGTGAAATGAAATTAGGGATGGGAGAATGATTATCTTAAGAGTTTAGAAAAAAGTGTGACAGTCCCAGTGTTGGAGCTTTAATATTTGAAACCAAGCAACTTTGTTTCAGGAGCATAATCTGAAAACTTTATTATATAGTTTCTTGCTTTACACATCCAGCCACATGCACCTGTTCTCTTCCCTTTTGTTTTTAAAATATTCATAGCACCCTGGAGTCACGGAGGTATGTTTATTCCAACAGGGACCCGTAGGGTTAAAATAATTTTCTTTCATTAAAATCCCTTCCACGGGGCGCCTGGGTGGCTCAGTTGGTTAAGCGACTGCCTTCGGCTCAGGTCATGATCCCAGGGTCCTGGGATCGAGTCCCGCATCGGGCTCCCTGCTCTGCAGGGAGCCTGCTTCTCCCTCTCCCACTCCCCCTGCTTGTGTTCCCTCTCTCACTGTGTCTCTCAAATAAATAAATAAAATCTATAAAAAAAAAAATATTTAAAATCCCTTCCACGATTAATGGCTTTGGGCCCGAAAAGCTGTATTATTCAACTAAATAATTTCTGTGACTCTGCAGATTAATTTTTAAAAGTTTACTTTGCTGTTTTGCAGGGCTATATTCGACAGTGTCGCAAGCACACGGGAATGTTCACTGTTGCACAACTAGCCACCATTTTTGGAAACATTGAAGATATTTACAAATTCCAAAGAAAGTTCCTAAAAGACCTTGAGAAACAATACAATAAAGAGGAACCTCATTTAAGTGAAATAGGATCCTGCTTTCTTCAACATGTATGTCACCTGTTATTTCTTATTAATATAACATCCGGTTAAATAATTTTGAAATGTTTCTCCATTCTAGAAAGGAGTCCTTCTTGTTCTGTTTTGTTTCTTGCTTTGTTTGCTGGATTAATCTCCTAGGGAATGGAGATGTCAGCTGTAAATTAAGTTGCTTGGCTTATATGGTTAGTCTTTACCTAAATACCTCCAGATTTCAGAATCTTCCCGCTTTTATGCAGCTTTGAGGGTTTTAGGAGGTTGTGTTTGGAGTAATTTCTCATAATACCTATTAAGGGACTATTGTATGTTAAGCAGTGTTTCCAGGGTTTGCTTATATTAGCTCGGGTACTGCTACGGAGAAGGTATGATTATTTTCCCCATGCAGAAACTATAGCCCAGAGAGTAACTGACGCAAGGTCACACCTGAGTAAGGGGCAGGTGTGGATTCAGACCGAGGTGTGTGGCTCTGGGACCCCTGCTTGGGGCACCGAAAGTGCCTCAGAACAGTCTTGTGATCATGGCGAGCTTAAAACTGGGGAGCGACTGCCTGTGTCTAATACTAAGAGGTTTCAGAGGAAGGAGACTTTATTCCCAGCCCAGTGGGTGTAATCATTGGACTAGTGACAGCAGTGACGACAGCTACCTCCTTGGGTGGCGGTACTGACCACAGTGACCACACAGAGGCAGTGGAAGCCGAGTGGACCCTCCGGAGTGGGTTAACTTTAAACAGCTGAAAATAACACTGTGGTGGCCGCAGCAGCAGGAAGATCAGCCCCACGAGCGCACCGGGCCTGTTTGGCCAGAGCAGAAGGTTCCAAGAGAGAGGCTTCAGAGGTCAGCGAAGGTCAGGCTGCAGGCGGGGCAGGGCCTAGGGAAGGTGGAGCCTCTGGACTGTGTGGGCCTTGCGGCAGAGTCTAGCTGAGGGACGAGGTGTGGCTGCTGTGTTCCGGGCAGAGGGGGCCGGGGTAGGGGTGGCTGCAGTGGGCATGCGGAAGGACAGCCATGTCGGCGTGGGAATTTCTGAGAACCAGCTGACGAAACTGGTCTTGGGGAACATCGAAAAGCGGCAGTCCGAACCGCCTGCAGGTTGTTGGGTCTCAAAGAATTGATGGGTGGGTTAGGCAGGTAGGAGTCTGGTGGGAGACCTGTCGTGTTGAGCATGGATAAGGACAAACCGTGGGGCGGGTGCAGGCTGCAGGACCCACAGCTGTGGGCAGGGGAGACGACTGCGAGCCGGCAGCCCGGCCGCCACGGAAGCCAGGGGAAGCCCAGGCCGTGTGCACGGGGCTGGCAGGGCGGCGGCAGCCTGCGAGCGAGAAGCGGAGGAGAAAGGAGGTGGGCCGGGGGCTTTCGATCGGACGTCAGAGGGGACAGTGTGTGGAAGCCAGGTGGTAGGATGTTAAAGAGGGGCGCAGTGAGGGGAGCGGGTGGTGGCTTCGAATGCTCACTTGGTCATGGGCACGACCACGTCTATCAGAGGACGACGGGGAGAGAGTTGGATTTGTGCCTAGTGCCTGCCTTTTCCTTAGAGCAGAGCTAGGGCGGACACGGTGGTGCAGCGGGTGCCGCTCTCCCAGGGAAGCCACGTGCGACTTTTGGGGTACACGGAAGGGGCCTTCGAGTGGGACCAGGGCACCGAGTCCTAGAGCCCCCACCCCGCAAAGATAGCCCCTCCTCCCTTCCAGCCACTCCCACCCCAGTCTGTACATTACCCCCCCTCCCCCCGCCCGAAGACATCATGGCCCAATGCCTGCCGATAACCTGACGCCGCTGCGCTTCCCTTCCCAGCAAGAGGGCTTTGCCATCTATTCCGAGTACTGTAACAACCATCCGGGCGCCTGCGCCGAGCTGTCCAACCTGATGAAGCAGGGCAGGTACAGACACTTCTTTGAAGCTTGCCGCCTGCTCCAGCAGATGATCGACATCGCCATCGACGGCTTCCTGCTCACCCCAGTGCAGAAGATCTGCAAGTACCCCCTGCAGCTGGCCGAGCTGCTCAAGTACACCACGCAGGAGCACAGGTGAGGGCGGTGCGCGCGCCACGGGCCCGACGCGACGCAGCCTCTCTCGGCCGCGCGCCCTGGGTCCCCGGGCCGGCACTCAGGGCTGCGCGGAGCGGCGGCGGCAGGCGGGCCTAGGTGTCCTCCTGACACTCTCGGTTAGCCTCATGGAAGAAATTGTCACCTTGCTTAGAATGTTCAAGATTATGAGGTCTTGAAACAGGGTCATTGAAGAGGCTCCAGAATATCCATTCCTAGAGATACTAAAAAATTAAGAATAATTCTTAAACTGTGTCATGAGCACACAGGGATTTGTATTGTACTGTTGGTCCTTAAAACTGATGTCTGATCCTCTTTTGTAGCTACGCTGTAGTTAAAAGAACAATTTTTAAAAGACACCAATGTGAATACAGTTTCAGAAATACTTTGCTTCCCCTCCTAGGGCAGCTCACCCTCAGAGCAGTATCATGTATTGCAACAAAAAGTTACTTTACAGAAGGGTGAGGACTACCGAAGTTTAAACTTCTGAAGAGTGGGGAATCTCAAGGATACAGTTAGTGAAGGGTTAGCTTGGAGAAGCATCCCGCTGAGGTCCTGTTCAGCTCTAAGCCCTTTCTTTTTTTTAAAAATTTATTTATTTTAAAGAAAGAGAGAGGGAGAGAGCATACATGGCAGGGGGAAGGACAGAGGGAGAGAGAGAGAGAGAGAGAGAGAGAGAGAGAGAGAGAGAGAGAGAGAATGAGAATCAAGGCAGATTCTGCTGGGCGCAGAGCCCAACACAGGGCTTGATCTCACAACCCTGAGACCATGACCTGAACCCAAACCAGTTAGACACTCAACTGACTGAGCCACCCAAGTGCCCCTAAGACCTTTCTTGCCCAACCTGGGTGCTTGCTCCGTCTCTGTGATCTGTTCCGCCCCATCCCCTTGTGCTTGGACACGGGGCTTCTCATCATGGTTACCCAGATGCTCCATTTCCTTGTGGGACTTGCTTTGTCCTTAACTAAGTTCTTCTAGGGGAGCCAAAAAGTTATCCATTGCTTAGTTAATAACAACTCCCTGTTTTCCTGCATGTGCAGAATAATGTATAACCATGCTGTGGTTTTTTGTAAGATCTCACCCATTCAGTGTTGGAATGGGCATGCCATCCTATGCCATTCCCCGAGATGTGCAGTTCCCAACTGTGCGGTGCCTTTAGCTGGCACTGGTTGGGTCATTGCTGTGTTCTCACCAGGCCAGAACCGGAATGCCAGTGGGCAAGGTTTTAGGATAAAGCTTACTGTTTTAGGTAAGAACCACACTTCACCCGTGACATCCATGTCACTGGTACAAAGCTTTCAGTGCACCTGCAGCCCTTGAACAGACGATCTTGAGAGGTTCTAGTATTGGGGGCGGGGGGACAGGTTTGTACCCAGAGGAAATTTGCTGTGCCAAACCACAACAGTTGTGGGTTTTAACAGCTAAGTGTCGCCCTGAGAGCAGTCAGATTATCCATGGCAGCGCCTGGCCCTGCAGGGTGTGCAGAACGGAGCTTTCTTTCATCCTGTCTGCTGCCGGACTCCTGTGGAGCCACGGAGCTTGCAAAAGGGATCTTTTTGCAATTAGAGTGGAAGCTGGAAGGAAAAAAAGAGCTAGGTTGCCAAACAGTAGAACCTAGATGTGGATGTCCATTTAAAAAATTAAGATTAAAGGAATAAGAGAAAGGAGTTCATTGAAATAGATAAAAGGGAAGAGAGCTATATACATATTTTTTTTTTCTTTTTCTGATGGAAAAAATCAGAAAACATGAGTGCAAGGAAAATAGCAAAGTCAAGAGAGCCACAAATTTGCAGAAAATGTTAAAGAATAAAAACACACGATGATGAGGAGCTAGAGAAAACATATAAGAGAATAAGAAGCAGAGACATCCTGACAGATGGGGGCAAGCAGATTGGTACATTCCAAGATGGGCAAGGTATGACCAAGAGTCTATACATCATCCTTCAGCAGTTAATTTTTCTCTTTTAAGGGCATTTTTCACTATGAGGCATTTGCATACTTTGGCTATTCCCCCCCCCGCCCCAAAAAAATCCTTTTAAAGGAAATGACAGAAAACCCATTTCCTTGTCTTCAGGAAAACAAAACAATTTTTTTCCCCCCAAAAAACATTATACTCTGCCTCTTTCCTAGAATTGACAGGAAAACTCGTAGGAAAAATGTACAATTATTTTGTACACTTTCTTCATTGCTGGAGGCCTGGGGTGACTGGTTGCTCCATTATTTGGACAGTCCCCTTGTGTCTATTTTGTTCTTCCTTTGTGCTCTGCTGCTGAGTGTGAATAGGCCTGTCTAGAGGCAGCAGGGTCTGCCTTGTGGGGGAATGTCCAGGGACTTCCCAGGGGCTGAGCTATTTGTGTTTGGTAAATAGACAATAGAATCTGCTTCCAAGGCTTTCTTTCCTTGCTGAGCAGGAGGATCTAATTCGGTGCCACTGAGATTCAAAGGCTCTGTCTATCTCATAAGACACAGGAAAGTGCTGGAAAGTAAAGAATTCAGCTCATTAGCTAGATGATTGGTTTATGTGTCCCCAAATTATTAACGCTGAGCAAAACCTGAACGTCAAACTTTCCAGTACAAGCCGTGCTCTGCTGTAGTCTGTGTGGTGATTAGAACTGTAGTTTGTTTTCCTGGTACCTACAGTTTTAGAGGCTAGTTCACCACGTCAGGCCTCTGTGGCTTGTGTCCTCTTTGTGTCCCTTTCTTGAACATCTTAGAAGATGAGACTCAGAGCAAATAATTACTCTTGGGAATGGTTAGTGATTATTAAAGTACTTTATATAGCAAAACTGGCTATCTGAGAACCAAAACAGTCATAAAGACTGTTCTTTCTTTATTAGTGAAAATAATCCATTGTCATTGTGACTAAAACTTACTTCTTGTGGCCTTTACTTTCATTCACTGTGATTTCTGGGAAATGAATGAAAACATTCTTATTCCGAAGAATTCTGGATTGCATTCAGTCAGTTCCCTTAACCTATGGAGACTGTGGTCTATTCATGGAGGAACGAGAAAAAGGAAACAATGGCCATTATTTAAATGCTACTTTATCTAGACTATTAGTATACAAAATCCAGGATGGAGTGTATTACTTTGTCGGCCCTGCTTTGTGAGTTTCAGGTTATATGGTTAAAATGAACCTCCTACTTTACAGTGACTACAGCAACATAAAGGCAGCCTATGAAGCCATGAAGAACGTAGCCTGTCTGATCAATGAGCGCAAGCGCAGGCTGGAAAGCATAGACAAGATAGCACGATGGCAGGTGTCCATCGTCGGCTGGGAGGTAAGTGAGCACCCCTTCCTGCACCTGCCCCGCCGCCCAGCACTGCTCACGCCCTCCCTCACTCTGGTCCAGTTTGATGACATACTGTGACATCCTGTGATTGATTCGTTATATTCTTGGCTTTAATGGTATATATATTTTGAAGCAGGTGGTTGAACTTAACAGTCAGCTACTTTACCAGTAACTCATTTCCACCAAAAAATCAACTCTGAAGAGTGTTTGTAATTAATTTATTGTTTACGCTCTGTCTCTCCTGCTAGAAAGTACGCTCCATCAGAGCAACTAGAGAACATTTTTAAAGTCTTATTTATTTGACAGTGAGAACGAGTTGGGGGTGGGGAAAGGCAGAGGGAGAGAGTCTTAAACAGACTTTGATCTGAATGCGGAGCAGGACATGGGGCTCGATCTCATGACCCTGAGATCACGACCTGAGCCTAAACCAAGGGTTGGACCCTTAACTGACTGTGCCACCCAGGAGCCCCTGGAGAACATTTAAAATACAAACAGTGTGGTAGGAGTATGGACTCTGGACTCACACTGCCTGTGTTTGAATTGGGTATGATCTGGGCAAGATTAAGATTTTCATCCTTAAGATGGGGTTGAAAATATTAGCTATATCCATAGAGCTCTCATGAGGATTATATAAGACGGTGGCAAATGCAGTGCTTGGCTCGAGCTGTCATGATGGTCCTGCGTGCATATGTGCGCACACATGCACAAACATTTATTTATAAAAACAACGCTGATTGTGTTTACCACATGCCTGGCACTGGTCTAAACCATTTTTATATGTGAACTCATTTAATCCTCTCAATAATCCTATGAGGTAGGAGCTACTGTTACTCCCATTTAACAGATAGGGAAATGGAAACATGGCAAGATTAAGTGGCTTGCTCGAACAACTAATGTTGTTCTGATTTTTTTCAGACCAAGCACAATTCATCGTACATTAAACTAATTGGTCAGAACTCACTGTCCCTAAGGATTAAGAGAGTTTGGATTGAGAAGTTAGGTTTTTAACTAAAGTAGGTTATAGCAGTGAACGTTGGAAAGAAATACGTCTATTTAAGGGGCTGTAGAGCCTTCTGGAGCTTGGATGGGCCCTTAGACATCACTGTGTTTAACTCTCTTACTTTGTAAGTGAAGAATCTGGGGCACAGAATTGCTCTAGGCAAGCAAGTAGAAGAACTATTTTGGAGTCAAGCTTTTTTGCCTCTACAAAATATTGTATATGACTAGGATTGAAGGAGGATAAAATCTTATAAATCAAAGGCCAGTGTTGTACCAAATACCACACAGTTCCATTGGGTTAGACCCAACCTAATACTGTAAAGATGTGTTTTTCCCTTGTGTTCTTGGACTGTGACATTTAGGGGATAATTTATTGTCAGAAGTTTACCGATACCTTGCTGGCAATTTGCTGTCTGGTCTTTTATTTCCGAGATCCTAAGCTAGTTATTACTCTGGGAGCCACTCTACATACCAGACTCAAAAGCCAGAGCCCCAGAGTCTGTAGCATTAAGTGCCCCCCGTAGAAAGCCTCCTTGGTGTCCTTATTCTCTGGGGAGCAGCCATTCCAGACTGATTGGAGCCCATTCATCCAGCGCATTTATCACCAGTCCTTCCTTGTAAGGAAGGCCCTTTGGATGACACAGAGGGCACTGTAACATTTTCCCACAGGGTAGGAAATAAAAGAAGTTTCACACACAAGGAGACGAACCACCCGAGGTGTAAGTGGCCTTTTTTTCGCCCTGCTGAGCTGTGACTGGACCTCCTGTAACTGGAAAGTCGGAGAAAGACTGTGTGTCAGGACTTGTTCTTGTATCCGTGACACATTCTCAAGGAATCCAAATGGGAAGGTCTTAAAATATGTGTCCATCCTTGCAGGGGCTGGATATCCTAGACCGAAGTTCCGAACTGATCCATTCTGGGGAGCTGACCAAAATCACCAAGCATGGCAAGAGCCAGCAGCGGACGTTCTTCCTGTTTGACCACCAGCTGGTGTCCTGCAAGAAGGACCTGCTGCGCAGGGATGTGCTCTACTACAGAGGCCGCACGGACATGGATGAGGTGCAGCTCGTGGACCTGGAGGACGGACGGGACAAGGACTGGAACCTCAACGTGAAGAACGCTTTCAAGCTTGTCAGCAAAACCACTGACGAAGTTCATCTGTTTTGTGCCAAAAAGCAAGAGGACAAGGCGCGGTGGCTGCAGGCCTGCGGGGATGAGAGGCGGCGCGTGCAGGAGGACCGCGAGATGGGTGAGCAGTGCCTCCGCCTTCCGGCCTCAGGCGCTGGCCCCAGAGGCCAGCCCCCTCCCAGAGTGAAACGGCCCCCCCCCCGCCACCCCGGCAAAAAGAAGCAGGATCCGCAAATCCCGAATACAGTTGACCCTTGGACAACGTGGGGGTTGGGGCGCCCCCCCACATGGTCAGAAATCCAAATGTAACTCTGGACTTCCCCAGAACTTCACTCTCCTAGCCCACTGCTGACCGGAAGCCTTACCGATAACACAGTCCATTAACACACATCTGTGTTATATGCATTATATGCTCTATTCTTACAATAAAGTCAGCTAGGGGAAAATGTTAAGAAAATCATAAGGAAAGGAAATGCATTTACAGCACTGCCCTGTATTTATCAAGAGAACCCCACGTATAAGTGGACCCACGCCGTCCAACCCCATGTTGCTCAAGGGTCAGCTGTGCTTCTAAGCCTGCTGCGGGACGGGCATGGCAGCTCGAGCTCCTCCGGGCGGCGTTCGGTCGGCGTCTGTCGTTGGTGCTCGCGCTGCCCCACAGCACCCGTTAACGTGTCCTGCTTGGCAGGATGTCGTCCTAGTGTCCATCCTGGTGACAGTCCTTGCTCCTTCTCCATTTGTAATCTTTTCAACCTCTAACAGTTCCTCGAGGAGTAAGGTTCTTTGCTGTGGGGTATGTTGAACACCTCAGGGTTAGTATGGGTTCTGGTTCTGGTTTTACTCTGTAATGGCATCACTTGTTTGTTTGGGGTTTGTTTTTGTTTTTTTTTCATTTTATTTAAATTCAATTAATTAACATAGAGTGTATTATTAGTTTTAGAGGTAGAGTTCAGTGATTCACCCATTGCATAGAACACCCAGTGCTCATTACATCACATGCCCTCCTTAATGCCCATCACCCTGTTACCCAGCCCCCGCCCCCTCCCCTCCAGCAGCCCTCAGTTTGCTTCCTATGGTTAAGAGTCTCATATAGTTTATCTCCCTCTCTGATTTCATCTTATTTTATTTTTCCCTCCCTTCCCCTATGATCCTCTGTTTTGTTTCTTAAATTCCACATATGAGTGAAATCATATGATAACTGTCTTTCTCTGATTGACTTATTTCACCTGTTTTGAATGTTTCTCATGTCTGTTCCTAAATCCAGGAATGGAAATTTCAGAAAATCAAAAGAAACTCGCCATGTTAAATGCTCAAAAGGCAGGACACGGAAAGTCAAAAGGTAAGTTTTGAAGAAGGCTTCATCTCCTTAGCTCCTTCATGTATATCAGTATGGGAATTAAAATCGCGAATGTCTGAGGTCGTCAGCGCACTGAGGACCAGCTCTCAACAACAGAGAGACGTACAGGTGAAACTCAAAATGATAGACACCCCCCCTCCCCCCGCAAATGGGTGGTTTAGAATAATCTGCATTTGGTTTTGAGTGTGAGTATGCTTCAGTATTTGCTGACATTTGAACATGAGCCTGTAAGATGTGTTTTGAATTGGCACCGAAGAGCTTCGGCACCTCCCCATCCTGAGGTTGTGCTGGCGTTCTGCCTCCGGCCAACCAGTTCAGCGGTCTGAGGCAAACCAGCAGCTCCTGCGTGTCTTGGGCACACGTGGAGGAAATCCCCAGCCCCAAACTCCTTATCAGTGCAGGCTGTGTTCTAGTGTAGGTAAGAAAAAAGGTCTAAAAATCCAGTACATCGAGAAATGAGCTGAAAAGAAGACCCAGTGCTCATTACATCACATGCCCTCCTTAATGCCCATCACCCTGGGCATAGCTTATTTAGAGCAAGGACTCCCTACCCTCCGTGCACATTAGAATTGCCTGAGCAGCTACTGAAGATGACCAATACTCAGGTCATGCCCCATCGTCCTGATGTGCAAAGATTTTTTTACAGTGCCGATAATACACATGATGTCACCCAACAGGAATAAAATAATAAGGATTTTTATTCCAAAAATATTTGTTATATTCTTAGAACCTTTTTTTCAGATTGACTTCCTGCTCTTAAGAACAATTTATCCTCTGAAATATGTCCCATTCAGGATTTTCGTAACTGAAAGTGCAAAAGGAAGACGCAATTAAGCCCAGGATGGTGATGTGCCATCAGCTGAGGGCCAAGAAGAATTCATTACCAAAACAACCCTTAGCATTCCCATTTCCCTGTTCGCTCCGCTCAAAGGCAGAATTCCGCCCACCCCCCCACCACAAAGTGATAAATACCTTTGAAGAGAAAAAAACCCTGTCTTGTTCTTTTTTTGAATCTCCACTTCAATGGCAGGTGACCAGTAAATATCCATTTGTTAGACTGTAGTAGTTGGTGTCCGCATTTTCCAGGAGTCACTGGCTCAGCAACTAGGCACCGAAATGGAAAGAACGTGGGTGGTGGTGGGTGGTCCCCTGCCAGGCACCTCTCACCGAGGAAGGCCGGGAGAGCCTTGTGGCAGATCAGGGCCAGGATGCCTTCTGAACTGAGTCCTGGCTCCTTCTAAGAGCACGCTCCTTCCTCCTGTCACTCTGACTTTGACGGTTAGTTTGTGATCCTGGAGCTCATTGTGCTAGGCCTTTCTCATTACCTCTGCGCAGATTTAAAATGCCTATTCCAATGAAACCGTTTCGATTAAGCATTCTCAGCGCGTTCCTAGCTCCCTTCATTCTCACAGCAACTGGTAGGTGCTGTTATGATGGCTTCTAGATATACTTTGCGTTCATATGAATTAAAGATCAAGTTAAGAATCAAGTCTTCCTTTTCGGCTAACGAGTGACGCTGGGTCCATGTTCCACCCTTCTCCCCTCTCGAGTTAGGCTACAGCGGATGCCCCGTGGCCCCGCCGCACCAGAGCCTGCACCCCCTTCACCAGCGCCACGTCACCGTGCCCACCAGCGTCCCCCAGCAGCAGGTGTTTGCCCTGGCCGAGCCCAAGAGGAAGCCGTCGCTCTTCTGGCACACGTTCAACAAACTCACCCCTTTCAAGAAATGAAAACGGGAGGCCATGCGTTGGCTGAGGTGTCTGTAAAGAGGAGAACCATTTCTGTGTGTTCAACCCAGTGCTGAAAACTTCCTTTGGGGATGGGTGAAGAATAGAAGGTCTTGGACGTGACCGAGGTGCCTCTGAAGACCCAGCTCCTTGGAAGGGAGATGGAGGTCATGACGCATGGCCCTGACGTCCACGAGACCCCTCTGGGACCTGTGCCAAGGTGGCTGGGCCGCGGGAGCCCGTGACCTGCTCTGCAGTGAAGCTGAGCTGTGACCCCAGTGGGCATCGCTGATGATGGGCGCGCTCCCTGCTGCTGTTCCTGAGGAGGGCCTCGATTACAGTGCCACTTTGGCATGTGGATTCCCAGGGGACAGTCGTGATGGGGTTGGTACAGTAGCGTCTCGCCAGCACGGGCAAGCTGTAGCTGTCTTCCACAGTATTAGGCAACGTAGCGCTGCAGAGCAGATGGCCGTGGCGTCCCCTGGTGTCCCCTGAATTGTTACCAAGTGGTAGTGCCAGCTTCCTCTGGCGAGGTGCGTCCCCGACAGGCTAGAGGGAGAGGCGCAATGAATCCCTCCCGTGGAACACGGGCCGGGCGCCTTCAGCATCCTGAGGAGGCAGCTGCTTTCCAGGGAGAAAGTGCAAAACCCTACCATGGGGTGGACTGTCCTTCTCGAGTCAGGTCCCCTGCCGCGGTGTGTGTGCAGCATGTGACTCTCCAGACAGAAATCACACCTGCTTACACGTCATGACCTAAGGAACTAATCAGACCTATCCGTTTGCAATATAAAAACCCATTTACTTAATTTTCTGGTAAGCGAGATATGCACACGCGCCTGTGGAAAGGCATGTTCAGAGCGTCAGTGCGTTCTCCCCACCTGTTGTTTCTGGCGTCCCCACCAGTTAAGTTACAGTGACTTGAACATTCCACCCAGAAAACATGCGGTTCCCAGTAGCCCACCTTCCTCAGGATTCGAAGCCGACTTTGTTGCATAAACCCCAAATGGTAGTGCTAACCCAGCCCTTATTAACCTGTCAGGAGGGTTCTGAAGGTTCTTTCTCTATTAAGAGACCTTAACAACAGTACATCTAGACTCAGACATGGCTGTCTTTTTAATGAAGGCCACGTGGGCTGATACGTGATGACAGTAATCTCCTTCTCTTTGTCTATATTGTAAATGTTGATGAAAATAACTTTTAAATATGTCTGGAGAAGACAGGTTCTGCAAGGGAAGGGCCATTTAAATGTACTTAGTGCACTGGATGGGGGTATCGTAGTCCACACTTTGGTTTTCTATGTGAGAATCCCCTTCTCATACACTACTCTCAGAAAGTCCCATTTTCCAGTAGGCCTGTGCTGGAGCGTAAACAAACCCGTAACATCCTAGACAAAGGTAGAACATGTGCCTCCAAACGTCTGGTCCCTCCTTCCCTCCCCACCTTCCTCCCTGCCCAGGACCGGTCCCGAAGGAGGTGACATCACGCATCAAGAAGACCTAATCCTGGACGTCGGAGTGGGCCTTAGAGCACTAACTGGAAATGTTTTCTGGTCAGCCTCAGTGATTGCTCCCTTGTACGTAGGATGGCTGCAAGGTTGTGCTGCCCTGGGGTCACTGACCCCGGGGCGGCTTCTCTGGACCGTGATACCCAGTGTCCCAGGATAGAGGTTGCTTCTGTGAGGAAGCTTCCCAGGAGGTACTGTGGCTCCGAGCGTATGAGCGCGCACACGTGTGTGTGTGTGTGTGCACGCACGTGTTGTTTCTTTTTGGCTAGACCTCTCGATTTTAGTTGCATTTATATAACTGACCTTTTATTAAGAAGATGTAATGATCTATTTTGAAAACTACACTTAAAATGCTTTTTGTGGACCCCTCAGCAATAATAACTCTAGGAGTCTCTGTGCTGAACAGAGTTGTTTGTATATACAACAATTTTGAATAGTTTTTATTTTTTTTAATAGTAAGAAAATTAGGGAAGAAAAGAGAACCATTTGCTTATGTTACATTTTCAGTGAGGGTTCAATTCAAGTAAAGAACTTAATGGGCTCCCATTTACTAATGTTTCCTAATGCGCAGTGAAGTGCTTTCAGTTCTGTGACAAGTCCCGCTGTATTTCCCACCTGAGCCCAAACTTCCGGTTGCCCCCTGTCCCTCCGGGGACTCTCCAGCAGAAGCAGAAAGCTGGGGCCCGGCGCCGCCCCCGTGAGCTTGGTGCGGTGTGAAGAGTCAGTTGATACAGTACCCACCCTGAATGGGTCCTGCTTGGCCTTTACTGGTGATTTTGAAAAATGAGAAATTGTTTAAAATCTATGTAGCTTGAGTTTATTACCAAATGCATGAGTTCAGTAAAGAATAGTGGCTCAAGTATTCGAATTTTAGGTTTGCCCCACTTTCCTTCTTGATGTAAGTCCTGTGTTCCACTTGGTAAGAAGACGAGAGAAACCAAGAGCTCCCAAATGGATTTTGTATGGATTTCATTGGGAATCTTGCTTTCTCCCTTCTTTTTCCTCACTCTAACCCCATATTGCATAATATGGATGTCCCCACAACACACACACACACACACACACTCTCTCTCTCTCTCTCTCTGTCTCACAAAGATAGCAAAACACTTTGACAAATCTCACCTAATTTATTATTTATGTTTCAGAATCTGTTGGAAGACAGTTGAAATGGCCTTGGGTCAAAAGCAACCTTCTTGATTTTCATCATACCTAAAATGCACAACCACCTTGCAGTAAATCGTAAACAGTCATAAAATGGAATTTTTGTAAAATCTTAGAGAAATAGCATTCTTCGTCTTTGGCCTACAAGTAAGCAAAAGACTAGCAGCAATGTGCCAGAGCTTTCCTGGGGTCCCTTCTTCCTAGTTTTATTTTCAGTAGATCTCCTCTTTTCCCTGGTAGATCTGATTTTGTCGTTGAAAACAATTCACCCCCATCTCCATGCTATTTCTGAATATTGTTGTGCCTTTTTATACCTAATCCAGATGAAGACCAACTCCATGCCTGTTCAGAAAATCCCCTCAATCCTACACCTCTATTGTCTAGACACAAAGCAGAAGTGCATTTAATTCGAACTTTGTTTCACAATAGAAATCTTTTCTAAAATCCATGGTCCAGCATTTATCTGCTGGAAAACTCTCCATGCCCAAATGGCTGATATTTCTCAGTACACATCAACTTAGTTATGTAGCCAGAATAGAACAGCCTGATCTACTTGGAGTTAAGGAGAAAATTGATGTCTTGTTATTTTATGGAAGAGGGGAGATATAGATGTGTCCCTCACAGGACAGCACTAACAAGTATGGATACATGTCCTTCTGATGGCTGACAGGCCAGGGACTCTGGGCACAAATCAGCTGGGTCAAACTGCTCAAAAACATTGGTCCCTATAAGCTTAACGTACACATGTTCTCATTAAAATTCCACTTGGCTAATGCTGTTATTCTCAGGATGCATGCAGTGAAAGTAGAGATCAAACAGTTTTGAGAAGAAGAAGTAGCAACTATCTGATCTTAAAAGGAAAAACCCAGAAACTTACATATTTGATGCAAATGTTTTTAGTTACAACACACTTGACGTTACTGTCCTTAGTTATCTCCTAGGCATCGACATTTGTATTTAGAAAATACTTTAACAGATTCTGTAATTTAGTAATTGGTCTTTTTTGTAAATATTAGCATCGGTTGTGTTTGACTTACCTCTTTTGCAGGCTTTTAGTAACCTTTTCCTTGAATTTAACACAACATCAAGACAATGTTAAGTCACGTGACAGCTTCCAAACTGATGAATTCGCTGTTGACAGCTGAAGTATGTTGTACAAGACTGCTATAACTTGACCTGTATTTCTGTTGAATGAAGTTTTTGTAAAAAAAAAAAATATATTATTTACAATGTTATTTGAATGATTTCTTGTAAATGTTGTGAATCTATATTTGTTGTTTTGTATCTGTATATTAAAGTTAATTTGCCAAACTGGTTCCAGTAATGCATCTGAGTAGTAAAATAAGACATATATATGCATATATTTTAAGTAGAGAGCAAGTGTTAGGTGGGTTTCTGGCATTTAGAGCTCATTTCCTGTCTGGACATCAATAGACTTCTTTTTTTTTTTTTTAAAGATTTTATTTATTTATTTGAGACAGAGAGAATGAGAGAGAGAGAGCACATGAGAGGGGGGAGGGTTGGGAGGGTCAGAGGGAGAAGCAGACTCCCCGCCGAGCAGGGAGCCCGATGCGGGACTCGATCCAGGGACTCCGGGATCATGACCTGAGCCGAAGGCAGTCGCTTAACCAACTGAGCCACCCAGGCGCCCCATCAATAGACTTCTTTTCAGTAAAAATTCATCCATTGGTGAGCAGGCTAAGCCACTAGATAGGTATGGGAGAAAGGGCTCCCAGGGGAACAGGGAGGAGCCACTTGCCTGAAAAAGTCACCACAGGTTGGATAAAGCCAAACCCAGAGTGCTACGGCCTGCTTGCTCTCCTGCTCCTGATGATGGACCAAAGATGAACCGCGTGTGCCTTTATATACACTTTGCATTTCAGAGCTGCTACCCAGTGGGGATGAGGCCACTTCACCAGGACGGCTGCTGCTTACCCTTTGGGGGCAGGGAACGTTCGAATTTCCTCTCTAATTAACAGCTAGAGAAGTTAAGTAAATAGCCCATTGTTTGCTGTGACTGTAATCAGAAAAGTATTCCCATGAAAGTTGCCAAGCCAGGAGCCCCTAGTCCCCACTGCTTGTTTGTTTACTCTCAACATCCACCTACTGAAACCGATCTGCTCCCCCTCCTTGGGCTGCACTGGGAGAGAGGGTTGGCTTAGGCGTGGGGAAGGGGAGCACTGGGAACCTGAAAGCCTGCCTCTCCAGGGTGGCTTCCAGGGACCAAGCTGGTGCCCTGTGGAGGAAGGGGTGAAAAGAGGGTAGTGAAACTTTCTAGAAGAGCTGAGGGGGAGAGGGCCTTGCATGACAGCCACCTGCCCTGTGCATTCAGGAGGCAAGCTGAAATGGGTAATCCTCCAAAGGAGCACGTGGTCAGAGAGGGAGGCAGGCACAGAAAGGTGTGATGAAAATTCAGCGTGGATTATGCAACACTAGGGGTGTGTTCAAGTTATGGCCTATGGCCTTCGAGGAGCTGAGTCCTCTCATCTGGTGTCAGGGCAGGAAGGTGGCCCAGGAGGCATCCTGGAGGGCTAACCCAGCACAGCAGGGCCCCTGCGTGTGTTGCTTGAATCAACATGCCATGAGGTGTATGAGAAGCCACAGTGGTGGAAGCTGGATCCCAAAGGGCCTGCCAACCAGGATGAGGTGCTGGGACTTCATTTTGTAGGCAGAGAATTGAAGGCAAGGAAAGCTGTGCCCAAATTTGCTCTGGAGCTCAGGCCAGTGGCAGAGGAAAGGGTGGCTTTAAAACCAGAGGCAGGAGATGACTTGGGAGACCGTGTCCAGCAAAGAGACAGTGGGAAAGGAGGGGAGGCTAGCTGTGAAGGCTGCCAGCCATGGCCCGTCACACAGGCCGTTGGGAGGAGATGTGGCTCTCAAGTTCTGCCTTGGGGTGACGGCGGGGTTGATGGCTGGGTGCTGACACCATTGATGGATTCAGAAAAGAACAGCTGGGATGGCGGGACCCGTGTGACCGTCTGGTCCCACCCGTGGGTGCAATGCTGTGTGCAGCTCCAGAGAGAGGTGAGCGCGGGAGAGGCAGGTGGAAAGGAAGCAGAGAGCAGACAGCTGAAGGAGGGGATTGACCTCGGAACACCCCCAGAGGGTGACCAGGTAGAGGAAGAAAACAGGGAAGAAGCCTGGAGATGAGGACATGGGGCAGGGCAGGGACAGCAAAAGCAGAAAGGAATTGTCAGCAGGGCAAAGCCTGCTGCTCCCTCCCTCTGAGAAAGGACTGAAGGTGTCTGGGTGCCTTCAGGGATCAAGAGGTGCGCCTGCCATGGGATGGTGGGAGAGAGACCGCCTTGACTCCGGTCACCGAATTAAATCCTGCCACTTCCCTGGGACGTTGGGACTGCTTTGCCTGCGGTCCAGATGAGGACTTTGAGGCATGGTGAGTAGAAAGGGTGTTGCCTCTGTTCAGGGGGACTTGCCCTACACCCTTCATACCCCGTTCTCTGTGTGGCCTCTGCAATCCGACTAGGTTCTCTGAGTTGGTTCTCAACACAGCGTTGAGTACATTTGTTCTCCTGATGCTATTTTTAAGTTTGAGATCCATGTTCATAGACTCTGATCGGGAAAAATTAAAAATGAATGATTATATGGCAAAAAAATCATCGCACCATGCTTCTCTCAATGGCCGATGGTGTGTGTGTGTGTGTGTGTGTGTAGAGACGAGCATGAAATTCTAATGTACACAAGTGTCTAAAATCAAAGGGTCTACACAGAAGTTTGAGAGATCTAGTTAAATGATGTCCATTCCAATGGTCCAGGAATTCAAATAATCTGTTCATCTTCGGTTTTGTCCTGTTGGCCCGTAATTGGCCCAAGGTCAGCAGGGAAGCTGCTGAAGCAAAGGCATAAACATCACTTTCCGGAAAGACACCTGCAGTGTGGATTCCTTCTTCCAGACTACTCGAAAGTGCACCATGCTTTCTCTCCCTTTATTAAAAAGGACGGGGGAAAGGAGCTAAGTTTTCTGAACCGGCACCAGTAGAAGATGCTACCTGACTCAAGCAAGTGTGGCTGCAATTTTTGAAGTTCTTCCAAGACATCTTGTGCCTTACTCTGTTCCCTCCCCTTCCTGCTGTTTTGCAGCTAAACCCACTAGGGAATTGTATGGCAGGAAGGCATGATTTTATTTAGTTAGCCCTTGATTCCTGGTTTGTGCAGCACCTGGGTGCAGCCTGCAGCCCTGGGGGTCAGGTAAGTGCAGTAGGAAACAATTTCTTTAAATTCAGTTTAAGGCATCAGAGTCCAAAGACCGCTCTTCCATTTTTGGTGTGTGATGATCCTGCTTAATTGTTTGCAAAAATAGGCAGATCCTACAGAGTTTTGGGTTCAAAATTCATTCTTGAGGAAGAGAGTGGACAGGAGATAAAAGCAGATTTTGAAAGTCTTCTGCCGGAACATTGCACACTGCCTGGGAGGAGGGAAGGCGCTGTAGAAAACCTTGTCAGAATAGCAGACTTTTCGAGAGAGCTTTCTAGAGAAGCTGGTAGATTATTTGGCACAAATTTCGGTGTGTACGTTTTTATATATTTATGTAAATACTAATTTACAAGGCGTAGCTTAAAAACAAGCCCCTCCACGTATGCTGAAGAAGACATACATGGAGTGTACAATGCGTAGGGCATGTGGTAGAAAATATTTGACAAGGAATCATCTTGTAATGTTTAAATCCTTAAACTGTCGAATGTGGGAGGGACGTTAGGGCTTGTTTCAGCCCTTGGATTCGCTGCACAGACGCGGAGGCTCAGAGGCTGGGACACCCACTACAGATTGCTCAGCCGGCCTCTGGCAGGTCTTTCAGTAAACTAACATTTTATCAAGAAATTCAGGAGTGAGGGAGAAATCTAGGTCCAGCATAGGAGAAACAACCTAGAAATCAGGAACTAAGTAAGGAACTATTGAGGGGGTGGGGGGTCTAACTCCAAAGCCCTTTGCAGTCTGTGTGCCTCTGCCCTGAACCGTGTCAGCAGGTCAGGTTTATGAGATCACAGCAGAATGCCAGGGTCCTTCACCCCATGAACTTGACGTTCAACAGAAGGATTGCCTCTATTCTCTATGATTTGCAGGCTTATATGGATCTGTCTGAGGCAGTGACTATTTTCAGTTTTTTAATCTGTTGCCTGAAGGGCTGTATATCGAGGGAATGCTCAGCTACTCTGACGATTGGGTGACTGCACATGGCCACAAACCTCCCTCACTTTGGGTGAGTGCTCACACTTTGACAGCAGGAGCCTTGCGCTAGTCAAGACGTGGGCTTAGCATCTGAGACAACAAATGTAACTTTTTATTTTTATAAGTAACATATTAATATAATGCTTACTATAGGCGTTCCTTGTGCAAGCCCTCAGGTCCCTCATCTCAGTTTTCTTACAGAGACAGTGCCATCACTTATTTCACTACTTATTTGGGAGCAAAGCCTATTCAGTTATTCAAAATCATTTGTTGAAGGTTGCCTACGTACTCGGCATGTGAAAGAAGCAAGTACACAAAACTAGAGAAAGAAATTACGGAAGGATGAATGCTTGCTTTTTTTTTTTAAGATTTTATTTATTTATTTGACAGAGAGAGACAACACAAGCAGTGGGGTGGGAAAGGGAGAAGCAGGCTTCCCACTGAGCAAGGAGCCCGATGCGGGGCTCGATCCCAGGACCCTGGGACCACGACCTGAGCCGAAGGCAGATGCTTAACGACTGAGCCACCCAGGGGCCCCTGAATGCTTGCTTTTATCTTGGTTCTTCTCTAGCTGGAGGACAAAACGGAGTTTATCTTAATTTGACACCTTTATGATCTTGTGATCTTTGTATTATTGGAATAATTGTAACACACGTTTTTTAAAAATGAAAAAGGAACAATTAGACCCCTTAACAGAGGTTGGTCTGGGCCATTTACATTCGACTACTACCAGTCACTTCTGAGTTAAATAGAAGAGGATGGTGTAGATTATTTATGGAATTTGGCTCTAAAAAAACAACTCAATTTCCTGAAATGGCGTAAGTGTGTGACTTCAAAGGGAAACAGCTGTATTTCCTTTTTCAAAATTACTTTATTTGCATCAAAGTGGACCCTGTGATATTTAGAGGCTTCCATAAGATGGCGATATAGTCCTTTGGATGACAAGTCTAGCTGGTTTTAAATATATAGATCTAGAAATATTTTAATAGACACGGCAAAAAAACATTTTTTAGGGCGCCTGGGTGGCTCAGTCGTTAAGCGACTGCCTTCGGCTCAGGTCATGGTCCCAGGGTCCTGGGATTGAGCCCCGCATAGGGCTCCCTGCTCCGCGGGAAGCCTGCTTCTCCCTCTCCCACTCCCCCTGCTTGTGTTCCTGCTCTTGCTGTGTCTCTCTCTGTCAAATAAATAAATAAAATCTTTAAAAAAAAAAAACAACCATTTTTTAAAAAGGAAAAACTCCCATAACCCCACAATTCTAAAGCAACTATGTTCACTTGGCTATACGTGCTTCTAGTTTTTGTCACTACTAACACATAATTACATAGGTATCCTCATCATGTGCATGGCATTTTTTAAAAAAAATTTTTATTGTTATGTTAATCACTATACATTACATCGTTAGTTTTTGATGTAGTGTTCCATGATTCATTGTTTGCGTGTAACACCCAGTACTCCATGCAGAATGTGCCCTCTTTAATACCCATCACCAGGCTAACCCATCCTCCCACCCCCCTCCCCTCTAGAACCCTCAGTTTGTTTTACAAAGTCCATCGTCTCTCATGGTTCATTTCCCCCTCCGATATCCCCCCCTTTATTCTTCCCCTCCTGTTATCTTCTTTTTTTTTTTCCTTAACATATATTGCATTATTTGTTTCAGAGGTACAGATCTGTGATTCAAGAGTCTTGCACAATTCACAGTGCTCACCATAGCACATACCCTCCCCAGTGTCTATCACCCAGCCACCCATCCTTCCCACCCCACCCCCCACTCCAGCAACCCTCAGTTTTCTGAGATTAAGAATTCCTCATATCAGTGAGGTCATACGATACCTGTCTTTCTCTGATTGACTTATTTCGCTCAGCATAACACCCTCCAGTTCCATCCACATCGTTGCAAATGGCAAGATCTCATTCCTTTTGATGGCTGCATAATATTCCATTATATATATATATATATATATATATATATATATACCACATCTTCTTTATCCATTCATCTGTCGATGGACACCTTGGCTCTTTCCACAGTTCGGCTATTGTGGACATTGCTGCTATAAACATCGGGGTGCATGTACCCCTTCAGATCCCTACATTTGTATCTTTGGGTAAATACCCAGTACTGCAATGGCTGGATCCTATGGTAGCTCTATTTTCAACTTTTTGAGGAACCTCCATACTGTTTTCCAGAGTGGTTGCACCAGCTTGCATTCCCACCAACAGTGTAGGAGGGTTCCCCTTTCTCCGCATCCCCGCCAACATCTGTCATTTCCTGACTTGTTAATTTTAGCCATTCTGACTGGTGTGAGGTGGTATCTCATTGAGGTTTTGATTTGAATTTCCCTGATGCCGAGCGATGTTGAGCACTTTTTCATGGGTCTTTTGGCCATTTGGATGTCTTCTTTGGAAAAATGTCTGTTCATGTCTTCTGCCCATTTCTTGATTGGATCATTTGTTCTTTGGGTGTTGAGTTTAAGAAGTTCTTTATAGATTTTGGATACTAAGATTTTGGATACTAGCCCTTTATCTGATATGTCATTTGCAAGTATCTTCTCCCATTCTGTCGGTTGTCTTTTGGTTTTGTTGACTGTTTCTTTTGCTGTGCAGAAGCTTTTTATCTTGATGAGATCCCAATAGTTCATTTTTGCCCTTGTTTCCCTTGCCTTTGGTGATGTTTCTAGGAAGCAGTTGCTGTAGCCGAGGTCGAAGAGGTTGCTGCCTGTGTTCTCCTTTAGAATGTTGATGGACTCCTGTCTCAAATTTAGGTCTTTCAACCATTTAGAGTCTGTTTTTGTGTGTGGTGTAAGGAAATGGTCCAGTTTCATTCTTCTGCATGAAGAAGAAGCCTCTTCTGTGGCTGTCCAATTTTCCCAACACCATTTGTTGAAGAGACTGTCTTTTTTCCATTGGACATTCTTTCCTGCTTTGTCAAAGATGAGTTGACCATACAGTTGAGGGTCCATTTCTGGGCTCTCTGTTCTGTTCCATTGATCTATGTGCCTGTTTTTGTGCCAGTACCATACTGTCTTGATGATGACAGCTTTGTAATAGAGCTGGAAGTCCGGAATTATGATGCCACCAGCTTTGCTTTTCTTTTTCAACATTCCTCTGGCTATTCGGGGTCTTTTCTGGTTCCACACAAGTTTTAGGATTATTTGTTCCATTTCTCTGAAAAAAGTGGATGGTATTTTGATGGGGATTGCATTGAATGTGTAGATTTCTCTAGGTAGCACTGACATCCTCACAATATTTGTTCTTCCAATCCATGAGCATGGAACATTTTTCCATTTCTTTGTGTCTTCCTCAATGTCTTTCATGAGTATTTTATAGTTTTCTGAGTACAGATTCTTTGCCTCTTTGGTTAGATTTATTCCTAGGTATCTTATGGTTTTGGGTGCAGTTGTAAATGGGATCGACTCCTTAATTTCTCTTTCTTCTGTCTTGTTGTTGGTGTATAGGAATGCCACTGATTTCTGTGCATTGGTTTTATATCCTGCCAGTTGACTGAATTCCTCTATGAGTTCTAGCAGTTTTGGGGGGGAGTCTTTTGGGTTTTCCACATAAAGTATCATATCATCTGCAAAGAGTGAGAGTTTGACTTCTTCTTTGCCGATTTGGATGCCTTTGATTTCTTTTTGTTGTCTGATTGCTGAGGCTAGGACTTCTAATACTATGTTGAATAGCAGTGGTGATAGTGGGCATCCCTGCTGTGTTCCTGACCTTAGGGGGAAAGCTCTCAGTTTTTCCCCATTGAGAATGATATTCACTGTAGGTTTTTCATAGACAGCTTTTACGATATTGAGGTCTGTACCCTCTATCCCTATACTCTGAAGAGTTTTGATCATGAAAGGATGCTGTACTTTGTCAAATGCTTTTTCTGCATCTATTGAGAGGATGATATGATTCTTGTTCTTTCTTTTGTTAATGTATTGTATCACGTTGATTGATTTGCGGATGTTGAACCAACCTTGCAGCCCAGGGATAAATCCCACTTGGTCATGGTGAATAATCCTTTTAATGTACTGTGGATCCTATTGGCTAGTATTTTGGTGAGAATTTTTGCATCCATATTCATCAAGGATATGGTCTGTAATTCTCCTTTTTGATGGGGTCTTTCTCTGGTTTGGGGATCAAGGTAATGGTGGCCTCATAAAACGAGTTTGGAAGTTTTCCTTCCATTTCTATTTTTTGGAACAGTTTCAGAAGAATGGGTATTAATTCTTCTTTAAATGTTTGGTAGAATTCCCCTGGGAAGCCATCTGGCCCTGGGTTCTTGTTTGTTGGGATATTTTTGATGACTGCTTCAATTTCCTTAGTGGTTATAAGTCTATTCAGGTTTTCTATTTCTTCCTGGTTCAGTTTTGGTAGTTGATACATCTCTAGGAATGTATCCATCTCTTCCAGGTTATCTAATTTGCTGGCATAGAGTTGCTCATAACATGTTCTTATAATTGTTTGTATTTCTTTGGTGTTGGTTGTGATCTCTCCTCTTTCATTCATGATTTTGTTGATTTGGGTCATTTCTCTTTTCTTTTTGATAAGTCTGGCCAGGGGTTTATCAATCTTGTTAATTCTTTCAAAGAACCAGCTCCTAGTTTCGTTGATCTGTTCTACTGTTCTTTTGGTTTCTATTTCATTGATTTCTGCTCTGATCTTTATTATTTCTCTTCTCCTGCTGGGTTTACGCTTTATTTGCTGTTTTTTTCTCTAGCTCCTTTAGGTGTAGGGTTAGGTTGTGTACTTGAGACCTTTCTTGTTTCTTGAGAAAGGCTTGTATTGCTATATATTTTCCTCTTAGGACTGCCTTTGCTGCATCCCAAAGATTTTGAACAGTTGTGTTTTCATTTTCATTGGTTTCCATGAATTTTTTTTAATTCTTCTTTAATTTCCTGGTTGACCCATTCATTCTTTAGTAGGATGCTCTTTAGCCTCCATGTATTTGAGTTCTTTCCAACTTTTCTCTTGTGATTGAGTTCTAGTTTCAAAGCATTGTGGTCTGAAAATAGGCAGGGAATGATCCCAATCTTTTGGTACCGGTTGAGACCTGATTGGTGACCTAGGATGTGATCTATTCTGGAGAATGTTCCATGGGCACTAGAGAAGAATGTGTATTCTGTTGCTTTGGGATGGAATGTTCTGAATATGTCTGTGAAGTCCATTTGGTCCAGTGTGTCATTTAAAGTCTTTATTTCCTTGTTGATCTTTTGCTTAGATGATCTGTCCATTTCAGTGAGGGGGGTGTTAAAGTCCCCCACTATTATGGTATTGTTGTCAATGTGTTTCTTTGCTTTTGTTATTATTGCCTTATATAATTGGCCGCTCCCATGTTAGGGGCATAGATATTTACAATTGTTAGATCTTCTTGTTAGAACCTTTAAGTAGGATATAGTGTCCTTCCTCATCTCTTATTATAGTCTTTGGCTTAAAATCTAATTTGTCTGATATAAGGAATGCCACCCCAGCTTTCTTTTGATGTCCATTAGCATAGTAAATGGTTTTCCACCCCCTCACTTTCAATCTGGGGATGTCTTTGGGTCTAAAATGAGTCTCTTGCAGACAGCATATCGATGGGTCTTGTTTTTTAATCCAATCTGATAGCCTGTGTCTGGGGCATTTAGCCCATTTACATTCAGGGTAACTACTGAAAAATAGGAATTTAGTGCCATTGTATTGCCTGTAAGGTGACTGTTACTGTATATTGCTGTTTTCCTTTCTGGTCTATGTTGTTTTTAGGGTCTCTCTTTGCTTAGAGGACCCCTTTCAATATTTCTTGTAGGGCTGGTTTCGTGTTTGCAAATTCCCTTAATTTTTGTTTGTCCTGGAAGATTTTATCTCTCCTTCTATTTTCAATGACAGCCTAGCTGGATATCATATTCTTGGCTGCATATTTTTCTCGTTTAGTGCTCTGGATATATCATGCCAGTCTTTTCTGGCCTGCCAGGTCTCTGTGGATAGATCTGCATTTTTTTTTTTTAAAGATTTTATTTATTTGTCAGAGAGAGAGCACAAGCAGGGGAGAAGCAGGCTCTTCACTAAGCAAGGAGTCTGATGCAGGACTGGATCCCAGGATTCTGGGATCATGACCTGAGCTGAAGGCAGACGCTTAACCAACTGAGTCACCCAGGCATCCCGTACATGCATTTTAGTCTACTTTTTGAAAATTCAACACAACGTAGATCTTTTACATATTTCTACATGAACTACATAATTATTACAGTGGTTACATGATATTCTACTTATGAACCACTTACTGTTACGCGTTATGTGGTACGCCCTTTTTCACTATTACAAATAATGCTGTGGTTAATATCGTTAGCACACAGATTTTGGATTATTAAGAAGAATTTTCGGGATGAGATCACTGGGTTTAAGATGTCTTTTCTCTTTAGCTTTCTGAAGTCCTGGGCAGATGTCCGTTGCCTTCAGCACTGTATGAGAGTCTGAGTTCTGACCTGTTGCACTAGCCTCGTGTTATTATTTTTCTATGTCCTAAGATACCTGCTACCACACATTCATTTCATTTGACACATATTTATTTAACACACGGTTCCAGGCTTAATACTGAGAACTGGAATACAATAAGAAGGAAAACACAGTCAGATGGAGAGCCAGATTTTTAGCCCTACAATGACATGAACAGATGCAACCCCATACTATGGTGTCATGAAAGAGAGGGATGCCATGCCCCTCCCTGGGGAGATTTGATGTCGTCGGGAGGGTCCCTGAATCCTGTGTGCACACTAGCCTAGGGTCTTGCCTGAGTATTCCCTTTGTCTAGAACACTTGGTCTAATTAGCTGCTCTGCTCCTTCAGATCTCACTGCAAACTTCACCACGCAGCACTGCCTTCGTTCCTGACGGGGTTGGAAAGCAAATCAGGAACTTGGGAGAGGACGTGCAAGTGTGCTTCACAAACGGGGTGCCCTGCGGTGCATGTGTGCGTGCCCTTCGCAGCAGTCTCCCAGAGAAACAAAAGCTTAACTCAAAGAACACATCTGATCATAGTAGGACTGCTTGGAACATTTATACTTTTTCATTCCATTTTTTTTTTTATTGTGGTAAAACAGACGTGACATAAAATTTACCACTTTAGCCATTTTTAAGTGTCCACTTCAGTGGCATTAAGGATGTTCACATTGTTCAACTGTCCCCACCATCCACTTCCAGAACTTTTTCATCTTCCCAAACTGAAACCGTCCCCTTTGAACATGAGCTCCCAGTCCCCCTCCCCTGGATGCTGCCTCTACCATTCTACTTTCTGTTTCTGTGAATGTGACCACTCTGGGGGCCTCATACGAGTGGAATCATACCATACTGGTCCTATTGTGTCTGGCTGATTTCACTTAGCATAAAGTCCTTAAGTTCATCCCTGGTGTAGGATGTGTCAGAATTTCCTTCCTTTTTAAGGCTGAGTAATAGTCCACTGTGTATATCACGTTCTGTACAACCAGTCATGTGTCCGTGGACACATGGGTTGTTTGCAACTTCGGGCTACTGTGAATAAGGCTGCTATGAACACGGGTGTACAAGTAGCTGCCAGAGCTTGCTTTCCTAGTGAAAACGTGCTTTATGCACATTGTGATCAAATTTGGTTTTTACAGCAGTCCTGGGAGACAGGTATTAATCTCTTCTCTGGCTCTGAAAAGTGGTTTACCCAAAGTAGAGTGATAAATGGAAGTATCTGACCTGGAACTTGGCTTTCTCCTCGACCACTCACCATTAAAAGCAGTCCCGGTCACATGTGTTCCTTCCAAGAACAATGGCCTTCTGCTTCTTCTTCCTTTTTTTTTTTTTTAAGATTTTATTTATTAGAGAGCACAAATGGGGGAGAGGCAGAGGGAGAAGCAGGCTTCCCGCTGAGCAGGGAGCCCGATGCGGGGCTCAATCCCAAGACTCCAGGACCGTGACCCAAGCTGAAGGCCGACGCTTAACCAACTGAGCCACCCAGGTGTCCCTGAACAATGGCTCTCTGATTGCAAGCAGCTTGTCTGCTACCAGGTCCTGCCCTTATCTGCCCTGACCATTCTGTCCAAGGCTGACTCAGGCTGGGTCCAGGTCCCACAGCAAGGAAGAGAGGGTGTGTCTGTGGCCCCAGCAACAAAGGCTTCTCCTTTTGGTCTGTGTTTCCCTCTTGCAGTTCAGCTCCGTCATCTGAACCATGAGGATCTGGTTGCTCCTGCTTGTCACTGGAATCTGCACGGGAAATGTGAACTCACAGGACACGTGCAGGCAAGGGCACCCTGGCATCCCTGGGAATCCTGGTCACAATGGTTTGCCTGGGAGAGATGGACGAGATGGCGCAAAGGGCGACAAGGGCGAGGCAGGTACTCAGCACCGGGCGGCCTTCAGCTGCCCTTGTGTTTACCCCTCTGTTCCTCTGAGATCATTCATTCATTCATCACGAGTGTAGCCATCACCTGCCCGCTCCCCCCTCCTTCATTCGTGCAGCCCTTGCCCAGAAAGCAGTGGCCGAGATCCTGCTCCAGGTCAGATTCTGGGCGACAGTGCAGGAGCAGACCAACAGGGCCCCCCTCCACGGACGTCCTCATCTAGAGGGGACAACTGTTAGCCATCACCTCTGATACTGCAGGCCGTCTTCAGGAGTATATGATGTTATAGATGTTTCTGCCTCAGATGGCAGGGATGGTGGGTCTTTGGCACACGGGGCCTATAGAGAAATCTGACTGCTAAATATTTAGCAGAGAGCACCCGGCTGCAGTGCAGGGAAGAGTTAATGCCTTGTCACGCAGTGAGGCAGGTGACATGGAGTGACAGAGAAAACAAAAGTAGACGGTAACTGAAGCCACACAGCGGTACTCAGGTGTGTATGCCCTGTGTTGGGGCCTGCCCCAGGGTTTGGGAATTTGGGGACAGGATCCAGCCTCTAGGAAGGAGATTTGCAAAAGCCAGGATATGTGAGTGGTTTCCATAACACGAACTGATAGGCTTGGTTCTTGAATGGGGTTCTTGAGCCTGGGTCCACCATAGGGTCACATACCTGAGACATACGCAGACTGATCTATCTCAGTGCAGAGAGAAAACATCAAAACTACTACTGACATTTTATTTATTTATTTTTAAAGATTTATTTACTTAGAGAAAATGAGTCAGTGGGGGAGGGGCAGAAGGAGAGAGAGAGAGAGAATCTCAAGCAGACTCCCTGCTGAGCACAGAGCCCAACATGGGGCTCAATCCCAGGACCCTGAGATCATGACCTGAGCCAAAATCAAGAGTCGGACACTTAACCAACTGAGGTACCCAGGCGCCCCTACTACTGACATTTTAAAAGATAAATTTAGATGAAGAAAAAAATTGAGCTTTAAAAATATTTAATATGTGAATTGGCTTGGGTGGCTTCACTTGGTCCCTTTGCAGATGGACCTGTGTCATTTGAGGCCTGAAATATGTCCTGTGCCCTCACACACTCTGTCCATCAGTGTACTGTGGCATATTGTGGTTACGGCCCAGCCCAAGGGATTTTCAGATTGTCCTATCAAACTATCACAAACAGATGGGTGCCTGAAATACTTCTGCAGAGAAACTGAAGATTGAAGGTTGACTTGATAATGCAAACATTAAAGAATCCCATGAAAATAGGAGAGCTGTCATCTGTCGTCTTAGTGTGAACTCTTCAACTGTACATGAGTAGGAGAAATCAATGATGAACTAATCAGATCTGACAAGAAGTCTGACAAAAACCTAGAAATTTTAGGAGTCTGGACATATGAATTTACATTTATATTCATTAAGATGAACCTCATCCTCACTGTAAACTGTACTGTGAGATGTCAGTTATTAATAGAAGCACCCCCAATTAGACATTTCAGGACTCTTTGTGGAATTTGACCACAAACGACTGTCATTTTTCCTCAGCTATACGTTATAGTATGAAAACTTCACTAAACTTAATAATGAACATTTAGAAGGCTTCTTGATATTTTATAATCGTATCAGAAGATTAGACATTCCTCTGGCTATATTAACAGTGGTTGAAATAATACACAGAAAGCAACTTCAAGATGGACTAAAATTAGTGCTTTGCCAGCAAATGCTGTTGGCATATGGATTTTTAAAAAGTCTTTGTTAATCTGGAGAAATGAGTATTAGAACAAATTACTTATGGGAAGTCCGCTGTACAGATGAAAGAAAGTCTAGGTGTTTCTAGGTGTTTCCCTGTTTGTGGCATTTGGTGATCCAAGGGATTTGTTCGTTGGGCTGGATGAAGGAGACGGTCACCAACCATCTCTCCAACCATTGCCCTGCAAATCTACTCTGGGGATCTCCAAGGGGTAACATCTCCAGGGAGTCCACGCCACTTTTTGGCATTGGACCAGTCTTATTTCTGGGTAGTAAAAAGCCCAGTCCAAGTTGATGGCAAAACCTCAATGTCAATGAAATCCATTCTTTTAGCCTCCTACTGGGACCACAGTGTGCATGTATGTGTGGATGTGGGTGCACACGTGTGTGCATATGTGTGTGTACATGCACAGGATACAACTCTGACTTCATGACTCCTTCATCTTTTGCTTCCACTCTCCTTCCTTACAGCAAGAACTGCCTTTGATTCTAGAGATGTTAACTTATAACATGGGAAGTTGGAGCTCAGGGTTGCCTGCTCTGAGTTCAAAACTGATGTGTGGTAGGCAAAACCTCACTCGCCTGATGTTCCCAATGGCGTCTGCCATGGCAACTTGATCAGTGACATTTACTACCACTCTAAAGTGCTGGATCCTTCCAGAATCCTCCCTTCCATCCCAAATATTGCCACGTAACCATAATCATCTGTGTTTTTATAGGAGGCTAGTGAACCTTCCATTCCACTCTATGCAAGAGTGACAGAAAAGGAGAAGTGAGAAGGCCACCCAGTACCTCCAATGATCAGTCACTACCCGAGTTACCCTCACAAGAGAAAGATGTAATTGTGATCATCTGTGCACATATTCCTTTCCTGTTCTGCCTTCCCAGAGCTGGATGCTTGGGAGGTCCACCCAGTTCATCTCATAATTCACTTCTTATACACAACTCCACACCCCTGGTGCTCACTTACGACTGCCTTCTGTGAGGGGCAGTGTGTGTGTCAGGGCCGGGCACACACCCAGGACTCTCTGGTCTACACCCCCGATTGAGACCAATGTCTAGGAAATGTGGAATTGGAATTTTAACTCTTGTCTGTTTTCTTCTCTTCCACCTAGGAGAACCAGGACATCCTGGTGGTCCAGGGAAGGATGGAATGAATGGACAGAAAGGAGAGCGAGGTCAGAAATTGCGTTCCATTTTACCATGCTCTAATTCTGAGCCACCGATGACTTAATAACCATTTGGTGCTCACCAAGGACAAGTCCTTTGCTAGGCTCTGAGGACGATCTAACAATAGGGCAACATGGCTCTTGCTCTCCAGGAGCTTGTGATTCTTTTTCTGTAAAGGGAAAGACTGTAAGTAATTTCAGCTTCTCAGGCCATGCGGTCTCGGGCACAACTGTCATGAAAAGCAGCCAAGGATGCTACATAAGTAAGCGGGGCTGTGTTCTAGTGAAACTCTATGAAAACTGAAATCTGAATCTTATATAATTTTCATGTATTGTCGAATATTATTTGTGACCATTTAAAAATGCAAACCATTCTTAGCTTGTGGGCCATACAAACAGGTGGGAGGCTGGATTTGGCTCACGGGCCATGGTTTGCTGAAGCCTGGGTTAGTGGATGAAGATTGAGGAGTGACATTAAATTCCGACTCAGGGCTTCTGGCAAGACTGCATGGAGAAGGTGGCACTGGAATTGGGCCCTGAGGGGTAAAGAGGGCTCCGGTAGTTGCGACTGATGGGGAGAGAGAATAGTCACAAGAGCAAACACAAATAATGCTCACTTTGTGCTAGGGTGTTCTAAGTGCTTTTCACGTACTGACTCAATATGACAGGCTATACATGAGGTAGTATCATTATCCCAATTTTACAGACGAGGGAACAGAGGTGTAGGTGGCTCATCAGCTTGCCTAACATCGCATTGTGCCTCCGTAGAGGAGGCAGGATGGAATCCTGGCATTTAACTCCGGACTCTGTGCTCATAACCACTGCTGTCCAGTCGGGGAGGAGTAGACAGGGAAGCACCGAGAACGTGTGCGCAGTGAGGACCAGCGTGAGACAGTCGATAGAGTGGGCAGCAGAGAGCAGTGACTGCCACACTTTAGGAAGACTTTATTCTGTGCTCACTCCCGTGAGCAGCTTTGTAGGGGATGTCACAGAACTGGGGCTGAGTTGTCAGTTAACTGAAAGCAGCCTGAGTTCATCTGCCTTTGGACGGTCTTCCCTCTTCCAAAGATGTGTTCTCAAGGCTTGGCATTGCTTAGTGGTCAAAGACTAGGCTGTGATGGTAAAGAGCTGTAATTTCTAATGTGAACCCCAACACTAACACAGTAGACAGGAGTCAGAAGGTGTTTTGCAGCCACACACGTGTGTGTATGTATGCTGTGCACTCAATTTAGGAGTAAATTAATGTTCAGACCCCGAGCATCTACTGATACTGGGCACTGCTTTATTTCATATGTATGCTCACCAATGGAAAAGCCAAAGTTAGTTTTAGAAGTTGATGTTTCACAAATCATCTTTTCCTTTATTCTCTCTTTTTCCACCTAGGAGCAGATGGAAAAGTTGAAGCCAAAGGCGTCAAAGGTGATCAAGGCTCACAAGGACCCCCAGGGAAACATGGGCCAAAGGGATTTGTTGGTCCCATGGGAGAGAAGGGCCTCAGGGGAGAGACTGGCCCTCAAGGGCAAAAGGGGGATAAAGGCAGTGTGGGGCCCACCGGCCCAGAAGGGCTAAAAGGCAGCAGTGGGCCTTCAGGCCCAATGGGTCTACCTGGCCCCATGGGCCCCATTGGGAAGCCTGGACCCAAGGGAGATGTTGGGCCCTTGGGACCCCAGGGAGATCCAGGAGTCCGGGGAATGAGAGGCTGGAAAGGGGACCGAGGCGAGAAAGGGAAAACTGGCGAGACTCCAGTCTTGCCCAAGAGTGCTTTCACAGTGGGGCTCACGGTACTGAGCAAGTTTCCTACTTCAGATGTGCCCATTAAATTTGATAAGATCCTGTATAATGAGTTCAATCATTACGACATAGCCACGGGGAAGTTCACTTGCCACATTACCGGGGTCTATTACTTCACCTACCACATCACAGTTTTCTCCAGGAATGTTCAGGTATCTTTGGTCAAAAATGGGGTGAAAATACTGAACACCAAGGACGGTTACATGAGCTCTGAGGACCAGGCATCGGGTGGCATGGTGCTGCCGCTGAAGCTGGGGGACGAGGTGTGGATGCAGGCCACAGGAGGGGAGAGGTTTAACGGCTTGTTTGCAGATGAGGACGATGACACGACTTTCACAGGCTTCCTTCTGTTCAGCAGCCAGTGATGGGGAGGTGTGTAGGGACCTGCCTCCCCACCCCTCGGAGCTGGCTTGCTGGACATGTTCTCAGATGATTCTGCTCTATGAATCATTCTCATTATTGTAATAATCATAGAGGGGCAACAATACGACAGTTATTCCCAAAGCTGATTTTATGTGACTTATATTATTGTCTCCAACAGTAAGTTTAAAAATGCTTGCATTGGGGCGCCTGGCTGGCTCAGTCGGTGGAGCATGTGACTCTTGATCTCAGGGTCGTGAGTTCGAGCCCCATGTTGGGTGTAGAGATCACTTAAAAATAAAATCTGGGGGCGCCTGGCTGGGTCAATTGGTAAAGCATGCAACTCTCGATTTTGGGGCCATGAGTTGGAACCCCACATTGGGTGCACAGATTACTTTTAAAAAATAAAATAAAAATCATATAAATAAATAAAATCTTAATGCTTGTATTGTTTATTATAATTTATTTACAATTTTTCATCATTCCCCTCATCTGAAAAGTGCTTTGCATGTATGTTTCTTGCGGGACCCGTGTTCTGATGTCATTTTAGTGCTTGAAGGAGGTGTGTCAGGACTTATCCCTCATCTGAATTTCTAAGGACACTGGGAGAAAGGAGAGGGAAGTGTTCCAATGTTCATTCTACTTGGTAGCTAATAAAAGTTGTAAGCAGGTGATGACGAGACATCCCAGAAAGCTGCGGAATACTTTGCTTATTTTGTAACCTAGGTTTTAATCATCATTCAGCTCAACAAATAGTTCTTGAATCTGTGCTCGGTTCCTGGGACTGCCGTAACAAAGTACCACAAACTGGGGAATTTAAAATAACAGAAAGTGATTATCTCACAGGGCTGGAGGCTAGAAGTCTAAAATCAAGGTGTCAGCAGCACCAGTCTCCCTCAGAAGCCTCTGAGGAGGGTTCTACCTTGCTGCTTCCAGCTTTTGGTGGACCCAGGCATTCCCCGGCTTGTGGAAGCATCCAGCTCTACCCCGATCTGCACATGGCAGTCTTCCCTCCATGTCTGCCTGTGTGCAAGCATCCCTCTTCTGATAAGGACACCAGTCATTTGGAATAGGGACCACCCTAATCTACTATGACCTCATTTTAACCTGATTACATCTGCAAAGACCCTGAGTCCAAATAGTCACAATCATAGAAACCAAAGGTTAGGACTTGGATGTATCTGTTTGGGAGACACCGTTCAACCTGTAATAGACTGCTCTGGTCCCCCCAAATTCACGATCTTCCCCAGTGCCGAATACACTCTCCCCAACCCACATCCCCCACAGTCTTAACAATGTCAGCATCAATGCTAACTCTAAGAATCTCATCTAAAAATCACCAGCTCAAAGTCCCCAATCTCATCATCTAAATCCTTTATGTCAGTTATAAGTAAGATCTATTGTGTGACACATCCTGGGGCGAAATCCCTCTCCCTCTGTGAAACTGCAAAACCAGACACATTATTTGCTTCCAAAATACAATGGTGGGAAAGGCACAGGATAGACAGTCCCATTCCAAAAGGGAGAAAAAGGAAGGAAAAAAAAAGGGATCACAGGTCTTAAAGGAGACCAAAACCCTTTCGCAAGGCGAATTCCATTAGATGTTTTTCACTATTTACCTTATAAAATTTTTAAATGAGCTATGCAAAAGGAAGAGGTTACTGGACAGAGACACCAAACAGTTACAAAGGAAAGTGTAGGATGGAGATGAATTTACTAAGAAAGTGGGGTGAAAAGAAACTTGCCTTTTAGGCCACCGCAGGTATTTCTTGGTCAGACGCGTCCCATCCACTTCCCTCTCGTCTGGTAAAAGCATCCTGGTGTGCACTTTCAGACAAGTCTTTCAAACGGTGTATACTCTACACTCTGCGATGGATGTGAGATTCAGGCCTGGCTAATAAGAACAGCACCTTCTTCTGGCCACAGTGACTATTTCCAAAATGGCGCCTTATCAATCAGAGCCAATGAGATGTAATCTGCAACTCTGGAAGGCCTATTGGGGAAAAAAAAAAGGCAAGATCTTCTTCAGGTGAAGCTAGAACTTCAGCTGGCATGCATTTAGCTAATCTGTTGAGCCCCCAAACAAAATCAAACAGGGCTGGAGATAATCCAGGACATTGTTTAGACCCCTACACCCAGCTGTTCCTGAAGGCAGAGATACCTCTGGACTATTGTATTGCATGAGCCACTCTGATGCAGGGTTTTTATTGTTATTGTTAATACTCTTTTGGACAAAAGCAGTAGTAAGTAGTCAATGGCCCAAGGAGAGGGGCAGCATGATTGTAGAGAAAAAAGCCCAAGACTAAGAGTTGAAGTGTATGGGTGGTTGTTCCAGCCATGACAAAGGAATGTGAAATGGGTACCTTATTCAGCTTTTCTGTGCTCCTGTCTCCTACTGTACAGCAGTGCTGGAATGGAATAATTTCATATGGTCCCAAGCCTCTAAAATTCTGGAAGGATTACATATGCCTAAGTTAACTCAGTATACTTTTCTACTTATCTATTAATTAAGAGCAACTAATAAAGAAGCAAAAGGCTGCAAGCTCACTGCATATTCAAGCTACACTATTTTCCAAATCACATCCTGGGCCAGTTTGTCTGACAGGATGTGCCTCTAGAAATTGGGACTTCAAGCCATTCTATCCATACTCCAACCAAGTCTACACAGTTGTGATGATATCTTCATTCCCTCGGAAAAATGAGACTTTTGTAAATTAACATTATGAACATTACAGCACTGCTGTAAATGAAATATTGAAAAATTACTTGGTTGTGGAAAATGTTGGAAAGATACAAAAATAATTTGTTTATAGGTATTTTATTGGCCTTCCTTAACTTGTTTCTTCTAGAACAGAGCCAGGACTGGGGGGAAGCAAGTGAGGCACCCAGGGTGTGACACTGAAGGAGGCACCCCCCCTTCAGGTGCTGACACAGCCTGTGCATGACCCTGACAGTTGAGTGTCTCCTTCAATTTTGCAGCCCAGTCCCTGCATCTGCCTTGCTGCCCTACTTATGCTCAGCTGTAGCATGACTGATCACTTTATTTATTGAGCCAGAGTGTCCTTATTCTTTGGCTTCTGTGGCTTTTTGGAATTGTAATAATCTAAGCTATTTCTCCCCAGTGTAAAGCCTGGTTTTGTTATGGACTGAATACGAAGAATACCTGTGCTCACTCCTTTCTATTTAGGATCACAACTTTATAGGTTGAGATAGACGTGAAGAAAAAACACATTTACGATTGTACAGAGGATACCAGCTTTTATAAAAAAAATTTTTTTTTTTAGGTCAAATATAGAAGATGAGATGTAAAACATATTTTAAGGATTTCAAAAAGATGAAGTTGACTGGCAGGGATTGGGTGTGTCTAATCTGCCATTTGGGATGGTTTTTCATTGGTTGTCGATGAATCTGGACTGCAGTTTTTGAAAGTCTAACTATGCCAGGCTCTCTGAGACACCGGATACCTTGTTAATTTAGGACAAATCATTATCCCCTGAGGACAATTTTAGGCTTAAATGTTGCATTACAATGGTTAGGTATCCTTGTATGACAACCATTCTGGGCTAAAGGAAGGCTCTCAGAAAAAAAATATGTAAGGGTTTTTGTCAAATATATTGATGAATTTTCTTTTTTACACGACACATCTGACATCTTTGTAAGGGTCTGCTACACAGGCATTAGGTCTGTCATGTGGTGTGGCTGCCCTAAGAACCAACCAGTTACCAATAATGTGATAGATATTAATCACCATGGAGGTAGGGACTCAGGGACTTTAAATCATTTAAAATATTTCATTTAAAAAATCAGTAGAAAATGAAATCATAACTTACCATACAATCAATTGGGCTTTTCCTCTCTGCCAGGCTAAACTGAAAACAAACTCCATTTGAAACTTTTTTTTGGGGGGGTGTGGAGAGAGGGAGGGGGGTTAGAAGCTATCTATAGGAAGCATGTGCCACTCCTGGCCTTAACTTTTGGCTCTCTGGAACTTTCCAGGAGGTTCTGAGGACTGCTCAAACCCAACAGGCAATGTTAAAATGAACACAGCTTTACCCTAAGCCCAAACATTCAGGTGAGATAAAGGTCTGGAATGACTTCAAATAAAGCAATTTAAGAAAACGTGACTGTGGATTGCCCGGGAACAAAAAGGTTCACTTGGGTTCTTGGTCCACTGCACAAGTCACACCTCTGACACCCAAGGCAAAGGAATCAACCTCCTGTGGTCAGAAGACCACAGCCATCAATGCCCTCTGCACTCAGACACTGATTTAACAGAATCACTTGGTATCTAGTTCCTGCATAAAACCTAGGCAGAGAAGGGTGCCTGGCTGGCTCAGCGGGTGAAGCATCGAACTCTTGATCTCGGCTCAGGTCTTGATCTCAGGGTTGTGAGTTTGGACCTGCACTGGGCTCCACCGTGGGTGTGGAGCCCACTTTAAAAAAACAAAACAAACAAAAACAGGTGGAGAGCAGTATTTTGAGGAGCTGGCTGGAGGCTGCAGTAGCCAGCCCTCCCTTGTTTACTTCCCTGGGTGGGGGGAGGGGGCGGTTCTTCTCATACCCACACACCTGGCTTCACGTCTGCAGGAGGATCAATTCTCAAGGGGCCCATCCCATGTGGATTCGCCATTCCGCAGCATCCCGCTCAACCCTGAAAGTGAGAGCCCAAGAAGTGGCAGGTGCGTGGAGTGAGACGGCCAGGCAAATGTGAGGGTTGCTTCGGCGGCCTCACTTCCCCTCAGTCCCTTCTCCCAACTACTGATTTTTTCCACTCTCCACCTACAGAAGTCTCTCAAAAGAAAAACACCTTACTATCAACTAAACCCTTTCATTTAATCTGCATGCACTTCAGGAAGGTAGCGGAGGCAGGCACCTCGCACGATTCCTTCTGCAGAGGAAGATGTTGAAGTTGAGCCAGGTTAAGCCTCCCACCCTGGACAAGAACCTGGCCCTGGCTCCAACTGCGGCGTAATTTCCATTCATTTAGGGGAGGCTAAGGCTGTCCAGAGTCCCCGGCCCTTTTCCACACTGGCCATCCTAAGCCCCAAATCACAATTCCCTCTCCGCCTCCTGCCCCCAAATCTTCTCATTCCCCTATGGTTGAGTGAAGGTTGCGAAACCCTCCCTCTACAAATTTATATTGTAGATTATTAGAACAAAATTTACAAGTCAAAATAAAGGAAGATTCACTGATAGGTAGTGGAGTCGGTTCCACACAACCATACGGTGCAGCCACACCGTCTATTTAATTTCAGCCATCGTTTAGAGTGGAGTCCGATAGAGTCGACGAGTGTCCCCAGCCCTGTCCCGTCGGGGAAGGCACTCAGGCGCCGTTCACTGAGCGTTCACTGCTCCTCCTGGAAGAACTCACCCTGCAGCGAGACTGTCCGTCCCGCTCGAGTCACGTGGGAGGGACGAATTAAACCTCCGCGGGTCCTTACTCCAGGCACACGGGGGCGCAAGACCGCAGCGTCTGCCGTGAAGCGGCGGGGCGACGCTTTTGCCCTCTGGACGCCGACGTGCTCACGTCCTGAGGGCCTCGGGCCCCGACCCGGAAGCGCTGGCGTCACGTGGCGTGGCGTGGGCCGGTGCCTTGGAAACGTGGCGCGCGTGCTCGCGGCGGGAGCTGCGGTGCAGGGGCGGGGCCTCGCGGCGTGGGAAGGGGCTGCTCTGGGATCAAGATGCTATACGCCTGGAGGCTGGGGGGGCTCGGACTCCGGGCAGCGGCTCTATGGCCGGGGCGAGCGGGCCTGGGCGGCGTCGGACCCGGGGTCCGGGCCCGAGAGGTCAGCACCAGCTGGTCCCCGGTGGGCGCCGCCTTCAATGTCAAGCCCCAGGGTCGCCGTCTGGACCTGTTCGGCGAGCGCCGGGTGAGCGGCGCGGGAGGGAGCTCCCCTTGTCCCCCCGACATAAGCCGGTCCTTTCTCCGAGTGGCCGGCAGGGATCTGGAAGGGGTCCTTTGGGTCTGGGAGGAGCCGGGCAGCGAACCCACTTTGTACGGTAGGGTGTCGTTTGCGCTCTTGGTGACCTTGTCCGTCACCTCCCCTTTGAGGGGCTGGTTTAAGGAAGCGGGGCGGCCTTTGTTGGTCCTGTCCCCAGAGTGTGGGCCCCAGGACCTGCCTCTTCGTGCGCCCCTGCGCCACGTGAACTCAAAATAGTCCATCTCGCGGGTGGCGGTGAATTCCGCCTGGAGGGTCCCGCCCTCGCCTCACACTCAGACCAATCCCCGCTAAAGTTCACTTTTGCTCCAACCCTACGCTTGAGCATTGGAGGCCTTGCCCTGCAGTTCGTAGGGGGATCTAATCTTGTAGTTACTCATTCCATTGATGCTCGAAATTCCGTTCTTAATTTTTCCCCAAGTTTTGGGCTCTTTTGCTTTAAAACACAAAACCGTTGAGAACAGTCTAATTTCCTATAATGCGATGACACTGATCACGTTGATTTCTTCCCCCGGGAAGTCACTGACTGAATTCTTTGGTTGCTCTTTATTTTCTATCTCCACACACCTAGTATGGTATCTGGCATTCCCTGGGCACTCAGTGTTTATTGAGTTGATTAAAGGTGAAAGGAGGGCGAGCTTGAAAGGGACTTACCTGATGCCCGTTCTACTTTGCATTTGCGGGTTTTATCCACTTCAGGTTGTTACTTTTATTTTTGCCTGTTTCATTTTTTCATTATTTATAACATTGCCTTTCTTATAAAGAGTCTAGGACTTGGTTACACCGAGCCTAGTGATGTGTTTTCTTATTTGATCTCTGTCATTAGCTTTGTTTTAAAAATACTTTTGTATGAAATTTGCTACACCAACTTCCCTATGGGTAAATAACAATATGGTTTTAACATAATTAGGGTGAGGAGGAGAACGACTGCCTATAGGTACTGAGTAGAAAGATGAAAAAAGTAAGCTTGGTTTTGGGTGGATGAAATATAACCAATTTTAGCTTTATTTTTCTTTTGTATATCATGATTTTAGAACTGATAACAGATTTTCAAACGTGTGAATTGGTTTTTGATTAAAGAACAACAAAAAACCCCAAAGGTTTATGTAGTTTTTTGTCATTACCATAACTAGTAGTCTGAGGTTTAGAATTCCCATCCTCCAGTATGAGGAGGTGTGTTGGGAAATGAAAAATAGTCTGTACTTGAATCAAATTAAATCAGTGTAAAGAATCTAATTTGGTTTTGGTCCCAATTCTGCTCTGCCTGCAACTGCCTTTTCTTCAACTTCTTAATCATTTTGAAAAGACGTTAATTTCATGCATCCCTTCTTGCAGAAACAGTAGGCCTTATCAGTCCTGAAAGTTTGACCTCTTGCTGTTTTCAAAAAATCAACATGTTAGTCATCTACAAAGTGGCTAAGCTGGATGTTGAACCTTTATCATTCTATTTTTGTTTTTTTATGAAATAATTAAAAATTAAAAATTCCATTCTTAAAATATTCGTAGTTTAATTTATGTGGAATGATGCGGGGAATGTGAACATGGTGTCTGTGATCACAAGTCTTATAATGATAGGATACACCAACGAAAACCAAGATTTCCTTTATGAAAAAAGGACTTAATACCAAAAAATCATATTTTTAGTTACACATTGGAAATATTGTCTGGATTGCAGGGTCTTTTTGGAGTTCCTGAGTTCAGCGCCCCAGAAGGATTTCGGATTGCACAAGAAAACGCCCTGAGAAAGGCGGACTTGCTCGTGGAGCGCGTGTGTTCCATGCCACCTGGGCCCCAGACTGTGCTCATTTTCGACGAGCTTTCGGATTCCTTGTGCAGGGTGGCCGACTTGGTAAGATGCTTGCTGTAAGCCTTGAAGCTACTTCTCTGTCAAGCTGTTAAAATTTAAGCTAAGTTTATTAGGTTTAATGTCAGAGACTCTAGGGTTCAAAGCATCTAGTGCTTGGTTTGGCAGCACCTAGACTCACAGCGTCTGAGCTGTTTGAGAGCTGTTGGGTGTAATTTGTTATAGTGGGAGTAAGTCATTGGGAATGGGGAAAAAACGTATAGGAAAAGGTGATATGTAGAACTTGTACTTTAATATGTATAGTTAAGAAAATACACATGTGATGTATAATAAAAGAGTGATTACTCATATGCACAGAGTCTTCATTTGACAGAGATTTCTTCATTCATGAAAACTTCTACCAGAATTTTAAAAGGACGTTTACCTGTACATAAAAGCTAGTTTTTATAAACCTTCTCAGGAATGTCTTTTCCAATGAAAACTAAGGTTTGGATATGAAACTGATTGTATTAAAGACTTCCTTTTTTCATATTTTGAAGCAGAAATAGACATGTACCTAGATCTCCTCACTAAGAAGCCCATTGCTGAGATGGAAGGCATGAGTTTTTATCTGTCCCAAAGAGCCACCTCCTCATTAGTCATGTCAGGGAAGGCAATTATAGTAGTGCACATAATCCAAAACTGTGAACCCTCAGGATCTTGTCAACTTGGTATTGGACTGTATATAGCTTTCTCTTCACATTCATTCAATATTGAGTCACCACCATGTTCCAGGCACTGTTCTAGGCACTGGGAATGTCATGAATAGACACACACAGTCTCCGACCTCATGGAGTTTATATTCTGATGTTAACTTTTCTTTTTAGATCTTTTGAGGCACCAGACCCTGGTAAGAGGTTTGCCTGGATTAACTGAATTAATCTTCTCAGCATATCTCCCATTTTCAGATGAGGAAAGAAAGGCAGTAAGAGGTGAAGTGATATACCCAGGGTCACCTAGCCAGTAAGTGGCAGAGCTGGGCTCAGAGGCCAGGCATCGTGGCCACAGAACTCATGCCCTCACCTGCTGTTCTGTACCTTCTACATGCTGTCTGGTTGCTTAGGGTCCGATGAATAGGTCTTCCTTACCTTGGAGAGGTTGGAGAGTCAGTTAGCGTCCCCATTTTTTAAAAAACTATTTATTTACTTTTAAGATTATACAGTAAAATTGACTCCTTTTGGGGGATGGTACAATTCTATGAATTTTATATTCCATCACCCCAAAAAAGCCCCTGTATTATAGTCACACCTCTTACCTCTGGCAACTACCCGTCTATTCTCCATTCCTATAGTTTGTCTCTTCTAAAATGTCAGATGAATGGAATCATTTGCCCTTTGAGAATGACCTCTCTCACCTTGCATAACACTTTCCCATCTTTGCTGTTCCTTGATAGGAACTTTTTTCCCCTCCCATACAACCGAATTGAGCAGGAACACCTTTCAGATTGTCATGCAGTCACTGTGAGTTTCCCCATTTTAAGGAAATTGATAAAGTATCTTAAACGATTTTTCCCAAAAGTAAAGTGAGGTGTGTTGCAGTCTTATTGTAGTCACTTCTTGGTTTAGTAGGGTCTTGGTTTTGTTCTGAAGTGGGTGTGTAGCAAGCACCTTGAATGATGGAGGACACGAGAGATGCACTGCCCGGGGACGCCTCACAGTGACCTTCTATGCTTAATTGTGTCACTAAAACCTGAAAAGGAAAATATTTGTCAGGGAATTTCACTTATGTGCCATCACGTATTGGCTTTATTTGTTGGTGGCTTATTTGTTGTCTTAGCCTCCATTTTAATTAAGTGGTGTTCTAGGATTTATTTTTATTTTTTTTTACATTTCTGCTTTTGCTTCTCGCTAAGAGATTTTAACTCTGCCTCATAGCTTGTCCTATTTTTGGAGATTTTTGTATTTATGAGGTATAGAAATATCTCATTAAAAAAGTTCTAAATGTGACTTATATGTGGAAATCTTTGGGTAAAAATATTCAAAGAACCTTCTTCCTTTTGAATTTTTAGGACTTTACCTGCCAGTAAGATCAATAGTGTAATAAGGCAAGGGTTTTATAAACTGTTATTTCCCACCAAATGGTCTTTTGGTTTTGCTTTCTTTTTCTTTTTTTCATACAGTTGCTATGTATGTATCACTATTACAATTGAATTTTTTTTAAAGATTTTATCTATTCATTGAGAGAGAGAAGTCGAGAGAGAGCGAGAGCACAGCGGGGGGGAGGGGCAGAGGGAGAGGGAGAGGGAGAAGCAGACTCCCCGCTGATCAGGGAGTCCGATGCAGGGCTTGATCCGAGGACCCCGAGATCATGACCTGAGCTGAAGGCAGACGCTTAGCCAACTGAGCCACCCAGGCGCCCCACAAATGAATTTTAAAATGTATGCTGGTATTTTGAAATAAATATTGATTGTTAAGTTCTGCAACATGTAGATTAGTAATTTATATAAATTGTAAATTTTATGTAGCTCATTTTTCAGGTGCTTTAGTACTAATGTTATCTTATTGTTACATCGAATGTATAAAACTATGGATTTAAATGTTTTTACATTGAAAACTATTTAATAATAAAATTAGGAAATTTTACCTTGTGGTGATTTTATTTCATATTATAGTCACACATGTTTCCGTGGAGAATGAAGACTGTAACTGATATTTTGTAGTTCCCTTGCATTTTTCTTTTGCAATATACTGCAAGTAACATGAAAGCTAAAATCTGGTTTTATGTGCTCTCATTAAAAGAAGTAAAAAGAATCCTAGCTCAGTTTAATGCTAAAGTCAGTATCGAAGCCACTGCAACACTGGTAGTTGTGAGTCATTTCAGCTGAGACTCAGAATTCATATTTATTAAAAGGCCTATAAAGAGAGAATGCGCCTTTGTTTTCTGCACAAAGGCTAGAAAGTAGTTAAATCAGTCTTGAAACTATGTTGTCTGTCAGTTGGAAAAAAAAAAAAAAGCATCTGTCCTTGTTTTCTGGAGCCAGGCAGACATGTGAGCACCATACTGCAAACAACATTAGTTAGGAAGTTTTAGAATATTTGAAATAAGATTCTGCTCTTTTGAACTGTAGAATCAGGAAGAATTCACTTGGTGTTTATATTTGAAGGAGAAAGGCTTTTCTAAAATAAGGTTAGTGGAAGTATTTTCTTTGGAATGAAACCCACTTGATTCCAAGGAATAACAGAATTAATAAATGTTCAGCGAGATGCCGCCTAGCCCTACTAGTTTAGGAAAATGTCATAATGGAAATGCATAGGGCCAGCCAAATGGCACACTTGAAAGCTCAGGTTTTCATTTTTACCCTCAGATCTTGGAAGAAAGCTTTCCATCAAATTCCCTCTTGGTTTTGTCTTTCTTCTTTATTAGGCCGATTTTGTGAAAATTGCTCACCCTGAGCGCGCATTCAGAGAGGCGGCGGAAGAAGCTTGTAGAAGTATTGGCACCATGGTAGAAAAGTATGTTCTGCTCCCCTTCGTTAACAATCTCGGGTGACGTGGTCTTGTGGATTTGTGCTTGAGGAAATTGGTCTCCAGGGCTTGTCCCCGCAGGGTAGGGATGCCCAGTGCCCAGGGTGGTGGGGAAGAGGGAGGGCCCTGGGGGCAGGCCCCTGGGTGCTCCTCCCCGGCTCCTGCAGTGTAATGAGTTGTTTATCTGTTTGTTCATCTGTTTTGTCACTTAACTTCCTTGTCTGTAGGTGAAGTAATAACATGATTTGCCTCTTAGATTTATTGGGAGGAAAATGAGATAATAAAGTGCTTCTAGGGGCATCAGGTGCATAGCAAACATCTACTCTCCTTATTGTTGTGTACATCAGTGAGAGTTTTTCAGTATCTCAGTGGCAAGTTGGAGTTTCTTGATTATCCTCTGATTAAACTGCTGTTGCATCGATGGCCGTGGCCCAGAGACAAGTAGCCTTGTGGTCCTTTGGATCTGGGGTGGGGAGGGGTAGTCTAGGGAGATCATAAAACTCTCAGGGAGGGCTGAGGCAGGCTGGGGCTTTGATGAAGTGAGTTATTTTCAAGCAATCTTGAGGTAAATTGAAATATTTTAAGCCATTTATGAGAGCTAGAAAGTGCTGGTGAAAATGACTTCGAGGCGGACGGCGCCATATTCAAAAGCACTTAGTGCGTGACGCCCCACCAGAAAGGGTCGCAAGCCAGCGAGCGCGGCAGGGCTCACCTGGCCGGAATCTACAACCGGAAACCATCGGAAGACTTCCTGACAAACCAGAAGCTGGAGGAGGAGCGTGGTGGCTTTCCTGGTTTGACAAGGCCTGCCGGAGGACCTGACGTGTCCGGAGATACTGCTGCCCTTTCTCCCCCACCGAGCATCATTTGCTCTCTTTGGGACAGTGCATGTGATTTCTCTTACAGCCACTGAAAACCGACTTGTTGACTGAGATAAAACTGGTCCCTGTGCACTGCAGACGCCGGGCATGAGGCAGGGACTGGAATTGGGGGCTCCTTGGGAGAAAGAGCATCGCCCAGGGAAAAGCCCCAGGAAATGCGTCAGAGCTGCCAGGGTGCCTCCCTGGGGCACCTTGAACGCTGTGTCGGGCCTGACTTTAGAAACAGCTCTGGAATAATGGATGTGGGTTCTTACTTTTGCGGGAGGACAACAAGGGAACCATAATTGGTAGCAAAGTATGGTCAAGAGGATCTGTGCAAGGTCTTCACTTCATCCTGGAGAGCGTTTCCATCTTCCCCTCTTGGCCACGCTCCAGCTGCTGCCCTGAGGCCCGCCGAGGCCTGGGTCAGGCGTGGGTCAGGACGTGGACGTGGGTCAGGACCCTGAACTCAGGGCCTTCGCCAGAGCTTTGCTCTCGGTCCTCGCGGAGCACCTTGACTCCTTTTCTCCTTTAGTCTAGCTGAATCGTATCGTAATCGCTTCAGGTGATCTTTGAAAAACGGGAGGATTTCAGGTGCATGTGTAGAATTGATTGATTTTCCAGCAGTGGAAGTAAAAGCCCCAAATTAGGCCTGTTTGTTTAGAGCTGATGCCAGATCTCATGACATAAAACATAATGTGGGAGATAGGCTGAAACTTCTGAAGAGGATACAGTGCAGGCTGTCTCTGAATGCCTGTCCTTTTGACAGGTGGTAGCTCATAGGGGGAGCAGACCTGGAGGAAGTCGGTGCCCACATTGATGTTCTCTCCGTTTCCTGGGATCGCTGCCTCAGAGCGAGAGAGGGTGTGCCTGTCCTTCTTGTTGACAGTTTTCCCACTGGCGCTGACTGCCTCAGTTCCCTTGGTCTTTGGGGTGGCCCATGAGAACTGTAGCAACAGAAACTCTTGGATTTCTACAAAGCTGCAGGTTTTTGATGATGCACTGACTAGGGAACGTGAACATCCTTGAGTTCCTGAGTAGGAATGGACAGATGGTTCTTACAGCCTTGTCCTACCCTGAGGATCCACCGGGCAGGGAGCAGATTGTATCTAAAACCAGTTCACTGTTTAGCCCCAAGAGTGGCAGGACTTTCTGGCATCCAGGGAAGAAGAAAGAACTCAGGATCTAATAATGGGACTGTGGCTTGGGTTGAGGGAGAACTTAGGTTGGGGGCCAAGGGCAGGCTGGCAAGCTATTATTTGTTCCTTCATAGGGGGAGCATCTTATTTAACCCTTAGGGTGACCTGAAGTCTAACAAGCTGGGGAAGTTCAAATACTTGCCCAAGGTTATGGATTGGTAGTAGGGCTGGTGTTGTAACTCTAGTGTGTGGCCCCAAAGCCTGTGTCCTTGAGCTTTCCTTGCAGTGTGGGCTTGCCACTCTGGCCCAGATGGGCAAAGGTTACCCGGGTTCTAGGTTCTTCACTTTGGAACTGCCGAATCTTTGTGTTCATCCTCCTCCCATCCTCCCTCTTTTTTTTATTAAATAAACAAACGGCCACTGGCATATTGCTAACAACGAATTCTCAATGGCAGTGGGCTCAGATCACTCAGATCACCAGCTACTACATTCCTCCCACTCCCCTCTCTCCTGTCTGCTCTTCTGGTTCCAGCTGCTGACTGTGGCTTTAAATTTATCTGTTTACCTTTCAGAACACTTAGTACCTTGATACTTTGCTTAACGGACTGCCTGTTTCTGTACTAACTGTGGTTATGCTATTTCTATTCCAAATGAAGAAACAAAACAAAACCCCAAACCTTTGGCCTCTGGGCATGTGTATGCTAGGATGTGACACCATTCTCTTAATGTAAAGTTACAAGAAGGTATTAGAAAATCATTTAATTTTTTTTCATTTATAATTTTTCTAGGTTGAACACAAATGTGGAATTATACCAAAGTTTGCAAAAATTGCTAGCTGATAAAAAACTTGTGGATTCCCTTGATCCAGAAACCAGGTACTTACTCCTTTGCATCATTATGGTTGTGACTATAGAGGCAAGATGGGAAGACCACCGCCTCCCTCTGCCATATCTCTGCACTCACACAGCTCCCCTCTGTCTGCAGTGTTTCTCCCCAGGTATTGACATGACTCTGGCATTTTCTTTAGGGCTTCACTCAAATGGTGTCTCCTCCTCTCTGGTACCAGATCATGTTCCATCCTCTTACCCTACTTGTGTTTTCTTCTCAGTCCTAATCATTTCCAGCATGTTCTGTTTACATCCCTCTGCCTTGCTAGATGGGAAGCTCCTGGAGGGCAGGGACTTAGTCTGTTTTGTTCAGGGCTGCATCCCAGCACCTGCAGCAGTTCCTGGCTTGTAGTAGGTGCTTAAAGGAATAATTTCCTGTAAACAGTTGGCATTTACACTTAGCTTCATGCTTAAAGTTCCATAATCGATACCACCAGAAGATAGAAGCAAATTGATTTTATTGACTGGTTGGATGTCAAGATTCTTGAAATGATTTCCTGTGGTTCATTCGATTACCTTTATTATTCTGAATTGAAAAGGCTAAATTTCTAAGTTAGTGCCTAAAAACATTTGATAGAGGATTTTGGATACCATATTTCTTTGCTCAAATATATTTATTTACGATGATTTTATAAGTTTGTCATTAACCCATCTATATATTACTTGTCTCGTAGCACAGAGGTTAGTGTTTTCTCTTACCTGTTTGTACTTATGTACTTTTTTTTTTTTTTTAAGATTTTATTTAGGGGCGCCTGGGTGGCTCAGTCGTTAAGTGTCTGCCTTCGACTCAGGTCATGATCCCTGAGTCCTGGGATTGAGCCCTGTATCGGGCTCTCTGCCTGGCAGGAAGCCTACTTCTCCCTCTCCCCCTCCCTCTGCTTGTGTTCCCTCTCTCGCTGTGTCTCTCTCTGTCAAATAAATAAAATCTTTAAAAAAAAAAAAAAAGATTTTATTTATTCATTAGAGAAAGAGCACAAGCAGGGGGTAGTGGGAGAGGGAGAAGAAGGCTCCCCGCTGAGCAGGGAGCCCGATGTGGGGCTCAATCCAGGACCCTGAGATCATGACCTGAGCCGAAGGCAGTCGCTTAACTGACCGAGCCACCCAGGCATCCCACTTACCTACTTTTTATTTATGGGACACTTCTTTTCACTCCTTGATTCTCCCTCCTCCTGCTTCCTTCTCTCCTTTCTGTCTCCATATGTGGCTTATGACTCCCACGTGAAGCCCTGTTCTGCAGGGATCAGTTGGTACTGGGATCTCGCTATTAATCTGATGTACGAGTACCATGCCACATGAATTGCGCAGTAAGGCTGTCTTTGGGGGCTTATTTTCACCTGACTTCTAATATGCAGATATTGGTTTGATCTTACTTCACTTCATTGATCCTGAGCCTCGGGATACTAGTAAAGCTAGCTATACCATCAGAATAGTTTGCCTTTACTATACTTTTAGTCTTGAGCATGATATTGTCTTCATTAGCAAAACAAGTAAAAGTTGAATGCCTGCTCATTGTGATGGATTTGTACTCAACTGGTATTGACTTTGAGTAGAGGCAGTAGGTTATTCATAACCTGACTTTGCTAAAGACTGACTTTTCTACATTTAATGTAGAAAAATTGTAGTGGACTAGTAGACTATTTTAGGTGCAAAGGACGTGTTCTAACAGGATACATAGCTCATTTCTAGATGTTACTAAAAATGCCAAGAGGATTTTTAAAGTAACAAAATGATAACTACATTGGGAAAAATGAGCTGGGTAGACTATCAGTATTCTAGAAAGGAAAGGTAACTTGGAAGTGGGAGGAGGAAGAATTTGAAGTAATAATTATTGAAATATCATGGTACTTGTGCATCATTAAGAGTGTTGGCTAGCACCCAGAGAGAACCTTGTGTATGGTAAAGTGTAAGACAATGAACTATAAAGTGTAAAGATAAAACAGAGAATTGTAGATTTAATAACTTATCTTGGCATAACAAATTACAAAAGAAATGATTTAAACTGAGTAGATCATCATCTTAAGCTTTGATACATTCCTTGAAATACTAGTTGTATGAGCTATTCATATGAGCTACTAGTTGTATGACCCAGAAGGGTCCCATTAGTTAAGTTTGGAAATTGACACATTAATGTACTTCCCCTCTTAAAGAGTTTTAGTTTATTAGAGTCTGTGAGAAGACCAGCTATAAAGAATCCGGTTTTACTTGGGTTTTTCCAAAACCATTAAGAGCTTTCTTGTATGCAAAGAATATAACAAACACATCATCTTCAGAAAATATAATGGAGGGAAAATCCCAGTCACAAGAGCAACAAAAGCTGTAATACACCTTGAAATAAACTCAGAAGCACAAAGCATGCAAAACCTCATCACTCCTACACACACACACACACACACACACACACACTGGGAAGCATGAAAGATGATATTTAAGTGGTGAAACATACCGTAGTCTGAGATAAGAAAGAAGAAAGCTTCAGTGGTGGTCTCTACTGGTCTGTAAGTTTAGTGCTATCCAACCTATAAAGAAGATTTTTCTGTTGTTACTTAACATGATTTTGAAGTCATAGACAATAAATGTGCCAGAATAGGCAGGAGAAATCTGCTGAGAAAAGTACTAAAAAGGGGTTTGTACCAGATAGTAAGAAATGCTGTATTTAAAAGAGCATTATACTTAAACCAGCATAGTCGATTAAATCAATGAAAGAAAAGAGAAATTCAGACAGTCACGAATATATGTAAGACTGTATTTAGTATATGATAGAAGTGTCATTTCCTACCAGTACAGAAAGACGGTTTTCAGTAAATGATATTAGGCCAATAGATAACTATTTGGGGAAAAAAGTAGATTACTTAAAGATATAAATCTTTAAAAAAAAGAAATCATAAAAGTATTGACAGACTTGGAAGGTGGGAGGTCTGTCTTCTCAAAAGTCAGACCACCAAAGATTGATTTGATTATATAAAAACTGCAAACTTTGGTATGGCAAAACTTTTCTACATTCAAAGTCAGAATACACAATGGGACAAATGTTACTTACATAATAAAGGGTTAATATCTTTACTGTGTTAAGAGGCCTTACAGATTACTAAAAAAAAAGAGTGGATCTCCTTATAGAAAACTAGGTAAAGGATTCTTTTTTGTGAAACTCACAAAATAAGGAATGGCGGACACATGGCCATTAAACTTGGAACAGTGTAACAAGTTTAACACTGGGAAAGTGGGAAGCAGGGGCTGCACCCTTGGCCTCTACTGTTAGACGGCTTTGGGTGGATATTGGCTCCTTGACTCTCCAGGTCTTGTTTTCTCCTCTGTAAGAAGAGAATAACAAAGTATTTCAAAGGATTATTATGAAGTTTGAATGAAGTAATGGAAGTAAAATGCTTTGACAGTGTCTGGTACATAGTAGTCATTCAAAGAACGGGACCCTACCATCCTTAAAGAAAGAGAGAACAAAGAGCCCTTCACTTAACAAAGCTGAAACAACAATCGTGTTTTATGGCTTGGATGATGGGTCCTCTCTGGTTAAGTGTAAATTGATAAATATTTATGGAGGACACCTTTTTGATCAATTTAATTTCCTGGAACGTATCCTAAGGAAACAAACAAGGATACAGAGATGTATGTAACAGGGGTTTTTATCATAGCATGGATTACAGGAGTGGGAAAAATGAAAATATCTTAATCCAGGCGGCCAAACATTACAAACATTAAAAAGCCACGTTTTTGAAGAGTATTTAAAGAGATAGAGAAATGTTCAATGTTTGTGGTATAATTTTAAAAGAAAAAGTAAGAGAAAAATCTTTGTTAGTTGGCTCCCAATTATTTTGAATAAGTCGTACAACATACTCAAAGTAGATTGGGTAGAAGCCAAGAGAAGGTCTTTCTTGTTGGTGTTAGCCGCAAGTTCATTGCCACCCAGACAGTATCTTTATGAGACCAGAGATGCTGCCTCTGCCTCTGCCTCTCAGGACAGGGTCCTGTTGCGTGTCCGCCACCAGTCCACCTGGTCCAGGAGCCAGAGGAATTGATGTTTCAGTGTGAGGGAATTAAGTGCCCCTTACGTCCAGTCAGAAACTCAGCAAACATTTTTCAAGTATCCATTGTGTGCTGGGCACTGTGCTAATTTCTCTAACCTTATCTTATTTAATTTCAGATGTTCTGCGTAGCCTTAAAAAAATAAGTAGATTGGAGGGAAATGTAAGAATTTTAATAGTGGTTATCTTTGCTGAGATTAGTGATTTTCATTTTTCCCTACATTTCTACATAAAGCTGTTAAACAGTAAACTTATATAATATAATAAACTTACATTATACGATACATTTCCATCCCCCTTTATCAACCCCTGTTACCTTTTTTCCCCTCTTACTAAAATAAACAGAAAATGCTTTTGCCTGAAAAGAGAGAGTGGAATGTGTTTTAGGTTAACTGTTCAGGAAGGGAGATCACCGTGAGGTAGAGATAATGGGGATATTTTAGGGGCTTGAGTGAAGCACTTTACATTTTTTAAGAAAGAAGGTAAGTGACTAAATTATTAATGTCTATTGAATTTTCAGAATTTTAGAAGAACTTGAATTCTGTCCATTCAAAGCATACTGGCACAATAATCAGGAAGATAAACATACCCTTTATGAAAAGTCAGAGAAAGCCAGGAGAGTAGATCAAATGTTTGGATAACTTAATTCCAGAAAACTAGTAGTTTTAAAAAAATTATTATTGACAGAAAGAGGTGTTACACGTGAAATTGGTTCCAAGCATGCAGCAGGATTAAAGAGAAAGAAAACAATTCTCATTAGCCAAGAAACTCAGCTTCCGGCACAGCATCAAAGAATTTAATATTCTCAGTAGCTGCTCCTAGTTGGAAGAAAAACTGAAAGTCTCATGCAGTAGGCCTTTGAAAAATTGTCCAAGTGTACACTGTTTTATGTTTTTAATTATTGGGATTTGGATGGAGTTGAAATAAATAAGTAATTATCATGGTGGCATTCTCAGGTTAGTAATCTCAATAAAGGAATAAGCTCCTACATGTAAAGCAAATCACAATGATTTTTCATATTCTGCAATACATATATTGACTTTTTTAAACACTGGTTGAAGCTATTTTTTGTTCCCTCTTTGCTTATTATACTTAAACATCCTTGTAAAGTATTTACAACCCGGTTCATGACTTTCTATCATATGGCTCCAGTAAAACCTTTTTAAAAAATTCTGTGTTCTCCCAACAATTTTTTTTAAAAATTAAGTTTTTAATTAATTAATTTTTTATTATGTTCAGTTAGCCAGCATATAGTACATCATTAGTTTTTGATGTAGTGTTCAGCGATTCATTAGTTGCGTATAACACCCAGTGCTCATCCCAACATGTGCCCTCCTTAATACCCATCACCCGGTAAACCCATCCCCCACCACCCCCGTAACCCTCAGTTTGTTTCCCGGAGTCCAGAGTCTCTCATGGTTTGTCTCCCTCTCTGATTTCTTCCCGCTCGGTTTTCCCTCCCTTCCCCTGTGGTCCTCTGCACTATTCCTTATGTTCCACATATGAGTGAAACCATATGATAATTGTCCTTCTCTGCTTGACTTATTTCACTTAGCATAATCCCCTCCAGTTTCACCCATGTCGATGCAAACGGTGGGTATTCATCCTTTCTGATGGCTGAGTAATATTCCATTGTATATAGGGACAACATCTTCCTTAACCGTTTGTCTGTTGAAGGGCCTCTGGGCTCCTTCCACAGTTTGGCTATGGTGGACATTGCTGCTATGAGTTTGTTAAATAGAAACCGTAAATGCTATTGGAGCCCATAACAGAGGCCCCTAATTTGGTTGGTAGTGGAGGACAGCCTTCAGAGAGACCTCACAGTGGAGGAGAGGGTGTTTCATGAGGTGCCAGGTTAATCACGCCAAGGACTTCTGACCTTGAGAAAGGTCATCCTGTAAGGATGGAGGACTGGAGGCAAGGTGACACAGTAGGACTAACTATAGTATATCAGGGCAAGGGGGACAGCAGCCTGGACTAGGATAGTGGTAGTAGGGAAGGAGAGAAAGGGTTAATTTAGTTCTAATTCTCTTCCCCCTCACCACCACATAAATAGCTACCGTTTACTGTGTAATTTTCATACCGCCAATAAAGAAATGTTGTGCAATTATTTCTTTTTTTTTTTTTAAAGATTTTTATTTATTTATTTGACAGAGATAGAGAGCACAAGTAGGCAGAGAGGCAGGCAGAGGGAGAGGGAGAAGCAGACTCTCCACTGAGCAGGGAGCCCGACGCGGGGCTCGATCCCAGGACCCCGGGATCACGACCTGAGCCGAAGGCAGACGCCCAACCGACTAAGCCACCCAGGCGCCCCCAATTATTTCTTTCTTACATGTTAGTAATACTAGCATAAGCTCTGTGAGATACACTCTTGTTTCCTGATCCCCTGATACGTATTTATCAGTCAGATTTACTTAAGAGGGATATTAAACTCATCTCCTGGACATCAGGGACCATGTGTTTCACTCTAATGTGCTGGAAGAGCTGTGTATACCAGTCCATGCTTTTGTGGCACAGCATGATAACGTCTTGTTGCCAGCACACACATAATTTTCTTCCGTTGATGAGATGGTGTGAGTTCAGTATTTTAATTCCTCTGCTGTCTAATGTGAAGTAAATGATATCAAATTAGCTTTTAACTAAAAAGGGAGAGATGTCCTTCTAAGTATAAAATATTACAGGAGAAAATTAATGAAAAGTTGCCCCTTTAGATATTATCCAAGATACTTTCTATTCCACTGTTACTGTTTTTTTATTGTTCTGATGAAATTGTTACAGCAGGGAAAGGGTGGGAAAATTAGGGCTTGCTCTTAAGTTTGCAGATGCATTTGATGATTATTAAAAATGTTGCTCTCAGGGCGCCTGGGTGGTTCAGTTGGTTGAGCCACTGCCTTCGGCTCAGGTCATGATCCTGGAGTCCCGGGATCGAGTCCCGCATCGGGCTCCCTGCTCGGCAGGGAGTCTGCTCCGTCCTCTGACCCTATCCCCTCTCATGTGTTCTCTCTCTCTCAAATAAATAAATAAAATCTTTAAATAAATAAATAAATAAATAAAAGTGTTGCTCTCTACAATGGCGAACTAGTACTAATTCTGGAAATGGTGAGGAACTTTCCCTCACAAATCGTAAGCAAATTTAGCGCAAGATGGATGGAAGCTGATAAGTAAGGAACCTGCTTGATGGTCTCTCTTTAAACTCCCCCACTTTATTTGTATCCCTGTTAGGAAGTTTATTATATCTTTAACCTTGTATTCATTCATTCAAAAAGTATTTGTCCCCTTGTGGGACCATGCCTTATGAAACAAGCAGCTTAGAGTATACTTCTGTTAAATATACATGCTAGATATAAATATATTATAGTTGTATGTATACAGGCTTACCTAGTTGCAATTGGGCAGCATATATGTGTCCCCCAAGGATTTATTTGGTGGGTTGCCTAAAGTATGTGGCAAACATTTTTTGAAGGAAAGACAGTGGACAATTGAAAAGATGTCCCTCTCTTCTAGGAAAAAAGCAGATAAATTTGACCTCATTGGAGTAATCGCCATTCCTTTTGTTCAATTTAAGGCTTATTGTACAGTTAGCATGATGTATATGATACCAAATCATCTATAGGAGAGCTTAAAATAAGCCCAGTCAGTCAGCTGGATGTTTTGCCTTATTTCTAAGATGTTAAGTTCCTGGTTTCAAACAAGTTGTGTGTGTGTGTGTGTGTGTGTGTGTACACGTTTGGCTTTTTTGAAAAAGTCCAATTTATTTAACAAGAAAGTGCTTTTGTTAATAATTATTATTGTCCATTATAACCTGGGTTCGTTTTATTTATAGGCGAGTGGCTGAACTGTTTATGTTTGATTTTGAAATCAGCGGAATCCATCTAGACAAAGAAAAGGTGAATCTTTCCTGTTTTTTCCTGCTCGTTTTACTGATATTTAGTGGGTTTCTTTATTGCTACAGTCCTTGTATGTTGCTTGAATTTGCATATCATACAAACTTTAGGTTGTGTTATGAAATTCGTCTATCATATTTGAATATAGTGCTCTCTGAAAGTTTGTCTATTACCCATGAAAACTCAGAATTAAATAACTTGAGACCATTAGGGTGTTTTAGACTTCGTGGCATCCTAGATGGGTGATATCAGGAAGGAGAGGCAAGTGAATAGGAAAGCTGAGAGTTTTGAAGATTGAGGTCTGGAAGTGGAGGTACAGGGAATATCACTGAGACCTTTACATAAGTGTACTTATTCATATTCTAGATGTCTTTGACAGATCCACATGGTTTGTTCTGGAAGCAGGAGACAGGGTCTACCCTGGAATAGGAGGGACTGTAGACATTGTTCAGACCCCTCCTTTCACAGATATGGAAATAGAACAAAGTGATTAGTTCAAGATCCCTTCCTTAGTGTCCAGAGTGTCTAACTCTGGCCACTTCTCGTTCTAGAACACAACATCCTATGAAACTGAATCCCTCATTTCTATATTACGCTCAGAGCTGGGAGAATGGGGGTGACTTGACCACCACTGAAAGATCTGCCTGCTCCATAGTTATCTCCCCTACTTGCCTGCAGTCTATTATGGTTATGCTTTTTTATTTTTTATTTTTTGTAGGTATGTTTCTCCTAATAAATAGAACATAAAGCCACTTACCTATTAATAGAGATTAGTTTATCAGTATGTTGGAAAGTAGAGGTCAGGGTCTCGGGGGTATTATCTATCTGCAATAGATAATATCATTTTGCTTCGTCCTGGGTTTGAGTAATGCTGGGGCCGCTTGCACACCGGTGTGTTTATGTGGTTCTGAGGGCTCAGCACGAGACCCCTGACCTAACCCTGCGCTACACAGGCTGCCAGCAGTCCCCAAGGCTAATAGGCTCTACTGTACATTTATGTTGTTTAAAATGGACACATTGGCCCCTCTTCAAGCCAGTTCTTTATTACTACTTCTCTGTATAATGAATCCACTAGTCTCTGAGTCACTCAAATAAAAATTAGAGGTCAGTTCACATTTTTTATTTCCCATACTTCCATGTCTTAATTAGTGACAAAGTCCTCGGATTGTTTCTGTAGAACTCCTACATCTGTCTGCATCCCAGAATAGCTCGCCTTCAACCTTATCACCATATACCTGGGCTGTCCGAAAGGTCTTTGTCTTCCTGACACTCAGTATAATTAATAGTGATTAAGCATTTGCTATTTGAAGCATGTATTTCTCATCAGATCTTTATAACGGCTTTGAGGCTGTTTTGAGTATTATTATCATTCCTGTATCGTAGATGAGGAACTGAGGCGCCTAGAATTTATGTGATCTACCCAAGGTCACAGAGTTAGTAGGTGGAGGAGGCTTGGACTCCAGAGCCTGCTCAGCTCTCTCTGCCCAGGTTTTCTGCTGCTCAGTCTGACCTGTCTGTGAACACTGGCGTGATTTCCTTAAAATATTGATTTGATCATTACTGTCCTGCCCAGAACCTCTCAGTCACTTTCCATTGCCAATAGCAGCTAATATGTAACAAAGAACATGCATGGCAGTTCTCTTCCAGCCCTCCCTATGCTCCCCTGTAACTCATTACACTGTGCCTCTCATATGTGGCCCCGGTCCTCCTCCTCCTCCTCCCCTGTCTGCTCACCAGGCCTGCCTGCCTCAAACCCCTGCTAAGGCCTCATCATCAGACCACTGTGTCTGTGAAGCTTTTATCCCTCAGGTGGAATTTTGTATTCATCTGAATTCCCATTTGACTTCTTTTATGCATATTGCATTTATCTTTAAGTGCCTGTTATTGAAGCTGTTCCTACTGCATTACTTATCTAAATTAGAGGCTTCTCAAGGACCAAGAATGCTGGTCATGTTTTTTCCAGTTTTGGCCTCAGCAAATACCAAATGACTGTATGACGAATTGTAATAATGCTAGCTAGTACTAGTCAAGTTTGATATTCAGAAAGAAGATAGTGGAGAATAGTTGCTACAAGAGTTGCTAGGAGAGAATCTAGGTGAATAGTCTTGTTATTTTATGTAATCCTCAGGAAAGATGTTTTTGAAACTTTACTCAAAAGTATTATGTGTCAAGTCAAGATCTGTTTCACCAGCATTGAACCTGCTGCTTTTACTTCTCGAGTGTTTTTAAGGATAGCTGCCTTTCCTGGCAAGTAACTCCCTGGAGCCCACGAACATTAAAGATGCAAGTAAAGGGCGCCTGGGTGGCTCAGTTGGTTAAGCGACTGCCTTCGGCTCAGGTCATGATCCTGGAGTCCTGGGATCGAGTCCCACATCAGGCTCCCTGCTCAGCAGGGAGTCTGCTTCTCCCTCTGACCCTCCTCCCTCTCATGCTCTCTGTCTCTCATTCTCTCTCTCGCAAATAAATAAAAATCTTAAAAAAAAAAAAATTAAAAAAAAAAAAGATGCAAGTAAAGTAAACCTCCTGAACTCCTCTCTCATAACTTCTGTGTCTGTTCTCCAAGGGGCTCCACTAGGACAGTATAAAAGGAGACATGTTACCCTTTTTAAAAGAGAGATCTTGAAAGAAACCCACCAACATAATGTGTACAAATTATATAGGCCTGTATATTCTTTCTGTATTTTTCCTAGGTAATTTTTTATTTAATTTTTAAGGTCTCATATGAGTATAACTTAAGAGTTTAAAATGAATGGAAGTATATGTTTTTTAGCAATCTTTTGATAAATAACACAACAATTTCATAGAATTCTTAGAGTTTGGGCGCCTGGGTGGCTCAGTTGGTTAAGCGACTGCCTTCAGCTCAGGTCATGATCCTGGAGTCCCAGGATCGAGTCCCACATCGGGCTCCCTGCTCAGCAGGGAGTCTGCTTCTCCCTCTGACCCTCTCATGCTCTATCTCATTCTCTCTCTCAAATAAATAAATAAAATCTTTAAAAAAAAAAAAAGAATTCTTAGAGTTCAGAGTACTGCATCTTTATCTCAGAGTGATGAAATGCTATGTGCCTAGGAAATTGATGAAGGCAGGAAGTAAACCCAGTTTTTAATTTTCTGGGGATTTTAACAGGTGATAAATTCTTTGAAATAATTGTAACACTTTTTTTTTCCAGAGTAAAGGCTTTGGGAAATATTTTTGGAACTATAGTATAATTTCGAGATCTTTTACCTTTTTAGTTATTCCACTGATTACCATTAGGTGGCGATAAATGGCCATAGTAGAAACAAAATAGGTGAAGAGAAATCTGGATTATAGAGACATTGGAGTATCTGAAAACTAATTTTTCCCATGAAGTTTGAATTCTCTATATTGTAAATTTTTTTAAGTAGGCTCCACACCCAGGATGGAGCCCAATGTGGGGCTTGAACTCACAACCCTGAGATCAAGATCTGAGTAGAAATCAAGAGTCAGAGGCTTAACCCACTGAGCCACCCAGGCTCCCCTATATTGTAAAGTTTTTGTTTGCTAATATATACTTAATTTTTTCCTAACATCTTATCAAGTGTACATTTGCATCTTAAATATCTTTTAAAAAGTATTAGTGCTGCTTAATCATTTTTTAGGGTCATAGTACAATCTAGAATGTGTTGACAGCTAGTGATCCCCATCCCAGAAAGATGTGCATCTCATTTCACCTGAAGCCCATCATGAGCACAGGTCCAGATTCCCATCTACTTTTCTAGTAACAATAACTGCAAATTCACCCTTGTCCTCCAGTAAACCGGACTGATGACATGGACTAGTTTATGTTTTCTCCAAAACATTTGTGGCGCCCCCTTTGATAATACACGTTTTCTCAGGCGATTATATGTCCTGAAGGTGTGACTGCCAGAAAAGACCCTCGTGGGTGTCCCAGCCACATCATCGTCAGTGAGTCAGCGGGCTGATGGGTGCCAGGCGCGGCAGCCTGCTGGAGGATGCAGTCCTGCCCTGTGGGCTCCGTCTGGCTCTGCTCCCCACCTCACTGCTGTCCTTCTGTCGCTGCTCAAGTGTCTGTAGCCTCAGAATTGCTACAGGGCAGCCCCCCCTTTATGTTCACTACACTCTTGTGAAGACGCAGAAATTCCATTGCTCTCCCTCTACCTTTTGGTCTCATCTTTTAGGACCCAGTATATTTTCAGATTTGCCCTTCAACTTGTTCTCTTTAGTCTACAAATACTTAGAAGTATCATATTGACTAGATTCAACTACCTACTATTCTCCGGTTCACTTAACTAAGAGGTTATCTTTGGGGATAGGGAAGGATTCTGTACTTCCCAATATTGTTAATTTCAGAGATTAGTTATATAACCTAGGCATAAGATAGAACTCTAGAATTTACTTAAATCTTAAAGCATAGAAACACTATACAAACTGTTAGGGTATTAAATATCTTTCAAAAGTAGAATTAACATACTTCTTAGAGTAAATTATTATGTATTTATGGCATAAACAATATACTCAATGTTCATTTTATTTAACATATTTAGTATCTCATTCAATTAATTTAACCATATATGTTGCTTTACCATCCTCATAGATGGTCTATTAAATCAGTTGTGACCTATTACTTTCAATGCCTTTAAATAACTTTTACTCCCTCCGCATCTAGCGTAAAAGAGCAGTGGACCTGAATGTGAAAATCTTGGACTTGAGTAATATATTTCTTATGGGAACTAACTTTCCCAACAAGATTGAGAAGCATCTCTTACCAGAACACATTCACCCTAACTTTGTAGTAACTGGAAATCATGTCATAATTGATGGTCTACATGCAGAAGCTCCAGATGACTTGGTATGTGCATTCCACTCTCTTCATAGTTTAGCTCCCGCCTGAGTGTTGCTACTGTTTTAACCCAAAATTCAGTGGTAATATAATCATACCTTTAAAAATACTTGAGTGTTACTAAGCCCTAAAATTGGACTGTGGGCTTATTAATTCTATTCATGCTTTGAATGATGAAAATGGTTTAATCATTCATATCTCATCAAGAACTCCTCATTTTTAAAGTATGATAAATAGCAATTAACATTTGAGACTACTCAGATTCTAAATGCCTGTAGTCTTCACCTGGTTAAAGGTGCTTTATAACACATGCATTGGGTAAAAGATTGTTCCACCATACCCCACAACAGAGAACTCCAGTCAAGAATGTGTTTGTATCCCATATGAATCTAAAAGCTTTATTCACCCTGTATAAACCCTTATCTTATTTTTAAAGCAATGATCACCTGTAGAATAGAGAAGTGAGAGCCTGCATTGTCATTGCATGGGCCTTTGTGTCATGGTACTTATTATACCTTCCAACATTTCATTTTAAATACAGGTTCGAGAAGCTGCTTATAAAATTTTTCTTTATCCCAATGCGGGTCAGTTGAAATGTTTGGAAGAATTGCTCAGCAACAGAGACCATCTGGCAAAGTTAGTGGGGTACTCCACATACTCCCACAGAGCCCTCCAAGGCACAATAGCCAAAAATCCAGGTAAGCTTGTTCACCCAACTTTTCAGAACAAAATAGGATTTTTGCGAAACTGAACTTCTGATTTTAAATAGCTATAAATCAGTGTTCTCTTTTTAATATACTCAGAGATCCATTTATTGAGATTTTCTACATCATTACATAGAACTGACTTCTAAATAGAGCCAATAGTTTGGAATATATTCTCTCCAACCAAGGTAATTTATTTTTTGTGCATGTTTAGAGGTAAGTCATACTTAAGTTTTCACTGATGCTAATTTCAGTTGTTTTCATTTTAACTCAGCTAGTTTCTGTGGTCAACCTAGCCAGATTGGTTAGAATTAGTGTGAAAGAGGAGGAAAGATTAATAAATCTGTTGAAGACAGGGTTGAATATAGGCTCGGACTATAGAAACACGTAGTTCTATAAACCTCCTTTTTAGAGAGAAGAGTGTTGGATGGGAGGGTTTGTGTTAAGTGGGGAAAAAGCATCCTGGGGTTTATTAGAGTCTTGCCTTGTGCTCTGTTGAGTTCTTTATGATTTAGAATGTATAAAAGAAAGCGTTACACAATAGTAATAATGTAAGTGTGTATAGTAAGTTTTTTCAAAAGCATATTAAATTCCCGTCATAGTTCAGACACTGAGTCAGGAGTAGGGTAGTTGCAATGGTAGAACTGTTCAGATTCAAGATCTCTTTTAGAGGTCGAATCTATGAGACTTGGTGATGGGTCGAGAAGGAGTAGGAGACAGCATGTTGGGTACCCGTGGTTTCTGATTGTGCATGTGGGTGGATGTGCCATTCACGGATAGAGGGAACACTAGAAATGAACTCCGTCTAGGAGGAAGACCACATTGTTAATTCTGTTCTGTCATTATTCCTTCCTTGCGTATCCCTTCTCTCTCTAGTATGTTCCTGTCTTCTCCAAAGTGTTCTTAAAAAATGGCCATTTCTTTTGTAAATGGCTATTCCCTTGAGCTGTCAAGGCTCTCTGTGAAACCATAGGCACAGCACACTCATTCCTTTGCTCATGTTGTTCCCTGTGTGGGGCACAGCTCCCCTCTCCCAATCTGTCTGCTGAAATCCTATAGATTTTCAGTGCTCAGCTCAAAACCTACCTCTTTCACAAAGCCTCTCCACTTTCCACTTCCCTTAGACACCCTTGTCTCTGAACCCCTTCAGTGCGTACAATTTATTTCACCCTATTTAACTCCTAAATGGATCTTATGTCATTTTGTGTGTTTCTCTGTGGTCATTGTTGTCATCACGTTGTTACAATAATTTATTATTATTATTATTATATGTACAGTTGATCCTTGAATGATGAGGGGATGCTGATACCCCCCCAACTGGCACAATCGAAAGTTCACATGTAACTTTTGACTCCCCCAAAACTTAACTACTAATAGCCCACTGTTGACGGGAAGCCTTACTGATAACAAATGGTTGATTAACCCGTATTTGATATGTTCTATGTATTATATGCTGTGTTCTTACAATAAACTAGAGAAAAAACATTATTAAGAAAAACATAAGAGAAAACTCATTTATAGTACCATACCATATTTGTCGAAAAATATCCTTGTATAAGTGGACTGCACAGTTCAAACCCGTGTTGTTCAAGGGTTAACTATAATAATAGTAAGATGCTTACTCTGGGCCATTATTTCATTTAATTTCTGTGCAGCTGTGTGAGGTAGATGTTTGTATCCACCTCATAGCATAGAAACCCAAGGTTAGTTATAGGGCTAAAAAGTGGCAGGGCTGAAACTTAAACTCGGGCTCTAAATTTATGGTCTTTATAAGCTGTTTGAGACTAAACAGATGATGTAAAAGGCATCATCTTCACTCATTGTTTTCATCCATTGATTCAGCAAATATTTACTGAGTGCCCACTATATGTCAGATATGATCCTAGGACCTAGAAATAAATCAGTATGTAAAACAGATGAAAATGCCTGCTCTTGTGCAGTTTATATTTCTATAAGGGAGATAAGAACAAAATACATAGGTAAGAAACACAGTAGGTTAATAGTTAATGCAAGATGTGGAGAAAACTGAATGGGGAAGGGGATAAGGAACGTGAACGTGTGGTGGTGGTGTTGGATTTTAAACTGAGTTGCCAGGGAGGGGCTCGCTGAGGATGCGGGGCATGTGAGTGTAGATTTGAAGGAGGTGCAGCCTATGGCTCACTAGGGGGAGAAAGTTCCAGATGGATGCACAGCGAGTGCAGAGGTCCCTAGGGTAGCTTGACACGTTTGAGGAAAAGCAAAATGGGCAAAGCGGTGAGTGGACTGAGTGAGGGGAGTAGTAAGAGGTGGAGGCAGACAAAGGAGGGGCTGTGTTCAGCAGGGCTTTTCCTCCAGTGAGATCGAAAGTCATTGGGGGGTTTTGAGCAGAGAAGTAAGGTGATCTGACTTAAATTTTGCTGTCAGGTCATATGCTGCTGACACTGAGATGGACTGCAGAGAGGCAGGGCTGGAGGAGAGGCCATGTGGAAGCTGTTTTGCAGTAATCATGATGAGAAGGATGGCAGCTTGACCAAAATGGTAGCAGTGGAGGGTTTTGCAATGTGTCCGATTCTGGATATGTAGCATTTTGAAGGGGAACCAAGGTTTTTAACCTGATTAACTGAAGAGACATAGTGAGTTACTGCTAACTAAGGTAGGGAGGACTGGAAGCTTGGTTTGGTTCAAGTTAAGTTGAGATGCCAGTTGGTGTTCACATGGTGATGTTGAGTAGGCAGTTAGATGTGTATATGTGGAAATGAGGAGAGTGCTGAGCCAGAGATATAAATCTGGGTCTTTATTTATTTATTTAAAGATTTATTTATTTTAGAGAGAGAGCGTATGTGAGTGAGGGAAGCACAGGGGGAGGGAGAGAATCTCAAGCAGACTCCCCACTGAGCACAGAGCCTAACGTGGGGCTCAGTCTCATGATCCTGAGATCATGACCTGAGCCAAAATCAAGAGTTAGACGCTTAACAAACTGAGCCACCCAGTTGCCTTTGTGTCTTTATTTAAATTCATGAGATTGTATGAGATCTCCAATGGAGTGAGTGCATCTAAAGAAGAACAGAAGTCTAGGAAGTGAGTTCTGGGACCCTGCAAATTTAGAAGGTCAGAGATATGAGGGAAAACCAGGAATAGCCACCAAGAAGGAGCATGAGTGAGAGAGGAGAAAAATGAACAGAGTGGGTGGTCCTGGAAGCCACGTGAAGTGTCTTGAGAGAGTGATTAGCTGACTCAAATGCTGAGGGCAGGTGCATCTGAAGAAGGTTGAGGATTGACCACTGAGGTGAGCAGTGTGGACTGGAGGTCCCTGGTCCTGTAGCAGCTAATGCCAGATTTCATCACCGGTGAATCCATTGCTTAGTAGGTGATTAGTGTGGTCATAGTTTGGAGTTGGGCTCTTGTGTACAGTCACATAGGATGTGACTTGTGTCCTTAAGGAATTTAAAATTTAGTTGGGGAGATCAGTTATATAAAGATAAGTAATTATATAGGTCATTGTCTTCTCAGTGCCAAATGAGTGGTACGTATAGACAACACAATACTGTAGGATTTTAGGAGTTCAGGAAGTTTGTCAGATGCATGTGTGCTTGTTGAGGGTTTCATGAGGGAAGTGAAACTGGAAATCGGAGGTGAGGGAATATGAGTTTTCAGCAGAGAGAAGGAAGAAGGTAGGATATAAACAAGGGTTAAGGTGGGCATTCATGTGACAGGTGGATTAGGAAATAATTTTCCAGTGAGGCATTTATTGATTTTCAGGGGCTTTCAGACTCATTCTTTGTAACATGACAATTTTTCAGGTAGGTTAATTGAGGTAGATTTTTCACGTGTAAGATAGCTAGAAAAACAAAAATGGGTGAAAGTGAGTAAAAAATGTTTAGAAATAAAAAGCATGCACAGATGTACTTGAAAATACTTCTCTATGGCAGTTGATATGATATCCTGAAATAAGATTTCATTTTTAACGAAATAATGGTTTTTTTCAAAGGCCTGATACCATTTAATATGGTGCATGAGGCAGTGTTTTCAGGATTACTGTATACAAGGCTTGTTAAGGATCCACAGTGGCAGGAGACCGCATGGCTTCTTGGTTTAGATTAACCTCCATTCTTTTCTCAGGCTTTTATTTTACTCAGAAGATAACTTAAATTGGAGATGGCAGGAAACTTAAAACCATATACAAGATCATCTGGAAAATATAAAAACAGTGTTTGTGGCAAACTCTAAAATACATGTGAAAGCTCCCTATACATAAATCAATGGCAAAAAGTGGTAAATTCAAAAATACACATGAAAAATTCCCTATCATGGGAAATAATGATAGTTGCGCTATGTTGCCCTTATGAGTTTGTAATATATGACGACTATGGCTGACGTACTTAAAAAAAATCCTAGCAGAGGTTAAATTTCTAACGTTCTAATTTTGGCATATTTTCTTTTGATATTGATCCTGAATAGATTATTCTCAGCTGTATATAAAAAACAAAAATAGTCCAGAAAAACATTGATTTTTAAAATCTAATTTTCAGTGAATCATGCTTCTAAATTGTACTGATTTTTATGAACAAATCAGAGTCTAGCTATCTTTTTAGAACTCAGGGTAAATTAGAAAGGTCTAAAAAACTTATTTTTTCTCTTACACATATGAGTAGATAGAAACACTTTGATATTTTGGATTCTTTTTTTAGCTCCCCATTCAATCCTCATCTGGGGGATAATCGAAGGCTTTGGATTATTACTATTTTGCTTAATATGTTTTTTGATAAATTGATCATCATCATCTGGAAATTTATATTATATTATATTATATTATATTATATTATATTATATTATATCAGCAACCCTGGCACACTTTGAAAATGAGCACTTTAATGGCATTGTAGTGCATAGATTATGACCATTACATTCTAATTTTAACAGATATGTTCATTTTATTTTATGTAATTAAAGACATTTTCTTTTGGATTTCATTTTTAGAGACTGTCATGCAGTTCCTTGAGAAACTATCAGACAAACTTTCTGAAAGGTTAGTTTTTATTCCACTCTTTAGAGTGTGTATTGTAGTTTTTTTAAAAGGAGACTTGATTTATAAAAATTAGGAGGTGACCTATTAAAAATATAAGTATGGGAATATTGGGTCAGATCTGTGGATTAGTCAGCAGGAGATTGGATTAACTATGAGGGATACTTAAAAAGCACAAAGCTGTCTTCCTAAGGTGACAATCTTGAAAACTTGGGCTGTCCTCTCTGATGAACTAATTTCATTGTCTTAGGAACCCGTCATTGATGTGTAATTAAAAATTTTTTTCCAAGCCTTTTTGAAACTACATGTTTTCAACTTATACCACCAATTTTATAAGAAGTTCATAGTGTTTCTCTTCTTTTGGCCTAAATATAGGTGGCTCCTGGATGTGGTAAATTGATCCATGGTTTGGATCTTAAGAATGATCTGCCTCAACTTTCGTAGTTCTCTGTAGTGAGTCCCTTTGTTGTATTCCTGCCTTTCCGTCTTTGATAGAGTTACTTGTCCTTCACTGGTGCTCTTCTAGTGCTTTGCTGAGTGGCCACACTCCAGCAGCCTTCAGATACCTAGGATTCCAGGAAGAGGCATGTCATGGTTGTCTCATAATGCTGTTGAACATTTCCTTTGTCTTTTTGACTACACCAAAATGTTAAATTTTAGCTCAAATTTCCATTTTCTGTTTTTATAAACTCATGCCTTAGAACCCAGTCCTCTCTGATTTGGACTATATTTATAAATTCTAAACTTTTCTTTTAATCTAGTGAACCACTGTGGCTTTGATTTAATGAAGAGGCAGTGTTAATTATGCAGTTAACTGAGAATTTTCTCTACTTTGCTTTATTAGTTAAATGGTAGTATTCTTTTTTCCCTTGTTTTAACTATGGATTATATTTTGAGCAAACATGTCTTCAGGTTTTTGCAGTTATAGATAGGAGTTAAGTCTAATAGAAACTTCGTATTCTATAGATGTTAAGCACATATTTGATTGTTGTCCAGCTAGAGTTTTTCTCTAGGGGAAAAATTATTAATAGTAATTTTAAATATAATCTCTGTTCGTATTTTTTAATAGAAGGAAATTTGTTAGTCTCTTACCTTTTGAATGTATAGCAAAGGGCAGTGATTTAAATTTTGCTGGTTATAACCTTTACATGTATCTGTAACATTGCTAATTTTTCCAAGCTTTAATACTTTCAAGTCTTGTATCTATTTGCTAGGATATTTTCTAAGGTAGAAATTGCGGTAATTTACTGATGATATATTGCTGTCCTTTCTAACACAGATAAAATTTGGATTAATACTGGCTTACATTTGCACTACAAATTACTTCCAATTTTATCATGAATACTGGAAGGTTACATAAGAAAAAAAAGTTCTTTTTTAAAAAAATTATTTAAATTCAGTTAATTAACATACAGTATATTATTAGTTTCAGAAGTAGGGTTTAGTGATTGATCAGTTGCATACACCCAATGCTCACTACATCAAGTGCCCTCCTTAATGCCCATCACCCAGTTACTCCATCCCCCCAGAAAACTAGTTCTTTAATAATGTAATTATTAAAATTTTGTCCTAACAATGAATGATGAACCTGTTTTACAGAACTATAAAAGACTTTGAAATGATACGAGGGATGAAAATGAAACTAAATCCTCAAAATTCTGTAAGTGACAATTTGGAATATTTTTATTATAGTATAAACAGTCTATCAGCTGAAGTCCTTATCTTTTGACTCTAGAACTTTCCTGTGATATGCTAAAGGTGTGTATGGTCTTGTTTCTGCTCCCTGGTCTTGGTTCCGATCCTTGGGTTTGGTGAACAAAATACCGAAATACTTGAAATACTTGAAATACTTGATCCATATGTCTGAATTTGACATTTCCAGGAAATCCAGTATTTTTTTGTTGTTTAGTTGACGTAATACTCACGCATGGTCATACGCATATACACGCCTATAAACGTATATTAACAACGTATGTTAATACACATCACGCAAAGGCTGCTTCCATTGTACCGAAAGTGGGCTTCTCAGTCTGAAGCAGCCTTTAAGCAGGCTCAGTGGAGGATTGATCTGGTAGGTGGGAATTTAACCATCAATGTTAACATCGCAGTTTACTTTCTTATTTGCTAATTTATGGAGCTCAATTAAATCGATGTTGACTTCAAAGTATACCCATCTTAACACAGGAGCCCTACATGAGACCCGCTGTATCTCTAACCCTATAATCCTTGTCTCGACAAGCCCTTCAGGTTATTTATTACAACGCCCCCCCACCCCCATCAGTTAATAAATCTTGTAGATTCTACCTTTCTGAGAACTCTGTGTTCCTGCCTCTCCATGCCTATTGCCACAGCCCTGGTTGAGGTCATTGTTACTTCTCACCCAGATTATAGTTGTAGTTGCCGAACTGGTTTTCTAGCCTTTTTTTTTGGCTCCTGGTTTGGACCGCTTAGCAACGCGCCTAGTTCAGTGTTAAACATAGGGTAGGTACTCAGCACTTACCTGAAATATGAATGAATGAATGAATGAATGAATGACTTGCCACCAGAGGGATTTTGCCAAAAAGCAGATCTGATCTTGTCACTTTTTTGTTTAAGATTTTTCAGTGGCTTGCTGTAATTCTCAGATTTACCTTCCTATTTCTTAGCTTTCCCACCAAGCCTTTCCTAATTTTGCTTCTACCTGCTTCTCTAGCCTTATCTTCTGCTGCCCCTTTAAGTCCAGTTAGTGTCCCTAGTTCCCTACTGATAATACCTGTGTGATGCTCTTGTGCTTTTTTTTTTTTTTTAACCTACTTACTGCTTTGCTTGCCCCTGCTTTCCTTTCTTTTGTTTTTTAATTCTGACTGATATTTATGCGCCGCAACTATGGTAGGTAGCTTGCCGTCACTCACAAACACCATACACAGGAATGCCTTTCCCTCTTTCTCATCTGGATTCAGTGTGCCCAATCTTCCAAACTCAGCTCCAGCTTTGTCTCCTCCCAACATTTCCTGACCTTCCACTGTGATTTAAATACCCTTCTCATGGACTCTATTTCACATGGGACAACATCATGCACATGACCTATTGTACTCTGGTTGTGGAGTCAATTGTCTTTCTGCTGCCTAGACCGTTTTCCGCTCCTTGGTACAGGGATTGGGTCTTACTGGGTTTTGTTTCCCTAGAGCCTGCACTCTCTGGTACGTAGCAGATAGTAAATGGTCATCTGTTGGAGGAAATGTGTCCCGGGAACTGGACACTTGGGGGCTAGAGTTTCGGGGATGTTGGGAGAAGGAAAGTAAGCCTGTACATGTCTTACATTGGCTAATTCCATAGTAACAGCGTGATCATGGAATATGAGAAAGAACACCTTGTTATTCAAGGAGATAATGTCTGAACTGAAAATTTAAAGGATAAATCAAAGGATAGAGCCAGCATTCATGGAGCTCTTACTCAGTGCCAGGTATTCTGTTAGTAGTTGAAGTGCATTAAAAAATGCTGTTACTGAGGCACTACCGTGTAGCCGACAGCGTTCGGGCTGTCAGGACGTAATAGGAAAAATGCGAACAAAGTCCCTGTCCTCAAGAAGCTTACATTCTAGGGGAGGAATACGGATAGTAAATACATGAAATAAATATGTGCTGTGTTGTATTGTGATAAGGGCAACAGGGGAGAATAATGCAGAGAAAAGGGGATGGCAGTTGCTGTTCTCTAGGGACTGGTCAGCGAGGACTTCTTATGTGAGAAGACCCTTGAGCAGAGACTTGGAAGAGACGAGGCAGTGCCCCACAGCAGTAATGCAGGGCAGACCCTTCTCCACAGAGAGAGCAGCTGCCCCTTGTGGTCAAGGCCCCACAGCAGTAATGCAGGGCAGACCCTTCTCCACAGAGAGAGCAGCTGCCCCCTGTGGTCAAGGAACAGTGAGGAGACCAGTGTGGCCAGAGTAGAGCAAGGGAGGGCAAGAGCGGCAGGAGGTGGGTTCAGGGTACAGGGGGGTGGGATCAGGTCGTGTAGAAGGAAAACAGGAAAGCATTGGCAAGCAGAAAGAACTTTTCCACATTGTACAATAGTGTGGATTGCACACTTGAGCCCAGGCATTCTGACTTCATGGCCTGGGCTGTTAGTCACTCGTGTCACCTGGGCAGTTTGTGGGGAGGAGGATCATTCAGGGATTCAAGCTTTTCTTCCCTTCAGTATTCTGTACCAGCTGTCAAAACCAACTATTGTGACAGTGTTTCTTTATGACATATTTTCTTTGCCAAGATTAGAGCTAATTCTCCCTTCGTTACACTTGAAATTGTTGCTTTCATTTTGGGGATCCACCCTAAGCTTCCTGCTTAGATTTAGAAAGAACTCTAATCTTACCTTTAGGACCCTAATCTTACCTGCAGTATATTTTATGGATTGATACATGGGTTGCATTTTGGGAAAAATTTCAACATGGCTGATTTAATTTATTAATGTTGACTTTTATGTTTACATTTTACATTATTTACCTTTTCCCCAAATTCTGGGATTATGTTTTATTTATACCTCTGTACTCATTGATTACAGGGAAGTCAAAATAAAGAGGTGGGCATTTCATGAATTTTTAGGGTTTTTATAACACTTCTCTGATATTATAATAGGTTTACATTTTATAAGCTGGGTAAATTTTTGATAAAAATTGTGAAGTAGTCAATAACTCTCATAGCAATGAATTTTTTCATTGTAGGAATTAATGCCTTGGGATCCCCCCTACTACAGTGGTGTGATTCGTGCAGAAAGGTAAGTATTTTTGGAGAAATCCTCATCTATGAGAGGGAAGAAAGAAACTAATATTCATTGAGCACCTTGCACATTAATTATGCAACTACTGTCTTCACTCAGTTGTCCACATCATAAGCCTGTACGCTCTCAAGTCCAGGCCTTGTGCTGGCACGGTCTGCGTTTACCCCCATGTTTTTGGTCTGGATTAAACCTGTGCTCTCAGTCATAGGATCATGCTCTACTGCTCCCCCAGAGCCTGTTCTTCTATGGCTCATGCCATTTCCTTGTTTAAAACTTTTCAGTATCTCCCTGTGGGGTCTGGAATCTGGCTTCTCCCTGTGTGTGGCTTTTAGGTTCCCTTACCAGACTGAGCATTTGGGGGGCTGGGACTTTGCTAGAACCCCAGTTGTTTCTTGTTTCTGGCCCAGGTTGGGTGCTCAGCAAATATATGTTGAACCAGTGAAAGAATAACGTAGTCCTTGGGATGGGGCTCTGTGATTTTCTTGTTTCCTCATTTTTATTTGAACATATTGTGGACACTTTCTTGGCACATCTGGAAGGATATATGTGGAATAAAGATTTAGGACAGCTTGATGTGAGTACTCCTCTAGCCTCCGTGTTCTCCTGTGTTTATTATATTATGACAAACTAGTAGGAATGCTCTTTTCCCTAAATATGCCCTATTTCTGTCATTTTTATAGTTGCATGTAAACCCAAAAAATACAGAGGCCTGTTCAAAGTGAACACATTTAGAAATGTTGATGTCCCAAGCAACTTTACATACACAAAAGGAATTAAAAAAACAAAACTCCAAATCCTACCCTTCAACAGATTTTTAACATTTTTCTCTTATACTTCCTTTTTGAGCTCCTCAGCTTTAACCCAGAGAATTAAGATTGATTTAGGTAATGGAAGAAAATACAAGCTTTGTGTCTTTTTCTTCATTAAAGCATGTTGGCTTTATACCATGATAATAATATGCTTATTTGGTTGGTATTTAACTTTAAGGTCTTTTTGTTACTACGCATTATTCGGGCATCAAATGAAGGGTAATAAATACCTCACTAAAATTAGACTTTTTGTTTATTTTAATGATTTTTTTTATATTTGTCACAAAAGCAGAAAACAGTAACTTTTGGTGCACCGGTAGGGGGAGGTACCCTGAGATCAGTTAGTGTGTTAAGGAGCTTACCCACTTAATATTCATTCATTTTCCTCTCTGTGGCTTCTCTGTGACATCTCTGTTCCTTAGACTACTCTTACTCACAAAGCATATTGTCTCATAATACTTTGTCAGCTACTGTTTTTTATACATATATCCCAAATTCAGCATGAGCCACCTTTTCTATGGAAGCACATAAACTGTTACTCAAAATCTGTAATCATTTGATTACGATAAACAGTGAGTGCTTAGAATATATTATAGCTTAATATAATTATTTCACAAATACGTTTTATGGCTGCAGAACTTCGGACTTTGCTCCCTATCTTTACATAAAACAATACAGTTTCCCTTTTCAAATTTTTTCAAAGAAAGATTTGGCTTGGGTGCTTGGCCAACCAAGATCTAGCATAAAGGAACACTAGAATTTTTTTTATCAATGCCTTTCATATAAAAAAAAGTTTTAAAAAAATTTTTGACATTGGAAAGTAATGTAAAATAGAGGTATTTGTTTCTTTGTGATTTTTGCTACTGTGATTTTTATGTGGTATTCCTGTGTTTCATGTCGCCCACCCCTGATTATTTTAATGAATGCCTTAGCCTTATATTTAAGTGATATTTTTGTCATTTAGCTTTATTCTGTAAGTGTAGGATGCCCAAATGGTGGTTCTATGGAAATGACATATAAATATTTGAAGAGTTGGAAAGCTATACTCAGTTGTAAAGTATATGCATTAATTAGGAATATGAGAGAGATCCCTGAGAAGTCTGATAGTAATCTTAAATAAAAGACATTGAATAAAAGATAGTGACTGTCTCTTCTCCATTTCTACCAAAAGTACAATATTGCAAAGTCAGTGTTGCTGACTGACTCTGGAGTCAGTACTTAGAGATGGCTGAGCCCCCAGGTAGGTTGGGAGTTCTCTCCCTGTTAGCCACAGGGACAGGGTCTCACTGTCCACATGGGCCATTGGAGAGAGTGGGAACACCTGAGGCGGCATGGCCGCGTGGTCTGGAGCACAATCCCTGAGGTCTGGGTGGCCTGGGTGAGTCCCGGCTCCACCACTAATGAGCTACACACGACCTTTGGAAAGTTACTTGTCCTCTCTAACCTCTCAGCAAAGGTGTCTATAAAATGGGAGTTGTAATAGTCCCTACTTCATAGGTCAGAAATAATGAGTTAATGTTGGTATCACTAGTACTGAAATAATATATGGAATCGGCCTTCTCTGGACACTGTTCTAGAGGATGATCTACTCTAACAGATGCTTTTGAAGTGTTCTCTAGAATCTTTTGAGGGAGAGGTCACTGTCCCTGAAGACTTCTCTAAGAAAGCACTCATCTAAAGTATACTGAACGTATCGAGTTAGTTGTCGAATGCTCGTCAGAGAAGCTTTTAATGTTGGTGAAAGAAAACGGGGACAGGGATGTCCACCTTGCCTGTGCTTCCCAGAGCATTGCTGTGTCCTGCAGGGAGGAAGACTATGTCTGGCTGGCAGGACAGCTCACTTTTGGTCTCTTTCCTCTTCAGGGTCATGGGATAGCTACTGCCTTCAAAATAGAATTGGAGCCGTCATTCGTGGCTTCTAGGATCTGGTCACAGCCCACTTTTCTTTACCAATGAGTACACACACACCCACAGTTATTTGTGGGGTCTGGCCTGTCCTTCTGGTCTTTCTTATCACGCCTCTTTATAGTTTTCCTCAACCAGACTAAACTCTCTGCCCCAAGTCAGATCCCTTTCTGTCTTGGGCAGAGTCTGTATCTGTCGGCTGCTAGCGTTCCCCTTGCCTTTCTTTGCTGTCTTACCTGTGAAGTTTTGCCAAGAGTTCACAAAACCTCCAGGTCTGCCACAGCCGCTGTAGTTCCTGTCACCACCATGCTTGCAGCCTACGTGCTGCACACTTGACCTTCTAACAATGTGTTCTTTTGGTGTGTTATGTTAAACATGTCATGTCAACCATACCGTGAAGCTCTTGAGAACAAAGTGTGTCTTGTTTCTTCTATTTGAAGTAAAATGTGGCACATACACTCTGGACTCCCAGTAAATGAATTGTTTGATAGCCATTGTTCAAGACTGCCTAAACCAATAATTGGAAATCCTTATTAAAAGCAATCTGGTGATACATTTTTTTGTAAAGAAGAATGTCATATTTTTGTGAATGGACCTTTTCATCTCTCAGATTTATTAAAAGCAGTGTGACCCTCAGGAGGCCTTCAGAATGCTCATTTGTTGACAGAGATTTCTTTCTTTTTTTTTTCTTATGTTAATCACCATATGTTACATCATTAGTTTTTGATGTAGTGTTCCATGATTCATTGTTTGCGTATAACACCCAGTGCTCCATTCAGTACGTGCCCTCTTTAATACCCATCACCAGGCTAACCCATCCCCCTAACCCCTCCCACCTAGAACCCTCAGTTTGTTTCCCAGAGTCCATAGTCTCTTATGGTTCGTCTCCCCCTCCAATTTCCCCCGCTTCATTTTTCCCTTCCTGCGATCTTCTTCATCTTTTTAATTTTTTTTAACATATAATGTATTATTTGTTTCAGAGGTACAGGTCTGTGATTCAACAGCCTTGCACAATTCACAGCGCTCACCATAGCACATACCCTCCCACCCAGTGGGAGTCAGTCAGTAGTATGGTCACCCAGCCGCCCCATCCCTCCCACCCCCCACCACTCCAGCAACCCTCAGTTTGTTTCCTGAGATTAAGAATTCCTCATATCAGTGAGGTCATATGATACATGTCTTTCTCTGATTGACTTATATCACTCAGCATAAAACAATCCAGTTCCCTCCACGTCGTTGCAATTGGCAAGATTTCATTCCTTTTGATGGCTGTATAATATTCCATTGTATATATATGCCACATCTTCTTTATCCATTCATCTGTTGATGGACATCTTGGCTCTTTCCACAGTTTGGCTATTGTGGACATTACTGCTATAAACATCGGGGTGCACGTACCCCTTCGGACTGTTTCTCTTGCTGTACAAAAAGCTTTTTATCTTGATGAGGTCCCAATAGTTCATTTTTGCCCTTGCTTCCCTTGCCTTTGGTGATGTTTCTAGGAAGAAGTTGCTGCGGCTGAGGTCAAAGAGGTTGCTGCCTGTGTTCTCTTTTAGGATTTTGATGGACTCCTGTCTCACATTGAGGTCTTTTCAACCATATGGAGTCTATTTTGTGTGTGGTGTAAGGAAATGGTCCAGTTTCATTCTTCTGCATGTGGCTGTCCAATTTTCCCAACACCATTTGTTGAAGAGACTGTCTTTTTTCCATTGGACATTCTTTCCTGCTTTGTCAAAGATGAGTTAACCATAGAGTTGAGGGTCCATTTCTGGGCTCTCTGTTCTGTTCCATTGATCTATGTGTCTGTTTTTGTGCCAGTACCATACTGTCTTGATGATGACAGCTTTGTAATAGAGCTTGAAGTCCGGAACTGTGATGCCACCAGCTTTGCTTTTCATTTTCAACATTCCTCTGGCTATTTGGGGTCTTTTCTGGTTCCATACAAATTTTAGGATTATTTGTTCCATTTCTCTGAAAAAAGTGGATGGTATTTTGATGGGGATTGCATTGAATGTGTAGATTGCTCTAGGTGGCACTGACATCCTCACAATATTTGTTCTTCCAATCCATGAGCATGGAACGTTTTTCCATTTCTTTGTGTCTTCCTCAATGTCTTTCATGAGTATTTTATAGTTTTCTGAGTACAGATTCTTTGCCTCTTTGGTTAGATTTATTCCTAGGTATCTTATGGTTTTGGGTGCAATTAATTGTAAATGGGATCGACTCCTTAGTTTCTCTTTCTTCTGTCTTGTTGGTGTATAGGAATACCACTGATTTCTGTGCATTGATTTTATATCCTGCCACTGACTAAATTCCTATATGAGTTCTAACAGTTTTGGGGTGGAGTTTTTTGGGTTTTCCACACAAAGTATCATAGCATCTGCAAAGAGTGAGAGTTTGACTTCTTCTTTGCTGATTTGGATGCCTTTGATTTCTTTTTGTTGTCTGATTGCTGTGGCTAGGACTTCCAATACTATGTTGAATAGCAGTGGTGATAGTGCACATCGCTGCCACGTTCCTGACCTTAGGGGGAAAGCTCTCAGCTTTTCCCCATTGAGAATGATATTCGCTGTAGGTTTTTCATAGACGGCTTTTATGATATTGAGGTATGTACCCTCTATGCCTATACTCTGAAGAGTTTTGATCAAGAAAGGATGCTGTACTTTGTCAAAAGCTTTTTCTGCATCTATTGAGAGGATCATATGATTCTTGTTCTTTCTTTTGTTAATGTATTGTATCACGTTGATTGATTTGCGGATGTTGAGCCAACCTTGCAGCCCAAGATAAATCCCACTTGGTTGTGGTGAATAATCCTTTTAATGTACTGTTGGATCCTATTGGCTAGTATTTTGGTGAGGATTTCTGCATCCATGTTCGTCAAGGATATTGGTCTGTAATTCTCCTTTTTGATTTTGGTTTTGGGATCAAGGTAATGCTGGCCTCATAAAATGAGTTTGGAAGTTTTCCTTCCATTTCTATTTTTTGGAACAGTTTCAGAAAATAGGTATTAATTCTTCTTTAAATATTTGGTAGAATTCCCCTGGGAAGCCATCTGGCCCTGGGCTTTTGTTTGTTGGGAGATTTTGGATGACTGCTTCAATTTCCTTAGTGGTTATAGGTCTGTTCAGGTTTTCTATTTCTTCCTGGTTCAGTTTTGGTAGTTGATACATCTCTAGGAATGTATCCATTCCTTCCAGATTAACTAATTTGCTGGCATATAGTTGTTCATAATATGTTCTTATAATTGTTTGTATTTCTTTGGTGTTGGTTGTGATCTCTTCTCTTTCATTCATGATTTTATTTATTTGGGTCATTTTTCTTTTGATAAGTCTGGCCAGGGGTTTATCAATCTTGTTAATTTTTTCAAAGAACCAGCTCCTAGTTTCGTTGATCTTTTCTACTGTTGTTTTGGTTTCTATTTCATTGATTTCTGTTCTGATCTGTATTATTTCTCTTCTCCTGCTGGGTTTAGGCTTTATTTGCTATTCTTTCTCAGCTCCTTTAGGTGTAGGGTTAGGTTGTGTACTTGAGAACTTTCTTGTTTCTTGAGAAAGGCTTGTATTGCTATGTACTTTCCTCTTAGGATTGCCTTTGCTGTATCCCAAAGATTTTGAACAGTTGTGTTTTCATTCTCATTGGTTTCCATAAATTTTTTTAATTCTTCTTTAATTTTCTGGTTAACCCATTATTCTTTAGTAATGTTCTTTAGCCTCCATGTATTTGAGTTCTTTCCAACTTTCCTCTTGTGATTGAGTTCTAGTTTCAAAGCATTGTGGTCTGAAAATAGGCAGGGAATGATCCCAGTCTTTTGGTACTGGTTGAGACCTGATTTGTGACCTAGGATGTGATCGATTCTGGAGAATGTTCCACGGGCACTAGAGAAGAATGTGTATTCCGTTGCTTTGGGATGGAACGTTCTGAATATGTCTGTGAAGTCCATTTCGTCCAGTGTGTCATTTAAAGTCTTTTTTTCCTTGTTGATCTTTTGCTTAGATGATCTGTCCATTTCAGTGAGGGGGCTGTTAAAGTCCCCCACTATTACTGTATTGTTGTCAATGTGTTTTTATGCTTTTGTTATTAATTGTCTTATATATTTGGCCACTCCCATGTTAGGGACATAGATACTTAACAGTTGTTAGATCTTCTTGTTGGATAGACCCTTTAAGTAGGATATAGTGTCCTTCCTCATCTCTTATTACAGTCTTTGGCTTAAAATCTAATTTGTCTGACATAAAGATTGCCACCCCAGCTTTCTTTTGGTGTCCATTAGCATGGTAAATGGTTTTCCACTCCCTCACTTTCAATCTGGGTGTGTCTTTGGGTCTAAAAGGAGTCTCTTGCAGACAGCATATCGATGGGTCTTGTTTTTTTATCCAATCTGATAGTCTGTGTCTTTGGATTGGGGCATTTAGCCCATTTACATTCAGGGTAACTATTGAAAGATAGGAATTTAGTGCCATTGTATTGCCTGTAAGGTGACTGTTACCGTATATTGTCTGTGTTCCTTTCTGGTCTATGTTGCTTTTAGGGTCTCTCTCTGCTTAGAGGACCCCTTTCAATATTTCTTGTAGGGCTGGTTTCGTGTTTGCAAATTCCTTTAGTTTTTGTTTGTCCTGGAAGCTTTTTATCTTTCCTTCTATTTTCAGTGACAGCTTAGCTGAGTATAGTATTATTGCCTGCATATTTTTCTCATTTAGTGCTCTGAATATATCATGCCAGTGTTTTCTGGCCTGCCAGGTCTCTGTGGATAGGTCTGTTGCCAATCTAATGTTGCTACCATTGTAGGTTACATATCTCTTTTCCCGAGCTGCTTTCAGGATTTTCTCTTTGTCTCTGGGACTCGTAAGTTTTACTATTAGATGTCGGGGTGTTGACCTATTTTTATTGATTTTGAGAGGGGTTCTCTGTGCCTCCTGGATTTTGATGCCTGTTTCCTTCCCCAAATTAGGGAAGTTCTCTGCTATAATTTGCTCCAGTATACCTTCTGCCCCTCTCTCTCTTTCTTCTTCTTCTGGGATCCCAATTATTCTAATGTTGTTTTGTCTTATGGTATCGCTTATCTCTCGAATTCTGCCCTCGTGATCCAGTAGTTGTTTATCTCTCTTTTTCTTAGCTTCTTTATTTTCCATCATTTGGTCTTCTATATCACTGATTCTCTCTTCTGCCTCATTTATCCTAGGAGTTAGCGCCCCCATTTTTTATTGCACCTCATTAATAGCCTTTTTGATTTCGACTTGGTTAGATTTTAGTTCTTTTATTTCTCCAGAAAGGGTTTCTCTAATAACTTCCATGCTTTTTTCAAGCCCAGCTAGTATCTTTAAAGTTATGATTCTGAACTCTAGATCCGACATTGTACTAATGTCCGTATTGAGTAGGTCCTTGGCAGTCAGTACTACCTCTTGTTCTTTTTGTTGAGGTGATTTTTTCCGTCTTGTCATTTTGTCCAGAGGAGAATAGGTGAATGAGAGAACAAAATGCTAACAGGGTAACAATGTCCCCAGAAAATATACTCTAAGCAAATCAGAAAAGCCCTGAAGCTGGGGAAAAAGAAAGGGAAAGAAAAAAAAATGAAAAAGTAAAAGATAAAAACAAAAACACACACAAAGAAAACAGAATATGATCAAATATGATCAGGCTGGTTCATAGATAAGTGCCACAGACTGGATTTTGTGTGTAGTTTGGTCTGTTAGAAGAAAGTGCCTCCCAAAATTTTAAAGAAAGAAAAACTTATATATGTACAAAAATAAGGGTTGTTATGGTGAAGGGATGGAATATGAGTGTAAAGACGAAAATTATAAAGAATTTTATAAAAGGAATTGATAAGAGGTTCTTTGAAAAAAGAAAGATGAGGATTTAGAAAAAAAAAGGAAAAAAATGGGAGAGAATGTGATCAGGCAGGAGACTAGAACAAAGCCATACACTAGAGATTTAGTATATATTTTGATCTGTTAGAAGAAACTGTATCTCAAAATTTTAAAGAGAGAACAACTTATATATATATGCCAAAAATAAGGGTAACTACTATGAAGGGATAGAATATGACTCTAAAAATGAAAAATAAAAATGTTTTTTTAAAAAGGGATTGATAAGATGTTGGTTGAAAAAGGGAAAAAGAAAAATTAAAAAAAAAAGCCAGTTAAAAAAAAATTAACTTTGAAAGACTAAAGAATCATGGTAAAAAAGCCATGGATTCTATGTGCAGTATTCCCCTAGCGCTGGAGTTCTTCCATTCTCATTGATCGGTAAACTTGGTCTTGGGTGGCTGCTCTCGCTGATCTTCTGGGGGAGGTGCCTGTTGCCGTGGTTACCAAATGTCTTTGCTGGAGGCGGAATTGTCCCACCCTTGCTGGTCAGGGCTAAGGAAGTTGCTCGGGTTTGCGCTTGGGAGATTTTGTTCCCTGTAAGCTTTCGGTACAGCTTTGGAGGAGAGTGAAAATGGCGGCCTCCCAATCTCCGCCCCAGAGGAGCCGAGAACTCGGGGCTCCCCTCCTCAGTGAGCCCCCTAGGGAAAAGCAGTCAATCACTCCCGTCTCCCTGCTCTCCGGCCACACTCCGTGCTCACCCGGCCTGTGACTGAGCATTTCTATCTCTGGGACCCAACGCCGTGTGGAGTCTCCAAACCCAGCAGATCCCTGCGGTGCACTCCCGCGCCGCTCCTCCTGGGGGAGGAAGGGGAGTCTCTCCGGATCTGCTGCCTTTTGGGTCCCTGCTGTAGGAGGAGTGGCCTGATTGTGCCGCGGATCACGGTTTATGGTAACCTGGAGCTGAGAGCCTGCCTTGGCTCCATCTCTGCAGCCGGCTTCCCCACTCCGATACCTGGGAGCTCTGCCGCACTCAGGCACTCCCAGTCTTTCTGTGACCCTGGGGGTCCTGAGACCACACTGTCCTGCGAGTGACCCCCCCTCCCCCCCCCCGCCCCGCCAGCGTAGCCACTGGAGCAACATCCCTCAGCGGAGCCAACTTCTAAAAGTTCTGATTTTGTGCTCCACTGCTCTATCACTTGCTGGTAGCGGCCGCCGGAGGCCCCCTCCCCCGCCATCTGTCCTCCCGAATATCACCTCGGATTCACTTCTCCGCATGTCCTACCTTCCAGAAAGTGGTCACTTTTCTGTTCAGAGATCTCTTGCTATTCTTTTCTTTGATCTCCTGTTGATTTTGTAGGTCCGTATCCAGCTGAATTCCTGAGACCAGATGAAATCCAGGTCTCCTACTCCTCTGCCATCTTGCTCCGCCCTTACCCAGCATTTCTATCTCTGGCTCACGACTCCATGTGGAGTCTCCAAACCCAGCAGATCCCTGTTGTGTGCTCCTGCGCCACTCCTCCTGGAGGAGGAAGGGGAGTCTCCCCAGATCTGCCGCTTGTTGGGTCCCTGCTGGAGGAGCAGTGGCCCAACTTGACAGATGTTTCTACCCGGCTTGTTGACTCTTAGAGTTAAGAAATCACCAGGTATTACAGGAACACAATGTAGCCTACTTGGTATCAACCAGGGGTTTTAGTTAATTTACTTCATGTTCCAGTACTAGGTCACTTGTTTGGCTATTAACTCAGTAAAGAACCAAGAAAAGGGATACCGAAATGCTTCAGATGGGATTGTAAGAATTGGGGCTTTTAAACATCTATATTAAGTGGCTTAAAAGGCAAATGATTTAGTTTTGGTTTGAGGTTTCAGTAATCTTGATTGACAAGAGTTGGCCAAGAAGCATAGGTAATGGATGAGAAAAGAAAGCGAAAATATAATAGTTTGGGTTTGAGGTTAGAAGAAGGGAACAAACTGAAGACTGCTAATTCCTTGTTAAATTCCTCTGCTTTCAAGTAAAGACTTAAATGTGTGGTTTGACACAGAACAAAAAATAGAAGGGGCTTTCCTTGATTTGAGTTTTTCTTCAAGTTCACTACAGGGACTCTTTTTTTGCTTTTATGTTCAGATCCATTTTAAGTTTCTTAAATGTTTGCAAGAACCTATTAGAAGTAAGAAAAGAAATTAATGTGTTTTAAAACCATCAAAGGTTGATGCTGGGAAATAGTGGCATGAGTGACCGACGGACATCTTAAAGAGCACAGAAAAATCTTAATTTTTTTTTCAAGTTTTAGTGTTGGAGTCTTCATGGGAGAGGAAAAGTAATCCTTTAAATTATGGCAAGTATTTATGCAGTTATTTTATTTAAAATTAAATATGATTTTTGAATAGCCAGTCCATTTGTGTGGCTCGAAAGGTCAAAATAACATTAAAAAGGACTCATTGAGAGATTTTGGTGTCACCCCTGTCCCTGCTCACAGCATTCCCCCTTGCCCTGCCCCATAGAGGTAATCATTTTTAATGTTGTTTAATGTGTCCTGGTGGTGTTTGATTTTGATTTTTAATGCTCGATGACTTTATTTCTTTTCTGCCAATAGTAGTTTCAATGAATCATACTTCATTAATTTTGGTGCTATTTTATATAAGGACATTATTGCGAAGGGGAATTTAGTATTGTTTATTCCTTGCTAAGGTATATTCTCAAAAGTTCAAGAGCATTCACATAATGAGATAGGAATGTTTTATGTTTTAAACTCTTCAGAAAACCCTGGATTTTCACAGACAGATGACACTCTGGTGTTTCAAGATAGTAAAGACTTATTTGATGTGTGAAATTGTATAGTTTATTGGCTAGTGGACGTGCAGTGAGCTAGGTGCTGTCAGTGTTTAAAACAAGAACCTTGAAAACTTTCAAAATAAGCAAAAATATAAAGAAAAACATAGGTAACCCCATATATTCATCTTCCAGATTTAGTAACTACCAAAACTGTGATGGATTTGCTTCATTTATATCTGTTTTTTCCTTTTTCCTTCTCTTTTTTCTTCCTTCTTGTTACTAAAGTAAACCCTAGACCTCATGGCCTTTCACTGGGATTTTTTTTTTTTTTTTTATGGATCTCTAAGGAATATGGATATTTTCTTACATCACAGCAGCCCCAGCATGACCCAGGAAGGTTCATGGCAGTCCGTTGGCATCATCTAGTACTTTGTCCATATTCATATGTCCTTGATGGTATCAGGTCCATTTTCTCCCAAGCAGCTTGTTGGAACCGACGTGGCCTGCACATTTCATTTCGTTTTTCTGTCTCCTGAGTCTCTTACTCTAGAGCAGGTCTGCATACCTCATGCCCCCATCCCATCTTCTACCTTCTTCATGTTACCGACGACTGGTTGCAGACACCAGGTTACTTGTCCTACAGATTTCCCCAAACTTCTGGATCGATGTGATTGCTTTCTTGTGGTATCATTTTGCTGCTTCCTCCAATCTGGATGCTATGCCCCACCCCCCATTATTTTTGGTTATTTTGTCTTACTATTGCATTTTAGGTATGACTAATTTTACATGTTGATATAATTTAGGAAGCTGAATGAGAGACTGTTACAAGTAGAAGTCTCACTGCTCTCCTAAGATTTGGCTCCAGTGTCTGTGATGGGGGTTCTATCATATGGTGCCAAGGCAGTGTGATGGGGTCATCCTTTCCCTTACACCAGGTGTACTGGTTCACTTGCCCACATCTCTTGGGTGTTGATAAATTTGTACTGTATTTGTTAACTTTAATTTTGATTTATCTTAACTACGTTTCCGGTGAACTAGGTAGCTAATCTGCACCATTAAGGAACATTGTTCTCTGATTACCAGGAAATTTGGCTGGAGAAACTTTCTTGCCATTAGCCTCAGAAGGCAAGGTAGAAACAACCAAACTGGCAATGACTGATTCTTTATAAAACAGAGAGGGTAAAAAATCTTCTTTATTTTCAGTACAATCTAATTACCTAAAAGGGGAACAGGTTTTAGTATCATTCACTTCTTTTACTACCTTACCTTGGTTTAACCGGATGAAACTAGCTTTCCCTGTGGCTTTCAAGACTAAACATTTATTTTTAATTTTTTTATTTTTTAAAGATTTTTATTTATTTATTTGACAGAGAGAGACACAGTGAGAGAGGGAACACAAGCAGGGGGAGAGGGAGAGGGAGAAGCAGGCTTCCCACGGAGCAGGGAGCCCGACACAGGGCTCGATCCCAGGACTCTGGGATCATAACCTGAGCTGAAGGCAGATGCTTAACGACTGAGCCACCCAGGTGCCCCAAGACTAAGCATTTTAAAATACCATTGGACTATCACATTAAAGTCTTGCTTAGTCACTTCTGATGCCAAAAACATTCTATTTCATTTTCTCTTGGTAAAGTTAGAAATGGTTCCCCGTATAGCATTGTTACCTACTCTGCTCCTGTTCAGCGCGCAGTCTCCCTAGCCCGCCCATGCCCTCTGTCTGGCCGGCTGGATCCCACGGCAGCGAGCCTCCCTAAGCCTTTGCCATTTGGTGCAAAGGTTCTCTCACACCCACTTTCATTTAACCTGCTGAGTAGCATAGGGGAAGACTGAAGCCTCTGTATTCACTGACTGTACTTAATTGAGTTTTTATGTTTTCACTAAGTTCCATGCCAAGATGTGTTTAGAAATAATGTCCAAGTTCTTTCTTTTTTTTTTTTATTTTTTAAAGATTTTTATTTATTTATTTGACAGCGAGAGCAGGAACACAAGCAGGGGGAGTGGGAGAGGGAGAAGCAGGCTTCCTGCCGAGCAGGGAGCCCGATGTGGGACTCGATCCCAGGACCCTAGGATCATGACCTGAGCTGAAGGCAGACGCTTAACGACTGAGCCACCCAGGCGCCCTCCAAGTTCTTTCTTTAATCCCAGGTGCATCAGAGGTTGAAATATAAGTCTGACTCATAGATTGTGCTTCATAAGTACAGTGATACATTGACTTTTTTTTAAAGTCCTCAAATTACAGAATTCTTCAGTTGAAAATCTCTGACTAATATTTCTGTGCTTGTTGCTGTGATAGTGTTCCTGATGGGGATTTTGAGATATTGCTAAATTTTATGGCTCCTAATCAGAAAGACCTAATTTTTTTTTTACCATTTTACCATGCCGGTTATAATATGTTCTAGTTCTTTGAAAATTGAGAATTTGTAAACCCATAGGTAAGCATATATATATATATTTTAAAGATTTTGTTTATTTATTTGAGAGAGAGAATGAGATAGAGAGAGCATGAGAGGGGGGAGGGTCAGAGGGAGAAGCAGGCTCCCTGCTGAGCAGGGAGCCCGATGCGGGACTCGATCCTGGGACTCCAGGATCATGACCTGAGCCGAAGGCAGTGGCTTAACCAACTGAGCCACCCAGGCGCCCCAGGTAAGCATATTTTTAAACAGAATGAATAACAGAGCATTTGTTGAGCTTCATTTAGCAGCCATGGTGGGTAACAGTTATTTTCTTCCTATTTCTTTCTGAGGAAGAAGAATAAAAGGAATCCAGACATGTCTTACTTCTAGATTCAAATCAGTGGAACATCTTTACAATACATAGTAGTAAAACTCTCTTGTAAAACTATAAAAGAGTTTGAGGTGATGAAAGGGACGGCAATGAAACTAAATCCTCAAAGTACACTTCAGTTTTACTCTGTTTCTATTGGGCTGTGGCTCTGATGGGCCGTAAGGTTTTCCGTGCTGCCTGTAGCACTTTTCTGTTGTTCTGGGGTCTCAAGATGATAGAGGAGGGATTTCTTACGTGTTGTGTCTATGCAGGTAAGAAAACTGTGGCTGGAGCAGCTCATGAATACCGTGAGCAGGTATTCATAGGCCAGTGGGTAGCTCCGGTGCTGTGGCTGTGGCCGGGGCTTGGATGGCCCCTGGCATGGATCCTCGAGGGCTTCAGTGACCTGTGACCACTGAAACATCCTAGGTGTGATCTGACACTGTGTTGCAGGTGTCAGCTGCGAGCATGAAAGGCAGGGGCCCACAGGGTGGGCCTGCTGCTCCTTGATTGGTGTGTCATAGGGACCATGCCTCGGTGCCTCAGATCGGGTTTGTAGCTGCTGGAAATTCCTTGGAGCTCTTCACGTCTCTTGCAGCCTTGCTGGACCTTTTCCCATTCTGGTTGTCCTTCAGGAAGGAATTGCCTCTCACTTGTGGGAGTCACAGAGGGCGTGGAGCAGCGTGCAGGTGCTGTGATCTCTTTCTTGCTCTCTGAGGTGGCTGAGTCAGCTATAAGGCGATCTTTGCTTGATCGAGCTTGCATGCCCTCTTTGCTTGAATGCCCGGGAGCCTTTGCTGGTGCTCTTTTTCCTCCTCGAATGCCCTTCCCCCTACACTAGGGAACTCCTCTTTCAACACCCACCCCAGAGGCCACCTCCTTTTCGAACTTCTCCCCAATCCTTACATTGTCATCCTCCCCTTTGGCAGGCACAATTAGCCAGCCTCGTCTTTGTTCCCAAGCCCTTGGTGTGCTGATGCCCCTTGTCACTTGTAATGATGCTTTATGGTTACAGTGCCTGACTCTATTTCGAGGAGTTATCAGGCACATAATAGGTGATTAATGAATGTTCACTGCACTGATTCAGTTTTCTCGACAAAGTGTTGCTGTAGCTTATGCATGTCCTACTTTTCTGCAGGCACCACGTCAGCACCTTTGCATGAATTATCTGATCATCAGGGGAGTCTGGGAAGTGTTATCCCCATTTTCCTGGTTAGGAAATTGAGGCCCCTGAAAGCCAAGTAACTTGCCCAAAGCACAGAACCAGTAAGAGAGAGAGCCATGATTTTAACTTCAGGGCTCTTTCTCCTAGACTGCTTTGGACTCTTACAGACCTGCCTGAGCCTGTTTCCTCAAGTAAAATTAAGTGATAATTTGTGCTCTACTTGGCTCACAGAATTATGTAGGGAATATGAGAGACTCATGATATGAAAGTACTCTGCAAATTGGAAAGCACTATGCAAATATCCAAACCATCACAAGGATTGCTTCATCCGTTATTCTAACTTTCTTAGATATCATCAATCTCTTCTATTAACTTCTTTCCCTGTGCCTGCCAAGGTGCTAAGATATCTCCCATCTTTTTTTTTTTTTTTTTTAATATTTATTTATTTATTTGAGAGAGAGAATCTTCAAGTAGACTCCATGGCAGAGCATGGAGCCCAACACAGGGCTCAATCTCATGACCTGAGATCATGACCTGAGCTGAAACCAAGAGTCAGATGCTTAACTGACTGAGCCACCCAGGAGCCCCTCCCACATCTTAAAATACAAATAATCACCTTACCCATCCCGTGACCCTTGGAGAGACTGTAGTCCTTGTTTTTTAGACCTCCCCCAACAGTAGTCCACACTGGATGCTTCCTTTTTCTAATGGCCATAGTCTGAGTATTAGCCCTATCAATCCGTCAGGCTGGTCTTTCCAAGCTATCCAGCTGCCTGCCAGTCATATACTGGTCAGTAACTTGTTTTAGCCCTCAACCGTCTAACCTCTGCAGTTTGTGACATTGCTGTTTCCTGTTTCCCAAAATTCTTTCTTCCATACCTGCCCCTAATTCCCTCTTCTCTTTCTCATCACCCTCTTGTTTATCTTTTCTCTTCTCTAAATTGGCAGCCTTAGGAATGCACTCAGGGTTCGAATGCCCTGAGCATGATCAGGAGCCCATTTCCTCTCATAGTGGTTTCAGAAATGTGAGTAAGAATGAAAGATCCAAATGTCGTCTTCCTTTAGTTCTTGAACTTGTAACAAGTCCCTGGGGAAAGGACTTCAGTACTAAGGTACTAAACAGAATCATGCCCTCAGTTCTCTTGTATGGGATCATTTTTTCCTCAACTCCCATATCGTTATGATCCTGTTACAAAGAAAACCTCAGCCGTTTACTTACTCCTTGTTAGAACTTCGGGGAGATTACTTTTCTTTCTGTAAATCGTGTAACATGGGGCTAACAATATTACCTTGCAAGATTGTTTTTGCTCTTAAATAAGATACATATACGATAAAGGACTTAGCCCAGTGTCAGAGTGAGTGTTGCTGTCATCATCATCATCATCATCATCATCATGACTTGGGATAAGCTTTTATTTTGTAGATTAAATTGAGGGGAAATGTACATATTCGCAATATTGACTCTCCTCTAATCTTTCATAATAATCTTTGCATTCTGGGTTCTGTCCTGTTTACCACTACCAGAATAGTCTTTCTGCAGCACTGCTTGATTTCTCTCTTCTCCCTCGCTGCTAGGGGTGGCTGCTCCCACATCGCGTACGTTCTTAGAGCTCTCCAGCAAATGGTGTGCAGTAACAGCCTTGGCTCTATTCCCATTCCTGGCTCCTAGTAAAATTAACAAAAAGACCATCAATACAGCTATACCTACATCTATATACAACAAGAGAACAGATCGGCAGGGTGAGATAGGAAATGGGATGATGTGATAGTGGGAATCACAGATAATAACAGATATTATTTAAAGTTGATAAACGAACAAATAAATGCTTAAGTATTTAAAAAAGTGATAGAGATAACCACCAGAGGAGGGAAAACAGACTATTAACACACTGAATTACCAGAAAGAAAAAGAAAATGCTGCCCACAGAGCCAAAGAAAGAAATAAAGGAAATACTAAAAAGAACATAACAGAATTACATTGGTAAAAGTGAGGATGCTGACCATTTTTATACAGTTGATAGGAATGTAAATTAATACAAAGTTTGTTTTGGAGGATGATTTGGAATACCTATTTAAAATCTCAAAATAAAAAATAAATTTCTAAAAACTTTTTTTCTAAATCTCATACTATTTTTTTTTTTAAGATTTTATTTATTTAGAGAGTGTGCATGAGTGGGGGGGAAGGGCAGAGGGAAAGGGAGAGAGAGAATCTCAAGCAGACTCTGCACTGAGCGTGGAGCCTGAGGCAGGGCTCAGTCCCACAACCTGAGATCACGACCTGAGCCAAAATCAAGACCCGGATGCCCAACCAACTGAGCCACCCAGGCAGCCCACTAAATCTCATACTCTTTGCCATAAGTTCATTTCTGCAATCTGTCTTACAAATGGGCTTGCCTGGTGTGACGAGGGTGTTTGTGGAAACATCTGTGGCAGAGGTAAACTAACAGCAAGCTGACTTACTCAGTAGGAGGAGAGGCAGAGCAGTGCAGGGAGGGTGGCTGGGGTGTGTTTTCCATAGAGAAGTTAAAATCAGTAAAAACATGATTACAAATCTGGCTTCTTTAATCATCACCATGTGTGAGCAATTCCAAACAATGTTGGTGATAAGACACTCCCGTTAAAGGTGCTGTACTTACTGGCTTTGCCTCCCCTACTCTGTCCATACACATCAGAGTAGGAGATTTGCTACAGAAGTTATGGCAAATGCTTGGTCATAGATGATTGTATACCTGAGAGAGAGTGAGACAGAGCTTTGTGTACCGAAATGGACAGTATTTAAAATTATATTTTTATTAAAAAAGGAAATTGTGGATTAGTATGAATGGTACATATCTGTATTTATATGTATATGTATGCACACACATGTACATAAACCTTTTTATACAAATAGAATCGGGATACACAAGAAATGGTTAATAGTGGTTACCTGTGGATGGTGGGCATAGTGAGCCAGGGGGTATTATTTGAGATTTTTCTTTTTAAACAGACAATTTATGTTACTTTATAATACATTTTTTCTTACTCATTTCAAATTAATACCATTTGCTTTTTAGCATTCATAATCTGTACAGAGTTGAAGTTGTCTGTAGAGTATTACATAAACATATTCTGTACTTAAATTTTTTCTCCAAACTAAATTGTCTTCTTGAATTTTACCTGAATACACTTATGAGTAAGTCAGTAACTATTTGTAGGTCATGGATAGGCTATGTTGTTGTTAGCTTTACTATGTTTCTTTTCTATAAACATAACTGAATAATTTACATGTTTATTATAACCTAAGAAGGTTTGATTTTAAGATCTAGATTCTTTTTATTCTCTTTTATTTATTTTTCCCCCTTTTCCTTTTTTTATGGAGTTAAAATGCACATAATACCAAATTTACTATTTTAGCCATTTTTAAGTGTACATTCCAGAGGTATTTTCATTCACATTGTCATGCAGCCTTCACCTCCATCCATCCCCTAACTCTTTTCATCTTGTAACTTTGAAACCCTGTACCTGTTAAACACTAACTCCACATTCTCCCCTGCCTCCAGCCCCTGGCCACCACCATTTGCCTTTCTGTTTCTATGACTTTGACTAAGTACCTTATGTAAGTGGGATCATACAATGTTTGTCTTTTTGTGACTGGCTTATTTCATGTAAGCATAATGTCCTCCAGGTTCATCCCATGTTATAGCACATTGCAGAATCTCTTTTTTAAGGCTGAATAATCCTCTCTCTGTGTGTGTACACCACATTTTACTTACCCATTCAGTGGTAGATGGACACTCCATATTTTAGTTTTTGTGAATAATACTGTGAACATGGGTGTACAAATATCTCTTAGAGAACCTGCTTTCAGTTTTTTGGGTATATACCCAGAAGTAGAATTACTGGATCATAGGGTACTGTTTTCCACAGTGGCGACACCATTTTACATTCTCCCCAGGAGTGCACAAGCATTCCAGTTTCTCCACATTCTTGCTAACGTTGTTTTCTGTTTGTTTGTTTGTTTTTTTTCTGCTAGTGGCTATTCTAATGAGTCACTCATGCCAGGTGGTATCTCATTGCAAATGTTGATGCAAATGTTGATGTTGAGCATCTTTTCATGTGCTTATTAGCCATTTGTATGTCTTCTTTGGAGAAATGTCAATTCAAGTCCTTTACCTATTTTTGAATTGGGTTGTTTGAGTTTTAGTTCTCTATATATTCTGGATATTAATCCTTTATTAGATATATGATTTGCAAATATTTTCTCACATTCTTTGGGTTGCCTTTTTACTCTGTGGATAGTGTCTCTTGCTGTACAATTTTTAAAATTTTTATGAGGCCAGTTTGTCTATTTTTTCCTTTGTTGCCTTTGCCTTTGGTGTTATATCCAAGAAACCATTGCCAAATCCAGCATCATGAAGCTTTATCCTATATTTTCTTCTGAGAGTTTTATTTGGTCCTTGATCCATTTGAGTTAATTTTTGTATATGGTGTTAGGTAAGAGTCCAACTTCATTCTGTTGCGTGTGGATATCTCATTTTCCCAACACCATTTGTTGCTCACTGCTCACTGAATGGTCTTGGCACCCTTGTCGAAAATTATTTGACTGTATATGCAAGGGCTTATTTCTGTGTTCTCTATTCTGTTCTGTTGGTCTATGTGTCTGCCTTTATGCCAGTACTACACTGTGTTGATTATGGTATCTTTGTAGTAGGTTTTAAAATCAGGAAGTGTGAGTTCTCTCTGTTTTTTTTCTTTTTTAAGATTGTTTTGGCTGTTTGGGATCTCTTGAGATTTCATGTGAATTTCAGGATGAAGTTTCCATTTCTGCAAAAAATGTCATTGGGATTTTGATAGGGATTGCACTGAATCTGTAGATTGATTTGGGTAATATTGACATTTTCACAATATTAGATCTTATAATCCATAACCATGGGGTATATTTTCATTTATTTATGTCTTCCTTAACTTTTTTCAGCAATGTTTTATAGTTTTTATTGTACAAGTCTTTCACTTCCTTGATTGAGTCCTAAGCATTTTATTTTTTGATGTTATTGTAAATGGAATTGTTTTGTAATTTCCTCTTCACATTGTTCATTGTGTATAGAAATGCAGCTGATTTCTTGTGTGTTGATTTTGTTATCTTGCTGCTTTGCTGAATTTATTAGTTCTAGTATATAATTTGTTCCTACATAAAGGACTGCATCATCTGCAGACACATAATTTTACTTCTTCCTTTCCAATTTAGATGTCTTCTGTTTCTTTTTTTTTCTTGCCTAATTACTCTGTCTAGAATTTCCAGTACTGTGTTGAATAGAAGTGGTGAAAGTAGGCAATCTTGCCTTGTTCCTGATTTTAGAGGAAAAGCTTTCAGTTTTTTGCCATTGACTATGATGTTTGCTGTGGGATTTTTATATTTGGCTTTTATTATGTGGAGTAGTTTCCTTTATTCCTATTATGTTTAGTGTTTTTATCATGAGAGGGTATTGAATTTTGTCAGATGCTTTTTCTGCATCAATTGGGATGATCATGTGGAATTTTTTCATTCATTTTGTTGATGTGGCATATTGCATTGATTGATTTTTCATATGTTGAACTATGCTTGCATTTCAGGAATAAATCCCACTTGGTTGTGGTGTATGATCCTTTTAGTGGACTGTTGAGTTTGGTTTGCTCATATTTTGTTCAGGATTTTTGCATCAATATTCATCAAGGATATTGGCCTTTTCTTTAGTAATTTTCTTTTCTTGTAATGTCTTTGGTTTTGGTATCAGGGCTGTGCTGACCTCATAGAATGTGTTAGGTAGTATTCCCTCTTTAGTTTTTGGGAAAAGTTGAAGAGGATTGGTATTAGTTCTTTAAATGTTTGGTAAAACTCATCATGAAGCCATCAGGTCCAGGGCTCTTCTTTGTTGGAAAATTTTTGATTCCTGATTCAGTCTCCTTACTATTTATAGGTCTATTCAGATTGTCTGTTTCTTCATGATTTAGTCTTCATAGCTTTAGTGTTTCTAGGAATTTGTCCATTTCATGTAGGTTTTCCAATTCTTTGGTGTATAATTGTTCATAGTACCCTTATAATTTTCTTTTATTTCTGTAGAATTGGTAGTAATGCCCCCACTTTCATGTCTGATTTTAGTAATTTGAGTCTTCTCTCTTTTTTTATTAGTCCATCTAGCTAATGGTTGTCAATTTTGTTGATCTTTCCAAAGAACCAGCTTTTGGTTTCATTGATTTTTTTCTATATTTCTGTTCTCTATTTCATCTATCTCTACTCTGATCTTTATTTCTTTCCTTCTGCTAGCTTTGGGATTAGTTTGTTCTTCTTTTTTCTTAATTTTATTTTTTATTATGTTATGTTAATCACCATAGATTACATCATTAGGCTTTGATGTAGTGTTCCATGATTCATTATTTGCATATAACACCCAGTGCTCCATGCAGAATGTGCCCTCTTTAATACCCATCACCAGACTAACCCATCCTCCAACTTCACTCCCCTCTAGAACCCTCAGTTTGTTTTTCAGAGTCCATCGTCTCTCATGGTTCATCTCCCCCTTCGATTTCCCCCCCTTCATTCTTCCCCTCCTGCTATCTTCTTCTTCTTCTTTTTTTTAACATATAATGTATTATTTGTTTCAGAGGTACAGATCTGTGATTCAACAGTCTTGCACAATTCACAGCGCTCACCATACCACATACCCTCCCCAGTGTCTATCACCCAGCCGCCCTATCCCTCCCAACCCCCACCATTCCAGCAACCCTCAGTTTGTTTCCTGAGATTAAGAATTCCTGTTCTTCTTTTTTCTAGTTCCTTAATTTGTAAAATTAGGTTGTTGGTTTGAGATCTCTCTCTTTTTTTAAATGTAAGCATTTATAGCTGTAAATTTTCCCTTTAGCACCACTTTTGCTGCATCTCATAAGTTTTGGTATGTTGTGTTTTTATTGTCATTCATCTCTAAGTATTTCCTAATTTCCCTTACTATTTCTCTTTGATCCATTTGTTGTTTAAAATATGTTGGTTAATTTCCACAGTTTGAGAACTTTTCAGTTTTTATCATGTTACTGATGTCTAACATCATCCTGTTGTGGTCTGAGAAGATGCTCTGTATGATATCTTTTTTTTAAATCTATCAAGACTTAATTTGTGGCCTAACATATGTTCTCTCCTGAAAAATGTCGCGTGTGCACTTAGGAAGGATGTGTGTGCTGCTGTTGTTGGGGGAGTGTTCTGTATATAAGTGTTAGATCTAGTTGGTTTGTTGTGTTAAGTCCTCTATTTCCTTATTTATCTTCTGTCTTGTTGTGTCCATGATGATGAGTGGGGTATTGAAATATTTATTATTGTAGAAAGTCTGTTTATTTCTCCCTGCAATTCTCTCCATTTCTGCTTCATATATTTTGATGGGCTGTCATTGTGTATATGTTTTTAATTGTTATATTTTCTCATTCTGTTGAACCTTTAATTAACATTTGTGTCCTCCTTTGTCTCTTCTATAATCTCTCTTATGCTCTTTTGGTTACTATTTGCATGGAATATCTTTTTATGTTCTTTCACTTTCAACCTGTCTGTGTTTTTGGATCTCAAGTGAATCTCTCGTAGACGGCATAGAGTTGGATCATGTGTTTTACATGTCCATTTACATTGTAAAGTACTGATAAAAAGGAATTTACTTCTGTCATTGTGCTGTTTTTTTCTCTACGGTTTATAGATTTTTATTTCTTCATTTCCTGCATTCCTGTCTTTTTGTGTGTGTGTTCAGTTGATTTTTTTGTAATGAAATGTTCCTTTGTAGTTTCTTTTGAGTATATTATATAGTTGTTTTCTTTGTGGTTGCCATGGGGATTACATTTAACATCTTAAAATGATAACATTTTAATTTTAATTTATAGCAGCTTAACCTCAGTAACCTCACAGAAAGTGCTCCTTTACAGCTCTGTACCCACCTCTTTCAGCTGTTAATGTCACAAGAATTACATCTTTACACATTGTGTGCCCCAAAACATAAACCAGGAATTCGTTCAACTGCATTGTTTCCTTGATTATGTAGAAAACAAGATTTAGAGTTACAACCAAAGTTACAGTAATATGGGATTTTACATTAATAATTGTTTTTTTCTTCAATTGGTCTCTTAAATCTTGTAGAAAACAGAAAGTATAGTTATAAACTATTGTTATAATAATAGCTTTTGTAATTGCTCATGTATCTACTTTAACTGACATCTTTATTTCTCCATATGATTTCAGTTACTGTCTAGTGTCCTTAAATTTTACTTTGTAGGACTCCCTTGATCATTTTTTGCAGGACAGGTCTAGTGGTCATGAACTCCCTCAGCTTTTGTTTATCTGGGAATGTCTTGATTTCTTCTTCACTTTTAAAGGACAGTTTTCCCAGATATAGGATTCTTGATTTTTTTTTTTTTTTTTTTTTTTTTTGTAGCACTTTGAATGTATTAGTCCACTGTCTTCTGGGCTCCAAAGTTTGTGATGAGAAATATGCAGAAAATTTTATTGAGTATACCTTGTATGTGATGATTTGCTTCCGTTGCTGCTTTTAAGATGCATCCTTCATCTTTGGCTTTTGAAAGTTTTATTATATTATGTCTTGGTTTGGGTGTCTTTGAATTCATTTTTCTTGGAGTTCGTTGAGGTTCTTGAATGTTTATATTCATGTCTTTCTTAAAATTTGGAAAGTTTTCAGCCATTATTTCTTCAAATATTCTCTCTTCCCCCTTTTCTCTATCTTTTCCTACTGGGACACCCATGATACGTATGTTGGTCCTTTTTATGGTTTTCCATTGGTCTCTAGGCTCTCTTCACTTTTCTTCAGTTTTTTTTCTTTCTGTTCATCAGCTTTTCATTTTCCTGTCTTAGTGTCACTGCTTCTTTCTTCTGCCTGCTCACATCTGCCTTTGAATCCCTTCAGTGAATTTTTCATTTCAGGTATTGTGCCTTTCAGCTTCAGAATTTCTTTTTGGTTTCTTTTTAGGTTTTTTCTGTCCCTTTATTGACATTTTTGTTTTGTTCACACATTGTTTTCTTGAACTACTCCACCTCTTTTGGGGCATCCTTAAGGTAGTTGTTTTAAAGTCTTTGTCTAATATATCTGCCATTCAGTCTTTTTCAGGGACAGAGCTGTTGAATTATTTCTTTCCTTTGAGTGGGCCATACTTTCCTGTTTCTTTGTATGCCTTGTGATGTTTTTGTTGATCACTCTCTCAGCATTTGCTGGGTTTTATGTTATTGTTTTAGTTTATTGTTTTTGTGGTTTTGATTGTTGTAAGCTGTCTCTGTGCTTGGGATCAGCCTGAGATGTAAACTTAATATCTTCTCAGCTCTTTTTGAGCCTTTCTCTGGACATGTGCACTTTCTAATTTTCCCCATAGATGCATTTGTTTTTGAATGTTCCACTCTTTGATGTCTGGTTCCAAAAAGGGGAAAAGTGAAAAATGAAGAAGGGAAAAAAGCATGAGTCTTTTACATCTGGGAGTCACTTGAGCTGGAGAGGGAGGCTTGCAACAATGGGGGGAGGTATAGCAATGGCTGCCTGCCTCTCAGACCTCTAAAAGCAGAAGCAGCAATCAGCTGTCAGAGCACAGATCCCCCAAATTTGGGGGACAGAGTCCTTTTTGCCCACCCTAATCCCACACACTGTGTGTAAGCTGCTTCAGGAATAGGTGCACAGCTGCCTGCCATGTGGCTGAGGATGGGATAGGTAGGTGCTGCTGTCCTAGGAGCTAAATTTGACCACAGTTTATACTTCAGGACTTCTCCTGGAAGCTGAATGCTTTCAACAGACTCCAGAGTTCCAGATTCTACCAGTGCACTTGTCTAGGTGGGGAGACAGATTACTGATGCTTCCTTCTTGGCATCTTCCCAGAATCCTCTATTTTTTGGTTTTGTTTTTCTTTTTCTTTTTATTACCTGGCAATCAGAAGGTGAATTACGTTTTTATTATTTTATTTTTAAAAATTTTTTTAAAGATTTTATTTATTTATTTATGAGAGACAGAGACAGAGAGAGAGGCAGAGGGAGAAGCAGGCTCCCAAGGAGCAGGGAGCCCAATGCGGGACTCGATCCCAGGACCCTGAGATCATGACCTGAGCTGAAGGCAGACACCCAACCATCTGACCCACCCAGGCGCCCTGAATTATGTTTTTAAATCAAATTTTCTAGCTTCGAGTGCTATATGGTTAATTTTTATTTCTATTTATTCCAGTTCTGTCTATGGTTTGAACCTGACCGTTTTTTTTTTCTTTAAGGTCAGTCCAGCTTGATTCAGTATCAAAACAGATAAGTGAGGTATTTATTTTTCACAAAACTAAGTTCTGTTTTCATATTTTTTAAATTCATCCAAACAAGTGTATTTTGAGTGCTGATGAGACAATTGCTAACCCTCAAAAAAGTACCTTCCAGTTACCCATGGTCTTTTTGATGCTCAATCTAATGTGAAAATTTGTGCTGTGTAGCCTAAAAAAGGATCTTTTTTAAGGCCATTAAATTCAAATGGTGACTACTATATTAGGACCATTTCAGTTATCACTGAAGGAAACCCAGTTTAAACTAACTTATGCAGAAGAGAGAACTGGTTTATTCATGTAACTGAGAAATCTAGGGGTAAAGTTTAGAAACATTTGCAACCAGGGGTATAGGAGTACTTAGATTGGCCAGGCCAAGGTCCTGTGCATGTGGCTGCAACTGTAGGGTCTATAAGTGGTCACTGCTGCAGCAGCACCTGGAAGTGTTTCCCGCACGGAAGAGGGGTTCTGTAATCAGGAGAACTATGTGCAAATAGGTGTCATTGAGCTCCTCCTCCTTCGCCTCTTTTCTCCCTCCTTCTTATCCGCTTAACTAGTACTCATTGAGAACTTGCTCTGTGCACTTTTCTAAGAATTCTATATGTATTATCTCATCTGAAACCTTGCAACAACCACATGAAATGGTTATATCCCAATTTTCACACATGACTAAACTGAAACATGGTGAAGGAAATAATTTGCTTAGGATCATGCAGCAAGTGGCATACAGTCGTGTTTCAGACTCAGGCCTAATAGTTCCAATCTGGTGCTCTTAAATCAGTACTCTTTCATCTTTCCAGATACAGAAACTCTTTTCCCCATTCCATGAATTTTAAAAATACACTTTACCACACATAGTAATATTAGCCCACATTCTAGAAAAAGGTACATAGTTCTATCCAAAGTCCCATCCAAGTTGGGCTCATATAGGCAAACTGGGCAGAGCAGGAAGCTGCTTCTCTGGGAGTGTGTGGTGGTGCTGCTGCCCTCTTCCCTTTGCTTTGACGTCTAGTGATCTTCTGGTTTGCCTGTGCTGCTTAGAAGCACTTTCTGGAGCCCAGTTCCTCCAGTTGATCTCTTTTCCCAGACCCAGCCAGTTCCTCTGGACTCCTAGGGTCACTTCTTTTCCTTGGATGATCTTACTTCTATGTTCTGGTTCCCCACGGGCCTGCCCGGGATGGTTGTGGGGTGACTCCGCTGGACAGATTTAGTAGTAACCTTGACATTCCTGATTACTTCCCTTTTTCACCTCCTAAGAATGTGTATGCTTATTGTTCATTTTTGAATATCCACTGTCCTAAAATTCAAATACAAAGAGACTTCTGACAAGTTTGAATAACAGGAACCAAATTTACCTCCTGCATGCACAACTAAAATCACTCTCATCAAACATATGAGACAGTGGTGTTCAGATGTTGTAAAGCTGTCAGTGTAAGCCCGTGATCCCTGCAAGAGGGAAAACAAACGAGTGACCTTCCAATGGCCCCCGCTCACTTCTTGGAGGAACTTCCCAATTATAGCCAAGCAGTGGGGCCTGCAAGTGGACCACAGTGGTCTCCCTGGGCAGAGCCATTAGAGCTGGGGAGCCATGGGGGCCAAGGACCTGCAGTCCAGAGAGGGGAGCACTGCACCAACAGCAAGGGAAGAACCCTATGAAAGGAGCCAGGGTTTCCTGCATCACTGCAGCTCACGCAGGGCCATGGGTTGTTCATGTTCCCATCGGCCAAAGTGAAAAAACTTGATAATTTGTGGAATAGTCAGTAGAATCCTCAGAAAGGTACCACCTCATTAGTGGAACAAAATTAAGCCTAGACTTATCGTAGCTCTGGTCCCTTTAAAAAATCAGGCCTCTCTCAAGTACGGTTTCTTAACCGTGGCACTGGTTTTTTTTGTTGGTTTTTTTTGTTTTTTAATTAATAAACTTTTATTTTCAGGGAAGTTTTAGGTTTATAGAAAATTTGCGTGCAAAGTATAGAGAGTTCCTATAAATCCCCTTTATCCTCTCACAGTTTTCCCTGTTATTAACATCTTTTATTAGTGTGGCACATTTGCTATAATCGGTAAGATAATATTTTAACTCAGGTCCATAGTTTACATTAGGGCTTCCTCTCTGTTGTTCCGTCTGTGAGTTTTGACAAATGTGTAATGGCAGGGATCTACCATGACAGTGTCATACAGCATCATTTCACTGCTGTAAAAATCCCCTGTGTTCCACCTACTCATCCCTACTGGCTCCTCCCGCCCCGAGTCCCTGGCAACCACTGATCCTTTTACTGAAAATTTTGCCTTTTCCATAATGTCATGTAGTAGGAATCATATGATCTGTAGCCTTTTCAGATTGGCTTCTTTCACTTAGCAAAATGCATTTAGGGTTTCTCTATGTCTTCTCATGTTTTGGTTGCTCATTTCTTTTTAGTGTGGTTATTCCATTTTGTAGAATTTAAAATATATATTTTTTTATTCATTCACTTATTGTTTATTTATCCATTCACCTATTGAATGACCTTTTAGTTACTCCCAGGTTTTGGCAATTATGAATAAAGCTGTTGGGAATATTTTATGTGCAGGTTTTGGGATGTGTTTTCAACACATTTGAGTAAATACCAAGGAGTGTGATTGCTGGATCGTATGATAGCAGTATGTTTGGTTTTGTAAGAAACTGCCAATTGTCTTTTAAAGTGGCTGTATCATTTTGCATTCCCACCAGCAATGAATGTGAGTTTCTGTCGCTCTACATCCTTGCCAGCATTTGGTGTTGTCAGCATTTTGGATTTTGGCAGTTCTGCTAGGTGTGTTGTGGCATCTCATTGTTGTTTTAATTTGCATTTCCCTGATGACATGGATGTGTGGAGCGTCTTTTCATATTCTTATTTGCCATCTGTAAGACTTCTTTGGTGAGGTTAGTTTAGGCAGACCTTTTGTTTACTTTTTATCAGGTTGTTTCTTGTCTTGCTATTGAGTTTTAAGAGTGTTCTATATGTTTCAAATAACCAGTTTTTATCAGATATGTGTTTTGCAAAGATTTTCTTTGCAAAAGAAATCCATTTCATCCATTTCTAGTCTGCTACAGCTTGTCTTTTCTTCCTCTTAACAGTGTCTTTTGCAGAGCAGAAGTTTTTAATTTTAATGGAGTACAGTTTATCAATTTCTTCTTTCATGGATTGTGCTTTTGGTGCTATCTCTAAAAAGACATTGTCAAACCCAAGGTCACTTAGATTTTTCTCCTGTATTATCTTCTAGGTGTTTATAGTTTTGTGTTTTACATTTAGGTCTGTGATGCATTTTGTGTCAATTTTTCTGAAAGGCACAAGGACTGTGTCTAGATTTACTTTTTGCAATGTAGATGTTCAGTTGTTCCAGCACCATTTGTTGAAAAGACTATCCTTTCTCCATTATATTGTCTTTGTTCCTTTGTCAAAGATTAGGTGACTCTATTTGTTTGGGTCTATTTCTGTTCCATTGATCTATTTGTATATTCTTTTGTTAATTCCACACTGTTTGGATTACTAGAGCTTTATAGTAAGTCTTGAAGTTGGGTAGTGTCAGTCCGACTTTTTCTTCCTCTTCAATATTGTGTTTGCTCTTCTGGGTCTTTTGCCTCTCATATAAACTTTAGGATCAGTTTGTCGAACTCCACAAAATAATTTGCTGGGATTTTGACTGAGATTGCAATGAATCTATAGATCATACTGGGAAAAGTTGACATCTTAGCAACAGTGAGTTTTCCTATCCATGGTCTTGGAATACCTCTTTACTTATTTAGATTTTTGCTTTCTTTCATCAGAGTTTTGTAGTTTTCCTCATATAGATCTTGTTCATTTTTAAAATTTTATTTTTTATTCAAGTATAATTAACATACAGTGTTACATTAGTTTCAGGTATACAATATAATGATTCAGCAGTTCTATACATTTCTCAGTGCACCCATTTTATTCTCTGTATTTAAAAGTTATTTTTTAACAATAGCCAAACTATGCAAAGAGCCCAAATGTCCATCAAAAGAAGATGTGGTATATATACACAATGGGATGTTACTCAGCCATAAAAAGAATGAAATCTTGCCAATTGCAATGATGTAGATGAACTAGAGGGTATTATGCTAAGTGAAATAAGTTAGACTGAGAAAGACAAATACCATATAATCTCACTTGTATGTGGAATTCAAGAAACAAAACAGATGAATATATGGGAGGGGGAAAAAGAGGGAAACAAATCATTAGAGACTCTTAAAGATAGAGAACAGACTGAAGGTTGATAGAGGGAGGTGGGTAGGGGATGGGCTAGATGGATGACGGGTATTAAGAAGGGCACTTGTTATGATGAGCACTGAATGTTGTAAGTAAGTGATGCATCATTGAATTCTACTCCTGAAACCAATATTGTACTGTGTGTTGACTAAAATTTAAATAAAAATTTGAAGAAAAAAAAAGCAATAAAAAAATAAGTCTTTTTTTTGTCTGCCTCTTTTTTGTTTGTATGTTTTGTTTTTTAAATTCGACATATGAGTGAAATCATGTAGTATTTGTCTTTTTCTGACTTGTTTCACTTAGCATTATATATACCCTCTAGGCCCATCCATGTTGTTGCAAATGGCAAGATTTATGTTTTTTTTATGGCTGAGTATTACTCCATTACACACACACACACACACACACACACTATATATATATACACACACACATACATACATACATATATATATATTTATCTGTGGGTGGATGGATACTTGGGTTGCTTCCATATCTTGGCTAAAGTAAACAGTGATGCAATAAACATGGAGCATATATATATTTTTGAATTAGTGTTTTCATTTTCTTTGGGTAAATACCTAGTAGTGGCATTACTGGATCATATGGTAATTCTATTTTTAATTTTTTGAAGAACTTCCATTGTTTTCCACAATGGCTGCACCAATTTACATTTCCACCACCAGTACACAAGGTTTCCTTTTTCTTCACATCCTCATCAACACTTGTTATTTCTTGTGTTTTTTATTTTAGTCATTCTCATCGATGTAAGGTGATGTCTCATTGTCCATTTGATTTGCATTTCCCTGATGATGAGTGATGTTAAGTATCTTTTCATGTATCTCTTGGTCAATTATATGTTTTCTTTGGAAAATGTCTATTGAGGTCCTCTGCTCATTTTTTAATTGGATTATTTGGGTTTTTTTTTTTTGGTGTTGTATAAATTCTTTATATATTTTGGATATTAATTCCTTATCAGATATATCATTTGTAAATATCTTCTTGATACAGTAGGTTGCCTTTTTGTTTTATTAGTGGTTTCCTTTGCTGTGCAAAATCTTTTTATTTTGGTGTAGTCCCAATAGTTTAATTTTGCTTTTGTTTCCCTCGCCAGAGGAAACATATCTAGAAAAGTGTTTCTACAGCCAATGTCAAAGAAATTACCGCCTATGTTTTCTTCTAGGAATTTTATGCCTATGTTTCACATTTAGGTCTTTAATCCATTTTGAGTTTATTTTTGGGTATGGTATAAGAAAGTGGTCCAGTTTCATTCTTTTGCATGTAGCTTTCCAGTTTTTCAGCACTATTTGTTGAAGAGACTATTTTTTCCCCATTGTATATTCGCCTCCTTTGTCATAGATTGACCATAATAGTTTGGGTTTATTTCTGGACTCTCTGTTCTGGTGATCTATTTGTCTATTTTCATGCCAGTACCATACTTTTTTGATTACTTTAGCTTTGTAGTATATCTTGAAATCTGGATACTTCCAGCTTTGTTCTTCTTTCTCAAGATTGCTTTGGCTATTTTGGATCTTTTGTGGTTACATACAAATTTTAGGATTATTTTTTCTAGGTTTGTGGAAAATGCTCTTGGTATTTTGATAAGGATTACATTAAATCTGTAGATTGCTTTGGGTAGAATGGACATTTTAACCATATTTGTTCTCTCAATCCATGAGCATGGTATACCTTTCCATTTGTTTGTGTCATCTTCAATTTCTTTCATCAGTGTTTTATAGTTTTTGTAGTATAGATCTTTCACCTTCTTAGTTAAGTTTATTCCTAGGTATCTTGTTTTTGATACAATTGTAAATGGAATTATTTTATTACTTTCTCTTTCTGCTACTTTATTATTAGTGTATAGAAATGCAACAGATTTATGTATATTAGTTTTGTATCCTGTGACTTTACTGAATTCATTTATCAATTCTAGCAGTCTTTTTGGTGGAGTCCTTAGGGTTTTCTTATATAATATCATATCATTTGTAAATAGTGAAAGTTTTACTTCTTCCTTACCAATTTGGATGCTTTTCATTTCTTATTCTTATCTGATTGCTATGGCTAGGACTTCCAGTACAATGTTGAATAGTAATGAGAATGGGCACCTTTGTCTTATTCCTAATCTTAGAGGAAAAAGCTCTCAGTTTTTCACCCTTGAGGATAATGTTAGCTATGGGTTTTTCATATATACCCTTTATTATGTTGAGGTATGCTTTCTCTAAATCTACTTTGTTGAGAGTTTTTACATTATGAATGGATGTTCTAATTGTCAAACATGTTTTTAAAAGATTTATACCTAAATATTTCAGGGTAGTTTTTTTTTTTTTTTTTCCTGCTGTTAATATAAATGATATTGTATTTATAATTCCAAATGTCAGTGTTTATTGTTGGTATATAAGAAAGGAATTGATTTTTGCATATTAAATTTGTATCTTGCAACTGTGTTATAATTGCTTATTAGTTCCAGGAGTTTGTTAGTTCTTTGGGAAGTTTTCTAGATAAAGATGTCATTTGTGAACAAAAGCAGTTTTCTTTCTTTCTTTATCTCTAAAACTTTTATTTCCTTTTCTTGTCTTATTGCATTAGCTAGATCCTCCAGCGCGATATTGAATAGGAGTAGTGAGAAGAAACATCCTTGCCTTGAGTAGTGAGAAGAAATATCCTTGCCTTGTCCCTGATCTTTGCAGGAAAGCATCTAGTTTTCTCACCACTAAGTATGATGTTTAGTGCAAGTTTTCTGTAAGTGTTCTTATCAAGTGAGGAAGTTCCCCTCTATTCCTTGTTTGCTGAGAATTTTTATCTGAATGTGTGTTGGATTTTTTCAGATGTTTTTTCTGAATCTGTTGATATGGTCATATGATTTTTCCTTTTTAGTCTCTCAATGTGGTAGATTTCATTAATTGATTTTTAAAAGTTGAACCTGCTTTGCATATCTGGAATAAATTTCAGTTGGTCATGGTGTATAATTGTTTATAATTATAATTGTGTATAAAACAATTTGATTTGCTGATATTTTCTTGAAAAAATATTTTTGCATTTGTGTTCATGAGAGATATTAGTCTGTAGTTTTCCTCTCCTGCTGTGTATTTGGTTTTTGTTAAGGTAATGCTGGCCTCATAGAGTGAATTAGGAAGCTTTCGCTTCTATTTTCTGGAAAAGATTGTAAAGAATTGGTATAATTTGTTCCTTAAGTTGGGTAGAATACACCAGTGAATCCATCTGGGCCTGGTGTTTTCTGTTTTGGAAGGTTATTAATTATTGATTCAACTTCTTCAGTAGATATAGGCCAACTTAGATTGTGTATTTCTTCTTGCATGAGTTTTCGTAGATTGTGTCTTTCCAGGAATTGATCCATTTCATGTAGGTTATCAAATCTGCGAGCATCAAGTTGTCATAATATTCCTTTATCTTCCTTTGATGCCCATTTTATCAATAGTGGTATATCCTCTCTCTTATTTCTGATATTAGTAATTTGTCTTCTCTCTCTCTCTTCCTCTTAGTTAACCTGGATAGAGGTTTACAAATAATCTTGATATTTTCAAGGAATCAGCTTTTGGTTTTATTATTTTTTTCTATTAATTTTTTTATTCAATTTTATTGGCTGCTTCTCTAATTTTAAAAATATGTTTTTCTTCTCATTACTTTGGATTTAATTTGTTCTTCTTTGTCTAGTTTCCTAAGGTATAAGCTTAAATTATTGTCTTTAGATCTTTCTTCTTTTCTAATATATGCATTAACTGCTTTGAATATTCTTGTAAGCATTGCTTTCATTGCATCCCACAGATTTATATAAGTTGTATTTTCATTTTCATTTTGACCAAAATATTAAAAAATTTTCCTTGAGCCTTCTTTTATCCATGTGTTAATGAGGAGTGTATTGTTTAATCTCTAAATATTTTGGGATTTTCCAGCTATCTTTCTGTTATTGATTTCTAGATTAATCCAATTGTGGTCTGAGAGCATTCATTGTATGATATCTGTTCTCTTTTTTTTTAATTTTTTTTATTTTTTAAAGATTTTATTTATTTATTTGACAGAGAGAGAGACAGCGAGAGCAGGAACACAAGCAGGGGGAGTGGGAGAGGGAGAAGCAGGCTTCCCGCCGAGCAGGGAGCCTGATGTGGGACTTGATCCCAGGACCCCGGGATCATGACCTGAGCCGAAGGCAGACGCTCAACGACAGAGCCACCCAGGCGCCCCAATATCTGTTCTTTTAAATTGTTAAGATGTATTTAATTTCCCACAATGTGGTCTCTCTTGAGTAAGATTCCTTGTGATCTTCAGAAGAATGTGTATGCCACTGTTGCTGGATAAACATTGCCTAGATGTCTGTTATATTCAGTTAATTGATGGTGCTGTTCAGTTCAACATGTCCTTACTGATTTTCTGCCTCTTGGATCTACATTTCTGACAGGTGGATGGTGAAGTCTCCAACTATAATACTGGATTCATCTGTTTCTTCTTGTATTTCTGTCAGTTTTTGCCTCATGTATTTGATGTCCTGTTAAAATCATTAAGGGTTTTATGGACAGTAAGGATTGTTATGTCTTCTTGGAGAATTGACCCCTTTATCACTATGTAATGCCCATCTTCATCCCTGATTACTTTCTTTTCTCGGAAGTCTGCTCTGATTGAAATTAATGTAGCTACTCCAACTTTCTGTTGCTTAGTGTTGGCATGGTATATCCTTCTCCATCCCTTTACTTTTAATCTATCTGTATTTTTACAATTAAAATTAATTTCTTATAGACAACACATAATTGGGTCTTGTTTTTCTCAACTTTGCTGACATTCTCTGGTATTTTAATTGTTATATCTAGACCATTGATGTTTAAAGTGATTAGTTATATAATTGGGTTAATATCTGCCATATCACCATGTATGAATAACACATATTTCTGTTCTTTGCTCTTACTCTTCCTCCCTTTTCTTTAATTGTCTTCTACCTTTCTTTTTTCTGCCTTATGGTTTTGAGTTTTTTATATGATTTCAGTTTTTCCTCCTCCCTTTTTTCCAATTTTTAAGTATTTATCCTGACATTTACACTGTAAGTCCACCTCAAATAATACTGCACTGCTTCATGGTTGTGCATATGCTTCTTTTCAGTCCCTCATAACATTGCTGTCCTGCATTTCACTTATCTATAAACTATAATCGCCTCGTACATTGTCACTATTATTATTGTGAAGAAGCTGTTATGCATTACATCATGAAATAAAAAGATTTGCTTTTATATCTTCCATTTATTACTTCTCTAGCACTCTTGCTTTCTTTACATAGATCCAAGTTTCTGACATCCATCATTTTCCTTCTTCTTGAACTGTTTTTAGCATTTCTTTTTTTTTTAAGACTTTATTTATTTATTTGACAGAGAGAGAGAGACAGTGAGAGAGGGAACACAAGCAGGGGGAGTGGGAGAGGGAGAAGCAGGCTTCCTGCTGAGCAGGGAGCCTGATGCGGGGCTCGATCCCAGGACCCTGGGATCATGACCTGAGCCGAAGGCAGACGCTTAATGACAGAGCCACCCATGCACCCCTGTTTTTAGCATTTCTTGCAAGTCAGGTCTACCAGTGAGAAATTCCCTCAATTTTTGTCCAAGAAAGTCTATTTCTCCACCATTGAAGGATAATTTTGCTGGAAACAGAATTCTAGGTTTGTGGGTTTTTTATTTCAATGCTTTAAGTATTTCCTACCACACTCTTCTCTATTGCATAGTTTCTGAAGAGAACACAGATATAATTCTTATTCTTGCTCCTCTACAGGTAAGGTGATTTTTTTCCCCCTCCATCTTCTTTGGAGATTTTTTTCCTTGTCTTTGATTTTCTGCAGTTGAAATATGATACTCCCAAGTGTGTTTTCTGCCCTGTTTGGTGTTTGTCCTTCATTTGGAAAGTTCTCAGCCATTATTACTTCAAATATTTCTTCTGTTCCTTTCTCTCTCTATTCTCCTTCTGTAATTCCCATTACATGTACGTCTTTTGTAATTACTCCACAATTCTATGGGTCTTCTCTTCTTTTTCATTCTTTTCTCTCTTTGCATCATACTCTTGGAAGTTTTTATTAACTTATTATGTCTTCAAGCTCACTGATAGTTTCCTCGGTCATGTCCAGTCTACTGATGAGCATTTCCTTTGATTCTTTTTTATAGTTTCCCTCTCTCTGTTTACATTACCCATGAATCTTGTGTATTTCCTTAGAACTATTGGCATGTTAATCATAGTTGTTTCTGAATTCTCGATCTGGTTATTCTACCATCTCTAACATACATGAATCTGGTTCTGATGCTTGTTCTGTTTCTTAAGACTGTGGTTCTTGTCTTTTATTGTAACTTGAAATTGGTGTGAAAGTTGGACATGAAGTACTCACTGGCTGGGAGTTAGTTAGGCTGTGTTTACTTTTGCAGTAGCTGTGGTGTTGGAGGCTAAACCTTTCTTATTTATTTATGTCTCTGATGTTGTATTTGGGTTTCTGTGGAGACTTCTACTTAACATAAGATCTGAGAGGTGCAGTTTTCAGTTGTTTTCTCCTGTTTTACAGAACCCCTGTTGCTGTGGTGGTGAGGGGAGGGTGGGAGGGATGCATTCTAAAGTCCTGTGATTAGGCCTCAGTCTGTTACAGAGCCTGTGCCCCTCAGCTCTGACTTTTGCAAGTGCTTTTCAGTTCGCCTTCCCTGCTTTGATGAGACAGGGATTGGGTTGGGTATTTCTTTTCTTCTAGGTAAGTTAGGCTCTGGTAAGATAGTTTCTTTTGAGGGCAGCCTTGTTAAGAATAACAGAATGTTCTGGTGTATTTCAAAATGGCTGTTTTTTCTTTCCCCCTGCTGGAAGCACTGGGAGAATTTTTCTCCATCTTTACTGTGAGAACCTGGTAGAGCTACTGGAGGTAAAACTCATAAAAATGTGGGGACCCCCCTCCCCCCTTAAACTGGGCTTCCCTGGAGTTTTCAACTCTCAGATTTGGCCAAACTGAGCCTCCAATTTGTCAATTGTAGTTTAAATTTTCCTACCTTAGTGCTAGTCCGTACTGGAGAGTTCTGTAAATTGTGATTCTCTGTATTTGCCTGCTTGTCTTTATATTTGCGGGGGCAGCAATTTGCTCTGTGATTTCAGTTCTCTGCTGGATATAAGAAGAGTTTTGATTTTTAGTTTGTTGAGCATTTTACTTGTTGTTAGGATGGAATAATGCCTTCCAGGCTCCTTATATGTCAGAACAGACACCAGAAGCCTCCATTATTTCCTGTTTTTACAACACATTTTTGCCCTCTTTCCCATGATGTCCCTTTCTTTCGTGCCCTAACAGCTCTGACTTTTCTTCTCTGTCTTCCTTTTTATCTCTTCATCTGGAAGATCTGCTGCTGACCCTCTTCTCACACTGCATCGCCCTTCCCCAATCTCCTTCTACAGCTTTAACTAAAACCTGAGCAATGAAGCCTCAGTCTTAACTGAGTGTCTGACATCTTATGGGCACTTCACAGTCAGTGTCTCCAGAATTGAATTTATTTTCTGTGACTCCTCTATCCTTCTCTCACAACTGCACCCCACCCTCCTTTCTTCTCCCACAGACATACCCACCCTCCCTTCTTTCTTTTTCCCTGTGTAGTGCTCTGATTAAATGACTCTGCCATCCCACCCATCTGGCTCAAGCCAGAAACCTGTGTGTTATTCTAGACTATTCTTTCTCACCAGTCCCAAAACATTTCCATCTCAAGGAAAGACAAATTGATATCTGCCTCCTCATTCTTGATTCACTGCCTTTGCTTATGTTCAGACCCCAGTTTACCGTCTGCTCTCCCTGCCTCTCCTGCATTCCTCCCTCCATACTGTCAACCTTGCAGTGTTCCAGAAAGCATCAGATTGCTTCTCTGTTGCCTACAAAAGCAGTTTCTCATGTTTCCCAATCTGTAAACAATCCACTGAGAGTGAACATACTGCATTAAAAATTCTGTTTAGATTTATTTTTATTTCAACTTGTAAAAATGTATCCTTTTTTTGTTTTGAAATATAGTAGAACAACAACACATGAATATAATTTATAAATATACATATATTAAGGTTGAATACTTAAAAATTCTTTTAATGATTGGGGTACATAATCAAAAAGTTGAGAGACCACATGCCTATAATATGAAATCCCAATCCTTCAGGTTTATGTCTGAAGCCCTCAGTTCTCTGGACCCTGCCCATGTGTGTCTAGACTCCCCTCCCTCTCTTTTCCTGTTGATCCCCTGCATCATGAACTGGCTCGTGTTTAGCCACTGGTTTAGAAGTTTCCAGGCTGTTTCATGACTTCACACTGTTGCTTCTCCCTGGAATTCCCTTATTACTTCTCCCTGCCTTCATTCCTCATCCCCACCCCACCCAGCAGACTCCCGTTTTTGAATTCCTTTCTGCGACCCCTTACTGTTTCTACCCTCTCTTCCACAAGTGAAGTCATCACACTCTCTTGGTGTCCCGCTGTCTGTGTCCTTCATTCAGTCCTCTGACCGTGTCTCTAGCAGCTACTCTGCTGCCGCCCCAGGCTAGGGAGACCAGAGTTGTCTGTCCACCTCTCCGCCTCCTTCACAGTGAGCTCTTTAGAGACAGACACTCCTCTCATTCCTTACCTCCAGCAAGCAGCAGGTTTATTGACAGCCTGCACAAGTATATGAATTAATGAGCGAGGACACTGAAGAAGTGATGTGTCTTTCACCAGTGAGATTCTGTTTTTATGAAAAATGGATCAGGAATTAAGTTGTAAACTTGTGGATTTCTATAGTCGAAATCTCTTTTGTGGTATAATTTATACATGCTCACTAAATCCAGTCGTCCATTTAGTAACAAAAATACGTTTGTGTTCTGTGTGAAAGTTTATATGTATTTTGTTTTTATTTTAATTTTTCTTGAAGTATAGTTGACACACAATGTTATGGTAGTTTCAGGTGTACAACATAGTGATTCGACAAGTTTATATGTAATGCTATGCTCTTCACAAGTGTAGCTACCTTCTGTCACCATAAGTATGTATTTTGTTAATTCCAGAGAGTAGAAATAGAATAAGCACCTACTGTTATTCTAGAGCCATTCTTTCTAGCTGTGGTCATAAAGTTTGCCTGACCTAATGACTCAGAAGTGACCATTCACATCACATATTCTGGATGTGCTTTGGCTTATGTTGGAAGAGGACATAAAAAGCCATTTTTGAATGAAGAATAATTAATCTTGCCATTATGTTATGCTTCATTTAAGGTATATAACTGTAAAACAGATGAATTAAGATCTGATGGTTTATGTTACAGAGACTTTTTCCATTAACAAATATTTTACTAGAGATAGGATTTAAATTCACTTAGTATGCCTCAGGACTTGAGTTTGTTTACTATTTATGTGATATAAGTCACAATTTTTTAGAATAGAACATATTTCATTATAGCTCACACTGGTCAGATTCTGTCTGTAGGTATGCATAAAGGATTGTGTGTATGGTGTGGGTAATTGAGATAGACGGATTTAATTAAGTCAGTGCAAGTAAATAACCTGAAAAGGATGAAGTTTAGGGAATGGTGTGTCTATCTTAATTACTCATTACTGATATTACTCTTACTACTAAGAAGTACTACTTACTACTGTTACTACTAAGAGTAATTAGACTGCCTTTCCTCTGAAAACCCCTCAAAAGATAGAGATGTACCTTTTTGTTTTCAGTCCTTTTTTTAGCTACCATGATCCTAAATTTTAAATGAAGAGTTAACTGAACTTAAGAAATTGAAGTAAACAAAAATGTTATTGAACCTCTTTTCTTTCTTTTAGGTATAATATTGAGCCCAGTTTATATTGCCCATTTTTCTCCCTTGGAGCATGCATGGAAGGCCTAAATATTTTGTTTACCAAACTGTTAGGAATTACGTTATATGCAGAGCAGCCTGCAAAAGGAGAGGTATGGTGTGAAGATGTTCGCAAACTGGTAAGCATTCAGTTAGTGTGGAGTTGCACTCCCTTATCTCTTGGGTTTGGAAATCGAGTTAATAGCAGTTTTATCTTCAGGGCAGCTTTGCCCTGATGGAGCATGTCTCACCTTATTTCTGTTTCATGAAAAGTCCGGGTCACCGCTTCTCATTTATAAAAAAACATTTTTCTTTAAAATCAGTTGTTCCCTCCAACTGATAGGAACATATAATAGCAGAGTGAATTCTCTGAAAGAAATTTTTTTAAGGACTTGACAGAAAGTTGAATCTTTTTATGCTGACAAATTCTTGTTAAAGAGAAATTTGTCATTACTTTTCATATTCCTGCAGTGTGCAGTGTCCCTTTTGGTTAATTCCAGAATTCATTGCATCTGTCACGTTTCTTTTTTTTTTCAACCCCCTTCCCATCTTGTAGGAGCTTATTATTTGCATAATATATTGATTTATATCCCATGTTCTAATGTTACCTCAAGCCTGGCGTCTACCCCTTCTCCTATTAGGGCCCACTTTATTTGAGATATCAGTATGTTTTTCTTTTTTTTTTTTTAAGATTTTATTTATTTGACAGAGAGAGACACAGTGAGAGAGGGAACACAAGCAGGGGGAGTGGGAGAGGGAGAAGCAGGCTTCCCGCGGAGCAGGGAGCCCGATGTGGGACTCGATCCCAGGACCCTGGGACCATGACCTGAGCCGAAGGCAGACGCTTAACGACTGAGCCACCCAGGCGCCCCTGTTTATTTTTTCTTGATAAGATTATGAGGATTTATTGACTTATCTCTCACAAAGGCTTTGTGTTGTTGTTATTCTGTTTTACTTTCTGCCTATATGCGTACCACACTGTACTCTGTTCACTGTATTTCAAGGAAAGAAAGCTTTCTGATTGTCTCCTGACTGTGTTCTGTGAGAGTGGAATAGGCATGGTGATAGAACTGAAAGGCTAGAGTAGGAGCACACTTTATCCCCGCACTGATTACCTGAGTATCTGTGCATTATGTACTTCACAAAGTCGTGGGGACTGATAGAGTGCAGAGATACAGTGAAAGAAAAACTGGTAAGAGTGAAAGGACAACATGCAAGTAATGGAAAGCTTCCCCCATTGCAGAGTGTGAGCCCACCAGGTTTCCCCCGCTACGGGGTGTGGGCCCCCCTTGGGCAGCGCTCTTTGCCAGTTTTGTTCACTGCTGGTATCTGAATGCCTTGATACATTCCAAGCACCTGCTTGGGGCTTAAGAGATACTTGTTGAACTAATGAATAGATGGCCTACACGAAGTTGTAATGCATGAAGCTGAGGTTCTCTGTGGCAGAATCCTCAAGTTGTGACAAGACAAAGGAGGCAAGCTGGAGGCCAGCTGTTGAGCTCTTCATAAGCTGTGTATCTTTTATAGGCCCAGTTTGAGGGAGGAGCATAAATAATGATGTTACTGATCTTCACCTGAAGCCAGAAGCAACCTTCTGTTGTATCTGAATTCAAGGGTTAGCATTTTGGGGCATATGTCTACATTGTAATAGTTAGATCTAGAATTGTCGGAGCCAGCACTTGTTCCCAAGTGTATGGGGAGGTTTGTGAACAGTCTGAGGAGCTGGGTTTGGTCTTGGCGTCGTGGGGCACTGGCATTTGGGACAAAGGGCTCAAATGAGGACGGTTTCCTCTCCTGGACAGAATCCCCAAATCAGAATCTTCTGAGAGATGAGGGGACAATAGAATCTATTTCTAGGTCATGTGGGGTGTAGAAAGTAATAAAATGTCTATAGTTATGGCTATGGATGTTTTATATTTAGATTCTTGTTAGGGATGTTTTTCCACTTTTAGAGTTTCTGATGGCTTCATTCACCGCTAAATGTAATTTTTTTCCAGGCTGTTGTTCATGAATCTGAAGGATTATTGGGGTATATTTACTGTGATTTCTTCCAGCGAGCAGACAAACCACATCAGGTGATGCTTTATGTGACTTTATGTGACTCAGTGTTTCCAAGACTGTTTCAGTTTCCCCATCTGAACAATAAGAGAGCTGCCTCAGGGGTTATTGTGAAGAATAAGTGATACAATGTATGAGAATCTCAGCCTGTTAGAGAAAGTCACTCCAAATTCCTCCCTTTGTGATAGAGTTCATTGCTTCTGAGTGATAAAGACAATAGATATGAGAAGTGTCTCCCACTTCATTGCCCAACACAGAAGGGGTTCAGTAAACATTAGTGTCCCTCCCCACAGTAGCTCAGTGTCTGTCCCCTTCCCACTTACTTGTGTACAGTTGAGCATGTGGATCTAAGCTGGCATAGCATCACCTCAATACATATTTTTGGAGTGAATGAATGAATGAATCAGCACAAGCACAAGGTAGTACAGGTGTTTTAAAAAACTTAAGGTTTTAGCAAAATAAAAAATGTTAGGAAAAAGTGTCTATAACTAAATAGAAGAATAGAGTTAAGGTAAATTTGAACTGAGAAGTCTTGGTGTAATTTTATATTCATTAAGACTATTTTATTCTTCAGGTCACCTAATACTTTCTTCTCCGGTTATGTTTTCTGATTCTTCCAGGATTGTCATTTTACAATCCGTGGAGGCAGGTTAAAAGAAGATGGAGACTATCAGCTCCCAGTTGTAGTTCTTATGCTGAATCTTCCCCATTCCTCAAGGAATTCACCAACTTTATTAACTCCTGGAATGATGGAAAATCTCTTCCACGAAATGGGACATGCCATGCATTCTATGCTGGGACGTACTCGTTACCAACACGTCACTGGTGAGCCACGAAGAGAGGACTTCTGTTTAACAACCATCTTTTAAAAACATGTGTTTTATTTTCAATTGGAACAAAAAGCTCTTTATTTAGAAAATCTTACCTGTTAACATTGTCAGGTGGTCATTTATTGCAAGTTGCCTCCCCTTGTCCTTCTAGTTGTTATGCAGCCTGATCATCTGACATTTTTCTGCTTCCTTGCTAACAGTTCTGACTGAGGACTGTCTCACTTGTCTTCTGAGTTTGCACTTTTACATTTTATCATATTTTATATGGAACTGAAGTTTTTGGCTTCAACTTTTTCTTTTCCCCCCATTTTAGGGACCAGGTGCCCTACTGACATAGTGAGTAAGTGAAGGAATATTGCCTCTTTTTCTCCAAAATCACTTAGAATACATATTAAGGCATGTTGAAAAATATTTTCCTATTCTTTCCCCCTGTTTAAAATGACAGTCTTTCATGCTGGTATGTGGCCATATTTGATGATATTATATTGTAGAGTTTCCTCTTAGTTGTCTCATCTCTGAGTCTTAAGCTCACTATCCTATATGGTCAGCTTTAAGACCACCTGCTACATTGCTTTCATTTAGTGATTTATTAACTAACTTTGTATAATAGTATTTTGAGGGAGAAGAAGATATTTGAAAAGACTAGAGATGAGCTGGACAGAATCATAAAATGTCACCAAAAAGTTCTTACAAGATTTGTTGCTTTAAGTTATTTTAAGTTTAAAATACTGCTTTCTTTGCATTGACTTTATTATAAGAAACAATGGTTTTTAAAAAGGTACTTTTAAAACAAATGAAGGGTATGGATAAAGAAGAAGTCATATATGTTTATACTATGGAGTAGTACTCAGCTATAAAGAATGAGAACTTGCCATTTGCAACAACATGGATGGAGCTAGAGGGTAATATGCTAAGTGAAATAAGTCAGACAGAGCAAGACAAATACCAGATGATTTCACTTATTTGTGGAATCTAAAAAACAAATGAACAGACAAAAAAAAAAACCCCAAAAAACCACCAGATTTTTAAATACAAAGAACAAACTGGTGGTTGCCAGAGGGGAGGGCATGGGAAGATGGGTGAAATAGGAGAAGGGGATTAAGAGGTATTAACTTCCAGTTATAAAATAAGTAAGTCATGGAGATGAAAAGTACAGCATAAGGAATAGAATAAACAAACAAAAACGTGAAGGATAAAAGCATTTGGTGAGAGAATTCGGTGAATTAATATAAATGGTATATTAATTGTAAAAATGTTTTAATTTGTGTCTCGTGTATAGCCCAGCATAGCCAAGGATGGATTTGTTTGTAGAGGGTGTGAGCCATTGCTTTACAAGGTGTTTTATCCAGCTGTGCAAATATTTTGTTTTACTTTTGATATATAGGAAAATATATGGGATTATAATAAACTTCTCTGCAAATATGCACAATAATTTTATAGAAGTAAAATACCGATTTAATGAATTAAATCTTATCGTAGTTCATCAGAAGTCCAAATAAGTTTTAAAGGAGTACATAAAAGGTAAGATAAATATGTTGATTTGATTCATGCCAACTTTTTTTTTCTTTTCCCCCCATTTTAGGGACCAGGTGCCCTACTGACTTTGCTGAGGTTCCGTCTGTTCTGATGGAGTACTTTGCAAATGACTATCGAGTGGTTACCCAGTTTGCCAGACATTATCAGACCGGGCAGGTAAGGGAGAGCACTACCGCGGTGCCGTCCTCTGCGTGATGGCGGTCAGCTTTCCTGGCCCGCCGCGTAATGTGGAGCTCCTCAGAACTGTCACCCTCTCTCAGTGCCAGAATCCTTCCACCTTATTTTTATTTTATTTTATTTTTTTGCCAGCCAGTAGGATCACAGTGTTGACAGGTAGCTGCTCTGTATTCTATGCTACGTCCTCGCCCATTTAGTCCTCACCACCATGCCCTGAGGGAAGTGCTTCGTTCCTGTTTTCCAGAGGGGAAGTGAGCGGACTCTGTAGAACAGGCCTTCAAACCTGCCTCACTTCAAAAAAGCCAGTGGTCTTCCTTCTTCCGTTTATGCTTCTGAGTATTTGTTCTCTTGGTCTAAAATTTTCTGTTGTTTTGTAAAACTGAATGGCCTGGCCATATTTTCCCATCATGCCTTGCACAAGAGGTCTGAAAATTCCTCAGCTTTAGGGTTTCGATTTCAATAGTTGGATTTAGAGTGGAAGTTTAAAGATTTTAAAATTTTGTAAAGTAGGAAGACAATGAGAGATCTCTTATAACGAGTTAACCGTAACCATGACTGTCGACATAGTGCAGTGTACTGTCCACATGTACTTTATGAAAGATCTTCTTTCCCTTCTCGGAGAACTGTGATTATATAATATCACATAGGTTAGTGTTTCCCCCCTTAGACAGTACCTCCTTGAGTGCAGGTGTGAAATTATAGTCATCTTTGGATCCTTAGCACTTAGAATCCCACAGCACATAAGAAGTGCTAAAAGAAATTATAAATGAAGGAATGATGGAGTCAGAAAAAGCACCAAACCCACCTTTTGTGTGACCCTTTTTCTAATGTGATTTGGTCATTTCTGATTTTTGGGCTTGATTTCATCTAACTGTTCTTGTCAACTGTAGAATAACAGAGGAGTTTCTGGCTAACTAATCTGACTGGGTCTTCATCATAATCTATCTGTTATTAAGGTGACAGAATTGAGATATTGGTGATCAATTGTCCAGGTGTCCATTAAACCGCAGAGATAACCCGGCCAATAACAGAAACACAAGCCATCGAATAATAGCACAAACTGCCCAGGGGTTCACATTTTGGGGTTTGGGAATGATCAGGAATACCTGATTAAGTCCCTCCTTTTGTGCTTGCTCCCCTGCCCCCCTGCATCTGTTGTAGGGGAGCAGAGCACGCCGCATGTTGGGGCAGAGCTACACCCATGGTGCACAGGACTGTGAAGGAGAGTCCTGTGAACTTTGCCGGGGGTGCCGGGAGAGGCTTCATGCAGGACATGCTGGAGGAGCCAGGTTTGGAAAAAATATGTAAAGGGGGCCAGTCAGCTCTCAGCGGCCTCTTTCCATCTCATTAAAATATAGTTATGGAGAACAAGAAGGACATACATACGTCCTTCAGTCAGGAAGTAGTTACTGAGTTTTTATTATGTACCAGGCACTGTTCTCAGCATCTGAGAAACAGCCAGGAGTAAATGAGACAACATTCTAACACTCAAGGTCTTTAAATCTCAGGGGAACTAAGACAGAGCTAAAGACAAGGTTATTCCAGCCAGAGGAAAAGCCTGTAAAGTCATGGAAAAATCTGAGACCATGGGCAAGATGCTGGTAGTGGCAAGAGCAGAAGGAGGAGAAAGGGGAGACAGAAAAAAACACTGGAATGTTCTAGTTTCTAGGATTCGCTCCCAGTCTCTGCAGTCCTCTTGCCCCTACACACTTTTTAATCCCAGCTCATTTACTAGACCACCGTTTGTGACTTGACTCATTTTTCTTGGCAGTGTCTACACTTGAACCTTGCTATCACACTTCCTCTTGGGAGTTGTGTCTGGTCCTCCTGGCTCTCAAACAACTCTTCCCCAACCCATTTTCTTAGCCTTTGGCAGACAGCTTCCCTGGGTTCCATCTTTGAACTTGTGTCCTCGCGCAGCCCTGAGCAGGGCTTAAGTGAAGGCTTGCAAATATGTAGTGAAGCGATGGTGAGGGCCAGAATGAAGGCATTGGCTGTGGGGGGCCTGGAGAACCAGAGTTCAGGAGCTACTGGAGACTTCATTGGAAGGATTTGAGGCTAGTTGGATAAGAGAGGTGAGAGAGGGGAATCAAAGATAGATGCTCTATGAAGAGAGAATTCTGGAAGAGGTCCAAGTTTGAGGAAGGAAGACACATGGCTGTATCCATGGGGCCGTTAGTAATACAACTCTGAAATCCAGAATCAAATAGAACCTGCAACCTATGGGGGTAATTGGCATAGAGTTGGCGGTTAAAGTATGGCCCGTGAGAGAAAAGCAGGAGGCATCTGAAGAAGCAGCATCACCAGGAAAGAAGCTGTCTGAGGAGCTTAGATTGCTAAGGGGATCTGAACAGTGAGGAGAACACAGAGAGGTCAGAGTTACTAAGGAACGCGCCATGAGCCTCTCAAGAGTAATACTTAAAGCTAAAAAGTTAACTCTTGGCCTAAAGTCAGTTTTAAAAATGTTATCTATTTACAGAACAATCAAAAGAGCAAAGAAAGACAAGAGCCACTGCTTGGAGGATAGTGTAATGTCCCAAAAGAGGACAATTCTTATTTTATTATGGCATTCTTCCAGAAGAAGAGCCATTTTTGAACAAGAGAGTTTCAAGAAAACAATATTAAATCCAAAAATGCACTTCAAACTAAATGAAACAGGAAAGAAGCAGTAAGCTGCTTTGAATTAATTCAAGTTTCAGACTCACAAGCCATGTCCAGTGGGCTAAAGGGACTTGCAGACACAGTCTCTAAAGAATTTAAAATAATTTTGCGATCATATGGAGAACAGAAAGAGTGCCAGAAGGCAAGGAACGTGTAAATGCCTTGAGTTTCACAAAGGGCTTGCCTCTTCTTGTCACTAATTAAGATACCAAGTGGCTAGATGATTTCATTTTAAGGGCAGTTCTAGCCTTAAGGACAAGGAGTTAATTCCCTAAAATCCAAGGCTTTGTAAATAAATGACATTAAAGCCCATAAGAATAACAGGGTTGCATCTTTATGCTTCATTTCCTATTCTGCTACATATTAGGAAAGGATTTTTTTTTTTTTCTCCATCATGTGGTATATTCCAGAGAACTCTCAGAGTAAGGATAATATATCAGTGACTTATTAACACCTACAGGTTTTTTATCTGAGCTAGAGCATGGCATAGCCAATGAATTCCTTGTGGTCAAGGAATGAGAAGTATGCTTATCAGATTTGCAGGGGCTGTACAGCTGTCAGAGATAACAAATGCCAGAGGTGCTCATTTCAGATTCAAAACTGTCTTGACAAGCTACAACATCAAAGCTGAAGTGGAGTTTCTTGTCAATTAATCTTAAAATTAATAACTCAAGTAGAGGAGGAGTACAGACTTGGTAGCGGCTCATGGCTACCAAGGTTTTTGGACATGGTAGACTGAACCTGAATCCACAGTCTGGTTTCCCCACCACTCTCCTTACGGCTCAGGCTACGTTAAGGACCTGTGCCGTCTGAGGAACTGAAGGTTACTGTCTCACTTCTCTTCTTAGTGCTTCTTGCTTCCCACCTTGAGCTTAACCCCTTTCCAGTTGCTCGCAGTAAGTGGACAATTATCTGCAGGTGGCCCCACGCTTTTGGAAGCATGATCCTTATTCTCCCTTAAACATTGTAAGATGCAACTTATTTTTAGTTGTACTAAAAATACTGTAAAAGTTACCATCTGAACCATGTTTTAGTGTGCCAGTCAGTGGTATGAAGTACATTCTTATTTTTTGCTCCCATCCTCACCATCCATCTCTAGGACTCTCTTCATCTTACAAAACTGAAGTTCTGTCTCTGTTAAACAACTCCCCAGTTCTTCTCCCCTGGCCCCTGGCAACAAACTTTCTACCTTCTGTCTCTACGAATTCAACTACTCCAGGTACCTCGTATCAGTGGAATCCTGCAGTATTTGCCCTTTTGTAACTTGGCATAATGTTTTTAAGGCTCATCATGTTGTAGCCTCACTCAGAGTTTCCTTCTTTTTAAAGGCTGAATAACATTCCATTGAAATGCATAGGTTACATTTTGTGTGTCTCTTCATCCATTGATGGATGCTTGGGTTGCTTCCGCCTTTTGACTATTGTGAATAATGCTTCTGGGAACATGGGTTTAAAAATACCTGCTTGAGTCTCTGTTTTCAGTTCCTTTGCATATATACCAAGAAGTGAGATTGCTGGATCTTACAGAAATTCCATTTTCAATATTTTGAGGAACCACTCACTATAGAGTTCTCCACAGTGGCTGCATCATTTTACATTCCTACTTTGTGCACTGTTGAGCACAGGTTCCAATTTCTCCACATCCTCGTCAACACTTGTTATTTTCTGATTTTTTGATAGTAGCCATCCTAATGGGCGTGAGGTCGTGTCTCATTGTGGTTTTGATTTTCATTTGCCTAATGACTAGTGATGTTGAACATCTTTTTATGCGCTTTTTGACCATTTGGATATCTTCAAAGAAGTGTCAGTTCAAGTCTTTTGCTCATATCATAATTGGGTTGTCTGCTTTTTTGGTTGGGGGTTGTAGGAGTTCTTTATGTATTCTTAATGTTAATCCCTTATCAGATATATGATTTGCAAGTATTTTCTCCCATTCTGTGGGTTGCCTTTTCAGTCTGTTGATTGTGTCCTTCAATGTACAGTTTTTTCTTATGTTGGCTGTGCTTTTGGTGTCCTATCCATGAAATCATTGCCAGATGTGATGTTATGAAGCTTTTCCCGTATGTTTTTTTCTAAGAGTTTTATAGTTTTTAAGTCTTATGTTTAGGTCTTTGATTCATTTTGAGTTAATTTTAGTAGATGATAAAACTTTTTTTTTCTTATTTTAGTAATTTTGAAACATCTCTTGTTAGCGATCTATTTATTTATTTAATGGCCCCCTCCCCATCTATTATAAAATCACAAGTATATATATTTTTTTCTTTTTTAACAATTATTGCATTCCTGGATTCAAGGAAATAAGATAGTCTTAGCCCCTATCCCAAAGGTAAAAATGCTAAGCACTTCCATAATGTAGTCTAAAAGCCTGATGCTTGACTCTCATCCCTATATATTCGCATGAGGAAACTAGGCTGTCTCTGACTCTTAGATTATTTGGAGTATCCAGAGTTTTTCTCATTGTTAATATACAGGCAGGGATGAAGATCAAATATATATTTCTTATATCACAATATCACACAACCCTATTTCCCTTCAGCACTATCTGCCTCTGTCCCCTTTTGTCCATAGTTTCCAACCAATAATCTCTAAACTCCCTTACTCCCCCCCCACACACACTTGCATTGTTTCCATTTTTTCCTACAATACCCCCTCTGCATATTATATGGAGCAGGCAGCAAACCGAGTGTATTTCAGTTCGTACTTGAGTATTTTTGTTCAGTGTGGGATGCCATGTTCTGCAGTAACATTTTTGAGCTAGAAAACATTTGAGGAGTGGCCTGCTGCATTAGTATAAAATTAGAAACCATCTCATACTAGGAATGGTGTAAGACTAGAAAAAAGAAACTGCAGTGTGTTGTATAATATCTGAAGGATGCCATGTCAGAGTAGAAAGTGTAATTGTTCTATGTCATTCCAGAAAAAAAACCAATGGTACTGGTAATAGTGGATAGGGATTATAATGAAACTGGTTTCAGTTCAGTAGATTCTTCTCATGAGTAATTAGAAAGGAAATGCCTCTGAAAGTAATAAACTTTTAATTTAATACTTAATGTTGCAAAATAACATTTGTAGGATGAACAGCTGTGAAACCTCCATCCAACTTAAAAAGTAAAACATTACCATATGCTCCTCTCTGGAAAAAAGGACAGCCCTGAATTCTTACTAATTTTTGCTTAAAAATATTTTTTGCCACATGAGTTATTTATTCATAAGCAATATATTGGTGTTTAGTTTTGATCTGAGCTGTACAAAAGTGGTATTATACTGTTTATAATCTGTGATTTGCTTTTTCCAGTTATATGCCTGAAGTTCATCAGGGGTGCACATAGCTGCAGTGTATTTATTTCCAATTCAGTGTAACATTCCATAATTTCTGAAGTTATTCTCCTTTCATTGGGCACATGGCTTCTTCCGGTTTCTTACTAGTTCACACAATTCTTCTGTGAGCATTTTTATACCCTTTATATTCATGTGGAAGACTAGAATTCTGGATTTTTAGGGGATGTGTGTTTTTAAGTTTATGTGATAATGCCAAATTGCTTTTCAAAATATTTGTACTTATTTGCCCTCCTCCCAACAGTAGTTTCCATCATACCACATCCTCATCAACATCTGATATTGACAGAGTTTGGATTTTGCCAATTTTGTAGTTAAAAAATGCAATGCTCTTGTGGCCTTAATTGGCAACCGTGTTCCCTGGCTACTTTTAACGTTGAACAACTTTTTATGTTTTTATTGTTCATTTTTGTTTTCCGTCAGGTGTCTGTCTGTCTTATGTGCATTTTTCTATGTGGTGATTTACTTTTTTCTTACTGATTTCTCCCCCTTCTTGATGTGTTAGAACAATAATCCTGTGTTTCAGTTTATGGCTTGTCTTTTCACTTTCTTTATGTTATCTTTTGATGGATTTAATTCCTTCATTTTAACATTGTTGAATTGAGCAATCTTTTTTTTATAGTTAGTACTTTGTAGATCTTATTTGAGAAACATTTGTTTCCTTAAAAGCCATAAAGATATTCTTCTGTTTTCTTCTGAAAGTTTTAATGCTTTTTATTTTTAGGTCTCTATAATCAAGTTGTAACTTCTGTGTTTAGTATAAGGTAGAATCCAATTTCCTTTCTTCTCTATGGATAGCCATCATCCCAGCACCATTTATTCTTTCTCCAGTGATCCATCATGAAGCATGTACCCATTATATGCAATAATCTGTTTATGGGATTTTTCTTTTATTTCATTGTTTATGTTGTTTGCCCTGATACTATGCTGTTTTATTACAGCAGCTTCACCAAGGCTTCCTTCATTTGTTCTTCAAAAATTTCTTGTCTATTCTTGGGTTTTTGTGTTCATTCATACACATTTAGAACTAACTTACCTATATATAAAAGAACAGAAGAGTTTGGTTGGGATTATTAAATCTATAGATCAATTTGGAGAAAACTGATATCTCTACATATTGATCTTCCAATGCATGACTGTGATATATTTCTCCATTTGTTAGGTGTTTTAAGTCTTTTAATAAAATTTTAAATTTTTTTCCTAAGGCTCAACTTTTGCTGCACTTAGTCTTAGATGCCCTACCTTTTTGATACTATTATAAATAGTATATTTTTTTAAATTATATTTTCTAATTATTTGTTGCTAGTGTTAAAGGAGCTATTTATCCTTTTTTGTATATAGATTTTATTTCCAGACACTTTGCTAAACTTTCTTTTTATTTTGAGTAACTTATTGGTAGAATTTGTAACCTTTTTTTAACCAGTTACTTCTGCTGCAAAAATGACAATTTTATTTTTCCTTTTCAACCCCTATACTTTTTATTTCTCTTTCTTGCCTTATTTGACTTAACAGAATCTCCAGGACAGTGTTGAATAGAAGCTATGGTATGGGCATTATTTGCCTTTATCCTGATTTCTAAAGGAAATGTTTTCACTGTCATACCATAAAGAAAGATATTTGTTGTAGATTTGGTGGAGATCTCAGGAAAAGGAAATTGCCTCCTATTTCTAGTTACTTTTTTTTTTTAATCACTAGTGGGTATTGCGTTTTATCAGATTTTGTGTGTGTGTGCATCTTTTCAGGTAATTGGGCTGTTCTTTTCCTTTAATCTCTTAATGTAGTGAACATTGATGTTAAATGTTAAACCATTTTTGCATTGCAGGATTAGATAGGCTTAGTCCTAAATTATTATTATTTTTAACACAGCACTGGCTTCAGTTTGCTAATGTTTTTATACAGAGGACTTTTGCATCTGTATTTATGAGAGACCGGCTTGTGATTTTTCTTTTTTTCTTTTTTTAAAGATTTTATTTATTTATTTGTCAGAGCACAAGCAGGGGGAGCAACAGAGGGAGAGGGAGAGGCAGGCTCCCAGATGAGCAGGGAGCCTGATGCGGGACTCGATCCCAGGACCCTGGGATCATGACCTGAGCCAAAGGCAGATGCTTAACCGACTGAGCCACCCAGGAGCCCCTGGCTTGTGATTTTTCTTTGTCCTCTTGTTCTTTGCTTTGTTATTATTAAGAACATACCATTTTGTAAATGAGTTTCCGAATGCTCCTTTTTTTTTTCCTTCTGTTCCTTAGAAGTGCTTTTATACAATTTGTAATGATTGGTTTCTTGAAACTTTGTCAGAATTCATCTATAAAATCATTCAGGGTCTATTATTTTCTCTGTGGGAAGATTTTTTTAAATGACTAATTCCTTAATAGTCCCAGGAGTCTTTGGGCCTTCTTTTCTTCTTAAGTAAGCTTTGCTAAGTTATAATTTTCTAGAAATTTACCCATTTAATCCAAGATTTCAGGTTTATTGGCATAAAGTTATTTATAGCATTCTTTTATCCTTCAAATCCTGTTAAATGTGTAGTTATATCCTTTTCATTCCTAATATCGACCTCTCATTTTTACTCTATTAATCTTGGCAGAAGTTTGTGTGTCTTTTTAGCATTTTCAAAGAACTAATGCACATTTTGTTTATTCTCTTTATTTTGTTTGTTTTAGTTCACTTAGTTTCTGTTTTTATTATTATTCTCTCCTTCCTCCTTCTTTGTTTGTATCCCTCAATTAAGGTGGACACTGAACTAATTCAATTTCAGTATTACCTAACATATCTGTTTGAATTTTAATGCTATAATTTTAAATTGTGCTGATGCAGTGCTTTAGTTGCATGCCATGCTTTTAATAGAAAATATTTCTAATGTTGCTGATTTCCATTGTAATTTCCCCTTTGATCCCTGAGTTGTTAGAATATAGTTTAAAAGTTTTAAACTGTGCAGAGGAGTTATTTAACTTTTTCTTATTAATATCTAATTAGTCTACCCAGTATTGATTCTTTGTAGGTTGTTGGTATTTTATGGCTTAGTGAGCTGTCAGTTTTTTGTTTCTGCTTGAGTACATTGTGTGTTTTCTAATCGTTGGGTCTGGGGTTGCATACAAGTCTGTTGTTAAGTCAATCTTTTAATTGTGTTGTTTAGATTTTTTAATTTTTTGAACTAGCAAAAATTAAGACGTGGAATCATCTTCCAGGATGATGGATAGATAATTTTTTCACCTTAGTTTTACCTTTTGTTTTTTCTTTTTTTTAATTAGGACTTTATTTAGAGCAGTTTTTGGTTCACAGCAATGCTGAGGAGATGGTATAAAGATTTCCCATATACCCCTGCCCCCACACAGGTGTAGTCTCCCCCCTTATCAACATCCCCCAGCAGGGTGGTACGTTTGTTACAGTTGATGAACCTGCACTGACATATCATCATCACCCAAGTCCAAAGTTTACATTAGTTCACTCTTGGCATTGTACATCCTGTGAGTCTGGACAGATATATAATGGCAGGTATCCATCATTATGGCATCATACCCAGTATTTTCACTGCCTTACACATTTTTCTATCTTTTTTTACTCCATGTATTTTGAGTATATTTTTTTAGAGGCATAAACATACAGAGATGTTAAATTTTCCCAGTGAACGATTCCTTTCTTCCTCATGTATTCTCATAATCTTTATAATGCTCCATCTTAAAGTCTGTTTTTTTCTGATAATTTTGCAACCCTAGATACATCGCTGATCATTAAATAGTCCTATGAGGGACGCCTGGCTGGCTCACTCAATAGAGCATGCGACACTTGATCTTGGGTTTGTGAGTTTGAGCCCCATGTTGGGGATAGAGATGACTTAAAGATAAAGTCTTTAAAAAAAAAAATATAGGGGTGCTGGATTGCTCAGTCAGGGGAGCATCTGGCTTTGGCTTAGGTCATGATCTCAGGGTCGGGGGATCAAGCTCCATGTCAGGCTCCCCACTCTGAGGGGAGTCTGTTTGTCCTTCTGCCCCTCTGCTTGCTTGTGCTCTCTCTCTCTCGCAAATGAATAAATAAAATCTTTTTAAAAAAGAAAAATATAGCCATTTGATTTTTGAGAGAACCTACAGTTTTTGTACAATTTTGTCCATTAGCCACCCATAAAATGCTTGTTGCTCTTTCTCACAAAATATTTATCAAACAATAAATAATAGGAATGAACATTTATTATTTTATATATTTATCTCATTTAATCATATCTAGCAATGAAGTAGGTACATGGTTATCCACACTTTATAAAAACTGACTTAGGTTAAGTAATTTGCCCATAGGTCACAAAATAGTAACATGGGGGTTGGTCTCTTAGTTTCTATCTGTGATCTGTTAATAGACCTATTAGTTTCACATCACAGCTTCCATAAAGTTCTGTCAGTTGCTAAAATCAATATTATAACATATGGATGTTTTCTCTTTCCAGTTTTTACTATGGTAGGAAATGGTTTATACTTCTTTTACAGTAGGTCTCAGAAAATCACAGACCTATTTCCATTGTAAGTGTTATTCTTAGAACAGTAGAATTCTAGTGCTTTCATTTTAGAACTGTTCTCTGCTGCATCATTATAAGATTTTGTTTGTTCCCTTAGTTTGTGAAAGTCAGCCCAAGGCTAAAATTGCTTAAGATCTATTTCCAAGGAGACAGATAGACTTGTAATAAATCTTCTCTTGTCACTCTCTCTCAGGAGATATGAACAAGGATTGAAGGTAAAAATTATAGTGCAACTGGAACTAGATTAGTCTTGGCAGGTTTAAGTTGTTTTGAAACTTTTCTTATTTTCAGCTTTAATGCTTCTCAATTATGTCTAGACAAGAACATTGAACTGGGAGGCAGAGACGGGTCTGACCCTGGCCCCTCCAGCACACACAGTCAACCTCCGATCAGTCACTGAACTTGTCTGGGACTTTTCTGCTCTTTTATATAAAATAAAAATGCAAATTTAGAAGTTAAAAATTAATGCCTCCATATTTACCTCAAAAACTCTAGTCTGTCAAATTTAGTTATGTATGCAAACTGTGAACACGATATTATTGGAATTTTTTTATCACACCTTAAAATGTTTAACTGAACTCTGTAAAAGTCAAAATACTTCTGTCTGTTTCTCTGAATCATCAGTGAGTCTGTGATAACATGTAAACATTTCTAAAGGTTCTTTTTTTCTTATGTCATCTTAGTTTGTCAGAAAACACCACTACAAGTCATGGAAGTTAAAAGCAATGTTATTTCCTGTGGATTTAGATCTGAGATTTTTGTCTCTTTGGGACTAGGCAGCTTTTTCATTATATTGATTATGTGCCATCTGGATTACGGGAAAATAGCAAAACAGACTAGTTGATACATGCTGAATCCAGTTGTTTTCCCATTATAGACACGCACAGAGATTTAGTGCTTGGGGTGGTATGGCATCAAGCTGCAAAATTGAAGCTGCTGACTTGTAGCCTGGACAGCTTTGATGTTCGGCTTTCTGCCTCTGAAGGCTTTTCTTGTTCTGAATGACCATGTCTCAACTATGTCATTAAATCCAACATGTTCCAAAAGGATATCAATAGTAGGGGTTCTTCACTTCGGAAAGAATTGAATTTATTACCATAACAAGGATTTGTACCAGAGAATGTCTTAACTTTTAATATTTATGCAGCTTTTACCATAATAAATTTTCTAAACTGCCATAAATAAAATATTTTATCACAGTGACTTGGCTCTGGAAGAATTTGATGCCAAAACTTTTAACAAGACATTATTTAAATTAGACTGGTGAGATTGTGAAGTGATAGAAAATGTCTGGCAAATGTACGAGGTTACATGCTTACAAGTTGAGCTCATGGGGAAACATTCAGAGAATTAAAGTAATGCCAAGTTCCCTAAAACATTTGCATTTTTTGATGATATTCTGAAACCTTCCAAAAATGTGCTTTTTAAATATAACAGAAAAGCTATTATTTTAACAGTTTTGTTCCTGTGTTTGGTCAACCCATGGCATAGCTTGTGTCTATCCCCAGAATCCAGTAAACACCTTCCTTCCTTTGGGGAAGGTGTTTACACCTTCTGCACAACTAGCCATGTTTGACTCATATGAAGCTCTCAAGGAAGTTAGTTGTTACCGGGACAATGATGTAACCTATTGTCCAAGCCAAAGCACTTTTAGGAAGGAAGAGGGGTGCTATTATTGATGATACTGGAGCAATAATCCTAACCTGGAACTGTGAGGCCCACCTGCATGTGTGGTCCCCCTAGCCATGACAGCCCTTAACAAGACGTGTTAGATGCAGGGACTCTGATTTCATCCAGTTAGTTAATCCTTTCCACAAGGTGACTATTACCACATTGAATCTTTATATGAGTTTCTTACAGTAGTATTTTTATCCTCATTTTACAACTGAGAAAACACGATACCAAGAGACTTGCCTGCCATCCTGAAGCAAGTGAGTCATCACAGAAAACCCAAGCTGCCTTACCTCAGACACAGTCCTCTGTCTTTCGCATGGTGCCACCTTCCCACAGTTCTACCTGTAAAATCAGGATGATTTAATATTGCTCACCTTTGTTGTTCAAGCACTTGTGATGCCTATGTTTTTCTAAGCCGGGACATCTCAAACTTTACCGTGCATAAAATCACCTGGGGATCTGGTTAAAATGTAGATTGTGACTCAGTGGGTATGGAACACCCAAGATTTTATATTTCCGAGAATCTTCCAGATGATGCTGAGGCTGCTGGTCTTTACTTGCTTTGGACTTCATATAGGTGGGTAATTATTGTCCTTATTATTCATATTTTAATTATAAGCAGGAAACCAGTCTTTACCTTTTTGACAGAAGAAAGGATCAGTTTTATGGTTTACCCTTTTGTCTTTTTAGCCACAGTTGTGTTCTGGCATTAAAAAAAGAAAAAGAAGAATTGAGTGCTGGGACCAGGCTCTAGCACAGCCATGTACTTTGGGTGCAAAGAGAAGGATGGGGCTTCCGGTCCCTCGGTTGTTTTCAAGGGACCTTTCACACCATGATGGCTATGCTTCAGAGTCTGGTTGGGGCTCCAGAAACTTAAACTAAAACCACCAGATGCAGCAATAGATGCATCATATAGGATGAATAAATGAACTAAATACTAGAAATAAGAACTGCTACTCTGCACATAGCAGAACCGTGGTGTGGGGCAGTGGAGCCTACCAGACTCTGAGACTGAGGCCGGGGCCCTGTAGTTTACAAAGCTCCCAAAGAGCGAGGGAACGTGAGAGGGTTGCCTCGTATTGGATTATTCAAATAAATTAGGTCACGGTAGTTCATTATTGGCATATTACATTCCAGTTGTAGAAACAACAATTCTACCATTTTCCTATTTACCAGTGGGGGGTAAAAACCACAGTGTCTTTCTATATTTTATAGCTAGGGTGAATCTTTGAAATAGAAATACCACCACTCTAATAATACAGGAAGCATAATTAATTGTTAGAGTATTTGCCTTTCAGACACTTTAAGTAATTGCTGTCTTATAATTTCCTCCACTACTCTATGCATACCTCTTTTGTGGTACTTGGGACATTTTCCCTTGCATTGTTAGTTTCAACATACTTTCTTTTTCCTGTTCATGGTAGCAGGAGTAGGAAGGATTCATTGTTGTATTACCTGGGAGCTTGGTAGGGTCCCTTGCATACAGTGGGATGCTTCGCAAAGATGAGCCCAGCGGGTCTCCCTGACAAACCTGACTTGCCTTTATAGCTCTAAGGGCAGAGCCTCTGTTCAGTGCACAAAGGAGTGAGCCAGCATCAAACCAAGGCTAGTTCAGACCCAGCAGCCTTCTATAGAGACAAAAAAAACACCAAAAACAAAACCCCAAACCCAAGAACACTACAGGTGTTTTTATAAAAGAAACTCAGGTTAGGGCATAAATTATCTGACATGTAAAGTTCATTCAGTAAATACTATTTTGAACTAAATCTGCATTCATGTTCTCACACCTTGTTCAAAATAGTCTGCCCGTGGTGAGGGATATAGATTGCTTCAGAAAACCATGTCTGAACAGCTCTATACTAAGATCATTTGTAAGGTTGCAGATTGCTAAGCTTTGTTAAGGGTATAACTAGATGCACTATTGTATTTAACTGAGATGGCTCCTTGAAAACAATATTGATAACTAGGACATACCTGAAAAAGAACAAAATGGAAATTTGCCTCTTTTTGCTTTAGAAGAAGAATTTTGCAGGGGAGAAACATGTGATGTGGGGCTGGGATTATTTGGCATTTTCAGTGTGCCCTCAAGTTGTGTGTGGCTGGCCTGTCTTCTGTCTGTGGCTTGGCGGAGAACAGCAGGTGGTTTGGAGCAGAGAAGCCAGAGGAGCTTTGGGACGTGCCATTGCAGTGAGGAGACTAGAGAGAAGTGTCCCTTTGGAACTTGGCCTGTTTGTTTCCTGGTCGTAAAGGAAAGCACGTTAGTGTATTTTCCTTCGTTAGCTCCATCAGCTTGCATGAGTTAGAAAGGACCGTTCTGACCAAGGCACTGAACAGGTGGGGGTGAGGAAGCAGCCGGGTCATCCTGGAGACCAGTTTCCAGAAAACCTGGGGAGTCTGCTGGCCTCTGGAGAGGAGAGTGCCAAGATGGGATTTAAAGAGCTGAAGAGAAGCTTTCTGAAGAAAGTGGGTAAATTTAGGATCAGAGAGAAATGTAAACATTAGTGAGAATGATACAACTGTATTTGGGCATTTTTAAAGAAGTTTTATTTATAATAATTTTTCTTGTATTTACAATTCACATTTAATTTCCTTAGCAAATTATTTCCCAACTAGTGTCCTTTATATTGAATCACTTGATTCTATAAAAATGTTTTATGGTGTGGAAGCACGTTTTATGCTCAAATAATTTTGGGAAATAAATGTAGAAATTAATTAAGGTTTCTGTACTGTAGGAGGTAGGACTACTCATAACTTTTAATATGCTAATTTGATCTGGGAATCTCCAGGAAAGAAGTTAATTTTGGGGAATCTCACGGACAAACCTGACCTGCTTTTATTGCTGTATCTTCTACCACAAGGCAGGGCCTCCCCTCAGGAAACACGGACATGGGAGTCAGCCAGCATCCAGTGGAGGCCAAGTAACTTCAGACCCACTTGGGTTCCATAGATATAAAATGAAGAATGTAGGAGGAGTCTCTCACTTATTTGATTATTTAACCCACTGTTAATGACACGCTTATAAATCTCTTCAGGAAGTACACAGTACTGCCTGTGGAACACTTTGAATTAAAAACTTTATTTTTCGTCTGTTTTCTTTTCAGTAGAAAGTTCACTTCATATTTCAAGCAAAATATATGCCACACAGAGATTCATTGTTTCTGTCTACAACTTTGGGATTGCATACTTTGGAATTGAGTGTATTCTGGATTTTAGAAAAGTAAAATGGTTTATATGTTGTATATTTTGAATTTAAAAAACTAGCGGGTTCTGACAGAGTACCTTGTAGTCAAAGGAATTCGTATTTCTGCGTATTTACAAAGTGGGATTAACACTTTGCAGACTTCACTTTTGTTCAGGCCACGTTTTCCATTTGTGAAAAACTTTCAGTCTTCAGACCCTTCTGGATTATGGAATCCCAGATAAAGGATCTAGACCTGTATTCATAGCAGTTTGAATAGGCCCCTCATTGAGTTTCTCTCTCTGACTAGAGCTATTTATGACCCAGATGTGAAGATGAGTGAAAGTGTGAGACATGTATGTTTATGTGCCTAACTTCCATTCTGACCTCATTTTATTTTCCTGCCTTCATTTCCCTATGTCTAATTTAATCATCTATTAATTATATGCCAATTAATAGTGACTGGAATTTTTATTACTACTACGAATCCTTTTTTGGGAGGAACTTATAGAGTATTTTTTTTCAAGATTTATTTGAGAGAGAGAGAGTGAGCAAGCATGCATGGGGTGGGGAGGGGTAGACGGAGAGGGAGAGAAACTCCAGTAGGCTCTGCGCTGAGCACGTGGGCCTCAGTCTCATGACCCTGAGATCATGACCTGAGCCGAAATCAAGAATCTGACGTTCAAGCAACTGTGCCACCCAGGTGCCCCGTTAGAGTATTAATAAAACAAATTTTGCAAAGGGTTACTTTCACCATCAAATGGCAGTATACTTGAATTGCAGTATTGAATTTGGAGGGGTACATAAATAAATGAAAATAAATTTGAAAGCCTGAAGTTACACAGCTACAACATACAGCACAAACTTCCTCGTGGGAAGCAGGTATCTGAATTGTCATTCTTTTGAGGGGGGCAGGAGATGATATTGTCTTTCTTCTTCCCATGATTCCTAGAGTGGCACCTTATACTAAGAAATTATGGGGTGAGTGGATGAATAATTGTTGGTGCTTTTGGTATACATTGAGATAACCTATTTGTGTATTTTACCATTTCATTCCTTTGAAAGCATACGAATGTGAATTACATGCATATCTAACCCTCATTCACTGTTGACTACTTGCTCTTATTTAAATATGAGGTAAAAAAAACTCACAAATGAATTGAAAGTGTATAAAGATTGCATGTGTACACAGCCTTGTCATCAGCACAGTTTGATCGTGCTTTAAATCTCTGCCACTTGATTCTTTAAGCCTATAGGAGCTGAATAATGAAAAGTGTTCCCTCTTCCCCCCATTGGTAATTTAAAAATAATAATGACAGGGTCTCCTAGAATATAAGTTCCTTGAGAACTGGGATTTTTTTCAGTTTTAATTACTGATATATCAGCTTTGCCTGTCACATGACAGGCAATGAATAAATATTTGTTGAGTGAACTGTCTTTTGGCTAAAACCCACTAACTGATACTCATAGATGCCTACTTGACGGTATTAAAATCAACTGTCTTAGCACACCTGCTGGTGCATTGCAGGTTTCTTCATGATAATCTTTAATGATGTCTGATTCCTGACTTGATGGATAGTAGTTCACCCTTTACAAAGCTTTTCTGCCTTTCTTTTTCCTTTGGAAACTAAAAGCCTAAGTGGTCTTACAGATGAAAGTCTGAAACCATTGGGCACGTGGAAAGCTGGAAAGAGCCCTGCTCCCAAGTTAACGACAGGAAAAGGATAAAATCCTAACTTTTCTTGAGCTGCTAAGAACGTTGAGGTCATAGGCCCATGAAATCGTCTGAATCCAAGGAGCTGCAGACTGGCTCACCTGTGGCAAAGCATGTTGGAAGGCCTGGCTCCTGTGCAGAAGGGTTAGGAAAAATCAGAGAACATTTTAACAAATTGTCAGAGGTCAAGTGTGGACTGCCCTATCAGTCTGACAGAGCTGCGGGCCCTGACACAGGGGGAGTTTGCACTCACTTGTAGGCTCTTATCTGTCAGCCTTCACTGGTATGCATGAGAAATCATGGGCGCAGGGTGGGAGCCCTCCTCGATGTTTCAGGCCTATAGGAGGTGATTGGATGCTGCACAGGAACAGCACAAAACCCTGCCTCCTTGCTCAGAGGTAAAGAAATCTATAGAGTCAGATTCAGGGACTTTAAAATAACTAATATCTAGAATAAATTCAAAGTAACTATCAGATGGGAATTTAAATAACTCTGTTAAAGGTAAAGGTGGACAACATACATGAGTAGATGAAGCAGAAGATGGAAACTATGAGAAACACTCAAATGGAAATGCAGGAAGTAAAGCCATGATATTATATAAGAAGAATTCCTTTGAGGGGCTCATCAGTACACTTGACACAGCTGAGGAAAGAATGTGAGCTCAGTGAACTTGAAGGCAGGTCAGTAGAAATTACCCAAACTGAATACAAAGGGGGAGAAAAAAGTAGGGACAGGGACAAAACAGAGCGTGAGTGTCCAAGAACGTTGGGGCAAATGGAGTTCCACAAAAAAGAAGGGAGAGGTAATAAGGGAGAAGAACTGTTTGAAGGCATAATGGCTGAGAATTTGCCAAAAACCATGAAAATCCAGTCAGAGATCCAAGATGTTTAGAGAACCCCAAGCAGGATAAATAACAAAAAGAACACACCTAGATACATCATAGTCAAAGATAAAGAGAAAACCTTGAAGGTAGCCGGTTGGGGAGGGGGAGACACAGGATCAGGTAGAAATCACAGCAGACTTGTCAGAAACTATGAAAGTTTGAAATATCAAGATCCGTAGCATGAGATACATTTGATTAAAATGTCATCAGAAAGGAAACATTTTCTGATAAGTACCAGTGTTTTCTGAATAAGAGCTGGACCCTGCAGATGAAGAACTGACTCACTGTTGATAACCAATTCTACTTAAAGTGAGAGAAAAATCTTTTCAGAATGTGAGTTAATGACCAAGTTTTGTGGCAGGTATTGAAATATGGAAGAGAGACTAATAACATGTTGGTTAATTTCATTGTTCTAGAAACCTTAAAATAATCACCATAATGGAGAAAAGATCCTCTTCTAAAGCTGGACAATTTGAGAAGGCACATGTATTTCATTACATGTATTTGGCTATTATACAAATGAAGAGAAATATAAATAGAAAACTATGAAAGTACATTTCCTTACTAAGAACTTGATTGCTAGGTGCTACATAGAACTGTTGAGCTATAATTTCTGTCTCCTAAGAATTTATAAATCTAAAATGGACCATATTTACAGAATATATAGATAAAACAGTGAAATGTAAAGTTTGTCAGCATCAATGATTATTGTATTACACAGGGCAATGTAATAGTAAATTATACTAGTTACCATTTACTCAGCATCTACTCTGTTAAACCTGACATAGTATGTTTTAAAAATACATTCTGTTCAATTCTCATCTAATTCTGCAAACTGATAATACATTTTGTCAATGAGGAAAGTATGTCTTGGAGGAGTTCAGTACATTGCCCAACATTTGCTGCCAAACTGGTAAGCGGCACAGTTAGGATTCAGACTTGGAGAAAAAAAAAAAAAAAAGGATTCAGACTCAACTTGGTTTAGTCTGGCTCCAAAACCTGTTCTCTTTCCTTTACACTCCAGTGAAGCATAATTATGGAAGTGCAGAGTCAGAACGGTATTGGTTTAAGGCAGACCATGCTCTCAGTTCTCCTTTAAAGGGTCTAAGAAGAAGGTTCCTGGAAGGAATGGTATTTCTGGACTTATGGGATGATATGAAGTAGCCATTTCAGTAGGCAGAAGTTAAGGATCCTGGAAACAACCTGAAAGGCCCAAGACAGCTGTCCAGCTGTGCCTTTCTTACACCATCATTCGTCACCCTAGGCAATTTGAATTTTAGTCTTTGATTTACAACATTCTTAGTCTCCTAGTAGGATTCCTCTTAATCTTGAATGAATATGGCCGTGTCCAGATCCCAAGGAGAACTGGGAATGACATGCCACTGTCTGGATAGGAGGTTTAGTGATAAGTGGAAGTATTTTCTACCGTGGAAATTATAAAGATTGAAAGAGAGTCTGATAAAAGATGCAGTTGATGATATGGTGAAAGAGTTATTACTTCTGATGCCGTGAACTTTGATGAATTTTCAATTTAATGTAATGAAAAATAATTACAATATTGTTTGAGGTTCAGGTGTTTTAAATACATTTTCACTTATATATAGTTGCTCATTACCTGTCAGCTTGGATGTATTCATTTTCTATTTCTTCAGTATATCAAATGTGAGAGTCTTCACGTTAGGAGACAATAATGTGAAACAGCTGTGCTACTCGGTAGATATAACCACTTGCAGAATGACAGCAAAAATCGAATTTTTTCAACATTGGTTGTCATGACTCTGGTTGGTAAAGTGATATTTACAGAAGAAAATCTTAACCAGGAAACATTTTACTAATTTGAAATTTAAGATTTAACTTCTAAATATTTCTATTAAAAAAAATTCTCATATAACTTGAAAATCAATTTGCATGGTATTTAGGTTTTCACCTTATTTTTTGTTCTTTAAAAAAAAGGATGTACTTTTCAAGAGAATGATATAAATATATACAGGCATACTTCATTTTACTATGCTTTGCTTTATTGTGCTTTGCAGATATTACATTTTTTACAAATTGAAATTTTGTGGCAACTTTGCATCAAGCAAGTATGTCAGTGCCATATTTCCAACAATGTTTGTTCACTTTATGTTTCTGTGCCACATTTTGGTAATTCTTGGAATATTTCAAACTTTCATTATTACTGCATTTATTACGGTGAACTGTGGTCAGTGATTACAACTCACTGAAAGCTTAGATGATGGTTAGCATTTTTTAGCAATGAAGTATTTTTAAATTAAAGTATATGCATTGTTTATTTATACATAATGTTGTTGCACACTGAATAGGCTACAGTATAGTGTAAATATAACTTTATATGCACTGGGAGAAGCAATTCATTTGACTCCATTGTGATATTCGCTTTGTTGCAGTGGTCTGCAAACCAAAGCTGCAGTATCTCCAAGGTGTGGTTGTAACTCTGCTCCAACAGCTAAAATGCATTTATTTATTTATTTATTTTCACCCTGTTATTTTTTTTTAAATTTTATTATGTTATGTTAGTCACCATATAATACATCATTAGTTTTTGATGTAGTGATCCTTGATTGATTGTTTTCGTATAACACCCAGTGCTCCATGCAGTGCATGCTCTCCTTAATACCCATCACTGGGCTAACTCATCTGCCCAACCCCGTTCCCCCTAAAACCCTCAGTTTGTTTCTTGGAGTCCATAGTCTCCCATGGTTCATCTCCTCCTCCGATTTCCTCCCCTTCATTTTCCCTTCCTTCTCCTAATGTCCCCCATGCTATTCCCTATGTTCCACAAATAAGTGAAACCATATGATAATTGACTTTCTCTCCTTGACTTATTTCATTTAGCATAATCTCCTCCAGTCCCATCCATGTTGATGTAAAAGTTGGGTATTCATCCTTTCTGATGGCTGAGTAATATTCCATTGTATATATGGACCACATCTTCTTTATCCATTCGTCTGTTGAAGGACATCTCGGCTGTTTCCACAGTTTGGCTATTGCGGACACTGCTGCTATGAACATTGGGGTGCATATGGCCCTTCTTTTCACTACATCTGTGTCTTTGGGGTAAACACCCAATAGTGCATTTGCTGGGTCATAGGGTAGCTCTATTTTTATTTTTTTGAGGCACCTCCACACTGTTTTCCAAAGTGGCTGTATCAACTTGCATTCCCACCAAGGGTGTAGGAGGGTTCCCCTTTCTCCACAACCTCTCCAACATTTGTTGTTTCTTGCCTTGTCAATTTTTGCCATTCTAACTGGTGTAAGATGGTATCTCAATGTGGTTTTGATCTGAATTTCCCTGATGTCTAATGATGATGAACATTTTTTCATGTGTCTGTTAGCCATTTGTCTGTCTTCTTTGGAGAAGTGTCTGTTCATGTCTTCTGCCCATTTTTTTTTTTTTTAAAGATTTTATTTTTTACTTATTTGACAGAGAGAGACACAGAGAGAGAGGGAACATAAGCAGGGGGAGTGGGAGAGGGAGAAGCAGGCTTCCCACAGAGCAGGGAGCCAGATGCGGGGCTCGATCCCAGGACCCTAGGATCATGACCCGAGCCAAAGGCAGATGCTCAACGACTGAGCCACCCAGGTGCCCCTCTGCCCATTTTTTGACTTGATTATTTGTTTTTTGGGTGTTGAGTTTGAGAAGTTCTTTATAGATCTTGGATACCAGCCCTTTATCTGTAGTCTCATTTGCAAATATCTTCTCCCATTCCGTGGGTTGCCTCTTTGTTTTGTTGACTGTTTCCTTTGCTGTGCAGAAGCTTTTTATCTTGATGAAGTCCCAAAAGTTCATTTATGCCCTTGCTTCCCTTGCCTTTGGCGATGTGTCTTGAAAGAAGTTGCAGTGGCTGATGTAGAAGAGGTTACTGCCTGTGTTCTCATCTAGGATTTTTAAAAAAATTTTTTATTGTATGTTAATCACCATACATTACATCATTAGTTTTTGATGTAGTGTTTCATGATTCATTGTTTGTGCATAACACCAGTGCTCCATGCAGAATGTGCCCTCTTCAATACCCATCACCAGGGTAACCCATCCTCCCACCCCCCTCCCCTTTAGAACCCTCAGTTTGTTTTTCAGAGTCCATCGTCTCTCATGGTTCGTCTCACCCTCCGATTCCCCCCCTTCATTCTTCCCATCCTGCTATCTTCTTCTTTTTTTTTTTTCTTGACATATATTGCATTATTTGTTTCAGAGGTACAGATCTGTGATTCCACAGTCTTGCGAAATTCACAGTGCTCACCATACCACATACCCTCCCCAGTGTCTATCACCCAGCCACCCCATCCCTCCCACCACCCACCACTCTAGTAACCCTCAGTTTGTTTCCTGAGATTAAGAATTCCTCATATCAGTGAGGTCATATGATACTTGTCTTTCTCTGTTTGACTTATTTCGCTCAGCATAACACCCTCCAGTTCCTTCCACATCGTTGCAAATGGCAAGATCTCATTCCTTTTGATGGCTGCATAATATTCCATTGTATATATATACCACATCTTCTTTATCCATTCATCTGTCGATGGACATCTTGGCTCATTCCACAGTTTGGCTATTGTGGACATCGCTGCTATAAACATTGGGGTGCACGTACCCCTTCGGATCCCTACATTTGTATCTTGGGGGTAAATACCCAGTACTGCAATTGCTGGATTGTATGGTAGCTCTATTTTCAACTTTTTGAGGAACCTCCATACTGTTTTCCAGAGTGGTTGCACCAGCTTGCATTCCTACCAACAGTGTAGGAGGGTACCCCTTTCTCCGCATCCCCGCCAACATCTGTCATTTCCTGACTTGTTGATTTTAGCCATTCTGACTGGTGTGAGGTGGTATCTCATTGAGGTTTTGATTTGGATTTCCCTGATGCCGAGCGATGTTGAGCACTTTTTCACGTGTCTGTTGGCCATTTGGATGTCTTCTTGGGAAAAATGTCTATTCATGTCTTCTGCCCATTTCTTGATTAGATCATTTGTTCTTTGGGTGTTGAGTTTGATAAGTTCTTTATAGATTTTGGATACTAGCCCTTTATCTGATATGTCATTTGCAAGTATCTTCTCCCATTCTGTCGGTTGTCTTTTGGTTTTGTTGACTTTCTTTTGCTGTGCAGAAACTTTTTATCTTGATGAAATCCCAATAGTTCATTTTTGCCCTTGCTTCCCTTGCCTTTGGTGATGTTTCTAGGAAGAAGTTGCTGTGGCTGAGGTCGAAGAGGTTGCTGCCTATGTTCTCCTTTAGGATTATGATGGACTCCTTTCTCACATTTAGTTCTTTCAACTATTTGGAGTCTATTTTTGTGTGTGGTGTAAGGAAATGGTCCAGTTTCATTCTTCTGCATGTGGCTGTCCAATTTTCCCTACTCCATTTGTTGAAGAGACTGTCTTTTTTCCATCGGACATTCTTTCGTGCTTTGTCAAAGATGAGTTGACCATAGAGTTGAGGGTCCATTTCTGGGCTCTCTGTTCTGTTCCATTGATCTATGTGTCTGTTTTTGTGCCAGTACCATACTGTCTTGATGATGACAGCTTTGTAATGGAGCTGGAAGTCTGGAAATGTGATGCCGCCAGCTTTGCTTTTCTTTTTCAACATTCCTCTGGCTATGTGGGGTCTTTTCTGGTTCCATACAAATTTTAGGATTATTTGTTCCATTTCTTTGAAAAAAGCGGATGGTATTTTGATGGGGATTGCATTGAATGTGTAGATTGCTCTAGGTAGTATTGACATCTTCACAATATTTGTTCTTCCAATCCATGAGCATGGAACGTTTTTCCATTTCTTTGTGTCTTCCTCAATGTCTTTCATGAGTATTTTATAGTTTTCTGAGTACAGGTCCTTTGCCTCTTTGGTTAGATTTATTCCTAGGTATCTTGTGGTTTTGGGTGCAATTGTAAATGGGATCAACTCCTGAATTTCTCTTTCTTCTGTCTTGTTGTTGGTGTATAGGAATGCCACTGATTTCTGTGCATTGATTTTATATCCTGCCAGTTGACTGAATTCCTCTATGAGTTCTAGCAGTTTTGGTGGGGGAGTCTTTTGGGTTTTCCACATAAAGTATCATATCATCTGCAAAGAGAGAGAGTTTGACTTCTTCTTTGCCGATTTGGATGCCTTTGATTTCTTTTTGTTGTCTGATTGCTGTGGCTAGGACTTCTAATACTATGTTGAATAGCAGTGGTGATAGTGGGCATCGCTGCCGCGTTCCTGACCTTAGGGGAAAAGCTCTCCGTTTTTCCCCATTGAGAATGATATTCACTGTAGGTTTTTCATAGATGGCTTTTACGATATTGAGGTATGTACCCTCTATGCCTATACTCTGAAGAGTTTTGATCAAGAAAGGATGCTGTACTTTGTCAAATGCTTTTCCTGCATCTGTTGAGAGGATCATATGATTCTTGTTCTTTCTTTTGTTAATGTATTGTATCACATTGATTGATTTGTGGATGTTGAGCCAACATTGCAGCCCAGGGATAAATCCCACTTGGTTGTGGTGAATAATCCTTTTAATGTACTGTTGGATCCTATTGGCTAGTATTTTGATGAGAATTTTTGCATCCATGTTCATCAAGGATGTTGGTCTGTAATTTTCCTTTTTGATGGGCTCTTTGTCTAGTTTGGGGATCAAGGTAATGGTGGCCTCATAAAAGGAGTTTGGACATTTTCCTTCCATTTCTATTTTTTGGAACAGTTTCAGAAGAATACGGTATTAATTCTTCTTTAAATGTTTGGTAGAATTCCCCTGGGAAGCCATCTGGCCCTGGGTTCTTGTTTGTTGGGAGATTTTGGATGACTGCTTCAATTTCCTTAGTGGTTATAGGTCTGTTCAGGTTTTCTATTTCTTCCTGGTTCAGTTTTGGTAGTTGATACATCTCTAGGAATGCATCCATCTCTTCCAGGTTATCTAATTTGCTGGAAATTAGTTGCTCATAACATGTTCTTATAATTGTTTGTATTTCTTTGGTGTTGGTTGTGATCTCTCCTCTTTTACTCATGATTTTGTTGATTTGGGTCATGTCTGTTTTCTTTTTGTTAAATCTGGCCAGGGGTTTATCAGTCTTGTTAATTCTTTCAAAGAACCAGCTACTAGTCTCGTTGATCTGTTCTACTGTTCTTTTGGTTTCTATTTCATTGATTTCCGCTCTGATCTTTATTATTTCTCTTCTGCTGGGTTTAAGCTTTATTTGCTCTTTTTTCCTCTAGCTCCTTTAGGTGTAGGGTTAGGTTGTGTATTTGAGACCTTTCTTGATTCTTGAGAAAGTCTTGTATTGCTATATACTTTTCTCTTAGGATTGTCTTTGCTGCGTCCCAAAGATTTGGAACAGTTGTGTTTTCATTTTCATTGGTTTCCATGAATTTTTTAAATTCTTCTTTAATTTCCTGGTTGACCCATTCATTCTTTAGTAGGATGCTCTTTAGCCTCTATGTATTTGAGTTCTTTCCAACTTTCCTCTTGTGATTGAGTTCTAGTTTCAAAGCATTATGGTCTGGAAATAGGCAAGGAATGATCCCAATCTTTTGGTACCAGGTGAGACCTGATTTGATAATATTCTGGAGAATGTTCCATGGCACTAGAGAAGAATGTGTATTCCGTTGCTTTAGGATGGAACGTTCTGAATATGTCTGTGAGGTCCATTTGGTCCAGTGTGTCATTTAAAGTCTTAATTTCCTTGTTGATCTTTTGATTAGATGATCTGCCCATTTCAGTGAGGTGGGTGTTAAAGTCCCCCACTATTATTGTATTGTTATCAATGTGCTTCTTTGCTTTTCTTATTAATTGCCTTATATGATTGGCTGCTCCCTTGTTAGGGGCATAGATATTTACAATTGTTAGCTCTTCTTGTTGGATAGACCCTTTAAGTAGGATATAGTGTCCTTCCTCATCCCTTATTACAGTCTTTGGTTTAAAATCTAATTTGTCTGATATAAGGATTGCCACCCCAGCTTTCTTTCGGTGTCCATTAGCATGGTAAATGGTTTTTCACCCCCTCACTTTCAATCTGGGGCTGTCTTTGAGTCTAAAATGAGTCTCTTGCAGACAGCATATCAATGAGTCTTGTTTTTTTTATCCAATCTGATAGCCTGTGTCTTTTGATTGGTGCATTTAGCCCATTTACATTCAGGGTAACTATTGAAAGATAGGAATTTAGTGCCATTGTATTGCCTGTAAGGTGACTGTTACTGTATATTGTCTGTGTTCCTTTCTGGTCTATGTTACTTTTGGGCTCTCTCTTTGCTTAGAGGACCCCTTTCAATATTTCTTGTAGGGCTGGTTTCATGTTTGCAAATTCCTTTAGTTTTTGTTGTCCTGGAAGCTTTTTATCTCTCCTTCTGTTTTGTTTCGTCTTATGGTATCGCTTATCTCTCGATTTCTGCCCTCGTGGTCCAGTAGTTGTTTATCTCTCTTTTTCTCAGCTTCTTTATTTTCCATCATTTTGTCTTCTATATCACTAATTCTCTCTTCTGCCTCATTTATCCTAGGGGTTAGTGCCCCCATTTTTGATTGCACCTCATTAATAGCCTTTTTGATTTCGACTTGGTTAGATTTTAGTTCTTTTATTTCTCCAGAAAGGGTTTCTCTAGTAACTTCCATGCTTTTTTCAAGCCGAGCTAGTAGTAAATCATCATTCTTAACTCTAGGTCTGACGTTGTACTAATGTCTGTATTGAGTAGGTCCCTGGCAGTTGGTACTACCTCTTGTTCTTTTTGTTGAGGTGATTTTTTCCGTCTTGTCATTTTGTCCAGAGGAGAATAGATGAATGAGAGAACAAAATGCTAACAGGGTAACAACGTCCCCAGAAAATATACTGTAAACAAATCAGAAAAGACCTGAAACCGGAGGAAAAGAAATGGAAAGAAAGAAAAAAGAGAAAGATAAAAACAAAGAAAAACAGAACAAAACAAAAAAACCAGAATATATTGAAATATGATCAGGCTGGTGCATAGATCAGTGCCACACACTAGATTTGGGGTGTATTTTGGTCTGTTAGATGAAAGTGCCTCCTAAAATTTTAAAGAAACAAAAACTTATATATGTACAAAAATAAGGGTTGATATGATGAAGGGATGGCATATGATTGTAAAGATGAAAATTATAAAAGATTTTATAAAAGGAATTGATAAGATAAGAAGTTTGTTTAAAAAAAAAGAAGAGGATTAAAAAAATAAAAAAGGGAGAGAATGTGATCAGGCAGGAGACTAGAACAAAGCCATACAGTAGAGATTTACTGTATATTTTGATCTGTTAGAAGAAACTGTATCTCAAAATTTTAAAGAGAGAACAACTTATATATATATGCCAAAAATAAGGGTAACTATTATGAAGTGATAGAATATGACTCTAAAAATGAAAAATAAAAATGTTTTTTAAAAAAGGGGTAAGATGTTGATTCAAAAAGGGAAAAAGAAAAATTAAAAAAAAAAAGACAGTTAAAAAAAAATTAACTTTGAAAGAGTAAAGAATCATGGTAAAAAAGCCACGGATTCTATGTGCAGTATTCCCCTAGCTCTTGAGTTCTGCCATTCTCATTGATCGGTAAACTTGGTCTTGGCTGGCTGTTCTTGCTGATCTTCTGGGGGAGGGGCCTGTGGCCATGGTTCCCAAATGTCTTTGTCGGAGGTGAAATTGGCCCGCCCTTGCCGGGTGCGGGCTAAGTAATCTGCTCAGGTTTGCTCTCGGGAGCTTTTGTTCCCTGCAAGCTTTCTGTACAGCTTTGGAGGACAAGAGTGAAAATGGCAGCGTCCCAATCTCCGCCCAGAGGATCCGAGAACTCGGGGCCCCCCTCCTCAGTTCGCCCTCAGAGAAAAGCAGTCAGTTACTCCCCTCTCCCTGGTCTCCGGCCGCACTCCATGTTCACCCGGCCTGTGACCGAGTGTTTCTATCTCTGGCACCCGACCCCGTGTGGAGTCTCCAAATCCAGCAGATCCCTGCAGTGTGCTCCTGTGCCTCTCCTCCCGGGGGAGGAAGGGGAGTCTCCCTGGATCTGTTGCCTGTTGGGTCCCTGCTGGAGGAGCAGTGGCCCGATTGTGCCGCGGATCACGGTTTATGGCAACCCCGAGCTGAGAGCCCACGCCTCGGCTCCGTCTCTGCAGCCGGCTTCCCTGCTCTGATACCTGGGAGCTCTGCCTCACTCAGGCACCCCCGGTCTTTTTGTGACCCCAAGTGTCCTGAGACCACACTGTCCTGTGAGGGTTCCACCCCCCGCTTAGCCACTGGAGCGCCGTCCCTCAGCGGAGCCAACTTCTAAAAGTTCCGATTTTGTGTTCTGCGGCTCTATCACTTGCCAGAAGCGGCCAATGGATGCCCCCTCCCCCGCCGTCTATTCCCCTGAATATCGCCTCAGATTCACTTCTCCGCACCTCCTACCTTCCAGAAAGTGGTTGCTTTTCTGTTCAGAGAGTTGTTGCTATTCTTTTCTTCGATCTCCTGTTGAGTTCATAGGTGTTCAGAATGGTTTGATCCCTATCCAGCTGAAATCCTGGGACCAGGTGAAATGCAGGTCTTCTCTTACTCCGCCTTCTTGCTCCGCCCCCTCATCTAGGATTTTGATGGATTCCTGTCTCACATTGAGGTCTTTCATCCATTTTGAGTTTATCTTTGTGTATGGTGTAAGAGAATGGTCGAGTTTCATTCTTCTATATATAGCTGTCCAATTTTCCCAGCACCATTAATTGAAGGGACTCTTTTTTCCATGGCATATTTTTTTCTGCTTTGTCGATGATTATTTGACCATCGACTTGAGGGTCCATATCTGGGCTCTCTATTCTCTTCCATTGGTCTGTATGTCTGTTTTTGTGCCAGTACCATGCTATCTTGGTGATCACTGCTTTGTAATATAGCTTGAAATCAGACAACGTGATGCCCCCAGTTTTGTTTTTCTTTTTCAACATTTCCTTGGCAATTTGGGGTCTTTTCTGATTCCATACAAATTTTAGGGTTATTTGTTCCAGTACTTTGAAAAATGCCATTGGAATTTTGATAGGGATGGCATTGAAGGTATATATTGCTCTGGTTAGCATAGACATTTTAACAATGTTTATTCTTCCGATCCATGAGCATGGATTGTTTTTCCATCTTTTTGTGTCTTCTTCAATTTCTTTCATGAGTGTTCTGTAGTTCCTAGAGTAGAGATCCTTTACCTCTTTGGTTAGGTTTATTCCGAGGTATCTTATGGTTTTTGGTGCTATTGTAAATGGAATCGTTTCTCTAATTTCTCTTTTTACAGTTTCATTGTTAGTGTATAAGAAAGCAACTGATTTGTGTGCATTGATTTTGTATCCTGCCACATTACTGAATTGCTGTATGAGTTCTAGTAATTTGGGGGTGGAGTCGTTTGGATTTCCCACATAAAATATCATGTCATCTGCGAAGAGAGAGAGTTTGACTTCTTCTTTGCCAATCTGAATGCCTTTTATTTCTTTTTGTTGTCTGATTGCAGTTGCTAGGACTTCTAGTACTATGTTGAACAATAGTGGTGAGAGTGGGCATCCTTGACGTGTTCCTGATCTTAAGGGAAAGACTCTCAGCTTTTCTCCATTGAGGATGATATTTGCTGTGGGTTTTTCATAGATGGATTTTTATGAACTTGAGGAATGTTCCCTCTGTCCCTATACTCTGAAGAGTTTTGATCAGGTATGGATGTTGTATTTTGTCAAATGCTTTTTCTGCATCAAATGAGAGGACCATATGGTTCTTCTCCCTCCTTTTATAAATGTGTTCTATCATATTGATTGATTTGCGAATGGTGAACCACGCTTGCATCCCGGGGATAAATCCCCACTTGGTCGTGGTGGATGATCCTTTTAATGTATTGTTGGATCCTATTAGCTAGGATTTTGTTGAGGATTTTGGAATCCATATTCATCAGGGATATCGGTCTGAAATTCTCCTTTTTGATGGGGTCTTTGCCTGGTTTGGGGATTAAGGTAATGCTGGCCTCATAGAATGAGTTTGGAAGTTTTCCTTCTGTTTCTATTTTTTGAAACAGCTTCAGTAGAATAGGTATTATTTCTTCTTTGAATGTTTGGTAGAATTCCCCAGGGAATCCCTCAGGCCCTGGACTCTTGTTTTTTGGGAGGTTTTTGATCACGGCTTCAATCTCGTTACTGGTTATTGGCCTATTCAGGTTGTCAATTTCTTCCTGTTTCAGTCTTGGCAGTTTATAGATTTCCAGGAAGGCCTCCATTTCTTCCAGGCTGCTTAATTTATTGGCATATAGTTGTTGATAATAATTTCCAATAATTGCTTCTATTTCCTTGGTGTTAGTCATGATTTCTTCCCTTTCATTCATAATTTTAATTTGAGTCCTTTCTCTTTTGTTTTGGATAAGTCTGGCCAGTGGTTTATCGATCTGATTAATTCTTTCAACGAACCAGCTTCTAGTTTCATTGATCTTATCTACTGCGTTTCTGGTTTCTATTCATTGATCTCTGCTAATCTTAATTATTTCTCTTCTAATGCATGGCTTAAGCATCGTTTGTTGCTTTTTCTCTAGTTCTTTAAGGTGTAAAGTTACTTGATGAATTCGGGATTTTTCTATTTTTTTGAGTGAGGTTTGGATGGTTATGTATTTCCCCCCTTAGGACCGCCTTTGTAGTATCCCATAGGTTTTGGACCGACGTGTTTTCGTTCTCATTGGTTTCCATGAATTGTTTTAAGTTCTTCTTTGATTTCCTGGTTGACCCAAACATTGTTGAGCAGAGTGGTCTTTAGCTTCCAAGTATTTCAATTTCTTCCAAATTTTGTCTTGTGATTGAGTTCCAGTTTTAAAGCAATATGGTCTGAGAATATGCAGGGAATAATCTCAGTCTTTTGGTAATGGTTGAGGCCTTATTTGTGACCCAGTACGTGGTCTATTCTGGAGAAAGTTCCGTGTGTGCTCGGGAAGAATGAGTATTCTGTTGTTTTAGGGTGGAATGTTCTGTTTATGTCTATGAGGTCCATCTGGTTCAGTGTGTCATTCAAAGCTCTTGTTTCTTTGTTGATTTTCTGCTTAGATGATCTGTCTATTGCTGAGTGGAGTATTGAGGTCTCCTACAATTAATGTATTATTATGAATATGACTATTTTGGCTAACAGTTGGCTCATGTAGATGGCTGCTCCCATGTTGGGGGCATAGATATTTACAATTGTTAGATCTTCTTGTTGGATAGACCCTTTAAGAATGGTATAGTGTCCTTCTGTGTCTCTAGCTACAGTCTTTAGCTTAAAATCTAATTTGTCTGATATAAGAATTGCTACCCCAGCTTTCTTTTGCGGTCTGTTGGCATGGAAGATGGATCTCCATCCCTTCACTTTCAGTCTGGATGTATCTTTAGGTTCAAAATGAGTCTCTTGTAGACAGCATATGGATTGGTCCTGTCTTTTTATCCAATCTGCAACCCTATGCCATTTTATGGGAGCATTTTATGGTTGGAATAGGGTCCCCTACTCCTCCGCCATCTTTTCCTCCCCTGACATGCATTTATTAATTTCAATTGACTAAGAGCCAAACTAGATTTTTATTTGTTTTTATTTTTTAAGTTTTTATTCAAATTCCAGTTCATTAACATAAAGTGTAATATTAGTTTCAGGTGTACAATATAGTGATTCAGCACTTCCATACTACATTGAGAGTGATTATTGAAAGATATGAATTAATTGTCATCATGTTGCCTGTGAAGTCCTTGTTTCTATAGATTGTCCCTGTAAATTTCTGTTGTATATCACTCTTGGGCTCTTTCTCCTTTTACAGAACCCTTCTTAATATTTCTTGTAGGGCCAGCTTAGTGGTCACATATTGTTTTAGTTTCTGCCTGTCTTGGAAGCTCTGCATCTCTCCATCCATTCTAAATGAAAGCCTTGCCGGATAAAGTGTTCTTGGCTTCATGTTCTTCTCATTTATTACCCTGAATATGTCTTGCCAGGCCTTTCTGGCTTGCCAGGTCTCTGTGGGTAGGTGTGACGTTATTCTGATGTTCCTCCCTCTGTACGTAAGGACTCTCTTCCCCCTAACTGCCCTTAAGATGATTTCCTTGATTCTAAGATTTGTGAGTTTTACTATTACATGCTGGGGCGTTGGTGTCTTTTCCTTGATCTTGGGAGGAGTCCTCTCTGCCTCTAGGACACGAATGTTTGTTTCATTTCCCAGATTAGGGAAGTTCTCAGCTATGATTTGCTCAAATATATCTTCTAGTCCTCTCTCTCTCTCTCTGCACCCCCTCAGGGATCCCAATAATTCTGTCATTGGAATGTTTCATGGTGTCACTTATTTCTCTGATTCCGTTTTCATGGATTTTGAGTTGTTTCTCCCTGGCCGCCTCTTTTTCCTTCTTTTCTATCAATTGGTCTTCTAGATCACTAATTCATTCTTCTGCCTCACTTACTGTAGGTGTTAGATTACCTAAATTAAATTGGATCTCATTAATAGCATTTTTAAGTTCTGCCAGTTCAGCTTTCATTTCTGCCCTTAGAGACTCTATGTTGCCATTAATCAATTTCTCCATTCTAGCTATTGTCTTCACAACTGCTACCCTGAATTCCATTTCTGACATTTTGGTTATATCTGTATCCATTTGTAAATCTGTGGCAGAAGTCAGTATCTGAGTCTTTCCTATTTTGGGGCTTCCTCCTCCTAGTCATTCTGTTGAGGGGTGGTTGAGGGAGTGTACAGAGTCCAAATTATTGACAACAACCCAAGCAAGATGCACCTTTTTTTTTAGGGACCTTAGGGTTGCTGGCCTCTTGTTCTCCCAGCCTGTGTTCTGGGGGAGGGACCTGCCATGCTGTTACTCAGGCAACCCTGTTTGGGCAGAGTTGCCCTGCCCACTGTGTGGTGGGGGAAATGGGCTCAGTGAAAACCGGTTTTGGGGGGCTTTTGTTCTCTGGCAGCTTTCCCTGGCGGCTTTCTGTGTCTCTTCTGAAAGTCCGAGCAGAAGAGACCGTTTCCAACCCTCTGCCTCAGAACAGAGAGATCGCAGTCTGTTCTTCATAACGTCAGACCGTCTGACCACCCATCCATGGGAGCCCAACACTTGAGTCTCCTCTCGCCAGGCCAGTTCTTCCAGGCCACACTATCTCTGTTTCTGTCTGTGCGTTAAAAACTACAGTGTCTTGGGTTGTGCACCCCTCAGCAGCACTCCCAGTCCTCGTCTCCAGGTCGGGGCACATCTCTTCCTGTTTTGCTTCTAAAACAGCCAGGCCCCCCCCCCCCCCCCCAGTTCACCCATGTGGCCCTGCCACTCCAGGTTTCATTCCAGGGGGCTGCCTTAAGGTCTTTTCCCCACTGCTATCGGTCTGTGAGTCTGTGCCCAGTCCCCAGTGTGGGAGGCTTTCATACAACGTTGGTGCAGGATCCCGAAGGCTCCCTCCCACTTCCATTTATCTTCTGATATCTGCCCACAGAATCATGGCTCCCCACTTCATACCTCAAAACCTGCGATATTGTGTTTGTAGAGCTCCAGATATATCTTCTTACATCTCAAGCTGATTTCATGGGTGTTCAGAATGGTCTGGTAGATATCCAACTCAATTCTGGGGACTGGTTGGAATAGGGTCCCCTACTCCTCCGCCATCTTTTCCTCACTTGACATGCATTTATTAATTCCAATCGACTAAGAGCCAAACTAGATTTTTATTTGTTTTTATTTTTTAAGTTTTTCAAATTCCAGTTCATTAACATACAGTGTAATATTAGTTTCAGGTGTACAATATAGTGATTCAGCACTTCCATACTACATGTGGTGCTCATCACAACTACACTCCTTAATCTCCCAAACTGAAATTTTTAAAAATCTCTTTACCGAGATGCCTGGGTGGCTCAGTCAGTTAAGTGTCTGCTTTCGGCTCAGGGGAGTCCTGCACCAGGCTCCCTGCTCAGGGGGAGCCTGCTTCTCTCTCTACCTCTCCCCTTTCTTGTGCTCTCTCTTTTTCTCTTTCTCTCTGACAAATAAATAAATCTTTTAAAAAAATATTAAAAAAAAGATTCAACCTGTGCTCTTGATCCTTTCCCCTCCCAACTTCTCTTAAAAAAAAAAAATCTCTTTACCTATTTACACTTCACATGATATAAATATATTATTTAATTTGTATTTTGATAATGACTCTTTCCTTTGAACTGGTCTACTAGGATTGTATTCACTTTCTATATGTTTCTGTATATTTTTGGTAAACATTCCTTGAATTTACTACAGTATGTATAGTAGGCCTTGAATACGTAATTTTTGGTGGTTTTTTTTTTTTTGTACTTATCCTTTTATTTTGAAATAATTACAGATTTATGGGAAGTGGCAAAAAATAACACAGAGGTCCCATGTCACCTTTACCAGCAATGGTACTCATTTCCCCCAGCAGTAACATTTTCTGTAACTATAGGATGTGTTTCCTTTTATTACATAATTATTGATGAACTGTTTTTAGCTGTCCCTGTTCTTGCATGATCTCTTTCTTTACATCTTTCGTTTTATTGGAAACCTGACAAGGAAAGAATTAAGCTTCATTAAATTTGTCCCTTTAACGTTTGCCATTTCTGTGTGGGTTTGAATCTCTGAGGTATCGGCCTTGCAATAAGTAGGGGTTATGTTGGGTTTAGCTCTTAGATCCATTACTTGGCATTTCCGTATCATTGTCTACAGAGCAGAAGTAGTAAACCTTTCAAAGATGCCTAATCACTGCTGCGGGCCCTGGGGATGCTTGTTTTCCCACTAAGCCGGGGCACCTTCCTACCCTCTCCATCGCCCACTGTTGACTTGACGTTCCTCCTCATTCACCTTCTGTTCCCCCATCTGCCTGATCCTGAGTTCTGCCCATACCCCATGCCAGACTGGGATCCCAGGGTTCTCCCAGGGCTGATGATTCTGCACTTCTCAGTGGACCACTCCCCACAACTTTCTCTAACCTTCTTAAGCCTGGGAATCCAGCTCCTCCCACAGCTTCCTGTCTGACCACCCATCCATGGGAGCCCAACACCTGAGCCTCCTCTCGCCAGTGGTCTATGCCACTTCTCCTCCTGCCTGTTCAGGAACCTTGCGCTCTCATCTCATTGTCTCTTCTCCTGTCTACATCTCCAGTCTGTGTCCCTGTAGGGTTCATTGCCATCAGCATTTCTTAAGCTTGCTTGTGCATTTTCCAACCTCAAACAGACTTCTCCCTCCCCCTCTTTGCCTCTGCAGTACTGCCCTTACTCTCTGCACCTCTCTGGCACACTCCTGGAAACAGTGCTGTGTTCTGGGTCTCATCTCCCACTCGGCTCCAGCCCTCTCCCATGGCGCCCCTGCCCCTGGCACTCTGGCAGCTGCTTGCGTTACTGGCGTGTGTCACTGGTACACTAACTATAGCCTCTTGGTTTTTTTCGTAACCCACTTCTGCCTTCCTCCTCTCCAATGTCTACGCTGCAGCCAAAAGAATCTTTTAAAAACACAGATCTAAACTTGTGACTTCTTTGCTTAAAACTCCCCAGTGGCTTACCATGATGCAGAGTCTGAGAGTGGAGACCAGTGTCCCTGCTTGGCTCCTACCTGCCTCTCCAGCCTGCTGGAACCCTGCTTTCCTGCCCATGGCTCCCTCACCACCTACCAAGGAACCTCTTCTGCCCTTCACACACGGGGTTTCTTCTGCCTGGGATGCTTCTTTCTCCCTGCAGCCCATCCCTTTCTCCTTAATGCCTGTTCATTGTGCAAATTTCATGTCTTCGTTAGTTCCTCAGTTAAGCCTTTCTAGGTCATGGCTCTCCTACCGACCTGCACTGCTTTTCTGTCTTAGTACTCATGGTAGTTGTTAACTCTTGTTAAAATTGTGCTTACGTGAGTAATGCCAGCCTGTGAAGCTCATGGGGCCAGGATCCTGTCTGTTTGCCATTTTCTGTCTCTGAGACCTAATACAGTGCTCATCCACAGTACTTTTCATTGTGGAAAAATGAGAAAATGCCATCGTTCCACATGCTTTTTTTTTTTTTAATGAAAACAAAACTATTAAAGCTTCGTGAGGCATGAAAAATCCAAGTATAGCACAAGTCCTATCAGCTGAAGATATAATGTAAAGTGAGATTTAAGGAAATTGAACATTCTGATAGAGGCTTTTGGCATATATGACTTAACTAAATCTTGACTTTTTAAAATCCTGTCTGAGGAAATTTTTGTTTTATACAAGATGGCTGCCCCTGGTGTGAGAAAGCCCCAGGCCTTTCACCTGTGTCAGACTCTATACTATACAACCTCCTTCAATCCATGTCTTAACTCCTTAAAATTTCCTTTGTTGCCTGGTATGCCTTTCTTATAGCCAAACGGGAAGAAGAGAGAACAGGCTTTGTCATCTGAGCCTTCATCACGTACTGCTGTAGTCTTTCACTGAAGCCTTTCTTAAATGATCATTCTAGTGTTCATTCATTCCTTCTGGAAATATTTATGGAGTGTCTGCTGTAGTCTGGGCACTCTGAGGGGATACGTGTAAATATGGCAGTGCCCAGTCCCCCTTCCAGCAGACAGCTCACAGTGGTCATTCATGGGTGGTTAATTTACACAACGGTAGTGCTAGGAACCTGCCCCAGGTGTCTTTTATAATGGGTTTCTCTGTAGAGGGGCTTTTAGCTTCATTTAGATTATACATAGAGTTGTATAATGTGGTAGCTATCTTCAATAAACATCAATATTAATGATATTAATGTAGAGTAAGTTGACTGAAGGACTTCCTTGACTACATTATTAGTGTATTTCTAAGTGAATATGTGATGTTATGTGATTAGGCCTAATTAGTCTCAGGAAGGAAGCCTTAAATCAGATAGGGTCATTATACTGAGTTTCCAAGCTCTGCAGTTCTTTCAGGTTGGAAAATAAAAGAATGTGCAATTCATTATTGTGGTTATTTGTTAGGATATCAGTTCAGCTTTAATACTGGCTGACACCATGGATTATCATCTGTTTCTCTGCACTTGACTCCTTTATTCCTATCATCCGTTATTAGATGCACTTAACATTCAACAGAGCACTTGAACAGGCTTTCACTGGTAACAAAGGAACAGAAAAAGCAATCACTTTTACAAAGGTTTTAAACAGATTTTTAAAGATCAACGCCACTATCTTAGTTCCCTGTAGTGCTGTATTTTTCATGTACAAACCCTAATTTAAGTCACTGTGACTAAATTCAGTTATTAATTTTTTCATTTGTTGTCGTTTTTTTAACTGTCCTACTCCATAAGCACACAGTGCAGCAACTCATTAAATAACTTACTCACATATATGTTCTTTTGTTTTTCAAGTCGCTGCCCAAAAATATGGTGTCTCGGCTTTGTGAATCGAAAAAGGTGTGTGCTGCAGCTGATATGCAACTTCAGGTATGTATGTACTTTTGTTCTGAAGTCTTTCAGAGTAATTATTCAAAATAAATATATAACTTTAAATTCTTGCCAGTGCTGCACATTTATTATGATAATCATGCTTCTAAGACATCTTTCATCTGAGTTCAAAGAACTTGACCCAAACTGACTTGTTCAGTCCTCACACCATCCTTGTGAAGTGGATATTAAATAAGGTTATTTCCCATTTTCAGTCGGGAAAATCAAAGCTTGGGAAAGGCACAAAAGGCACGTGACTTCTTCTAAATCATACATTTCAGCAACTATGTTATATTTTATGTCACTTTGTATCTTTTTAAAATTTTGTAGTTTTGACGTGAAGTTTAAACAGTAACGACTGTTAGTTTTAGATAATATTCAAAGCCAGTTTTCTAGGTTTCCAGATACAGACTAGAAAAATCTTATGAACCATCTGGATGTCAGGTCTACATGATATACCAGATGTTTCAGTTACATGTAATTACTGAGATTGTTTATGGAATTCTTACTCTTCATCAGGTCTTGAGAATTCTATAAACACAGCCTAAACACTGTCTTTCATCTCAGGCAATATTCATTTTATAATGATCCAGCTACCCATTTAAAAGTGTGGGCACCATTTAATTGCTCTATGGTTTTGTAAAATTCAGCCCTTATGAACTCTGTTTATGTTGTACCTTAAAATATATATTTGAAGAAAATGTACACTATAGAGAAAACTGTGGATTTATATTTGATTTACATTAATGACTGTGCATATCAATATAATTTTAAAAAGACCTCTGAATTATTTGAAAAAATTAGCATTACTCAGCAAAAGTCTTTTGATTTGCCTGTACCTATAGTGGAAGTCCTACTTTTTTTTTTTTTTTTAAAGATTTTATTTATTTATTTGACCCAGAGAGAGTTAGCGAGAGCAGGAACACAAGCAGGGGGAGTGGGAGAGGAAGAAATAGACTCCCCACGGAGCAGGGAGCCCGATGCAGGGCTTGATCCCAGGACCCTGGGGTCATGACCTGAGCCACAGGCAGACACTTAACGGCTGAGCCACCCAGGACCCCGGAAGTCCTACCTTTTAACAGCCTGGGTTGTGGCTTTCTTTTTGAATATTTGTTCCAAAGATTTTCTTTTAAAATGGAAAACCAACCTTTCCTTCCTTCCACCCTCCAAAAGAATAACCCCCTGAGAGACAGGGGAAGAGAGAGGAGAAGGAGGTGAATTCTTTTTTTTTTTTTTTTTAAAGATTTTATTTATTTATTTGAGAGAGACAATGAGGTAGAGAGAGAACATGAGAGGGGGGAGGGTCAGAGAGAGAAGCAGACTCCCTGCTGAGCAGGGAGCCCGACGTGGGACTCAATCCCGGGACTCCAGGATCATGACCTGAGCCGAAGGCAGTCGCTTAACCAACTGAGCCACCCAGGCGCCCCAGAAGGAGGTGAATTCTTGCCAGAAGAGCTCCCTGTGCCAGCTTTCCTATCCCACAATAGTCCCCTTCACAAATAAGGGGGGAAAGGAAATGAATTGTTCCAGGTTTCTAAGGGGGTATACACAGTGTTCTTAAAATTGCAAATTTTTTTTTCTCTTGTGCATTGTTTTAAAAAATAGGCTCCTGTTTTTCTGTGGCTCTAAGGCTGTTGGTCCCAGGTGAGCGTGACTCCCTGGGTGGGCAAATAGGCTCATCACTTTAGAATTTTTTGGTTTATCAGCAAATAAGCATGAATCACATGCACAATTTCATTTATTTCGCTCTGTTTTTATCTTTAAAAAAAGTCATTCCATGTTTATGCCTTTCATTTGTGGAAGGCATAACTATAGGAATGAAACTTTTGAATTCTGACTTGTTTATAGATTGGGAAACAAAAAACAGAAAACAAAACACCTTAGTGGAAGTTAGAATTTAAGTTTCAGTTCCTAATAACTTATTCTCTTAGAATATAGACAAGATGCAGATGAGTAATTTTGGCTCCTCTGATTACTTTATGCATTGTTACTCATTATAGAATTTAGAATTGAAAGAGCTGTATTTAGCTATATGTTTAGATTACCAGTTAGAGTAAGGCAATATTTATATTTAGGAAATGTCTGTATTTTTTTAGGGAAGGTTTAAACTTGACTTATAATTTAGAGCCATAATTCTATATCTAGATGAAGCCAAAAGCTAGAGGTCATTTAAATTTTTTCTTTTATCCAAACTAATCCTCAGTTCTTTTAAGTCAACAGCTGCACATTCTCTACAAATTCCATTTTCAAATCAGAAAGATATATATCAGAAACATAATTGCATGTCAGAATTTTTCTTTTAAAATAAAACAGGTTTTCTACTTCCTTGCTTCAGGTGAACTCCAAACAATGCTAATACTCAAGCCAGATGTTCCAGTGAAAAAGCCCTTTATCTTTACTTCAGATTTGCTCTGTAAAATTTAGTTTTCAGAACTTTGTAAGCAGCAGATTTCATGTTCAAACTAACGCTTTATTCTCCTGTCATGTTTCAATGGCTTGTATCCTCTCCTCAGAGGTGAGTGATCCTCTCTCCCGGTCACCTCCGTAAGACAGAGCTGCCCGCGCATGGCAGCTGCTTCCCTGGTATCTCCCAACACCAGGGGTGGGGGCTGGCTTGGCCGTGGCCCTGGCCCCAGACTGGGCAACAGCTGCACTAGAATTCTTTGTAACATCTGTACTTGCCAGACGACGGATTGCTATTCCTTTTCTTCACCTCGCCCCATCTATTTCATGTTCTGTCCCTTCTCCTCACAAAACTGGGATTCGGACCATTGCATTGCTCCCATTTAAGATACAGCAGGATTCTAGGAAGAAACCAAACAGGATTTACTAGATCCAGAGGGTCACAAGTTGTAATAACTATTATTTCCAACTATATATTTTATGTATATTTATAGATATCTATGGGCCAAATTCCAGTTTTGTGGTCACAAATTTAATTTACTCCATTGTACATAAAGAGTGCCTTATAGATAAGGTTCAAAAATTTTTTAATATCCTTCATCATGAAAAGGTTGAGAGCTTTCCTTTTCATCATCAGCGTGGTCTTAAATGTGGTACAAAATACTTCTCAAGCCATATACACTTAAATTTGTGAATGTTTTCAGCTGGTATGTGTAATTATTATTCTGGTACACTTATATAACACCTTTGGCCCACCACGTCTTAGATGGAAGGATGGACTGCCAAAACTAAGTGGACGTTTTCATCTATCTAGGTCTTTTATGCCACTCTGGATCAGATCTACCATGGGAAGCACCCCCTGAGGACATCAACTACAGACATTCTCAGGGAAACACAGGAGAAATTTTATGGCTTGCCATACGTTCCAAATACTGTGAGTCTTGCATTTTGATTCTGTTGTGTGCCATTGAACGGTCCAGCTAGTGTCTCCGTTAGAGTGAGTAGGTCATGGTCACCTTCCTCTTTGCAGAATTCGAAACCCCTACACATAGGTCAAAGTTTCCTATGGGCAAATGCTAAAAATTGCCTGGCCCATTTAGTATCTCCAACCATCCATTCACATGTGCTTATTTTCTTCCTGTTAGCAGTGTGTTTCTGGATTCCTGGGAAGGTGGGGGTGAAAAAGGTCACTGGAGTTAGTCTGTATTCTTTTTTGTTATTTTCCTATAGTGAGAAAGATGGTTAGTGATATAAGATGAATGTGATTATCAGCCTCTAACCATTTCCATTGCAAGGGAAATTGACATTTATTGAGTACCTTTTTTGTATCAGGAATATATAATATATATTATATATAAGTTTTGCATATCCTATTTCATTTAGTATGGCCAGTCAGCATGGAAAACAGGAGTATTATTACCACTTATTGAGTGATAGGTGCCAGATTCCATCTAGCTGCTTTGCAAGAGAACCTCTAATTTCACTCTCCAACAAGTTAGATAATATCCCCATATTTGGGGCTCATATTGAGGCTCATACGCATTACATGTCTTCTCTAAGACCATTTAGGTTATGTTGGGGTTCATGAAATCATGCTGTTCCATTGCTCCAAGGCTCCTGTAAGGAAGCTGGGTGTGGCGGAGACAGTGTTGGCTGGTGCAGTTAGCAATGCGACCAACACTTATGTTACTCAGAACTCTCAGTTGCAGCTGGTAGAAACCCAACTCCTATTGCTTAAGCTGAAAAGGGAATTTATTGAGTCTTATAACTGAAAGGTGCAAGGGTATATCAGGTAAGTTGGATCTAGTTAGTTCTTACACACTATTGTTCAAAATGTTTTTCTTTCTCCTTTCTTTCCATTTCTCGGGTCTGTCTTTTTTGGGATTTGTTTTGTTCTCATGCAGGCAGCCCTGACAAAGTGGTGTCATGGCTGCTGGTAGGGCCTGGTTTGTATTCTTCCGGCTAGGCCAGTTTGATAGAGAACGAATGTGAAAGTGCTTTGTTAATTGTAATGCCGAATAAATGCTATTACGGTATTGGGTACCATACATGCTAAGAGGCTCATCAGTAAGTGCTAATTGTCCAGTGGATCTTCAGGTCCTGATACTCAGATGTACATGGGAACAGTTCAAATTGACCAGACAAGTAAAGTAACAGTGTATTTTATCTTCATAATACTTATCAATACTTATCAATAGCTTTGGTTGTCTTAGAAGCTTAATCATCTGCTTCAGATAGATAATGCTAGTCATACTACATACCTATTTTTGACCTTCTGTGTAATTTATTGTTTTAATGCCATGTATTATTGAACTCTGGATTATCTATATTAGTGAAAATTTGTGGTAATGAGAATAAGCTAACTATTCTTCAGTGGAATAAATCATAATAACAATTACCTAGGTTTAATAGCTTTTTCCAGTTTACAGAACACTGCCTGATTCATGTGCTGTTGTGCTTATGTGTTTTTGTGCTCAGTTTATAGTCCTCTTTGCTTAGTTTTAAAATGGATGTGACTTAAACTTTGTGTAGTCATAACATGCCCAGAAAGTGGTAAAGTCATAGGAAGGCCAAAATTAGGAGGAGCTGAGAAGCTTTCCTACGTGGTAGAACTTGAGCTTGGCCAAGCTGCTTGTCCCCCAACCCTACCTTTCTTTTTCTTAGGTTATATAGTGATGTAGCTCTATCTCTCCTTAGAAGAGAACTCAAACTTCCCTACCATCCAGGGTTCTTTTGTGCAATAAATAAATATACAAAGATGAGATAAGAGTGGGAACCAAATTCTGAATCAACTATCAGTAAATTATTTTTAATTTAAAAACGATGATGTTAGTAAGCCCACTATCCTGGTCCTACTTCCTTTTGATAAAATACAAAGATTTATCTTTTCACTGGGATTGTTTTCCTTGTTTATTGTCAGTAGCCATAGCCCTTTGAGTACGTTGTTTTGAGGGGTCTTTAGAAGAAGCATAGCTACATTTAGAGAAGAAAGATTCTTTTAAGGCTTGTCTTTTTTTTTTTTTTTTAAATAAAAAGGGCTTGTTTAGGTTTGCATAAATATTTTATTCTTCCTACTTAGAAACTTCTGCATTTCCTCATTCAGTTCATCATTAAACTTACACCAAACATTTCCATAAAGAATAAGTCGAGGATGCTCATTGGAATTCTTCAGTGCAACATTCATTAGGGCAATAAGACAAGGAAAAGAAAAAATATAAGCATTAGAAAGGAAGTAACAAAACTGTCATTATTTGCAGATGATTTATTGTTTGCTGAGAAAATCCAAAGTATGTATAGGTAAATTAGTGAAATTAATGAGAAGTTAGCAACTTTTCTGGATGAAGAATATATAAAAATTAATATTCCATCTCTCTTTATCATCAACAAACTGAAAAGCAGTTTTAAAGATACCATTGTGGAAATAAAAAGTATGAGGTACCTACTAAAAAAATCTAAAATAAGAACAAATATTATTAAGATGTCTATACTACCCAAAGCAATCTATGGATTTAATGCAATCCCTATCAAAATGCCACCAGCATTTTTCAGAGCTAAAAAAACCATCCTAAAATTTGTATGGAACCACAAAAGACCCCAAATAGCCAAAACAATCCTGAAAAAGAGAGCAAAGCTGGAGGCATCACAATTCCAGACTTCAAGTTATATTATAAAGGTGTAGTCATGAAGACAGTATGGTACTGGCACAAAAACAGACACATAGATTGATGGAACAGAATAGAAAACCCAGAAATGAATCCACAACTCTGTGGTCAACTAATCTTCAACAAATCATGAAAGAATATTCAGTGGGAAGAAGACAGTCTCTTCAACAAATGGTGTTGGGAAAATTGGATAGCCACATGCAGAAGAGTGAAACTGGACCACTTTCTTACACCATATACAAAAATAAATTCAAAATGGATGAAAGACCTAAATGTGAGACAGGGAACCATCAAAATCCTAGAGGAGAACACATGCAGTAACCTCTTTGACCTTGGCCATTGCAGCTTCTTACTAGGCATGTCTCCTGAGGCAAGGGAAACAAAAGTAAAAATAAGCTACTGGGACTTAATCAAAATAAAAGACTTCTTGCACAGTGAAGGAAACAATCAACAGATAAAAGGCAGATATTTGCAAATGATATGTCTGATAAAAGGTTAGTATCCAAAATATATAAAGAACTTACAATGTTGAACACCCAAAAACCAAATAATCCAGTTAAAAAAATGGTCAGAAGACATGAATAGATATTTTCTAAGGAAGACATCCAGATGACAGACACATGAAAAGATTCACAACAATCACTCATCAGGGAAATACAAATCAAAATTACAATGAGATATCACCTGTGAGTTGGTTACCCACTTAGTCAGAATGGCTAAAATGAACAATGCAGGAAACAACAGGTGTTGGCAAGGATGTGGAGAAAGGAGAACCTTTTTACGCTGTTGGTGGGAATGCAGACTGGTACAGCCACTGTGGAAAACAGTATGGAGGTTCCTCAAAAAGTTAAATATAGAACTACCCTATGATCCAGCAATTGCATTACTAGGTATTTACCCAAAGGATATAAAAGTACTGATTTGAAGGGATGCATGCACCCCGATGTTCATAGCTGGAAAGAGGTGAATGTCCGTCAATTGATGAATGGATAAAGAAGGTGTGGTATATACACACAATGGAATATTACTCAGCCATCAAGAAGAATGAAATCTTGCTATTTGCAATGACACAGGTGGAGCTAGAGGGTATAATGCTAAGTGAAATAAGTCAGAGAAAGACAAGTACCATATGATCTCAAGAAACAAAATATATATATATATATATGAATACCATATGTTTAAGAAACAAAACAGATGAACATGGTGGGAGAAAAAAGGAAGCAAACCGGGAAACAGACTCTTAACTATACAGAACAAACTGAAGATTATTGGAGGGGAGGTGGGAGGGGGGAATGGGTTAAATAGATGGTGGGGAGTAAGGAGTGCATTTGCTGTGATGAGCATGGGGTGTTGCATGTAAGTGTTGAATCACCATATTGTACACCTGAAGCTAATATTACACTGTATGTTAACTAACTGGAATTTAAATAAAAACTTGAAAAAAAATCTAAAATAGAAAGTGTATTATCTTTATTTTTAAAATCCTAAGTAAGTGAGGAATTGAACCATATTTATAGATAAGATTTAATACCAAAAAGATATTAATTTTTTTCTCCAATTAATGTATTATTCTCTAATTAATTTAATGTAATTCTATTGGTTTGTTTGTTTGACCCTGTACAGTTTTATATGGAAGAGCAATGGCCCAAGAATAGCGAGGGCAAGTTTGAAGAATAGCAGCAAGTTGGTAGACTTGCCCACTTGGGATTAGTGTCCAAATAAAGCAGTAGGAGCTGAGGCAGTGTAACACTGGTGTGGGATGGACGAATAGAACAGTGGAACAAAGCCAGGAGCCCAAATGTGGCCTCAACACATGTATGGACTCCTGAGCCTAAGCTGGTGGCCGTGTAGATCTGTGGGCCAAGAAGAGACTAGTCTTTTTTAAAAATGGTGCTGTAAGGATTGATCATCCATATGGATAAGATGAAACTTGTATCTTGGTTTCATTCTGCACACAAATATAAAGTGGGTTGAAGACCCAAATGTGAGAGGTAAAGCTTTAAATTTTTAGAAGATAATACAAAAGAATGTCCTTCTGATTGCTCCTTTTTTACTTATTCAGACTATTTTATATCTTATTTACAGTATAAAAGGCATTAACCATAAGGCAACACTGATAAATTCAACTGTATGGAAATTCGAATCTTCTGTTTATCAAAAGAAATGTAAAAAATAGTGAAAGGAAAGCTACAGACTGGAAGTAGATATTTTCAGCACCTATAACTGGGATATTTTTCTTTCTTTCTTTCTTTCTTTCTTTCTTTCTTTCTTTCTTTCTTTCTTTCTTTCTTTCTTTCTTTCTTTTTCTTTCTTTCTTTTCTTTTTATTGTAAAAAAAAAAAACCCACATAAGGAGTATTTTTGAAGTGCTTTGAATGGGCAAAAGGCATAGATGTGCAGTGAGCCATATAAAATGACCTCCATATTCATCAGTGACTGCTAATTCAAACCATATTAGGATAGCATCCTAGTCTCACCAGTTTGGCAAAAAAATACGACAGTTGACAGTACCCACTGTCGACAAGGGTGTGGAGTCACAGGTGCTCTTACCTGTGTGGGTAGGAGTGCACATTTGGTGTGACCACTTTGGAAAACAGTTGGGCATTATCGTTAAAGCTGAAGATGAACATTCCCTATGACCCAGCAACACAACTCATATATCCAACCTGAGGAAGTGTTGTCTTGTTAAGAATAGGAAGGTTTATAACAGCACTGTTTGTACACAGATAAAAAGAAAGAAGTGGAATTCTGGAAAGAACCCAAGTGACTGTCAATGGAAAATGGGTAAATACTTTGTGTCATATTCATTGACTGGAATACTATTCAGTGGAAATTGAGGGAGACAGGCACAATTGAATTTAACAGGCACGATGTCAAGTAAAAAAAAAGGGTTCCAGAAGAATTAAACTGTGTACATTTTTTTTTAAACTGTGTACATTTATAATGACGTTCAAAATCATGCAAAACTAAGTTCATTATCATAGGTAAATACATAAGCAGTAAAACTATTAAGAAAAGTGAAAGAATAGTAAGCACAAAATTCAGATGGTGTGTACCTCTGGAACAACGGATGGGATCATAGAAGTCTTAGAAGTATCTTATTTCTTAAACTCAGTAGTGGGTATAACACTGATAGTTTCATCATTCTCCCTATCTTAGTAGTATGTAGTAGGAAATGAGTATGTAGAAAATATTTCTAAGTCTTAAGAGGTTATTTTGGCTGCAACATATGTGGTAAAGAATGGACTTAGGGAGACCAGTTGGGAAGTTACTCAGGTGCCAGGATAGAGTTGGTGGCTTGAACTAGGAAAGTGGCTATGGAGAAGGTAAGATTGAAGTGGGCAGGAGAACAGCGTAGAAGACAGAATCCATAAGACGAGGTAGGCTGGGTGTGGACGTGGAGGTAATGGAAAATGACTGCGGGTTTATCGTGAGTATCGACCGGGGAGGGGGACTTCAGAGCATCCTGCCTTGCAGGCTGAAAGAGTGACAGTTTTCCTATAAACTTATCTCCAGGAACTGTTTCTCTCAAATGAATCCTTTTATTCCCTCAAATGAAACCCTGAGAAAAGGAGAAAATAATTTAAACAACAATGTACAGAGTATTTGTAATGTTGATAGAGACTGCACAAATTATATGTATGTAATGTGGTCTAAACTTTTAGATGGTGATTATATATGTGTCTATATTAACGTCTCCCTAAGTGCATTAATAGCTCTTCTTGGGAATAAAGCATCCCATCAGTTATGTTTGAGAAGTACTCATTTAAATAATGTTAAATGGGCTTCTCTGCTGCAGGGCTTCTCAGCATCTGCAATGAGCTAATGAACATTATGAGTCTCTCATGCTGTGTTCCCAAGCTTGCTGACCATGAAAGTCTTCCTGGTTCATTTCTAGGCATTAGCCCCATGTAGGTCATATTTTAGCAAACTCTGCACTTATGCAACTATTTGACAGGGGAAGCTCCATTAATAATTCTGCAATAAATAATGGGTGCTTATTTTTCAAGTGAATAAATAGCCTTATTATGTCAGCAATTTGTTAATATTTATGAGAGAGCTAAGTACTCTGTATAATATATGGATGAATTTAATTTGTAATTGTCTTGCTATTCTAACAGTAGTTTGCTAGGGACCCAAAAAGCTCTTGCTCAGTTGTAGAGGGCAACTTTACAGTATGTACCAATAGGCTAGTCTTCTACTGTTACCACTTTTATTCTATTCAGAGCATAATGTTTTGTTTTTATATTAATGACCATCTCTTCTCAGAATGATTGTGTATCTCCCCCACTATCTATTCAGAGAGTAGAAAATGCTGTATTTATTTTTATAATACTCCAATACACTGGAGCAGTTGAGAGACAGTCATGTCAAGGAGAGTCTGGGGCGAAATCTTTCTCTAGCCTTATGATCCTTCAGTTCTGGCCTCGTGAGTATTTTTCAAGTTCAGAGCATGAACAACTGACTCTGCTGATAGACTGCAGTTTTCCAAGATTTGTTAATGACTCATTTGTATCTCACTTGTTTGAACTAATTTTGTAGGTTTGTGAACTTAGTTGGTAAAGCTGCATCTCGCATGCAGCTCTCCTGGGAGGAACAGTATTCTCTAAATCAGTCTTGCTGCCAGTGAGACCTTCTTTGTCCTTTACCCACCTCATGTTGAAAACAGTGATGTGGGGGTGCCTGGGTGGCTCAGTCTGTTAAGTGTCTGATTCTTGGTTTTGGCTCAAGTCATGATCTCATGGGTCCTGGGATCGAGCCCCGAGTCTGGCTCCCCTCTCAGTGGGGAGCCTGCTTGAAGATTCTCTCCTTTTTCCCCCTGCCCCACTCACGTGCACATACTCTCTCTCAAATAAATAAATAAGTCTTAGAAAAAGGAGAAAAAGAAAACACTGATGTGTACAGAACAAGAAAGTTCCCAGCACCTGTCTTTATTTCATGAGAATATCATAATAATATGTCTGAGAAGATTGTCTTTCTTGTCCATTTTAATTTAAAATTTCCTGTCTTGATTAAAGCTAAAATAAAAGAATATTTTAGGAAAGCACTTACTGGGATTGAACGACATGTTGATCTCTGGTCATTATTGGTGTGAGAACAAACACCAACAAAGAGTGTGAAAAGAAGGCATGTTTCTTGTGAATATTATTCCTTCCACATTGAAAAGCTCCAGTTTTTTAAATCCAGTAACAAACTCATGACAGCCCAGTATTACACTGAGTGCCAGTGGCACATGAGTTGCACTTTACTTGAGGTAGGGGAGCCGGGAAGGTGTCTGATCTCCACACATTGCTTGCCTCCTTATCTGTTTGGGTGGGCGTGTGCTGCAGGCTTCAGGGAGTATACCTGATTGGCTTCCACCTGCTCAAGGTGCATCATTTCCAAAAGGCTTCTGCCACTGGAGACTGATTTCTATTGAGACTTATGTTTATGATGTCTAATTATATGGAAGAGATCTATATAATTCGTACTAAGTGTAATTATCTATAGTATAGCTTCTTATAAGAAGAGCTGGAAGTTGTGCTAAATTTAGTCAGATATATCAAAGAGCAAACACTCTTTTGTTATGTAGCATAAAGAAAACCATTTCCAAATCCCAATTTACATATTTGTACTCTAATTCAATTATGTTACTTATATTATTATAGATAACATTTGTAAATTATTTTTAACAATTGATATATTTATAATATATATTTTTATTAAGTGCCTACTGTATGTCATACACTGCCTAGGAGATGGGAATATAGTGTGGATGAAACAGACCAAAATCCTTCCCTCAGGGAACCTATATTAGCAATGGCTTATTTGGGGGTATGTATACATAATTACCATTCTGTCTGGCTGTCCGCCAAACATTTCATTATTAAGCAAAATATTTTTTGAGCCCCTCAAATTGCTTTGTGAGCAGATGGACTGAACATAAAAGCTGAAAGATTGGGACATTTTGAAGCATAATACAGCTAATACAAAGGATATGTTGAGACCCTGATTTTTTCAAAGGGGGGGCTTTGTACCTGAAATATTCATGAGAAAAAGAGGGGCCTTTTGTTTTTTCATTGGGTTCTGACATTCTTCCTCACCCTTGCTGATGTGGTGACTCTGCATCAGTAAGAATTTGTGCACGTGTAGATCTGGCCAGCCACCTGGAGGTCAAGCAAAAATTAACAGGTGGCTAGGAAGACTAGAGGAGTGGTTTAGGGGCTCGGGTGGGCCATCAGACAGAGCTGGGGATGTGGTGTATTGATAGGTTGGGAGGTGAGAGAAGAGAAGAGGAATGGGGAATGATCTGAAGGAGGCCATCTGTGGGGCTGGGGGACCAGGAGGACATTGAGTGGAACATGGAATACAGGAGGGGTATTTATGGCATGAGGGGTGCAAAGATGTTGAGTACAGTTTGAAGTGACGGTAGAATATCCAAGTGGAGATGCCTGTGAACAGCAGTTGGATCAATGGGTCTGAAGACCAGAAAATAAATCAAGGCTGGAGCTATATAGATTTGAAAGATCTTCACCCCAAAGAGATAGAGATAAAGAGAGAGAGAGAGAAAACTATAAGCTATGGTCACAGACAGCGTTGAGCAGGGAGAACTTGCTGAGTAAGATGAAGGGAAATTCAGAAGACTTGGGAATATTTCAGCAATGGACACACAGTAGATCAGCCAGTGTGGTTGGAGAAGATCTAATTGGAACAGCTTTTTTTCAAGTACCAGCAAAAACCAAAATTTTAAAATACTATTTTCTGGGGGTGCCTGGGTGGCTCAGTCGTTAAGCGTCTGCCTTCGGCTCAGGTCATGATCTCAGGGTCCTGGGATCGAGCCCTGCATCGGGCTCCCTGCTCAGCGGGAAGCCTGCTTCTCCCTCTCCCACTCCCCCTGCTTGTGCTCTCTCTTGCTGTGTCTCTGTCAAATAAATAAATAAAATCTTAAAAAAAATTTTAAAATACTGTTTTCTGTTTCTGCTACTACAATTACAACAATATAATGCTCTGCTCTTTTCTATTATTTCCGGGTTACATTGACTGTATGGTAGCTTGTTTATAGAGCATTTATTTTGGATGTGTGTTCTGAGTTCCCAAATAACAGACTAATAAATAAACTTTTAGCATACAATTTATGTGTAATTTGAGGGCTTCCCATCTTGAAATTGCTCAATTTTTACAGCCGATTCTTAAGCTGACATTGGTGTTGTCATGATAATACGTGTGAAGGAAAGTAACCTCTAAGTTACCAGTTGGGAGATGGAATGCAACCAGTGGTAAACCCAGTTGTTTATATAGTGTGCTCATCCCAGATTAACTTTCAAACAGACCTCTTAACCATGTGGAAGGCTGGAAATAGGGAGATGAAATCAATATAATGGAAGATTGCAGAGAGATTTTGAAAGTACTTTTACCATATTTATTTTTCTGTATGGAGTTTTGTGTTATTTTCTTTTAAGTCTCAAAAAGAAGAAAAACAAAACACCCACTATGAGAAAATGGCCTTGCTACATACAATTTGGGTGTGAAGACTTTGATTTATTGCTTTTAGGGCTTATTTTCTTTCCTATTTACTTGGTAACCAATTTTGAAGGGCTTCTTTCTTCAAAATATATAAGTGAGTGTATAAGGGTATCTGAATAGAAATTCTTATAGATATCTGACATATGTGCATTCAAAGAGTTTAAAAATTATGCTTTAAAAGTTTTAATTTTAAGTGTATATTTCAAAGGTTTTCATAAGAGATTTCATAACTTTAAAATTATATTACAGCTTATTGATCTTGTAGAACCAAGTGTTGATGATTTTATATTAAAAGCTTTAATTTTAGAAAAACTGGTAAATCATGAAGATAAGCTCTTAAGGGATTTCTACCATCTAGATTAAAATGGCAATCAGATTTTTCCCCATTATTTTTAAGGTAAGCCTGATAAGAGAAACTGATCACGTAGGAGTCTTTATGTAGAACTCTGAGGTCTGCTTTTGACCTTTGCTATTCTTAACCTCACACTTGTTCAGATGTTGGTGTAAAAAATGGCATAAGGTCCCTTTTTTTTTTTTTTAAGATTTTATTTATTTATTCATGAGAGACAGAGACAGAGAGAGAGAGGCAGAGGGAGAAGCAGGCTCCCAAGGAGCAGGAAGCCCGATGCAGGACTTGATCCCAGGACCCTGAGATCATGACCTGAGCCGAAGGCAGACACTTAACCATCTGAGCCACCCAGGCGCCCAGGTTCCTTTTTTTAATGTGAAAAAAAAAATGCTGTCCATTAAACAATAGAACTATAGCTCCTGGGTGGTTAAAAGTTCATTATTCTTTCTCCAAAGAATTCAACCTAAATCATTTAATAAAAATCTTCATTCCTCCTATTCATTTATTTTTTTTTTCTTCCTGGGGCAAAAGTTCTACTTCCCTCCTATTCTTCCACGCCAGCTCTTGTACAAATGGAAAAACTCTTCCGTGAAGTGAAGGTACTGCTCACGTTGCACGAATTTGGAGTATTTGGTGTTGCTAAGCAAATGTTAGATTAAACAAAACAATATTTATTTTTTGCTTTCTCTTAAATACAAAGACCATATGGTGCATATCTAAAAAAACCTAAGTAGTTAATTGCATGTTAAATTCCTTTCCTCTTTGGCTGCATAAACAACTGAAAAAATATTTACCTTCTCTGTCATGCTAGATTTATTTACGACTTTGTAACTAAAACACAGAAGTGTTATAAATTGAAACTTTAATCTCATGATTGACTCATTTTCTAAAAATTTATATGGTTTCAGTTTGTGGGACAGCTGCAACTCTAGATTTCACTGATTTAAAACGGGAGGAAATTATAGGACTACCCTGGTTGTTTTTATAATAGAGTCCTTTAAGCCAAGTCACTGGCTTTTATTTTTGTCTTGGTTTTCATGAACAGAGCTACACTTTTTTTTCCCCTGAAAATTTACATAAGTTAAATATAATGAAATAAAAATCCAGGATATTAAGTTTTTTCTATACCAGGTAAACTGTATATTTTAAATGATGCACGTGTGTCTTTTAGATTTTAGGCAGTTTACATTTCAGGAAGCTTCTTCTCTAGTATTCTCTAAGGTAAATCATATTCTTAACCACCATGAATGTGAGCTGTGAGCATTACATTACATTACATTACATTAGTAATGTAAGGAAGCCTCCCGTTGAGTGATATTAATTTTACATTTTAATTTTATTTTGAGTAAGAAGATGTGCACATGCCTAAAAATCATAAGATATAAAAGTCTCCCAGTGTAACGTTTCCGCTATACTCTGGCCCCCTGGCCCTTGGACCCTTTCCTTAGAGGTACCCGGTGTTAACTCTTGTTTCTCCTATACTGACCTGAAGTTGAAATCACTTCTGTTTGATATAAAGATACATCAAATCTGCAGTCTCGGTAACAACATTCCTCACTCTCTTCCTGCCTTCTCTCCCCAGGTAAGCTGACTCTAGCCTGGGCAATTACAGTTCTCGTAATGAGTACCCCCTTACCTACTTTCCCTCTCTCATATCCACACAGCTATCAGTGAGATCTTTTCTGAATATTGATTATGACACCCATCCCCTTAAAACCCTTCAGTTCCTTCCATGGCTCTTAAGCTAAAGGCCAAAGACCTGTGTGGCCCATGGGTTCCTGTGTGGTTGGGTCACTCCAGCTTTGTCCAGCCGAACACACCCTCCATTCTTTGGCACCAGGTTCTTGGCACTTATTTCCCTTTGCCTGGAGCACGCTCTCCTTTCTTCTCACTTAACTCCTGGAAATGTCACTCCCCCAGGCCTAGGCAGTTCCTCTGTTGCACACACTCACAGACCCAAGGTCTTTCCTTTTCATATTGATCATCCCACGTCATAATTTCTTGATGTCATTTGATTAATTTCTGTCTTCCCAAATGGGAGTGAAATTCACTTAGCAGCAGGGCCCATTTCTGATTTGTTCATTATTTCTTCAGGTTACTTATTATGCATGGTAGGTGCCCAACAAATATTTACAGAAGAGTTTTTTTTACCTTTTTATTGAAGCATAACTTACATAATACACATAAATCTTAATATACAGCTCCATGAAATTTCATATATGTATATACCTGTGTAACTGCTACCCAGATCAAGATATACACCATTCTAGTACCTCAGGAGGCCCCTTCAACCTGTTAGTCAATATACCTTCCCCACAAGGTAACCACTAGTTTTGCCCATTTCTGACCTCATCTAAGTACCATCATATGGCATGTACTCTTTTGAGTCTCGCTTCTTTCATACAGCATTATGTCTGTGAGAGCCCATCCATCTTGTGTGTTTCAGTAATCCATCTTTTCCACTGTTTTGAAGTATTCCATTTTTAATACACTACAACTTACTTATGTATCCCACTATTGACAGACATTGGCGCTATATACGTTTTGGGGTTATTATGAATAAAGTTCCTGTGAATATTCATGTCTATGTCTTCTGGTAGGTGTAAGCATTTATTTTTGTTGAGTATATACCCAGGAGTAATAGGGGGTATACTTTAGTTTTATTACAGCTCTTGCCATATGGTTGTTTTTTTTTTTTTCAAAATAGTTCTCTTGAGATTGCATACCAACAGGCACTGTCTGAGTGCACCATTTGCTCCATATCCTGTCCAATTCTTGATATTGTCAGTCCTTTGAATTTTAGCCATTCTGGGAGTCTAGAACCATAGCTCATTGTGGTTTTAATTTGTACTTTTCTCATAACTAATAAGACTGGCCACTTTTTCATGTGTCTATAGACCACTTGAATGTCCTCTTTGTATAAGGATTTTGGCTCTAATGAGGATGAAATAGGAAGCCATCTGAGGGTTTCAGATAGAGGGCAGACAGATAGAATTTGTAGTATAAGAGAGGGAGAGGAGTCAAGAGTGATTGCAAGGGTTTTGGCCTGAGCTGCCAAGAGGATAGCATTGCCATCAACATGGAGAAGACTGTGGGAAGGCAGGTCCCTGGGGCAGTCAGAAAATCAGTTTTAGAAATACTAAGTGTGAGATACCACTATCCAAACAGAAGTTGTCATGTACGCATTGCCTAACTTTATACTCATTTACTGTCATGAAATAAACTCCAGATGGAGCAAACACTTAAATAGAAAAAATAAACATTAAAAAATATCTCCTCTTTCATTTAGAGAAGGGTAGTAACTTAAAGAGAAATGGAAGAGGGGCGCCTGGGTGGCTCAGTTGGTTAAGCATCTGCCTTCGACTCAGGTCATGATCCCAGAGTCCTGGGATTGAGCCCTGCGTCGGGCTCCCATCTGCTTCTCCCTCTGCCCTCCCCCCCGCCCCCAGCTTGTGATCTCTCTCTCTCTCATAAGAAAAAAAAAAAAAAAGAAGTGGAAGAAATCACAAATGAGAATACAGTTTAATAGATTTGATCACAAAAATTAGAATTTCTCACAGAAAGCATGAATAAAATTCACAAATAAGCATACTGGTTTTCAAAAATTAGAACATTTATGACAAATGGTTTACATTGTTGCTGCATAAAGAATACATACAAATACAAAAAAAAGAGAGAGGCAGGGGAATAACAACCACAAAACCTCAACACTCTCCCAAAGAAGAATGGACAAAGAACATAAAAGTCAGTCACAAAAGAGGACAATTCAGATGATTATTTTATATAGGAAAAATGGTTTGACTTTCCTAGCATGCAAAAATATGCAAGTGGAAATAACAGCAAAATGACAGATTCACTTGTCATATGACTGTTTTATTAAAAGACAACACTCTAGTGACCATATCAATACACTGATGTAGATATTTCTATATGTGCTCAAAGGAGGAGAAATTGGTTTGGTGGGAGGGATCAAGAGCATGAAAGCTTACATACCTCTTAAGCCAGTAATGTAACATTGAGGAATTTATTCTAAAGGTATACATAGAAAACCAAATAAAGCTCTGTACTTGATAATCACATTTAAAGTCCAACCTTCAAGGAATGGTTAAGTAAACTATGTTTTACGTCCTTGCTCCATTCAATTCGTTGTCATGTGACTTGGCCAAAGAAATGGAGCAGAAGGAATGGGTCTCATGGCTGGGCTGCAGCCTTTAAGAGTCACTGTGCCCTTGTCCATATTTCCTTCCTCTTGGCCCAGCAACCAACAACCTTCTAGGTGGTAAAGACCCTGAAAGCCCAGGCACCTACATGCTACTGACATGGGAAGAGTCTGTTGACCTGAGAGAGATGTGTCATCTGCTCAAGGAATGAATCTTTGTTGTTTGAAGCCCCTGAGATGTTAGGATTTGTGTTATTGTAATCGTGACTTAGTATAGTCCATACAATGAAATAGTATACAGCCATTAATGTTTATAAAGAATTCTTAAAATCAGGTTAGTGAAAAACATATAATAAAATCGTAGATAGTGTGATTTTGTCTTTGAAAACAGACTGAAGGGAGCTTTAACATTAACAAATGTTTATCACAATCATGGATTAGGGGTGAGTTTCATTTTTTTTTTTTAGATTTATTTATTTTAGAGAGAGTGGGGGGAGAGGCAGAGAAAGGGAGAGAAGCAGACTCTGCTTGTGCAGAGCTGACAAGGGGCTTGATCTCATGATCCATAAGGTCACAACCCAAGCTGAAACCAAGAGTCAGAGGCTCAACCGACTGAGCCACCCAGGCATCCCTCATTTTCTTTTTTATATTTTTCATTCTAATTTTTCTATAATGAGCACATATTCCTTGTAAAATTGGAAGGTCAGACATACATACAAACACACATAGCTTTTGTTGGCTTCCGGTGATACAGGCATTCGGCTCTTTCTGTGCCATTAAGGACATAAAGGTCATTGAAATGACCTTGATCACACGGTCCTTCTAATCCTGGGAGCCCAACTCAGATGAAGGAGCAGGGCTGAGCTTAGATTAGCTTCAGAGTAGAAGCTCTCCCTCCCCATGGCTTTAGTTTTGGAGATAAAGTGCACGCCCCAGAGCCTAAATACTTTCCCTCTCCTCTTTAAGTGATCTTAGAGTTTGAGAATGTAGGCTCTCTTGCCTCAGAAAAGGCACATCCTCGAAGAGATGGCTTTTGAGGTACTACCCAGTTTCACGATACTGAGCAGTTTTTCATTGCCCAGCACTGTGCACATGTACATGGTGGAGAACATACAACAGAGAGAAAGTGTGTTCTTCGCCTGAAAAACACGTACACATATGTTAATAAATGAAAATGAGTGGATTTCTTTGAAACTGAGTATGTAATGTGATTCTCTTACTTTCCCAAATCATCTTGAAGTCTTAGATGTCTTTACTAGGATTAAACTCAATCCTCCATGAAATGTAGTTTAGACTTTGTTCATTCTTGTTCATCAGACATTTTCCAAGGGCCTTTATTCCTGGGTGCCAGGCACAATGAGTTGATACCATATGCAGAGCAGACAATATATGCTTGACTCACAGCTCTGTGCCAATCTGAGGCCTCCCCTCACCCAGTGTGTTTCCCCAGGCCCCATCTGGTAGTCACATTCCCTCCTGCTCTGAAACTCTGCCCCTGAACCCTATGTCCTAGTCCTTACTCTTGTTCAAGGTTCTGAATCCAATTTTCAAGGTTATAGGAGGACTGCAGATAACTCAGTGGCTGCATATGTCTTGTACATTTGACTAGCCTTAAAATAAATTCCTAGGGATGGGATTGCTTGGCCAGAAGATTTGTATACAGTTGATGTTCTAGCACATGTTGCAAAGTTGAAATCCAGATAGCTTTCCCTTGATTACCCCGATTATGGATTTGGTTTTAATTTATGCCAAGCTGATAAGACCACAAATACAGTAACTTATTTCTGCTTGCAGTTCTTTTATTACTAGTGAAACCAATGACTTCCCCTGTGGTATTTTACCATCTTTGTGGAGGACAGAAGTTGAATTTTCCTTTTTTTGTCATTTTCTCATCTCTATATTAATCTTTTTGTTACTGATTTTTATAGGGTTGTCAGCCTTTTATTCTTCTTGTCATAAATATTTCCTCCATTTTATTTATCTTTCAACTTTTATGATTTTTTTTAACGTTTAGGTTTTATTTTTGTTAGTTTGCTTGATGGTGGTAAATGTTTTTAGTTAAATCTGTCACACTTTTCTTTCAGTTTCCTGTCAGGCTTAAAAAGAACTTGCTGGCCTAACCTTATTTAAATTTTTGCCCATATTTTCTTCATACTCTTGTGGTTTTATTTTTCACTTTCCAATCTTTGACTGTTTAAATTCGTGGTGGTGTAAGGTATGACATTTGGAACCAGCTTTAGTTTTTCTGATTGGTTTCTGAGTAACCCATTTTTCCCTACTGATTTGAAAAAGCCTCCTCTGTGAGGTGCAGTTTCCCTGAACAAGGTTTGTTTCTGGCCTTTCCATTTCAGGGGTTCTGCCCAGACTGGATAATCATTTGTGGAGGGTTTATTGTTAGTTGTTAGTTATTTTTTAATAAACATGCCTTTGCTCCACTATTCCATTTATCTATCTATTCCTCTCATACTGTCATATATTTCTAACATTCTTACTAGAAGTCTCTCATGTATCTTGTTAAATGTATTCCTGTTTTAAGATATTTTTCTTTTGCTATTGTGAGTGGATATTATATATTTCCCCTCCCCCTTTTTCTAGCTAGTCACCATTGGTTATTTATTTTAGTTTGGTGCTTTTGTGGCTGACACTCTGGATGAACAACTTACTGTTTCTGATACTTATTCACCAGATTTTAGGGGCTTTCCAGATATGTTTATATATATATATATATATATACTTAAATAGAGATATATATCTCACAGCACATATAAATAATATTTTTGCTCCCCCTTTCCAGTCTTTATGTGTCCAGATGTCCTTGACTGGCTCAGTCGCTTGAACTTCCAAAATAATGCTAAGTATAATAGGGAAGTTGAGCATACTTGTTTGGTTTATGGTTTTAATGAAAAAAAAAATTTTTTAATTAAGTTCGATGTAGTTAACATATTAGTTTCAGGGGTAGAATTTAGTGATTCATCAATTGCATATAACACCCAGTGCTCATTACATCACGTGCCCTCCTTAATGCCCATTACCCAGTTACCCGATCCCCCCCACTCACCTCCCCCCTAGCAAACCCTCACCTTGTTTCTTATGGTTAAGAGTCTCTTATGGTTTTTCTCCCTCCCTGATTGTTTTGTTTTATTTTTCCCTCCCTTCCTCTATGCTCCTCTGTTTTGTTTCTTAAATTCCACATATGAATGAAATCAATATGATAATTGTCTTTCTCTGACTGACTTATTTCACTTAGCATAATACCCTCTAGTTCCATTCATGTCATTGCAAATGACAAGATCTTTTTGTTTTTGATGGCTGAGTAATATTCCATTGTATACATATACCACATCTTCTTTATCCATTCATCAGTTGATGGACATCTGGGCTCTTTCCATAGTTTGGCTATTGTGGACATTGTTACTATAAACGTTGGGGTGTATGTGTCCCTTCGAATCACTATGTTTGTATCCTTTGGATAAATACCTAGTAGTGCAATTACTGGGTTGTAAGGTAGCTCTATTTTTAACTTTTTGAAGAACCTCCATACTGTTTTCCAGAGTGGCTGTACCAGCTTGCATTCCCACCAACAGTGTAAAAAGGATCCCTGTTCTCTATATCCTCGCCAACATCTGTCATTTCCTGACTTGTTAATTTTAGTGATTCTGACAGGTGTGGGTGGCATCTCATTGTGCTTTTGATTTGTATTTCCCTGATGCCGAGTGATGTGGAGCATTTTTTCATGTGCCTGTTGGCCATTTGTATGTCTTCTTTGGAGAAATGTCTGTTCATGTCTTCTGCCCATTTCTTGACCGGATTTTTTGTTTTTTGGGTGTTGAGTTTGATAAGTTCTTTATAGATTTTGGATACTAGCCTTTTATCTGATAAGACATTTGCAAATGTCTTTTCCCATTCTGTAGGTTGCCTTTTAGCTTTGTTGACTGTTTCCTTTGCTGTGCAGAAGCTTTATCTTGTTGAAGTCCCCCAATAGTTCATTTTTGCTTTTGTTTCTCTTGCCTTTGGAGACGTGTCTAGCAAGAAGTTACTGCGGCCTAGGTTGAAATGTTTTGGGTTTGACCTATGATTTGAAAGAAGGCTAGAGTGTGTGTTGGAGAGAAAAGAACATTGCAGGAAAAAGGGTCACATATTCAGATTACAAAGAGAGGAGTAAGAGAGTTCTATGGGGAAATAGGATGCACAAAGCCAAAGTTCTGTGTAGGGGGAATGACAGCCTGAGCCAAGATGGCTTCTCTGCGGAGGGTGAGGTTGGCTCTATGTGGTAGACAGTGAAGGAATAAGATGGGGTACAGAGCGCCAGAATCAAATGGCCTGGATTGAGTCCTACACATCAGCTCTTCATCCATAAGATGGCAATATTGAACCCACTATGGTTATTGTATATTAAAAGAAATAGTATTTGTCAAAAGCACTTAGCCCAGTGCCTGGCACATAGTAAATGCAAAACAAATGTTAAGCATTATTATTATTGTCAGTATAATAAATGCTTACTGAAAGGGGGAATTGTATTTGACTGTAGTTGACACAGAATGTTTACATTAGTTTCAGGTGTACAGCACAGTGACTTGACAAGTTTATACATTATGCTATGCTCACCACAAGTGTAGCTCCCGTCAGTCAGGAGACAACACTATTACAATACCACTGACTATATTCCCTATGATGGTTTGTTTACTCAAAGGGGGGGGGATTTAAATGATCAAAAATGGCATATGAGGAAGAAAATATCATCACTTGCCTGTAGGATGGGTAATAGCAGGAAAAGTAAATGAATACATTAAAATGGATAGGAATCTCTCATGTGTGCCACATTCTTTTGTCAGTGACTTTTGAGGATGATCTCTGTTCCTGAAAGATAGCCAGAGGTCCCCGTAATAATGCACAGCTAGTGAGTGGCCTGAGCACCGTGATGGTGGATTTGTGCCCTTCTAATTGCTTTCCATGACCATATGTGGTTATTAATGTATGAGAATAGCTTATCTTGGTGTCTTTTACACATCTTTACATATTTATTACAAACCAAGGACCCAGTAATTTGCTTTCTTTAATATGCATTATCTTCAGAGCCTTAACTTAGGAATGGTGCAATCATTCTTTTCACATGTGTATATTTTTCTGTGTCTCAGGGAATCTTTGAAATACTTGCTGATTTATGGAGAGTGAAAAATGAACCAAACTTTCTCTGAACACTTAGGGAAACTCAGACTCTTAAAAGCTAAAATCAAACAATATTTGAGATGATTTATACAATTTCAGCAATAACTTTTTTCCACTTAAGCTAAAGTACAGTCTAAACAACCCTTTCCCGGTGCTAAGTCCTTTAAAGGAGAGCAGTGGATGGAGGTCTATAAATCAAATGGTAGTTTACATTTATTTCATAGTCACTTTTTGCAACCCGTTTTCCCTCTTAAAACTTAGTGTATCCTCTAAAATGTTCAGCCTGTCCTATGTTGAAATTAAATTAAAGTGAATAAAGAAATATATAAAAAGATTTTGGAGAATAATATATGGCCACAGTTTAGTTTAGAAAAGCACAGTGTTGGAAAAAAGTGGAGTAATACTAGATGCTGCTGAGCCGGCTCATTTGAAATAAGAGAATTCAGCCATAAGCTGGTTTGTCTCCGTCGTGAGTGATGGGCACAGTCACAGTGGTGGAGTAACCTCAAATTAGCCTACTGGCATCGATCCTAAGAATCCACGGAGCACTTTAATCCTAATTATTTTTAATAACCTCTTATTTTGGATTAAAACTTGGAAATATTCATTCAACATATTCATAAGTTGCAAACATAGTTCTCCTGGACCCTTCAGCCATGTTCCCCAGTGACAATATCCCACATAACCAGATTACATTGTTGAGTCCAAGAAACGATCACTGGCGCCATCCTGTTAACTCGGTTTTCTGAATTACTTCTACGTCCTGTACTTGCTTGTTATGATTACCTCTGAAGTTGATTGTCTTTTATTTTTCAGGGTGGGACATCTCAGAGTAGTTAGCTAAAAGTGGTTCATAATTTTAATCTACAGCCTACGACTCCTTTTGTTCTGTGTCTATGATAACAAGATTTAACGAACATCATCAACACAGGACCGATAGAAACAGAATCAGTAGAGACTGGCACATCATTCCAGATCCTGCGTTCTGATTATATATAATGTTAGAAAAACACAAATATCTCAAAGTGCTAAATGTATCTCTGCATAATCTACTTCCCCGCAGGTAAAATCTAGTATATGCTATGAGATCATGCATCTTAAGCTTTTTCATCTGTTGTCACATCCTTGGCTTCTCTCTCTACTTAGAGTAGCACTGGTTTTCTTATCCGTGTCCTTGAACCATTAACTCATTGATTTTCAAGCATTTTGACAAAACCCACAATAAGAAATGCATTATGTTATGATCTGTTATACAAATATATGTCTATTTAGGTGTTTGTATATGAAACTGAAACAAAAGTACCACTGACTAAAAGTTACCCGAACTATGTGCATTGTGCTCCAATATTTTCTATTCTACATTTTCATTTTTTTTTTTAAGATTTTATTTATTTATTTGACAGAAAGAGCCACAGCGAGAGAGGGAACACAGCGGGGGGAGTGGGAGAAGGAGAAGCAGGCTCCCTGCTGAGCAGGGAGCCTGATGCGGGGCTCGATGTGGGGCTCGATCCCAGGGTCCTGGGATCCTGACCTGAGCTGAAGGCAGATGCTTAACGACTGAGCCACCCAGGTGCCCCTGCATTTTCATTTTTAAATACTGGTCACAACCTATTATATTGATTTCATAAACCACTAGTAGATAGTGGCTCCACAGTTTGAAAAACACCATGTTAATTTATTGTGCCCCTCTTTTTTTGCTTATTCTACCCTTCTTTTCAAATCAACCATAAAACCTTTTTCAGGTAGAGATATTTTACAGCTACATTACTGAGAAATAAAACTACAGCTCCTATTTAATCCCAACACCACCATTTCTCCTCATATGGGTTAATTCATTCGACAGACATTGTCTTTTGGGAAAGATGGGTATGGACGTATAGAAGTTAGCGTGAAAAATGATGCAGTGTGGTGCTGTTAGAGCTCTGTTCCAGACAGGGAGGTGTTTAATTGTGCCTCATGGTGTCACAAATCACATTTTATCTGTGCTTAGTTACCTCTTGTTTTTTATTTATTTGAGAGAGAGAGAGATCATGCGAACAGGGGAAGGGGAAGGCCAGAGGGAGAAGTAGACTCCCTGCTAAGCAGGGAGCTCATTCTCAGGACCCACCCTGAAAGATAAAAGACAATCAACTTCAGAGATAATCATAACAAGCAAGTACAGGATGTAAAAGTAATTCAGAACACCGAGTTAACAGGATGGCGCCAGTGCTCATTTCTTGGACTCAACAATGTACTCTAGTTATGTGGGATATTGTCACTGGGGAACTTGGCTGAGGGGCCAGGAGAACTATGTTTGCAATTTATGAATATGTTGAATGAATATTACCAAGTTTAATCCAAACCAGCTGAGCCACTCAGGCCCATCTGTGCTTAGTCACATCTAAGTCAGGTTTTACCCCAGTTTAAGGCAGTGTAGGGGGAAGGGAAAAAGGGACAAAGGAAGTATGATACAGGGTGGTTAGGGAATATGCTTGTCTAGGGTTGCTTGACGATAGGAAGCTTGGTATGGGAAGAGGAATTATTGTCTGGGTGTTGAAAATGAAATTAGGATTAAACAGTTAAACATCCTTTGTATCTGCACCGAGGCTTATACATGATCCTGGAGGGAATGGGGAGATCCTGGAGGTTTGAAGTTTGTAAGCAGAGTGGTGACACAAGCAGGCATAAGCTGTAGGGGAAAGTGAAGATTTTAATATGGAGATGGGTTGGAGGGTAGAAGTACTGAAGGCAGGGAAAAGAGTCTATCACAGTAATAGGTGCAAACAAATATAAAAATATAGTGGATTTTACCAGATGCTTAAAAACATCCATTTTTATTTGTAAAAATGATCTACTTGATCATTTTGATAACATTTTATTGTCTCCTATCTCAGCAACACTTTTGCAAATTTTTTTTTTTTTTTTTTTTAGTATGTTTTACCCAGTGTTTTAGTTGATTCATTTGGGACAGTTGTTTGAAGTGTCAGATCTACCCTGCTGTAGACCTGAAGCCCCTCCAGCCATTTCCTTCCTTCCTTCCTTCCTTCCTTCCTTCCTTCCTTCCTTCCCTCCTTCCCTGTCTCCCTGTCTCCCTGTCTCCCTCCCTCCCTCCCTTTCACCCTTCCTTCAGTGATTCCTGGTTGGCTTTGGCTCTGTGCCCTATTCTGTGAAATCACCTAGATTTTTTTTCTTCCTCCTGTTTTCACTGTTGTTTTAGTTTTGTTTTTTGCTTTTCACAATTATGTTTTTATCGCCAGTAGCAGCTGCTGCCTCTTTTCTTTTCCGTAGCATCTTGATCTTGTTTAATGAATGTGATTCTTTTAGTCACTATGTATACATATATATACACATGCCCATAGCTCCTGCTTTGAAGGTCTTACAATCTAGTCAGAAGATGATAAGGGTCTAATAAATCTGGGCATTGATGGTAGGCATGGACATAAGGGAAGAAATATAAGAAATATATTGAGATAAAATTTTCAGGACCCAAGGATCGATTGAATGTAACTGGGGATAAGGAATCATAAGTCAATGCTGGTCCTCAACCCGATAAAGAGCATCTAGGAAAAACCCACAGTTAATACCATACTCAGCACTGAAAGATAAAAAGCTTTCTCCTAAGATAGGAATAGAACAATATTGTCTGCCATTGCCACTTTTATTAAATATCGTACTAGAGGTTTTAGCCAGAGCAATTAGGCAAGAAAAAGGGATAAAAGGCATTCAGATTGGGAAGGAGGAAGTAAAATTATTTCTATTGCTAATGAAATGATCTTGTATTTAGAAAATCCTAGGAAATCCATGAAAAACTATTAGAGTTAATAAATGGGTTCAGCAAGGTTGCAGGATATAATATTAATAACAAAACTCAATTGTATTTCTATACTCTAGCAATAAACAGTTCAAAAATTAAATAGTTCCATTTATAATAGCATCAAATAGAATAAAGTACTTAGGAATAAATTTAATGAAAAAGTTGAACACTTGTGTACTGAAAACCATCAAACGTTATTGAAAGAAATTAAAGAAGCCCTAAAGAAATGAAAAGATGTCTCATGTTTATGGACTGGAAGACTTGAGATGGCAGTACTTCCCAAATTGACCTACAGATTCGATACAATCTCGAAGTCTCAGCTGTCTTGTTTTGTTTTGCTTTTGCCAAAATTGACAAGCTGATCTAAAATTCATATTGAAACACAGGAGAACATATTTGTAAGCCACATATCTGATAAGGGGTTCATATCCAGAATAGCCAAAACAATCTTGAAAAAGAAGAAAAACGTCATAGGGCTCACACTTCTCAATTTCAAAACTTACTACAAAATCTATAGTAATCAAGACTGGAGTTTCAAGAATGACATCACCAAAATGGCCCATGTAAGAGACCCCAGTCTCCATCCCCTTAGAAAGCTCAATAATTCGATAACTACCCATACACAAAAATAGATCTGGGAGAGCCATGGAGTCCACTTCAAGAAACTTTGGCAACACAGTGGAATAAAAAGACCTGAGAATAACCATGTAAGAAGAGAAGGAAGACAGCTGAATTTTGCCTGCATCTTCTCATCCCCTAAGCCGGCATTGCTCAGCACTGAGAGGGAACTTCCCACTAGAAAGAATCCACCTTACCTGAAAAGGGAGAGCAGCATGAGCAGCCAGCTTCCTCAGCTTTTCAGGGCACCACACAAAGGTCACACTGCAGTTTCACCCCAAAACTAGACTGGCAAAACTGAGACGTATAGAGATGCCTAGGAACAAGGAGGAAAAACGGGGGCTACGGGTAGCAGCCACACAGAGTGACCGTGGCTAACGGTGACGTTCTCTGCAGACAGACCCAGCACAATCTGCCACCTAAGAAACTCACAATGCGGACCCCCTACCGACTTCACCAGCATTTGCCCCACAGGAATTCATGTTTGCTGACACCAGCCACCTGAGTCTCTCCTGCTCTTTTCCCTTCCCCGCCGGAGCCCTGGAACTGCACGCACCAGCTTGGGCCTCTGTGGCTACATGAGTGCGAGATGTCAGCCTGGATCCCCACGGCTGACCTCCACTGCTGTGCGCGTCACTCATGGCTAGCCCCTTCACCTGTGTGCTCTCACACTGCCAGCCTGACACCTGTCACCAGCCTCCACAATGTGTCAACCTGAGAGCGCACACCAACAGCCAGGGCCTCTGCAGCTACCACAGGCCCAGATCGGGCACCGTCTTTTTGTCGTTGGCCAGCATGATCTGCTCACCTGCATGTCCCTGGCCCAACCCTTGCGATCAGTATTCACTGCAGTGCACATGCCCAGCAAGAGACTGTTCAGCCAGGGGCAGCATGCCAGCAACCCACAGTTGCCAGTGAGCCCAGAGCTGGCCCTGGCCCTTGCTGCCTGCCCTGCTCCCCACCACTACGTGTGTCTGCATCTGGTCCTTGCAACTGCACCAGCACCTGCGGTTGATCCGTGTAACCAAGAGTACACACCACGGGCTCAGGCCGTCACCGCTGCCTATCTTGGTTCCTAGCCAGTGTGGACCTGAAGGCACCCCTGAGGACCCAGACAGCCTGACAGCAAAAGAGACCAGCAACAAAATGCAAAGGTAACCTACAGAATGGGAGAACGTATTTGTAGGCCACATATCTGATAACAGGTTCATATCCAAAATATATAAAGAACTCCTATAACCCGAGAGAAAAACAATCTTATTAAAAGATGGGCAGAGGATCTGGATAGACCTTTTTTCAGAGAAGACCTACAAATGGCCACCAGGTACCTGAGAAGGTGCTTGGTATCAGTAATTGTCAGGGAAATGCAAATCAAAACCACAAGTGAGATATTACCTCGCACCTGTTAGAGTGGCTATCAACAAAAAGACACGAGATAACAAATGTTCAACATCATTTGTCCTTAGGGAAATGCAGATCAAAACCACAATTAGATACACTTCTTTACCCCTACTGGGATGGAAACCATAGAAGAGATAGGCAATGATAAGTATTACCAAGGACATGGAGAAATCGGAACCCTGTGCACTTCCAGTGGGAGTATAAAATGGTGTAACGCTTTGGAAAACAGTTTGGCAGTTCCCCAAAGAGTTAAACAGATTAACCATGAGACTGAGCAATTCCACTTTTAGCTATATACTTAATAGAACTGAAAACACATGTCCACCCAAAAATTTGTACACAAGTGTTAATAGCAGCATTATTCATAATAGCCCCAAAGTGGAAACAATCCAAATGTCTTTCAGTTGACATTTGGATGAAGGGATAAGCAAGAGTTGTATATCCCTACAACGAAATATTATTTGATCACAAAAAGGAATTACTGACATGTGCTATAACATGAATAACTCTTAAAAATATTATGCTAAGTAAAGGAAGCCAAGCATGAAAGGCTATCTATTGTATGATTCCATGTATAAAAAATGTCCAGAATAGGCAAATCCGTAGGTACAGAAAGTAGATTGGTAGTTGTCAGGGGCTGGGAGCGAGGAGAGAATGTAGAGTGGCTGCTAATGGGTAAGGGATTTCTCTGAGGGATGATGAAAATACTCTGGAATTAGTGGTGATGGTTGCACAGCTTTGAAGATACTAAAGATCACTGAACTGTGTTTAAAAGGATGGATTTTATGGTGTGTGGATTTTACCTGAATTTTTAAGAGAAGAGTGAATGCTGACATCATTTAGCCTTGGAGCAGGGAAGGGCTGTGAGGGTGACACTAGATGGGTTCTACTCCTTCCGGTAAGGGAGGGGACTGTATTGACCAGCTTGCCTCAAGTGTGTATTCTGGCTATTGTTATGTGAAGTAAGGTTTAACTTAGATTTAGAAGGAACTAGAAGGCCATCAGTTCATTTCAGCCCTAGACAAGCCATCACTTATGGCTGATCCTTTTGAAGATTACACCTTGAACTTTCAAACTTAAGAGATGTAAGAAGGGAAAAGTCAGTATGTAGCTCCTATTATTATAACATTATAAGATAATGTCAGTTGATACTATTTTTATACAAAGTTATAATAATACTTAGGTGCTTCTTTTTTTATAGTGACTGCAAATATTTACTCATGGTTAGTTGATTCTTTTTATCTATCGCTGTTTTTGAATGGCAGTAATATGTACTATTTGTCATTACCCACGTTTTCCATATGTTTCAACCATAACTCTGGTGGTTCCTTTTTTTGTAAGAAATTGCTAAAAGCTGTTCCATCAGGAATTTTGGAAATTCTTCAGACAGGATCATCAGAGAGGATTGATGGCATGTTGATAGAAAGCAGGTAACCTTTGTAATTTCAGTGGATCCATCATGTATTTTATTTCTGCCAGTTATTCTGTACTAAATACAGGTAGTAACACAACCTACAGAAGACATACAGTCACAGGCCCTGAGTGGCCCTTCAGAATGTGCCATCACTTCATAAACTTCTGGAGTGCCTTCATGGTATTGCATGGGGGCAGGGAGGTGGCCAGCATGGGTTCCCGGAGGTGAGGGTGTTCCCCAACTTCACCAACTCGCTTTCATCTCACCAGGAGCATAACCCTCAGTAAGACACATTTCCTCATTGTGTGTCAGAGGCAACATAAAAGAAAGTTCATAAGGTGTACTTTCTCATATGATCTGGAGGGATCTTCCACCATGTGAATTAGAAAATAGGTTTGGAAAGCAGCACTTAGAGCCAGGAAGCTGAGGAAATATCACTTGAAGTTATTAGGTTAATAGGCGAGAGCCAGTGAGATGAAAGTGTTACTGTGCAGACACTGGATTTCACAAATTTCAGGGATGAAATAATAGGACTTTTGGAGCATTATCTGCCTAAGAGTCGTAAATTCTTCAGTGTTAACTATATCCATCGTTGGTTCAATCCTACGAGAAGTTAATAAAAGTTAGTGACAATCTTTTTTTTTTTAAGTGACAATCTTATCACTTCAGAAATTCAGACGTGCATTTGGGGGTGTGTGTGTGTGTAGTCAGTAAATTAATTAGGGTTTTTTTCCCTATTTGTTGACATTGTTAGGATTTTAGTGATTATTGAAACTAGTTAATTATAGAAAGGGAGTTTGGCTTACTAATTGTATCTAAATTACAGTGGTTTGATTCTAGTTTTCCTACTCTTTTTATCATCTTTTTGTGAATTTTTTTTTCTTGAGGACACTGTACTAGGCACAAGATGCAAAGAGGTACATGGTATTCTCCCTACTTGCAAAGGACTGTATTCGTAGCTGACAAACTGAGCCATCCATGCAGGCCAACACACACTTTTTGCTTACTTTCTCTGATTTAACTCATGAAGCAATCCTATGAGGTCGGTGTGATCATGGTCACATGGTCAAGCTGAGGCTTTAGGGAGGTCCTAGCATCAGGTGATGTTCATACAGCTGGTCAGTGCCAAGCCCAGATTCACATGGCACTTGTCATGTTGTGATCATTCCGGTGACACTTTATTTAATGTGTGTCTCTCCAGTAGGCTGTGGGGGGCAGTATCCACGAAAGTAGTGCCTGACATGCTGGGAGTGTTCAGCAAGTTTTGAAAAGATGGATGGGTTTGAGCCTCTGTGCTTAACTGCTGTGCACCGTGCCCTCGGTGGGGGGGAAAGGAGGGCGGGCAGCTGTAAGTAGCGTATGCAGGTCCTTGCTGCTAGTGCAGATACCAGAGGCTCTGGGGCTCAGGGAAGGAAGCACAGCCTCTCTGGCTTTCTCTGTGAAGACTTAAAAAGCACAATAAAGACTCTTTATAACCAGGATCATATTTTGAAAGCATTAAACGAGTGTGTTTTTATCTTTCACCTCCATAACTCATTTTCCCCTTAGCCGTTCCGCTAGAGTAATTCCAGGTGCTGACCAGTGAAGCGAACGAGGACAGGGCCAGGTGTGGTCGCGGTGGTGGGGCAGAGTGGCTGCAGCTGAGCACTCGGGGCCACTACCATCAAGGAGATCCGCTGCCCCAGAGGGCACTGGGGTGAGGCTGAGGCGGCAGGCAGGGGAACCAGGCCTCAGCCCGGTGCCAGGACATGTTGTAGAAGCTCAAGCAAAGCCCTCCGTGATGGGAGCTCGGATGAGCAGGGACTCCAAGGACAAGTGGGCCCCTCCAGCCACGAGGCCTCAGCTACCAGAAGCCCAGCGACCAGGGCAGCACTAAAACTGAGGAATGGCCTTCATTCTCAGCCTCCTGACTGTGCCCCCAATCAGTACTGAGTAAGACGGTGTTCCTTTTTTAACCTCACGGAAGACCAGGTCAGTAAAGGATCATTTGAGCAGAAACTGAAGAAAGTGAGGGAGTTGAGCCATACAGAGATCTCTGGGGAAAGAGTATCTGAGGCAGACAGAGAAGCAAGGGCAAAGACTGTGTTTTCTGATGAGCCAAAAAACAGAGCAAGAAGGAAAAAGTGATAGGACACGAAATCTAACGGCTAAGCATTCTAAGGAAGAGATTCCAGGGTTCTCCTTGCCAATTTAATGCAAGAAGTCGACAAGCCCGTATTTGACATTGAATTGTTCCATTTGTCCTTCCCCCTTTTGTGTTGTACCTTTATCTTATAGGCTAGGAATGTTGTCTGCCTGCTCCAAGCTAGGCTGGAGGTGGTTATAAACCTATAAATAAGGTGGTCCCTTGGAAGAGTGCAGGAAGAGTTGAGTGGCTGCTCACACAGCCCTATTATGTCCATTCACCCATCTGAGTTCCCATGTAGAGCCCATGGGTGATGCACCTGCTCTTGGATTTTCTTCCACACTGAGAAGTCATTGTCCCTTCTGCATCCCTTTTTTATGCATGAGCAGAAAATCCCATTGTCTACAAGGGACACCCATGTTCTTTTCCAGGTTTGCTTTCGTGGTTTTTATCTTGATGTACAAAGGCACCCACTTCTTCTCTTGAACTGTTCATAATCACAGTGAAGACAGAAGCAGTATCCCTTTTCTTTTTTTGAAAATATGTGTACTTTTTTCTCTTTATCGAGATATAAATGATGCAACTCTAAGATATAGTGTAACAACATGGTAATGTGATATATATACATAAACATTGTGAAAGGATCCCCTTCCACTGAGTTAATTAACACATTTATCACCTCACATGTTTACCTTTGTCTTTTTTTTTTTAAATGAGAACATTTAAGTTCTACTCGTAGCAAATTTCACTTATACAATACAGTATGACTCTAGTCACTGTATTATACATTATGTCCTCAGACCTTATTACTCCTATAACTGAGAAGTTTGTATTATTTTACCAATCAATCCTGACTTCTCTTAGTCCTTGTCCCCACTACCCCTGAGCAACCACTTTTCTACTCTCTGTTTCTATGGGTTTGACTTTTTTTTTTTTTTAAGATTCCACATATTGAGATATAAATGATGCAACTATAGGAAATGCAAATTCTATTGTGAATAATGCTGCAATGAACATGGAGGTGAAGATACCTCTTCAAGTTAGTTATTTCATTTCCTTTGAGTATATCCCCAGAAGTGGGATTGCTGGGTCATAAGGTAATTCTATTTTTAAGTTCTCGAGGAACCTCCATACTGTTTTCCATAATGGCTGCACCAATTTACATTCCCACCAACAACTTTTCTCCATATCCTCGGCAACACTCATCTCGCCTTTTTGATGAGAGCCATTCCAACAGATGATATCTCATTGTGATTTTGATTTGCATTTCCCTGATGATTAGTGATGTTCAGCATCTTTTCATGTGCCTGTTGGCTATTTGCATATCATCTTTGGAAAAATGTCTATTTGGATCCTTCACCCACTTTTAAATTTGTTTTATTGTTGTTGTTGTTGTTATTGAGTTGTATGAGTTGTTTGTATATTTTGGATATTAACCTTTTATTGGATATGTGATTTGCAGATATTTTCTCCCATTCCATAGGTTGCCTTTTCATTTTGTTGTTGGTTTCCTTTGCTATGCAGAAGCTTTTTAGTTTTATGCAGTCCCGCTTGTTTATTTTTGCACATTTGCCTTTGTTTCTGTTGTCAAATCCAAAATACCATTGATAGACCAATGTCAAGGAGTTTATTGCCTGTGTTTTCTTCCAGAACTTTTATTGTTTCAGTTCTTACATTCAAGTCTGTAATTCATTTTTAGTTGATTTTTGTAAATGGTGTAAGATAGATTCATTCTTTTGCATGTGGCTGTCCACGTTTCCCACCACTGTTTATTTAAGAGACTGTCCTTTCCCCATTGAGTATTGGCTCATCTGTCAAAAAATAATTGACCATATATGTGTGGGTTTATTTCTGGGCTCTCTATTCTGTTCTTTGATTTATGTGTCTGTTTTTATGCCAATGCCATACTTCTTGTTTGTTTTTCTTTTTTTTTAATTTAAATTCAATTAGCCAAATATACTACATCATTAGTTTCAGATGTAGTGTTCAATAATTCATCAGTTGCATATAATACCCAGTGCTCATCACACCACGTGCCTTCCTTAATGCCCATCACTCAGTTACCCCATCCCCCACCCCCTCCCCTCCAGCAACTCTCAGTTTGTTTCCTATAGTTAAGAGTCTCTCATGGTTTTTCTTCCTCTCTCAAGACTTCCCATTCACTTTTCCCTCCCTTCTCCTATGATCCTCTGCACTGTTTCTTATATTCACATATGAGTGAAACTATATGATACTTGTTTTTCTCTGATTAACATATTTCGTTCAGCATAATACCCCCCATTTCCATCCAAATTGATGTAAATGGTAAGTATTCATCCTTTCTGATGGCTGAGTAATATTCTATTGTATATATAAACCACATCTTCTTTATTCATTCATCTGTAGATGGACATCTCAGCTCTTTCCACAGTTTGGCTATTGTGGACATTGCTGCTTTGAACACTGGGGTGCAGGTGCCCCTTTGGATCCCTGCATTTGTATCTTTGGGGTAAATACCCAGTATTGCAATTGCTGGGTTGTAGGGTAGCTCTATTTTTAACTTTTTGAGAAACCTCCATACTGTTTTGCAGAGTGGTTATACCAGCTTGCATTCCCACCAACAGCATAAGAGGATCCCCCTTTCTCTGCATCCTCGCCACCACTTGTTGTTTCCTGTCTTGTTAGTTTTAGCCATTCTGACTGGTGTGGGTGGTATCTCATTGTGGTTTTGATTTATATTTCCCTGATGCCAAGTGTTGTGGAGCATTTTTTCATGTGCCTGCTGGCCGTTTGTATGTCTTCTTTGGAGAAATGTCTGTTCATGACTTCTGCCCATTTCTTGAATGGATTATTTGTCTTTTGGGTGTTGAGTTTGATAAGTTCTTTATAGGTCTTGGATACTAGCCCTTTATCTGATATGTCATTTTCAAATATCTTTTCCCATTCCGTAGGTTGCCTTTTAGTTTTGTTGACTGTACTTTGCTGTGCAGAAGCTTTTTATCTTGATGAAGTCCCAATAGTTCATTTTGCTTTTGTTTCCCTTGCTTTTGGAGATGTGTCTAGCAAGAAGTTTCTGTGGCTGAGGTCAAAGAAGTTGCTGCCTGTGTTATTTAGGATTTTGATGGATTCCTGTCTAACATTTAGGTCTTTCATCCATTTTGAGTTTCTCTTTGTGCATGGTGTAAGAAAATGGTCCAGTTTCATTTTCCCACATGTGGCCGTCCAGTTTTCCCAACACCATTTGTTGAAGAGACTGTCCTTTTTCCATTGGATATTCTTTCCTGCTTTGTTGAAGATTAGTTGACCATAGAGTTGAGGGTCCATTTCTGGGTTCTCTATTCTGTTCCATTGATCTATGTTTCTGTTTTTGTGCCAGTACCATACTGTCTTGATGATTACAGCTTTGTAATAGAATTGTGATGCCACCAGCTTTGGTTTTCTTTTTTAACATTCCTCTGGCTATTCAGCGTCTTTTCTGGTTCCTTACAAATTTCAGGATTATTTATTCCAGCTACGTGAAGAATGGTGATGGTATTTTGATAGGGATTGCATTGAATGTGTAGATTGCTCTGGGTAGCCTAGACATTTTAACAATATTTATTCTTCTAATCCATGAGCATAGAATGTTTTTCCATTTCTTTGTGTCTTCCTCAATTTATTTCATAAGTGTTCTCTAGCTTTTAGAGTACAGATCCTTTACTTTGGTTAGGTTTATTCCTAGGTATCTTATGGTTTTTGGTGTAATTATAAATGGGATTAATTTATTAATTTCTCTTTCTTCTGTATCATTGTTAGTGTATAGAAATGCAACTTATTTCTGTGCATTGATTTTATATCCTGCCACTTGGCTGAATTCCTGTATGAGTTCTGCAATTTTGGGGTGGAGTCTTTTGGGTTTTCCACATAAAGTATCATGTCATCTCCGAAGAGTGAGAGTTTGACTTTTTTGCCAATTTGAATGACTTTTATTTCTTTTTGTTATCTGATTGCTGAGGTTAGGACCTCTAGTACCATGTTGAGCAGCAGTGGTAAGAGTGAGCATCGCTGTTGTGTTCCTGACCTCAGAGGAAGAGCTCTCAGTTTTTCCCCATTGAAAATGATATTCTCTTTTTGTAGATGGCTTTTATGATATTGAGGTATGTTCCTTCATAGTGTAGGGATCTACACTATGGAGAGTTTTAGTCAAGAAAGGATGCTGTATTTCATCGAATGCTTTTTCTGCATCAATTGAGTAGATCATATAGTTCTTTTCCTTTCTTTTATCAATGTGATGTATCATGTTGACTGATTTGTGAATGTTGAACCACTCTTGCAGCCCAGGAATAAATCCCACTTGGTTGTGGTGAATAATCCTTTTAATGTACTGTTGGATCCTATTGGCTAGTATCTTGTATTTTGTTATCCATGTTCATCACGGATATTGGTCTGCAAATCTCCTTTTTGGTGGGGTCTTTGTCTAGTTTTGGGATCAAGGTAACACTGGCCTCATAGAATGAGTTTGGAAGTTTTCCTTCCTTTTCTATTTTTTGAAACAGCTTCAGAAGAATAGATATTAATTCTTTAAATGTTTGGTAGAATTCCTATGGGAAGCCATCAGGCTTCAATTTCCTTGTTGGTTATGGGTCTGTTCAGGTTTTCTATTTCTTCCTGTTTCAGTTTTGGTAGTTTACATGTTTCCAGGAATGCGTCCATTTCTTTCAGATTGCCTAATTTTTTGGCATATACTTGCTCATAATATGTTCTTAAAATTGTATTTACTCGGTGTTGGTTGTTACCTCACCTCTTTCATTCATGATTTTATTAATTTGGGTCCTTTCTTTTTGATAAGTCTGGCTGGGGGTTATCAATCTTATTCTTTCAAAGAACCAGCTTCTAGGTTCATTGATCTGTTCTGCAGTTCTTCTGGTTTCTATTTCATTGATTTCTGGTCTAATCTTTATTATTTTTCTTCTCCTGCTTGGTATAGGCTTTATTTTCTGTTCTTTTTCCAGCTCCTTTAGATGTAAGGTTAGCTTGTGTATTTGAGACTTTTCTGATTTTTTTTTTTTTTTTTTGAGAAAGCCTTGTATTGGTCTTAGGACCACCTTTGCTGTATCCCAAAGGTTTTGAACAGTTGTGTTTTCATTTTCATTTGTTTCCATAAGTTTTTTTAATTTTTTTAATTTCCTGGTTGACCCATTCATTCTTTAGTTGGATGCTCTTTAACCTCCAAGTATTTGAGTTCCTTCCAAATTTCCTCTTGTAATTGAGTTCAAATTTCAAAGCATTGTGGTCTGAAAATATGCAGGGAATAATCCCAGTCTTTTGGTACCAGTTGAGGACTGACTGTGACCCAGTATGTGATCTATTCTGTTCCATGACAGTTCTGAAAGTTCCATGTGCACTCGAGAAGACTGTGTATTCTGTTGCTTTAGGATGAAAGGCTCTGTATATATCTATGAAGTCCATCTGGTCCAGTGTGTCATTCAGAGCCCTTGTTTCCTTGTTGATCTTCTGCTTAGATGATCTGTCCATTGCTGAGTGGGGTGATGAAGTCCCCTAGTATTACTGTATTATTATCAATGTGTTTCTTTAATTTGGTTATTTATTGGTTGATATAATTGGCTGCTCCCAAGTTAGGAGAATAAGTATTTATAATTATTAGATCTTCTTGTTGGATAGATCCTTTAAGTATGATATAGTGTCCCTCTTCATCCCTTACTACAGTCTTTGGTTTAAAATCTAATTTGTCTGATATGAGGATTGCTACCTCAGCTTTCTTTTGATGTCCATTGGCATGATAAACGGTTCTCCACCCCCTCGCTTTCAATCTGGAGGTCTCTTCAGGTCTAAAATGGGCTCTTGTAGACAGCATATGAATGGGTCTTGCTTTTTTTATCCAATCTAATACCCTTTGTCTTTTGATTGGAGCATTTAGCCCATTTACATTCAGAGTAACTATTGACAGATACGAATTTAGCGCCATTGTATTACCAGTAAAGTCCATGTTTCTGTAGGTTGTCTCTGTTTTCTTTCTGGTCTGTTTACTTTTGGTCTCTCTCTTCACTTACAGGATCCCCTTTAAAATTTTTGCAGGGCTGGTTTAGTAATTACAAATTCTTTTAGTTTCTGTTTGTCCTGGAAGCTCTTTATCTTTCCTTCCATTCTGAATGACAGCCTTGCTGGATAAAGTATTCTTGGCTGCATGTTTTTCTCATTTAGTACCCTGAATATATCATGCCAGTCCTTTCTGGTCTGCCAGGTCTCTGTGTATATGTCTGCTGCCAGTTTAATGTTTCTACCATTGTAGGTTAAGGAGCTCTTGCCTCAAGCTGCTTTCAGGATTTTCTCTTTATCTCTGAAATTTGCAGGCTTCACTATTATATATCAGGGTGGTGATCTATTTTTATTGATTTTGTGGGTGTTCTCTCTACCTCTTGGACTTGAATGCCTGTTTTCTTCCCCAGATTAGGGAAGTTCTCAGCTAAGATTTGATCAAATATACCTTCTATCCTTCTCTCTCTCTCTTCTTCCTCTGGGACCCCAATAATTCTAATACTGTTGCACATTATGGTGTAGCTGATTTCTTGAAGCTTCCCCTCATGGTCCATTAGTTGTTATTCTCTTTTTCTCAGCTTCCTTCCTTCCCATCATCTTGTTTTATGTGTCACTGACTCTTCTGCCTTATTTATCCTCGCTGTTAGAGCATCCAATTTAGACTGCATCTCAGTTAAAGAATTTTAATTTCTGCCTTACTAGATTTTATTTCTGCACTAAGAGATTCTCTAGTATCTTTTATGCTTTTTTCAAGTCCAGCTAGTAACTTTATAATCATTATCCTGAATTCCAGCTCTGTGATTTTACTTATATCCATATTGATTAGATCTGTGGCAGAGAGTATTACCTCTCATTCTTTCCTTTGTTGTGAATTCCACCTTCTAGTCATTTTGCCCAGAGCAGAATGGATGAATGAGAGAACAGAATCAAAAATACCAACCACTACCCAAGCGAAATACACACTAAACAAATCTGAAGAGGTCAGAAAAAAATGAAAAGAAAAAGGAAAAAAAGGGGGGGAAGAGAATATAATCTCCCTCGTGGACAAAACAGGTGATCCACATGGTCCTGGGTATATTTTGGTCTGTTTGTTACAAGACACTAAGTCCCAAAATTGTAAAGAAAGCAGAATTTATATATATACAAAAATAAAATCGAATACAGTGAAAGGAAGACAAAAATGAAGAGTGTATCTATAAAATGTAAATGTAAAAGTGAAAGTTAAAAAAAAAGACTTAAAAACAAAAAGAGTTGATAGAATAAGAAACTAGTTGAAAGGGAAAAAAAAAAGGAAATTTTTAAACTGAAATATAAAAGATTCATGAGGAAAAAAACCCTCGAATTCTATATACTATTTTCCCCTAGTGCTGGAGTTTTGCAGTTCTGTGTGCTTGGTAAACTTGGTATTCCCCTGATGTTCCAACTGGTCTTCTGGGAAAAGGGCCTGCTGCACTGATTTTCAGATGTCTTTGCCTGGGTGGAGTTGCACTGCCTCTTCCCAGGGGGCTGGGCTCATTGTAAGCTGCTTCAGTTTCTTCTCTGTGGCTCTTGTTCCCTGAAGGCTCTCTGTGCCACTGCTTCAGAGGATGAAAATAAAAATGATGAACCCCCAACTCCCACCCTGGAGCTGAAAGTTCACAGCCCCCTCTCTTCAGTAAACCCTCAGGGAAAAGCAGTCTTCCATTTTGTTTGTGCCAAACTCTGCAGACTCCTGCAGTGTGCACCCGCACTGATCCTCCCGGGGGAGGGAGGAGGGTCACAGTGGGCCTGCCACTTGCAGGGCCTCTTCCCAGAGAGTAGTTGTCCAGTTGTGCCCCGGTTTGTGGTTTATGGCAAACCGAACTGATAGCCCACTCCCACCTCGCTGACCATACCAGGTTCCCTGCTCCAATGCTTGGAAATTCTGCTGGCTCTGGCATCCCCATTTTCCGTGACTCCAGGGAGTCCAGAGACCACACTGTCCCACCTAGGATTATGCCCTCTTTGCCACCTGAGCACCTTTCAGGCAGGGATGTCTCTCACTGGAGCAGATTCCTAGAAGTTCTGATTTTGCGCTCTGGGGCTATATCACTTTCCAGTAGCTGACTTTTGGAGGCTCCCTCCCCCTGCCATGTATCTTCCCATATATCCCCCCAGTACACTTCTCTGCACCTCCTACCTTCCAAAAAGTGGTCGCTTTTCTATTTGTAGAATTCCAGCAATTCTTTGCTTATATCTCAGGTTGAATTCATAGGTATTCAGAATGATTGATAATTATCTAGCTAAAGTCAAGGGACCAGATGAAATGAGGACCCCTACTCTTCTGCCATCTTGCCTCCCTCCCTGCAACGCCATACTGTTTTGATTACTATAGCTTTGTAATATAGTTTGGAATTAGGAAGCCTGTTGTCTCCAGTTTTTATCATGATTGGATGTTGAATTTTGTGTGATGCTTTCCCTGCATCTATTGAGATGATCGTATGATTTTTATCCACACTTTTGCTAATGTGATGTATCACAATGATTGATTTGGGGGTGTTGAACCATGCTTACAACTCTGGAATAAATCCCACTTGGTCATGGTGTATGATCCTTTTGATGTACTGTTTAATTTAGTTTGCTGATATTTTGTTGAGGATTTTTACATCTATATTCATCAAGGATCTTGGCCTGTAATTTTCTTATAGTGTCCTTGTCTGGTTTTCATATCTTCACAAAGCTGGGCTCCCAGAATGAGTTTGGAAATGTTCCCTCCTCTTCTTTTTTTTTTTTTTTCCCCAAAGAGTTTGAGAAAAATTGGTATTAGTTCTTTTTTAAACATTTGGTGGAATTCACCTGTGAAGCCATCTGGTCTTGGACTTGTGTTTGTTAGGTTTTTAATTCCTGATTCAATCTCCTTACTAGTAATTTGTTTGTTCAGATTTCCTATTTTTTCTTGATTCAGTCTTGGTAGATTGTATATTTCTAGGAATGCATCCATTTTTTTCTAGGTTGTCCCATTTGTTGATGTATAATTATTTATAGTCTCTATGATCCTTTCTACTTCTGTAGTATCAATTGTAATGTTTTCTTTCATAACTAATATTATCATCTCACTTCTTCTCTTGGTATGTCTGAATATGGTTCATCTATTTTGTTTCTTTAAAATAAAACAAAAAAACTGCTCTAGGGGCACCTGGGTGGCTCATTCGGATGGGTGGCCAGCTCTTGATTTCATCTTGGGTTATGATCATAGGGTCCTGGGATTGAGCCCTACATCAGGCTCTGTGCTCAGCGGGGAGTCTGAGGATTCTTACTCTCCTTCTGCCTCTGCCCCTCCTCCCCCCAAATAAATAAATACATCTTAAAAAAAAAGACGTTCATTTCATTGTCATTTTCTGTTGTATTTTAGTCACTATTTCATCTATTTCCACTCTGATCTTTGTTATTTCCTTCCTTCTCCTAACTTTGGGCTTAATTGGTTCCTCTTTTTCTAGTTCCTTAAGGTATAAAGTTAGGTTGATTTTTTTTTTTTTTTTTTGAGATCTTCCATCTTAATTCTGCTTTTGCAGCATCCCATAGATTTTGATATGTTGCACCTTTGTTTTTGTTTGTTTCAAGATATTTTTTAATTTTGCCTTTTGGTTTCTTCTCTGACCCATTAGTTGTTCAGAAGTGTGTTGTTGAATTTCCACATATTTGTGAATTTTCAAACTTTCCTCCTGTTATTAACATCTAGTTTCATGCCATTGTCTTCAGAGAAGATACTTGGTGTGATTTCAGTCTTCTTAAATTTGGTAAGACTTGTTTTGTGACCTATCATATAATCTGTGCTGGAGAATGTTCTGTGTGTGCTTGAGAAGACTAAGCAGTCTGCTCTTGTTGGATCAGATGATCTGCATATATGTCTGTTAGGACCATTTGATCAAAAGAATGATTCAAGTCTAATGTTTCCCAGTTGATTTACTGTCTGGATGATCTATCCATTGTTGACAGTCAGGTATTGAATTTCCCTGCTATTATTATTGTCTGGCTGTCTGTTTTACTCTTCAGGTCTGTTAGCATTTGCTTAACATATTTAGGTGCTCTGATGTTGGGAGCATATATATTTACGGCTGTTCTATCTTCTTGATGAATTGACTCTGTTAACACTAAATATTGACCTTCTTTGTCTCTGTTACTGTTTTGTCTTAAAGTTTATTTTTTTCTGATGTAAGTATAGCTATCCTTGTTCTCTTTTGCTTCCCATTTGCATGGAATATATATTTTCCATCCCTGCACATTGAGCCTTTGTATGTCCTTAAAGCTGAAGGGAGTCTTTTGTCAGCAGCATATAGTTGGGTCTTAAAAAAAAAAAAAAAAATCCAGCCAGCTATTCTGTGTCTTTTAATTGGAGAATTCAGTCCATTTACATTTAGAGTAATTATTTTTAGGTATGGAATTACTGTGACCATTTTGTCATTTGTTTTCTGTTTGTTTTAGTATCCTGCTTCTTTTTGTGAATGTATTAACACCAGAGCTGTGCCTGATTGTGTCCTGTTCTTACAGGAGTCCCTCTCGCTCTCCTGGGTGGCCTCCTGATTCCAGAAGCCCTCATATTCTGTGGCAGTTCTCATTACTTGAGCATGGGTTCCTTTAGAATGGAGAAGAACCTCCTTTTTCTCATGAGATGGTCCAGGCAAGGGGAAAAGCAATGTTAAGGAGCTTCGATTAGGAAGAAAAAAGCCAGCGTGTCTTGGTTCCAGTTCCATGCTTGTTGTTTTTCATTTATGATCTTATTTACGTAGATTAATATCACCTATCCATGTTTCATCTAATAAGCACTTTAACAACATAAACATTTGAATCTGCTACACCTTTGCTCTGCTAATGGATTAGCTTTGATAGGCACAATCCAGTATTTCCAGGGTTTTTGTTTTTTCAAAGCTTTTTTTTTTTTCAATATCCATATGTAAAGAAAACTGACAATTGAGATTGACATACTAAAGAGACATACTCCTAATTAATATTTTGTGCATCGATAATGGTATGACTGACATACTATTAATTGTCTGAAGAGATTTGGTCGGTTTGTTAAGAATGATTTTTTCTTCTAACACTGGGTCTTCTGAAAATAGGCCATAATTCTACCATTAGCATAGAAAATGTTTTGCATTTGTCATTAGGATTTGTGTCATAAATACACAAATATGGCATAGGAATTTGTTTCGGGGTTAGAAAATTCTCTTAATGGCACTTTGGGAAATTATTCAAGTTTGAATGGTTATGTGGAGAAGGATTTATGTAATGTGGATAAATATTTTGATGTAGAACAGTGTTAACATTTTAACTTACTCTTACTATTATACTTAAGTTTAATATTAATATACATGAGCCAGCTTTCCCCTGGCTGTCAGCTATAGGCCACTCATAGGTCCCAGAGGCCTCCCCCAAGTCTGGCAATGTTAACATTTTAACTTCTTATAACACTTACTCTTATTATCACGTGTATAAGGTCTTTCCTTTTTAGCTGTAAAAATAGCTACATGGTGTGTTTTTGATGTGTTTAAGCTGGTATGATAGAAATTAAATTCTAAGTCATGAGTGCCAAATGTAAACACACAAATCATGTATAGGAATATATTCTGAGGGTCCAGAATTTGAAATCAGGGTGATTATAATTTTCCCATTCCTGAAAAGCAGTAGGTCACATAATTCAATTCGATACTTTAGGATGTGCAATATGGAGTAGCAAGAGAGCATGGGCTTTGATTTTAGAAAGACACCTGGCTGTGAGTTCTGTCTCCACACATGTGACCTGTGTGGTCATCAGTTGGAAAAACAAAATACAATGACTTAAATAAGATACAGTTCATTTCTTCCTGCCTGACAAGGCAAGCATATGCAGATAGGGCTGGCGGACTGGTGGCACCTCAACACATGGCTTTGATCTGCGTGCAAGGTGGTGCCAGTTTTTACTTTTCAAGGCTAGCAGAGAGGGTAAAAAGGCAGGAGGATGAGCAGCATTCTTTTTGAAGGACGGGGATGTACACATTACCTCCACTCTCCTGCGCATGCGAGAACATAGCGTAGCCACTTGAGGAAGCCTGGGAAGTGTAGTCTCTGCCTTGGTCAAATGTGTTGGGGAAAGGATGTGATTCTGTTTCTAAGAGGAAGAAGGATGAGGAGGGGCTGCTTAACAATCTCTGCCAGTAGCCTTGACCAAATTACTCTTTCTTGATTCTATTTGTAAAGTGTAAAATGTTAAAATGATTTATAAAAATTTACAAAATATCTATAAAAAGTGTCACCCTCAAAAGGTTTTGACAAAGAGACATTTAATAAATATAGGTATCCCTTCCGTATTTTCAGGGGCTCGTTTCTCTTAGTACTTCTCAATACAACTCTCACTTTTTGAAATAAATAATAATACACGTTTTCTATTGCCGTGTAACAAATTACCACAAACTTACTGACTTAAACCAGTAGCCATCTCAGTTTCTGTGTGTCAGGAGGCAGAGCCCAGCATAGCTGCACCCCATGCTCAGGGTGTCACAGGCTGTAGCCAAGGTGTCAGCCGACTGCAGTCTCATCTGGGGCCTGAGTGCCTCACCCGGGTCATTGGAAGAATTCATATCTTTGCAGCTGTGGGAGCCAAGGCCCCGACTTCTTGCTGTCAGCTATAGGACTATGTCCGAGAGGCCACTCCCACATCTTAAATCCTTCCTTCCAGATCTGAGAGGATTCACTGGCTTCCTACTAGGTGGGCTTCTCCAACGTGGCTGCCGACTTCCTCAGGCCGCCGCGGAGGGTTTCTAGAGTGAGTCTGCTAACCAGAGAACACATTATGTGTAGCACAATTAATCGTGAAGGTGACATTCCATTGCTGTTGCCATAGTCTGTTAGTTAGAAGCAAGGCACAGGTCCTGCCCACACTCAAGGGGAGTGATTTCACAAAGGCGTGAATGAGATCATGGGGGCCACCTGGAAGTTTGTCAAGCACAATAGCTGTGTTTCATTTAAAATCACTTTGTATTACAAAAGGAGAATTCCTGTTTGTTTGGCACTGTCATTTCTCACAATGGTGAGACATTTTGGCAAAGTGTCCATAGGGACTTTTTTTATCAAATTAGAAATACCAGTCCATATTGATTCATGAAAAATATAAATGTACACACACATTGGGAGAGAGAAAATATAAACATGAGAAGGCAGATGGAAAAATATCACCTTCTGTTCTATTGTGGTTGAACACTTTTGGATGCTACAGATTTGGTATCTTAAGAGGTACGCCACAAACCAACAGTATTGTGTGTGGAGAATTTAAAAAGTCAAAATGATATGTCCATGAAGACTAGCTCAGAAATTTCCTTCTTTCTATCTTCCTGTCTTTTAGTTACCCTAATTATGATAGGTACACATTGAACAGTAGGCCTTTCTGAGCTTGCATGGTTATCACTAGGCTCATTATTTGTTTAGAGTCTACAAAGCTTGAAGGAGATTGAAGTCACACCCTAGGAAGCATGACACAGATTGTGTACATAGTCCAGACCTGGAGATCTGGTGTCAAAATTAGCCTTAAAAATCCTATATCATCTATCAAATAATGTAGTAAAAAATGTAGTTAAAAAAAAACATTATTAATAGTCAGCATAAGATCCAAAATTTGCTTTTAGCTCTGTAATATCCTCTTGTTTGTGATATCGATATTATTCCTGGCCTCCTTATTGCAGTCAAAGGCTAATTTTTCAGTAACGTTGAGCATCATGAAAGAATCCTACAGTGTCTGTCCATCTGTCCACCTATCCATCCATTCATCCATCTATCCTGCAGCAGCTGTTGAATTCCCGTTGTAGTCCCCATACCATACTGAGTCCAGACATAGGCACAGTATTGAGGTCTTTGCTCTTAAGGAAATTTCAATTCATATGATGCACATCAAAGAGGCATTGGGTGTCATTCCTGTTCTCATGCAGTTTATAATGTCACCGATAAGATTGTTTTAAAATGAATTTTAGCTAAATGCATTTATACACATGTAGCTAGAGATGAAGAATTGGTGTGCTATTTGAGAGTATAATTAAGAGGAATGATTAGTTCAATCACTGAACATATAACATGTAGTTCATGAGTGCTTATTCTGCACTGGCTCCTCTTCTAGGTCTTAAACTGAAATAGATAGTAGGTAACCAGCTCCGTTGCTGCCTTTCCATTCCTGGCCCTGTCTCTAATTTGGATGGAGGGAAATCACGCGGTTAGGAAGGGGCTACACTGAGTAAGAATCCTCAAAGGGTCTCCCCTTCCCTGAGTTCTAAAGCAAGTGATAGTTTCCACAGAGTTCCTAGAACACTCTTCACCTGCTCCACATTCTTGTCTGTGGGATCACTGAGAGTGTCTGACCAAGAAGTCTGCAATAGCCATGCCTTGGGTAGTGTCAGGGTTGGAAGATCTACACTTCAGTCAGAATAAAAGAAAATCTGCAAAGGTGTTTGTGTCCTTTGTTTTAAGAGCAGATCTGCACGTTACACTTCACAGGAAGCGTGAAAACGTCTGTCCATCCGACAGTGTCCCTTAGGAAGAATAAAGCTTTGACTTCAAAGGAAGAGCATGTTGTCATTCCTGATCTTAAAATGAAATGCTGTCTTTTCCTTTTCCTGACGAATGGGTGGAATTATAACAAAGACTTAATATTAGGTTGAATTAGAAGGGATTCAGCTATTTGTGGTTACACAGCAGTGGAACTGTAGGTCTTCGTCCACCCTAAACTTGCAAACCACTGATGAAAGGTGTCAGGTGGGTGTAATTTATCTAGCGTGTCTTGAGGTATGGAAAGGGTGTAGTACCGAACTCAAACCTGTAATTACAGAACAAGACACAACGAGGTGTGCATTGTGCCAGAACATCTGCATCCAGGTAGGCATGTTGCTATAAGGCAGACGCCGTGGCAGCTCAGGAAATTGAGCATTGCACAAACCCTGATGTCTCTTTCTACACTTCTGAAAGGTCTTATTTTTATTACTCTGTTTATGTGAGGACTTAGTTATGAGTCGATGACACGAACAAACTTAGAAACTTCTTAGCGCGAATCAAATGCCTCTATTGAAGAAGGTCTGCTTTCAAGGCAATACAGAACTGCATTCAGCTGGAATCTAAACAAAATCAAGCTCTGCTCTGTATTACAAAGGCTACCACACTAGTTACGGCAGATCACCAAGAAGAAGTTTCAAAGACAGGACCCCTTCAACTATGTGCTTCCTATCTAGAGGCATCCACCTTGAGAGAGATTGACATCACCAGTCACATAAGAACCAGTATTAATGGAGTATCAGACTAAAACAGCAGGCCATATTCTATTACAAAAGATATCGTTGTATCCCAGTGGCTTTATATGAGAAAGATTACCAGTGGTCCATTAAGATGCCGACAGAACACAAAAATTGACATAGATCCCCTTTTTTAATAAGACAGAATATACAGAACTATTTTATGTGTTACAAATGAATTCCGATAGACCCAACCCTTTGTCTAAAAATTTAGTTACTCAAAGTTTATCATAGTGGAATTTAACCCATAGATGGTCCTTGACTATTTGCCTTCAATTTAAATACCACTTGCATAGGAAACAGGATGGGAAAGAAAGCCTGTCTCTACTTTCCATGCCCCTCGTGCCCCGCTGAGGGTGCCTATTGGCTGGAGAGTGTGCAGTCACATTCTCCCATCTGGGGCGAGACCACAGTTGAGCTTCTGGGACCTCAACTCCAGCCGCCCTTCATGTGTTCATGGTGCTGGCACCTGGGCCTGGGGCCATTGAGGAAGGATCCAGGTCTGGTTACTGTAACAGGCCCCAGATAACAGCCTTGTGAGCGCACCCACCCAGTGCTGGCGGTGGCTATGTGGAGTCAGAAACCACACCCCCGGCTTGCGGCTCCCCATGGCTGGGATCTCACCGTCCCAGATGGCCCAGCATGGCACACACAGGAGCAAGGGGCCCGTCTCTTTCCTTTCAGAACCTGACTCACAAGGTGCTCACTTAACTTCCAAGCATAGCCATTTTGAAAAACAGGGAAAGTGGATATGGAGGGTAATTGTTTCTCTCTGCCCTGATATCCTCATGTTCAAAATCAGTTTCAGTGCTCCAGCACACTTTCCTTTTTTTTTTTTTTTCATTTGTATCTTTCCATTTATTTGTGCTATTCCTTTTTTTAATAGTTTTTTTTTTTTAAATTGAAGTATGGTTAACACACAATGCCACATTAGCACACCTTCTTTTGTAATAGCTCCTTTGCCTAATCCTGACAAAATATTTGTCTTAATGTGTTGGACACATGCAGAGAATAAACTAGCACTGTGATCTCATTGTTAGAGTCCCTGTGTAGTAGATATAAGTCAGAGAGACTGTGTTCTAAAACTTGCCACTCACTGTGATCAAGGAACCATCTTTTTTTTTTTTTAATATTTCCTCTTAATCAGATAGAATTTGCTTATCTAATTTATAGGTTTATGGTAAGGATTAGACCTTATATTTTATTTTCCGGGGAATTAAAAGATTTGTTAGAGAATGATTATCTTCGTTAAAAAAAAAAAAAACAGGCTTCTAGCTTATTGTGGTGATTGTTTCAAAATATATACAAATATCAAATCATTATGTTGTACCCCTGAAACTAAGGTAATGAATCAATTATATCTTCATTAAAAAAGTGAAAAAATTAAATTATGAATGAAAGAATAATATATCCAACTGTCATTATGAATAAAGCTCAGTTTTTTGGTTACATTCTTTTGAAAAACTTAGGCTTCAATTTTTCTTCTCAAAAAATGTGAATGTCAATTAAAGCACACATTAGAAGACAGTGGATTATTGCATGTTTGTTTTAGAAAGTAAAAGTGTTTAGGACATAAATATGTCTTTTGAGGACCGCTTTCATAATTCTAGCTTTTGTAGCAACGTTACTGTGAATAGGCTGTGGTAAGTTTATGCGTTGGCACTTGGATAACCTTCCTACTACTAACCAATCAGAATGTAGATGTTTCAGCTTTTAGGTACCAAGAAAGAATGGTATTTGTAGGACAAGAATTTTCCAGGGGAAGAGTATTCTTCCATGAAAACTCTCATGGCCTTTCTTACAATGACTGTATCATTGTCCCCAAAAAAAAGAAAGAGAGAGAAAGGAGAGAAAAGAGAGAAAGGAAGGAAGGAAGGGAGGGAGGAGGAAGGAAAGAAAGAAGGAAAGAAAGAAAGAAAAGAAATGGGTGCACTCCGTGCCAGATCCAGAATTTCCACTCCCGGTGTCAATGACCAGGCATTCCAAGCAGGCTACAACAGATGTGGAAGTCCATTCCTGCTCCATTATCTTCACCCCTCCTGCTGAGTGTGGGCTGTCCTCTCTCCATGTATGTCACAGAAATGAATCCCAGCAGTGATGAACTTGGAAACAATTAGGTGTGGCAGGCTTGGTTTCTTCAAGGCCCCTCTCCTTGGCCGGCAGATGACCGCCTTCTTACTGTGCCCTCATGTGACCTTTCCTCTGAGCCCAACCCCTGTTGTCTCTCCCTTCTTATAAGGACTCTAGTCCTACTGGATTAGGGCCTACCCTAACTGCTTCAGTTTAGCTTGACCACCCTTTTAAAGGCCCAATCTCCAGTATAGTCATATTCTGAGGTATTGGGGTTAGGGCTTCAACATATGAACTTTGGGGGGGCGGGCATACCAGTCCATAACAGTGCATAAAATGTGGAAAAATATTAGTATCGTGAGTGACGGGGCCCTCTAGAGTTAAATTTAAATTAAAACCTTTGCAGATTTCCTTATGTGTTTCCATTGTGTTCTCATACATCTGGAAATACAAAGACTTCATATTTCCTGTGCTGTGTTTCTCTTTTGGCAGGCCTGGCAGCTTCGATTCAGTCACCTTGTGGGCTATGGTGCCAAGTATTACTCTTACCTGATGTCCAGGGCAGTAGCTTCCATGGTTTGGAAGGAGTGTTTTCAACAAGACCCTTTTAACAGGTAATGAGGGGGATGAATTCTCCTCCAATGCCAGTAACCCCCCACCCCACTACATCTGCAGCCAGGCTGAGAACCTCAGCCACTTGCCACCTAGCCTACACCACACCTTCCGCCTGGGCCTCCCTCCTGCTTCCTGAGGCAGAGCCTGGCCCCGAACCTCTGCCTTGCTCTGTGGTGATGGTGTGGCGCCCTCCCGTCGTGCCTGTAGGGACCCTTTGTGTGGAAGCTCTTTGCTTCTCCAGAGTGGGCCTAGACTGCTCTGCTTCCATGCCTCCCCGGTGGGTTTTCTTAGTTGTTCCAGCCTCTCTCGTTGTCTGTACCCTGCTGCTCGGTGCTTCCTGTTCCCTTGGACAGGCTTCCTTATTTGCAGCACAAGCTTCCAAGGAGTCACTCATGGGGAACAACACCTGATTTCCTTTTTATTGCCCAACAAAGGAACTTGCTCCTGTTGTTCATTTGGGAGCAGCACTGTTGGAAACTTTGAGTATCTATGCTAGTGTCCACTTTGTTCTGGAAAGTTCCCCCTCTGCCTGACTTTGGGACACTTTCTTCCCCTGTAAGACAGTGGCGGTCTGAAGAATGAAGACCTAAAGCCAAAACTGACTATAATAATTTTAAAGATTTTATTTATTTATTCATAAGAGCTCCACAACCATTCCTCCACAGCTCCCCTTCATGGGGTCCACTGACCACCACTTAGTGTTGGCATTGCAGAGCCCTGCCCCACATCGCTCCCCACTGCTTGCCTCCTAGGTGCCCTCCTGAGTAGCCCTGCTCACCATTTCCATCATCAGGATGGGCAGTAGTTCAGAGAGCACAGTCCGCAGCTGTCACAAACATCATTGTGTGGTGACTCTTGGCCCTGTCCAGAGCATATTTCATCACGTTAGCTGGTGACCGTGTGAGCCTTTAATGATTCTGTGAAGGAATCTGGGTTGGTTGATTTCAGCTAGGGACACATGATGCCCACCCCCTTCCCCACAGTGGAGGCAGCCATGCGCAGTGGTGGGCTGGAGAAGGAGAGAAGGAGGGAGAGTGGGCTCTGGGATGGGCAGCCCTGCATCCCCAGGATCTCAGTAAGCTCCACCCCACAGGAGAAGCACAGGATTGCCCCGTTGCACCCTGAGTGGGCCTCCTGATTCTCACAGGCTTCCCTCCAACACCAGGAACCTTGGGGAAGTCGAGTTCTGGTCTCATGGAGTCCTTAGAAGGAGCTTCCTTTGAAAGCAAACCACTAATTATGATCTGGTCTAATACTCATTTTAAAGCATTTTATCTCCTCACCACGCAAACACATCTCCAGATACGTCTCAGGCAGCCATGGATATTTATGTAGTATCTTTACCACTTTTATGTGGTTTTTTTTTTTAAAGATTTTATTTATTTATTCATAAGAGACAGAGAGAGAGAGAGGCAGGCTCCCCGCTGAGCGGGGAGCCCGATGCGGGACTCGATCCCAGGACCCTGGGATCATGACCTGAGCCGAAGGCAGACGCTTAACCATCTGAGCCACCCAGGCACCCCACTTTTATGTGGTTTAAAGTTAATGACACCTTTGATTTTTAGAGTACCCTAAAGTTTCCATATGGCCCGTTATTTTACATTGATGGCAACCTTGGCAGAGCAGGTACTGCTTGTGAGGGGAAACTGAGCCTCAGAGGGGACAAGCGGTTTGCCCGAGGCTTCCCAGCGAAGACTAGAGTAAGATTAGAAGGCAGGTCTGCTAATTCCTAGCCCCTTCTCCCTCTCTGTCTCCTGCCCAGCCCCCAGTTTTTCATGCAGTTGGATGTAGGTTTGGATTTTCTTAGCATTTAATAATCACATTCAGTTCCAAAGCCTTTTGAACTTGAATCTGATGTAATAGAATTTTTAAATGTTTTACAGCTTGGTACCCACATGTTATTTTGTCTTCCGCCCTTTGCACACTGCAGACATTTGGTCTGCTTTTCAGATTTTATTATTTTCAAAGGACCTAAAGCCAAAACTGACTATAATAAATCAATTTAGGGGTTTATGGTTCTTTACTGGAGATTTCTATAAACTAGGCAAAATATTATCTTGCTTAAAGGAACTGCGCTTTACTAGAAAACCACATACTATTAAATACATATATTTCCAAGCATTTATATCTTGTTTATATGTGCATTCTTGCCTAGACATGTAGTTTGCCATACTTTTATAGACGTGTAAAAGTAAGCTAGTAAAATACTCACTGGACTAGAAAATTTCTAACCTATGTCAAAAGATCCTTTTTGATCCCACTTCTGAAAAATCACCAGACTGGAAGCCTCACCAGAAAGCCAGGCAGCGCAGACCTGAGGCACACCGAGAACCAGAGGCCTGAGAGCAGGAGTCTGCCCAAGGGGAGGGGAGCTGCAGACTGGGGCCGGCAGGAGATCCAGCCCCCAGGCCGGGGGTCGCGCGGGACCTCTCAGCCACCCCGTCCCCTCCTTGTGTGGGCCCAGCCTTCTGTCCGTGTTTCCTAATTCATGACACATTTGCCTTGGTACCCACGTAGTGTTTGATCTCAACATATTTTTGATACTGTAATACATCAAAAATTCTGATTAGAAACCAGGTTCGTAAAATTGCCTGTACATGAAGATGCTCCAGAAATAGTGGGATGAAAACAGCATCATTTATGTAACTTATGTCATCATGGTGTGTAGTCATCTGGCATAAAAGGAATTGCATTTTCCATAAAATACAAAAGTAGCACTAAATAGCTTGTGTCCAGGTGCCGTTAAGTTGGAGAATTTCTATCTGTAAAAGTTCTCCAGAGTCTGCCTGCAGGGGTTATTATAGACAGTGGTCCCTACAGAACCCAGCAGACAAAGTGCATCAGAAGATGCAGATGGGCTGTTCCTTCCTTTGCCTTCCCCATCAGGGCACTCAAGAGTCAGTTTCCCGTTCCGTCAGTTACCCTTAGCTGAGCTCTCCCTCTCCGGGTGTAGTTAAGCTTCTCCTGCCAGCTTTGTCCCCTTCACTTTTATTTCACAGTGTTATTTTTCTCTCTCTGTTTCATCTCAGCAGAAATAATTCCAAATCGCACTTGAAGATAATCCCAAAGGTGATGGACAGTGGGATACCTTTTACTTATATAATACCTAAACTAAATAATCCTTTCTTCGAAGAGAGATTGCTTGCTATGACACGGAAAGCTGAAAATACAGTTCTCCTTATACAATAAATATGTCACACCTGGTTTTACTTAATTAGAATAATTTAAAAATTGGAATTAGAGTTTTAGAAGCAAGAAAATAGACGGCTGAATTGTCCTGTGGTGGCGGCTTTTCTGAATATGATGTCAGCGTGGCTTCATTTTGAGAAACTAGGACAAGTGTGACCTGGTGCTATAACAGAGTGTCCTCTCTCCCCTGCAGGGTGGCAGGGGAGCGCTATCGCAGGGAGATGCTAGCTCACGGCGGGGGCAAGGAGCCCATGCTCATGGTGCAAGGTAAAACAAAACAAAGAGTGATAACTTGTCCATCATCCTTTTTTTAAAAAGATTTTATGGGTTATATACATTTTTTAATTATTGAAGTATAGTTGACATACAATGTTGTATTAGTTTCGGGTGTACAATAGAGTGATTGGACAGGTCTGTACATTATGCCATGCTCACCACCGTTAAGTGTAGCTACCATCTGTCACCAAACATTGTTATTACAATATTATTGACTATATTCCCGATGCTGTGCTTTTCATCTCCGTCACTTATTTATTTTATAACTGGCAGTTTGTACCTCAATCCCCTCCATCTATTTTGCCCTTCCCCTCACTGCCCTCCTGTTTTATGGGTTTTAGTTACTGCGATTTATTTAGATGCTGGCATAAAATTTCACGTTTTAACTTTTAAAATGTTACTGACACTCTAATAGGAAATTTGTAAATTTGTCATAAATTATCAGAAAATTTGCCTATAGGTTTTAACAGGTCACAGTGTATTTCTTTAGCCTAAAGAGCTCATTTCTTTCTTTCTCCAAAACTTTAGCTAGACCTTTGCTAGAAATTCCAAGGCATTGGGCTGGATTTTTTACCCATTGAAAAATTAGAACCTAATTAAATCTTCTCTTTCAGGTACCACAGTGCTTGTTTTCCTATGTAATATGGGGGGTTAATTTTTTCATTTAAGTATTTTCACTGAAAATTTAATTGTAAATGGAAGGGACTATCATGATTTTTCGTAAAATGCTCTCAGAAATCTTTTAAGGAAGATGTGGGTATTATTGGATATTCTCAATATATCAACAATTATATTTGTGGCTGACCCTCTAACTAGCTGATAAAAATTGCTTTTAGGAGGTACATCTCGTATTGGAGAAGTAGGATAGTAATGGGTCTGACATAAATGTTTCCTTGCCTACATCTGTTCAATCTAATACCTATTGCCCGTTTTCACAGAGCTCCTTGCCTTCAGCTGTTCGTTTACTCAGCATGTCCGTGTTGAGTGCTCATAGGTGCCAGGCACTGTTGTGACGCCGGGCTGTGCTGAGGGCAGGAGTGAAAGACACAAACGCCCCGTTCTTGTGGAACTTGCATTTCGTCAACTTGGCCATGAGGGGGCGCTCTTCCGGGCCCAATCTACCCAGTGCCGCAGTATGTTTAGAAAACAAATCAGCCGGCCCAGAGAGCCTACAGTTTCATGTGGCTTGGCCAAACCAAGATGACAGAAGTCCCCCACAACAACACTTGGGTCTCCCATTAGTACACTGTGCCTCCGAGTTGTCCTCCTGAGATGCAGAAGGCCTGGCGGTGGTGCCTCAGTTCCCACTCACACCTTAATGGTCCTTCCTGAACTCCGCTACATACAAGGAAGGGTTTTACATGGTTTACACGCTTGATTAATTTAATCTCCTAGCACCACCCTTAAGAGGTAGGAAGGATCACTATTCCCATTTTACAGATGCTGCAACAGGTCAGGTCCTTGACCCATGTTAGAGGCAGTGAGTAGATCAGTCAGGATTTGAACCTGTGACTTCTGGTCATAGAGATTATGCTCTTCAGCAGTCTGTGCTGTTTCATGTGTTTGCAGAACAGGACGCTGGGGTAAGGGTCTCTTATGGACCCACATAAAAGGAAAATTCCTCGGCTCATACTAATAAACCACCGAGAGCACACATTGTGTATTTCTCAGCTGGTAGTTTCTGGTCCCTCACAGAAAGCCCACTGCAAGTCAAGAAGGGATGCTGCAATTTGCTTCCTCCTGTAGGTTTTCTGTTATGTATACTCTCCCCATAGCCATGCTTAGCTTTTCCTCTTTGAGACCAGGATCTAAACACTGCACATAAATATTAGCTTACATATGGTTCCCTCAAAAGAAAAAAACAATCAAATCCTTTTCTATGTTTGTCCTTTGGCTGGTGTATTTTTCTACACACTTCCAAGAATGTTGTAACAAACCTCTCTAAAAATTGTGTTCTTTATATGAAACATCATTGTGTTAAGAAACTTAATATTATCCACACTGAAATTTGCACACTTGGGAGAGAAAAACAAGACTGTGGTTCGAACCAGGGATGATAAAATATTCAGATTCCAGTTAACACCAACAATAGAATGGTTCTGCTTTTAAACTGTTAATATTTTTCTTAATGTTGTTCTGTCAGATTTCATTAATTCACATGATTTGTTACATGTCAAAGATGAATGGGGGACATGCAGAGAAGTTCATGACTGTTGTCACTTTATAGGGCTGGATTTGTAAGACAAGACCAGCAGTGGCTTCTCATTTTCTTGTAGGCAGCCAGCCTGTACCCCCAAACAGGAATGTCCTTAGAGAATGGCTCTTAGCCAAACACTGGGTATCCCGAGGAGTAGTGACTGGTGAAATTACTAAGAGTTGTGATATAAAAGCTTAAACAATCTAGTAGGTGTTATTCTTGTATGAAAATGTAATTTTTTATAGGTGTTTGTATATGTTACTTAACTACTTACTAGGTAAATGGCAAGAGTTATAGAGTTATATTAAGTAGCAAAAGATAAAGAACACCTCCCTTCAAACTATGTGCCTCCCTGACCAAATGACAACTTTATTAACCTACTACTTTAAGACTTATGTTGCAAATGAATTCCAGGCCATTCCTTAGAGTCAGAATACCTCTGCCTTGTACTCATGCTCTTTGAATGATACCTATTCAAAGAAATCAAATATGCTGTGCTTTTAATCTTTGAGTAATAAAGATGACACAGTGACCTGTTTTTAGAATGAGTCGTCCTTAGCTCCGAGTCCCTGGATCTTTTCTGGCCCCACCAACAGATGAGCCAACTTGTGGTCAGAAGCTGGTCTGAAGGATGTGCCTGAGAATGGGGCATTCCTCTTTCTTTTCTCCCTCTGTTTGCTCCACAATCATCAGTTAAAGGCTCCTGCCACATAACCACGTCTGTGTGCCGACTCCGGCTCTGCACTGAGGGAGCCCCACGGGGCAATCCAAGTCACTGTATTTTCCTCTCAGCATTCTAAACACCATTTGAAAACAACACAGTGGTTGCATAGTAGTTCAGACAGTTCCCCTCCTGGGAGAAGAGAGGTCACATGGTACAGCCGACCAGGATCCACCCTTCCTAGCTCTGCTACTTCTTGAGAAAGTCACTCACCCCCTCCCTCTGGGAGAGAAGGTGTGATTTGACGTCACAACTTGACTTCCTTCTAATGTGCTTGTCCTCAGCGCCTGTCTCAATCCCCCTGCGTGGGGCACGTGTGTGTTGCTCAAGTGATAAAACAGATGCAGTAGAAGGAGCGTTACAGATTGAAGTCATGTCCTTATCTGCTTTTAAACACATTCATGGCACATGTAAAGAAATATGTTATAAGCACAATATTCTTTTACTTAACTCCCCCACTAAACAGTTTGGCAATACTTGACCGAAACTGGCTTTCTTCATGCCAAGAATTCTGGGGTGAGGTTGAACTCTTTGTATTCAGTTGCCCCCGTTGAGTTTTTCTGCTCTTTATTCCATATGCCACCCGTCAGGGTTTTTTGGTTTATATTAAGTATCACATTTCTGAGTCATAAAAGAACATAAAGTTTTTGCTATAAAGAAACAACGATGATATGGTATTTTCATTCATTTTGCTATTTTTAAAAGTCTATACTAGGATACTTTTTTAAGTGTGCTGTGGTGGACATGATGCAAAGTCCAGTTTCTATTACAATCATTTCAGAAAATGTATGGTTTTCAAGAAGACAAATATACAGTAAGGTTTGTGAGTAGCAGGGGAGTAATATTTTACACCTACTGGGAAGCAGAGTTGTTTCTTACTGCACCAAATACAAGAGTGGAATGATGTGACTACTGACGATAGAAGTTAGATGACTTCAGCCGTTTGTGAATGACGGATGAATTACTCCTGCGGATCTTCCTTTGTAAACCATTTTTTGTGTGTTTTGTGTCCTCTAAAATTTGGGTAAATGGCCCTTGTTGAGTTTTTAGGTTCAGCTTTATCTTTTAGATAATCAGAACAAAACTAACATTTTGAGAAGCTGCTCCATGCCAGGTGCCTTCTGCTATGCTACCTAATTAGTCCCCATGTGTAGGTCATATGGCCGCCATTTTCACACAATGAAACTTAGAGTTCATTCCCTTTCTGTGCCGCCTCTCCTCCTGACTCCCACGTCTTTCTCAGCTGATCTCTCAATTCTATCTTGAGATCAAGCTGGTCTTTAGAACATGGGAGATGTCAGTGACATGAGCCTGGAGGCCTTCATGATCCCCCAAAGCCTGCGGTTTGTTGTTTTTAATGTCACATCCTAACTATTCCCATTGATATCCGAGAGGCCTGCCTGACATCCACTGATCAGCAATAAAATTTTCCTTAATCTGTTTTTGTAGGAGCTCCTTTAGACTTTTGTGGTAAAGCTATCAACTTAGTTTATAATCATTTTTAGTCATGGTGGTTCCAAGAGAAAGATTCTCACCACAGCCAAATAAGCATGATGCCCAGTGAAGTTTCATGTTTCTGCCTCTGGTTATAGCATTCCTTGTACTCTACCCTTCAACCTTTGCACAAAGAATTTTATGGGGGAAAGGAAAGGTTAAAGTCCATGACTTTCACATTCCAGGAGGTTATTTCCAACACTAAACAACTTTACTTCTGTGCTTGTTTCCAGAAAAGAAACTCTCAGCTTCATTTTTACGTTTCTGGGGCCAAAAGCAGTATGCAAGTAGAAATACAAAGTAATAACTGGACAGAGTTTTTAAAAAGACCAAACCTCAGATAAGACTAAAAGAAATAGTAGATAAATGAGTTCATTCTCAGTGGAACTCCCTTCAGTTTGTTTTCCTGTGTTGCTGAACTGACTCATGAAACCAAAGTCTAGAAGCCCACAGGGCCTTACCTTAAGCTGATTAAAATCATAATACCTTACATTTCTGCAGAGCTTTATGGTTTTCAGAACACATTCATTTTTGCTATAATTATCCTATATCATCTATTCTAACTTATTACATATTATTTTTCTCCAAGAAATAAACCAGAGGATTGTGGTTTATATTCCAGGGATCATCCCTGTTGTACCTCAGGGAGCTTAATACAATCAATAGTGATAACTACTCTTTTCTTTAAAAACCTTCTTGGTCCTAGTAGCAGTGAGCGCACCCAGCACTCGGATCTTGGTTTCACACCATTCTCTGCTAAAAGGAACCAGGGCTCCTCTAAACAGTCACTGTGTATGCTTTTTGACAATTGGGAAAATCAATCAAGCTAGTGTTGAACAATGACTGTTTATGTAGCTTTCTTACTTTTAAACATCAGCTGTACCTCTGCCGACAGACAGGACTTCCTGCTCCTTGCCTGCTGTCACGTTCGTACTGTACAGATAACATCAAAAGTAAAGCCCCATGTTAAGCACATTTGGCCTATTAGGTTAGTAATCAGGTTATTAAAAAATAAGTAAATAAAAATATCAATGCTCATTACCTAAAGACACTGTGTCAATAAGACATCAATCTTTTTCAAGCAGACAGGATATTTTGAGTCCATTTAATACTTGTGTCATCCTGTCAATGAGAGCTGTCTCAAAGTGGGATGAATTTGCCTTGTGACAAAGTGGGTTTCCCATCATTCCAACTGTCTGGGAAGAAGGGCTTCAGGAAGCTAATCAGTACCAGGTCCCTTTGGTAACTCTGGAATCGAAACACTAGCTTGATTGATTTTCCTAATTGTCAAAAAGCATATGCAGTGACTTCAAGAGAAAAGGCAATTTCCATTGGTTTATGGCACTCAAAATTGGTTGTAGTTATTACTTGCAGTTTTAAAACATGCAGTTAACATTTAATCGTGTCATCTGGTTAATCCCTAAATATTGCCACGTACGGCACAAAGCTGTCAGGCCTAACATCATATGAGAATAATAAACGCACACAGGCTTTGGATGGTTATTCCTGAGTTTGCTTTTTAAATATGCCTCTTTGCTTTTTGTTTTTTTAACTAAGTGGGATTTTCAAGGGAGAGATGAAGGGAGGACAGGTTCTGCCTGACTTAGCCAACATCTGTGCCCTCTGGGCATGTATGCCCTGTGGCATATGAGTTCCCACCCCGGAGTGTATTTTACATTTGTGACTTGTGAGGCAGCCCCTCAGATATATTAAATATTAAAAGATAAGATGATTTAAAACTACTAGCATGCCAAGCAGAACTGTGCTGTTCGAGGTAAATCGGATGACTTTGGATGGGTTGCTCAAATGTTTAGAAATAGAGATCATCTTTATTTCCCTCTTGTTCTTGGGCCTGTCCTGTTGCCCTCTGCCTCCTTACTCTGCTTTGGTTTCTTTTTTTCCTAGCACATAGTTACTTCCTGACATAATGTAACCTGTATTATTTCACGTATTGGTTTGTGGTCTGTGCCCTCCAAGAAGCTGTCTGCCCCGTGACAGGAGGGGCACTGTTCTGAGCACGGCCATATCCCCAGCGCCTGCAATAGGCAGTCAGTAAACATAAAGATGAAAATATACTTACCAGGTGGAATATTTCTTGTGCCATAAAAAACTGGTGATTATTAGAAGAGGGCGGGTTTTTACTCACCTTGTCTGAGTTTTATATCACATAAATACTTCGAAGGGTTTTGTGGGCCCGAATATTTTTCCAAAGCTCTTTTCTAATGTAAAAGAAAAAAATATATATATATAGTGAACGTGCTTGTTCACTCTGACTTCGTGGCATCGAGTCTGCCCAGCTGTCGGGATATCCAGTTTGCCTTGGTCCTCCTGCCGCTCGTCCTAGCTTCCCCTCCCCGCCGTGCCCACACCGGGACCCCAGCTTTGCTGGCCTCAATCTGTTTCTGGTCCCAGAGTCTTCATCAGCAGGTAGAACGGAGCCAGGGCTCCTCAGTGAATGCTGTCCATTTCGCTACCCAACGTATTTTGTGTTCTTGGTGGAGCTTTTCCTCTAAACAGCACCTATATTTATTACATTGTATGTAACCAGTGTTCTACAAGGTAGAATAAAATAGATCATTCCTTGTGTTCTAGAATTCCTGTAATGCAAGACCAAGTCAGTGTGGTGAATGAATAGTTATTTAAGAAACAGGCGTTAAAGTGGAAAATGCTTTCTCTACTATGGGAGGTCAGAGATAAATACTGCAACTTGACTGATGGGCTTTGTTAGTAGTGGGCTTTGTTAGTAGCGGGCTTTGTTAAAGGAGGTGAGGCAACTCTTGGGGCTTCCTTCAAGTAGGACCAACTCTAACCTCTCCCTGGGGTCCAGTGGTCCCTGAGGCCTTGGCCTTCGACACCACCTCTCTCTGACGTCTCTTCCTCCTGCCAGCTGCCTTGTGTGCGTTGGCTTCCAGGACCATTTGCTTTTAGCCACACCACCTTTGCCTAAGACTGAAGGCGCTCTCCTGAATTCTGTCTTTGGTCAAAACGTAACACTTTAATACCCTTAGGTTAGTGACCGGTAGATAATGTGATAGAATAAAAAAGGCATTGTTAGTTGTTGATGACGTTAATTCATTTAAGCTTAGTGAATGTTTATTGAATACTGCTAACCAGGCACTTCAGGGACACAGAAATAAGCAGGTATAATGTAGAGATCCCACATCTATGTGAGAGGTTCCTGTCAGATTTACAAAAGGCAGCCCCCTCTGGGAGGTGGAATTGTGGAAAGGTGCCCACTCGGGGGCTTGCACCAGAACACAGGCTGGGGGCCTGCAGGGTTCCTGGGTTTCAGCCACTCCTGCTCCCAGCCAGCCACCTTTGTACTGGGCACAGACTGGACAAGCAGGTGAGGCAGTATGGAAGGGGGTGTGCTGACGGTACAGACCTAAGTAAACATGACAAGATGCTGAGCCTCGGGAAAGCTCTCTACATACCTGTTATGTTAATGGGCACAACATCTGGGACTCTGCAGCCTGATTTCCCCAGATGCTCTAACCAAAATATACCCAATCTAATCCCAGAGACAGGTAGCATTCGGTAACAATCAGAGGCACCCACCTCTTGGAAGAGCCACTCAGATGCTCTTTGCTTATAAAAATACAAGGTCAGTATTTCAATGATACAAATAAACAAAAGAGAAAAGATGTGGGTGTTATAAGTGGAATGCCTTTATGGAAAGAGCAATTTTTTTTTTTTTTAATTTCTAAATAAATAGCCTTTGGAGCACTGAGAATAAGTAATTTCTGTGATCAAACACACCAAATAGATAACTGCATACTACCGTACTAGAAACTGAGGAGCATTTTATATAATTTTTACAGTGTAGGGTAATAGAAACTACATGGCATATTGATTTCCTTTTTTTTTTTTTTTTAAAGATTTTATTTATTTTTCCACAGAGAGAGAGAGAGACAGTGAGAGAGGGAACACAAGCAGGGGGAGTGGGAGAGGGAGAAGCAGGCTTCCCGCGGAGCAGGCAGCCCGATGCAGGGCTCGATCCCAGGACCCTGGGATCATGACCTGAGCCGAAGGCAGTCGCTTAACCGACTGAGCCACCCAGGCGCCCTGGCGTATTGATTTCTTTACACCAGTAAAAGGAAGTCAGCCTTTACCAGGAAATGACAGATCTTTTTCTTCTGTAAAACTTAACCCGGAAGTATCTACTATCCTTGGATTTTTTTTTTTTTTTCCTATTTCATTGTCAATGTTCCACTGACTAAATTCAACAGCATAATTTTTGCTAGCAAAGAGGATGAAAAGCCTGTGGAGAAGTAACTTTTAAACAGAATTTTAACTTTTTTTTTTTTTTTCAGAATTTTCACTTTTAACCTGTCAATGTGTACTACATTATATATAAAATGTATACACACACACACACATATATGGCACTTTTCATTCCGGTACAATGCCTTGCTTGCGAGTGAGTATTGATTATCAAACAACTGTCTAGAAGGGGTGGGTAGAGAACCCCTTTAGACGAAAGGCCATGGCACTGTGTGTTCACTGGTGCTCAGAGCAGAGCACCTCTTACTAAACCCTGGGTATCACAAGTTCCTCCCCAAATGATTTCAGATAGTGTGCGTGCAGGAAGGAGATTTGCTATGCAGAAAAGGTCATGGGAAAATGACATAATGGAAGTCACAATGCAAGTTGGTTAGATGCGGACACATACAGTATCTGTAAGGCACGAACATTAATCTGCAGCGTGGCCCTAGAGAAACTGAGTAACTCTGTGTGCCAAGCTTTTAAATGGTCTCATCAGGATTTGACCTAGGCCATCATATTTTCAAAGCCCTTGGGATGCCCACTGCATCTGCCGGCTCACGGCGCTCCTCCCCTGCCCTCGTGGAGCTATAGACTCTCGATACGCTTTTTTGTTGCAGTTTACTTTTGGTGAGTGGTGCTCACTTTGGTCGTCTTCTCTGAATCCCGGGAAGCTGTCATTTTCTACTTGCCATGTAGATGTGATGGAGCCCTCTGCCATTTGTGTAGTCATCTGAGACAGCATCTCTGAAGTCTGGCTTTATTTGAGATATGAGAGCCTTTTTGTTCCCAAGTAAATAACTTGTAGTAGACTCATTCCAGGAAGGACACCAGCAATTCCACTTTTAGATTATATCAACTGTAACTACGTTCTAAAGGAATGCAGATAATATTCCTTCAGCTCTTTTTGATTGCTTAATGGAAATGTTATAAAATCTACTTTAAAGATGGTCATTATAGATGCTGTTCTTAACATGTGGTTACAAATGTGTGCTGTTGGCAGTGGCTAAAAACAGGTTAGAAAAGCAGATGTCATTTCTCCAAAGCTCTTGATCTAGATTCTTAGCTTGACACCCCAAGGCATCAAGCTTCAAGTGTGTAGCAAATTAGAAGCCCTGAGTTTCTTAGGCAGGACTGGGTTCCGAGGGACACTGGTGCATTTCCATCTAGCGAGCATACCAATAAAAGGCAAAATAATAATAGTAGTGGCAGAAATTTAGAGCAGATTTTAGTGGAACAGTTGAAACTGGCATTCGCTAACCAACTCTTGTTTGAAATGCTGCCAGAGAGCATAGAGACAGGAAAATGTCTCTTGGTTTAATTGGATCATTTCCTGAAAGATCGTTTTACAAGATATCTTCCAGTGTTTATTTGAGGCTTTTCAACTATCTCTAAGAGAAACTTTTTCCTTTTGATTATTATGTAACATTACTAATAACGAAACTAGATCAAGGAACGATCAAGCCAAAACCCAATTTTCTTTTACTTAATAGTTCATCTTGACATTAAAGTTTTTTTTTAAATAGAATAATCCCTTTTTTTTTTTTTAAGATTTTATTTTATTTATTTATTTGACAGAGAGAGACACAGCGAGAGAGGGAACACAAGCAGGGGGAGTGGGAGAGGGAGAAGCAGGCTCCCCGCAGAGCAGGGAGCCCGATGCGGGACTCGATCCCAGGACCCTGGGATCATGACCTGAGCCGAAGGCAGTCGCTTAACCAACTGAGCCACCCAGGCGCCCTAGAATAATCCCTTCTTAATCTCAGAGTGTTCACCTCTCAAATATTTGAATAACATTATCAAGTTCTTTTTCTACCTCATCACACAAGGTATGGAATATCAAGTAACACGTGTGTTGTTTTTTAATCTTTCTCCTTACAGAACTAAAGGTATGTTTAGTTTGATTAAGCCATAGGGTCAGGAGGATGGCTAAACTCCACTATGTTTTCCCTTCAATCGGTCTAAAGAAAACAGAGCTTTAAAAAATTCTCAAAATCCTAAATCACACGCTCAAAATAATTGGAATTCTGGCCCCTTGTTCCCCACTGTCTTCCGTTCCATGCACATGCTTTTTTCACTTCAGGATAGGAATTTTGTCAAAACACCACAGTGGCCTCACATACTGATTTTCCTGAGATAACTAGTTGGGTATTAAGCAGTTACGACTAATTTCTACTGCTTTGATATTTCTGGATTTGAGTGGCAGGGCAAGAGTAACAGCAACAGCAACAACAACAAGCACGAGAGCGGTACGAGTAACTACTTCTAGAAACATCCGTGCAGTGTGTTTGCTGTCCCAGATGCTGTGCTCAGCTCGGCGCCCTGCTCGGCAGGGTCCTGCGGCGCTTACTGCCCAGGGTCACACCAGAGCAACGGAACCATGACTCACATTCAGGGTGAGCTGGTTATCTCTTAAACTTACTTTTCAGCTTATACCAGGAAGCTTTGGCTTTAGAAAAGATTGTGCGCATCTTCTGCCGTATTTTCCCGCTTGTTCTTTTACAGTGTTTGGCACCTGAGTTGCTTGTCACAAATACACTGATGCTCAAGGAGGATACCGTTGGGTTCCCAGAGCAAGCTTTCCTGGGGACAGATGTTGGCGTATGCTAACTAGCATTGATAAGGTATCAACTGGCTTACATGTCGTAAAGTGGTTCTGTAGCAAAATCAGATTTGTTGAGTGAGAACGCGTGCATGCCCAGCAAGGTGGGGTACTTTACAACACACTCATTGGCAGCAACCTTCCTGTCTGGCATGGCGTAACAGGAACAAATGAGGAAAGCATGTCATGGAACCAGACTTAGAATTTAGTGGCTCCAGGATTATGACATAGTTTCAATAATAGAGGTAAATGGCAACGGGGAATAATAGCCAAGTGAATAGAATCCCTAATCTTTGGCTTGTTTGCATATTTACTCAACGTGGCCTCTGAATTAGCTGAGAGCTTTTTGGAAGAAAGAAATGGAAGAGACAGGAGCACCTGCGTTCTCAAGGCTCAGACCTCCCTTTTGTAAATGCACTGATTTTTGAAGAGGGTGTGTATGTGTTTAATGTGTGGGTGTGTTTGTTTAAGGAAGACATGGAGCTTCAAAAGGCAAACTGTTTTGTAACCCAGAAGTGTAATTGTAAATGGAGTTATTACATCTGACGATGAAGTTAACATAAACCAATTTGGAAACAGATCGCATATGTGGGGCTCCACTGGCTGGATCAGCTTCTTTCCCGCAGGAAGCTCAGATGCTCTGTGTCAATCCATTCGGCCACCCTGTAGACAGAAGCTTCTATTTGACCAGAGACTGATAGTAACACAGCCTAGGGGGCAGTCAGGTTTTTTCAGTTCAAAGGAAGAAAGGAATTTCACTTTCTGGCTGATACTGTGGTTTGCCCAGGAACTGATTGTAGATAGTGGGAATCCACCTTTAGAAAAAGGTGTGGGTAACCACAGCCTTGTAGCAGAGAAAAACTTCAAAGTGGAGAAGGTGAGCAATACAGTTGCCCTAGGCTTGGGAGAGACAGATCTGGAATGAGAGTTCTGATCTCGTAAAATTCACTTTAGACTTTTCAAACTGCCAGGCCAGCCTTTGTACTGTAATTCTTCATCAGGCTGAGCTGCATTTGGCACATATAATTATTTCAGTGCACAAAAAAATAGCCATTTACTCTTATGATGGTTTTTTTTTTTTTAAGATTTTATTTCTTTATTTGACAGAGAGAGAGACAGCGAGAGAGGGAACACAAACAGGGAGAGTGGGAGTGGGAGAGGGAGAAGCAGGCTTCCCACCGAGCAGGGAGCCAGACGTGGGGTTCGATCCCAGGACGCTGGGATCATGACCTGAGCCGAAGGCAGACGCTTAACCGACTGAGCCACCCAGGCGCCCCTTATGATGGGTTTTTAGAGCTGGTAGTGGTGTTGGGAATACACAGACATGCCTTTTCACTCATTCCTAGATCTGGAGAGAGGATCTGCCTGTCGGCATATCCCCCTTATTCTTACGTTTGCTAACGGAGGCTGGGGGTGGCGGAGCCGGCTTACCATCTGGGCAAAGCAAAGGCTCCATCTTAGTACTTTGGAACCTCTTCCTCCTTGTTTTTTAAACTGTGGTAAAGTATATATGAGGGCGCCTGCGTGGCTCAGATGGTTAACCGTCTGCCTTCGGCTCAGGTCATGATCCCACGGTCCTGGGGTCGAGTCCCGCATTGGGCTCCCTGCTCAGCGGGGAGCCTGCTTCTCCCTCTGCCTTTCTCTCTCTGTCTCTTATGAATAAATAAATAAAATCTTTAAAAAAAAAAGTATATATGATAAAAAATTTACCATTTTAACCATTCTTAAATATGTGTTTCAGTGGCCTTCACAATGTTGTATATTCACAATTCTGTGTAACCATCACCACTGTCCACTTCCAGAACTTTCCCATCATCCCAGTGATCTCTTCTTGATAAACCTTTTCTCACAGCTACTAACAAGGGAGAAAAATAGATCGATTTTAGTTGCATTTTTTGTTTCCTTCTTTTAGCAGATAAACAGTTATCTCCTAAAAAGCAGAGGGCAAAAAGTAGAAAAAAGTAAAGCAAACAGTGATTCATTAGCTGGGTAATTAGCTTGTGATTGTGAGTTTGATGATCATATCCTAAATACTTAATCGTAGACCAATGTTTGGGAATTGAGCTTGTGCACATAAATAAATAAGTAAATAAACAACCTCATCCTTTAACTCACTGAACTGGGAAGTAGGTTTTCCTTAAACCTTTGGATCTGATTGTTATTGCTATCAGCTATGGAGCATTTTCTGTCTTAAATGTGCTATCTTTTTAAATTCTTATAGCAATCTAGCAAAGTAGATGACACTTTGCCAATTTTATGATCTGCTGACATTATATTACACTCTAACATTTTACCTTCATTCAGATGGCTCTTAGCAGAAGTGAGGTATAGGAAGTGAAGTGACTGGTGTAAGGCATCTTAAGCAGTTGGTTATCTTAGGTAATTGCTCACCAAACCCTTGCTCTAACCATCAGGATACAGTACCTTGTTTAGAGGCATTTCAAGTTTTGCTTAGAAAAGGAAGAATTTATCTTACCTCTCTATTCCTCCTTGGCAACCCTTCAAAGGAAAACTTTTGTGTAGTCAGAAAAGGAGAACTACATTGAAATTTAAGTTATAAAATGCTATGCCGAACCAGGTAATGTTCCACTCAGCCTAAAATCCTAACCTGCACATTGCCCCCAAGGCTGTTTATCGAACCACATGGTAGTGACTCTGACCAGCAGGCTCTGGTCCCAGTAGGGAGTTCCCAGGACATTTCTTTTTGGGAGCCTATAGCTTTTCTTGGTCCACCAGCCTGACCCTTAAATAAATGACACCTGTAGGTCCTAACTATAAACTTGACTGATATAATTTAAACCAAGTACCAGTGTCTGGCAATGTAAGATTATGATTGGCTTTTAGCTTTGGTTTTTAACAGAACTGCTATTTGTCCCTGGCCATCTTGGGCTCTGAACACCGTGCCAGTCCCATAGATATCAGGTCTACATCCACCTGGCACCCAAATATGCAACACCTAGGCCTCGGCTTTCCTCGACAGCTTTGGACACACATCCAATCCACGAACTTTCGTTGCACCTTTGAAACCCACAAATGTAAGGGCGATTTTTTCCCCCTTGATTCAGCAAGGAAAGAACCAGCTTCAGGAGGACCCAAACACTACTGAGATGATCCCACCCTGCTTCTTAGCAGACCTCCCATCACACTCCTACCACACCTGGCCAAGATGGTGAGGCAGAGGAATACTTGTGTTTCTTCTTTGGCCTGGAAGACCCTCCTTTCTTCCCCAGTGAACTTGGAGAGAGGAAATCTGACGTAAAGCTTGCTGTATATCACTTAGACTTTATGAATCTGAGGAAAGACAGTCATTTAAATGAAAAAAAAATTACCTGCTCAAGCTCTGGGTATAGCAAGTTGATCCTTAATCAAACAAAAATATCGGTGTCCCCAGGTGTCACTAAATCCCCTTTTAACAACTTGTGAACTGATCTTTTTATCAACTAGGAATCTTCTTGGAAAAAAATCGAACCAAGCCTGGCTTACCAAAGCAGAATGTTTTGGAACAATATGGAGATGGCCACAAAATCAAGAAGAAGTCCCAGCAGGGCCCAGAAAGAGCGGCTTCCCACACCTTCAGGGTGCTGGTGCCACGAGGGGCCCCTGACTCTGTCACTCCCTCCTTTGCACCAGTTCTGTACCTTATATGCACCTTTGTTCTGTATTAACATGATGTATCTCCATGGTTTTCTTTCATGGTATTATTTCATTAAGTAATGAACTGGTCAAGAACAGAAATAATGTCCTGCTCATATCTGTGTGCCTGGTGTCTTTAGCACACAGTGCTTGGCACACAGGTACCCAGAACATTTAATTTTTTATAAATGTTTGAACAGACTTTCCGTCTTTTTTTTTTTTTTTTTTTAAGATCTTATTTGAGAGAGAGAGCATGCGCGCATGAGCAGGGGGAGCTGCAGGCAGAGGGAGAAGCAGACTCCCTGCTGAGCAGGGAGCCCACGGAGGAGCTGGATCCCAGGACCCTGAGATCATGACCTGAGCCGAAGGCAGACGCTTAACGACTGAGCCACCCGGGCGCCCAGACTTTCTGTCTTAAATGGAGTAGGGCATGACTGTGGTTCTGTTCACTGCCATGGTGCATGGAGCTAAGTCTATAGGGAGTCGACCTCAGCAACATCCAGCACCTCCCCACTATGAATCACCCTACGATGACTCCATTTTCAGAATTCATGACATTCTTTTTTTTTTTTTTAAGATTTTATATATTTATTTGACAGAGACAGTGAGAGCAGGAACACAAGCAGGGGGAGTGGGAGAGGGAGAAGCAGGCCTCCCGCTGAGCAGGGAGCCCGATGCGGGGCTCGATCCCAGGACCCTGGGATCATGACCTGAGCCGAAGGCAGACGCTTAACGACTGAGCCACCCAGGCGCCCTCAATTCATGACATTCTTGCCGACCACCGGCTCCTGTAGTGACTTCCTGGTCTTTTTCCTGGAGAAGGAGCCCCAGCTGGGCCCTCTGGGCTCCTAGTGACAGAGGTCTGATTACAGTTCTCAAGCTCAGAACAGTCAGAATTGCTACATGGAAGAAGCCTCTGAGATGTGTTCCGAGCTGTCCTCACAAGAGAGGCAATAATCGAAAAACACAAAGCACTGTTTCCCAGGGAGTTGCTAGTAAGCAAAATACACTCTGCTTCCTTTTCTAAAATAAAAACGCTGCCGCCACCCCCTGAAGCACGCCTCCCATCTGGGAGACTGACCTCTCAAGCAAGGCCCGTCACGGTGTCATGCTCCTCCCACAGCTCCGTGCCTTGTGGCAGCTTCCCTTCTGGCCGCCTCCGCCGCCCCCAGACTTTCAGACTATTTTCATGCCAAATCCACTTGATCCTTTCAGGTGCTTTTCCAGCCAGCTGTGTCCTCTCTCTTGAGGCTTGGTAATCATAACTTTGAACAGCGTCCCAAACAAACCCTACTTTTGTTTCCTAAGATTGTTTGCCATTTCACTTGAGAAACAAATATTTTTTAGTTTAGTTAAATAGAAAACTAATACAATCTTTCTTGCCCCATACTTTTCAAGTTATGGTTGCCCGTGGAGAGAAACCCGATCTCATTTTCCACTTTAATCAGTTTCCACATGTCCATCTGGGCTGTGGTTCTCACACTTCATCAGGGTCACTGACTGCCGAGCCCACTCCCAGTTCCTGATTCGTTAGGCCTGGGGTTCCAGACCCAACTTTTGTATTTCTAGCAGGTTCCCAGGTGATACACATGATGTTCGTCAGAGAACTACACTCTTAGAACCAGTAGGTCATATATTTCTATAAAACAGATTCTTAGTCATGTTTATGTATAGTATATATACTCTATCTTCCTAATAAATAGTCATCTTTTTGCCTACCTTCAGTTGACTTTAGGCACTCTGGTCCACAGTGAGTGAGTGAGTGAGTGAGTGAGTGAGTGAGTGAATGAAAGAAAAAATCCTTACAGAGATTTTATTTCTAGTTACTTCAGTCACCCTTCTTTGCTTTCACTAAACTTTGGCCACACTCAGCCACAGTTTTATTGGATTGGGCACCCTTGCTTAGTGTTCAGCAATATAGGAAATGGACCCAAAGAAGAGATAGAACTATTCTACTTCTCTTCCAAGGCTCAAAATAATTCTAATGTTTTTAAGTGCCCCAATCATTTCCTGTATTCTCGAGGTGCTTAGTAAAAGGGGCCAGAACAAGAGTCCATCTCTGCCACATTGTCTTAGAGGTGTAATTAAACTGCCAACCAGGTGCCCTGTCATGTTCTCAAAGAATTGTATTAGTTGCACATCCGGACAGGCACTCAAGAGGTTAAAGAGTATCTGCCAAGAAGGTGTTGATATTTAAATGATGGCCTGGTTAGATTATGTATTACATATCACAAACTAACAGGGCGTGAACTTGCAGCTTTGTACACATATACAACTCATCCTGGAGCCGACAAAATCCGTTCTTGGTAAAAGCATAGAAATAGGCATAGTTGGGAGCCCCTTCAACATGTAAGGGCTTCTGTTTGCAAGGGGTTACCACAGATACTTGGAGGCCACCCAGAAAACATCCTTAAGTGCAGAACTCCTAGCTACTTTTCTCTGCCAGTATCATGCCTACAGCTGCAGGGGCAGCCAAGCGTGGCTGAGCATCGTGCCTGGAGAGGAAGAGCCATTTTCCTGGTCCCAGCCTCTTCAGCAGAGTTTACTCCCCATGTTCTCTGTGCTCTACCTCCGGGGACAGTTCAGTAGTTGTGACTGTGGGTGAAGTGTCCTCGGTAGCACCAAAACCCAGCTGCCCATAAAACAGTGGACATTTTGGCTCTGTGTTCAAGGCAGTAAGGGGACAGTTAATAAGTTGGGACCATATAGCCATGGGTGACATCAGGAAGCTGTCCGACCCTCCCCCAGCCTCCAGAATATCTCCACACAGGTGGGTTTTGTCATATCTAGGATGCTGATGTTGAAATATGCACCTTTTTAGAATGTGTTGTTTTGCAAAATTCTAGGGCCTGAGGCAGTATAATATATCACAGTGCTCTGGGAGCATGGGCTCTGGCACCTGCCTTCACAGTTCAACAAAAAAAGTAAGAGTTCTTGACCTCTCTTCGCTCTGTTTTCTTACTTGTGAGATAGGTTCCTCACAGGTGGGTTTTAGCACGGTGCCTGGCGCACAGTGAATCCTCAGCAGATAACGGCCGTTATCACTTTGTTTGTTTTCCCATAAACCCTTTCTAGACCAGCTGTGGGGGGTCAGGTCCTCCTGCCTGGCATCTATCCTTTCTTTATTCCAGCTCTGTGCCAATAGGCATCAGAAATAAGAGCACATAGTACGATTTGGAAACCCTTATTGCTTCAAGAGTCAGTCTTGGAATCCTTTTGATATCATAATTTATTTTAGTGAGGCCCAGCATAATTGCCCTCGTACTTCAAGGTTATGAAACATGCTAGTTTGAGCAGAGCAGTCGAGACGAAAGTGTCCTGGCTTGTACCAACTTTTATTAGCCCATTTGCCTCTCAGGTAAAATGAAAAAAATAAATTAAATCATCATTCTTCAACTACTCATTATATATTCTCTCTTTCTCTGGGACGAGTAGATGAAACTCAACTACCTCTTTTCCTTTTTATGAACTAATATGTACAATGTCTGTCCTAATGCAGTTTTGTCTTTCTTACATTGCTGTCAACACTTTTTGTAGTTGTGCAATTTCAGTCCTTTTGGCAACATCAGTCTGTCTTCCCGCCACCACCCCCTCCCCGAGTTAGGTGACTTCCACAGTGAAATATGTTTGTAAATTCCACCCACTTCTGGACCTAACAGCCCCAAGCTGGCTCCCAGGGGCTCCCAAGAAACTGCGGGTCTAATCATCACCCTTTAAGATCAAGACTTGAAGACAAAGGGGACATCTTTGTCAGCTTCTTAAAAAAATCAAGGAGTTCCTGGAATTTTTTTGACCATACACACATATAAAAGCTCATTTCAATTTTTCTAACTTGGGGAACTGCCCGAAAATACTGCATTTTTCTTTTAATTCTCTGTGTAGAAGTTAGTTCATGTTGACACTTGCAGAACATTTAAATCTAATTAAAGCAAGGATACCATGACAATATGCCAAGAGAAGTCTTGCCTCAGGATCTATTCTTTATCCCTTTGGGTCTTGATTTCCTCTTTTGGGGGCCTTCATCTTTAGCGGTCACATGGTGTACAAAATTACCAAACCATTTACTGCTGACCAGATTTGACTTAAAAATACCAGGAGTGTGTATGTTTTTAAAAGCTTTTGCTGTGGCCACGATTGCCATTCTCTGAGATGCGGGCATGGTTGAGGATGGGAAATTGGAGAAGGATGTGTGATAGTTAGGTCCATGTCCCAAGAAGGACAGAGCAAGGTCATATTTATATTGACAGTTTGTCGAGTTAAAATGAACCACTTCAAAGGGGCAAGAGGCCATGCTTAACTTAATAGGTTGGCTCTAAATAGACGGGTTTTACCTTCTGACAGTTCCGGGCATTTAACTATAAACGACCAGTCATTTAATTATAGAATGTTTCACATACTAAAAGGAAGAAAAGGGTATAATAGGTTAACACATTTGATTGAAAGCCTTGTTTAAATGTTTTCCCTACAGCTGTTCCCTGCATTAAGAAACTTGGTGTGTAGGAAATCCATGAAACCCGATTTATTAATCAGATTGCTTCTACTTAAGCAATAACCTGCATCTGAAGATCCAGTGGGAAACGTGCTACACTAGCAATTATCAAAGATTCAGCATTTCTATCCTTAGTGACACAGCTGGATCAGAGGAAAGGCCTTCTTTAACCCATAGAGATTATTTTACTGTAAAAAGAAAATTGTGTTTTGAACTTTCATGTTGTAAATACAGAGCAATGACATTGTCTTTCAGTAACTGCTTCTTATTTCTCAGATCATCCCCTTTTCTTTTTTCTTTAAGATTATTTATTTATTTGACAGAGAGAGAGAAGGAGACAGCGAGAGAGGGAACACAAGCAGGGGGAGTGGGAGAGGGAGAAGTAGGCTTCCCACGGAGCAGGGAGCCCGATGCGGGGCTCGATCCCAGGACCCTGGGACCATGACCTGAGCCGAAGGCAGATGCTTAATGACTGAGCCACCTGGGCGCCTCTCTCAGATCATTCCTGAATGGAGATAGTAGAATTTGAACTTGAATGAGGATGAAACTATTTTGGTCCACAGTTGAAAATATTACAATATTCTTATTGTTCTTAACTACTCCAGGTCTAGTTAGTGGCTTACGAGTATGTGTTTGGAGCTACTGTTTTTATGTCTGCCACACAAGCCAGTCCTTGGGCAGTTTCCCACACGGTCTCTCTCACCACTGGGAATGACCGTGTCTGTGTGTCCCATCCTGGGCCCGCCTCTGAGCTCTCTGTTCTCACTGCTGACTGAGGCCTGGTGGCCTGTACATGGAGCCACCCCCCTGGCACCTAAACGTGACAAGCTATCGGTTTTCTTCCAGCGCTCTAGCTCAGTTACCTTCCCATCCTGGTCACTCTGGTTCCAAACCTTAGAGTCTTCATGAAACATATCTCCCAGAGCCTCCTCCAGCCTTCCTCCCGCCCCCCTAGACCACTTCGTGGTCAGTATACATTCTGCCTTTTCCCACCTTGGTACCTTCCTGCGTGGTCCTCTCCACCTGGAGGGCCCTAATTTGAACCTGAATCTTCTCAATCCTTCAAGTTTCTACTCAGATCCCAATCCCCCACAAAGCCTTCTAAATCGCTCATCAGAATTCATCTTCCACCCTCTCTCCTCCCACCAGTTGCACTTTGTATGCTGTTAACACCCACAGTTGACTTTTCCCCGATGTTTTATGTTTAACATTTTCAGATGTTCAGAAAAGTTGAATGACTAGCACAGTAAACACTCATGTATTTGCCATTTAGATTCTACAATGAACATTTTGTTGTCTTTGTCACACATCCAGCCATCCATTCCTCCATCAGCCCATCAATCCACCATGTATACATATTATATATATAATATATGTAATTTTTCAAATCACATGTCAGACAGCAGTACATTTTACCCAGACATTTTTATACGCATACTTGTTTACTTTTCTTTTTTAGATAAAATTTATATACAGTGAAATGCGTAAATCTTTAATGTAGCATTTAATGAATTCTGACGCAAGTATGCACCTTAGTAACCAGTCACTATCCAGATATAGAACATTACCTTCACACCAGAAAGTTGGCTTGTGTCCCTTCTCAGTTGATTGTCATCTCCACTCCTGAAAGCATCCACTGTTCTGATATTTTTTCAGCACAGATTAGTTGGGCCAACTTTTGGACTTCCTATAAATGAAATCAAACAGGATATACTCCTCTGTGTAAGACTTTTTGAGATTCATCCATGTTCTTGCATATATCAGTGGATTGTTCCTTTTTGTTGCTGAGTGATACTCCATTAACGAATATACCGTGTATGTTTATCCGTATCCTGTTGATAGAAACTTGTGTCATTTCCAGTTTAGGGTTGTAAAGTCCTTTTTTGTTGACATACCTTCATTTCCCTCAGGTAAATACCTAGGAGGAAATTGCTGGGTCATAGGGTAGGTGTGTGCTTAGTTTTATAAGAAACCACTAGATCTTTTTCTAAAGTGGTTGTACCATTTCACCCTTCCATCACTGATGTGTGACAATGCAGGCTGGCCCACAGCCTTGCCTACATTTGGTCTTTGTAATTTTAGCCATTCTGGTGGGTGTGTTGTATCTTTTTGTGGTTTCAGTTTTCTTTTCCCAGATGATAATGATGTTCTGTCTTCTCAGTACCTGTTAGTTGTGTTTATTTGGTTGTCTTCTTTTGTGAAAGGTCTACTCAAATCTTTTGTCCATTTTAATTTTTTTAAAATTCTTTTTATGATAAGCTGGAGTCCTTTATATATTTTGGATACCAATCTAATGTGAGATATATATTATGTTGAGTGTTTTCTCCCATTCTGTCATTTACCTATTTTCTTCATTGTTTTTTTTAAAGAATAGAAGTTTCTTATTTTGATGAAATCAATATTGCAATTTTTTTCTTTTATGGTTATTACTTTCTTGTCCAAAGGAACCTTTGCCTGCCTCAAAGTAGTAAAGGTATTTTCTTCGACACACTTCATAATTTTAGCTTTTACAGTTATCCATATTGTGATGTAGCCTGTTCGTCTTTGACTGACCTGGCCTGATCCTTTCTACACAGCAAATACTCAAGATATACTGAATTGCGTTAAAGGTTGAGATTGTAATAGAAGACTCTAGCAATCTTTTAATGTCTCCGTGTTGAAATGAGTTTTATGGGATCCACCCCCAAATTAAATGCCAGTTTATAGAGCCCTGTCCAACCCTGGAGTTACCATTATCTGCCAAGAATATAGGTCAAGGCAATAGGTTGACTGCTTGAATATGTGTCTTTGGCTTCTTTGGAGTGAAGAGTAGAGATAGATTTAGCTTTTTACTGAATTGTTAATATGTGCTAGACACGATGCCTCATTGTTTTCTACTACATCTTCTTGTTTTATCTTGATAGCCACCTTGAATGTTGGATGAGGAAATCTGAGTACCAGAGATGTTAAGTGACTTCCTCATTATTCAATTAGAAAGTTGCAAAGCTAGGAGTTCTCCAAGATAGGAAAGTCTGGAGGAAAGCCAATAACTTGATTCTGATACAAGATTTCCACAAAAGAATAACATTTAATTGATTTTAAAGTGTATGAAACTAGATAATAAAACTTGATAAACAACTAAACGTATTAAGTTCTGAACCAGTGCACTCAAAGATAACTAAAAATTCAGCCTAACATCACTATAAGTATATAGTAATATCTGCAATATAAAAACTCTTGGGAAACGAATTTGGTCCTAAATCTCTATTAAAATCATAAGTAGCCTCAGGGTCCACCCACCACTGCCCAAGAATTTTTTTCACTCATGACTTTTTGTAGCGTTTACGTAAGCAGGTCATACAAGCTCTCATTTCAGAAAGCCAGAATGTTCCCCTCGTGTATAGTGTCTTTGTCCCTCTTTATTGTCTGCAAGTGGATGTGTTGGCTGATCTTTTCTTTGTTTGCAGGTATGCTTCAGAAGTGTCCTTCTATCGATGACTTTGTAAATGCCCTTGTTTCCGACTTGGATCCGGACTTTGAAACTTTCCTCATGGATTCTGAATGATGGAAGCACCTTGGCTCTTTTAAATCAAGGCCATGTAGATATGAACTATGTTGTAAATACTACAGCTGTGAACACTCGTTTCTGATTTCATTATTCACTTCTGTAATAACTTCTGAAAACCCTAATACTGATGGAACTTGGAATAAATAATTTGTTTTAATTATGCTGGCTTTTAGCCTGTTTGGCAGATTTTTGAACATATGGAAATCTACTCAGTGAGCTAATAAAAACTAGAGCCTAGTGTTGTTAAATTCAAGGTATGGGCACTTCCTTAAGCCAACCAGTCTCCTGTTGAACTTTTCCCCTTGCATCGATCTCTAATTGGTTAAATTAGAGACTTAATTAAAAGCAAACTTATTTTAGTTTGAAACAGTCTTCGGAAGAGTTACACAGTGTAGTTCTTTTGAATGATTACCATTGGAAAATGTGCTTGGAGCAAGTATGGTTTCCAGAGTACTTACAGTTGACTGCACTGATTTGCTCTGAGTGCTTAGGCTATACAGATGGACTCAGAACAGAGAGGATTTGAACTTGTGCTTTTCTGGCTTGATTATGAATGTACAAAGATAAGTGCAATTACCAAGTGATGTGCCAAGATCCAGCATAAATGAGGAAAGGGGGATTCAGACCGTGTCTGGCTTCATCCTGAACCCATCTGCTTTACATTCTTGCATATTGTATGTGTGTTAATAATAGAAAAGAAATTGTTCAGTGGGGTTTTCCCACCATCAAAGTCAAGAATTTAATTATAGACTTGAGCTTAAAATGACATCTGCTAGCAGCCTCTTCGACTTCCCACTAAATGACCAAAGATGGTGCAAAAAGAGTAGATTTGAGATCCCCACAACTAGGACACATGTCCAGCCGATGCACAGGATCTGGAGGCATTTCTACAAGCCCAGAAATAGATGAAGAAATGTCAGTGACCCAGGCGTGCCGGATCCCCCTGGAAGCAAGGGGGAGACCTTTCATTCTGTCCCCACCTCCTGCTTGCACTGAGAACCCCAAAGTGTGTACTGGCCAGAGAGCTGACCTGCTGGCCCACCACCTGGGTGGTGCTTTCACCTCAGCCACGGGGCTGCTCCCCATTTGAATTTCGCAGTCCGGGAACACTTGGAAACTGCATCTCCCAGAGAATACGTGGGCAGGAAGTAGGGTAGGCCTGGCAGTAGAGCCCCCTCTCAGGGAGGATAAGACTTGGGGGGATGATGGCCACAGGAAGAGCCCTGATCCTAGTGCCTCAGGAAGAATGTAGCTGTGTCTGCGCTCCACCCCCTTTCTTCACGGTCTCTGAGCCAAGGTGAGGGAAGATGTTACTTGACAGTTGCACGGCACAAATGTTAACTCTGTTCCGGGAATGGACTTGAAGAAATTGACATCGACCTGCCAGTCAGTTATAAATAATTCTGAAAAGGTGCCCTGACAAGCTCGCAGGCGCCACCAACAGTGAGAAACCTCTGGGTTTCTGGGTTTACCAGTCCCTTTTCAGCTGAAGGTGAGGAAGGAGAAAAATCTGTGGGGAACCTATGTGCAAACATTCTTCAGAAAAAAGGAAGGGGAGAGATCGCCTGGAAGACCATAACCTGGAAAATTCTTTGTTAAAGGAAGTAAAGCACATGGTAGAAAACCTCTCTGGTATTCTTAGTGAGATTTCAGAAAACACAGTATTAATGAAGCCATAGAAGAAAGGGTGAGCAGAAATCAGGTGATAGGATAAGCTAAAAAAGAAGATAGGTGGACTAAGGAAGGAAGAAATGCAGAGAAACAGAAACATTAGTCCAGCGGTTTAAAGCATTATCCGAGCAGAAAAGAGCAAAGTTGTTGAGGTCAAACTTGAGAAACATCTCAGAATGTAGGTCAAAGGGATGTGGTGAGAGCTGAGGGCCAGGAAGCAGAGTGGAGAGCCACCTCCTCCAGATGACAGAATTCCTGAGGATGAAACCAGGACAGTTGGATCAAAGGCAATAACAAAAAATAAATTCTTGTGTCCTCCTGTCTTCCCAGGTGCTCAAAACAGCATCTAGCACATTGTAGGTGCTCTGGTGAGTACATGCTACTCAGTGAATTTAAGGAAACTTTCAAGATGGAAAGAAAAAATGAGTGTGCAATTCAAAAGGGAATCTCTGATGGTTGCCCAATAACATGAATGTACTTAATGCCACTGAGCTGTACACTTAAAAATGGTTAAAATGGGAAATTATATGTAATGTATATTTTACAACAATTTTTAGAAAGAAAAAAAGAATCCTGCATTCCAGACCAGAACAAAGAAAACAGTGAAAAGAGACCCTTGCCTAGACACAATCTGCCTTTTCTTTTGAAAGGTTAATTATAAATATAATTAAAATTATAAGCCAGCATATCACAGATTGGGCTTTGCAGGACTCTTCCCGGTAACTGTTCCTTAGTGCTCTGTGAGCTCAAAAGCGTCCTGTTGTGAAATACATTTGGGAAATCCTGACTGTTGAAGGGTAGCAATCCTACAATTACAGAACACTCTAGCATTGCGTATAGGCACCAATATTTCCTAAACCTTTGATTATAGGACCCCCACCCCCTTTTCTGGAGTACCTATCGATGACATTTTTCACCAAAGTGGGAAGTAACTGCTAAAGCATTCAGCTGGAAATAATAGGCTTACACAGAAAGGAACAAAAATTACAGTGATCCCAGAATGCAATTGTGCATCTCCATTAAATGCCACAGGACAATGAAAAAAAAGTAGTTTTGAGAGGTAAAGGCCGAGATGCAAAATGGCATTCTCAGATATACAAGGGCTCAGGAAACATCCCAGCTTTGTACCTTTCTTCAAAAATGGCTAAAAGAAAAAGTAATTTAGACCAAGCATCAAAGGAAAGGATATCTCTACGGAGCTTCCCAGAATGCAGAGGGGTCATTGCCTCTTTTCACAATAACAGCTGGATAAATCGTAATAGCAAATTGTTTTATTCTGAATGCTTTTCCTTATGATGGGAATAAGCCCATAAGTGCACAGCAGTTCCACTGGGAAAAATTCTCTCCTGTAGTTATGATATACCACCAGCTTCCAAAAATCCAACTAAAGTACTTGTGAATATATAAACACTAAAAAGACCTGTAGGATAATGACTAAAATGTTAATGTGGTTATCTTTAGTGTTGGGATATTGGCCTTTTATTTTTCTCCATTCTTCTTCTATTCCCAAACTTTTTAAAGTAGGCAGTGTGTTAATTTTAATAATTTAAAATTTACAGAAAGTGTAATATTCATGACAGAGCCAAATTTAAAGCATTCTTCCAACTCTGAAGAAATGCTTGGCTGATGGAAGCAAATTCAGAAAATATCTCTGGGACATACAGGGAACAATTTGTATGGTCAAAAATTGTATTAGTACTCAAGGTTTAGTCTGATTTGGGAGAAGTGACTGAGATAAAATATTAATAATAGTAGTGCTCGACATGTATGTGGCATTTTTCAATTTACCAAGAACCGTGTCATATAGTTAGCTCACGTGGTGCTCATCACCTAGGAGGTAACAGGCAGATATCATAACTATGTTACTAGTGAGGCAAGCAGGCTTGGTGAGTTGTCCAGTGTCGCAGAGCTGGTCACTGGCAGAGGCAGGACTAGAGACAGCTTCTTTGGCTCCTCGTCTGCTGCCTTTCCCACTTTAGACAAGTCTTCAGGGAACATACTTATTTTCTGCAGACTCTTAGGTGTACACGTAGACACCAAAAGAGTGTTGCATGGTCACATGACCCACACAGGCCACAGAACCTTATATCATACACTGTCTTTCTGCTTGAGGAGGCCAAGGCCCATGGACAGATAGAAGATGAAATAGAATATGATGTAATGTTAAAACATCAGACCCAGAAAGACAAGGACTTGCATTAGGGTAGATTGGGATAGGATGGTGAGGAAAAACAGAGACATTCTGGAATATTCATTGACAAAACTTGGTATTAAACTGTGTGGCAGTGGCATGGAGGAATTGGGTAAATATTCCATCCATGTGCTCATCTAATCATGACTCAAGCTTGATTTTAGAAAACAATGTGGGCAAACAAGAACTAGGCACTAGCAGTGGTGGGCCATTAGTGACCGTTCTCAAGTTGATACATTACTTAATCTTCGTCTTTTGAGTAAGATCATCCAGCAATTGTGAGCTCCAGTTACATTTTTCTATCTTATCCACACACACACAAAAGATCATGAAGAATTGTGTCAGGTGCCTTTCTGAAATCCAGATGCATCAGCATAGTAATCCCTCGGTCTGTGGTTAATTGCACTTCCGCACGCACTGTTCCTGTTTTTAAATATTTTATCCCTACAGCGATTCTTTGGGGTGGGTGAAGTGATCCTCAGTAGAGTGACACTTGGTAGAGAGCCTATAAAAATGGAAGTAGATCGGGATTTTTCCACTAGATTTTCTGCATAAGAGCTGGTCATTGACCCAAATGAAAACACGCACTCCTAAATGGCCCTTTCCTTTGATTCCACGGGGGCCCAGGTGGAAGGAAGTTCCCTACACATATGCCTGCATTCCTCCAGCCACCTTTTCAGTTTCTTGTAGGAGGTGGGGATGGAAGGGCGAGGACAACTATGGCGTCTTCCAAGTTTATGCGCTCACTCAAAGATACGGACACACATGCATCAGAAGAGGCGAGACCTGCATTATCAATTTGTTAACAGAAAAAGCATGTAGATTGAGAGCAAAGATCATAAATGCTCACAGAGACGATGAAAGATAAGCAGTGTAAACAACTCTGTAGCACAATATGTTTCTAATAGTCTGCAGATTGTTTATGAAATAAGCCAGTTCCATACCACAGACGGTCTTTATTGGCAAGCTTATTGCTCACTGTGTGTTCTGAAAGTCCCTTTACTTTTTAGGTTGGAGAGTTTTAAAAATAGTAATAATAATAATAATAAGAGCCAGAACACGTGCTATGGTATGAGCATTTGTGTCCTCCCAAAATTTGTATGTCAAATGTGATGCCATGATCTCGGACCTGCAGCCTCCAGAACCGTGAGGATCAAATTTCTGTTGTTGCTGAGTCATGCAGTCTGTGGCATTTTGTTACAGCAGCCTGCACAGACTAGGACAATAGGTGGCCATCCGCTTGTCCACAGTGCTTTCAGAGCGATGAGTCGTGAATGTAAAGGAGGGTTGCGTGGAACACATCTCCAGGACGCGGGGGGATCACTCATCACTGTTGGCCAGCAGTTCTTTGGTTTGATCAGCAAACATCACGTTAAAATACTTAGCAAGCCCCATAGCTCCTGAGAGGTCAAAGGCCAGGGGAATGTATTCCTGACAACATTAAGTGGACTCTGTGAGAGCAACATGAACGTCCTGCTGGGGGTGATGGGCGCAATTGTACAGTCCCTACGGTACATAGAGGAGCTGAGCTCCTGAGAATCACTTCGAAGGAACACGTAAAAACATGCGCGATAGGATGTGGGACATGTGTAGTATGCGTATGTGTCTCGTTCACGCCTATCCGTGGGTAGATTCTCAGGACAGCTGATACTTGTTCAGACTGAATCATGTACTGCTTGTTAAGCACTGTGCTGGGTGCTGTTATTACAAAGATGAATAAAATCTGAATCCTGCCCTCAAGTTGCTAACAGTGTAGTCAGTAGGTGCTAAAGAATCAAGGGACTTCCGGTGTGTTGTTGCAAGTCAGACAAGGACGCGAAGGGCAAGTAGGTGTTCAGGAAGCTCTTGCGGAAAGTGACGGGTAAGAACAAGAAGACTGAAATGAACACTCAGCAAGTCACGTGGACAGGTCTGCCTGCGTCCACTTCCAAGTAAGGAAGTCCACTCCCGGGAAATGAATGAAGAAAGGATTCCAGAATAAACAAGTGATTGTTGCCCAAAAGAACCAGAGAAACTCAAAACTAGACAGATGATTTTATATTCACGTCCCCTACAAACTAAAAGTTGCTGATTTTAAGGGGGTTTTAAATAATGTTCACAGTTTATAAACTTCAAAGGCCATTTGGGTTTCAAATGATCATGATTAAGTAGCTTTAGTTTGTGACAAGTGTAAGTTGTAAGACACTTCATCTGTGTCCCCACACTGCCATGGACTGACCCCCTTCCTTCCAGAACCTTTTGAGAGGCCTCCTCAGCCTCCAGCTCCTCTTTGCAGTCTGGCTCCCCCCCGGCAAGACAGTGTTCTCCGAGGTGATTTTCGAATTGCCATGCCTACTTTATCTTCATTGTCATTCCCTACTTTTTCTGCTGCAGTTGACCCTGTTGACAGACGCGTCCTTTATAAACCCTTTGTGGTACATCTTCTGCTGTGTTTTGGGGTTAGTGTTCCTGGCTGTGGCATGGGTTCCACTTGTTCCTCCCACCATGAAATGAGGGTACACACGGTGTCCTGGGGTTCAGGGAAGGAAGCAGAACCCCCTACGAGCATCTCAAGCAGGAAAGGATTCATTCAGGGCATTAGTTGTGTCTTAGCTCTGGCTACTACAACAAAGTACCACAGACGGGGGGCTTAAACAACAGAAATGTATTTCTCACAGTTCTGAAGGCCGGAAGTCGGAGATCAGGGTGGCAGTAGGATCTGGTTCTGGTCAGGGCTCTTCCCAGTTGCAACCAGCCGCCTTCCCCCTGTGTCCTCACGTGGCAGAGAGCGAGCTAGTCTGCCCTCTTCTTTTGAGGGCAGTAATCCCTCATGGGACCTCCACTGTCATGACCTAATTACCTCCCAAGGGCCTCACCACCAAATACCATCATATTAGGATGGGGGCTTCAACATGTGATTTGGGGGGACATAGACATTCAGTCCAGAATCCAAAAGTGCATCTCCTCAGTGGTACCTCATTTGCACACAGAGCACAAGCGCTAGTTTTTGGATACCCAGCCTTTATATGTGAGAAAGTCTTCCCTCTTCCTTGAAGTCATCATTACATGTAGCTTTAAATGCCCCACTTCTGTTACAAGCAGTACCATCTGAATTTCTGAATCAAGAACTCACCTTGATCTTCCTCCTCCCCAGCTGGTCCATCCCTGAAGATCCTCCTTCTGCTCGGTGCTCTAGCGCTGTCCTCCCACTTCCCCAGGCCTCCCTATGATTCAATCCCGTTTGCTGCCACCTGAACTGGTATCATCACTGCTCAAGCCTGGTCATCTCAGTGGCTCGTGGAGGACCCTCCTAAAGCATGTTGCTCACCACGTAACATTGCTACCCAAAAAAAACCTTACACTGAGTCTCTGTCGAATATTTGGAAAAAACTGCCAAACTGTTTAGCATGAACCTGACAGCTGCCCCCATTCTGGGCCCCATGGACCTTCCATCTCACCTTGTGAGTGCCTTTTTTATGTAGTTGCATCTGCCTGGAATGTCCTTCCTTCTGTTCCACATGGCCAAATCCTACACTCACATCAGGTTTCAACTCTGATGCCACTTGCCTGAGACCATAAGCAGGTTTCTCTCCTTTGACCTTGACTTAAGGCATATAATTAAATCTTTTTAAGAGCTCTTGTGCCTTCTACTTGATAACATATGTATTTGTGAACATGTCTATTACCCCTACTACTAGACTGTTAATTCCCAAAGGTGAAAGGCTACATCTTAGTTGTTTTGGGGTGGGTCCTTTACAGTGTCTTGCATATTGTAGTAGCTCAGTCTTTAGTTAATGGATAATTCATATTTTATGGAGTTCTGTGCAATCTATATGTTACCGTGCTTCTTCTTCTATACCATGAAAGGGAAGAGCCTGAAGAGAGACAGAGTTGAGAGAATTGAAGGGGAATGAGGTCTGAGCAGTTCCTTTGTCCCCAGCACCCAGCAGTGGGTGACACACAGCCATTGCAAGTTATTGAACTGAACAAAATGGGAGGAGAGGGTGGATCACGTTGGCCAAGGGAGGGAAGAGTTTCCAGGCCGGGGATAGTGATAGTGTCCAGTGCTGCAGGGGGGGTCAGGGGCATGCCAGGCCATAGCTCCTATTAAATTGGGGAGCTAAGGGAATGGTGAGTGGAAATAGAAAGCAGATAAGAAGTTAAGGAGTAACAGACGAAGAAATGGAAGCAATGCATGTAGATATTCTTCAAGAAATCTGGTCAGAATGATGGGAAAAAGAGCAACGGGATGGTATATAATGCCCATCAGATCCCATGATCATCTGCCTCTGAGGAGCATAGAGATGGATCAGTCCACGTTGTCCCCAGAGGTATGTGAAGAGTGTAAGATGATGTAATACACCACCTTCCACAGGGCTTTGCAGTCATGCGGCTGGCTTGCTGTGTTCGGGTTTATGCACCATATTCTCAAGATAGACACTGTTATGGCTAATTTTATGTGTCAACTTGACTGAGCTGTGGAGCTGATAGGTGGTCAAACATCATTGTGGATGTTTCTGCAAGGGTGTTTTTCAGCGAGATTAATGTTTACATTGGTGGACTTTGAGTAAAGCAGATTGCCCTCCCTAATGTGGGTGGTCCTCATCCAATCAGCCAAAGCCCTGAATAGAACAAAAGACGAACCTCCCCGGAGCAAGGACGAATTCTACAGCAGACTGCCTTTGGACTTCATCTGCAGCATCAGCTCTCCTGGGTCTCTAGCCCACCCACCTGCCCTGCAGATCTAGACTTGCCAGCCTCTGTTATTATGTGAGCCAATTCCTTACAATCAATCAATCTCTGTCTCTGTCTCTCTGTCTCTCTCTCTCCCCACCCCCCAATGTATATTTATTAGTTCTGTTTCCCTAGAGAACCCTGACTAATAACAGATTTTAACAAAGCAGTTCTCATCCAAGGATGAGAGTCAAATGGAAGGTCTATTAGTCATGATAAATTGAGGAATAGGGGAAAGAACCGGACAAAGCCCAGAGAAAAGACATGATGGCCTTCTGCAGACATTTTTAAAACTGCCACGTGGGAGAAGGGATCAGACTTAATCTATGATCCCCAGAAGGGCAACACTGTCAGTGACCTAAAGCCACAGAGGCTATCTAGTTTTGACTCAGTATAAGGGCTATCTTGCTAATACCTTGAGCTGCTAACAATGACACAGGGATTCTGATAAATGGGCCCCTCCATCACTGGAAATGTTTAAGCGGAAGCTGATAAGCATCTATCAGGTCTGCTTCAGAAAGGAGTCCTGCATGTGGAGGAAGGTTCAATTAGCTTGTGTGCTTCCTCTCTTTATGACTTGACAGTCAAGACCATTTTCACAACCTCATCTCTTCACTCCCTAATTATGAGACCCACGTCCTTGGAAGGGGAAAGACTGCAAATTTTTAGGATACAGCTCAAACTCTTCTCGATGCTTCTCTAAATTTTGGTGGTTGTTTCTTACTAAAGTGACTCATGGGTACCAGGTCCTGCCAAGAATACCTAAGAGGCTTACCCACGTCCCTGTGATTCCTGTACTTTACCCACCATTCCTCCTTCTCTAGCTTCAGATACATCTTCCCTATCTTCAAAATGTCTGTCTCCTCTGCTGACCAGCCTGGAACATTCCTGCACATCTTTCAAAGTCTCAGCTGGAGCACTAATTGCTCTGGGAAGTTTCTCACGACTACTCCAGACAGAGAGGTACATCTTCTCCCATACTCCACTGCATTTGATATACATCTCAAAGAATAGAACGAAATGTTACTAGATACAAATTTGCCTTAACCCCTCATCTGGCTCTTGCTTGATAAAGCCTAAGCTCATTGAGGGATTATGGTTCCATTGGAAGAGGGAAGGATGGGAGTGCCAGAGGAGAAGAGGTAGCCAGAATGGGGGAGAAGAAGGTAAAAGTACTATTCTTGGGGAATTTCCCTCAGGACATAGAGCTGGGCACCACCTTTCCTGATCATGAGGGGATCGGGCCGCTGGATGAACATTATAGCTGGCCTGGGAATAACTGGACATGAATCCTGTGTCCCAGTTCAGCCTGGAAGCCATGGAGCCTGTGAGAGCATATAGAGCTTCAAGAGTGAGAGCAGATCGCATCATGTTGGGATGAAAATGTTGATGATGCCCTTTTATGATGTATGCAAGACTCTTAACCATGTTCTCATTTTCCTTCTCATCATAGTCTGTTCTGCTACAATATGTGTTTTTCATCATGAGCAAATTGGAAAATAGGCGAGTGATAACAAGTAATGTGGATGTTGGATGGGTTCACGGGAGATCTTTTTCTAAGCAAGGCGATCCAAAATAGTGGGAGCTGACTTGTAAACAGCACAGAAAAGAAGAAAGCCCTCTGCTTAGCTAAGAAGGAGCCTTTTAGTTTTATACGAAGAACATAAAATCAAGTGCCTGAATGCAAGGACCCCTCCTCCCTCCAGCTTGTGTCAGATCATACCCAGTCCTATGCTCCATGTGCCACGGGCTAGCACTGTGCTGGTTATTTTTGCTCTGTGATCATGCACCGAGATGGCCTCCCTTGGCTGTGCAAGGGATCTCCTGTGGGACTCATCATTCACGTGTTCATTTTGTTAGTGGCCACTTCCTGACCTTTGAGTTTCTGCCCCATCCCATTGTTCTCATAAGCCCTGTTATGTTGGTGGGATTTTTCAAATTTTGAAATCTCTCTTCAAATCAATTTTTCAGATTGTGTGTGTTTTTTAAGATCATGTAAATCATGTTAAACTTATGTTTAACTTACATTGTTTTTGTGTGTGTGTCTTCTTTTCTCTCTTGATTAGTCCCATGAGAAGTTTGTCGATCTCATTCATCTTCCAAGAGCAAACCATTGGCATTGTTGATTCTCTCTTTTTTGTGTTTGTTTTCTTTTTATTAATTTTTGAACTATTAGTATTCTCTCCGACTTTCACCATGTTTATTTTGTTGTTCTTTTTCTTATTTCTTGGGTGGATGCCTAGCTCATTAATTTTTAATTTTCCACATTTTGTCTTTCCTAAAATATGCATTTAAGGCTATAAACCTTCTTCTAATACTTTTAAAGTTACATTCCAAAGGTTTTCACATGTAGTATTTTCATTGTCATGATTACTCAGTTTAAAATATAGCCTAATATGGTCTAACAGGTGACTCTTTCTCTTACATTTAGTCAGAACACATATTCTGTACTATTTCAATCTTTTGAAATGTATTGAGACCTGCTTAATCATCCTGTATTTGGTCAACATAGTAAGCATGTTATATGTGCTTCAAAAGAATGTGTTTTTACTAGTTGTTAGGTGCAATGGCCATTTTCTTTTTTTTTTTTTTAAGATTTTTTAAAATTTATTTTTTGACAGAGAGAGAGACAGCGAGAGAGGGAACACAAGCAGGGGGAGTGGGAGAGGGAGAAGCAGGCTTCCCGCGGAGCAGGGAGCCCGATGTGGGGCTCGATCCCAGGACCCTGGGATCATGACCTGAGCCGAAGGCAGATGCTTAACAACTGAGCCACCCAGGCACCCCGCAATGGCCATTTTCTTGATCTTTTGTCTGCTTACTTACCATTTACTAAAAGATGTGTTAAAAATCTCTTGCCATAATTGTGGATTTGTCTATTTTCCATTATAATATGGTCAATTTTTGCTTTATAGATTTGAGGCCATATTGCTAATATCAAATTTAGGCTAATTATATCTTCCTGGTATTTAATTTTTTCATCATTATGATGTGATTATCTCTAGTTATACTCTTTCTGCTTAAAATCTATTTTGCCTGATTTATTAAAGCTCCTAGTTTTCTTTCTTTTTTAAAAAAGATTTTATTTATTTTTTAGAGAGAGAGAGAGCATCAGTGGGGGGAGGGCAGAAGGAGGGGGCGAAGCAGACTCCCCACTGAGCAGGGAGTCCAACTTGGGGCTTGATCCCATGACCCTGAGATCATGACCTGAGCCAAAGGCAAACGTTAGACTGACTGAACCACCCAGGCAGCCCTCATAGTTTTCTTTTGATTAATGCTTGCATGTTATATTTTCCATTTTTTTACTATATCCTTAAATGTTTGGTGTGTCTTTTATACATAGTATATTGTTTCTCATTCTGATATTCTTTGTCTTTTACCTGGATCACCTAGTTCATTTATGTCTCATGTAAAATACTAATTCATTTCTGTTAAATCAGTCATCTTACTATATGATTTGCTTGTTTTACCTGTTTTATGTTCTCTTTTTTCTCCTTTCTTGCATTCTTCTATTGATATCTATTATTACTGCATTGTTTATTATTCCATTTTTTATTATTTTCAGTTTGGAAACTGTATGTTCTTTGCTTTATATGTATATGTATAATTTTTATTATTCATATAGTTAGTATTCATTAAGATTCAAGTGTATGTTTGCCATCTTGATTGCTTTTTATTCTTTCCCACACTCTCACTTTCATTGTGGGGTTGAAGATCACCTTCAGAATTTCTTTCAATATGGATCTGCTCAAGAGTCTCTCTGTTTTCATTTCCCTATGAAGTCTTTATTTTATTTCATTCATTATTTTTTTTTAAATGTTTCATCATGAGAATGTCTCATTTCATTTTAAGAGCATACACTTTCATCAGGTAGAGACTTCTGTTGGCAGCTCTTTCATCACACTCTGTAAACTGAGCCACCGCCTTATGGCTTCACTGTTGCTATCAGAAAGCCAGCAGTTCATCTGAGTCTTGCTCCTTTGAGGGTTATCTGTTTTTATTCCCTCCTGCCCTGATTCTTTTTAAAACTTTTATCTTTCTTATTTTTTAGCTTCACTATGATGCATCTGGATGCAGATTTGTTTATCTTATTGATTACTTATTAGTTAGCCTGCTTGGAATTTATTGAGTCTTAGATCTGAGGATTATTTTTTCATGTTTTGGAAAATTTTGAGTCATTATCTCTTCAAATATTGTGCTGGCCAGTGTCCTTTTGGGACTCCAATGAAATGTATATTAGACCTCTCACTGTATCTCTGTGTCTCTTACCTTCCCTTCTCTTCTTTCATCCTTTGTCCTTCATTCTAGATAGCTTCTACCTGGTCTGTCTTTCAATTTCCTAATTCTATCTTCAGCTGTGTTTAATATGCTACATCTATCCAACTTCTTAATTGCTATATGTTTTAAGTTCTGGAATTTGTTTCTGGTTTCTTTTTCAAATTGGCCGTGACATTGTTAATAGCTTCCAATTTCCTTCTGAACATTTCAAATTTGACTCTTCTTCAACATGATAAACATAGTTTCTTTACAGTTGTGTCTGGTAATTCCAATATCTGTTGTTTCTCTGGGTCTTGTTTATGTATGCCTGTTGCTTTCATTGAGTACTAGAGACTGTATTTGCAAAATTACTTCTAGAAATAATTTGATGCCATCTTTCTCTAGAGAGTACACAAAGCACTAGTAATCTGGATCACATGTTTCTAATTTTAGGACTAGTGATTTTTCTGGGCAACCCAGATGACTCAAAACTGTGCTAAAATCCATGCAGGAGCTGTTTTATTTCTATTTCACCCTTCCTCCCTTCAGCATCCAATCCTAAACTGGGGGAGGGGGATGTTACCTGTACTCCTAGTTTACCCTTACTCCTTCAATGGCCCTGCAGACCTGTCAGAAGGGCAGTTCAAATGAACAGCTGTCTTTTCCAGATGGGCAAACCTTTTCAGAGCAAAACACCCTGAGTGCCGAAGCTCACCCCTCCAAATTCCTAATCTCTCCCAGATCTCAACCAGTTTCATATTAGATGGTTCACTCTTGAATGCTTTGAAGATTTTTGAGAAATATTTCATCTGGCTTTTAAAAATTGTCTTCTGTGGAAAGGTTGGCCCAAATGCCTAATTTACCATCATCAGAAACCTGTAAATATGTCCCTCAAAGAGCTAAATATAGAATCACCATATGACCGAGCAATTCCACTCTTAAGTATATACCCAAAGAATTGAAAGCAGGAATTAGAATTGATATTTGTACACCAACATTCATTGCAGCATAATTCACAATAGCCAAAAGATGGAAACAGCCCAATTGTCCATCAACTGGTGAATGGATAAACAAAATGTAGTATATCCATATCATGGAATGTCATTCAGCCATAAAAAGAAATGAAGTTCTGACACATGCTGTGACATGGATGAACCTCAGCAACATTACGCTAAGTGAAAGAAGCCAGGCATAAAAAGACAAATATCGTATGATTACACTTATATGAAATATCTAGAATAGGCAAAGTCATAGAGACAGAAATCAGACTAGAAGTTACCTGGGGCTGGGAGGGAGGTAATGGGATTATTCCTTAATAGAGTTTCTATATCAGGTGATGATAAAGTTTTGTCAAAAGATAGTGGTGATGGTTGCAAAATAATGTGCATGTAATTAATGCCACTGAATGATACACTTAAAAATGGTTAAAATGACAAATAAATTTTGTTATAAATATTTTATCATAATATTTAGAAGTTAATAATTTAATATACCAAAACCATTGTATTGTACACTTTATATGGGTGAATTTTATGGCATGTGAATTATATCTCAGTAAGACTGTTTTTAGAAAATAAATCTATTATTATACTTTATCAGTATTTATCTCCCCATAACAAACTGAAGCCAGGATGTGTATCATTTCATCTTTATTTACCCAGTGACTAATAGGGTGTCTGCTATGTGGTAGCCCAGCTGGCTACATCTTCATTGAAGCTTCACTGATGATTAGCAAGTTCTTGCTAAACTGTCTTTTGCCATAACAGTTTTCTTCCTGAATCTGATAAATATGTTTACCTCCTTTCTTTACTCATATGGGTGATGGGCTTCAAAAGATAAGGTTTGATTGGAAGTGCAGTTGTTTCTGTATGCTTTCCTGATCGATGGAACATTTCTATTTTGTTAGGAAATTTTACCTTCTTGAAAGTACCTAGTACATTTGAATGTTCATAATTCTCATTACCCCTCACTTTTCTTCTAAATTTCTATATAACCGCTTTTTGTGTAGTCTTTACATCTTCAAAGGTAGATTAAATATTGTCACATAGAGAAAGTTAGAACAAAGATTGATTTTCGCTTGCTATACAGAATAACTGTCAATTTATTTTCTACAGGATTTTTAGAAACATGGACATTTTCTTTACTTTCTTGACTGAAAATGGTAGAATGCGAACTTGAACTTCTTGAAAAACGGTTTCTTATAAGAATGCTTCAAAAGTGTCTCATAGCACCCAAGGGCTGCCAATAGTGGTTAGGATGCTTTGGGCTACAAACAAAAATCTAGAATCAAATTGGGTTAAACCACAAGGAAAAAACTTTCATGTCACATGGTTATGGGTGATCAAATGAAAAGTATCCCAAAAGACTTATTTCATCTTTACCTGAGATATTGGCCATTTTAGCCCTCACTGTTGAAGAGCTACAGGTTGGGACATTCAGAGTTATCTATACCTGCTTAGTCTCCTTATAAAGAGGATCTTGGGCCCCTATCACTTTAAACGAAGAAGTGTTTTCTAGAAGTTTCTTGAAATTTCTCTTCCATTGTTGACTGATATATCTCCAAGTGTATCAAAGCATTTGGAGTGGGATTTAGAAAATCCAAGCTTAGGAAACAGAGCCAGTTCAGGTCCTTTGAGAAGCAGATGGTGAGACAGGATTCTTTGTATAGGAGATTTGTTGAGGGAAACGCCTGTGAAAGATAAATAGGAGGTAGCAGAAATAGGCAGGGAGAGCCTTTAGACACTGATGCAGGTCTGACACCCATGAAAGGAGAGGGGTGGGGAAGAAATATCAGGCAAGAAGAGTCAACTCAGCAGAACTCTGAGACAGTTTTGGGCAGGCCAATGGGGAGCCCCCAAATCAAAATTGCTCTTCAGAGGGGTCCTGCATCCCACAGAAATTATCCAGAATTCATAGGGAAATGTAAAGAACTCTGAATAGCCAAAACCATCTTGAAAAAGAAGGAAGTCAGAGGACTCACACTTCCCCATTTCAAAACCTACCCGAAAGCTAAGTAATCAAGACAGTGCACGTAGTACTAGCATAAGGACAGACGTACAGACCAATGGAATAAAATTGAGAGTCCAGAGATAAAGCTTTACATTTATGGTCAATTGATTTTTGAGTGCTAATTTCTTTCTAATGGGGAAGGAATACTCTCTTCAACAAATGGTTCAGGAATAGCTAGATTTCCACATACAAAAGAATGAAATTGGACCTTTACTTCACACCATATACCAAAATTTACTCAAAATCAATTATAGGCTTGACTGTAAGAGCTAAAACCACAACCATAGGTGTACACTTTTATGACTTGGGTTTCTTAGATATGACACCAGAAGGACTAGTGACAAAGTAAAAAAACAATAAATTGGGCTGCATCAAAATTTTAAACTTTTCAATTTTGCTGCAAATTATGCCAACAAGAAAGCAAAAAGACAACCCACAGAATGGGAGAAAACATGCAAATCCTATCTTTGATAGGGTACTTGTATATAAAGAACTTTTATAACTCAGTAATAAAAGGACAAATAACCCAATTACAAACTGGCAAAGAATCTGAATAGGTATTTCTCCAAAGAGGATCTACAATTAGCCAGTAAGCACATGAAAAGATGCTCCCAAGTCATTAACCATCAGGGAAATGCAAATCAAAACAACAATAACATACCACTTCACACCAACTAGGTTGGCTAGAATGAAAAAGACAGTAACAAGTACTGTGGGGATGTGGAGAAACTGGAACTCTCACATTGCTGATGGGAAAGTAAAATGGTGCAGCTGCTTTGGAAAACAGTTTGGTAGTTACTCAAAAAGTTAAGTATAGAGTTATCATATGACTCAGCAATTCCACTCCTAGGTATATACCCAAGAAATGAAAGAGGAATATACTGAATATATTAGATATATTTGATATTTATATGAATATATATGAACATAACCCATTCATATGTGTATGTGAAATCTGTCCATCCCAAAATTTATACATGTATGTTCATAGAAATTTTAGTCATAATAGCCAAAAAGTAGAAACCACCCAGTTCATCAACTGGTAAGTGGATAAACAAAAGTGATATATACACACAGTGGAATATTATTTGGCAGTAAAAGGAAAAAAAAGTATTGTTACACGTGGATGAGCCTTGAAAATATTATGCTAAGTGTAAGAAAGACCACAAATTTTGTGATCCCAAACATGTAAAGTGTCCAGAATAGACAAATATAGAGAGACAGAAAGTAGCTTAGTGATTGCCTAGGGAATGGTGGGTGGAGGAAATGGGGAGTGAGTGATAATGGGTGTGGGGTTTCACTTAGAGATGATGAAAATGTTCTAGAATTAGTGGTGATGGTGCCACAACTCTGTGAATATACTAAAAACCACTGAAGTATATATTTTAAATAAGTGAATTTTGTGGTATATGAATTAGACCTCAATTAAGCTGCTAAAAATAGAAACAGAAATGGCCCAGGACTAGTACCCTCACCATGCTCAGTTACTGAGTGGAGGACCCAGGGAAAGCATAGCCTGCCAACACTGCTGGACCTTAAGGCTTAGCAACTGGTGCTGTCAGTCAACTCTAATCCCCAATGCAGACTCTCTTGAAGAAGATCTAAACAGTACATTTCCACAGCCCCCACAGAAACCACGAACAATCACATTAAATTTGCATGAAATTATTTTCAGACAAAGCATTGTTCTATTGCAATGAATCCTTCTACCTCGCATTTCATTCATTTAATAAACATTAATTCCGTGTGTCCTGCTATGAATCAGATGCTGTACTGGGTACTGGGGAAAATCTCCTGGTCACAGCTCCTTACAATTTTGTCTTCTTCCTTCCAGTTTCCCCTCCTACTATCCCTCTCTCTCTCTCTCTCTCACACACACACACACCACAGTTACAATGCCCGCTAACTTTTAAATGAAAATGGCTTTTTACAGTTTACATTGTGTTTCATGTACATTAGCTTATCTGATCCTCACTTAAACAATTCATAATTATCATTAACCAAGGATACGCTTACAGAATTTAAATTTGTCCAAGACCAAAAAGCCAATAAAAAGTAATTACCGGGCGCCTGGATGGCTCAGTCAGTCAAGCATCCGAATCTTGATTTTGTCTCAGTCATGATCTCAGGGTGGTGAGATTGAGCCCCACATGGAGCTCTGTGCTCAGTGTGGAGCCTGCTTGAGATTCTCTCCCCCTGCCCACCCCCTGCTTGCACTTGCTCTCTCTCTCTCTCTCTATATATATATAAATAAAATCACTTTTTAAGTAATTACCAACCTCCCAATTCTGTTCTTTCCCAAACAGCTATCTATGTTCTGTGGTTTTCACTCCCGGCAGGTCCCCCCCACTCCCCACTGTAGCAGGCAGAATCTGCTGCAGCTGCAGGCTCCAGTCCTGTAGATTAGTAACCCCAGTGGGGAGAGAACACCTGTTTCACTATGGCTCTAGCACATCCCTGGGTTGATTCTGATTGGACCTGTCTTGGTCACGTGTTCAGCCCTGAGCCAGGCACTGGAGCTGGAGGGGTGCTTTGATGTGTGGGTCATGTGAGGATCAGTGAAGTCCTGGGTCACAAGTGCACTCGGGGAGGTAGAAGAGGGCCAGTCAGTTGGAAGCATGGTATGAGCAAGAAGGAAGGCAGCCACACGAGGGAAATGGTCATGGTAGGCCCCCTGTTAGCAAAAGAAGGATCCTGGACAGATGAAAACAATAGAAGAACTACCACAGAAGAGGGATTATGACATGGTGGCTCTATGGGGTGGAGCGAGGTGCTATGAGGTGCAGAGTCTACCAGAATGGACAATTGTCCAGCTGCAGTTGCTCTTCTATTGCGTTGAGACAAAGATGTTGACTCCCCCTAGAGCCTGGGAGTGGAGGAGTCATAAGGTACAGGATTCCACACACATCTGTCCAACTTACCCACAAGATCTCTAGTTCCCCAGGCACAGGGGCTTCCCATTGTGTGAGCAGTGGTACAAGCTGTGGGGTGGGGCTGTCCCATGATAGAGCGGTCAAGTCTCACTTGCCTAGCCCCTAACCTTGGAATCATAGGATGGAGAGGGCCTTCCCGAGTTTATTCAGGCCACCACATGCCCAAACTCCCCCGCATGGATGGCATCTGCAGAGGAAGAGGATCTGCCTTCCTTCACTGCAGGAGGATAACTTCTCTTGACGCTGAAAAGAGCTCATGACACCTCCCTACTTCCAGCCCCCCTCCCCATTTCTTCAGTCTTGACAGAAGACCTAGCTGCTCACTGTTTCCCGTGTCATCACCCTTAAGGTACTGGGAACCTTATTAAAATGTCATTTGTCCTTCCACTCAGCAACACATGGGATGAACATCAGTTGAGCACCAGTTATGAACCGAGTGCCCTGCCAGTTGCTATGGTCACAGAGATGGATAAGATATGGTCCTTGACCCAAAGAGCTTGAAATCGAGTAGAAAAGAGATAACTAAATAAGTGATTATCATACACAGTGAGATAACAGAACTGTCCTGGCCCAGGATGGAGGAGGGCTGGGAGGACAGAGAGGGGCTCCATGATGCCAGGGAGCCGAGGAAGGCTTCAGAGGAGATTACAATTAGCAGAGTAAGTTGTTGAATACAGATTTTTTCTTATTTTAAAAATCGACACAACTTTGGGTAAAAAAACTAGAGAACACAGAATAAGCAAGAAGAAAATAACCACAAAACGTTGGTGTCCCTTCAGTTTTCTTAGCAATGAACTACATCTTATTTTGTAACCAGCTTTTTTTGCTTTAAAATATGACCATTAGAATCATAAATATTTTTCTATCCCAGTTTTCATGGCTACGTAGTTCTACTGAATGTTTCTGAGGGTCTCTGAGAGAGGTCAGTAAGGAACACCCATCTTTCCCACCTCAATCCACTGAGATTGGTTTTCCACAGCAGGTGGAGAACCAAAAACTCACCCTCAGTCCTAATTAAAAGTTAAATCTCATCATGAGAGATAAATTGGGCCTGTGCACTCTGTCCCTCTGTTCATACACTGGAAGAACCCACCTCAGGGAAAGCTTCAAGCAGACAACCCACTGGGCCCCCAGCTCCTGCACTGGCCCTGCGGGAGAGTGATGAAGAAAGGGAACAGCTTCTCCAAGCACGGGCCTTCGACTCACCACCCACTGTGACTCTCTGGGAAAGAAGCTGGGAGGATTGAGGAAAAGCCCACAAAACTAGAGGCTCGGGAGGAAGCATTTCCTTTGGACAATAGAATGTCCTACTACTCATTTTGCACATTTAGGTTGTTGCCAAACAACACTGAAATTAAATACCTTTCTAATGAAGCTTTGTGAACATTTACAGTGATTTCCTGCAGAGAAAGTCCTAGAAACGCAATTCCTGGGCCCAACAGTATCAATGAGCTTGAAGCTTTTGGTGCTTTTTGCCACATTTCCTTCTAGGAATTTTATATCGTTACACATTACCACTAGCAGTAAAATTGATCCTCGAACATCGGTTTGAACTGTACAGGTCCACTCATTTGCAAATTGTTTGCAATGAATACGTGTACAGAACTGTAAATGTATTTTCTCTTTCTTATGATTTTCTTAACATTTTCTTTTCTTGAGCTCACTTTATTGTAGGAATACAGTACATAATACATATGCCGGTCATGTGTTAATTGACTATGTTATTGGTGAGGCTTCCAGTCAACAGGAGGCTGACAGTAGTTAAGCTGTGCGGAATCAAAGTTATACATGGATTTTCAACTGCACAGAGGGGGATCAGCACCCCTAGCCCCCGTGTTGTTCAAGTGTCAACTGTATTTGAGAATGGGTTTCCATAATGTGCACCTACTCTGGATTAGTCCTTTCGTGCTGACCTTTGTGAATTTGTTGGACAAAACGCCTTCAGGCTTAGTGCCATTTGAGTTTCGAGCGGTCTTAATGGAGGAATTTTCCTGGAAGACAAGGGGATAGAAGTGTGAGAGATACTTCTTGAATAGATTAGACAATGTTTCCAGAGGCATAGAGCCCTAAAATTGCCCCTATCCTTACACTTGGGTACATAGATCTTGTTTTCCATCCCTAGGGGCATCATAGAGAGAGAATGATTCTGGGAGAATATAATTCCTTAAGAGTCTGGGGCTTGGAGCAGGAGACGGCTAAGTGTTCTCACATAATATGAGACTAAATAACCCTGCTTTTTAAATGAAAATCATGTGGATATTGTTTGGCCCAATAGTGGGCAATGAATGAATTGTAATGCTTCTGGAATCATCTTATAGTCCTCTGGGGGTGGGGGGAGGTGGATCGAGCTGAGAGCAACCTCCCTTCTCCTTCCCATCTTTTTTTTTTTTTTTTTAAAGATTTTTATTTATTTATTTGAGAGAGAGAATGAGAAAGAGAGAGCACAAGAGGGGGGAAGGTCAGAGGGAGAAACAGACTCCCCGCTGAGCAGGGAGCCCGATGCGGGACTCGATCCCGGGACTCCAGGATCATGACCTGAGCCGAAGGCAGTCGCTCAACCAACTGAGCCACCCAGGCGCCCTCCTTCCCATCTTTGTGTCTGTATCTGTCTCCGCTGAACCACAGGGAAGAGAGGGTGATTGACAGACTGGTTTGGGCATTCCCAGGATTTCTGACCAGAATACCACATTCTGGTATTTGGAATTCTGGTCACTCTCCTGAGTCACCAGAGTTTCTAGCGGCTGGTGGTCGGCCCATCGGCCTGTTGTGTGCCTCTCCATCCCCTGTATCCCTCACACCTGGGCCTGATGGTGATGTTCTCAGGATCCTTCAGGGTGTGCTTCCACACCTGTGTGAACTCCTGCCAATGAGTGAGCTCTTCCTAGTCCCCACCCTCACAAGCCAGGGAAGGGAGTGCCCAGCCATTCTTGCTGCCCTCTTTGTTTGACTTCGGTTCCCCACCTACAACTTGCCTTTGTGGTTAGACACCTTAGAAAAGGCCTTAGAGGGCGCCTGTGTGGCTCAGTTGGTTAAGCAACTGCCTTCGGCTCAGGTCATGATCCTGGAGTCCCGGGATCGAGTCCCGCATCAGGCTCCCTGCTCGGCGAGGAGCCTGCTTCTCCCTCTGACCCTCCCCCCTCTCATGTACTCTCTCTCATTCTCGCTCTCTCAAATGAATAAATAAATCTTTAAAAAAAAAAAAAAAAGAAAAGAAAAGGCCTTGGATTCCACCTCCAGTGGCCCCTGAGAGTCGACGCCACATGGGATGCAGGCCCAGGCCCACCCTCAGGCAGTGAGTCCATTATTCTGGGCACACCCCTTTCTGGGAGCTGCTTGGCTCAGAGCTTTAGAATCCCTTTTGTTTCTTTCTGCAAGTTAGGAAAACAAGATAGGAAACCAGCATACAAGTGTCCCTTTGGAAGACCAGTAGCCATCCAAAGGCAGGTGGAAGATCAAAGCAGCTAAGGGGTAGGGCCACCCTCTGAGCGGAGAGGTGCAAAGTCAGAGAATTAACCAGCCTCGGTCTCTGGGACAGGGACTCCCTGAGTTGTTGGATGTCATTTGTTGTCATCTGACCAATGCTCTCTGTCCATCAGCAGCACAGGTGTGTGTGTGTGTGTGTGTGTGAGAGAGAGAGAGAGAGAGAGAGAGAGAAACAGAGAGACAGAGAGACAGAGACAGAGAAGAATGTCCTGTTCACAGGTAGGATCTTCCTAAATGCCACGGGCCAAGTTTTCATCTCTCACTATAGGAAATCTCTGCCACAAATAGCCCTAAAAGTTTATTTACTTACACATTTAATGTTTACACTGTTAATAAATTTGGTTTATAAAATTTACCAGCTGGCCCAAGTACATGTTTAAAACACTTGAGCCCTACAGGTGTAAAGAAATCACCTACTAGAGAGCGAGGCCTTCAGGTGGCCCCCACAGAAGGCAGGGCTCTGGCTCGGTGTTCATCTGAGGCTGATCTGAGGCTGGTCAGGAGTCCCTCCAATCCTGACACGGCGGAAGGCCTGGGCCGCACGGAGGCTGGCTGCTTTCTTTCAACATTGATGGGAGCTTACAGTTGACCAGTTGCCTGTGTGCAGTGCCATGGGAAATGCTCACGGGTGAGATGCTGCCCCTCCTCATGGAGAGGAGACTTGGACCAGAATGAGGCCCGTTCCAGGTGGAAGGGAGGTGCCCTCTGGGAGGATCACAGTGGAGTCAGACGTCAGGGGCAGGCGAGCACCTGGCCCGTTATGGGGGGTGCATGGGAGCAGGGGCTTTTGTCCCTGTCCTTCCTCCAAGACTCAGACATATCCCTTTAAACTAGGGATAAACCACAATGCCCTCCAGTGCGTCTCCTAGCGCGGCTGCCCGTGCACACATGCTTTCTTGCTTTCTTCTTGTTGACAGTCTCCTTCTCTCCTGTTTCCACGCTTGCTGCTTGCTCTGCCTGGAATGCCTGTCTCCCAGCACTCCCTAAGGAGTTCTCATCCTCCGGGTCTCAGCTCAAATGCCGTCTCCCGGAGAGACCATCCCCGTCTGCACCCGGGTGGGCTCTGACCCACTCTCGCCAGCACCAGCCGTTAGGCCTTTTCATTCATTTCTCAGAATCAGAACTCATCATGCGATTTATTCGACTATTTCTATTGTCTCTTCCCCTCTAAGATGTAAGCTAATGGCAGAGACTTCATCGGTCTGAGTCCCTGTTGAATCCCCGCATTTAGAAAAGAACCTGACTCATCGTGATTACTCAAAAGCTATCAGTAATGGAATGATTTCTAACATGTCTCGCCTACAGTCTAAAATGAAATAGCTCCATTAAAGGAGATCAGTTTGAAGGGACTTTGGTGCAGCTGAACTGTATGGACAGGCCTCAAAGGATCCATGGGACACCTAAATTTACATGTAAAATTTTGCATATATGTGCATATTCCTGGTCTGAGAGTCCCCAGTTCCCAGTTCCCAAAGGGATCTGTGATAACCTGCCTTCCCCCAAAACAGGGCAGAAACCTCTGCTGGGTTCCAGTACTCCTAAGGGTCTGAGTCTGCATGGAGGGGGGCTCTAGAGGGAAAGAATAGGGGCTAATGTGGGGCTGTTCCTGGGAATTTCTCAGGGTCAGTGTTTCAGACAGAACCTTGTGATTCCTTGGAGTTCCACCTTGGGGGTCCACCGTGGGGATGGGGGGTTGACAACCCTGGGGGACAGACTATACACATTGGGCTTCCATCTAAAATTTCATTTAGGAAATGGTTTTCACTGCTGTGGAAAAAGCGAGGAGGTGAAATGCATGAAAGCCCCTCTTACAAGTACTTAAATCTCAGTTCAGCTTATTGGGAGAGAATTTAAAGAATAATCTGTTTTCCCAAGTTTTTGTTTCAACTCAGCTATTCCAAAACCTGGAGAAACAGAGCCTGAGACTGTCCCCATGGTGCAGAAGCTTCTGCCCGCTCTGAAGGGGGTACAGGGAAGAGCCCTCCAAGATATGCTTTGGGCTTTGCAAAACTTTACCCCAACCCCTCCAAGAATGCATCCTCATAGGAAGCCTTCACTGACCTTAGAGGACCTGAACTTCCAGGTGTCCCCTGCCTTGTGTTAGCCCAGGTCACTGAATTGGCCAGGAGAAGGAAGGAGCAAAGCCAAGAAGCCATGGGAGCATCCAGGCACTGGTTACCATGTGCCCCCCCCCCCCCCACACACACACACTGGGAGATGCTTTATTCACTGGCTTTTGCTCACCATGTCTTCCAATCCTATCACTGGCAGGTCACATCACTCTGAAAGACCAACCAGCACCTTCCTCAAGGAAGCAAATAATCTAATGCCATAAACCAAAAAGGGCAGGACAAGATTCCTGCCTGGAAAAGGAAATCGAAGAGCTGTGATGAGCAGCCTCTGTACCATATTGGAATTTATGGGATCTTAAGGCCTCCTGGTACAATTTTGTTTTATCTCTGGACAACTGCATAGCCTGTGTTGATGGCCTTCATTCCTCGACAGGGCACAGAAGGAGCCGTGTCTGTTAGTCAGGCTCTGCATTTCCTGAGCTTTCTATCAGTCAGTACTGCCCCCGCGCTCCCACAGTGGAAAAGCACCATCAGCTCTGGGGTGACTGGGGTGAAGGGCAGAGTCTCCCAGACTCCACAGGGCACACACTATCCCGGCCCTTCTGTTTGCTACAGTCTCCATCATTAGGTGACTGTCCTCCCACAGGGATTGAAAGTCAGACTGCGTCCATGTTCTGTCACTTTCAAGCTAATCGGAGGCAAGAGTATTTGGAATCCGAGAGAAATGTGCTGATCAAATAATAGATAAATGATATGAAAACTTTATTGAAAACAGTCATCACATCTTATATTTTATATTTAGTGTGGCTTTTATCCATATTTTATTTTCCCAAAATTAATGTTTTGCTTTCAAATAACTGAAAGGCCAAATTTAAAAGAAAGTTTCACCAAGGTTACTTTTTACTGATTCTGTGCCAGTTATATTCTTGAAGACATTATCTGGAGCACCAAAAATTATTTTGACTCCACTGGAATTGAAGGAGAATTGAAATAGTCTTAATCGATTTGAAGCAGGATTTTTCACACACACACATTCACAACCACATTTTTACTTATAAGATGTTCCTTCCAAGAACATTAATGTGTCAAAGACACTGCCTTATAGAATTTGGAAAGAACACTTTTTTCCCAATGTGATAACATTCTGATTTGAACTATTCATTTAAAAAGGGAGGAGGCTTTTCATGGTCAGTAAAACACAAAGGACTTTGTGTACAAAATGGTGAATGTTCAAATATAAACAAATTTTCCTGATACCAGATGTTTCCCACAGACCCAATCAGCATTCCAAAAGCAAATTTATTAACCATAACCATTTACTATGTTGACAGGTCTTTAGATAATTCAACTATAAACCCCATAATAAAAATACAACAACCATCTTTTTTCCCTCAAAGAGATTTGGAGTGAAATTAAATAAAATATTCTCCACTTACGGTAGTCACTTTTTAAAGAATAAAGTTGCCCAATATTCCTTACTTTAAGATGAATGTTGGGCACCTGGGTGCCTTCGTTGGTTAAGCGTCTGCCTTCGGCTCAGGTCATGATCCCGGGACCTTTGGATGGAGCCCCGCATCGGGCTCCCTGCTCAGCGGGGAGCCTGCTTCTCCCTCTTCCTCTGCCCCTCCCCCTGCTTGTGCTCTCTTTCTCTCTCTCTAATACATAAATAAAATCTTTAAAAAAAAAGTTGAGGGTGCCTGGGTGGCTCAGTTGGTTAAGCAACTGCCTTCGGCTCAGGTCATGATCCTGGAGTCCCGGGATCGAGTCCCGGGATCGAGTCCCGCATCAGGCTCCCTGCTCAGCGGGGAGTCTGCTTCTCCCTCTGACCTTCCCCCCTCTCGTGCTCTCTCTTTCTCATTCTCTCTCTCAAATAAATAAATAAAATCTTAAAAAAAAAAAGTTGAATGTTGTGGGACAGGAGAAAAAGGTAAGGAAAAATAACCTTTTGGGAACCACACATTTGTAAAAAGACATCATCAGGGTGTGGGGCTATCTGAGGGGCGTGGGGTACATGCCCCTCTCTGCTGCCCACAAAGTCAGGGGCCAGCCTGGACGCCCATGCACAGGAGCAAGCCAGGGTGTGGGAGGCCGGGGGTAGGGTGGGGGCGGGGCCAGGGGTGGGGCAGGAGTGAGGGCAGGGGCAGGGGGGGATGGAGGCAGTGGTGAGCAGTGGGCGCATCGGCCTAGAATACAGACAAGACTACCCGGGAACATTACACTCGAGGCCACTCGGGAATTGCTCCACGTGCACATTTTCAGTATTTTCTTAAGTTGTTTCCTGGGTAGAAAGCACAAAAGGCAAACTATGAGGTTCAACACAACATACCTGGTTCAAATATGACACACCTGGCCAGCCGCTTTATGCCTCCTTCACCTAGCTCTGCATCTGGGGCATCTCACTTGTTTGTTAAATTGAAGTAAGATAAATGACAAAAATACATGGTTCATTGGAAGAGAACACTTCTGAGTTCCGAGCGTTCAATTTTGTCACTCTAGAAATTGTGGTAAAGTACACGTAACATAAAAATTTACCATTTTAACCATTTTCCAGTGTACAGGTCTGGGGCGTTAAGTACATTCACGTGGTGGCTCAACCATCGCCACCCCCACCTCTAGCACTTTTCATCCTCCCAAACCGAGTCTCCTGACTGATTAAACAAGAACTTTCCGCCCCCTTCCCCGGCCCCTGGCAGCCACCATTCTGCTCGGCGTCTCTTTGGATTTGCCTGTTCTAGGTAGTTCCTACAAGCGGAATCTACCACGTCTGTCCTTTTGTGCCCCGAACTCCATCTTGGCAGCTCCCTAGATTCTGCATCTGGGGAGAAGGGAGGTGTCCCAGGGTGGCTGGGGTTAAGAGAACACCTCTTTTTCCTCCTTCCCAGGATTTGTTATGCCATGATGAAAAGACAGTGAGAGGATTATCAAAAGCTTGAATTTACTCCTTTTATTGTCTCACTTTCATGCTATTCATCTCATAAGTCAGAACTTTCATATCTTGTTACTAGATCATTATTAAACATTTTCATATGTTCATTTTAAATAAAACCATTTGTGAGCGAGCACGTTTGGAAATCGTCCTGTGAGGAAATGCTCATACGCTTTCTCATGGTGGGACAAATCTAGGGGTGGATGTTATTCTAATACGTGTTTAACGTTCATGAACCATAGGAATGTACATCAAGGTACTCAAGGAGAGATGGAAGTTTTCCTTGCGGGATGAGCCATTCAAATGAACCAAGGGAGGAGAAAAGAGCTGGTGGCCAGGGCTGGAGGATGTGCTCCTTCGCTGAGCTCGGAACAGGGCACGTACATTTCTCTCCCCTGAAAATGATGTGAGAGTCAGGGAGGACTGAGAGATTTGATCTAAGGTGAGGGACTGAGTTGGCCTCTGGAAGCTGATGGCAGCAGATGAGGGGTAAGGTCTAAGCAAGACATATGCCACCTCTAATGCTACTGAGGTGTCCAGACCAGACATGAGCCGCCCCCGAGGGGCTGAGCAGTCCTTACAACCAGCTTGGCTGGGTTTCTGATACACAAGTCAGATTGGAGAGGACTGGATAGCAGAGAAACCAGGTAATAGGAACAGACAGACAGGAGGCCCAAGTCCTGGGGTGGGTGGGTGAGGGGGAACTGGGCAAGGCCAGATCCCAGGAAACAAGGGAGCTACCAAGTCCCTCAGACCAGGAACTGGACTGGAAATTTTCTGAAAAGTGTTAGAGATTCCACCAGCTCTGAACATGGTAGGACAATTTCAGGCCAGGATTTGCCTGTGTAGCCTCATTCTGGCTCCTTGCTAAACCCTGTTATTGTGAAATTGTCCTCCTCCATATATGATTTTGTCACACCTGGCAATTCTATCAATTTTTAATTTAGTTGCTAGGTAACTCTTTAAAAAACCCTATTGGCTTGTCAAAAACAAACGAGGTGGTTTTTGTAATTACAAGTCTATAGAGGAAGTGGTTCAGGGCCCCTTTGCAGCCAAGTAAGGTTGTGTTGATGACAGTGGCCCTTGGATATTCTGGTGAGAGGACAAGGGAGAAGGGTGGTCAGTTCCTGCCTAAACTTTGCAAAAGAAAATGACCACCTAACCGTATTATAGGGATTCCTGGAACTCTTGAATTGTTTGGAATATTTGAGGTCATGTGGTCAGTCTCCCAACCAAGGCAGAGCTAGGGATCTATTGATGCCCAAATGCGCCCAGGACAGAGACCTCGGGATGACAGTTTGCTAAAACTAAGCAATCAGGTATACTTCCCACTCAGGTCACAGTTTTTAAATTGGCTATTGTGGTATGTTATGCCAATCTTGCAAAAGCATTCTGAAATGCACCTTGGAGAGTGTGAGCCTGACTTTCTTGGAAGTCATGAGTGAGTTACGATGATTATGAATTAATCATGGTTATTACTGGAAGAGTTCATCATAGCTCACATATATCTTGTGGTAATAGCCATAGTGTTTTATAGGCACTGTAAATGTCTTAAGAAAGTGTTAGTAGAAAGTATATGTACACAGATGTGAAACATACACATCATTCACTTGATAGATTAAATGAAATGCTGATTTAATCTACTACTGTTTGTGTGTGTGTGTGTGGGTGGGTGCGTTTGTGAGTCTTCCTCATAGCTCAGAGGCAGGGGCTCTGATTGCCTGAGGACCCTGCTGCAGAAACACTACATTATGTAAGTGGTAAGTAATTACCACTTGTTATCAATTTGGCCATTTGGGAAATCTGCAGATTTTTTTACAATATGCTATTAAATTATTTACACAGATATCTCCTACTATGTGGAACACTCTCCTGTGGATAAAAATAATATTTTTGTATCTCCTGTTCTTAAACAGCGTCCTACCCCCAGTGAGCAGTCAATAAAATTTTGTTGAATGAATGTTGGGGAAAATTTTATTTACCTTCAGATGAAAGCACCATGAGAACTTTATGGTGTTGCTCATTATTGCATACGTACTTCCTAGAACAATGCCTTGCACATATTATCCTAGGTAAATGACAGAGATAGATAAGCTATTGATAGATAGATAAGCTAGTTATCAATAAAAATAGATAAATTTTAAAATACTAAGACCAGGGTGCCTGGGTGGCTCAGTCGGTTAAGCGTCCGACTCTTGATATCAGCTCAGGTCTTGATCTCAGGGTTGTGAGTTCAAGCCCCGAGTTGGGCTCCACACTGGGTATGGAGCATATTTAAAAAATAAAATAAAATACTAAGAACAAAAGACCAGGAGGTCTAAAAAAATGGGGGAAAAGAGGAACATGACATCTATCTAATTAGTTGACTGATATCTATGCCTAAAATGTATCATTTCTGGAAAGAGAACTATATTGGGCTTTGAGTATGTCAGCTCCACTTTATTGTGGAAGAAAAGAAAGCATAACCAATAAACAAACCAGAAAGCTAGAACTCATACTCGGAGGCCACATGACAGAGCAGACAAAACATAGGCTTAGAGTCTGATAGGTCTGGGCAAATTCCTGGATCAGCCCTTTATTAGCTGCCGCCTTGGATGGATTCATCCTCCTTGTATAGAAAACTAGGGTTGTAATGCTTACATTCACAGGTAGTGAAAGTCTGTTTACTCAGTGTCTGGTACATCAATTCTCAGTAATTCCTGTCCCGGTCTAGGGGGAGGAATAAGCACGAAGAAAAGTCTGTAAGATAAAATATTCAAAGATGAGTTGAAGCAATGAGTGCATCGTATGATGGCAATCTTATTGATAAGTCTTCCTGAGCTACCTTGATATTTGGGTTAAGATCCAGACTGCTCAAATGTACAGCCAAAGCTTTAGTGCAGTTCGGCATGAATATTATGAAGTTAATAACTCTGAAAATTTAGCTTAGACCAAAAAGACGTGGCCCTCTATGCATGTCATGAATACTTATGAAGCACCTGCTTTAGTACTTTTTAGGTACTAAGGATACAACAGTGAGCAAAACCGTCAAAACCCTCTACTAGCGTGGCACTTACATTCTAGTAAGACATGACAGAAAAAAAAAAAAAAACAAGTGACAACTTCTATGGGAAAATCAGGAAGGGAATATGGAAGCTGGGGAAGTATGTAATTTAAAATCGGTGGTCAGAGGCAGCTTCACTGGGAAAGTGACTTATAAGAGGACCGTGAATGAGTCAGGAGATGTCTGTGGAAAGAGCAGAGCGAACAGCATGTGCAAAGGCTCTGTGGTAGAAATGAGCCTGACTTTTTGAAGACTGTAGATGTCTATCTTAAAGCACTAAACTCTGCTGAAGACTAACAATATATTTTTAAAAACAAAAAGCAAAAGTTTTCCTTCACACTATTGTCTGACATTCTGCTGCTTTGATAGCATAGCACCTGTTTGTGAATTGGTTCTTGGACCCAGAAAGCTACCGTAACATGAACTCAGACCGCTGTACTCCTCTTTCTTGTATGTTTTATTTGGAAAACAGTTAAATATCACTTACTACATGCTAGATGTTTTCTAACCACTTTAAAAATATAAACTCACTTAATACTCATTACAATCCCAAGGCACTCTTGTGGTGCCCATTTTACAGGGGGATAAACCAAGGCACCGAGAGCTTAGATGACTTGTCTAAGATCACACAGCTAATAGACATCAGAGCTGTGATCTGAACGCAGTCTGTCCAGCTTTAGAGTTCATCCCCTTCACCTCTACACTGTGCAGCTTCTCATGGGGACACCTTGCCCCCCAGGGGAGAGCCTGAACCGGCTCAGACCAACTCCAAGGAGCCAACTGTGGGCAACTCTTCCCAGTTCCGCATCTGGTGGCATCACCTTGGTAACGTGAAATTTGCCTTGGAGGGAGTGTTTACACCACAGAGATTAGCACATGCTGCAAACCAGGGACTCATCTCGAAGAACTGGTTATTAAGCACCTACCAGCACACACCGACCCCTCCAACGTCTGCGTCACCCACTGGGCTTCCATCCCCCTTGACGCTTCCCCTGACTTTACCTCATCAGACCCCCAGTTCCTCCAGTCTCCTCCTCCCCCGGCACGGGCCGTTGTTACATCACACCATCTCCCTCGCTGACAACGTAAGCCCCTGGGTGGGAAGTCACTGTCTGATTGGTCACCGTGTTCCCAGCACTTAGAAGAGCATCGGGCATAAGAGGCCCTCAGCAAAGGGCTGCTGACAGGTGGCCAGATGACGTGAAGTGCTGGGCACAGAGCTAGGCGCACGGTCACTGCCCGACGCACGAGCTGTGTGAGTGTGCTGAGGAGTATCTTGCGGTCCTCTGGACTCTCATGCAGTAGAGATTGGCGGGGGCTCTGGCCATGTGTGCAGCTGGTCTGTGTAGAGGCCAGAGTGCCCCCACCACCCTCAGGAGACCCAGGCCCGCTACACTTGATCCAGGCTGAGGGGAGGGAGAGCTGAGCAGGAGTCATGTTGTCAAATATTTATCAAAGGCTTTCGATGTGCAGACTTGCAGTTCCAGCAAGCACGGGGCAAACCACTCCCTTTCAAGTGGCATCTGGCAGGACTTCAGCCTGTCATTGGATGGTTGGTGGGAATGTGTGGGCAGAGGGAAGGCTGCTGTGGAAATCCAGGATTGAATTTCCTGACCTTTGAGCATTTTCTTCTTAACTCTTTCCATTTTGGCTGCGGCAGCCAGAGGAGGGATCCTTCTCAGTTGCCATCCTCCCTTGGAGGTGTCGGGATATCCAGCATTTTGCCTGGAGGTCACCAACGTGATACTTAGTCATTTAGACACCTCCTGCCCTTCTGGGGCCACTTCTCTGAACCTCAGCATTTTAAGAGGCCTCAAGAATTTCCAAGTGACCCCTGATAAAGTAGCTTATAACTTTTATGACGCCTGTGAGGAAAGCGGTACAGGAGGGCCGTGAGGGAGCTCGTGTTCCTTGTGTGAGAGGTCACGTAGGCATTCATCAGCCTGGGGCTGCTTCTCACTTATGGACCACCTGGAAACTCAGCAGGATTTGGGCCGAAGCCGTCCTGGGCCTCTGGTGAGAACTGTCCTTCCCCAGGCCTCGTTAATGTCTGTTGTCTCTTCTCGAGCTCAGAACACTGGACTCGTCTTCATGACCCTCGTGGCCCATGATGAAACACCCACGGTTTGGCTTCCAAGTTTCAGGAGGCTGACCAAAGGCAGGGCTAATTTTCTGGGGCAGTCCAGGAAGCAGTTGGTTTGCAGCCAGGATGTGGAATGGGACGGGGGAGAGAGGATGCCTGGAGGTCGTAGAGTCTGGTTCTCCAGGCATCTGCCATGTCCTTCTCGTGGCCCCATCATTAGCCCTTAGGTGATGGTGGAGGGACCCTGTCCAGTACTGGCGTGTCCAGCTGTGATCAGGGACCTAGGTATGCTTCAGCTTGATGACTCTGATGGTTTTAAGAGGCCGTCATGGCCCTGGGAATGCTGAGCCTGGCTTTGACCCAGCCCTCTCTGGGCTCCAGGGACTCCAGGAAGGAGGCCTCCACCCAAACTATGATGGCCAAGTAAACCAAAGTAGCATGTTCTTGCTTGCTAGGCTTCGAAACACTCTGGAAACCAGGCTACAGCACACAGCTGAGGCCTAGGGCCTGATAGAACTGCCTCTTTCCAAGCCTTACTCCAAATCATAGCCAGCCAGATGAACAGACGAGAGGAGGACCCATGCCTGCTGGAAAGCAGAGAAGAGAGGGAGCTGGCCCGGTCCACCCAGGGGTCACTGACCAGGACAGGGCCTGGGAGGAAGGTGAAGGGCTTTGAACAGACAACACCCTGCTTCCCAGTACATGTGGGCTGACGGAGACCTGGCCCCACATGCTATCCTGTTCCTTCGTGCAAGAGCTGGGAGGAGGGAGGGCCATGCCCCCACCGCCCCCCAAGCAGCACAACCCTTTGATCCCTCACTTGCAGAAATGTAGCTTTTGGGGAAGGGATGTATATATTTTTAAGAAGCACAGGTGATGGTATTACAAATTAATTTAAAAACCAGTGTCTTTTTCATCATCTAAAAGATCTACTGAGATTTCCCTTGAGTGTAGGAATCAGGTCATTCTTCTCTCAGGGTCCCCCAGGGCCCTTTTACCATAAATTTCCAGGCCGAGAGCCTGGGAGGGACTGGTCACTGGAGCATTTCGTTCAGGGGCAGGACCCCGTCCACATTTAAATGTCAACTATTTTTATTTTGGTTACTAATTTTATGATTTTTGGTAACCTACTTTTGTGGAACTCTTTTTTTTTTTCTCCTAAGCTGTCTCAGCATTATGTATTTTTTTGAGCCAAATAATTAGACTCTGACATTTTTTTGTTTGTTTGTTCTTTTAGCCGCAAGTAAATGCATGTTTAAGCCATAGCTTCCTACAGCTCTTGAATTATGCAATAGAAAAATACCAAAGTGTTTTAATTTTAGTTTTGTAGGTCATGTAATTGGAACATGACTTCAAAAATCATGGAAAAAATGTAATATATTTTTAAATCTATAAATTAGAAGTAGAAAGCTATTTCTCCTCTGATTCTCTGAAAGACCTGGGAGGCTTGTGCCTCCCTGGGGTTGCCTTCAAAGGCCCCGCCCTCCCTCTCAGTACCCCCTTCCAGCCCTTCTGCCCCTGGCTTGCTGTCTCCCTGTCCCACTCCGATGTATGGAATTTCTCCAAGTGTTCCGAACCGATGATAGAAAAGACACTCAGATTTTACCAAGTACTTCCTTTGTGCAGGACACAGTCACATGTTTAATCCTCAGAACAACCCTGGGAGGTAGGTACTCTTTCATTTTATGGATGGGGAAACTGAGGCACAGGAAGTTAAGTCTCTTGCCAGAGGCCACACAGCTTCAAATCCAGACAGAGTGGATCGGCATCCGTGCTATTCCTCGCCACGTTATATACTTCATGCCTTGTACCTCCTGCCTGGCTGGGCCCTTCAGTGGCCTCGCCCATCCTGTCAGTGATCAGCGACTTGACTTCCATTTTCCCCGTGACCATGTCCCCCTGAGGTTCACGCTGCTCACTTTTGCTGCACTGAGATGGGCCAGTGACCCTTCCTGAGGCCGGAAGCATGGAAGACTACCAAGGCCGCAGGGGCTGGTTGCTGGCAGCCTGCTGTCTGGTGCCCTGGGCGGCTGCTGGGCGCCTGCTGCCGGGGCCCTCAAGGCCGCCGGGGCCGCCCTCCCATGTGGCTCTCCCCCGAGGCTGCCGTGCTGTACCAGGCCCCCAGCTGCCCCATGCGCTCTCCCCTCCACCAGCCACACTTTTGGTTTGTTGTCCCCTCTGTCCTCCACTGCCTTCAGCTCTTCTCTTGGCTTTTTGTGAAAACAGAGGCAGAAAATAGGTCATGAGAAAGGATAGAAAGACAGGACTGGCAGGAGGCCCACCCAGGGAGGACTCGTCTTTAGCACGCAGCCTCTCACAGAAGTCGGGGGTTTGGGGAGTGACGGTGGAACGGGCAGCCTCGCTCAGCCTTGAGAACCTTACCCTTTGATGGTGACATGGTTTTGGTCCTCTGGAAAGGCTGGTAGGAAATCCCCAGTGCCTCTCCCACTGAGCACACCCAAGGCTCTTGGGGGTCCGAGGCATGCTGAGGTGCAGGCGCCATCATGACTTGGGCTGCTACTTGGCCTCCATGTGCTCAGAAGAGCCATTCTGGCCAACAGGCCATGGCCTCTGGCTGTCTCTGGGGCTGTCTGTCTCCCAGTCCCCTCCGGCCGTCTTGGGTAGTGGGCCTTTCCCACCCTCAGCAGGACCGTGCATCGCCCCGGGGCCTGGCCCTCAGGCTCCCACTCACCCCATGCAAAGCTTCGGGTCAGTCTCCTCCCAAACCCATCCCTCCCACTCCTTGCCCTTTCGCAGTTGCTCGCCTTCCAATTCCCTCCATCTCACCGAAACCTCTCCCCTGTCTGAGCGCCCTGGATGTGGTCTCTGAGGGCTCAGGGAGCGGTCTCTCCCTTCCTTGGTCCATGACCTGATACCTCAACTATGCAGCTCAGAATTACTTGTGTTTCGTGTGGTGGTTTCGGCCCATATCACGTTACCAGCTCACATATAATTTGTTGGCCTTTTTCATTCCCCTGAGGTCTCCTTCAATGTTTGTATTTTCCAAATACTTTATCTCCTTGCCATTAATAACTATGTGTGGGATTCTCGTCCTTCTTAGTGTGAGAGCTTGCATTTTTTCCACGCTGGACCGCCTTTTGTTTGCTGCCCTTAATCATTGCCTCTTGCTATTGGTATCCTATTCTCATCCTTGAGTGGGAGGTTTATTTCGTTTCAGTTAATGGGCAACCACCTCCCCCTGTCTTCTTGCCAGGGAGGCAACGTCAAAGAGAATCAACTTTACCATGGAGCTGATGGCATCTGGCCTTCTCCTGCCTCACAGAGTGTCACTTAGTGGCTCTGGCCTACCAGGGCCCATCATGGCAGTTGATGGAAAGACTCAGATATATGATCTGTGATGAAAGCATGAAATAACTAGGAAATGGACCCAATGACCTAAGTGTTCTTGTCGGGGGGAGGCATTATTCTATCAAGGATGGAGATTAGCTCTATTTTCTATTTCTTTTACGTAATGTAAATGGGGTTCATACTAGAATAAGGGAGTGCATTTAGATTTGAGAAAAGCTTTGCAATAGCTAATCCTGAGGTATGGGATGGAGGGGGTAAAGAAAGGGTTCTTGGGGGCAGGAGCTGGGGGGGTAGAATCTCCTCCTGCATAATCTTTAAAAATAAAATGGGGTTTGTTCCACCCTGAAGGGCTCCTTGTAAAATAGGATCCTTAATACATTTAGACTATCAACATCTTCTGGCTTTGATTCCAGCCCTTTGGACACTGTTCTCAATGATAGTCTTTCCTTCTGCTCTGTGTTAACCACTTATCTCCATATCTATAGGGTTATTTTGGTTTAGCAACACGCTATAAATCTCAAATGAGCAGGTTTACAACAGGCATTCTTGAACTACAAACTCATTTGATCTCCACGAATCTCATCTCAGACTTTGAGAATGGTTTCCATCTGCTCAACTCAGATCTCGTACCCCACCTTGAACCGACAGCTTCAGAATCGACCATCTTGGCAGTCAGGGACTCCGGGAGGGGGCTTGGCTGTGGGCCAGTGTGAACTGGGTCCCTACGCTGCTGACCCTTCTTAACTATGCCACCCAGTTGCCTGCTACCCACATCGGTTGTGGTGGGTAAGGGGGTGAAAGCAGTGCTTAAAGCAGATTAAGTGGGGGATGAATATGGGGGTGGTTTATGGGGATGATAACGTGATGACAAAAATGATCCCGAGTCAGTGGTTTTCCCTCTCTGAGTCACACTTTTCCCATATTGGTATATTTATATTCAGGACTCCATTATATAGAAGGTTCTTTCCAGCTCTCAGTTACTCTACAGGCCTAAGTTGGCGAGGCAGAACATCTCACCCCACCCCTGCCCAGACCAAGGCTCATAGAATGGGGTGGATTTTCATAGAATGGGGTGGATTTGTCAAATTCCTATACTTTCCCTGAAGTGCGACTTTTCCAGCCTCTACAATGTTGGAGGAAGAATGAACTAAGACATCAGAAGGTCTGAGGAAGAACTCAGAGTCTAGGATTCTCTTGACCAGTTTCTGGAGGCCTGCCCCTCAATTTCCATACTTTCCTACCAACACAACTCCCCACAACACAGATCATTGGAGCCCCTTTGTAAAGCACAGGAAGTAAAGACAAGCCAACTTGTCTCCAAAAGTGGATATAACTATAAATCCACAACCAGAGAGAGGGAGTCACCCATTGGGCTTTCTCAAGATAACCTGGACCTCAGACCCCAGAGCATCACAAATGCCACCCGATTCTTAATTGAAAGCCATCCTTGGATGCTTTTGCTCTACTTAGGGAGGCATTTGGTTTTCTTTGATTGGGTTATATCAGGAATCCCGAAGGAGGTTTCCTCTTCATTTTCATGTTAGAGTGATTTGAGATGCGTCAAACGCAGTGATACCAGAGTCAGTGGTGTCCACCCCTTGCCGCCTGGGCAGGGGCTTACTCAGCTCACAAAACAGGGCTTTCAGACTGGGGTCCTCATTGGCATGAAGGGCATTTTGAAATGAGAGCCACAGGCAGGGCCGATGCAGGGAAAGGGGAGTTGAGAAGGAGAAGCAATGTTTCAGCTCACAGCAGAGCACCCCCTTCACTTCACCTCCGTCGTATCTTCCCTCCCACCTCCCCTTGTCTGGTCATGCCCCGAAACTTGCCATTCAAATGAAAACACTGCAGTCCTGGTCCCGGCTGGGGTGGGGTGGGGTGGGGTGTCCCAATTCAACATGAGAACATGGGGTCCCTTGTTAAAAAGTGACTGACAGTTTTAAGAGGGTGACCACAAGCAGGCCATGTAACCAGACGGGGGCCCTTTTGAACGCAGGGTCCTAGATGACTCCTGGCTTGCCCAACCTCGATGCCGGCCCTGGTCCTAGGACATCATCAAAATAGCTGTGTGGCCCAGAAGAGGCCAGGGCAGGTTTGTCAACACGCAGGCCCAGGCTCACTCTGGATGATGATGTCTCCTGTGCGCACAGAGTTCCCCACTGGGAGGCTTGGTTACAGGTGCGTGGCTGGCTCCCTCCCTTCTCCTCCCCCTTGGAGGCTCCAGGGGACACACTGGCCTCCTCCGAGGGGCCTTTGTTCAGATGAGAAAGTACAGCAGTGTCTGAGATGGGATGTGCTGCAGGTAGAAATCTGAACTTCAGCCAGCAGAGTTGGAGAGAGAGAGGGTGAGGGGGCACACGTGGCCAGCGGCTTGGATGGCCTTCCCAGGAATGTGAGCCTCGGGCCCCCAGAGAGGCCACAACAAAGGAGAAATTCTTCCTCTCCCCACCTCATGCCAAGATGACTGGTATCAGCCGAATACCCCAGCTGACCTGCTGAAAAGAATCAGTACAACAGTGAGTTTAATAGCTTCCAGGGGGCCAAAGGGCTCCAGGGCCTTCCTGAAGGAAGTAATGGGTCATTAGGGAAAGGCACCTGTGGGCAGTTTGGGTGACTTCCAAGGTACAATTTGTTTGCTCACTATATCTGAGTAGGTGCTCCATGGCCCAACACCCTCCTGCTAGGAGAGGGGTCTGCATCCGGCAGGATGGGAACACTGAGGGCGATTGGGAGGGCAATTCTTGCCCAGCTGGGCCCCACGTGTTGTTCAAGCCACACAATGACACATTCGCGTGTACAGGCACTCATAAGTGCACTTTTGGGCCTACGTAATCATTTTGACCATTAAATTGTGATTGAAAAGGGGAGTCTGTGGATAGTCAGCTTATAAAAAAGGTCAGCTTAATAGGAAAGATGCCCAAACACTGATTTCTGTCTTTGTTCCCTAAAGTTTCCACTCCTTACTCATTTTCCCTACTAAGTACCTCTTATACCCTCTCTTGAATATATAGGAAACATAGAGAAAGCCATATAACATACATCCATATAGGGGCACCCGGGTGGCTCAGTCAGTTAAGCGTCTGCCTTTTCCCATGACCTCAGGTCATGATCTCAGGGTCCTGGGATCGAGCCCCAAGTCCAGCTTTCTGCTTAGCAGGGAGCCTGTTACTTCTCCCTCTGACCCCCCCTCTGCTTGTGCTCTTGCTCTCTCTCTCTCTCAAATGAATAAATAAAAAAATCTTTAAAAAAACATACATCTATATAATCACACCTGAGATTACACAGACATTGGCTTTTGTCTGTAGTTGCTTCCAGGGTCTTTAACAAAAAATTATAGTTTCACCATTCCCCACCGCCACCCCCAACCCTTTCCCTCCCTCTTTCTGGAGAGGTAAATATACCTACCATCTTGAGAGCTGCTTTTTTTTTTCTTTTTCTCACGTCAGTCTACCAACCATTGATTGGTTATAGGCCTTGCAAGTACCTTCTCCCTGTCTGTGGTTTGGCCTATCAATTTGTATCTGGTGACTTTGTTGATAGAATAGTTTTAAATTTGAATGTACAGGAGGGGCGGAGCAAGATGGTGGAGGAGTAGGAGACCTGGATTTCGTCTGGTCCCAGGAATTCAGCTGTATAGGGATCAAACCATTCTGAACACCTACGAACTCAACAGGAGATTGAAGAAAAGAATAGCAACAACTCCCTGAACAGAAAAGCGACCACTTTCTGGAAGGTAGGATGTGTGGAGAAGTGAATCTGAGGTGATATTCGGGAGGATAGACGGCAGAGGAGGGGCCTCCGTAGTCCGCTTCTGGCAAGTGATAGAGCAACGGAGCACAAAATCGGAACTTTTAGAAGTCGGCTCTGCTGAGGGACATCACTCCGGTGGCTAAGCAGGGGGTGGAACCCTTGTGGGACAGTGTGGTCTCAGGACCCTCGGGGTCACAGAAAGACCGGGGGTGCCTGAGTGTGGCAGAGCTCCCAGGTATTGGAGCAGGGAAGCCGGCTGCAGAGACGGAGCCGAGGCACGGGCTCTCAGCTCGGGGTTGTCATAAACTGTGATCCGCGGCACAGTCAGGCCACTGCTCCTCCAGCAGGGACCCAACAAGCGGCAGATCCGGGGAGACTCACCTTCCTCCCCTGGGAGGAGCGGCACGGGAGCGCACCACAGGGATCTGCTGGATTTGGAGACTCCACATGGGGTCGTGTGCCAGAGATAGAAATGCACTGTCATAGGCTGGATGAGCATGGAGTGAGGCCGGAGACCAGGGAGACGGGAGTGACTGACGACTTTTCTCTGGGGGCTCACTGAGGAGCGGTGCCCCAAGTTCTCGGCTCCTCCGGGGCGGAGATTGGGAGGCTGCCATTTTCACTCTTGGCCTCCAAAGCTGTACGGAAAGCTCGCAGGGAACAAAAGCTCCCGAGAGCAAACCTGAGCAGATTACTTAGTCCGGACCCAGCAAGGGTGGGGCAATTCCACATCCAGCAAAGACTTTTGGAAACCACGGCAACAGGTCCCTCCCCCAGAAGATCAGCAAGAACAGCCAGCCAAGACCAAGTTTACGGATAAACGAGAACGGCAGAACTCCAGCACTAGGGGAATACTGCACATAGAATCCATGGCTTTTTTACCATGATTCTGTAGTCTCTCAAAGTTAATTTTTTTTTTAACTCTCTCTTTTTTTTTTTTTTGAATTTTTCTTTTTCCCTTTTTCAACCAACATCTTATCAATCCTTTTTTTTTTTTTTAGATTTTATTTATTTATTTGAGACAAAGAGAATGAGGTACAGAGAGCATGAGAGGGAGGAGGGTCAGAGGGAGAAGCAGACTCCCTGCCGAGCAGGGAGCCCGATGCGGGACTCAATCCCGGGACTCCAGGATCATGACCTGAGCCAAACGCAGTCGCTTAACCAACTGAGCCACCCAGGCGCCCTTATCAATCCTTTTTTTTAAAAAAACATTTTTATTTTTCATTTTTAGAGTCATATTCTATCGCTTCATAGTAGTTACCCTTATTTTTGGTATATATATATAAGTTGTTCTCTCCTTAAAATTTTGAGATAGTTTCTTCTAACAGATCAAAATATACCCTGAATCTCTAGTGTATGGTTTTTTTCTACTCTCCTGCCTGATCACAATCTCTTCTTTTTTTTTTTTAATTCTTTTCTTTCTTTTTTCAAACAACTTCTTAGCAATTCCTTTTATAAAATTTTTTATATTTTTCATCTTTACACTCATATTCTATCCCTTCATCATATCAACCCTTATTTTTGTACATATATAAGTTTTTTCTTTCTTTAAAATTTTGGGAGGCACTTTCTTCTAACAGACCAAAATACACCCAAAATCTAGTGTGTGGCACAGATCTATGCACCAGCCTGATCATACTTGATCATATTCTGTTTTTTTTTGTTATTGGTGTTTTGTTCTGGTTTTGTTTGTTTTAATCTTTTTCTTTTTCTTTTTTCTTTCTTTCCCTTTTTTTCCCCTGGCTTCAGGTCTTTTCTGATTTGTTTAGAGTATATTTTCTGGGGACGTTGTTACCCTGTTACCATTTTGTTCTCTCATTCATCTATTCTCCTCTGGAAAAAATGAGAAGATGGAAAAAATCACCTCAACAAAAAGAACAAGAGGTAGTACCAACTGCCAGGGACCTACTCAATACAGACATTAGTACGATGTCGGATCTAGAGTTCAGAATCACACTTTAAAGATACTAGCTGGGCTTGAAAAAAGCACGGAAGTTATTAGAGAAATGCTTTCTGGAGAAGGAAAGGAACTAAAATCTAACCAAGTCAAAATCAAAAAGGCTATTAATGAGGTGCAATAAAAAATGGAGGCACTAACTGCTAGGATAAATGAGGCAGAAGAGAGAATCAGTGATATAGAAGACCAAATGATGGAAAATAAAGAAGCTGAGAAAAAGAGAGATAAACAACTACTGGATCACGAGGGCAGAATTCGAGAGATAAGCGATACCATAAGATGAAACAACATTAGAATAATGGAATCCCAGAAGAAGAAGAAAGAGAGAGAGGGGCAGAAGGTATATTGGAGCAAATTATAGCAGAGAACTTCCCTAATTTGGGGAAGGAAACAGGCATCAAAATCCAGGAGGCACAGTGAACCCCTCTCAAAATCAATAAAAATAAGTCAATACCCTGACATCTAATAGTAAAACTTACGAGTCTCAGAGACAAAGAGAAAAACCTGAAAGCAGCTTGGAAGAAGAGATCTATAACCTACCTTGGTAGAAATATTAGATTGGCAACAGACCTATCCACAGAGACTGGCATGCCAGAAAAGACTGGCATGATATATTCAGAGCACTAAATGAGAAAAATATGCAGCCAAGAATACTATAGTCAGCTAGGCTGTCATTGAAAATAGAAGGAGAGGACAAACAAAACTAAAGGAATTTGCAAACACAAAACCAGCCCTACAAGAAATCATGAAAGGGGTCCTCTAAGCAAAGAGAGAGCCTAAAAGCAACATAGACCAGAAAGGAACACAGACAATATATGGTAACAGTCACCTTCCAGGCAATACAATGGCACTAAATTCCTATCTTTCAATAGTTACCTTGAATGTAAATGGGCTAAATGCCCCAATCAAAAGACACAGTCATCAGATTGGATAAAAAAACAAGATCCATCGATATGCTGTCAGCCAGAGACTCGTTTCAGACCCAAAGACACCCCCAGATTGAAAGTGAGGGGGTGGAAAACTATTTACCATGCTAATGGACACCAAAAGAAAGCTGGGGTGGCAACCCTTATATCAGACAAATTAGATTTTAAACCAAAGACTGTAATAAGAGATGAGGAAGGACACTATATCCTACTTAAAGGATCTATCCAACAAGAAGATCTAACAATTGTAAATATCTATGCCCTTAACATGGGAGCGGCCAATTATATAAGGCAATTAATAACAAAAACAAAGAAACACATTGACAACAATACCATAATAGTGGGGGACTTTAACACCCCCCTCACTGAAATGGACAGATCATCTAAGCAAAAGATCAACAAGGAAATAAAGACTTTAAATGACACACTGGACCAAATGGACTTCACAGACATATTGAGAACATTCCATCCCAAAGCAACAGAATACACATTCTTCTCTAGTGCCCATGGAACATTCTTGAGACTAGATCACATCCTACGTCACAAATCAGGTTTCAACCGGTACCAAAAGACTGAAATCATTCCCTGCCTATTTTCAGACCACACTGCTTTGAAACTAGAACTCAATCACAAGAGGAAAGTCAGAAAGAACTCAAATACATGGAGGCTAAAGAGCATCCTACTGAAGAATGAATGGGTCAACCAGGAAATTAAAGAAGAATTTAAAAAATTCATGGAAACCAATGAAAATGAAAACACGACTGTTCAAAAGCTTTGGGATGCAGCAAAGGCAGTCCTAAGAGGAAAGTATAGAGCAATAGAAGCCTTTCTCAGGAAACAAGAAAGATCTCAAATACACAACCTAACCCTACACCTAAAGGAGCTGGAGGAAGAACAGCAAATAAAGCCTAAACCCAGCAGGAGAAGAGAAATAATAAAGATCAGAGCAGAAATCAATGAAATAGAAACCAAAAGAACAGTAGAACAGATCAACGAAACTAGGAGCTGGTTCTTTGAAAGAATTAATAAAATTGATAAACCCCTGGCCAGACTTATCAAAAAGAAAAGAGAAATGACCCAAATTTACAAAATCATGAATGAAAGAGGAGAGATCACAACCAACACCAAATAAATACAAACAATTATAAGAACATATTATGAGCAACTCTATGCCAGCAAATTAGATAACCTGGAAGAAATGGATGCATTCCTAGAGATTATCAACTACCAAAACTGAACCAGGAAGAAATAGAAAACCTGAACAGACCTATAACCACTAAGGAAATTGAAGCAGTCATCCAAAATCTCCCAACAAACAAAAGCCCAGGACCAGATGGCTTCCCAGGGGAATTCTACCAAACATTTCAAGAAGAATTAATACCTATTCTTCTGAAACTGTTCCAAAAAATAGAAATGGAAGGAAAACTTCCAAACTCGTTTTATGAGGCCACCATTACCTTGATCCCCAAACCAGACAAAGACCCTATCAAAAAGGAGAATTACAGACCAATATCCTTGATGAACATGGATGCAAAAATTCTCACCAAAATACTAGCCAATAGGATCCAGCAGTACATTAAAAGGATTATTCACCATGACCAAGTGGTATTTATCCCTGGGCCGCAAGGTTGGTTCAATATCCGCAAATCAATCAATGTGATACAGTACATTAACAAAAGAAAGAACAAGAACCATATGATCCTCTCAGTAGATGCAGAAAAAGCATTTGACAAAGTACAGCATCCTTTCTTGATCAAAACTCTTCAGAGTATAGGCATAGAGGCTACATACCTCAATATCATAAAAGCCATCTATGAAAAACCTACAGCAAATATCATTCTCAATGGGGAAAAACTGAGAGCTTTCCCCCTAAGGTCAGGAACGTGGCAGGGATGTCCACTATCACCACTGCTATTCAACATAGTATTAGAAGTCCTAGCCACAGCAATCAGACAACAAAAAGAAATCAAAGGCATCCAAATCGGCAAAGAAGAAGTCAAACTCTCACTCTTTGCAGATGATATGATACTTCATGTGGAAAACCCAAAAGACTCCCCCCCAAAACTGCTAGAACTCATACAGGAATTCAGTCAAGTGGCAGGATATAAAATCAATGCACAGAAATCAGTGGCATTCCTGTACACCAACAACAAGACAGAAGAAAGAGAAATTAAGGAGTCGATCCCATTTACAATTGCACCCAAAACCATAAGATACCTAGGAATAAATATAACCACAGAGGCAAAGGACCTATACTCAGAAAACTATAAAATACTCATGAAAGAAATTGAGGAAGACACAAAGAAATGGAAAAACGTTCCATGCTCATGGATTGGAAGAACAAATATTGTGAAGATGTCAATGCTACCTAGAGCAATCTACACATTCAATGCATTCCCCATCAAAATACCATCCACTTTTTTCAAAGAAATGGAATAAATAATCCTAAAATTTGTATGGAACCAGAAAAGACCCCGCATAGCCAGAGGAATGTTGAAAAAGAAAAGCAAAGCTGGTGGCATCACAATTCCGGACTTCCAGCTCTATTACAAAGCTGTCATCATCAAGACAGTATGGTACTGGCACAAAAACAGACACATAGATCAATGGAACAGAATAGAGAGCCCAGCAATGGACCCTCAACTCTGTGGTCAACTAATCTTTGACAAAGCAGGAAAGAATATCCGATGGAAAAAAGACAGTCTCTTCAACAAATGGTGTTGGGAAAATTGGACAGCCACATGCAGAAGAATGAAACTGAACCATTTCCTTACACCACACACAAAAACAGACTCTAAATGGTTGAAAGACCTCAATGTGAGATAGGAGTCCATCAAAATCCTAAAGGAGAACACAGGCAGCAACCTCTTCGACCTCAGCCGCAGCAACTTCTTCCTAGAAACATCGCCAAAGGCAAGGGAAGCAAGGGCAAAAATGAACTCTTGGGACTTCATCAAGATAAAAAGCTTTTGCATAGCAAAAGAAACAGTCAACAAAACCAAAAGACAACCGACAGAATGGGAGAAGATATTTGCAAATGACATATCAGATACAGGGCTAGTATCCAAAATCTATAAAGACCTTATCAAATTCAACACCCAAAGAACAAATGATCCAATCAAGAAATAGGCAGAAGACATGAACAGACATTTTTCCAAAGAAGACATCCAAATGGCCAATAGACTCATGAAAAAGTGCTCAACATCGCTCGGCATCAGGGAAATCCAAATCAAAATGTCAATGAGATACCACCTCACACCAGTCAGAATGGTTAAAATTAAGAAGTCAGGAAATGACAGACGCTGGCAGAGATGCAGGGAAAGGGGAACCCTCCTACACTGTTGGTGGGAATACAAGCTGGTGCAACCACTCTGGAAAACAGTATGGAGGTTCTCAAAAAGTTGAAAATAGAGCTACCATATGATCCAGCAATTGCACTACTGGGTATTTACCCCAAAGATACAAATGTAGGGATCCGAAGGGGTACATGCACCCTGATGTTTATAGCGGCAATGTCCACAATAGCCAAACTGTGGAAAGAGCCAAGATGTCCATTGGCAGATGAATGGATAAAGAAGAAGTGGTATATATATACAATGGAATATTATGCAGGCATCAAAAAGAATGAGAGCTTGCCATTTGCAACGACGTGCATGGAACTGGAGGGTGTTATGCTGAGCGAAATAAGTCAGTCAGAGAAAGACATGTATCATATGACCTCACTGATATGAGGAATTCTTAATCTCAGGAAACAAACTGAGGGTTGCTGGAGTGGGGGGTGGGGTGGGAGGGATGGGGTGGCTGGGTGATAGACACTGGGGAGGGTATGTGCTATGGTGAGTGCTGTGAATTGTGCAAGACTGTTGAATCACAGATCTGTACCTCTGAGCAAAATGCAATATATGTTAAGAAAAAAAAAAAAGAAGAATATAGCAGGAGGAGAAGAATGAAGGGGGGGAAATTATATTTAAAAAAAAAAAAAAGAAGAAGGTAGCAGGAGGGAAAGGATGAAGGGGGGGATATCAGAGGGGGAGATGAACCATGAGAGATGATGGACTCTGAAAAACAAACTGAGGGTACTCAGGGGAGGGAGGTGGGAGGATGGGTTAGCCTGGTGATGGGTATTAAAGAGGGCACGTTCTGCATGGAACACTGGGTGTTATGCACAAACAATGAATCATGGAGCACTACATCAAAAACTAATTATGTAATGTATGGCGATTAACATAACAATAAAAAATTAAGAAAAAAATTGAATGTACAGTTGCCCCTTGAGCAACATGGCTTTGAACTGCAAGGATCTACTTATACACGGGTTTCTTTCAACAAATTATACGTACACGTTGTAAATGTACTTTCTCTCCCTTAGCTCGTTTTATTGTAAGAATATGGTATATAACACATATAACAAGCTTTGCACAGTGGCAGTATTGTAGCCAATGAGGTTTATCCGAGGTGTGATTATTGCTAATAACACATATAACATACTGTTTACATAATCAGTAAACAGTATGCTATCAGTAGTTACGTTTTGGAGGATCATAATTTATATGGGGATTTTTGACTGTTCAGGGCTTGGGGGGTTGCCTGAGCTCCTGCATTGTTTAAGGGTCAATTGCAGCAAATTTGTGCATCTTCTCCTTTACAGTTTGTGTTTTTATGTCTTATTAAAGACATCTTTCCCCACCCAAGGCCAAAATGTATTTTAGCCTAAACGTTTAGAGTTTTGCTTTGAACATTCAGATCTTTGACTTACAATGGGGTTTATTTTTGTGCAGGCATGAGCTAGATCTTCAACTTTATTTAAAATTTACCTACAGATAACCAACCCTCCTGACGCCCTGCGCCCTGCAGCGTCACCTGTCACGTGTCACATGCCCATGTACTATTGCCTGGTTTCTGCTGCTCACCGCACTGGCATAATTACCTTCTCTTTAGAGTATTTTCGCTGTATTCAACTTCAGAAATGTCTTGGCTATTCTTGACCCTTTGCTGTTCCAGAAAAAGTTTAGAATCAGCACAATCAAGTTCAATTAAAAAACTATCAGTGTTTTGATTGGCACTTCACTGAATTTATAGTGAGAAATGTGTTAAAAGCTCCCACTGTAAAGGTCAATTAAACAATTTCACTGTGTAATTCAGTCCATATTTTATAACGTGTCCATATATTATTTGTCCAATTATATATTTCAGCCTATGCCAATAGGTTCATACATAGCTATGTTCCCTGTTGTTTTTTCTGATTATACAATGGTCCTCTTTTATAACTCTAATAAATTTATTTTTGCCTTAAAGTTCATTTGATCTTATATTGATATCACTATCTCTAGAACAGTATTTCCCTGGATAATTTTTTCTGTCTGCTTATCTGCTTCTTCTTCATTCTTCTGTTATATGTATGTTTCTTTTCTTTCTTTCTTTCTTTTTTTTTTTTGTGGGGCTCGAAATCACAACCCTGAGATTAAGACCTGAGCTGAGATCAAGAGTCGGATGCTTAACTAACCAAGCCACTCAGGTGCCCCTATGTATGTTTCTTTTAAATGAAAAAAACCCATAGCTGGATTTTGTTTTTTATTCAGTTTGCTAGTCTTTGCATTTTATTGTTGAGTTTAAACAATTTATACTAATTGTCGTCACTGAGACATTAATAGTGTAATTCTGTGCTTCCTATTTACCATCTTTTTTCTCTCCTTCCTGCTTTCTCTTGGGTTTTTCAAAAGAAAATGATTTGGCAGTCTTTTTTATTCCTATTTTCCCCCCTCTAAAGTGGTTTAAAAGTTATGTAATCTGTTCCTTTTTTTTTTTTAAACGAGTTACACTTAAATTTTAAAACTTACATACTTGCCTTAGAGTCTAGTGTGAATATTTTTAACCTCCTTCTGAATAACATGGAGATCTTAGCAGCTGCAACTCTGGATTCCTTCTCCCACCCTTCATATTATTACCATTACGGATTTCAGTTTCACTTCTCTTTCTTTATTCAGAAGCTTTATTGAAATATAATTGACAAGAATAATAGTGACATATTTAAAGTGTAACATTTGAATATTTTAACACATTTACACACTCCCCAAACTCAAGAGAATAAACATCCATTTTGTTTTCAACCCCTCTCCCAGCCGTAGCTATCATTGTGATCTTATAATTCATTTGCCCAGATATTTATTTGTATTATTTTTTATTTGCCCACCATTGTTACTTTTACTTTACTCTTTCCATCCAGGTTCATTTCTTTCTTTCTTTTTTTTTTCTCCTAAAGTAAGCTCTATACCCAACGTGGGGCTCAAACTCACAACCCTGAGATTAAGAGGTGCATGCTTTACTAACTGAGCCAGCCAGGCGCCCTTACTTTCTTCTTGAATAAAAATCTTTGGTTTCTCAGCGAGGCTCCAGTAGTGGCAAATTCTCTGCTTTTGTCTTAAGATTTCTTTATTTGACCCTTGCGTTTAAACGAGATTTCAATCTGGATACAGAATCCTAGGTTGAGGGTTTTCAGCATTTCGAAAATACTGTTCCAAAGCCACATGGCCTCTATTGTAGAGCCCCGGACTCAGCCTGCTGCCATGCCTTTGTGGACAGCTGTTTTTCCTCTCCATGGCTTTAAAGATGTTCCCTGTCTTTTATGGTATGTAGGCTCATGGGTATTTGTTATTGCTGATAAATGGTAAGATGTGTGGGGCCCTGAGCAAATACTTTTTGTGTGTCCTTGTGCATATAAATCACTTGTGTCAACAAAATCAGCATGCTAGCATTATTTTGGCAGCTCGGTTACATGTGATCCCAAGAAAGATGTCCTGCTTTGACAAATGGGAGGGATCCCACTCACGAGGCTGCCACCCTGGGTCTAGGATCCAAGACGTCCCATAGGGGCAAGACCTGAGGTCTGTGGGAGCATCTGGTTGACCCCCTAAACCAGCTAGAGAGTCAGAGAGTGCCTTGTAGGGTAGAGATTGGACCATGGTTCACGTGGGCCTTGTTCCAGGCTCTGGGCAACCTGCCTAAACACTGCCATCTCTGCTCAGTCCTTGCCTTTGGAGGGGGATGTAGAATACTGCAAGGAAGGCACTCCAAAGCACATGGCTCCCTGAGGTGCAGGACCCACGGCAGGGCCCCTGCTCACCTGGGTCAAAGGGTGGTACCACAGACATATGCACTTGGTACTGGAGAACGATCTCTGAATATTTTCTCTCCCTCATCTACGTTCTTTCTTTCTGGAACTCCTATTAGATATATATGAGACTTTCTCATTTTGTTTTTCGTGCATTCTATCACATATCTCTTCCATTTCCTCAGATCCTCTTTCCAGTCCACTCATTTTCTTTTCAGTTGTTTTTCTTCTGCTTTTTAAGCATCTATTGAGTTTTAAATTTCATTATTACATTTTTCATTTTTAGAAGTTATATTTATTTTCCAAATCTGCTTATTTTTCTTTTGCACAATTCTATTTTCTTCTTTTGTATCTTTAATCATGTAACAGAACTTATAGCGAGCAAGTTCTGCGCCATGTAGTTTTGCCCTCTGTCATGTCTGCTGGTTCTTGCTCATGGTGGCTGGTTTCCTCTTGTGAGATACTTTGGTGGCAGACAGGGCAGGCAGGCTTTGTGTTTGTCTCGTCCCTTGTCCCCTCAGCTCTTTCTTCAGAGGCTCTTCTGTCCCTGCAAACAGACTGGTGTAGATTTTGGCATGGGCAGAGCCTCAGATTGGGGTGAGGCAAGTGCCACCCCCATTCCTGGCATTTCCTGGTAACTGGTTTTCCCCAAGCCAGTCTTCATTACCAGAGGGAGGATAGGGAACTGGCTTTACCGAACAGTGAATGGTAGAATCCCAGCTCCCACAGAGCATCTGGATCATGGCAAACACCCTGGGCCACACGCTGATACCTGTTTCTGCTGTCACCTCTGCCGCCTCTGCCTATGACTCTAGCTGCTTCCTCCCCACCTGCTGACCTGGCGCCTGCAGCGCACCGAAAGGCAGTGGCCTTCTGTTGCTGGGACTTGCATCCTGGATGCCAGGTACTGGGAGGTTCCCCTGGGAAGCTCCGCCCACTTCCTCCCACAGGCTCTCCCCCTGCATCTTCACTTTCACACTCTGCATTTCTGCATTCAGCCCCAGAGAGGCCTTTCATCCCCACATGGCCCAGAGGAGTTTCTTGAAGCTGCGTTGGGAAACCATCACAGACTAGGGGATGAAGCACCCCCTGCTTCCCTTCCACCAGGACATCACCCCTACACACTCCTCCTGGAGAGAATGAGGCCAGGCTCCCAAACCGCCACCTCATCCTACTCTTCCTCCTATTTCCGTATTAATCCCCTCACCTCCATATGACTATGAGTGGCTCTGAAGCTTCTCCCCAAACCTCACAGCCCCAGATGCACAGGCAGATTCGACTCTTACCATTTTGCTTGCAGGCTCTTTGCACACCTTATTGTACTGACAATAGAGGTAGAAATAATAATAATAATATCTTTCGCTTCCTGAGCAGCTGCTCTGTGATAGAGCGTTACATATTTTATCTCTGATTCTTACTGTATTCTTTCTGGAGAGTTATCAAGCTTCACCATCTCGCACAGGAGTGATTTAAAAAAAGCCCCAAGATGAAATTCTAACATGGGCTACAACATGGATGAACCTCAAGGACATTACACTCAGTGAAATAAACTAGTCATGGAAGGACTAATACTGTATGATTCCGTTTATATGAGGTATCTAGATTAGTCACATTCATAGAGACAGAAAGAATAGTGGTTGCCCAGGTCTGGAAAAAAGGGGGAGCGGGCTTTGTTGTTTAATGGGTAGAGCTGCAGTTTGGAAAGAGAAAAAAATCTGTGGATGGATGGATGGATGGATGGATGGTGGTGACGGTCACACAACAATGTGAATGTGCCTAATGGCACTGAGTGGTACAGGTAAAATAGTTTAAATGGTAAATTTTAGGTTCTGTATATTTTGCCACAATTAAAAAAAAAAAAGACTCAGAGAGTTCAATGACTTGCTCAGGTCCCTGCATCAGGCGGGGGGCTGAGCCTGCCCTTGACTCCCTCTCTGCCTGACCCCACATCAGGCTCCTTCCTGGTAGCCACCTGTCCACTGTCCCTTGCCTGTCATATTACCACTCACCTTTCACTCACCTCTCTACCTCAGAGCACAGCGCAAACCCTGGCACACGAGTCAAACAAATGAAGCAATGACTGCACAGAAGATGACTATGAACAGTTTTTATCTTTAGGGTTGGGCCTGGGGAAGCTTAGCCGGAAGTAGGCGGAAGACCAAGGGGAATTGCAATCGGGAAGCGGTTAGCTAGAGGCCCCTCTGCTTTTTCTGCCCCCTGGTGGCCAGTGCAGGCCCTGCCCTAGGCGGCCGGCCGCATTACAGCCCTCCTGGCCCCGGGCCCGGCGCTCACCTTGCAAAGGTGAGGCCTCCCCCGTGGAGACCGTTTTTCCCCTGTCCTGGGATGAAGTTTAAGTGGTGAGAGAGCTGCATGGTGGCTCCCGCCAGCCAGCCGAGGTCGCAGGAGTTTTCGACGCGGTGTCCTGCTAAGCGGTGCCGCCCCTGGGCATTAACCTGCCCCCCCGAGGCTCCACACCACCTCCTGGTGGTCCCACAGGCCCTTCCCGCTGTTCTTGCTCCTTATTGGAGCGTGTCCCCAGAGCCATGCATGGGTGACAAGTGTCCTCCTCCAGAGAGAGCACAGTATGGCTGAGTGGGTCCTCCCTCTCCTACCAGCTGCCAGGTTGTAAGAGAAGAGGGTAGGCCTCTAGCCTCAGACATCCTGTCTGTAAAACGAGAGGGTTGGATGAGTAGTCCCTGGAATTCCGTTTTATTAGAATCACCTGGGAAGCTTGTTGCACCTGCAGCTTCTGGGGTCCATCTCGAGAATCTCAGAGGGTTTGGGCTGCTCCCCTGGGACTCCTGATTTAGATAATAGACCACATTTTAAAAAACTGTTGTGGGAAAATACACATAAAATAAAATTGACCATTTTATCCATTCATAAATGTACAATTCAGTGGCATTAAATACATTCACAAGGTTGTGTGACTGCCACCACCATCTATACCCAAAACTTTTCCATCTTCCCCAACAGACACTCTGCAACCATTAAACACTAACTCCCCATTTCTCTCCCCGCAGTCCCTGTAACCTCTACTCTACTTCTGTCTCTGTGGATTTGCCTATTCTAGGTATACCTCATATAAATGGAATCATACAATATTTACCCTCTATTCCACTGAGCATCATGTCTTCAAGGTTCATCCATATTTAGCCTGTGTCAGAATTTCCTTCCTTTTTATGACTGAGTAATATTCCATCGAATGTATTTGACATATTTTGCTTATCCATTCATTTGTTGATGGATAAGATAGATATTTTTGAGAGAGAAAAAGGATTAGATGACCTCTCAGGGGCCCGTGACAGTTCTAGCATTCTGTAATCTGCACACTTTTTCTGGGGAGTGTTTCTGCTCCAACAGCATCCAGAAATAATGGGGGGTGGGGGGGGAAGGGTCACAGCCAGGCCCTGCTGTTTCCCTGGGATAACAGTGAAAGGGGGATGGGACCCTGGGGCTTGAACTGGAAACGTGCCACCATGGGCCCATTACAGGTGTGGAAATGAGCTTGGTGGGAGAGAGCAGGGACAGCTGAGTGATGTTACAGGTTGCCCCCTGTGTGCATGCGGCACATTAGAGTTTTTCCATAAGCCGAGATCTCAGATTCCAGAACCCAAGGGCTTAAGAGAGCTTATGAAATCAGATTCGTTTCTTTTATAGAATAAGAAAAATGAGGTCCAGAGAAGGGATGTGCCCAGGGTCACTCAGCTGGTTGGTGGCAAAATTTGGACTAGAATCTAGTCTCTTGGTTTTTGTCTTAGTGTCTGTTTTCATCCTCCCTTCTTGGGCATTTGGACTATAGTCTTTGGGAACCTGGAAAAATATGTCTGATAGTAATAATAGTAGATTTTTTAATATGAACTATGGGGTTTTGGTACATTAAGTTTGTATTTACTTCTCCCAGCTCTATTGTGAGGTAGGGACAATTACTGTCTCTTTTTAGTAATGGAGGAGGAACCAGGTGCTCAGGGACTGAGTAACACTGACAGGGTCCCCCAGCTGTCAAGTACGGGGGTAGGATTCACTTCAGTCTCTGACTTTCAGAGGCCAAGCATTGTGTAAATCCATCCCCTCTTCTGGGGAAAAAAACCCCATGAGTCTGATAGGTCACTACCTCATCCTCAAATATGAGAGACGACATGTTGTCTAGTCTGATGCTGAACAGTTTGAAGGTCGGAATAAATATGTCAGGAGTCAGGGGGAGGTCACGGGAAATCAATAACCCCATCAACCACACATTTAATCATTTGTTCGACAAACATTTAAGTATTTACTATATGCCATGTAATGCTCCACTCTTGGGATTTAATGATAAATAAGAAAGACAAAGTTCTCTTTTTGGGATGTAACCAGTATATTGGAAAGCAAATGATGAACAAGTTAGTAAGTACTGTACATTAATAAATGATGAGCGTCAGGAGGGAAGTAAATTAAGTGTGTGGGGGTGTAATGGGGATGTGTGCATTTTAGATAAGAGTGATGAGGGAAAGGTTCTTGTCAGAAGTGGGGATGCACCTGAGGTGAAGTCCTCGGATAAGTTGAATCAGCCATCAAAATTCAAGGGAAGAGCAAGTGCAGAT